>NC_089527.1:10510948-11992998 GCF_963924715.1 Thunnus thynnus
ACAAACTGCAGGGGGACATATTAGCTTTTTTTGTGATTTTCTGTTATTTTTATACTGTTTTGATGTCGGATGTGAATGTTAAACATGGTTAAAGGTCCAAAACTTGACATATGTAAAAAGGCTCCCTGAAAGTCAAAAGTCAGGGCTTCAGCCTGCTCTGAATGCTTCATTTGCAAAGTTACTACTTCCTCCTCGTGATGACATCACATTGTTCGTGCATGCCCACCAGTGGCCGTCCGTTCTGAATTTCGACTGTTAATATATATGGGTGTATATGTGAAGTTTCCATTTTGATTAAAGAACGAGAAAAATAAGTGAAATCCTACTATTACCATTTGTTTACTCCCGAGCCTCCGGAAGTCTGCCAAGGGGCAGTTTCCGGAAGTTGGCCAATCAGAACAGAGCGGGGCCTTAAAGAGACAGGAGCTAAAACAGCCTGTTTCAAACAGAGGCTGAACTGAGGGGCTGCATAAAGAGCCAGTACAAGATAAATAAGGAGTTTTTACAACTGTAATTCAAGCAGATATTCTAGTTAGAGCCCAAGAATATAAATATAGACCTGGAAATATGCATGATACGTCCCCTTTAAAGAAGATTGTGATCAGAAGGCCAACAGTCTCAGTTACACTTGCTTGGGAGCTCACGAGCGAGGTTACTGAAAACCAGCTGCTTTAGTGAATCTGCTCTGCGGCCAACAACAGAAACTCTGGCAGCTCACAGGTGAGAACGAGTGGAACTGCGTGGATGAGGAACAGGACATTGCAAGCATTCTCCACTGATATATTCATACACAGCACACATTACCGCGGGCCAGTGTTAGCAGCTCCTCTCGAACAGTCGAATCTTTTGCTGCTTCTGCTCTCTGCAGTTCAGGCTGCGATTGTTGACGAGAGTTGAAAGCGCGTCTCTATCGTTTCCCTTAGCCAGATTTCCCCTCATTTGGGAAATCAAACTGTGGATGTTCTAGTCACAAACCCACCTCTCTTGCCATCAGTCTACTGCCAGCTCCACTTGAACTGCCTCCAGGAACCCTTTTTGCTGAGAAATGCACTGTGTAATATTTTGGTAACCTCTCACATAGTGATTATTGACATGGCATATTAATGTTTAAGCCCCAGTTGATCTTTTACAGAATTATGCAGATGATTCCATCAGATGTTTCTGGGGGGGACGGGTTTTCGTGTTAAAGTAGCTTTCCTGGAAATATTATAGACATCAAATATATCTGCTCGCTTTTCTCTCTTTGTCCTCCTTTCACCTCTCACTCCCTCCGTGTAATTCTCTTACTCTCATCACTCTTAATGTATCTTGCTTCTCGTTCTCGCTCAAAAGCATCGATTCTTGGAAATCTCCCGTACTCTGCCGTTGCACTGTGGGAGGCTAAATGTTAATGGGTGCCGGGGGTGGGATAGTAACTACTCAAATCCGTGTAACTCGGCAAGATAATTCACTCATGTGTAGGCTTAACACACACACACACACACACACACACACACACACATACACACACACCCTGACCAAATGTGCATAGCAGCTGGTGTGTGTGTGTGCGAGTATGCGTGTGGACATGAGTATATATGTCCGATGACTGAAAGATGTTTGTGATAAGATGAGTTTTGAGTGTGTGCCAGTGTGTAGAATGACTGAAATGTGTGTGTGTCCTTGAGTTACACACATTGTGGGGACATGATTAATAAATCTGGACACTCTTCTCTCATATCGGGACAAAAATATAAGGGTTAAGATTTGTTTTTTTTTGTTGTTGTTTAGGGTTTTGATGAATTTCCAGGAAATAAATGTGAGCAAAGGCCTCGTAAATGGAGAAAAAACAGTCTCCAAAAGCAAGTGTGTGTTTGTGTGTGTGTGTGACGGCTGATCTAAATTTAGAGTCCAACAGTGGTGTCCCCAACAGCTGTCCATTACCATGTGTAGAGAGAGAGAGAGAGAAGTCAACAGTGTCTCTCAGTCCTATAGTTACTGATTACCCTTTATTCCTTTATTTCTTTCTGTCTTTCTTTCTTTAATGAATTCTTTCTACATCTTCCCTGATCCCGTCACTTCTCATGCCGTCTCTCTCTGCTTTTCTCTGATTTTTTTTTTTCCTCTTTTCTTCTTGTGTGTAGATTTGTGTAGACTGACGTGCAGATTTTTTTGATTTTTTTT
This sequence comes from Thunnus thynnus, assembly GCF_963924715.1. Classification (NCBI taxonomy): domain Eukaryota; kingdom Metazoa; phylum Chordata; class Actinopteri; order Scombriformes; family Scombridae; genus Thunnus; species Thunnus thynnus. The sequence continues at coordinate 10,513,112 of NC_089527.1, forward strand.
TTGCCTCTTTCCCAATTTCTGTTCACAGTAGCCTGACAAATGAGCCACACTTAGATGGGGCATGACTCACACTCTGCATAAGCATGCGCGCGTGTGTGTGTGTGTGTGTTTGTCCATGCAAGTGTGTGTGTTTGTGTGTGTGTGAGTGTGAGTAAGTACGTAAAATATATTTAGCAGGGAGCGATGAGTCACAGCAGCAGCAGCAGCAGAGCTCTAGGAAAGGATTATGTTACTCTGCCGCTCGTCAGCAGACCTCTTACCGTGGCCGTGTGTGTGTGCGTGTGGTCTTCTTATTTCAACATTATTTTATAACGTTTCAGCTTCTTTAGACGCGTGACTAGATAATAGATCAATGAGAGAAGAACCGGCGCTGCCGTACTTTCCTCCAGATATGGACGAAGGAATGGGTGAGAGGTCAAACAGGGTGTGACACATGGGTTAGTTGGTGAGAATGTTGACATCTGAAATTCAGCGAAAGGTTCCACATTTTTGGGAAGTTTTTTGTTTTTTTTTTATTCCTGAAAGTGACGTTTGGATTAGTTACACTTCCGCTTACATCGCCAGCTCATCAACTCAGCCTGAACTCAGAGCAAACACGGTTCAAACCCACAAAAACTTAATTTTAAATTCTAGTTGTGATTACAAAGTTTGCAAAGATACCAAATATTTTAAGATGAGATCGGGGGCAAATGTGTACGCAGTGATGCACATCTAAAATATTTTTTCATTTGATGGAACGGTGCAGCCGTGGAAAACTTCATGGAGTCTTGGGAGGTTTTGTCTTTTAATATTTCATCGAGTTAAAACATCATATATCTCCAATGAGGAGCTGGAGCAAGCTGATAAAAAATATATGATTCTGTCTGACAGTTTGGAATAAGATGATTTTTCCAAATTTAAAGCTACATAAGGGGGATTTAAGGGGGAAAACTAGATGTAAAGGGGATTAACCCAAAAAAAAAAAAAATCTCAAAATATGTCATAATTTATGAGGCCTGTTGAAATAAAGATGTTTTTTGCTTTCAACATATTTGATTTATTTTACTCACTCAGATGATATGACAAGAATCACAACTGGGATTTGATAAGAACCAGAATTTTATGAGCAGAATCAGAGTCAGGATTGAAAACATCTTAACTGTACCCAATTATAGCCACAGCACACTTGCTCCTCCGGTGTTGAATATTTAGCACAGTGTTCACCGACTGCAAGCAAGAACAGGATTGGTTTTTATTCCCTTTTTAGCAAAATTATCAAAATGTATTATTATAGTAATCCTCTTCAAGTTTATCACTCAGTTTTTTATATTAGTGTGTGGCTACTACTGATATTTTAGCACAAAGACTGGCCTTTAACTAACAAAAAATGTAAACATCATGGATTCAATGCAGCTGATGGGCATATTAATTATAGATACACTAAGCAGTCTTTTGCATTTTTGTCTTTTCTCGCCTCCAGGTTGAAAATAGTGAAAATCTCCTTCAAGTGCAAACAGTTCTTCATCCAGCTGAGAAGAGAAGCGGTAGGTTGTTCACACACACACATGCACACACGATTGTACTTCTACACTTGTGAGGACTCTCATTGACATAATGCATTCTCTAGCCCCCCTTACCCTAACCTGAATCTATTTCTAACCTTTTTCTGCTAAAATCCTGTTTAAATGTTTGTATTTATAGGTCTATAGATGATAGTTTAGCTGTGTCTGCATATGTGTGTGTGTGTAATCTATAGCCCCTTTTCATACAGAGATCCTGCAGTCTTGCTGTAAAGAAGACAAAGCTGGCATAACGCCGCCCCATGTGCAATTTTAGATAGCATGCTGGCGCTCTGGAATCAAAGGCGTGACGTGTAACACAACAGCGTTGGCGTCTAGCGTGTGTAGTCCTGCCATGCCGGCTGTCCTTTTTTACACAGACGTCAATCCGGCAATGTGACTATCTCCACTGCTGGCTTAATTGCAGAACAACAATGCCCCCCTCCACCCTCCCCATTCTTTGTTCTTACCTTTAATACAGAACAGCGAGGCGGACTAACGGCGCAACATTTCTTGAACAGGCTTTGTAAAAGGGGCTCGTGTCAGATTAACCCCCTGCTGTCTGTGTCCTGGTTGTCTCTGCTTTAATCCCCCTCTGTGTCCTGTATCTCCTGTTTAAGCAAGTGGATCTCTGTTCTATTCCCAACATAACAAACAATTTTACAGACAGTTCATCACTGAGTCAACCACAAATATTCAGTCATTTCGCCATCAATCCATCTCTATAAAAAGCTTTCCTTAATTTTTTTCCTCTCATCTCCTCTGAAACCGGAGTCATTATTGAGATTATAAGTAATATTTAAATGATATGGTGCTTGATTTTCCTTTGTCTCTCTAATTTCTCTTCTTTGCCTTCTCCCTTTATGCATCTAGAGAGCTGAGGCTGGCTGTTATTGTTAAATGTTTCATTTAACTGTTAATAAATAGATTGCATCTAGTAATTTGATGCCAAGAATTTCATTCTGTCCCTTTTACTCCTCCATCCTCTTTTTCTCTTTTTCTCTGTGAGTTGAATTAAATAAACATTCTTGGTAAACGCTCCTCTGGTCCAAAATAAATGCCTCTAATCTTAATGATACAGTATGTTTGTTTGAACGTTGCCCTGTTGGTCACTGTATAAGTGGTGAGAATCTCTGCTAACACTGAAGAATGACTGAACTTTAAATAACAAATGTATGTATGTAATGTATTTCAGTCATGTAAGTTGGGGATTTGTAAATGGAAAACAAATTAAATGCAATAAATTGATTAAAGTTGATGTTGCTACGTTTATTTTTGGATCTGTGACCTTTGTATCTGTACACAGGCCGCTCTTCCATAGTACATGAACTGTTTCCTATTTTAAAAAAAAACAAAACATGGAAACATCATCCCGTAAACATTGTGCTTACGTTATATAATTTCAGCTAATATACACAAAGCCTGTCTTAACTGCATGTTGAATAAATTACAGTTGAATTTCAGATGATCTGATCTTTCAGTAATACTGAATACAAGAGTGGTATCCAACATCCCAAAACTCAGCGTATTACTTTAACCGTCGTCTTCTCCTCCCTAACGCTAACAGACCGAGACCCGGGAGACGCTGTTGGGTTTCAACATGGTGAACTACCGGGCCTGTAAGAACCTATGGAAGGCCTGCGTGGAGCACCACACCTTCTTCAGGCTGGAAAGACCCATCCCGCCACAGAAGAACTTCTTCGCCCACTATTTCACCCTGGGCTCAAAGTTCAGATACTGGTAAGAGGAAGAGGACACGCACAGAGACGAATGGAAAGAAACCACAAAGAACCTAGTCAGACACACACACACGTACGAATCAGATGTATTAGGCTACGTTCACAAGGGGTGTAACGGTTCTGAAACAGAGACCGAAACCGCAACACAAACGTCCACAGTCTCGAGATGCGGTTCTGTCTTCTGTTTCGTGGTCATCCCCCACTCAACGGTGTTCACACTGGAGCCAGATACATGTCACTTACAAACATGAACCATCAACACAAATAAACAAATCTGACTAAAAAAAAAAAATCAGAATCGAGCGTTAAGGCCTGCTATGTGAAGGTAGCCTTTAATCCCAGTTTGGGAAACATCACAGAAGTACATGTTCGCTTGGAAGTCGGTGCAGTTGCTTCACTTTGGTTTTAGAAGCTGAAACACTGGAAGGCAATTTCCCCCAGAACACCACAACTTAATTATTTATGGTTTACCTTTAAAAAAAAGAGGGAAACTAACTGTGTTCTACCTTGCAACTATAAAGTTGGAAGGTGGACTGTGAGTAAAATAAAATAACTTCTCAAGAGACTTTCCTCCATAATGTATGATGACATCGCCTGGTGACAACTTAGTTTAACTTCATTTGTAGAATTCTTTATCTCCTTTTTTTTTTCTATGAAACGTGAGTGAGAGATGTGAGTCGGAGGTCTTGTGATGCATTATTGAGCTGCAGCGACTGAGCCCCGCTCTGATGTTTGGCTCAACGGTGTGTGTGGGGGGGGGGGGGCGTGTTTTGGCCCTCGAGAATATTGACTTTCCCAGAAGAGCACACTTTTAGATTGGACTTTGTGTTCTTAACATATTGTTAACAGTGTATTGAACGATAACATGTCCGTGTTGAATACGCTTGTTTCTGGCTAACAGACAACACCTGACAGCTTAACTCTTCATGCTGGTGTTCATTTTGAATGATTTGGTCATTTTTTTAGGCAGCAAGTTTCAGAAAAGGTTTCAGGGACTGATGCCATCAAAGTAGTTCTTATCTCTGCGGAGTGAAACAATAAAGGAGAACCGTATACCCCGTGTATCTCATTTTCAGGAAATAGTCAGTAAATACCGGGATGTGAAAGTGAACTTCAAGTAAACAGTTTTTAATGCTAATCCTAATCTTGTCAGGCCTTTTCAGAGTTCATTTCATTTACAGTAAACTCAAGTTTTCTTTCTCATGAGTTCATTGACAGTTTTGTTTTTGTTTCGGTCTGTAGCGGGCGGACAGAAGTGCAGTCTGTGCAGTATGGAAAGGAGAAGGGCATCAAGGACCGAGTGTTTGCCAGGTAATAGACATGACTTTCTTAGCTTAGCAGTTAGAAGCCTCTGAGGAATAAACACTACAGGAACAGTAATATGTTTTTTTTTTTTGTTAAATTTCACAACAATAGAAATTCATGTCTCGTTTGCTTGCATTTCATCCCTTTTGAGCAGATCTCCCAGCAAGCCACTAGCCAGGAAATTGGTGGGCGGGACTGACTGGGAGTCGGTGAGCAGGAACAGCCTATCAGATGAGAGACTGGAGACCCAGAGCCTGCCCACCCGCTCGCCACCTGGGACACCCAATCAGTGAGTCCATGTTCCAGGGTTCATAGCAGGCCAGGAGTTCACATCAGTTTAATTTCAAACACTCCTGGCAGTGGATTTCTTAATGTAATCATATTCAGCACGGTGAGGTGTATTTAAAAATGAATGATTTCGACAGCAAATGAATCACAGAGACTAAGTGATTCATTCATTCAGTTAAAAAGGAGGTATGATATAGTTTTATAGCAAATTTATTTGATTGATACAGTTTTTTCTCATGTTTCTAACGTCTGGACTGTAATGACAAACATATATTTGGTGCTGATAAAAGCATAAAAGGTTTTCAGGTTGAACACTCAGTCCTTTTGTCTGTGTTTTTCAGGAACTCGCTGTTCGTACAAGAGGGCACGCGACTACGCCCGTCGTCCGTCGGCCACCTGGTCGATCACGTGATACACGCTTCGCCCAGCTTGCCCGTCTTCTCCTCCAATCACAAGTCGGCATCGTCCACACAGGCCAACAGCATCAGCTTGGACTCCACCCCGTAAGTTTCGCTCTCCCGCGTGACGCCAGATGAAATCACGACCGTCTCACTATCGCTCTCGTCTTGTTCTTTCCTTTTTTTCTTTCATTATGTTTTTGATGCACGTTCCCACATTTCTTTAAAGCTGTTTCTCTCAGGGGGGGAAAAAAAAACACATCAACGTTGGACTCGGTGGCAGCGCAATAGATTTCACAGTAAATTCACAGCCTCGTATATAAAGCAGACATCAAAAAAAACCAGCCGCCCTTTAATTTTCAAGTTTAATTTAACTCATCAGCGTTAGTGCCACTCTGTCTGACTGTAGTGCTGAGTTGACTGGTTTTTTTAAATTTCTGTCTGTGTCTGTGGCTTCTCCCAGCAGTTCACACCCTCTCCCAGTGTCACTTAGCTGGCCCCTTTGGAAAGATGAACTCTTTGGAAAAACAACCCGTAAAATATGTTTGGAGCGGGTTGCTTGGTATTACAACAGAGCTGAACTAGGAATCAGTATGTGTGTGTGTGTGTGTGTGTTTTCAAAGCCTTTGAATCAAAGTTAAGTGGAGTATGAGTGAATTTTGCAACTCTAGATGCAAAAATCATCAAATTCTTATTGAAACTGTCGTCTCATTGGTATTTGAAATCTTATTTTCACTTGTTATGCATTATATTCTGATTGTTTCTGTTACAAATGCCGTCTCAAAATGTTGTAGCATGGCCCTTTGGTATTTGTTGGTTTATTTATTACACACCTGGTGGAAACACATAAAAAAGCCCTTTTAACTAGTCATTTGCTCTCTGACTCAGTCGGATGGTGCTTAAGTGTTTTAAAATATGTTTAAAATGCTTAAAAAATGTTCAGTGACAGACTGTTTTCACTGGCCCGTGTGACTCTATAATTGCTTCAAAGGCTGGAAAGTTATCATTCTGACAGTAAGAATCTGGTCGTGAAGTCGTTTAATCAGTGTTAACAAAAAATATGAAGTTATTATATTATAGCCAGATTTTCCAGCTGGACCATTGTGTGCTCTGCAGAGCTGGAAACACACACACATGTGGCTGTGTGTGCTTTTGTGCTTATTTCTCTCTGAATGAGGCAAAAGATGCATTGTAGACATGGCATGCATTCTTCTGTCGACACAGTAGGTGTGTGTGTGTGTGTGTGTGTGTGTGTGTGTGAGAGAGAGAGAGAGAGAGAATAGAGATGGCAAGAAGGAACATCTCTCAGTTGGAAAGCAGAGTGGTTAAGTAACAATACAGTGGCAAAGCTTCTCACACACACACACACACACACACACACACACACCAAGTTATTGGCTCATCCGTCTGTTACAGAGCCAAAAGATGACATAATCACCTGCTCTCTCATCCTCAGACATTACCCATGCGTGTTATTTTATTGGCTTTTATTGGCCCCGTGTATGTTTTGTCCTTCAGTGGCAGTTATTATTTTTCCAATTCTCGTGTCAGTTTTAATGTCCCACTTCCCCAATTTCCCAATTTTTTGTGCCTACTTTTTTTGCTGAATAGAGAAGATTATTTTATGCTTTATTCAAACCATGAAAAACTCAAGGATAAGAAAAATAAAAAAGGGCGGGCTGCTGGACCTTCCTAATCTCAAATATTACCACTTGGCTGCAAATGTTCAAAAAATACTTTACTGGTTACAATTTCCTAAAGTATACTGGTATCAAAAGAAACAAATTGATGTTTTTTTTTTTTATCATCTCTTTTAGCTTTGGTGGCTCTGAATAACCTCTTCTGCCATCCCCACTGTGATGTCTACTTAAAAGATTTGGTCCAAATCCAGATTACAGTTTGGGGAGCTATCAGTCCTAAACCTTGTATGTAATAACCACCTCTTTGTGCCAGCTAGACTTAATTCTGGATTGTCTTTGGTGAGAATCAGGCATCCCTAATCTTAAAGACTGATATACATTGACTACATATAACCGTCACCTTCCCCGATGTTCCTCCAGTCTCCATCAAAACTAAATTAAAATCTACTGTTTTTCCTACAGAGCAGCAGTTTTTTCTGTATGTCGTGTCAATTCCACAAAGCAAAAACAATAAGTCTCTGACAACCTGACTGTAAAATGTCCTGTTTTTAGTCGTGTAGGGTGAAATTGAGCTGTTAAGCGAACCCCGGCGCATTGACAGTGATGGTTTTAAAAAACGCAGTCATTTCCATGACAGTCTCAGAGTAGCAGAAAGCTACAATTATACAGAATAGTGTAGCACAACATGGCACGCAACCGTATGGTATTTTATGATAAATGACTGCGTACGCTATAATCATACGCTGTTTCATACTGAAACACTGTGCCTGAAAGCCTGTGCATTGAAAGTGTCACTCTCTGGCTTTTAGTGCAACACGGTGGTTGTTTTGCAGCTTGTTTTAGACTCGGGTCACCCCGCGTAGCCGCATGTGATTCCTCCATCACTGTCCACACTCATTTAGTTCAGTCCTCTGTGATGCTTTTAAAGTCTTCTCTAAGCAGAAGTAGACATTTATGATTTAGTTACAATAAAAGCGTTTGACTAAAGGATGACTAAGAGCAGAACTCAGCTCGCGTCTGATGTCGACTAGGGTTTAAATCTCTTTACCCCCGGGGGCCCTTAGCTAACGTATGTGAAGGTATGTAGATATCCGTTTCACTCATCTGCGCCGTGTTGTGAAACATAGTACGGATGTAGGAGGATGTGCAGTCTTGGCTCGGGCCCGGTGTGCACTCTGCCCTCCTTCTGAAAGCCTGACCTGGTGTTGACCCATAATAAATGTTAGTTTGCGTGTGTGTGTGTGTGTGTTTAAGACGCAAAGTGGCACCAGTAGCAGCAGCCAAAATAAAGTCAATGCTCTTTGACTGGTGCTCCCGCCCCTAAGGAGTGTCTGTGCACAACCTCTCACACACACACACACACACGAAAGCCTTACCTGATGGACCATGTTGTTTCACCATACACACTGAGACACACTGCCTTTTATTGTCTGGATGATGGAGGGGGGGTGGGGGTGTTTTACTTCCTCTTGTAGCTCTTTTATTGAGGTTAATGCATTGTGACTAACACAGTGCTATTAAGCTTCTCTGTCTCTTGCAATCTCTTTCTGTCTCATTCCCCTTTTTATCCGTTTCTCTCCGTTCTTCTCTCTTTTTTTCTTCCGAAGCTCAGCTCTTTAACAAACAGGCAGACCTTCAGCTTAGGCCATTAATTGTTTTGTGTTTTTCTTTACCTGTATGTTTGTGCTTTTGATTTCCCTCCATCTTTTAAGTGCCAGGCCATGACCCCTCCTCCATCAGCAGTCATAGCTACTAAACAGCAACTTGTGAGATTATTTTTCTACTTTTTACAGTTATAATGAAGTCATGTTTTGTTCCTTACTCGATACAAATGTTGAATAGGGATGCAAAAGGGGAATCAGCACAACAGCAAGAACATTTCTCTTCCCAGATTTTTTGAAATAAACACTTTTATCTCTTGCTCTTCCTTTCTGTCTTTCTCTCTCTTTCCCTGACATTCGCGTTCCCACGCCCCCTTCTACTCTCTCTCTGTCTCTCTCTCCGCCACTCTCAGGTCTCCAGAGGGGGTGGACGGCCAACCTCCAGCTTTGCCCCCCAAGCAGCTGAGCAGGAAGACCTTGAGCCAGATCATTCAAGCCCACTCTCAACAGAGCCTCCTGGACAACCACCTCAACGAGATGTACGACGTCCCCGTCAACGCTGACAAGACCACGGTCAGTGAGGCTACACAAACACTCACGACATGAGATTAACAATAAAGAAAATTTAGTACAGTAAGAATCTCAAACATCTTCTCGGTAGTCCTCTTTCATTTCCTCGAAAATCTTTCTTGGCATAAATTCAGATACATGGTCTCAGGATGGTTGTATACAGGAGTGCGTTGTGAAGTCCGTTTTTTCAGTACACAAACATCCTTAGGAACTAAAATAAATCATGTTCTTTCTCTCAGTACACTTTTTCTCATTTGTAGCTAAACATTTATATAACCACTCTAAAAAAAAAAAAAAACACTCAGCAGAATCAACAATGGTTTTGGTTTGCAAAGATTTGATTAATCTGAGCTAGAACACTATTACCATGGCGATCGTCGATGACAAATCTTCTTTAAGATGTTTCTTGCAGTTCGCTGAAGTACAATTCTTCATTGAGGAAAAAGACCTGCATTAATCAATATTACCTTTGATTATTAAAGTTGAACAAAACCACTTTGTGTAATGTAAAAAGAGAATAAACACCAAATTCTTCAACTTTAAGGAAGCTTTTAGCCTCCTTTAGCTCATTGTTTTGGTTTTAAAGAGCCACCGTATGATTGAGTCTTAGCAGCTGCCATCAACCGTCAGTTATTTCCGGCAAACAAACTGATAAACACACTGTACACTTCCTGTCCAGCACCAAACAATAGACAAAGTTAATGCATCCTGGTTAACATAATGGACCATTTGGAGACGTTAAAGGAAGGAAATATCAGTCCTACATTCATCAGGTGGCCAGAAACATGACTTTTATTTTTATAAAATGATTTTGTGTAGTTAATGTGCCAGAGGAGGATTATATGGAAGAAAACAGGATGTGGATTTGATGTTTCTGTTCAACTTTGCTCTTCCAGCTAAATGGAGTTGTCCCTCATGATAATCTGGTCCTGATCAAGATGAGACCTGATGAACATGGACGTTTTGGTTTCAATGTTAAGGTAAGGGGGGATACTAGTCTGTTCACTGCCCTTCTGTCTTTTTGGTTCCTTGGCTCATCTCTCCATCTAACTTTTCTTTGTTTTTTAAGTAAAGTAGTCAAAACCTTTCTTAACCTTTTGCAAAAAAAGACATTTGTATACGTCTTTCTGCTGTTAACTGATCTTGAACTGGGTGTTTCCAGGGTGGTGCTGACCAGAAGATGCCCATCATCGTGTCCAGAGTGGCTCCGGGAACATCTGTAAGTCAACAACTACCCCATATAGTCAGTAGATGACTACTACAGTATATTTTCTACAACTGGTGCTGAGTTTAAGCATATTAAAAAAAACAAATGCAGCTCCACAAATATCCACTATTTTAGTATTTTCAGATTTGAAGACATTTTCTCTCCCATTAGAAACATTTTATTAAATTAAACATGTTACTAACATTCTCTCTCTCTCTCTCCCCCCTCATCTTCAGGCTGACCTGTGTGTGCCTCGCCTTAACGAGGGCGACCAGGTGGTCTTAATTAATGGGCGGGACATCTCTGACCACACTCATGACCAGGTGGTCATGTTCATCAAGGCCAGCTGTGAGAGTCACTCTGGGGAGCTCATCCTATTGGTCAGACCAAACGGTGAGTCGTACCTTTTGGCTGGATCTACTGTAACTACTCTAAATTTAATCTTTGACAAATACAAAGGACGGACAAAATAATTGGAAAGTCTTAACGGTGTAATGCACCACAACACTACTACGTCATAAGTGGGTTGTATTTATTGCTTTTTTTTATCAGACAGCATTCGATCAGATTTGATTTACCTGTTATTTTGTGCGCTTTGACACACTAAAACACTATCAAGCGTGTGAGGAATTGCAGGAGGAAATGTAATCCATTTACTAGTGAACCAGCTATTCGTAAATCCTTTACCAAGTTTCCTTTACTAAGTGTATAAGCTTCTTTGTTTTTTGCTTACTAATTAGAACTACCTTGTTCCATACTAGTGATTTACTAAACAGGATTACTAGGAATGTCTCGTCTTATACTGTAAAGACCTTTTAGTCATGTGCAAACCTTTTGCTGGGAAACATCTGTAGCATCTTCCTGATTAAAAGCGATCAACGGTGTAAACAGGAACTTGCTGCAGCTTTAACAAAGATAACATAAAGTGATTTATTAAACTCACTTGACAGTCTTAGATGTAGGTATGACTTTTTTTTTATTTTTATATATATATATTTACATATATAATGCTTTGCAATTTGAGGAGTATTTTGTTTGTTGTCTTAGTGTTTTTCTATTTAAATATAAGGCATATCTAATTAATTACTAATAATTAATGAAGGTTACTTGTCATTGTTTGAAAGTGGAGCCTGCATATTATAAATACTTTCAATCAGATCAGATGTGTTGACCTTTATAGCATGTTGCTATGTTGTTGTGAAATGCGAGTTATGACCCGCATTTCACGGTCTTCCTCAGCTGATAGTTTACTCCGTTGTCATGGAGATTACTGTATCTTAGTTGTCGTCATGTGACCCACGTACTGAACTTTGTCATAAATAAGGTCACTTATTAATAAGCAATTTTTTTTTTCCCACTTGCTTTGCTGTGTTACAGTCGCTCCTGGCAGTTACTGGGTGTGAATATTTTCTGTAGTAACAACAAATCTTCACTTAGGTAAACATTTCCGTTACAACCAGGCTAAATTTGAACATGTGAACAGCTGGTGTATGCCACTCCTGGAGATTAACAGCTACACATCTGGTCACCAGCTTTGATTCTACTTCTGGTATTTTTCCTGACTGCTCAAATCTCACTTATATGAGTCATAGGTTTTTTTTTGCTTTCTGTACATCTCAGCTATATGTATCCACGGCGTCGAAAATGAAAAGCAAAGCGTTTCCTTTTAATCAGCATCAGGGAGGTGGGGAGGGGGGAGCGTTTGAAGATGATGAAACATTGAAATTCTTGACATTTTAACTGGGTCAGAGAGGGATTTATGCATTATATCCTCTCTTACATCAAAGCACATATAAGATTGCATCAATGTATTGAACGCCTGTCAGTTCACATTTTGTGTTTTGCGGTATTTTTGTATTTCAGGCATATAAATATTTCCATCCCATCGGTGAACTATATTTCCTATGGTCCGGTGCATCAGTAAATATTTCTTTATCTTCGGTGCTTAAATAAATCCATCCCTGGAGGCCCTCAGCCTACATAAACAGCCATGTGTATGTAAACTGTGACACTTTTCTTTCTTTCTTCTACCGGTCCAGCCATCTATGATGTGGTGGAGGAGAAGGCGGACTCGGAGCCAGATTTTCAGTACATCCCAGAGAAGTCCCCTCAGGATCCCGCCCAGCTAGACCAGCATGCTTTGAGGGACTCTATGGTCACCCTGAAAGAAGGCCTGAGCAGCGGAGCCATACTGGCACAGTTTGATGTGAGGGGGGAAAAAAAAAACACACTTTTCATGGGGTGGATACACAAAAAAACTTGAGGAATTGCAGGTTTTTTTAACGAGATGTTTTTGAGGATTTCTCACACGTTTCTTTCCTCCTCCGCATTCCAATAACTTCCTGTCTTTTATCATCGTCACTTAACAGCTTCCTGTTCAAACTCTTTTACTGTGCTATTAGCGAAGAGGAATGTTATATTAAAAAACAAACACGCACATAAATGCGGGTCACTGAATGCAAGCTCTCATGCACTCAAAAACACTTAGAGGTGTGTTTTCACATGTGTAAATGTACAAAGTGGACAAAGAAATGGTTATTATGATTACTGTAAGCTAAATTTCAATTTGTGTTCCCTTTTCTTTACAGCAACTGTACAGGAAGAGGCCGGGGATGACCATGCTGTGTGCCAAATTACCTCAGAACGTTTCCAAAAATCGCTACAGAGACATCTCTCCTTGTACGTGCTCGCTTATACGGATTATACGGCTGTCTATTTCTGTTAGCTTTTGTGCGTGTTTAAAAATGTATCACCACATCACGCTCTCTTTCTTCTTCACCCGTTTTCTTCTTGATCTGTTGTTTCTTCCTTTGTCAATTGAGCTTCTTCTTCTTCTTCTCTGTTCTCGCTGTCTCTCTCTCTCTATGTCATCATTCTCGATCTATAATCTAACCAACCTCTCTCTCTCTCTCTCTCTCTCTCTGCAGATGATGCCACACGGGTCATTCTGAAAAGCACAGATGACTACATCAATGCAAATTACATCAATGTGAGTCGGTTTCCCCTTGTATTTTCGTCTTTCATGTTTCTGTTTGAGGCTCGGTGGGTGGTCTGTTTTTTTTTTTTGCCAACCATCAAAACACATATTGAAACACGCTGGTGAAGTAATGTATGAACCACCATAGTGAAGAAGTTTTAACGAGCTAAAGTTAAAAACATTGCGAGTTAATGTTTTGCATGTTTTTGAGTCATCCAGACATAAACAGCTGTCAGCAGATGTTTTAGGTGAAGTGCTACTCTTTTTTTTTTTGTGATGTTTATTAATTTAAGCCATTTTCAGACATTACTGGCTTCATCCATCTGTTAAGGGTTTTGGCTTTTTGGCATTCAAACACAGGTTTCTGTTACACATATGTTGTTTATCTGCTTTATTCAAACATGACAGGACTGTTAGAGACAGAGTTAGCAATAACAGCACTGATGGATAATATATGATTATAAAGGAAGAAGACGTTTTGTTGGCTTTCTCCCAGGATGCATCAGTGAGAGACTTTAACGGTTGAATGATTGTTTATATTCAGATATAAATAACGACCGAATGGATACTTGCCCCGCTTCTCACTCGTCTAATCAACCCTCCACATTCACTATTGAGTTTTCTCATCCATATCATCATTTGTTAGATAGAATACACTCTCTTGCTTATCATTTCATTCCTATTTGCTTTGTTTGTGGTGGAAGTGTTTAGATATTCATACTGTAAGCAGTTGACACACCGCAAGGCAAAAAATATCAATGAAAACACATTTTTTATAGGCTGATGAAGAACTTCCTCGACAACTTTAAAATTAGCTGACTTTACTTGATTTGTGAACAAGAAATTATACTTACATGAGACATTTTTAACCCTGCTCCTAAGAAGTTGAAGCAAGATGCAAATGTAGTTTTTAATTTTTAACCCTGCTCCTAAGAAGTTGAAGCAAGATGCAAATGTAGTTTTTATTTTAGTTTATTTGACTTTGTGGAGCTTTAGTCTTTCCATCATGCGGCTGTAGTCGATTCAGACTTGAGTTTTACAGAATTTGTTAGCAGGTCTGACCTTGTAAATGTAAGCTTATTCAAACAGGATAAGTTTCAAGTAGTATCGCCAACACATGTTTAAGTAATAAAGAGGGGCTTAAATAATTTTTTGGGTCTGTACCTTTTAGCTCCGTGCTGTTGAAAACACAAAAATCACATCCTCTCAGATGAAAATAATAAGAAAAAGATCCTCGCAAACCAACCGAACACCTCTGAATCTCAATCTGTCTGTTTCTCTCTCTCTCTCTTTGTAGATGGAGATTCCAGCCTCCAGTCTGATAAACCGCTACATAGCATGCCAGGGCCCCCTGCCCAACACCTGCGCCGACTTCTGGCAAATGACCTGGGAGCAGGGCTCGTCTATGGTGGTCATGCTGACAACACAAGTCGAGAGGGGGCGGGTACGTAGAAGTATCCCTCAAAGACTGGAAACAACATACTGACATGTTCAAAAAAAATTAGGTTGTCAGTGAATCCATGCGTGACGTTACTGTATCCCTTTTTGAATTGAGCTTAATTGGCAAAACACAGCTTTAACCATCAGTAGAGATTCCAGATTGTCTGCTGTCAAAATATTTCAAATGATCAAAATATTTTATTATTTACAGCACACTGCAGGAAAGAGGCTTCTGCCATGTTTTTTTCTTAATTTGAACATATTAAATACATGAAATAAGGAAGTGAAATTACTGTGAAAATGATGCAGAAAATATGAGAATCATCACCTTTAGTATACTTGTGGATGTTCTTATTATGCAGCTCACTATTTCCAGATGGACTGAGGAGTAAGAATATGCATTATTTTGCTTGGAGTAGGAGTAATGGGGTATTGACCTCTGACCTCTGAGCTGAAAATAACAGTAGTAACCTGTTCAGTAAATAAACATAATCCGTTATCTGTGTTGTTTTTAGGTGAAGTGCCACCAGTACTGGCCCAACCCGGACAGCAGCGCCACCTACGGAGACTTTACCGTAACGTGCCACAACGAGGAGGGCAACTCCGCCTTCCTGGTCCGGGAAATGACTCTCGTGCACACGCAGGTAACCAGACTGTTAACACGCTCAAAAAAAGAGAGGAGGGAAAAAAAAAAAAAAAAAAAGAGGAGGAAAGCTAGGCCGAAAAAAAAGAGAGAAACGAGGGAGCGAGGAGTGTGAAGCCAGATCGTTGGCGCTGATTACCAGAGCAGGTTAGAGAGGAGGCCAGAGGAGAGGAAACGCAGAGAAAGGCGCTCGCGGTCCAATCAAAAAAAGACAGGGACCAGTGTCTCAGGAAGGATGAGCCGCTGAGGACCCCGAGGAGGTGTGTTGCCATAGTGACCAGTGTGGGCTGTTCTTTTTCTGGCTCCCGTTGCTGCATGCGGGCCACGTATTGGGATCTGGTTACCATGACAACCAGACCACCCCAGTCAGTCACATTGCTGAAAAAGAGAGCAAGAGAGAGAGAGAGACCAAACAGAGAGTGGGACGATGGAAAAACAGAAACGGGAGAAGAGCAAGTTTGTTTTATTTTTGCAGTCTTAACTTCCAACATGTCACAGTGAACATTTTGCATCCCTCTAAACGAAAGAGCTTCTGTTTGTTTATGGATGCAGAATAGTGCAGGTAAATTTATCTTTGTAATAAGTCTTTGCTGTAATATTGTTTTTTTTTTTTTTGTCAGTATTATTTTTGTTTTTGTTTTTTTCAGAACTCATAAAATTGACTTTTAACGGAGGATCAAATTCTTTGCAGTCTGTGTTTTCCTGATTACTTCCCTGCGTGTTGCCTTATGTATCATGACCTTTAAAATATATGGCTGTAGGAGGAGGCAATTAGCATTCTCCTCTGCCTGTGATTGTTGCTATGGAGATAGATGTGTTACCATGGCAATGCAGCGAGGTTATATTGAAGAGCCTCTGACTTGCACATGAAACAGTGGTCAGTAAGTGTTATCTGCTGTAGATCCTGTGTGTGTGTGTGTGTGTGTGTGTGTGTGTGTGTTTATGCTTAAGTCATCATTTTATCCCTGTGGGGTTTAAATCTCGCTAACTTTTTTATCATCGAGCGTGCATTCTGTTGCGACACTTCCCTTTTAATGAAACAACAGAGAAAGTTTGAATTATCTTTACAGATCAAATGTCTTCTTTTGTCCCGAACAACAGTCATAAATCCATAGATACTTAGTTTACTATCACTAAAGACTAAATAAACCAGAAAATATTCATACATTTTACATTAAACTCATTTGTGAAACTGGAACCAGAGAATTTTGGCCTCTCTTAAAGTCAGACTAAAAACAACTGACTATCAAAATCATTGGCAATTAATCTTCTGTCAATCGACTGATCGTTAAAGTATCTGGGGGTTCATAAAATTGGGAAATAGCATTGTGTGCATCACCAAGTGGTCCAGTGGAGGGGGAGGGATTGAAAAGAATAAAACCACTGTTTATCATCCACTCTGCTCATTTCATAACATCTTTAAAGGTCATAATTACGCAAACGGGGTTGCGTGCAATCTTCTCCCCGTAGGACACAGAGTTTGATGAAACATGCTTGGAGGTCGCCCACATGAAATACAATACCTGTTTTTGGTCTCTGAGTGTTATAAAAGAATAATTAATTCCATCGTGTTGTTGTTTCCGAGGCCACGAATATTAAAGAAGCCTTTCTGAAAGAGATTCTCTAATGTTAAATGTGTTTTCTTCTCTTCCCTCTGTGTGTGTGTGTGTGTGTGTGTGCTTGTTCAGAGTGAGCAGCAGAGAGAGCTTACACAGATCCAGTACCTGGCGTGGCCAGACCACGGCGTCCCCGATGACTCCACTGATTTCCTGGATTTTGTGGCTCTGGTTCGGACCAAACGGGCCGGACAGGACCAGCCGATGGTGGTACACTGCAGGTACAGCCGTCGTTCTTACAACAGCTGATTTCCTGAAATTGTTATGTGTGTTTTGAATCAGTCCTCTCTCCCTCCGTTCTCTGTCGCCTCACACTTTCACAGTTTGCATTTGTTTTGTAACTGAACATCCATTTCTTTCTTTTCCCCCACCCTGCCGTTTTTTTCCAGCGCGGGGATTGGTCGGACAGGGGTTCTGATCACCATGGAGACGGCATTGTGTCTAATGGAGTGCGGTCAGCCAGTGTATCCTCTAGATATCGTCAGAACCATGAGAGACCAGAGGGCTATGATGATACAGACACCCGTATGTAGACGCATCCATTTGTCTGTCCAGCTTCTTCCACCCACTTTAAACCGTCGGCTAAAATCTCTCTCTCTCTCTCTCTCTCTCTCTCTCTCCATCAGAGTCAGTACCGCTTTGTATGTGAGGCTATCCTGAAAGTCTATGAAGAGGGTCTGGTCAAACCACTCAAGATCGCCCTCTACCAGCAGAGAGAAAAGGTGGATGAGGAGCGGGGGGAGGAGGAGAAGAAGGAACAGCAGAAAGCAGGAGAAGAGAAAGAAGAGACAGCGGCGGCGGCGACGGAGGACGGGGAGGCGGCCGTCGCGGCGGAGTTGCTGGAAGGAGGTCTGGACGAAGAGGACGATGACGACGAAGAGGTGGAGGTGCTAGACGTTGGAGAAGTGACAGAAGAGGGGGAGGAGGAGGAGGAGGAGGAGGAGGAAGAAGAAGAAGAGGAGGTGGAGGAGCCGAGCGTCGCTAGCGCCACCAGCGTGACCAGCGAGACCAGCGCGAACCCTGACCCCGATCCTGCTAACCCGTGACGTTTGACCCTCGGGGTCATCAGGGGTTACCAGGAGGAGGCCAGGTGGCCGGAGGAGAGAACAAAAGCACTGTTGCACTTTATGCTGACAAAAATGGAAAAAAAACTAAAAGACAAACACACACGTGAAAATCAAGGACAAACTAGAATTTAAAAAAGAAATCCAGCTGTGTTGACTAGGTACCATTAGAGGATATTGTATGTTCAGGGTAATGAAAAAAAGTATACAAAGAATGAAAAGATAAAAGTATGAGAGAATAAAATGTGGATGGGGAATTGCTGTAGTGCCATAAGTACGAAGGGGAAGGGCTCCCCCCACGGATGAAAAAGCTCCCCCCCTCACCCCCCCCTTTTTTTCCCCCCCTCCCAAAAGGGTCGCCCTGTCCCCTTCTGAGCGAGTCTGCCAGACGGACCTGCCTTTTTTTAGTGTCCTTTTAGCTGATAAAGAGATATACCTTATCTTTTGTTCCTCAGAAAGAGTATTTATTGTGTTTTAGTTTGTGTCAAACCCTGTCCACTGAACAAAAAAAAAAAAAGTTGTATGTTTGTTTGTATGAGTCTAGAGCTTCATGCTTTCCTGATTAAATTTTAGGTAGTAAAGTAGTGTGATTCCTCTTCTTCTAACTACTTCTTTATTTCTTTTGCTTTTTGTGGAGAAAAAAAAACAAAAAAAAAAACAGTGATTTAATTTATTGTACTTGATTTTATCTTTCTCAGCTTTCTTGTCTAAGTTTCTGACAGCACAGACTGACAGATGGACAGCCGAAAGCACTTTGTGTCTCACCTCTTGTTCAATGCTGTGGCAAGTTGGATACTTTATCCTGCTTTGTGCTGTGTTTTTGAGCTTACAGACACACATGCTCTGAAGTGGCCATTGTTTTGGCGTGGTAGAAGAACATAACTGGTTTACAATCCTCAGGGCCTGTGTTCACTGGGCACCTCTCTTTCACTTTTTCGTGCTCGTCACGCGTTATCGCAAATCTCCCATCGAAACTTTTCAGCATCGATTATTTGATATTAACTCTCACGTCGCTCGACGGCACGTCGTTTCAACACGAGAACAAAGACGTTGTCATAAAAGAGAGGGCTCGGTAAACACACGACCTCACTGAGTTACAATCTAAGCTATTTCCCAGCTGTCGTGGCTGATGAAGCTAGGAAACAAGGCTGAGGTCAGTTCCCTTCTCTCTTCAAATTCATACGCAGTCCGTTCAGTGTTTAAATCAAACCTGCGGTTTATTTGCAAAGGACAGAGCAGGCAAGAGAGTCTCCCCGGGTCTTGAAGCATCCTCCTTGCTGAAGTGTCCTCGAACCAGACACTGACAGCAAACAGCTGTGGCTTCCATCATCTGAATGACCGCCGTCGTACAACCCAGATATTTCTTCCATGATGCTTTGCAACAGGTCGTTATGATAGAACCTGAGAAACAAATAGGGGTCTAACTGTTCAACAGACATTAAGTAAGTGATTGAAATCTGCTAGTAGCTTCATGCAATACATTTTTCCCCCAATTTTTTTTTTTTTTTTTAGAAAATTTGCTTGCTGAATTGACAGTGAACTGATCTCAACCTTTGTGCAAATGGTAAAAACAGAACTCCCTCCACTGACCTCCCCACTTATTTTTTTTTTTCTTTAAATATCCAGAGGGTCAAGACATTTGAATTTTGTAAATTGGAGCAAACCTTACATCCCTGTTTACATGTTTGCAGTTGAGATCGGTGGACTTTACTGTCACCTGTTTGTGCAAGCAATCATGTGACCCCAGCGTTAAATTTTATAAGACTAATAATTTGCGTTTCAGAGGAAATTTCCTTTTTTTTTTTTTTTTACTAAGTTTCAGTGGGGTCCAGAGGTCACTGGAGCAGAGCTTTAAACGAACCTTTGCTGTTTAATTATTTTCCATGTTGTCTGAACAGCTGACAGTTCAAAGAAGCAGCCCAAACAGAACATTCAACCAATACTTTTTTTTATTTTTTTTTATTTGATCTTTTCCAATGGTACTTCGTCATTTTAAAAAGGCACATGTTGTTTTTAAAAGCCGAGATAATGATGATGTTACGGGATAATGTTATGGGTGATAAGTGACTAAATGATGATGATGATGTCTGACTTGTATTTTGAATTCACAAAACCCAGCATCAGGTTGCTTGTTATCTTTTTCTTTGTCCGAGTACAGGCTACTTTGTCATTGTACTTTTCAAAAGCAGTATGGAGTGTAGCCTCGTCATAATTTGAGATATATTTTTCTTATTGGCTGCTTCAGTACCTGCTGTCATCGGCTCTTTCAGTGGATTCTGCTGGATAAACCTACTGCTGCGTGTGTGTGTGTGTGTGTGTGAGAGAGAGAGAGAGAGAGAGTGTGTTTGCGTATTCAGATTTCTGTCTTTATCTATCTCTCTCTGTGTACCACTCCTTCCGCCGCCATTTCTAACATTGTTTTAGCTGTCTGGTTAAAGCCTGCTTGTCCGTTAACTGGAATGAAAGGTTGTGACATAATGCCACGAACCTAATCTAACCTGATCTCAAGTTTTGTCTAAAGAAATGCGGACGGAGCGCTCTTGGAGAGTTTTTTTTTTTTTTTTTTTGTAGGACTGTCCTAAGAACCAGGCTGAATCTTTGCCTGAGAAACAACAATTCAAACCATACCTCCCTTTTAAACAGCTGAATCATACTGTACTTTGGCCACATGTAGAGGTGGGATCAAGAAGAGCCCAGAAACTGCTTTCCTCTTCACTCTTTTTTTTTTTTTTTTAAATCTCCTCTGTATTGCAGTCCTCTCGCAAAAGTCTGCTTAACTCCTTCTCTCAGGCAACATCAGTCATTTCAGTAGAGCCCACGCAACATCCACAGTCTGTTCTCATTGTTCTTCCCCAGATGTCCCTTTTATATCATTATACAGTGGGGGGAAAATGTATTTAACACGTCAACATTTTTTTTTTTTTTCAGTAAACATATTTCCAGTGCAGCTATTCACATGTTAAGACCAGACATTGGTGTTAACTCAACACAACACAGCTGTAGAAGTCATAATAATAAAAAATAAATATAGTTATGTGCATTAAATTGGAATGACACTGGAAAAAAAAGTATTGAACACGCTAACTGAAATGTATTCAATACCCTGTGGAGAAGCCTTTGTTTGCAATGACGGCTTCAAGACGCTTCCTGTATGAAGACACTAATCTCTCACATTGTCCAGGGGCGGTTTTGGCCCATTCTTTTAAAACAGACAGTCTTCAAATGTTGAGGATTCTGGGGGGAGGGGGGGCTGCTGCTGGTGAATCTTCAGTTGCTTCTACAAATGTTCTGTTGGGTTCAAGTCGGGTGATTGATTGGGCCGTTCCAACACCTTTATTTTCTTTCTCTGGAACCAGTTGAGAGTCTCCTTTGCAGTACGTTTTGGATCGTTGTCCTGTTGGGAGGGTCCACCTGCATCTCATCCTCATTGTCCTGGTGGATGGCAACAGATTCATCTCAAGAATATCCCGATACACGGCTCCGTTCATGTTTCCTTCGACAATTTAGATTCTGCCGGTACCATGAGAAGAAGAAACAGCCCCTATACCGTAATGCTTCCACCGCCGAACTCCATTGTAGGTATGGGACTTACAGGGTCATGCAGAACCATTTCTCCTGGCGCGTAGTATTATTGCCAAGAACTTCAATTGGTGTCTCGTCTCACCACACCACACGCTTCTCCAAATGTTGTGCCGCAAACTTCAAACGAGCCTCAACGTGTCTTCAGTACCGGAGTGGAGTGCATTACCTGCTTCTTCCAGGTCATTCTGGGGCCCTTCTCTAATGGTCCTTGGATCTCGGGCTACTCTTCTTGACTTACTGCCCAGTCAGCAATCTTGCGAGGATCTCCTGTGCTTGGCCGGTTGACAGTGGAGTGATGCTTCTTCCACTTGTGGTTAACGGCACCAGCGGTTCTTACGGGAACATTTAGGAGTTGAGAAATAAGGCAGTAACCTGTGCCATTCCTCTGTTGCTCAACAATCTTGTTGCGAAAGTCTTGAGAGAGCTCTTTGCCTCTACCTCTTGCATGAATGCTTGGTAAGAAATGATGGATTCGCAGATGGCAAACGCTTTTTTTAAAAGAGTGGAAGTACTAACAGCCACATGCACTAACCCAGCTGATTCTAATCAGCACAGGTTAGAGGACTAATTAGTGAAATTACATGGTTCAGTGCTTTTTCTTACTGCGTGTTCAATACTTTGTTTTCCTGTGTCATTCCAGTTTAATCCACATAACTTTTATTGATTGCAATGTTATGATTTCTTTAGCTGTGTTGTCTTATTGAGTCAATACCAATGTCTGGTTTTAATTTCATATGAATAGCTTCACTGAAAAATATGTTAAATGAAAAACATGTTGACATGTTGAGTACTTATTTCCAACTCTGTTCATGGATCCCACTCTCTCTGCATGGCCTCCAGGCAAATGACACATCTGAGCAGAATACCACTGGTACAGTAGCGCAGTATCAAACAAGCTTGTTCTCCACAGGGGGGACAAACTGAGGCTAGCCAGTGAATGACTTACCGAATAACTGGTTTAAACATTTATATTGACAGTTACAAATACATTGCAGACTCTACATGTATGAGGTTGTAATCAAAAGAAACACCATTCAACACCCAGTGGCTTCTTTTTTCCAGCAATTTTTGTATTCAGCAGCAGGGCCAACTAAATCAAATTACCACCAAATTTAAATTAATTAACATCGAAGCCCTCCTGATAGCGGCATCAATAATAAGTTCAAAAAACCTTGGCAATTTCTAACGAGAAAATAAAACACTGGCCCTGCAGAGAAAAGTTAATAATTGATCAATCAGGGCTGCCAAGAGTTTCCATCTGCACAAAATGTCCAGCAACGAGCTGTCTGTGTTCAAAGTGTTTTGTCGTTGACACATAATTGGTGCGTTTAGGGTACTGATCAAAGGTAGCATGGAGGGGACCAGAAATAGGGAGGGTTCGGGTTAGTCGAGTTGTATTTTTGCAAAGATGAAAACAGTTCTAGTTGGGTAGGGAAAGGACAGCACTTTGTAGAAGGCTGAGTGGCAGGTAGTGCTACTGAAAAAATAAAAAAAAAAAGTTGGAGACATTGTTAAAAAAAATGAGTTGTTCCTTTTTTTTTTTTTAATTTATCTTTTTTTTTTTATTTTGTTTTAAAATAAAGACACCTGTAGGGAACAAGAAAAAGAAAAGAACTCCTAACTACACAGTGCCACTTGTTAATTTTGTGTAAATAATACTAGACCATGTAAATACAATGTTGTATATGAAAAAAAAATCTTTAAAATAAAAGGGAAAATCATTTGTGAGCAGAAATATTTTTTGTTTTTAATTTTTATTTTTTTTTCTCATTTGGATGATTCAAATGTGACACAAATGGTGTGTATTTCAAGACTGCTATTTCAAAAAAATTTTGTTTTTATTTGAAACGTTATCTATAACAGCGAGTGTATATATAATGAAACACAAAATAATAAGAAATGTTTTACCTTATATACCCTTGGTTAACTCCTACCTGTGTCATAAAAAAAAAACAACTTTTGTTCTCAGTTGCTTGTTTCTTTCTGGTATCATGGTTTTACGGTGCTTTGGACATGTCTATAAGCTTGATTGTGAACAATTAAAGCTTGTCTGTCGAAGCATGGAGACGTGGCTTCAGATCACCTTGCTTTTCCACACTGTAAAAGTGAGGTTGGGCAATGTTAGCATGACCAGAATCACTTATTTTTTAACATATTTAGCCTTTTTAAATTTGTTAGATTTAACAGTTAAGTGAAGCAACTTGTCACGAGGTGGCCAAAGAGCTCAATCTCTGCAATATCAAACTCCAGATCAAATGGCAAAAACACTTTTTATACTATAGTGGCTGTCCAAAAAGAAAGAATAAGATACACTGTGAAAATAGGGTTTTCTAGGAAAATAAATTGCCTGACAGACAACTCTGCGCTGTCTTGCAATAAGCCAACCTTAAAGATTTATGATAATGTGAGATGAAGTGATGGATAAGGCACTTTGGATCTACCATCTCCTTTTATAATAGTATTTTAAGCCCAAGATTTATAGATATTTATAGATTAGAGTACTCACAGAGGCCACAGCGGTAGCTATTACTGTGCATTAAAGCCCCCAAAGCAGATAAAAGATGCATGCATGCTACTGTACTTCCTGAAAGGAGGATCACAGGCACACAGTTGTAACACTACTATACATGCAGCCCACACAATATAATACAGTCTCCATACTGTACTTTCCATCATTTTTACAGTACAGTTGTGTTGTATATCACTATATGATAGGCTTACTTCATTAGGATGAGATTATAAGGACAGAGTGCATTTTGTAGGCAGTGCAACCAGACATTTCAAAGAGGAAACAGCCAAAAACATGCATGTATACATTTTAGTACAGCTGATCATCCCATTCTTGCACCATAAAGATTCAGATTTGGGGTTTTATTGATGGCAAAGCTTCCAACGCACACAATTATGAACCGATGTGCTTCAGACTGTCAGAATGAAAAAATCTAAAATAAGCAGAGAGAGGTCAGGATACACTTCAAAGCAGAGTCTATGTTCAGTATCCTTCAAAATGAGACTTAAAATATTTTTTAAAATACTTGCTGACGGAGCAGGAACTTAAAACACTGCCTCTGTACACAATAAATGCTTAATGACCCCTGAAACCTAAATGCACCACAGCTCTTCTGGTTGTCTTTGGGACACATTTATACACTTTTTTTTTAATTCCCAAAGTATCCAGAGGGTGGTGCCTTTGTCAAATGGAAGTGGGAGACTATAAAGTTTGCTTGAAAACCAGAAAATGAATGAGAAGGCCAATTTTCTACCACTGGAGGTTTGAAACAGCAACACTACGACTATTTCATGAATGTGTGGTTATTTACATATTTGATTATATTACAGTATAGAAGTTTGTTTTCTCTGGCCTTGTTTTAACACATTACACATAATAATTGAAAACATTGAATGCAAACTACCAGATGTAAGTATAATTAAGTGTGTGTTTTTTTTGTTTTTTTTAGGTGAGAACATAATACCATATACGAGAAGTTTAATTAGACTACACTAGTTCAGAAAACGTGTGTCGCTTTAAAAATGCTAATCAAGTTTTTGTTAGGGATTTATCCTGACGTCACATCCTGAGGAGAGCTTTGCCTCCTACTTTTTTTTTTTGTTGGGACCTGGGAGAGAAAATTATCCCGCAGTAGAAAATCAGAAGGAATAGAGGGACAATTTAACAAACCATGGAAGTGTACGACGTTGCCGTTTAGTCGTCTGCAATGCAAGCGGACGTGCTTTCGCGGTGAATTCCCCATACGAGGAGGTTTCTGTAAGTATCCCTTCATCCACACCTCCTCCTCGGATCCACAAGTGGCTGTTGTTACACGGAGCAAGTGTTTGTCGGATCCAGCTTGCATTAGAGCTAGAGGCGGCGTTTGTTTTGCTGCACCGGACCTCGCTTGTACGGTCGGAGCCTGAAGTATACTAGGCGAGCAACCGCTAACGGTTAGCTCTTGCGTTTAAATCGAGCGCACACCTGTTGCTTTCTGCTTTACACCAGGTACTTCGGGGCCGTAGCTGGCTACAAGTGAAGCGAAGGATTAAACTGATTGTTTTGTTTTGTTAATATGTTTCCAGTAAATGTCCTACTTGTTTCCTGACGCGTTTTTAATATTTGAGGTTTTCTTGGAGCTAAGCTAGTCCATCTCAGCGGTTTCCTCTCCTGGCTGACCTGAAACCACAATTAACGCCACCGAGCAAACATCCTTGAAGTAACCGTTAAACTAGCTAACTACTAGCTAACTTTTTCAGTCATTTAGCGTTTATTAGTGTAATATCATTAGCGACCTCTCACACTTTCATCCTTATTTTGTTTTGGTTTAGTTTTATGTGTTTTTTTGCTTAATTATCGTTCAATATAAGTGTTTTTAAATAACGTTATCACCGGGCAGGTGTTGTTACTCTTGCTATATTAACGTTAGCTATGTTATTGTAACATTTTAGCACTGAAATGATAGTATATTCAACCACATACCGTAACTGTTAATAATATATGAAGCATTAACCTGTGAGATAGCGACAAGCATGCGTTAGGGTTACTGGTCAACTCCATACATTGATTCCTCTTCTACACAGCTGATAATAAGTGATATCCAGTGATGTTTTATCAGGTTTTTGACTTGCTAAGTTGACCAAAGTTGGATAGTCAACATATATTCTAGTCCTGTGGTTCTCAAAGTGGGGTCCTGGGACCCCCCAGGATCCTTTAGGGGGAGAACCACTGAGAACCTCTGTCCTAGTTGCCTCTGGTTTGGTTAGGTTTTATTGTGTCACAAGTTGTTCCCAAAAACCACCAAAATATTCACTTAGAAAACAAACAAAGAGACTCACCTCTGACGTCAACTGTCGGGTAACAGCCAGAGGTAATGTTGCAAAGCTAACATAACCAAATTAGACAAATAAATAGTGGTTAGGTTCATCATCTGAACCCAAAATATTAAATAAGAACCTAATTATGGCAATATTTATGATAATATGAACCACAAATAGTGCACCTTCCAGTCTGAGTCAGGTATTCATGGTGGATAACTTTCTACATGTCAGCTGATATAATAACCTACAATCTGATGGTGCAACAATTTAGTTGGTACTAGTATACACCTGTTGTCCACCATGTTATAAATATGTAACATTTCTGAAGGCCTGTTCAGTTTACAAATAGAAAATTAAGACGTGTTTGTCTCTCTTCCCTGTCTCCTCACAGGTGTGGTAGTTTGACCCTCCCTCTCCCCCCCCATCATGCTGAGTTTCCTGCGCAGGACGCTGGGGCGACGCTCCATCCGGAAACATGCAGAGAAAGCCCGGTTACGGGAGGCCCAGCGTGCCACGACGCACATCCCTGCTGCTGGGGATGCAAAGTCTATCATCACCTGCCGTGTATCCTTATTGGACGGGACGGACGTCAGTGTTGACCTGCCGGTAAGGAGGAACCCCCAGAGTTTGAGCCTGTCGGGTTTTGCTTGTTTATTACACTGTAGCGGGGATGTTCCTAGTGATCGTCAGCTAGGTTGTTTGCACATTCTTCTATACTTGTGAACAGCAGAGTGTCACAACATTTGGACTTTAGAGCTGCAATTGATTAGTTGCCAACTATTTTGGTTATCGATTAATCGTTTGGAGTCATTCTTTAAGAAAAAAATGTCCAAATTCTTTGGTTTCAGCGTCTCAAATGTGAATATTTTCTGATTTCTATGACAGTAAAATGAATATGTTTGGGTTGTGGACTGTTGGTTGGGACAAAGCAGGACATTTGAGAATGATTAATCGATAATGAAAATAATCGTTAGTTGCAGCCTTACTTTTGAATTAGATAGATATTGCAATAAAATTAGTTTGAGAGTTAACAAGCAGCTGGTTAGCAGGATAGGTAGTTGTAATGATCACTGGTAAAATGTTGGGATTTTCAACACATTAGCAAACATCAAAAACATTCCAGCAGAGCTTTTTGTAGCTGTAAAAGGAGATTTGGCTCATAAATACATTCTAGGAGTAATAATCACTGTCTGGGTTAATAGTTTCAGTGTCTGTCTGCTGAAAGAGAAAGTAAAAGAGCTGCTCCAGTGACCAAAGTGTAGCTGTGTCAGTAGAGCAGTCTTTCAAGCTTATGTACATGTGTGGGCGTGTGCAGTAGTGTTGCTGATTACCTGTAATTCCATGATCCTCTCTGGAGAATACGCTTAATCACATGACAGCATCACATGACACATAGGGCTCATCACTGAGTGGACACAGAGCATAACCTCTCCTCTTCTGTCCCTCTTTCTCCCACAGGCACCACATCTTTCTCTTCTTCTTCCTTCCCTCTCTTTCTCATGTTATTCTATTTGTTTCTCAGTCTCTGGCTTCTTATAGAGACACACACACAACCAGAGCTACTCCTGAGTCAAAAAACATGCTGTTGTTTTACACTTGTGTGTAACATTTTAGTGTCATTTTAGAGCTGAGGGCATGAATATCTGGATATTTTACTCCAGGTGATTGATTTTTTTATTCTCCCTGGACGTTGAGTTTGTGTTTCTTGTGCATTCAAGGTGTCAAACCTGCAGCTTTCCAGTGAGGCTAGTCGGGTATCTAAGGATCCTGTACGACTTAATCTAATCTTGAAAGTGAGCCGTCTGGCGTAAATTATAAAGATTATGTGCTGAAGAGATTATTGTCTGGCATTATTACTACATCCGTCATGTCATTGTCTCCACATTCACTTTTATACAACAAAAAAAAAACTCTCTTCCTTTTCCTGTTTTGTTTATTTTCCTAAAAGTGAAAGGAGATCATTCCGATTTTATGCCTGAGACCGAGCAGTGATACTAAGACTTGGTGAATGAAAACAAATCAACCAGCATTTCAGAATTCCTTACCGGCTCAGTAAACAAGAATGCGTAAACATATTTCATTCAGCACGTCTCACCAGTGATGTCACACCGTTTTTCAGCTTAGAGTCTAAATGTAAGATCTGAAAATCCTTTTCATTTAAACCCTTTCTGTCAGCTGAGCGTTGTGTGAATAGAGAGGTTGGATTCTTATTCAGTGTTTCTTCTAGTTCAGTGTCATCTGCTTGGACTACCTTTTTTTTTCACCAGTGTCGGTTTTGTTAGCTGTGATTTTTTTTTTTTTTTGTTTGTTTCTTATTTTATTGATTGATTCTATTGAAGTTTACTTTCACGCCTTTAAAATCTCTCGGATTTCTTGACGCATTCCTGGAGGAACCTGGCTTTGTGTTAGCTTTCATAATTGTCTTTTTTTTGTGTTTCCCCTTCTGTCTCATCATCCAGCTGTATCTCTGCTACCGTTTGGCGCTTTGCTCTGTTTGAACGCTTTGCCCTCTGGACATCCATCACACTAATGTCAACATCACCAACAGTATTTCAACACAACCAAGGAAGAAGTGAGGATAAGACATCGAAAAAACGACTCATTTTAGTTAAAGATGATTACGAAATTATATTAGAAAATAAACTCAGACAACACTTGATGGATATGAGCTCACTATATTCCTTAATATCCCTCGTTTAGCTCAGCTCTTCCTTCACTGCAGCTTCCCTAACATCTTTAAAAACAGGCAGTCCCACTCGGATGTCGTAAGTCTGGTTGAAACGAGTTTCTCCTTCAACGTTAATCAGATATAATCAAAGGTTTTTCTTCTCTGTTGTGTCAGTTTTCTTTCCTTTCATCAGGCTAAAGCCTGCCTGTGTCAACAGATACTGTAGTGCCTACTGAAACTGGGAGGGAACACTTTGTTAAGGCAGCACATTTGCATCACCATTCAGAAAAATTTAATGCTCAGCGTTTTTGGCTTTCCTGAAGTCGTGGGTGAGGGTCTGCCACATTTGCTAGAAGCAGTGCAGGAAAAATAAGAATAAATAAATTAAGAATTTAGCCTTGACTGTTCATCAAAGCCTTGTTGATTGATTTTTTTTTGTGTGTGTATGTGTGTGTGACTTGGAGTTTCTAATTTAGACTAATTTCAAGTCGTTCTTTATCTTTGTTGTGCTAGAAGAAACAACATCCACTGTTCCTAAGCTCTGTTAGCTGGGTAACATGAAGAACACTGAAGGACCAGTGTGAACACAGACATACAGAACAAATCTTGTGATAGTAGTAGAAACGTTGCAGGGAAACATTGCAGCTTCCCACTATCTGCTTTTCTGCCAGACTTATCATTTGCCAGACTTATCATTTAGTTAAACAGACTCTGGAAAGGGGGGAAAAAAGTTAACCGTGCACATTACAGCCTTTTGCTGACAGTCTGTCTTTGCGTTACGTATAACATATGTCTCTAGCAATGATGGAGGAGGAGCGATTATATCTATTAAAAAAAATTGCACACAATTTGGTCGTCAGTTACAGACTATAGCTTCCTTAGTTGTAGTTTGAGTTAATAATGTAATGTTCTGCAAAAGACAACCTGAATGTGGAGTGTGCACATCCAAAAAAACTTTTCCAGGCAGGTGCTGGATCAAAAAGCAAACTTAAGACAAAAGCCAGACAAAAGATATTTCCATATTTAACTGATGGCTCCCAGCGACATTTAAATGAACAGAGCAACGTTTCACTCTATCAGGACAGTGTGCAGATCTTTTGTCTTACTTCACATTGTTCTGCAAAACACATAAAAATGTTTTTGCCTCTTTTTGGCTCAATAAGACTTTTGTTACACAGTTAAGCATTTGGTTCCATCATATGGTTTCTATACTACCAGGTGTCTGCTAAATAGTTGTCAAGGCAACTCCAGCTGGCAGAAATTTGGGGGGGGACCCCCGCAGTTTGTTTTTCTTTTAAGATGTTCAAGTGGTTGTAAATAAAAAAAGGCATAATCTAAAACTGAATAGGGCCCATTCATATGCTTTACTGGCTTTCCAACTGTGTGTATGTGTCACTAATATGTAAGGCCACCCAAAGTTGTCTCCTAGGATACCTCTGTTTGCCCGCATCCATGACCAACGACCATACATAAATCCACAAAGCCTTCACATTCACATTCCTTCCATTTCATTTCTATACCTCTCTGCCTTTTGTTTTGATCTTTCACCCCTTACTCTCCATTTTAGTTTACTTTAGTTACATTATCAAATAGAAATAGGTCTATGCATTGGTTGAGCAGCTTTCATGAGGGTGAACGTGCAGCCATGTTTAGATACCCCCTGCCAATTTTTTAATATATCCATGGTTGAACCGTGCCTGTGAGATGCGGCATCGTTGTTGTAAAGTACAGTCATGATGGAGTCAGGACTCTCTGGAGAACATTTAAATCTTGTGGCTAGTCTGCGATAATTCAAAGCAAGTTTTGAAGCTTGTGGTCACCTTGTGTCCCTGTACTAGATGAGTTTGGTATCTGCACACAAAGTACTTAAATGGGCATGTGAATCGATGCATCATTGAGATGAGGTAGAAGGTTTCTTTAACTTCTAGTTTACAGTGCAATGGGTAATGGGCCTGAAATTAGAGGTTAAGGTTGTTATTCCCGTTTTTTTCCCATTTTAAGTGTGTTTACAGTACAGTTAAGTGTGTAAAAACATCCACCAAACAGCATGATTTTCCTTCTTATAATCCACTAGACTACTGCTTGTCTCATCCATTGTGGTTCGGCTCTTGAAAACCGATGCATTACCGCACTTCTTCTTGGTTTAACGCACTTTTGCACAGCAGTAGATGAGGACACAGCGGCTGAGAGACAGAACCGTATGCTCGCAGGCAGAAAGACCACAAACAGCTGAACAATACTGCAGGCACTATAACAAGGCCTTGCGCTCACACACACACACACACACACATACACACACACAGAGACATGCACACACACACATTCACAATGAGTCCTTTGTACTCTCACTCCCAGGGTACTGTAGGGGTGCGGTATGCCTTGTCAGCTATGCCAACTAGCATGGGGCCAGCCCCCCTGAGCTGCCCAGGAGCTCTCTTGGACTGTGAGTGTGCGCATGTAGGAGATGCAGGGGAAACCTCTACGGCACCCATGGTCCCTATCACTTAAATGTACCTTTTTTTTTAGAAGTCAAAGAAGTAAACTATAAGCAGTTGGAGGTAGAGCTGCAAACATAAAAGCGTTGGGTCCGCTGTTATAGCTTAGTGAACTGAGTTGTGTTATTTGCATACAGTATGCATCAAATATGTCTTTTATAGAAAGACAGAAACAGTCTTCATTCATGTTCATTTGAAAAAAGAGCTACAAAGAGGCTGTGTAGTTGTGTGTTGTTCACCTGGTGGCACAGGAGTTACAGTGGTCAGTGCAACTTTTTTCAATAAGCATATAAAAATCCTCAGTGTTTGTTTTTATGTTGCTCTGATAACACCCCATTATTTTATTTAAGCACTACCAACAGCAACTCTATCATTTTTCTGGCATGATTTAGCAGGATTTTGATATAAAGCCTTTTCTGTAAACTTCTCCTCCTGTAGCCTCAGTCTTTGACCTGTTACCTGATTGATTTACAGCATTACTTATTTATTTTTTTGATAGATCGATCGGTTTAATCATTCAGAGTGACACTAACAGTTAGACTAAGGAGATTAGGAATATGTATTGGAATGGTTTTGAATAATTTAATGTGACTTTTTTCCTTCTTTTGGAATTGATACTTATGTTTTGTTATTTGGTCATACAAATGTTGTTTAAAAACTATTGTGGGGACTGTTTTTGTGACCTTCTTCAGTCACGGTTAACGAGCTGATCATGTGTCGATGGTTGCCAGAAACCGTCTTTGTGATGACGTCGGCATGACGTAACTAATTTCTATATGCCTCGCTCTCCGTCACGTCAGCCGTTAGCCTGATGAAGATCCTGTAAGGCTGAAATGTTGCCTTTTTTCAGTCAATGATGAAAAAGACTTTGGGAGCTATAATTCAGTGTGCAAATACTTTTTCCTGACTTGTTGATGTTTCACATGATGGCTTAAAGAGGCAATAAATTAGAGATGTTGTGGTTGACTAATACCCTTCTGATTCTCAGGAAGATTGTTGAAAATGTTTTTACAACTGTAGCTGCTGTGAGGGGAAAAAAAGAGTTAAATCTCATTTCAGTACAAGAACAAAGATAGATAAAGAAATTACTGATCAGAGAGAAAACATAGAGGGGGGAAAAAATTAAGACAGGAGGAAGAAATGCAGCTGCAGACTTATCTTGGACGGTGTCTTTTTCCTAACAGAGTCAGATGATCACATTATGTGTCCAGCTACCCCACTTCCCTCAGCTCCTGGGCGTCTGGGGCACTTTAGCCCCCGTTACCATGGCAACCCTGTCGCTGTGCCTCATGTTGGGGTTTGGAAGACGGACGCCTGTGTGTGTGTGTGTGTATGTGTGTGTGTGTGTGAGAGAGAGAGCGAGTGAGTGTGAGTGCACATGTGAGGTAGAGATCTCCCAGTCCCAGGCAGAACCCAGGCAGTAACTGGTACGGCCTTGTTAGAAAGGACGGCACCTATTCAAACTTTTTGTACTCGCGTTAATATTTTCTCAGATCTGTATTCAAATGCATAAAACACAACTCAGAGCATGGAAACTTAAACCAAACCAGAACACTGCACTCAAAGCAACATTTTAGAAAAGAAGAAGAAGAGTTTCAACGTTTTTAAGTGCTTCTTCAGACAAATCAAATGTAAACTTTTTTTATTATCCCTGCTTTAGTTCTTTCAGAAGATCTCACTTATGATGGAAGAAAATTGTCAACAGATTTCCTTTGCATCCTCATCCAATATTAGTGTGGACAATACACGACCGTATTCATGAGTATCAAGATTCTCACTGTGAATGTCTGGTTTTTGTTTTTTTTTTGAGCCCAATTAAACACCTTCACTAGATAACAGCTCTGTAGTTTTTAATGACTCCGTTGCCCAGAAAAATTGTCACTATTGAAGTCCTGTATTTGTTTGTTTTTGTGCTTCCATTATCAGAAAAAAGCCAAAGGTGAGGAGCTGTTTGACCAGATCATGTACCATCTGGACATTGTAGAGAAAGACTACTTTGGACTGCGCTTCATGGACTCGGCACAAGTGCCGGTAAGAGATCCTTACTTCTTTTTGTTTGTTTGTTTTTTTTGTTTGTTTTCATGCCATACCGCAAGTAGCCTCTTTTTTTTGTTGTTTTTTTCCACAATTAATGATCGAGAAAATTGGCTCCTAGACAATATTGAAACATGAGGGACAAATAAATATGATCAAAAATACCCTGCAATGCACTTATGTCCCTGTGATTGTTGACACTGGTAATTCATTCATCACAATATTTACTGTAGTGAAATAATCAGAGTTGTATATGTATGTCGTTGGTACTTTTGCTTCCTGCTTTAAGTGTTTCAGGTTGTTTTCTCTTCACATTTCAGTCCAAATCACTATTCGCTCATTTGAAGGGAATCTTGAGGCAGGGACGTTTCCCCTTTCAGTGAATGGGCTAAAGGGATTGGTTATGGGACTCTTGTCAGCTCTGGGAGTCAGGCTGTGCTCCGAGACAAACCGTTTTAAGTTACCGGTCTGCCAGTGACCCTGTTCCTTCACACTGATACTCTGTGAAGGCCATGGAAGGAGGGAGAACTGGTTGAAGGACTGATGTAGCAGAAGGGAGGGACACATAAGAGAGGGGTGGAGGTGGAGAGTCAAAAGGGTGGGAGAGGGAGCTGAAGTTGAGAGGGAGGGAGGGAGAGAGAGAGAGGGAGGGCTGTAACCAGGAATGTGGGGGAGAGGAGACTAGAGTTCCTCTGTTATCTCTCTGACTCGCTCTCTCTAATTTACACACACACACACACACACACACACACACACACACACACACCACCAACCCTCCTTGACATTGTTCATGCCTCATAGAGCCTGAACTTCTAAGAAGAATTACAGCACAGAACAGAAGACTGACTTTGGTGTGTATGTTTGCGCGCATGCGTGCATACATCTTGACAAAAGACCTCCTGGACTTAAGTTTTTGTTCATTCATTCAGTTGAACACATCTTAATGACATAAATATTTGTAACACTTTAATCCTTGTGGAGAAACAGACCTGAAAGCTCAAATGTGAAAGTAACTTGTCTCTCTGCATTGTTGGAGCTGTTGTGCTTTTTTTTAAAGTTGTTACCATCTTCATTTTGTTTCAGCATTGGATCGACGTTACAAAAAGTATCAAAAAGCAAGTGAAAAGTAAGTATACAGAGGTCCCACATACTCTCACACTTCACATACGTCATCCTGTAAAGCACATTTCTCTGTACACTTCTGTATATTTAGTGTGTGTCTGTGTGCTTGTGGTGCATCTGGTCTTTAAGACAAGTTTACTACATTTTTTTTTACCCTTTCTCAGCTACTTCTTACAATATGTAGTATATGATTATAAAGTTTAATAACATTCACACTAAACTATTATTTTGAAATCTCTTGTTAGTTGGCCCACCATACTGCCTTCACATGAGAGTTAAGTTCTACTCCTCAGAACCGAACAACCTACACGAGGAGCTCACCAGGTGAGTTAAGACATACACTTGAACTTTCTAGCTAATTTACTCTTTATGTTCACATTTTAAAAACCCCTGTGTAATGGGGGGTTTTTGACTGTTTATTTTGTTAATCTGCTAGAAGAGATTTGTAATACATAGGTTTAAAAATAAGTAGATTGTTCCTTTGGTGTGTGTGAGTAAATATATGAATAAAGTGAATGAAGTGAGCTGACTAAGTAAATCCAGGACTCCTGCTTACTCAAACTCATGAGTCAGCTACTACTTAAGCATTGTAGTAAGCATTTTGTTAGATATTTGCCCATTGATCCAGTGTTCCTTGCTACCAGTTGGTTGTTTCTGTCATTATATTTCATTAAGGTTCACCACATCACCACATTTAACAGTATCATTTTGTTCTTCTTTCAGATACCTATTTGTGTTACAGTTAAAGCAAGACATCCTCAGTGGAAAGTAAGTCATTTTCCTGCATTTCAATTTAAATACCATCCACCTCCAGTGAAGTACTGTATACAGAAAAAAACTCTTTCTTGGTGTCACGGTACTCCAAATAAATATTCATTAACAAAGATAGACAGATCAATTAAATTAAGGCTGATGTCTCTCTATTATCATACTCGCCATATCATTAAAGAGACCTGACAAGGGCTCACCAGCTACATATGTAACAGTTTAGATGCTCCCAGCAGTTGTAGCGATTACTGTATGCATAAGTAATTGGAAGTGTAGATCAGAGTGATCCCAGAGCCGGCTGCTGGTTCAGGCAGTACAGGCAAGTGTTTGGGGCACTAAAGTACTGTAGGGATGCACGACAGTCGAGAGTTAGAAAGAAAAAAACAAGTAATGATTTCTGCTAGGGGTCCAGAGGATAGATCCGAGGATAATTAGACCCGATCCCAAATGCGGTCAACCTGAATAGATAATAATAGAGATAAAACACCAACGCCAGCAGCAATGTGATGCGCTATCAATTAACAAGCAGCCACAGCTGTCAAGTTGTGTTCATAATAATGTCCTACAAATAATTTAAGTCATAGAAACTAATTCCAAAAAATGATTTATTTATATGCTTCAAAGACAAATTTATAAGAATATTTTAAAGCTCTGTTTTCACCTCCTGTACCAACAGTTAAAAACTTTAGTAGCCAACTAGGCAATAGAATTTTAATAACATACATTTTGAATACAGGTTACTTATTTCCTAGAATATTTTCTCCCACGGTAATTATGATGTATCAGGTGATCGAAGCTGATACTGAGCACACTCAGATGATCAGTCAGTAGATATTGTTGCACAGACCTTGACCAGGGCACCAACTAGGCTAGAGCCGACACTCACAGAACTAATGTCAGAGCAGACAGGAACAGAAAATAAGCTTAGAAACACTAACAATTCAACTTTTTTCTCAACCGCTGGTCCAAATAGCCAACTCATCACTAGCCTGAACTTTTTACTGGCCACTTGACATTAATTTTTGCTGACTAATGCGTTTGTCATAATAAAGTAGCCCTGCTATCTCATTATTTATCCTATTTTTTTTCTCACAACTAACTTGCAAACCACTTGAACATAACAATATATCTTTCTTTATCAGTTGTTTTTCCTGTTGAGAATTTTGTGTATTAATTAACATTTTTTCATACATGATGACATGTTGTGTCAGTAGTCAGAGTCATGTTTGGCTAAATACTAACAGGATGTGGTAGAGACCAGTAGTTCTCACTGGGAGTTAGAGAGAAATTTGAGTGTCTTATGCCAGTGTTTTAGCTTTGTTAAATTTGCTGTGACTGACTCTTACCATGTCTGTATTTTCAGGCTAGAGTGTCCATTTGAAACAGCGGTGGAGTTGGCTGCCTTCTCACTACAAGGTAAGCTCAGCAGGTCTCCAGGAGTCTCTCACACCATGTTTTTGATAATTGGGATCACCTCTGTAACAGCTGCCGTTGTTTGTCCATTGTTTGTATGGTGGGGGCTTTATTTGCAGCGTACACTGCTTTGCAGAATTGAGACATGTACTGTCTTGGTTGTACAGAACCCCAAAAGGCCTGTGTAGCACACATGTAGTTAGTTAGTTAGCTGCAGTGACTAAATTCTTATTTAGCAGCTTGTTTCTCTTGGTTCACATATCTTAAATCTGTTCCAACCCACCCATATTCCCAACAGGCATTGCTGCCAACCTCTACAATTACTTTATAACCAGTGAGCCCATAAAACAATGTCCCCACATCTCATTTGAGCTGTGTCTCACCAAACGCTCACCTGACATCACCATGCACTCACTAGCCCAGCTGCAGGAGTGGAACCTTCTGTTCCCTGGTCCACAAAACTATTTTTGATCTTTTTGAACCAGTCGTGATTGTCTTTTTGAATCACCATCTGCTCTGGGTGACCCTTCACTCCTGGCAACATGGTCACAGAGGCACATTAACCCCTCCACTACAATAAGATTACAAATCAAGGAGTAGTGTAGCTTTGACTAACAACAGACAAATGTGACATATTACATTAAGAACTGTTGCTCCTCTGCATTCAAGGTACCCAAAGTTTATGTTTACATGCAGCGCTAGCCACCAAAACGAATTGTGTGTATTCTTGAGGTCTAACAAACGTGTTGAATGCACTTCCTTCCTCATGAAACATTAGCAATGCTGATTTCTTTTTTTTGACCATTTTGAAACCTACATTGTTTACATCATGTTTATTGGCTCACAGCCTTCTTCTTCCCTGCCTTTGCTGGTGCAATGATATGTTTAGGCCTGCAACTAAAGGGTTATTTTTATTATCACTTTATGTGTTAATAATTTTCTCGATTATCGATTGGTCTGTAAAATGTCAGAAAATGGTGAAAAATATCAATTAGTTCCCTAAAGCTCTAGGTGCAAGCTCAAAATGTCTTGCTGTTCACAACCCAAAGATATTCAGGTTACTAAAGAAACCAGAAAATATTCACATTTAAGAGGTTGAAACTAGAGAATTATCAGAAATTTAGTAGAAATTAGAGAATGTATTTTGATGATCCTGGATCCAAGAGCAAGAACAATGTTTTTCATCTTAACTCTTTGACTGAAGAAAGAGAAACTCTTTGTAGACTTTTAAATTTGTCTTCAAGGTAGCATCAGTCATATCTGTGTAAGGAATAATGTCACCTGTTTTCTGGCAATATTTGCTTATTTTGGAAGTTTGAAGTAAGAGTGTGACAATCTAGTGTCCACTTCAGGGAAATAAATGTTTCATTAGCTTCATACAGTACATTTAGGAATGCACTAGTGGAGCAGAAATGGATTGGGCTGTCTCTGTCACCAAATGTTGAGCAGCAAAGAGCCCATACCTTTTAGACTACACATATTTACAGTTAATGGTTTTAATGGTTAAATCAACAATGTTTACCTGCAATATGAAGAATGCTGCTTCAGAGGAACAAAGGTTGAGTTGGTGGAGATGTCTATGGAATGGGATTGCGTGCACAAACCAAACTC
This sequence comes from Thunnus thynnus, assembly GCF_963924715.1. Lineage (NCBI taxonomy): Eukaryota > Metazoa > Chordata > Actinopteri > Scombriformes > Scombridae > Thunnus > Thunnus thynnus. The sequence goes on from NC_089527.1 coordinate 10,551,640, forward strand.
TTGGAAACACACACACACACACACCCACACACACACACACACACACACACACACACACAGTCACTGTGGGGTAAATGCCAGCTCATTAGTGCTCCATCCTCTTCAGAGGCCCCCTAATCCAGCTCCCTTTCTGTCTTCTTTCTCTCTACTTCAGTTGAGCTTTCTCTCTTTATCTTCCATTTTTTTCAGAGTTATGTTGTTGGTCCACAGACATTTACCAGGATAAAGAGAGGATAAAATTATATTTTCTCTCCTCTACATCCTGAGGCTTTACTCACAGCTGGACTATCTAAACATTAGATGGGTTTCATCCACCCTTTTTTATGCAGTTTTTCTATTTGCGCATAAAAAACCGTTAGTGAAAAAGCTGGAAATTTGGAAAAGTCAAAATATGGCAAAAAAAAAGTTTTTACGCTTGAGTGAGATGGAAAAGTTGATGTATTGATAAAAGTAAATGCGACAGAGTGCGATGGAAACAGATTTAGCAAATTAATGGTGCGGTACAGGAGGCATGTGACTTAAATGTCCCTAAGCTCTTCTTCATCTCTGGGCAACTGACACAGGGCTGTCAAAACCTTTCCAAAAGCAAGAAGCTGTGATGTTGGCTGCTCTCTCCATTTCTGCTGTCCATTATGCTCTTCATCACCAGGATTTGTATCACATTTTCCATCACTTCAGCTTTGACTGTCACTATTACTTACATCACTGTGTTGCACCATCTTCTTTTTGTGGTTTACTGCACTCGATAGGAGAATCAGCACCACAAAAAACTACTAATATTCACAAAACTGTAGTGCTTGGAAACACACATTAATTCACATTTTCTTTTATCATTTTCTGAAATTGTGGTAAAAAGAGATGTGGATGGAAACTTTGACAACACTTCCAGAGATAAGATTTTTTCACTTAGTCTTGTTCTGAACACGTTATTTTCTTTTTCACCTAGTGATTATTTATGTTTTTCTTGCCTTTTTCTCTTTTTTTCACCTGATAAAATCTATGACCTCTTGTCCAGAAACAGATGAGATATACCCATCAGTCCCTGAACTGATGTTACACAAGGTTTTGTGTGGTGACATTTGGGGAGCGTTTGTTTTTTATTGTCTTTTTATTCACATAGTATCAAATAGCTGTTGCACTCATTGGGAACTTCTGGAAGGTTGTAGTTTTTTTGTTATATATAAAAGTGTTTCTGATCGTGTATTCTGTCTCCTTGGGGCACATACCATTATATATATATACTGTCTTTAATAATGTTTGGAAAACAATCAGTTAACCAGTTAAATGCACAGTGCAGGGAATTGTTGATGACTTTATAAGTTGCTCAGACCATGAACTGATAAATGTGTGTGTTTCTGTGTGTTTTCAGCTGAGCTAGGTGATTGTGACCCATTAGAACATAGTCTGGACCTGGTGTCAGAATTTCGCTTCATCCCCAACCAGACAGAGGATGTGGAGCTGGCTATATACAACGCATGGAAAGAGTGCAGGTGAGCTTTTCATCGTAACTAAACTACTGTACCTTTGGGCAGTGAGTTAAACCGAATGTTAATGAGGAGGAATGTATTTAAAACATGACCACAGATAGTAGAAATCTGCTTCATCCTGTAGTCTGTGTGCTGTATAGGCTTGGGCCTGGACACTTACCAGCAACACTGCAGTAATATAGTATAGCTTATTGCCACTTTTTCCCCTCTAACTGTAACCAAGTGCCCGCTAATCTCCAACAATAATACTGGTGGCAAACTATTTTCATCCTCTCAGCTTGGAGCTGAAGTTGTTTTTGTTCATGCTAACATACTGTAACATTTCCCATCACTGCCTCACAATTAAAGCTTTCCATTGGCCAACCATTGTAAGGCTTTTATTGCATTGTAGCTACAGCTTCCTGTAGCCTTAGTCATACCTGTTAACAACTTCTAACCTAATAGTGGTAGGCATTTGCTTGAAAGAATATTATCGCCAGTTTTCCCTCCTCTTCTTCAGGGGTCAGACACCTGCACAAGCTGAGATCAACTACCTGAATAAAGCAAAATGGCTAGAAATGTATGGAGTGGACATGCATATGGTCAAGGTAATTGACACACACACAAACACACACTCTTGCATACCAGTATCCTAGCTGGGATTCCAAACAGGAAGTGCACTTAATGAAAGACAGGGAGTAGAGTGAATGTGTTTAACAACATAAATATGTTACACAGTCATAGTGTTGTCTTATTTGATGTCTCTTTTTTTCTTCCCTTTTCTTTTCCTCATCCATCTTTGTTTCCATTTCTGCCCTGCAGGCACGAGATGGAAATGAGTACAGTCTGGGTTTGACACCCACCGGAGTTCTGGTGTTTGAAGGAGAAACCAAGATCGGGCTCTTCTTCTGGTATGTTGGTTATGACCTCATGTACTGAACTGTTTACTTAAATGCCTTATAGACATACCTTTGAATTTTCATCCCTTCCTGTGTGTACGTTTTGTTTTCTTTTTTTACTGTTTTAGGCCCAAGATCACTCGTCTGGACTTCAAGAAGAGCAAACTGACTCTTGTGGTAGTGGAGGATGATGAACAGGTGAACATGAGCACACACACACTCAGATACTCGCCATATGGTGTAATGTTGAAAATGCAGAACGCACATTCAATCTCTCATAGTAATGACTCTTGAGATCAGTATATTAATGACCCAATCTCAGTACTCCCTATACACAGCACCTGATAATTATTATGGATGTACTGTACTTCCCTCACTTTGTTCCTGTTGTAGTCAGGACCATAAAAATGAACACTACACTGCAGTGTATTACCATGTCATTGCAGTTAATTATGGTTTATATCATAAGCACTGTGGTAGTTTCTATGCTGGTGTGGGGTTGTGAAGAAATTTGAAAGAGCACTTAACCATCTTATGCAGCTATCAAACATTTACCAGGCTCAAATAGTTCAGTTTTCTGGAGTGTACATGGTTTAGTCAGATTAGATTTAAGGTCGTTCCAGTGGATTCCAATATTGACACAGTTTCATGACCAAAAAAAAAGTATATTAAATGTGCATAGGGACTTCTCAAATCATTCCTATAGCAGTATCAACTTTTCTGTCGTCCATCTGTATGTTCAGTATGTTCCATTTACTCAAATGTTGGTGAATATATGACAAATTATGTCTACATACGCACAGATTTTGTTTGATTGTGCACTGAGCTGAAACAACAAAAGCATGTGCAACAATCGTAAACATACACACCACAGTACCCCTTTGAATCCAAACTGACTACAGCTGCAATCCACCACATTATTTACAACTTTAAACAAATAGATGTAGAACCACAGATCTGATCTTCATGACTTCCTTCTCTCGCTTTCTAGTCTCAGACCGTGCGAGTCATTTTTTGAGATGGCTTGTCTCATGTAAAAAACATACAGAGCTTTCTTTTGTTTGTTTCTTAATAAAAGGAATAGTCCTCTGAAAACCTTTTGTTTGAAGTAGTGCCCAAGGCCTAAAAGAGGTTTATTCCAAATCAAAATGAAACAAGACTTGGTATTGTAGTACCCAGAGGCTAGTGTATATGAGAGAGCAGGAGAGGTTGTTTTTGTCCATCCCGGAGGTCTGTGTGTGAGGTTAATAAAGAAGCCTGCCCCCTCTGGTATTTCTGGTATGCACCAGTCTCCTACACACACACACACACACACACACACACACATAGTTCTACCCTCCTAACTCTGTCTTCAGCTGTTATATACTGTATGCTAGTCTTGTCACCACAGGAATTTACTGTACATACCTGGATTCTCTAACAAGATGCTTGTCTGTCACACATACAGCAGCGGCTTCATTGAAGAAACCAGCAGAGCGAGAACTGGTTGTGAATCTTGTCAGAGCTTCATTGCATTGAGAGTTGTTGGTTATTTAGAGAGTAAATCTTGTCTTCTCTATGTAACATCGGATGGAGGAAGTGAAATGGTCATGTCCTGTTGTCAAAAAAAAAGTTCTACGAACAGGTGATTAATAATAATGTCACAGAATGCACAGTTTGTCTGGCTTTTGTTTGCTTCTTTCTCTGTTTGGGTATTAAATGTGGTTTTGAGCATTACTTTTAGAGGTCTTCGGGAAGATTCAACTCCCTAAAAACCAGAGGACCCAAGTGGAACTAGGGCTAACAATTGTTTTCATTATCAATTATTTATCTATATTTTCTTGATTAGTGATTTAGTCTATGAGTTGTCAGAAAATAGTGAAGTGTCTTGTGTTGTCCTACCAACAGTCCAAAAATATTAAGTTTACTTTCATATATGACAAAAAAAGCAGCAAATCTCCACATTTGAGAAGCTCAACCAGAGAATTTTTGGCATTTTTGCTCGGCTAAAACGATTAATCCATGATCAGAATAGCTGGCGATTTATTTCAATGGAATAATCGATTACTTGAGTAATTGTTGCATCTCTAACTTGAACCAAGTCTTGGTTTCGAGTTCACCGCGGTAGTCAGGTCCTACTTTAGACATAAAAGGGTATGAGAGGACCTGGGATCAGATGGTATGAGTAACATGTTACCTTGTCAGGTGAACAGTAAAGATGCAAGACATTGCAGAATTTACTGTGGCTAGGTCGAGTTAGAGACTGTCTGTTTCTTGAACAGCATTCTGACCTGAAGGCAGCCATCCTTGTTGAAATTTTGAAGGGCTTTATAAAAATCAACTTGTTACAAGTGAGAATTGTTGAAGTTAACCAGGCAGTCATGGGTGTTTTAAATTCACCAGTTTTTATTTAGAGGTTTTCCTAGCTGGTTTAGAACTTCATTAAAAGTATTTAAAAAAGAAAACTGCAAGTGCTTTGTGGACTTGGCACTCTGTACAAATCTTGGTTTGTCATTTTAATTTGTGTAAAAGTCTGTGGGGGTTTTTTCTAGCTTTGGGAGAGATGGTCAGGGCAGGGTCTCTTTTGGGCAGGATATAGTTTAATCCCTGTGTTTTGGTGCATTTGTGGAAGACAAGAAGTATTCCTGAAAACCAATGAAAAGAGGGAAACAAAGAACTGTACAAAAAAAATATGACTGTGACACTGGAACGGCTCCAGCGCTAGTTTCGTTACTGGCTGTGGTGCCAGGGAGGCTTTTATCTAGGCCACAATGAGAAATCAGATTAATGAGTCAGCACCTGCACACTGTAGTGCAGCCATTCATTCTTTACATATCAGCCTCCTTCCACAAGTAGGAGCTAGCACATTAGTTTTGTTTTACTGAAAATGTTAGCACTGAAGGAGTTTGTGTTGAATTTGATCTTTTATACCTGAGTGGAGCATGATACAAAAACTGTGCCACTGTTGCATTCTGACCGGAGGTGTCCAGTATTAACAGTACATGTTGTATGTTACTGCACTGAGACATTATCCTCTCCTCTGTACCAATCAAATCCAACCCCACACCGACCTTCTACAGGGCAAAGAACAGGAGCACACCTTCGTCTTCAGGATGGACCACCCCAAGGCCTGTAAGCACCTCTGGAAGTGTGCGGTGGAACATCATGCTTTCTTTAGGCTGAGAGGGCCGGTACAAAAGAACTCTGCACGCTCTGGTTTCATACGCATGGGATCACGCTTCAGATACAGGTAACAGATGGATGTACTTGAAAGATCAGGGACTTTTTTTTTTAGGCAGACTGAGTACATAAGTGTTCCAATATCCTTTGGTATCAAATACAGAGGGCTTAAATTTTTTTTCAGGCAATTTTTTAGATTTACAAAATAAACTTTATGCCCATGGCAACAGTAAGAACACAAGTTTTTGTTGGGGATGAGTTTTGCCTAATAATGTTCAGCCCTGCAGCACAACATTTCAGTATGTCTGAAGCTGTACAGGTGAGAGTGCTTACAGTGCCTATAAAATAGCATTCACCAGTCTCAGCTGTATGGTGGTGTAGCAAAGAGGAGGCTACAGTTGAAAAATGTTTACATGATGTCTTGGTTAAAGTTTGCTTGAAGGAATATAGAAAATATGAGAAGTGGAAAAGGTTCCTTTATTGATGAGATGTAAGTTTAGTGTAAGCCTGAATTCACTGAAGCAAACCTTTAAGAAAACATGCTGCAGTTTACAAGGAGAGTGAGGGTAAAAAAACAAAGAGAGTGTGGTTCCTACTGCCTCTCTTTCTCTGGTAAGAAACCATAGTCCACCCAGGTGCATGCTGGTCCACTACCTGCCTACCTACTTACTGTACATAACCTCAGGTGCCCATAGTATTATTATTGTTAATAAAACAACAACCAAACTAATAAATAGCTCCTACAAACCAACTGCTACCATAAGTGCTGCTAATAAATATTTACATCAAAGGAGATGAAATGCAATCAATTATTTCATATGTAATTAATAACTATTTATATTTAGCCATTTAGTTTCTAATTAATTTGGATGTGTTTGTAGAGATTTGTTTGCAATTCGACATTTAGGAGTCTGTTTAAAAAACTGGTGTGGTCACCATGAGTACCCTGCGTCTGGTGTGTTGTGGGCAGCACGTCTTGAGCACTGGTGACTTTTAGGGACAATACAAATGCGGGTGAAACTGGTGTCAGGCACAAATGCAGTTGGGTTTGTTTAAAAGAAGAGGGGGGAAGCGGACAAGTTAAGGCCCACAAATTTAGAGCCGTGTGTTTCTGTACTGCGTGTTTGAACGCACCAACAGAGATAATCTCAGTTTGACGTACAGTATCAATTCCTTGTACATACAAAAAAATACCCCACATGTGTACACATAGATACTTGCAATGGTACAGGACAGGCACTCAGTGTCAACATACTGCAGTAGCCAAGTAGTTCTCCTCTCTGTGTGTTTAAACATTACCCAGTTGGATAAGCATTGGCAGTAATGTTGGTTTAACACAGGGGTTACAGAGTTTGTTGTTAGTAGAAGGTTATCGCCTGGATGGTTCCAGAGTTCAGCAAGGGTCATCCCTGTGCCTGCTGTTTCTGGGACAAATTTATCCAGAAATCATTAGGAAAAGTTCTCCTTTATATTTAATGGTTTGGTCTGTATGGCTGACAGTTAGCATTTAGAAAGCCTTACAAGTGTAAAATATGTTTTTGTGTTTTGTGTGGCCAGTGGAAATACAGAGTATCAGACAACCAAGGCCAATAAAGCACGGCGGTCAGCCTCCTTCGAGAGAAGACCCAGTCGACGTTACTCCAGAAGAACCATGCATAACAGAGGTGAGCACAACAGTCAAACACTGCACAGTAAATATATACATGTACATAACAATCAACATTATATAGCAACATATATACACATACTCTCAACTTTATTTATATGGCACTTTACAAAATACAGTTGATCCAAAGTTCCTCACAGCGCACACACAGGAAAACAAAAACAAAAGAAGGAAACAAACACAATAGAGGATAGAAAATGATGATGGTAATAATGATAATAATAGTAAAGGCACATGGTCACAGAGAGCCCAAAGTGACAACACAGACCTACAGAGACTTCAGGAGAAATACCAGAGCTATTCTCTAACAGTGTGATATGAGGACAGAAGTTCTGTAATGTAAGAGGGGGCGAAACCATTTAACACCTTGTAAACAAACATCAGGATTTGATGTCTTGAAGACAGTTATTGAGATCAGTTAGTTTGTTGTAGTTATTAGACTCTAGGGGGAGGTAGATCTGTGTATTATCTGCATAACAGTGAAAAGAAATGTTGTGTTTTTAAATAATATGGCCAAGGTGAAGCAAATAGATGGAGAAGAGGATTGGACCAAGTTAGGGGGACACCGCAGGAGATGCGGGGCTGAAGAAGAAGAAGAAGAGTTTCTAAAAGAGACATTGAAAGATCTGTTGGATAAATATGAAGAAAACCAGTTTAAGGCAGAACCGGAGACCCCCGGAAAGGCTGCAGTTAGATCTAGGAAAGAGGGAGGAGCAGTTACCTGAGTCAGCAGCTAGATAGAAGTCATTAGTTATTCTTGTTAATACAGATTCAGTACTGTGAAGAGTTTTGAGCCAGGTGGGACAGCAGTTGGTTAAAAAAATCTACCTTTTCAAGGAGTCTGAGTTTTAGACAGATTGGGATGTGATTTGCAGGCACAGCAGCTGAATGTGAGTTTGACAGTCCATGTCTCATGAGTGGTAGGCGATGAATTTAGCCAGATGTTGCAGAAATTTCACTTGTAACAGGGACTCTACCAGTAAATTTACAGTGGCAGTGAGCATGATTTTGATTGTGTGTGTGGATTACCTCATGGTGGCATAGACTGTCTCAGACCGTCTGACACGCATTTAACCAAACAACCAAGCATTGGTGCTTCGTTCAGTGAAGCAATTTAAAAGATCGAGGGGAGGTGGTGAGACAGCCTGGTGACCACTCTTCTTGCAGCCCCTGACCACTACCTCGGTCCAGGTAGCCAGGTGATTGGGAGTCGAGCAGGAGGAGGGTTGCAGACGGGTTACTGGATCTCACAGAGTGGTGAGATATAGCAGAGATCATCGCTGATATCTTTTTAGCCTGGGCAGAGGCGGTCCTGTTTGCCTTTTAGAGCAGCTGGCAGTCTTCGCAGGGCGTTGTATCTGATCCAGATACAATCCGACTTTTGTGAGGGAGAAGGATGTCAGTCTCATGTCAGTGGCGGATCTCGACTGACACAGGCGAGATAATTCCAGAGTCTTGCAGAAATACGACCCAGTGAAAGTCTCTGTCTTGGAGCACAAGTTAGCTACTTTGGCTAAAAACAAGCCACTGCTAGCTAGCAGCAGATTCTGCTAACGGTACAAATGCAGGAATCAGTGATTGTGAGCAAAGCCATGAAAGCCCAGTCTGAGTGTTGGTCAGCCACAGTTGAGCAACAGAAGAATCTGTTCATGAATTAAACAATAAGAGTCTGTACTTCCAGAAATCAGACAAAAAGAAGTATAAACAAACTGCAAATCGCACACCAGACGTCTGTGGCCTTGTGATTTTCACCTCTTCATAGCTCAACATAGCTCATATATACACAGTATACATTATACACATACTGACATATTACCCTTGCATGCAGATGTTTTTCATGTTTACATTTTAGTATCAGTCTGGACATAACACTCACTGTCTGTTCTGTTTTGTGTTTTTACAGGACCATTCAACCCCCAGGAGTGAGTACACTGATATTTAAACAATGTTGTTGCACCATTGAGTGTTTCAGTGACATTCTTTCTTTTATCTGTGGATGTAAACACCAGGGTGACTAGTGTTTACATCCATATCAGTTGATTTGTGTAGAAATAGTATCTTATTTTATACATTGATTGCTGTGTAATCCTGTTTTTGTTTGTTTGTTTTTTTGTTTGGGGAGGTTTTTAGCTTTTTACATTCACTTTGTGATAAAAAACAACAGTGGAGTGTTTTCAATGGAAATTGCTCAGTTAAATCACAAAATATGAATGTATTCACATGTACTGTATCAAGTACTGTTGCCTAGAGTACTATGACTCACACATTGCTTGGCTATAATCTTGTTACAGAGTTAGCCTTTTTTTACAGGGATATGTGTGTGGGCTAAAGACATGATCTCAGTGTACTTTCAAGCAGTCATGGGATCTGTTGAGTCAAAGCATTTCGACGATAAAGGAGAGCATTCCTATGACCTTTCATTCAATCTGACTGAACAGACCTACACAGTACAAATTCAGGTCTTTTTTTAAAACAACAATATTTAATGCCATGTAGAAAATGTTTAGCAGTGGTGTCTTAAATAAGGATGGGGGGAAATGCAAATTGGCTCATGGATAATTTGGTAGACTGTAAACAAAACAAGCATAATCAGTAAGTATAATAATGAATTTAGGAAAGTTGTCCATTTGCATTGGCATAAAATGTAGCTCATTAATTATGGCTTTAATGCTAGACACAGTTAGGAGACTTACAGAGTTTATTTTTAAGTGTGGTCAAAAATCTGACCATCAAAGTCAGTTCTTTATAATATAAATCCATATACATCATTAAGAATTCTTCAGAGGTGTTGGCCCATTTGTTCTTTGAATAAAATCTCAATTTATTTCTTTCCTCAGGGTTCTTTCCTCAGGCAACGGAGTCAGCTCCAGCAAAGACAACAAGGTAAGGGAGACCAACTGCTGTTTTCAAATCCCTACCCCATTGTACAAAACTGAACAGTGCAACAAACTAAAGCAGGGTTTGAAACCACAGTTGAAACCCAGAGTATCAAGTGAGAATCAAACTACAGGCTAGAATACAAAGCCAGCAATTGTAGATGTTTTCACACACAGTAGAAAGTGAGAGTAAAGTATAATGATTAGAAGATTTCAGCTATGTATTATTTTATGTAATTACTTCCTTCCTCTCCTAAATCTCCTAAATACTTCCCAATCTCATCCTTCTTTAAGCCCATCTCTGTGTCCCTACTCTCCGACTTGTAAGCTCAGTATCGTATTTCTTCTCTTTCAATCCCCCTCCAGGTTTCTCCCAGTAGAGGTGCCTGGTCAGGCGTGCCTGTGGTCAACCCGGTACCTGCTGTTGCCTGTGGAACGATGGAAATAGAGGCTCTGCCCAGGAGCCCCGGAGGAGAAAAGAGGAGGTGGGTACCTGGATAATTTAAGTCTTCCCCTTTGGTTCAGAGTTGATTCTTGTAAACGGCTATAAATTTTATTTTAATTTAATTTAGGCTCACAACTGCTCAGTAATGATGAGTAAAACAACATCAGATGAGGAAAAGTTAGGGCAGGCCGACTAATACTTGTTGAGTGCTGTAGGAAGTAGGCTGATAGGTGCCATGACATTGGCTTAATATGGCTTATCCACTGACCCGGCCTGGTTGTGCCCAGGGAAGGCAGGCAGGCAGGCAGGCAGGAAGAAAGAAAGGAGGGAGGGAGGGAGGCAGAGAGAAACTGTGCATTTTTCTTTTTGTACCTGCGTATACCTTCCATGTTTGGCTGTTGTATTTCTCGCAAACACGATGGCCCAAGGAGGGAGTCACTTCTGTGTCCGTATGCATGCATGTGTCATAATATACTGCAGCATAACAGAAGAAGAGACTCAAACACAAGAAAGATGGACAGATAGCAGACAGATACAAAGGCAGACAGACCGGTAGCGGAGGGCCGACAGAGACCGGCACTAGGCAGATATACAGATACAGATTTTCTGCCTTTCATTCGATACAAAAACAATCCCAGTAATCAGCTTACTTCTCCTCAGTACTACCTGTATTTGCTATTTGTTTGGGTTTTTTTAGATTTCTATCTCATAGCTCATTGTCTCCTGTTTTCTGCTGTATTGTTTTCCCTCAGTCGTCAGTCCCCTCAGTCAAAAAACGTTGTCATGTTTGAGCAGTGTGTGTAAATGTATCATATGTCTGTTTTTGTTTTTGTTTTGTTTTGTTTTGTTTTTTACATGTGCTGAGGGGATTGAACAGTTTATATCCATACATATATGTACAAACGCATACTGGTATGTATGCATCTTCTGTTATAAACCTGCAATGTTCCCCTGTGTGTTCCAGTATTAACATGTACTGAGGAAATGTCTGGAGGCAGGCCAGGTAGGTACCATCAAACATCGAGCTTCGCCGTAGCTCTTGCTTTAACAAATCAATCCTCCGTGCAGTGGCGGTCTTTATGATTTCAGCTTTGGAGAAGGGGCTCTCTTGCGGTGGAATCGTCTCCTGTGATTCGCTGTCTGTCCACTTTTTGATCAGCATGAAATGTCAACCTAATCGGTGGAGGAAATAATGTGATGATTTTGGATGCTATGTGGGGATCTTATGCTCGGCATCATGAATCAGTGATGTGATACGATTTCAGCTTTGGATCTGTTCCGTTTAAGACTTTTGGTGCACTCTAGTGTGTCTTTTCTTTCAGTCATCTAACGTCCTGTGAACAACCTGCTCCTTTTTAAAACTCTTATCTATCCTCCAGCTGGAAACTGCTGTACAACATACTACAACAAAATTCAAAAATGAGTCATTTTATTGCCAAAATATTAGTCATACTATAGCCTTAACCAAGAAAATATCAGGTTTTTGGTGGTTAGATGGTAAGAAAACCTTACTCCCCTACATGCCTTTTTCCAGCGTAGATTAAGTATTCTTATTTCCTGACCAGACTACTCTGGCTTCTGGGGGGGAAAAAAAGCTCATTTAGATTTACAGCTCAGACTGATCCTGCTTCTAGTAAAGTAAATTTCTCGTCAGTTGAAATAAGAGGATTGCCTGTCATCACCGTAGAGCAGAGGCTCTTTGTTTTCTTTGTTTATTACACTCAAAAGCAGGATGCACAGGCATGACCTTGGATAAGGCCGTTGCGTATACAGAGTGACGACTTATCACACTAATGATCTTTCAGACTTTGTTGTTGAAAGGGTAAAATTTAATCCTAAAGGCTGCAATCGCTGACCATTCCATAAAACACATTTCTTAGGCTTTTCAAGACATGTTTTGAGAAGACAGGTAGAGGCCCATATTGCTCTGAGGTCTTGATCCAGCGTTCTCAAGGCTATCGAGCCTTCAGAAACTTCTCCGAGGATAAAAAAGAATGTTTTACCAACACTGTGTATCAGCACAAGATGTTACCGTCAGATGACCTCTTGAGTTCTTATTTATCCATGTCAACAGTTTACAACTGACTCACTTGACATGAGGAGGATGCATCGAAAGAGACATTGCTATATCTTCAGACTAATCCCTGGTGTTCGTCCTTTTCTCCTCCTACGCCTTTCTCCTCTTGCTTTTAGTACAATTTCACAGTTGATTTTTGCATGGAGCACTTAGACCTTGAGCTATCCTCCTGATAATGTAAGCAAATATATCCATACAGCCGTTACATATATATTTCAAGTCGTGATACGATGCTTTAATGCTTACAATATGGTCCAATGGGTTAATATATACTACTTAACTATTAAACCACTGACAAATTATTTATAGAAATAGTCCAAATCAGAGCCATGTTCTATTTGACATATGTGCAACAACATCAAATAGTTCCTAACCAAACTTAAATGTAAATGTAGAAATGATTGTTAATTTTGATACATTTTACTTTTTTTGCAATGGCGCAATATATTTCCTCATCCCTATTTTTTATGTTGCCTTCTCTCTGACGCTTGCCTCTCATTCCTGTGTTACTTTCTCTACTTCTCTGTAATATTATCATAAGTTAGATTAGATAACTAATAGATCAATGCCAATGCCAAAAAATCTTTAGTAAGTCACTGTTTTACAATGGCGATGGGAAACTGTAATGCCCCCCTCGCCTCCTACGCTCCCAGTAAAGCTGTCATCATGAATAAAAGTTTCCAACTCGGGGCCCTTCAGTGCTGAATATATAAACACAGATTTGACACAAGCCATCAGACCTCAGCCTGTAGAGGTGCAAAGCCAGGTCACTGACGCTCCAGAGACATCCCGTCCACTTCACTTAACTCAAGTGCTCATGTCACAACACTTGTCACAGCACACTTAAATGCACACTAGCGTACAGTGTAGCGGAGGCAGTGTACTATAAGTTGCATGGCTTATTCATTACCCTGACACTGCCGGGCCTTTTATTTATTCATGTTGTTTCTTGTCCACTAACATAACATTTTTGTGATTATCATTGGCAAAGCCCTTACCTGGCTAAATGAGCACATGATGTCCTATGACAGAGTAAAAGGGGAGCCCTTATTCTTGACACAGCTGTAGAAAACCCTCAACATACCGGGGCCAGACTACAAAGTCAACCTGCATGTCAGTCCATATGCAATGAATGACACTTCAAAGAATGAAGCTCTCTCTTTCACATCCACGTTATCAGCTGCTTCAAATTTTCCTCTGCTGCTTTTGCTTTCCCCTTGTTTCCTTACGTCTCTTCATGTTAAACAAGCTGTTTCTTTGTATTATCCTCCTCTCCCTCATTCATTCGCATACAATCTTCCTCTCCTTTTTCCAATCTCGCTTTTGTTTTACCTCCCGTCTCTCATCATTGCCCTCCCGCTTGTCCTTCTCTCTCACCTCCACCTCGTTCTCCTCAGGTCCCCTTCTTCCCTCCATCCTCCTCGCTCATGTCTCATCAAAGCTCCCCACAAGGAGAGTTGGGCAGATCCGAAGCAACCGGCAACGGTCTCACCTTCTGTACTGACATGAATTGGACAACACACTAATAAACACGGAAGGCTCAGCAGCAGTGACTCTGCCATGAAAAAAAACGTCTTGTGTTTGCAGTAGTGACTGTACCACATGGAAGGACACACTCGCTGTGAATGCACATACTGTATGCCTTTTTTAAGTGAAGCATTCCTCAACACAATCCACTCAAAGTGTCACACATTCAAGTCTGATAACAACCCTCACAGACTGACTAACTCCCCGAACTTGCCATCACACTGCCGTCACACTCGGTACTACCCTTTTTCTTCTGAGTGTCCATCTCTATATCTCCTGCCTCTTCCTATACCCCTCAATTCCTCCCTTTGACCCTCTCTCCTCTACCCCCTTTTCTTACCCTTCACTCATTCTGTGTCTCTCTTGTTCATTCTGTCCTTCCCCTGCCCTTGACTCCTGACGTCACACGGTGAAACTGACCGGCGGGGGTGAGGTGGTATCAATGTGAGTCTTAGGAATTCAGCTGCGCTCTCGACTCAACAAATAGGTCACATAGTTCCGCGAGGATTCGACCAAGTCCTGTTCTGTTCCCTATTTTCATTCTCCAAAAAAAATAGTTTCATGTTTTTTTGTCATATTGCTAACACTGTATTCTGTATTCATTTAGTTTGAATTCCATCAAATGATTTTTATAAGAAAAATAATGTGATTTTCTTTATTTTGTATTTAATCTGTTCTGCAAATTTCATGGATCTGTCACTCTCTGTTTAAAAGGAAGTTGGACAAGAAGATTGACATATTTCTCATCTCTGTCTATTTTTCATTCATTTTTTCTATGTTCTTTGCTAGCTCAGCACAAAGAACAGAAGCAAGGGGAAGGAGCTACCTTACCTCTGTCACAGGTGCCTTCCAAAAACTCCATATCTGTTATATTTGCACGTTGTTTCTCGTGTGTTAAACACATGTAGAAATGCCAAAGGAAACATTGTGATTTAATGAGCATTTAGCTTTCACATCAGAGCTGATTTGATCAACATCAGCTGGGCCTAATGCATGCGCGCAGCATCTCAGAAGTCCTATTTTCATCTGCCATGTTTGCACTGTGTCATAACTCTAGTTTGGACCAAACCCACCTGACTCTTGGATGTATTTCTAGGTAACAAGATAGATGTAAATAGAAGGATTTTAGAAAAGTTGGCAGACGTTTTTTTTTTTTCCTTTTGTTTTGATTAGCTGTTCCTCCCTGCTTCCTGTATTAAGCTACTCTAAACACATGCTGGACTCTGTGCTGATCTCACAGAAATGAAATTTATACCGACCTTCTTATCCAACTTCTGGCAAGAAATCTAATAAGCACAATTCCATGGAATTGTTCAAAACTGAATCGAATTTTAATGGAAATGTATTATCTATTTTATTGTACTACTGTAACTGTTTTATTTTTTTAAACACAACTGCAGCCATGCAGTCACAGTTGAAAGGGTTATTATGCAGTGACCTAGCCATCCAGTGTAAGTTAATGATATGTTTGGCTGATGAATATGTGGAGCAATGTGTATATAGGTGAAAATTCACTGAACGCTTAGCTACACCTTAACTACCCCATTATAACTGTTTCCTTGCACAGCTCAACCAATGAAGATGATCTCATAAAATGAATAATTAGTTGAATGTTTACAACATAAGTGTGACCAAAGGATGTATATCTTTCTGAACTGTATGTTAAAAAAATCATTTCAGAGAATAAAGTCTGGATTACTCTTGACATATGATTGTTTGACCCACATGCTACGCTACAGTATATGTGTTGTGTATACATGTGTGTTTTATGTACTTTTGTAGAAGGAGTTTGGGGTCTTGTTTGAGACATTACAGATATTTGCTCTTGACTATGAAGCACATTAAGCACATTTTTCTTATATTTGTATTTTTATGTACATGCATTAATTCCTTAAAAAGTAACTATGAGTGACCAGTGGAAGAGCAGGAGGCCAGTAACTGGTGTAAAACAACACTCGCCTCCTCGTGAACTCTGGATGCTCGTGTGTGTGAGGTCTGAATAAGTGTGGCTATTTAGTATCTGGTTGGCAGGAGACTGTACATCCTCGGTATGTGTCTCTATGCTTTTTCACCCTTCCTGTTTTTGTTTCTTGCCCACATGGGGGTTTTGGATTCAGCCTCACTGTCCATTCTCGGTTTTACTTCATGGATTACTTAACATGTGGGAGTGTTTATATAAATTTTGGTTTGTGCGTCCTCAGGCGAAGCATTGTGCCTTTCTTTACATCTTTGTTGTATGTTGAACTTAAGCTGCCGGTCTCTCCGGGCAGTGCGCATATATACTTCTCATGTTTTACTTTGTCTTTAGGCTACAGAAATATGAAGTAGTTACCAGGCTGTTGGAAAAGCTTCCACAGAAATCCATGTATCAAATGTTTTGCTTCAGGTCACCTCAATATTCTGAGAATATTACACCGCATCATTTCCCACACAAATTATTACTTTGTTTGAAGACTTATTGTCATGGGTTGAATTATGCTTCTTTAAACCTTGTTTCTTTATTTAGTGGACACACAACTCCCGAATATTACTGATACAGTAGAAAGTAATAAATAACTGTTTTGTTCTTGTTTGTAATTCTTTTCTGTGACAAAGAAATACATTGAAGCACCTACGAACCTGCATGATTCACTTTTCTCCAGAAGCTTTTTCAAAGAGTTATTATTTCAGATGTACTCACTTTGTTGTCTGTTCATGGGAACTTGATGTCAGTTTTTTGTATATTGGTTCAGTATGTTACTCTAAAATGTCTCCTAATATACTACATGGGACAGATTTGCCATCTTTGCAGCATCCGTTCATATTTTTATGGATTACACAGGTAAGTTATACAGCTGTATAATCCTGATTCCTTTTGGTGTCATTTTGTTTAAACACTGACATTGTATTTGTTTGTGTTTCTATTTTAAATGTAATCATCATCATCTTAATCATCTGCCATTGCTTTTCTGTTTTCCTCCCTTTTTCTTTCCTTCCTTTTCCTTCTACTCTTTTCCGGCTCCAGTTTGCCCATGGTTGCTGACCTGATGGAGACGTGCATCGATGATGTCCTCAGGGCTCAGGTTGTTCCCGCGGTGACCGCTACAGAGGAGCCGGGACCGAGTAACGCCTATTCTACTGCCAGTGCCACCGGGGAAGAGTCGCTCAGCCTCACTGGTCAGGCTACATAAAAACTAGAAAACATACCATGAAATAGGTCATTTTATTGGAAACTTTTTTTTCCAGATGCAACAATTAGAAAATAGTTCTTGTCTATTTTTTTGAAGATTATCTGTAAAATAAGCCACTGAAGCCCTCTACATCGCCCGTGCATGTATGATAATGTATTTGGTGACGGGCAACAGTGGTTGATGATATCCTGCTATGTTTTAAGAGAAGGTTGTCATCTACCAACCTTCATTCACTCACATGTGGTTTACACACATCTCACCTTCTCACATTATTTCCAACAAACATCTAACATGCTGTTAATTAAAATGCTGTTAATGTTTGGTAAACTACAGAGGTGCAGTAATGTTTTTAATGTAATAATGTTAGATATGGGTATTTTGTGTGCATGATGGGTTGAAATCATTGAATCTGAGTGATGAGCAACATGAATAATTACATGTATCTGACTTCATCTGTCTTTTCAGAAACAGCAGCTCGTCTGAAGCAGTTAGAGTTGGAGAGCAGTCCGCTTCCTGCTACTCAAAGAAATAACGTCAATATCAATATGGCTATGAATAACCAGGTGGGTTTCTGTTAATCTTCTACTTTTATCCCAGGACCTAAAACCAAAACTAGTGAAAACTTTTGTTGTGTCTTCTAGATAATATAAACTAGTAACACATGTTGTATTTGGTCCAAACCCCAGCATAGTGAAACATGGAGAAGTTAATGTAAGCTTTTGAAGAAACTGTAAACCTCATTTCTCTCTCTCTCTCCCTCTCTCTCTTTTTGTATATCATGTTTGCCCCGTTCAACCCTCTTCCAACAGGAGGATATAGTGAAGCTCACAGAGAAATGTGGTCTGACCAGTACAGGCGGTAGTCCAGTTGTCACTCCACTGCGCACCCCAGAGGATCTGAAGAGCAACATCCTGAAAGCACAAGCGGAGGCTGCAGCCCTCAAGGTGACGAACAAATTCTGCACAACTTGACAAAAAGGGAAATAAGGAAGAGCAAATATATAAGATAGTACAGTAATGTGATAATTATCCAATTATGTTTACTTTGCAGTGCATTAACCATTGAGATTCAGTGTTGCTTTGGGTTGTTTAGTGATCATATTTAACATGTCTATAATAAATCACTGGTAACAGTTTGCTTTTCAAGTTTAACTACAGTGAATAAAGCAAATTATATAATATCAGAAAGCTTTTGGAAATGGTTGCACCTTGCTGTTTTCAGTGACATTAGTACTTCCAGATAGTTTGTGTTCAAATGTGATGAATGTAAAACGTTAGTGAAACTAAATTAATCAAATGGACTTCCAGTTGCTGCGTCTGCTTTGTCGTTTATGATTGTGCTGCTTTATTCAGTCACCGAACATCAGTAACTTTTGTCACGTTCAACATTTTTTTTACGTGAAAGCTTGTATCCCCATAACTGTATATTCTACCAGTGTTTTCTCCTACACTGGAAAAGAGCAGACTGTTTTAGTTATTGTCTGAGATATCTGCCTTTTAAACCTCCCCAACTCCTGTGATAGGACTAAAGCTAGAGATTGTCCTGACAGTATCTCAGCACAGTTAAACGATCACAGATATATCACACATTTTTAAAAACATCCATGTCAGTGTCCTTGTTATTCTACTATGAAGTGTAATGTATCATGTTTCTCTCTCTGTTCCTCTCTGTAGGGATCTTTGGAGGAACATGTTGCAATGATTGGAGATAAAAACTGTAATTTGCAGGAGGCTTCCACCAGGTATGAACAAACAGTAATTATACGAAGTTCACAACTCTGTAATAATGATAATGAATGAATGGAAGGAAAAAGAAAACAAGATTTCTTAACTTAACTCAAAAATTTTAGAAAATATTTCTGCTCTGACTCCCAAATTGTTTTCAAAAATGCAAAATCATAGGTTTTTGCAGCATTATACACCTTTTTTTTCCTTTTTTTAAATATGTTTCATCTTAAAGGTCATTTTTAAGCAACCAGCACAGTACAGTCTGTCAGTACAGAGCACATATGGACAGGAGAAAAGCCATTGTCGCTCATGTTTCATTGTCTTGAAACTGGGCATCTTCCCTCCTCCTCTTCCTCCTCCTCCTCCTCCATCTTCCTGAGTCATGCCAACTGTCAAGGCATTGTCTCAGCCAATCACAGCCGCTCCCTGCTGCTAGAGCTGATTAACTTCTTTGAATATTCATGAGTATTGTTAGCATAGCTCACAACATTACATCACCTGCAGCTCATCCTTGCAGGCGAGGCTCCACAGTCCCTGTCTCTCGTATGAAAGGCGGTAAATGGCTCGGGATGATAACCGGAGAACGAGCCATATTAAATTTCATAAATTCAGTTATTTTTAGACAAAGTTACCTCTTTTTTCATAGCCTCAAGATACTGTGTGAAAATAGAAAGGATATACTGAATCCATTATGTTTAGAAATGAATGAACTTAAAATAAAACCTGGATAAAATAAATCAGTAATACATCACACAATATAAACCATAATTTCTTGTTGTTAATAGTCTGATTTTAAAAAAAAAAAACCTTTTAAATGTTGCCTTATTTCCCCTGTGCCCCATTCTAATCTTATGATGTGATTGTGATCCTTTTTTTTTATTACTTTGGGGAGATTTTACTCAGTGTATTAGTATTGATTCAATTGGCACAAATAAAAACATGTACTGTCTGTCTCCAGGTTGAAGGTGCGTACCGGCCGAATGGGCAGCAACTCGTCTTTGACTGTCAGCAGTCGCCCCGACATACAAGAATCCTGGGACCTGCTCAAACCAGCCTCACTGGTGTCATCAGCAGGGACCAGGTCAGTGTGTGTGTGTGTGTGTGTGTGTGTAAATACTTCTTCTGTGTGCAGTTTTTAAATAGAAAATTCTGTATGTATGGTATTAAACCCACTGTGTGTGTGCTTATTGAGAACATGAGAGAGAAACAGGGAGAACAGATTAGCGGAGGAGGGAATCTTTGACAGTAGCTGCTGATTTTTAATCCTTCCGAGATGACTCAGAAACTCACGTTATTGTTTTTCTCCTCTTTTATATCAAACCATAAGTTTAAATGATTTTGTCTTCATTAAATCCTGTAGATATTGTTGTGTAAGTTATATAAGTTATGATGAGTTTTGCCAAAATTGATGTATTTCACTGTCCTGTCTTTATTTTATCAATAAGTTGACCCATATTTTTAAATCAATTAACATAATGATCATACCTCAGCTGTTAGGGATTGAAATGAGGAAGGAAAAAAGAGGCTTTTACCATGTAAATCTAAAGATAGAAAAACAAAAATTAAAGGAAGGCAGAAAAGAGAAGTAAGGACGTTAAGATGGTTCACAGAGGGGGGAAAAAAAAGACGAAATATGAATAATACACACAGAAGTGATGCTCGTTCTTTTCATAGTCTTTGCTGACATCTGTTGGTATATTCGAGGAATGCGTGCGTGTGTCTGGGTGTGTTGAGTCACATGACTTAAGTTCTGCCTGGATACTGCCGGTGTTCGTGCTCAATAAGAGTGTTTACAGTAAGATGACACAAAAAAAAACAGACGCTTGACCAGGCAATTCACAAGAGCCGTATGTTCATCGATGCAGAAAATGTTGATAAAATCCAGACTGTCCTCCTACTACAGACTGTGCCGAGACAGTAAATTGATTTATCAATTAGTCAATCACAGAAAATGAATCAGCAACCATTTTTGATACTCAATTAATCATTTAAGTCCTTTATGAAGCAAAAATGTAACATTTTCTTTCTACTGTTGTGTTTTGTGTTGGACTCAGATAATGATGACCTCTTGAATCACTTGAACAAGAAAAAACACAATTTACCAAGTGAAATATGTTTTCATGCCTCCCTATCTCAAGGCCAAGGAACTTAAAATACATTTCTATGACTTTTTTTTCTATCAAGTGGAAAAGAAATCTGACATTTTCTGTCCTTTGCTCATTTTTTTTTCTCTCTTCTTCATTCATCAGTGCCGAGAGGTTAGCTGAAGATTCGAACCCCCTTCTTCCCAAGATGCCCTCTGAGTGCACCAGCGAGGGCATGGCACTAAAGGTAACCATTAGCTATTGTGGTGCATTTTTTATCGGTTTTCATGGAAATAATCAACATGAACCCCTTTACACAAATATAAAATGTTGTAAGAAGGCATGAGAATAAATATTGTTGTATTGAATGATATGAGGGTATCACCTGATCAGACTCACATGAAAGTCACACACTTTAATATTTAAGGTGGCCTGAACTTGTACCAGATGATCTTAATTACCGACTGCTGACTACAGTCTCCACTGATTAATGTGTCACGTTGAACTCAATGTGAACCGATTCGTTATTGTTTGTATGTTGTGGTAAACAGTTGTTTGTGTCTCTCTGCAGGTTAAAGCAGAGGAGGTTGACCTTCCAAACACCGCCCCGCTGTCTGACAACCTGATCGACTTCACTGATCCAACTCCTGTGGTAGGTCTAAGCCTTCTGTATGTGTAATATAAATATCGAATTTCCCGATAATTGCGTGAGCCTCCTCTGCAGTAGGAAAGGAAGAACCCAAGAGTTCAAGGAAGGACATATTGAGTCAGAGAGAGCATGAAGATGAAACCAAGCTGAAAAACAAAATTTAATTGGGTACTTTTATGTGTATATAACTAGGTTTGCAGTCACAAGTCTCTTTCTGTGACTCAGCCCTGTAAATTTGTACCATCGATAAAGTGTAATAACATTTTTCTGGTCGGCTTCCAGCTACCACCGGTGCAGCAGCCCAAACCTCTCATCACCCCTCGCTGGATCATTCCTACATCTGCTGTGAGTGACGAGTCTTAACTTTTCTCCTGCTCAACTCTACCTGTCTTATCTGGCTTTTGTGTCCTCCACAGGTTCTTTGTCAAATGTTTTTAGAAGTTTTTGATCTGCAGTTAAATTAATTTGTTTCCTAGAGCTGATGAACTTTTTTTTTTTTTATGTGCACTTGCATAGCTGCTGCACACGTCGGCTGATGTAGAAGCTATGTAGAGACTGACCACCTTCCTTCTCCCTCATCCCCTTCTAATGCAGCCTCCTGGCGTTTTTACTAACGGCCTGCTCGACCTTGACCCCCCTGCTAAGGTCACCCCTCTTCTCCCTGCAGATGGGGGAGCAGCTCTCACCCCAGCCCTCCCCCACCACCCCGCTCACACACGTAACACCATCTCCGCCAGGTAAAAAATTCTTTGCAAATGTACCTTTGCTGGAAGAGATTTGAACATTTGTTGTTAAAGCAAGCGCTTGGTAGTTATGCTGAGTCCTGCTGATTGAGCAGGAAAACGTCTCCTTCGGCTGCAATCCCGATGCAAAAGAGTTTCAGGTGGGCAGCAGGTGAAATAGAAACAGGATGTTAAGCTGCTTTTCCACTTGGTTGGAATCACTTATAATTCTTGCGTGGCCTTGTTACTTTGAGAAATCATGAGCTCACTTTGAGGCTTCAACATTGTTTTTGTATGTAAAACACTGTAGAGCTGCAACTATTAGTCCATTAATCGATTTGCCAATAATTAATTCATCATTTTGAGTCATTTTTTAAAGAAAATAATACATAAAAATACTATAATTCTCTCATTTCAACTTCTTAAATGTGAATATTTTCTGGTTTCTTTAGTCTTCTATGATAATAAACTGAATATCTTTGGGTTGTGGACTGTTGGTCAGGACAAAACAAGACCTTTTGAGGACGTCACCTTGGGCTTTTGGAAGCAGTGATAAACCTTTCACCATTTTCTGACATTTTATAGAGCAAACAACTAATCAGTTTAATCAAAAAAATAATGGACAGATAAATCGATAATAAAAATAATTGTTAGTGCAGGCCTAAAACACTGCTAGTCACTGCATAAGTTGCTCATCATGTAGCAGTGGTCTCAAAATAACTGACAAAATACAATCACACTCAAAAAGACATTAAGACATTTTAGAAATAAAAACAAGTAAGACAATTAAAATAGGCTTAAAAATCTGGTGGTATTATGTAAACAAATAAGTGTTATTGTAGGATTTAAAAGCTGAGATAGAGGAGCCAGTACACCCTTTGAGCTCAACCTGGACTCTGGAACAAGCGTAACCCTGCAGATCCGAGAGGCTTTTTACGGACAGTTAAGAGTTAGAAGTTCACTGATGTAGATGTTACACGTGTCATCCTCTAATGCAGCGATTCTCTCGTGTCCCACAGCACTGTGGGTCAGCAGCCGGCCTCAGAAGATGGAGCCAAACCCAGAGGTCTCCTGACCACTGAGCTCTGATGGAGGAAACGAGGAGCAGCCATCACAACATTAGTCTCCCTGACAGCTTCTCCCGCCTTCACCCATTCACACACAACTTAAGCTGAACACTGTGGGCTAAAAGAAGAAGGTGGAACCAGGGAAGAGGCAGCTTACAAGCACCACAACCACACACTCTTAATTGCACCCACACTGACAAACTGGAATATTGAGTATAGTTTTTCATGATAACATGGCACTGTTTAAAAAAAAAAAGCTCCAGTATTGACCTCTTTAGAGCACCTAATTGACCTGCCGCTTACTGAATCCATCCAGTCTACCAAACCTCGGTCTCTACTACCAGCACCATCTCTTTTGAAGCTGTTTATCCAACTCGTTTGCTGCAGAGGTCAAGTCGGGGCTCACATACTAAAAATGTATGATTTTATTATGATGCTGTAAGGTACAGTGCATCCACCAGCAGTTTATGACTTAAATGGTAGATTGTCTCTCTCTTAGTGCTGCTTTCTTCCCCCTTTTTCGGGGTTGTAAGTTTTATCACTAGTAATGCATACCACTGGATATCTGCTACTCTGAGCTTTTTTTTTTTTTTTGTACACTCACAGATCACACAGCATGTAGAGCTGCTGAATCACGGACTGAAAAGAGTCTATTAAAAAAAAAAGAAAGAGACCTAAAAAGACAGTGACTTTTTTAAAGTGTTGGTTCCAAGAGATAAAAACACCTGGACTCTTATATAACATGGATATGATACTCTACTGTCCTTGTAGCACACTACAAATATTTTTTAAACCCCAGTCGGTACTACATGTGAAACTCGTCTGTTTGCAGCCACTGGATATGAAAACTTTTTTTTTTCCCTCGTCTCCCAAGAATCACTGGATTATCTTTGCAACACTGGACCTTTTTTTTTAAGGAATTATTTCCAACGGATGACGATAGAAATGACCAACTGATTTTATTATCCCGCTTTTACTGTTTTGTCTTTTTTTTTTTTTTTTTTTTTTTTTTAATGTTTTTATTTTTCCCATCGCAGTACTTTGTGAATTCACACGTTTTGGTACCAGCATCATGAATTAATTCTGTTACTGTCTTTAGACCATCTACTGTATGTTCAATATGAAGTTTGAACTTTTTTTGCCTAGACTGTGATCCTACACTATGAATCCACTTGAAACCACTGCTTCCATGTGTGGCAGCTTTCATCCACGTTAATGTTAACTTTGAAATTACTGTAGGAATGTAAATTGCACAAGTGAAAGCTGGTCGATTTTTTTTTTTTTTTTTTTTTTTTTCCAACTGTTGAAAAACCATCAAGTTAACTGTGATCACTGGAGTGTACACACTGATGGATGTGTGCAGGTTTTGGGGTTCATCTAACTGGATATCTGAATTAATTTTACACTGTAATTTCACCCTGTTGTAGAAAACGGCTCCTAGTAGTAACATGCTGTAGCTACTACCCTGCCTTATGGAAATGAATGTATTCAAATAGTCTCACCTGAGATTGCTGGAGATGCCACAGTACGTCGTTTTTACAACCGTCGATGTTAAAACCCACAATTGCTGATAGAGTTTGTAACTGGAGGAAAACTTAAAAGCTTCTTTTGTACTTGAGAAATTGAGGCCTAATTCTACATTTTCTGAGTATATTAATAAAGTATACTGTATCGCATTGACTCTTTAAAGGTAGAGATGTAGATCTCATGAATTTTAAACAAATAAGAAATCCTGTGATCACTTAATCTGGACCCTCATTCAAGTTATATCTGTTTTTTCATTATGATGTCTCTTTCATCTGTCTTGAACAAGGGAAGCTGACTGTTTTACGTCTTCTTAGCAGTGACAGTTAGTTATGCTACCACTCAGTGTAATTTGCTCAGATATTACATGTTGTCTAAAGCGTGTTTTTAGCTTACAGTTATAATGTATTGTCAGTATGATTGTGTCAGCTGGCTGTAGATATGAAGTAGATTTATAAAAAAATTTTTTTTTTTTTTTTTTTTTTTGAAAATGATGTTGGCAGTATTGTTACTACACACATAATTTCAGCATTGAGGTGTTTTCTAATTACAAAAGAAGTAGTATTACTGATCAAACTGATGGGGAAAACGTTGAGATTGGGAGGTCTCAAATGCAATTTTGTACAATTTTTTTTTTTTTTTTTTCCTGGAATACCTGATCATGATTCAGTAAAGCTTTGCTAGGAGTCAATTGTTTTTCATTTGTTTTTACTGTTTGGATAATGTTGAAATAATTTGCCTGGAAAGAAGGTTATTACTGATTACAGTTGGAATTATGCAAGACCAGACAATTTGATTTGCTACTGTGGACCAGATGTGATTTTTTTTTTTTTTTTTTTCATTGTTAATCCAGCTATGAAAGGTAAAACACCAGATTCTGTGTTCCTGTTTTAAATCTGTTCGCTCTGTGATAAGTAAAGCTCTTGTGTCTGTATCAGAAATGTAGCAATAATAACTGACTCAAGCAGTTTTTTTTAAGTGATCGCCTGTATCTGAACTGTCACCTTGTTATCCAATGAAGTATGTTACTTAAGTAACAAAGAGGGTTTTTTTTGTTTGTTTGTTTGTTTGTTGTTTCCCAGAGCGACACTCAGAAGGTTTAAATATATTTATAGTTTTTTATAGCATCATTCATCCACTGAAGTCTAAAGGAAAACCTCGGCTTTCAAAATGAATCACATAGTTCTCTTAGATCTTGTTAGTTCAATCTGAGATGATCAGTAAAGTCAGAGCTAAGTCATCAGGCTTCATTGATAGTAAATGTGATGCTGACGGGGCTCAACATACATTCAGCTTTCCATCAGTTATTGATTAGAAAAACAACATGAAAAGTTAAATGTTTTGGGGAGATTTCCTTTTGGTACTGTAGAATGTGGCAACATTAGCTACCATCACATACTGTATATTCATCTACTATCCAGAAATGTGTTGAATATACTGTATTTTAGGTAGAGATTTTTGTACAATGCAAGTTCTATAAAAATCCTTGCGGAAATGACAGAAGTATGTCAGTTGTTTTCGACAACCTAACACTGTAGAGGTGTAAAGTGACACTCAGCAGGTGTCTGAATCTGGTATTTGTTAAGCGAGTGTTGCAGCAAAATGACCCAACTAAGAAAAGGGTTTAGAAGAGAGTCTGCAAGGCTGTTTTATTCAGACAGTACAGTTGTTACTAACAACATGAACGATGGATCTGTTCTGTTCAAGTGTCCCACTAAGCCATGATGACAGTGAGTCAGCAAACTGAAACAGAAGCAGCTATGTGGAATTTTATTATTTACACCTGCGCTCGTCTTACAGTGACATGTCAAAATGTCATCTATAAAAAGGACCTATTATACTAACATAGCACTGAGAAGTGAGGAGGCATAAAACATGTCAATACACACTTGGTAATACACAAGTTAAAAGATGAAAAACATGAAATGAGTCTGCAGAAATGGTGTGAAAAGCAGGAAAGCTTACTGAATGAGAAATTACTTCTCACCTTTAAGTCCTTTTTCAGACCAGACTTTTCAACATTAATTTATTTGATATAAAGTAGATGAAAGAACGTTTCTCTGACAGGCACTAGACTCTTAACTTTTGCACTTTAATAGGAGACTTTCACTCTCAGCAGTGTGAAGGGATCTTAATTAAATTGCCAGTAATGTAGCTCTAAAAGAATAATACCGTAGAGAGCTGTGTTGGTCTCTGTGCTGTAAAGAAACTAAAGTCAAGTTACACCAAACTGATTCAGTCTTTACCGTATATTAACCAATTCACCACAAGATGGCAGCACAGTAATATTTTTCACCTCTGGTGGAGACGAGTTGAGCAAAGGGTTTTTTCTTTCAGTGCCATCGACGCTCCAATGAAGAATTCAACCTCACTAAAAACTATGTGTGCTTTATGTGATGCCACTAATATCAAACTTGTAAGGCATTAAAAATGTTGGATTGCTGAATAACTTACAGGCAAGTCGTTGCTGCATCAGCTCTCAGATGTACGTCGCTTTGGATAAAAGCGTCTGCTAAATGAAACTGTAAATTGTAAGCTATGAAAAAGCACTGCTGAGTGCTTAATTTGTATGTAATTATGGTGCAATATCACCCATACTATTGGAATACTGCCATGCATTGTGACATGATGACAAAGAAATTGCCAAAATGTTTGTTTTTAACAGTCAGAGGGAGCGTTTGACCCTCCTGCTCGTTCGTTTACTTACAGATATCGTTGCTAAATACGTCCTCTTTGAAACTCCTGCAACAGGCCTGGAGTTAAAGCAGATCAAGTAGATACAGTACCACTGTAAGAGCAGCACCTGCTGACTGCATGGTGCTTGTCTTAACCTCTAGGGTGTAGTGTAGCTCCAGAGTGAGCGAGCCAGCTCTCAGTACAAGTGGATCTTTCTTTTTATCCACATATGGAATTATTGTCTTATCTGATTCGTTATTAAACATCTACACAAACCTGATCACAGATTTCAGTGGATATTTCCCCCTGGATATACTTTGCCATGTCTATAAATCACAGTCTAATATCTCCAGGTTCTAGATTAGTGTCTCATTTACTCAAGAAAATCTGTTAATCAGATTTGATGTGAGGGATCTGCGGCAGGAGGTATTTGTGAGAGTGGATCGGTATTTGAGGGTCTCTGCCTCCATGTAGTTTAGGCTACTTTTTACAAATGAGCCGCCCGTCATTGTTTCAGCTGCTTCATCAACAAGAAAACAAAAATTCATAATCTTCCTCAAAGGCAAGACAAATAAACCACTAACTCTGTTGGTATTTGTGAATTGCCATACTGGTTTACATTTGGAATGAAGAGATTTGAAATTGATTGACTCCGACTGGTCCATGCAACAGACCAGTACATAGATGGACCATTATTAAACAGCAGTGCAGCCTACAGCTCAATAACTCAGCCAGGACTGCTCCCCTCAGCAGATGGGCCGCCTTTCCCCCGCCTTCCAAATGAATAATTGATTACGTACATGGACCTTATGCCAGGTCATGATTGCTTAAGCATGCTCAAAGCTTTGGGTGGATTCATGGATATTTTGGCGCAGGGCCCATGCCCTGATGTCACCAGCTCAGATTCATCTGAAAGCTACCATTATGTGTCCTCTCTTAGATTTTTATTGTTTGGGGTTGGGGTGAAACGCAAATTTATGTTTCTTTCTAAACTACTAACCTTTTTTATAGCTTGTTGACCAGCTGTCTGGTATTAGAGAGATTCATGAAACCTAAGTTTAAAGAATAGCAGAGCACATAAAACTGAAAAAAATAAATCAGAACTGTTATCTAAATCAAAAAGAAAAAAGCAAAATGTCAGTTTTGCATCTGTTGTTCAGTAATAACATTCCTAAGGCATTTGTAGGAGGTTATTTGTTGGTTATTTACACATTACAGGATGTTGAGTGCATTCAAGTGTTTCATGAGAAGAGGCCATTAAAAAAAGAAATTCACTGATGTGGTATTCAAGAATTCGTAACTACAAATTTTCTGCAAGCTCACAAAGCGTTCCCAAATTGTGACTTGACATTTTTTAAAATATCACAGCTTGTCGAAGGCTTCATCAGAAACAAAAGTACAACTGAAAACAGTTATTGCATTGATTAGTGGCATAACATGTTTGTTTAGGCTACACACAGCAATTTAATATGTTCTGCTGTTAATGTTATCAATGTTTCTGGCATAAATGAGATGCTAACAGTAGGTTTGTTGTTTTATTGGAGCCTTCTTCTTATTCTTAGACCAGTTGCTGTGTATTTTAAAGGAACATGTTGTATTGTGTTGTGTCAGGAGATGATTTGTGATTGACTGTAACTTTTTGTCCCACATCTCTATCAGATGGGCTCAAGCACCCTCACCCATACCTCTTCAATAGACGGGGTGGCTTCAGTGGATCCACACAAGACATAATGATTGTGGAATTCTTGATTTTTTTGTCTCATTTTACTTTTTTCAGTAGGTTTGATCAAGTTTGTGATACTGCCACTTGGAGTGTCAGAACTTTTAGCTGTCCACTTTGACTTTGCTGCTGTCTTGCTAGTTTTTCACACACTCTTTTCAAGTTTTACAACCAATGGTAGGAGACTGTGCAGACAGGCTACCGGAGCTGGAAGGTTTCCGGTTATCGTGACAATAAATATATTAAAATCCTCACATAAAGTTGTAAATCTATTTGCATGATTATCTCCTGGCTTAGTGTACGGTGTATTTTTAAAAACAGCTTCTTTAAATTAATACGAGAGACGAAGGATAAGTTCACAATTTTTCAAGTCTGTCTTAAAACAACAGTCAGGTGCCCATATGAAGAGTGGAAGAGGTTTTCCTTGCTGTAATCATTCCTGCTGTTCATACTGGCTATTAAAAGATTCCCTTAAAAGGTGCTTTCAATGTAAGTGATGGGAGCCAAAATCCACAGTGTGTCCACACAGTCATTTTGTGCAAAAATGCTTTTAAAAGTTGATGTGACGCTTATATGAGGCTTCAGCAGTCTGAGTTTGTCATATCAAGTGGATATCTGTCACATTTACAGTCTTTTTAGCATCGAGTTCCCTCTTTGTGTTTCCCTGTTGAGCTGTGGTGGCAGTATAGTAAACAAAAAGAGGGACTTTGGCACTAAAAACGTTGAAAAATACCTACTGGATTTGACTAATTTGGATGACTGAAGCTTCATATTAGCTTCAGAAAATACATTTCGCACAGAAGGAGGACTGTGGATTTTGTCCCCCATCACTTACATTGTAAGTGCATTATGAAGGGATCTTCTAATGGTCAGTATGAACAGGGGGAATGATTGTGACAAGAAAAACCTGTTTCAATGTACATTTGGGCAGCTGAGTATTGTTTTAAGACAGACTGGAAAAACTATTTTTTACAGGTGATGGTCAGTTATTAAAACACAAAGGTGAAGGTAGAGGTTCTCATAAATCTGAGAAGACTGGTGAAGGAAAGTATGAGTGATAGGAAATGCTTTTTCATCTGTTGAGCCGACATTAGTGAAAATAACCAGATTCTGCATCGAGCAGGTTGTTCCTGTTGCTGTGTAGCACACTAGTCACATTAATTAAAACATGTTTTTCACATTCTGGGTAAAATCCAGATGCTGATGAAACATACTCTACTCCTGCCCTTACAATCTGTCTCTATCACTCTCTCTGTTCTGGCTGTCAGATCCTGATGAAGTTCCCTGTTTCTGCAGAATAAACTGACCTTGATGAAAAGTTTCATGCTGCAAATGATGAACAAATGGTGGATTATATGGAGCGGAAGAAACAGTGAGAGCTAAATATACAGCTTTGTGTGTGTATGTGTGTGTGTGTGTGTGCATTTATGTTTTATCATTTCTCAAGAGAGCTGGTCTCAGGTGTATCCAGAGGTCCTGAAAATTCAACAGGTAAACTCTGATATGAGGGAAAGCCCGTCTCAAGACGCACACACACACACACACACAGATGGGATTCTCTCTGTCAGTCATTACAATAAAGGCTATTGTGTTGTTTGGCTAGCTGTTGCGGGAGATAGGATTCTCTGACAGTGCATTTTGAAAAGAAGCTTATACATCTCAACTATCAAAAATGGGTTTATATCCTTGTGTGTGTGTGTGTGTGTGTGTGTGTGTAAGCGTGTAAGATAGAGTGTGTGTGTCTGGTCGGTGCGGGGAGGTATTCATAGTCAAAGCTTTGAGATGATAAAGATGTGAGTGAGCGGTAATTGATCCCTAAAGGGCTGCATTGTGCCAGTAAGTGTGTACTGTATATGCACATTTGTGTGTGTATGTGTGTGCCAGGTGAGATGGTGATGTGCCAGATTCAGTAAAAAGCCTCATTATTTATAGGAGAACTCACACACACACACACACACTGCAGTCTTTTAATTGGCAATTTTCATGTCAGCATTGTGTCTGTCTTTAGGAATAGCTCATTATTTATCTGTCATATACTGAGCATTGTATTATTGTTTATTACGGAGCAGCCAGACTTAAGCAGCGACTTATGCAACCACACACATATTTGGAGACGGTTGTACACACATAAACGTGATACACAAACAGTCTCACCGCTCTCATCAACCCTGTTTCCTGCAGGTTGCTGTCTCCAGTGAAAAATAAACCCACTATAGGTGAACGTGGAGGAGCATGTAGCTGCTAAAGAGACAATATTTCCCTCAGGAGATGGTGGAGACCAAAGCAGAGCTAAAAGAATGGTAAACAAAGGAATGCTAATGTTGCTGCATGTCTGCTGGACAGGTAAAGAGTCTGTTTGCTAACAAGTTCACCACTTATATAATATTAGTGTGTTTTGTTGTGTTTTTAAAATATCATAGCGTGTGGAAGGTACTTTTTATTTTTATATGTAGATTAGTTTTCCGTTTCTCATTTGTAATTCCTCAAAATCTCTCAAAATGGACCAAAGCAGTGTTTTGTTTTGTTTTTTCACAACCTACTTGACTACCAAGAATATGTGTAGTTACAGTTTCCATTTGATAGAAACAAAATTACTCAAAACAGCAGCATCGGAGCCTGATGTGGCATTCATGTGGTGTTGGAACAATTGGAAAAATTAGTTCCCAACTGGGAAAATTCATGTGAACAACAACTCGGAAATTTTAGTACACCACTTGCTGAAAGCTGATGTCATATGTGCAGAAACATGGCGGACGTAAGTAAATGTTTGGTTGATGGTAAGAAACTTTTTACTAATTTACGAATTGCATATCATATTATTTGCTCACATGTAATTTGTAATATGATATTAGGTTGTAACTGTTAGTTGCTGTCCACGTAGAGTGACCTAGATTAGTTAGAAAAGTTCTTAATTAACATTAACCCTGATAACAAGTCAAGTAAAGCAATATTAGCGGTTTTAAAGAATGTACTGGTGCAGAAACAAGTCTGGGACAAAATAAAACACATCTTCTCTATAGCATCCATGTTGTTTCCACATTACGACTTAAAAGCTCTTGAACACACTGAAGTTAGAAGAATGACTTCCCAACTCAGGAAATGGGATCATCATTACCAACAGAAACAAGTAGACAGTTTGACTACTATTGAGTAACTAAGTTTGTAGAGGCTATAGCCAGCAATTTAATATTTTCTGTGGTTAAATGTTATTAATGTTGCTCACATAAATCAGCTGCTAACAGTAGGTTATTCTGTTATTCTTAGACCATTTTTTGGTTGCTGTGTATTTTAATGCTGTGTTTACCGTTTGTTCTTTAGCTAACACTTTTTAATTGTTTAGGTAAATTGATGCTACTATGGGTAAAGTTAAAGAACGACTGTGGTTGTTCAATTTAACAAATGTTAATTGTTGGTAGGAGACCAGAGGCGAACAGCGGTCTCCAGCTGGAAGCTTTGTACATCCAATCATCCAAACTAAACAGTTACAACAAAGTCACACTAATTCTGTCTTTGCCTCTCACAGACAACAGTCATTATTTTCACGACCACAGGAGGTTGCTTATAAGAAAAATGTAAACGTAGGTCAACCAATGCTGTGGTATCACTTTCAGCACAGATACTTTTACCCCTTCTATCAGTTTCCCTCTTTGTTACATAAGTTTGATAACAACAACAAGACCAGAGAGCGTCACCGATGCAATTCTCCCACTTTAAACCAAAACTCCACCACAGACAATACGGTATTAACATGGATGCCTGTGTATCGAAACAGCACTTCCATTTGCCTTGTCTCAATAGCTGTATTGAAATACACCCCTCCAAATGTCAGCTTGGTCTTTTCAAGCTGCCCACATTGACAAACAAGTGACAGAGATTCCCCAGCACATCAAAAGATACATATGAATGAGACTGTCTCTCCCTGCAGAGGAGAGGGCTGTTGTTGCTGTTATCAGTAGACCAGGTTCAATGGCAGGCAGGGCTGGCTGACAGCTTGTGTGTGTGTGTGTGTGTGTGTGTGTGTGTGTGTGTGTGTGTGTGTAGAGAGAGGATACAGAGGGGATTCTAGGCATGCGAGTGTGTGTTTCAGTGTTAAACACAAACAAGAGTCAGTTCAAAAGTCACTGGCAAAAAAAATTGAGTTGTAGGTGTGTGTGTGTGTGTGTGTGTGTGTGTGTGAAAGAGAGAGAGTACAGGAATATGTGTGGGTGTCTGACAGGCAGACAGCTTGACAGAGCTCATGTGTGGCAGTCACCCTCCTGTGTGTTATCAACGACGCCCAAATGGGCGCTGCCAATCATCCTGCATGCCGACGGGACCATACTTCTACTCACCAAGACCAGACACAAACACGCACGCACGCACACACGCACAAACACCTGGCAGCAAGTCCTGCATGAGAGTCTGCACGCACACGCTGGAATACACACACACACACACAGTAAGTGATGCAGCATGCTCGTCTGCTGCTGTCTGTTTCTTTCTGTCTGTCTGTGTGTGTGTGTGTGTGTCTCTCTCTCTCACACACTCACACACACACACTGGGAGCAGGTGTCACTCACACAGAAAGACAGAGGTGGGAGACTCCCTCCATCTACAAACACACACACACTCTCTCTCTCTCACACACACACACACCAGAATAACGACAACAACACTTTCAGAGGCCTTCCTCCCTGTGTTGTCCACACCTTCTCCTTGCTTTGTAACACTCACTCGCTCAACCTCAAGCACCGGCCAATAAGCTTTTCGCTTGCCTGGGTCCAAACCTTTGAACCCGCCCACTCCACCAAGTTCAGTTGGTCTGGCATCATGACATGAAACAGCGGTTTCTTGGTTGAAAAAAGCGATCGAGCCAATAAGCGCCACGAGCGGGACTAACGCCATTGTCAAGCTGTTGTCAAGCGCTGGAAGCGTTGGTAACAATGTAACAT
The DNA here is from genome assembly GCF_963924715.1 of Thunnus thynnus. Taxonomy (NCBI): domain Eukaryota; kingdom Metazoa; phylum Chordata; class Actinopteri; order Scombriformes; family Scombridae; genus Thunnus; species Thunnus thynnus. Next base: position 10,586,025 of record NC_089527.1, read on the forward strand.
CAAGTAACAACAATGGTGGCCGTTATAGACAAGATAGATGCTGCTATTGAGGCTGTTCTATATTGATTAAAAGTACTGATAACTTTGAAATCCGAACAGCACTCTGCTTTGAAGGCATTTATTCAAAGGGGAGATGTTTTTTGTGTTCTCCCCACTGGATTCGGTAGGAGTCTCATCTACCAACTTGCCTCTCTGGTAATTGAAGAAATGGGTCAGGAGAAACAAATAGTGATTTGACGGCGATGCAGCTTGGTGTGCAGAGCGACAGGGATGTGCTTGCTTGTTTTCGGCACCCTGCGGCATGGCTACTGAACGACAAATGGAGGAACATGCTGAAATCTACTGAGAGAAGCTGTTCCATATGGTTGTGGATGAAGTTCATTTTATATATTAACAGTAAGTACCATGTGGAGGTTGAACTCATCTGATTAAAGGCCCTGGTGTCTGAGTTTAAGTTGTTAAAAATTATATAATTTGATCTATCTATCACTTGAGTTGCATGGTGCAACGCAATTGAAACTTGTCTGAAACTCAGCCGCAACAGTTGCTAAACTCTCAGCTTTGTGAAACCAGTTGAAACTAGTTTCATGCAACAGCCAGCCGGTCTACATGGGAGAAATACCCCGACATCTCTGAAACATTCACTTAATGGCCTCTCTGTTGCGTTTGGGCTGCTGAATAATATTCTTGAATTTGATATGACCCCCTTGATTAACACATTTGTTTTACATAGACGGCATGTCTTCTCGATAATGTTGTCATGGCTACGCATCAGTGTCGACTTAAAATAATGTTAGATTCAGACGGATACGTTGGTCTCTCATGATTGGAATCCCTCTCCCACATAGGAATCGGTTAGAGCAGAGGCGATGTCAGACTGAAGATGGAAATGGAGTATAACGAGTTGACAATTCTGTCTGATATCAGGCAAACTTTTTTGCTGTTTGCTGCCCTCATCATTAAATGTGGTGCACCTGGTGAAAGTAGTGAGCTGATGTCACACCATGCCAAATTATGTGAGCCAGATTTCTCCGTTTCCCCCCTCGTTAGACTGTTTTCTAGAATTTGTGTGACTCCAAAAAATTTCAGAACCACACTGACAACTTCAAGTCAAAACTTCCATTCATATCCAGTCCCATCAGTCTTTTTTCCTGATTTTACATCAAGAAGTAAATGCAATCAATCGCCTTTATTGCTACACTTACTGATAGAAGTATAGTTTAGATCAGTTGAACTAAGCATTTGGCCAAACATTGTAACTCAACTGGGAATTTAAAGTCTGTTTGGTTATCAGTGTTTAGTGTTTGTAAGGCAGATAAAAAATAAAGTCTTGGTTATATTTAAACGTCTCATCTAAATGTCCCAAACTAAGTAAAATAACACAAAAGAAACCTTTTTTTATGGCTGAAATGTTGATTAATTGCACTTGGTTAATACTATGATTCATAATATGTATACTTAATTAAGCCTCTTTCTCTGATATGGTGGAATAATAATGCAGATTGACATATTTTGAACAATATTATGAATAAACAGTTTGTTGGCATTTAATAATCCCTTTTCATTTTATGAATGTGTTCATTCACTGTGTCCATTGTGATGAATTTGCATTGTGTTTTTATTCTTTTGTATTGTTCAGCTATCTATTTGCCAGCACTTCATCCAAATCCATGTGTGTCCCTTGTGGTTTGCCGTATCCTGATTGCCACAAATGCATCTGTCACACCAAACATCGTTTCCATGACAACCATTATTGAGACAGTCAACTGCAGCCTGTGCAGAGTGTCAATTAACTGAAAAGGGAAAGATGCACAAGCCTATGGACACACATAACGTCCATGCAAATGTTGCAAACATACACACACACACACTCACACACACACACACACACATAAATATTTCAATGACAGCATGGGTCACATTTGCTTAACTGAAGATGTTATTATTCCACCAATTAAACCAGAAAGTAATGATTAGTTACTTATTATCATGTCTTTTCTTTCTCTCACTCTTTCTCCCTCACACACACAAACATACACACATGTGCGCGCACACACACACACACACACTCACTGATAGCAGTGCATCACTTTCTGGATAGAGTGTCAAGCTGCTTTATTCAAGTTAATTAGCGAAGTGCAGATCTGTCAGTCTGCAGGCCTAAAGAGAGGGTCTCTCTCTGTGAATGTGCCATGGAGACACCATCTGCTGTGACAACAGCAAAGTAGGAGAAGCTATTATTTATATATATTTTTTATATTAAAGAACCAGTGTGTAGGATTTAGCGTCATCTAGTGGTGAGGTTGCAGATTGCCCTCACCCTGCCCCATTCCAAGTGTGTCGGAGAACCTACAGTGGCCACAAAACTTGCGAATACTGCGAAAGGCCCTCTCTAGAGCCAGTTTTTGGTTTGTCCACTCTGGGCTACTGCAGAAACATGGCGGTGCAACATGGCAGGCTCTGTGAAAGAGGACCCTCTCCCTATGTAGATGTAAAGGGCTCATTCTAATGTAACAAACTCACACTAATTAAAACATACTCATAAATATTATATTCCATTTCTGCCAATAGATCCCCCTAAATCATACACACTGGTTTATCTTAAATTTTATCTTTAACAATAACACTGATATGGAAACAGGACTTAAGGGTTCATTGTGCAGCAAGAGCTTGTTAAGAGACACGAAACTGCCCAAGAGTTTGTTCACAAAGAGCATCAGAGGTTCAGATGAAGTGTGAAGATGAATGATGTAATCAAACAACAAAAATAACAACAACAACAACGACAACAACAAAAAAACAGGTACTGACTCATGCAGGTGTGTAAGCTTCATAAGAAAAGTTCTGTTCATTTCTAAGAGCATCTTCATCAGGGCACCTTTTAGAAACAATCTGCAAATGTAAGAACATGTTTTATGATAAGTATGATTAGTTGAGGGGTATATTCCCTAAGTTGTACGTCAACTGTAGCACCGTTTTAGACACGTTAGCATAGTGGGGCTCAAGGGATGGCAATGTCACTTGGTCCACAACTTTGATCTAGACTCATACATCTTGAGTCAAATTTTGGATGAATTCCAGGTTATTATGGATCCCACTGCTTTTCTTGGCAAGACACACCCTAGTCTGCCTCTCATTGGCTAGTACTTGTTGCCTTCGTTGCTTGGGTAGGCATGAGGAGTGAGATTGGTTAGGGGTTAGAGCAAGAATATTAGGATAAGCCAGTCAGAGGCAGAGTAGGGTTGGTCTTGCCTAGAAAAGCAGTGGGATCCATAACACATGAATTCCCCAAAATTAGGTACAGCTCTTTAGAGTCCACAGAGGATGAATCTTAGTGACTTTGGTGATCTCCTGACTTTTCCTCTAGTGGCACCAACAGATCAAAGTTTTCAGATGTGCACTACTACGTTACTGCTAAATGGATTACCACAAAATCTGATACAGACATTCATGTTCAACACAGGCTGAATTGTAGTGACTTTGGTGACCACCGGAATTTGCATCGAATGGTTTTTCAAACGGGGACCGATTGATGTGCCTAATTCATTTTCAATGAGAAGGTGAGTAGGGAGGTGCGGGGGGCAATCTGACTGGTGGAGCGACACGTGGGCGCAATCCCATGAAACTGTCATGGTTGTGCTCGTCTCATGCACACGCCTACCTGCTGCCAGAGTTGAATTGTCTTGAACTTTTTTTCTCTGTAACGCACAGTGCAAATCAATGGATAAGATCCTTGCCGTTTGTGAGTTACATGAGCTGTATCACTGCTTTCTAAACAGTTATCGGGACATAGTCAGGACAGGATGTACCCACAATGACCTTCACTGCTTTCTCTGGTGCATTAAAAATAATCTAATGATTTGACACAGCTGGAGCAGCACTAGGCCAACTCACAGAGAACAAGCTAGCGTACTCAACTCAGCTAGCTAAACTAGCTAAACTAAACTCAACTCACTAGTGAACTCACTAACTGAACTAATTTGAAAGTTAGTAGTTATGTTATTTCCTTATAGACTCTTTCTTTCCATATTTCTAGAAGATATACTTCTATATGTTGCTAGAGCCAATAAAGAAAATACAGTTGTACCAGCGGGGATACAGTAATGCACAGAAGCCGTTTCCATGGTTATCAGACATAGAGCACTTGGCGTTTTACTCATGGAGTGCTTGTCTGCCCATCTATTCACATGAGGAGCACAGTGAGACCCTGCAGCAATGCAATTTTCTTTACAGACTTTAGATTTAACTGGCAGTATCGCCAGATTAGACCTCTTCTCAGCACGATGAGGAAGTGTACAGACGGTGTTACTATTTGATATTAGTACAGTATTTTTTTTTCTATCCTCTACATTGTAGAACAATACTGAAGATATCAAAACTATAAAATCACACCTATGGAATTATATAGTAATCAAAAAAGTGTTAAACAAACCAAAATATGTTTCTTTTTTTTCAGATTCCTCAAAGTAGTCACTGTTTGCCTTGATGGCAGCTTTGCACACTATTGGCAACATCTTAACCAGCTTCATGAACTCGTCACCTGGAATGGTTTTCAATGAACAGGTGTGCTTTGTCAAAAGTTAATTGGTGGAATTTCTTGCCTACTGAGAGCATCAGTTGTGTTGTGCCAAGGTAGTGTTGGTGTACAATAAATAGCCCTATTTGACAATTGTCATGATCCATATTATTGCAAGAATCGCTCAGCTAAGTAAAGAGAAACGACGGCTCATCGTTACTTTAAGATATGAAGGTCAGTCAATCAAAAGAAAAGCCGTTGAATGAGTAAGTGTCTCTAAACTTTTGACTGGTAATTCCTGGTTCAACTCTGCCCACCTTCAACCTGAGCTGCAGTCTAATCAGTTAGAGTACAAACACCTGCGTAGGTGTGCAGGTCCTTTAACAATAGATCTTTTTCACGGAAGACATTTTCACATGTCATAGTAGGGAAAGCACAAGTGTAAATAATTCAATTAGTGACGGCTGAATTACATTTGGCTGCTTGGGTTTCGGGGTCTTTGTATTGTGCATGCTGGCTCACTGTCAGGGCTTAATGGGAACCTTAAAATGTTATTAGTAACACCTGTGCTTTTCAGGTCAAAATGTCTGCTTTGAAAAAGGTCTATAATAATGTGATTAGGCTTGGTAGCTCATGAATGACATGAATTCAAAATAAACTGGACATTGTATTTTTATAAATCTAAAAATATATATATGTATAGCAAAACTCACATTTATAAAAAAAAAAAACACTAAAAGGGAAATGGGACATTATATTTAGTAGGAAAGCAAACCAACTAAGTGCATGGAATATTAACTTTTGTGAGACACTGACTTTGAGAGAGAGACGGAAAGTTGGAACAGGAAATTGAGGTTCAATCAAATGGGTAATGGTCCAGTTACACACACACGCACACACACACACGCACACACTCTTACACACATGTTTGCATTGTTGCAAAACATTTCTGTTGTATTTTTATTATGTTGTATTTCAATGGAAGAGCAGAGGATATGAATCATTAGATCCCAAAAGAGAAATACAGACTGATAGGGATGAGTCAGTCTGAACTTGGTTTGTTGTCATTTGTGTGTATGTGTGTGTGTGTCAGTCTGTTCTCAGGAATTAGAGGCGATGTGCTTTGATGGTTCAGCATAAAAGAAGAAGTAGATGTGTGGAGTTTGCTTGTTGTTTGAAGACAGTGTTGTTTTCCTTGTCACGTGTTTGTTTGTGTGTTTAGATGCCCCAGTTAAAACTCGACGCTTTGCTCCTCAAACTACTATGAGCCTGCGCGAGTCTCAAAACAACACTCGTACATACAAATTTTACATATGCAAATGTGGTTGCATACACAGCGTTAGTCGGGGATTTCAGAGGTACTTTAATCACCAAGGGCAATACATACAGAGGACTTTGGGAAACTGCTGCATAAATTTACAGCGAACATTTCAAAGCACACACAGTACACCCACAGAACAGGGATAAAAGTCATAATGTAGACAACAAACTGTATAAACTTAACGTGCAGCTGAAAAAAAAGAGTCCTACCACTCACACTTTCTACTCTTAAGATCAAAAATAAAATGTACTTTGTGTCGAGGCTTCTGAAAAGCTGATAATAAGTTCTTTTCAGGAAATCGGGAATGGTGCAGTGCAGTTCAGAGCAAATTGCTACTTTTACACAAACTTCCTGCAGGTATTGAGTTGAGAACTATTTGGATTGGTTGTACATGTAATTTGATCAATGAAAATCAAATGGCAGTGCAGTACAGTTATAAGGTAATGTGTTACAAGGTACAACCCCGCGCTGAATCAAATTTAGTAGCAACTTGTGATTATTTACCTGGGTGTTGCTAACAGGCACTAGGGGCTTCTGCTGCTTGCACGCTAACAATGTTGTTGTCTGGCTTGGTCCACTAAACTTTAACTCAACTATAGAAGATTGTTACAACAATTGAATCAGAAAGCAAACTCCGTCTAACAGTTCTGTCTCTTTTCTCACCAAACAGAGAGATCCACTAGAAAACAAAACAGACAATACTGAAAGTACATTAATTCCTTTAGTTTTTCGTGATGGGAGACAAAATCCAAAACCCTCGTTTTGAGCGAAAATGTATTTAAAAAGTTTATCTCAAGATAATATGAGGCTTCAGCCATCTGAGTAAGTCAAATAAAGTGGATATCTTTCATAGTTACAGTCTGAGTAAAAAAACAAAACCTCTTTGTGTCTTGATGGACTGTATTTTCCTTTTCAGCTACAGTGGAAGGATCATAATAAAAAGAAAATTTGGCACTAAGAGGGCAGTAACTTTGAAAGATACTGACTTGATTTGACTAATTTGGACAGCTGAAGCTTCGTATAAGTGCCAGATAAACTTTTAAATACATTTTTGCACAGAAGGAGGACTGTGGCTTTTGTCCCCCATCACTTACTTTGAAAGTGCATTATGAAGAAATCTCTTAATGGCCAGTATGAACAGGATAAATGATTACAGCAAGAAAAACAGTTGTCAGTGTTCATTCAGGCACCTGACTATTGTTTTAGGATAGACTTGAAAGATTGCGAACCTATCCTTTTAAAGGCCTTCTGCTTCTGTGATAGTTACAGCAATGCAAATATTTAATAGGGCGTATAAAAAGTGGCAGCAGCCTACAGTTCAGCCGACCGTGCTGTCTCACTATTGACCGCTCCTTTTTGGTGCGGTGCCAACATCTGTTGAACTGGATCAGTGGAGCTGGCAGTGGTTAATATGAGAGCTAATTAAATACTTTATTTCTGAAAAGAGTGGCTAAAATTCTATGCTTCTTTATCAATAAGCTTTTCTTGGTGGGGGGGAGTTCTTCCTTATTCACTTTGAGAGTCCAAGGATTGAGGATGTCGTTTGCTGTACGGATTGTAAAGCCCCTCGAGACAAATATGTGATTTGTAATATTGGGCGAGCGAAGTCAAATTGACTTGATAGTAACAGACCTCCTTCTGTGCCCCTTTTTACACCAATTTACTTGAATTACATGGAGGTGGGATCAGAAACAGGCTAATGTTGAATTAGTGTGTATTGCACAGCTGGAACAATGCCCACGAGGAAGAGGAATACAAAATAGATTCATGTTTGTTTTTGAGGTTTTTTTTTTTTTTAGATTAATTTCATACTGTATAACTTGAAGTAATATAATCATGCTTAAAAAGTAAAAACTAATTTATATGCTTATTTAGAAATAATTTATTAACCTTGCTGACTCTGAATTAACTTTATGGCTGGTGGGGCGCTTCCTTTGGCCAGCTGCCACTGCTTAAATTATAACCTCCATTCAGTGATCATCTTTGGATATCACAACCAACAATAGAGTAAAAAATGGCTTTATCCACTAACTGATAAAAAAGACACAATTTTCATTCCACTTTCTTTGGTTTGGTAGTCTGCACTACGGTGAGCATTATGAGTTTATATAATTAAGATTTGCATCTTGCCAAAAAAGGTGGTTATCTATGATCAAACATCTTTTATCAGGCCAGCTGTCAATTACTCTAGAAGACAGCAAAACAAACAAAAATAAACAAGATAGACAAGGTTTCTATTGGATGCAGACATTATCATCTTCATGAACTGTGACTGTGATGGGCCAGCTGTGAAAAAAGAAACACTGAAATAGTCAAAAAATGAATAATCTTTTTAATTTAGTCAGTGTGTGTGTAATGGCGAGGAACAAACCGAATAGAGCAGAATCAGACGCATGAATACATGAATACATCACTACATTTCCAGTACCTCATACTGTGATATAAGGCATCATATTTCAGTGACATTTAAAACTATTACTATTGCATACACACACACACATATAGATATGTATGTATATATAAATATACGCATATATTGCATCATTTTTCTCTATGGAAACAAATAACATGCCAGCTGTGTCCAAGAAAAGAATGAAAACTGACAATGAGAAGTGAAAAAAGCGTGGTCACAGCTGAGATAGAGAATGTATTTAGATGCATAACACTTTGAATCTGCAGTAACATTTGCAAAAAAATATCAAACAAATGGAATAATTATAAGACAATGAGGGTCAGCTGTTGTGCAAACTGACTCATAGAAACATTTCAATCACAAATTAAGTCAAATTGAACATTCTGAGCTTGCTTGATATGTAATTGGAGTCAAATATTTACTCTTAGTCCATCTGAATATTACCTTTTACTATTTAGATAGAGACCAGGAACATCTTCTTTTGGGGTTTCTTGTTTCTCCTTCAATGAATACTGTTTACTATTTTCTTACCTCAAATCTCTCTCTCAAAACGTCAGCGCACAATAGGTGTCACAACAATCACATCCAACACAACAATACAGGATCTGAAAAACATGCCAGAGATAAAACTTGACCAATCAAAACAATTACTTCCCTCATGAAACATTTATTTAATGAAATGCTTGAATGTCTGATATGAAGGCAGTGTTTCCACATCTTGTAAATGTGAGTGAATAATATGAAAATGCATTTTTTTTTTCTTTATTCTTTATCCTTTGCTCTATGAAATATGGAGTGATATAAATTTCAGATCCATTTCTGTGGTTTTAGCGAAGTGTGGGTGTAAACAAATGTACAAAGGTTCCTGTGAGGCCGACACCAAATGGTGAACCAATGGCAGTAGTTCACTAAATCCTCCTCTTATCTTGTGCACACATAAACATACACACCCACACACACACACACACACACACATGTCATCCACCTATTCATGCGGTCAGGGTTGTGATCCGAGAAAGGCCGAGCAGCTTTGTGAATAATATCAATTCTCCATGGGAAACTAATGAGTGGTGGACATGCCCACTGGCCACAAGGGACACAAGCCATTCCTTCACACTGGGCGTCTGTCGGAGTCTATGATGTGTCTCCACGTCTGAGTGTGTGGAGCTGCTTGCTCAGTGCTCTGCCATATGGCCACTGTGTCAGACCCCTCCAGGATTTTTTGGAGAGTCACCCTGTAGTCCTGGCTCCGTGTGCCCAGACGTGACCCACTCATGCTGGGCCAACGCGGAGAGAGAGAGAGAGATAGTGATATGGTGAAAAAGGGGGGAGGGTGGAAGTAGAAAAAGAGCGGTCTGTAAAGGGAAGAAAAATAAAGAGTTAGAACAAGAAAGATAATGTTCGATGCCGTAAAAGGAAAAAGATGCAGGGAGAAGAAGGGAGTCGTGAAAAGAGCCAAAAGTAGAGACGGATGGGAGAGAAGAAACAGATTGACGAAGACACACACACACACACACACAAGAGAGAAAGGACTATTCAGTTGCAAGGGTAAGATGGGGCGAAGTTGAAAAGAAAGAGAAATGATGAGGAGAGGAGAGAAGAAAAAAAAAGAGTAAAAGAGGGGGAAATGAAGTGAGAGAAAGTGAAGAGGCCAGGTGCAGTGGCAGAGCAGATGGAGAGAAGGAAAGAGGGAGGGAGGAAAAGAGTGATGGCGGGCGGGAAAACAGAGGAGTAGAGAAGTTAATGTCTCGACTGTTGTGTGATGGGGCGTGTCTGTTCCATTGCCAGGCTGCTTTTCTACAGACTCATTTAAAAACCCTGCTCTCTCCCAGTCTTCCTTCTCCTCTTTTTTTTTCTTTTCAAGCTTCCCCTTTTTCTTCGCTCGTTGTCTCAATTTCTTGCGCTTTCTCTTGCGGATTTAATTCAGTTACTTCACTGGCATGACTGTACATCACAAAAAAAAGCACTTTAAACTGTTTACCAGAGTGTAACTTTCAAACACATACCACATAAATACTGTAATTTCATTTGAATGCATATAATAGTACATCATCACCAATATCTATAATAACCGAATATTTAATATTACTTATTTGGTTTAAAAAATACAGACACTTGTATCTCATACAAAACAAGTAACTCAAAAGCCTGAGGACAAACAGTATCTTAAAGCAATAGCTCAACATTTAGAGAGTTAGATATCACTGATACAATGTCTGTACTGTATGTTTCATATAAGCCTAAATAGCCAGCAGGCGGTTAGCTTAGCTTAGCATTAAGACTGTAAACAGGGGAAAACAGCTAGCCTGGCTCTTTCCAAAAGTAACAAAATCGGCCTACCAGCACCTCCAAAAGTCACTAATCAACATGTTATAGCTTGTTTGTTTAATTTATACAAAACCCACAGTATAAAAAAGACCAGCTGGGGTTTTACCAAGGGGTTTTGTGCCGGACTATTTCTTGGCCGGGCGCAGTAACTTCCTGGATTACTGATCTTCTCATCTAACTCTCAGCAAGAAAGCAAATAAGCGTATTTCCCAAAATGTTTAACAATTGCTTAAAGTGTCTGTGCTTGTGTGTATTTGATATTTTAATCTTTCATTTATCTCTATGTCTACACACGCACTCACACACACACACACACACACACATCTGTCTAACACTGAAGTCCTGGAGACGGCTTGCAGTCCCAGAAAGCAGGATGGAAATAGCATGAACAATCTCTCTTCTATTCTGTCACAGGGTCACTGGAGCAGCGCAGACATAAACATAATAATCCCATTGAGCACCGTGGGGGGACAGGATGCCCATATATGGAAGCGAGGAGAAAGGGAGGCGTGGCGGGCCCTACAGGGCCGCGATGGGGAACTTGACATGGCGGAACGGCTGAATTATATTGGAAAGCCTGAGAACAGTCGAGCATCCAGACTGTTCGAGTGGAGTGGAGTGACTGTCTGTCTGGGGCTAGAACATGAACACACACACACACACACACACACACACACACACACACGTACAGTCTACTTGCCCGTCTCCCCTTCCTCTTTTCGTTCTCCCCTCTCCACGCCTCTCTCCTTCATGCCTTTTTTCTCTAAAACACTTGTTTTTTTCCTAACCCATCTGTCATCCACGGCGACTTTTACTTCCTTTATTCTTCTTTTATTATTTGTGACTTCTCCCCTCTGCCCCCAGTCCTCCCACTGTTTCCACCTCTGTGTCCCACACCTGTTAGCTTTCTCTATAACGTCCAATGTTTTCCACCAGTGTTGGCTAAACACTCGATGATCAAATTTCTCCTCCAACAACAGTTTCACCACCCTTGCAGTGCATGAAAACAGCTTCTAGTCCGTTATGGTGCCCGAGCAATCCAAAACTCCACTGAGAATATATATTTTTCCAGTCGGTGGTAATTTTCTTCTTTTTTTAAATAGGTTTTGATGCTTTGAACATCACAAACATCAAGTCCATTAACCTCCATTGTATGGGGTTGTCAAGGTCAAAGATAAAAGGTCATTTATCTGCAAAACTTAACTTTGTAGAAGATGTAGTGTTTGTGTAGTCTGTCCTGTTTCCAGGTCTTCATGGTAGAGAGGAGGTCATGTGGCTTGTTTAGGTGTCACCTGGAAGTCGCTCGATCTTCACAGATCCATCTTCTTCAGAAATGTTTGCACTCCATCTACCTAATATTGTCATTTAGTTTCATCATATTGTAATTTTACTATTATTATTTCTGTCTACTCTACACACACACATCTATTAATTGACCTTTCTGCCTCCTCCTTTGCCTCCAGCAATATTCATGAACCTGATATTGGTGGGTTCAAATATGACAGGGCTGCCAATATATTTTCATAAACTGGATTCCATAGTAAATTTACCCAGTTTTGAAGAACATTTAAGTAATTTTTAGAGCTGTAAGACAAAGATCTTGTCAGTACAATAATCTAAAAACATTTCTGTTTTGGTGGCAGGAACTAGCTGTAAACAAAACACTGAGAAATATTTATATATGTATTATCTTTTAAGTTGATATGGCGAATGTATTAAAGCACCTATCCAGCAGATACAGAGCCTTAAGAGTCGTGTTTCTGTTCACCCGATCAGTGTAAGTCCAATATTCACTTTCCTTTTAGCTCTTTTTTGGTCTCCACCAACTTCTGAGTGTAATATCTGGCTCTTTAGCTGCTAAATGCTCTACCATGTTAACTCTCCTCTGTGCTATTTGGTGCTGTACAGGTAGCGTTCAATGAGTTTATCAGAGCTTTTTCCACAGAAAGCTGTTGTGTTTGGAAATGACACTAATGAGGGCAGTCAGACTGAATCAGAAAGTAATGTTGCATGCCGGAAAACTAAAACAAGACTCAGGATTATATGGCAGCAGCTAGTTTTTCTTTTCTTACACTCTAAATAGCTGAAATTGGCTTTGATTAGAGCTTTTCCTACTATGAAATGTGGCGAGTCATTAACAAAATATAGCACTTTAAAACTCAGGATGTATTATTACATGTGGGACTATTCAGCTTTTATAGGTCAGGAGTGTGAGCAGAGCTTGTGAAGAAAGGTTTGACGGTGATGGTGTTGACGTGTATTTTTGCTGATGTAAGATTAAATTGAATCATTAACACCCTCTGCTCTCTCCCCATCTTTCTTTTCACATCTTTTCTTCATCATTCTCCTCCTTCCCTTCCTGTTCCTCTGTCCTGAAAGATTTTAAATGTTTAAACAGCGACTGTGGTCAACCACCAATCACACTGACACAGATGATTACTGAAGGCACACACACACACACACACACACACACACAACCTCAGTCATTATTAAACACCTAATGGACACACAGCCAGGCATTGGCCTTTAAGCACTACGTCTATCATGTACACACACACACACACACACACATTATACTCTCAATCACTCAAGCTCATTAGCCTTATCTTTCACTTCATCAATCTTTCTCTTCCTCTCACATTCATTTCTCTTTGCTTCCGTGTCTTCCTTGCACTGTCTCCCGACAACAACAAAAAACACCTTTTCTTTCTTTTTTCACTTCTTTCTGTTGACCAGTATTCATGTTTGTTTCATTTGCATGTCTCCGCCACATTTCAGTCTTCATTTCTGTCCATCTGCATCTCCATCTCCCTTTGTCTCCTCCTCCCACCGTGCACGCAGGGCGTCGTCCTCTGTAGTAAATTTTGTTTCCCGTCCGCTGAGGCTGAGGCTGCCTGCAGCTCCGCGCGGAGTGATAGATGATACAATATTGAGCCTCTGTAAAGCAGCGACTGAGATCTAGGGTTCTCATAAGAAAAGGGCCTCCGTAGCCTATAGGGAGAGTAAGACAGAGAGGACAAAAGTATGTGAGGGGAAAAAGAAACAGAGGAGCAGAGATTGCAGGGAGAGGAGAAATTTATACAGAGCTCGAGGAAAGGAAAAAATCAAGGGTGAGTGGCAGAAATAAGGCATACGGGTAAGTGTGTGGTCATGAATAATGTAGGTGTCTTGGCAAATGAAAAAATGTCTTATAATTTATCTCTGCTACAATGCAAAACTATATATATTTAATAATACAAGGCCTATTGCAGGAATGATGCATTTTCAACAGAACTAAAACAAGTAATATGGAAACCATAAACAATCCTTTATTTTTAAAAGACATAGCTTACACTTACAATAAATAAGGGAAGGCTGTGGAGAAGGATAAAAGGCTTTAAATTAGTATTTCATTTTAAATTTAAAGGTCTAGACCCAAATGCCATTCATAAATGAACCTAACATGTCAAAATCTCATTTTTTTCTAAGCTTGAATCCACCTGCATGATAGAATTCAATCTTAATGGCAAAATTGAACTGTTGCATCTAATATCAGTGAACTTCACAAAGTTTAATTGAAGTTCAAATTGATTATTTAGTAAGAGAACTGCAACATGGAAATAAAGTTATAAAACCATGACAAGATCTATTATGCTGTTGTGACAGCAGAGAATTCAGAATTTATCACTTTTACAGATTGTTGAGGACTAAACTTCAGAGACTTTAATCATCTATATTTAAATGGTAATTAGACATGTAATCTTGAATGGAGATAAAAGATATGGTTTGAAAGATGTAAGTCTGTGGAACGCCTAACCCCACCTATCATCACGGTTGTCATCAGGTGACAGGTAGACTGGGGACAGATACTCATTAAGAGTCTGTCTAAAAGTATTTTTGGGGGCATTTTCATGCTTTTATTAGATAGATGACAGTGGAGAGATGACAGGAAATATGGGGAAGAGAGTTGGGACTGATATGCAATAAAGATCCCTGGTCCAATGTGAACTGGGGATGTTGCAATTGCAGAACAAGGTGATCAGGGCCTGTGTAATGTTAACTGAGCAAACAATGAAACATGTAATAAGATTAGAATATTACTGTAAACTTGTCCACAACAACAATACTTTAGATTTGTGCTTTAGAAAAAGGATTTGAGCCAGAGTTCAGCTGCTGCAACGACAACACATCCAGTGTGAATCCTTCAAATAACTAGAAATATACACACAGTGCATCAGTTAGGAAACTCATACAGCGTTTACAATATTGGCAAAAAGACAACAAATAGTATGAACATTACTTCATACAAGAAATTCAAGGCAAGAGAAATGAAACCGTAAAGTTTTATAGAGTGTCAGTCTTCTCTGAGACGTTAGCAACTTAGTTTGGACAGTGATGTATTCTGCACATGTGTTCTACATTTCTGTTTTTCTGATTTTCTCTCTCACACACACAGTTCCAGTCAAAAGTTTTGGACACATTTTCTCATTCGAGGGAATGAGGAAGTGTTACCAAACTTTTGACTGGTCCTATACACACACACATAATGTACATACATTCAGTGCTGGCAGTGTGCGTCACACTGTTAGCTGTAGTGTTTACACTGGTTAATAGAGCCATCTGTGGCTCTATTAGGGATAATGACATTTATCTGACACACACAAAGAAACACACAGGTGTTCACAGTTATCAAAAAGCATTTGGATAAGCAAAAATGTACATTTTTTTAAACAATGACCATGATCTTTTCCCAACCTCTACAAACTAAATCTTATCTGAGATGGCAGATCATAAAATGGTAATATTAAGCACTGGTCATATGGGTTATTTTAGAAGCCGCTGATAGACAGTCAATTTTGTAGTTTAGGTGTGTTTACTTGTAAAAAAAACCTACCCATACCATCACACACGTATACACTGTACTAGCATTGTGGCTGTGTGAACTTTTACTCTTCCTGTGAGTGTGAAGCGAGAGCAGTACTGGTAAAGGAGAGAAATAAATAATTATGTATTATAATTCAAGTTCTATGAACACAGATGAAGCTCTCTAAGGTCTGAGTGATATACTACTTAAAGTCTACCTAAGTCCCCCGCCACTCAAAAATATGTTTTTCTTCTTGTTCCTTCAGTTGTATGTTTGAGTTTCACTGTGCAGAATGATGTATGTGCAGAGTTTGATGCTAGAAGGCTGTTTTCTCATTTATCTGCCGAAGGAGGAAAGTCTTCTCTGTGCTCACTTTGAATCTGAGTTTAAGGAGCTGACTTACGAACATGATTTGGGATATCACAATTAGTTCGGAGCCGATCACGGTCCGGTATACAACTTACACGAGAATGGACTTTACAGTGCAGTAGGAGACATCTTGTGTCCAGCGGTAACACTTTTAAAATGAAACATATTTGCATTTTCATACACTGTATTTTTAATGAGGGAGAAGCAGTAGGTGTCATTCTAAGGATTTTTAATGAGGTAACTGAACATTTTTTTTGTGGACAAAACATGTCAGATGATTTTTAGATGTCCCAAAACATGTCTGGAGGAGATCTTTAAACAAGCAAAAAAATAAATGAGAACCATAAAATCACTGAGACAAAGTGCAGCTGAAATAAAAAGACAAAGAGTTGTCAGAAAATAGAAAGTTGCCTGTTTATGTCAACGCTTCCTGCTTGTGTTCCACAGAAAAAAGCCATCCAGCAAATTTAGCAAAATAGAAATTTGCATTTTCATTTCCCATGTTTCATAGATTATTCTGACAGTTTTATGTGCAGTGTGTATTTGTATTTTCACCTGTTGGTTGTTATGTGTTTGCAGCTTTTTGAGTGTGTGTGTGTGTGTATGTGTGTATGTGTAACCCCAGGTGGTGTGTCTGTTGGATGTATCCAGTCTAATTATAGTCAGGTGCAACATTATGAGCCAACAACTGTCTGTGCTGTCGCAGTTTTGGAATAGCCTTCATGTTATAATTATATGTGTGGGTTTTTAAAGCTATCAATACCAATATTTTTTGAAATATGGCAAGATTTTACAGAATATGTAGCTGTGTATTCGTTCCCATCAGCTGCTGGGGGGAAATATCTGCTAATGCTTGACTATGTTCACAAGTTAGTCGCTAACTTTGTCTATCTGCCGTTTGGTGCTGGCAGGTAGGATATAGTGGGCTTTTAGAGCTTTTACGCTGGAAACAGCTGTCCGCTGAGTAGTAGCAGGACATAAAGTATCAAGGCCAAATTGGTTTAGAGCCGCTGTTTTAATCAGAATGAGCTTTTATTTACAGCTGCACACTGGGGTTCCTCAGGTCTCAACAGTTGCTGCTCAAAATCACCAGCTGCCACTCACTATTACATGCTGAGAGGAGACAAGAGAAGGACACAAATAGACACACACACACACACACTCATAAAAACCCACAGAAATGCACCATGTAGCAGAGCTTACACACCACACACGTACACACGCACACATCATGCTGTGCAGGAGGTGCTCAGGGTCTAATAACCTTCTCTTAACTCAGCAGGAAATGGAGGAACCTCCAGTCTAGCAGATAGAGGTGATTTACTAGACTTGTGCTGATGCTGAGTTTAAACTGTTAAGGGATTCATGTTATACAGTACGTGTGGTAGAAACTGTGAAGGTTTTGAATGGATCAGATAGATGTGGATTCTGAAGGGTTGTGTCTTATCCGATGCCCCTATCTGTAGTATTTTTCTGTGCTTTCCAAACCTTTAGTCACATTTGTGTGACAGACGCCATGTAGAAGCCGTAGTAATTATGACCTGGAGAAGTGATGCGGTTCAGATGACGTCCATATTAGCTGACGAATTCCCATATTTGGAAGTGGCAGCGTGGGTGGATGGCTAGATAGATAGTGACTTAGCATCACTTAGTGTCACGCTTCCAACCCAGTTTTTCAAAAACTGTAATCACTTGTTGATTGTTGTGGTATTTGCCATGATGACAAAGGTTGCCTAACTTTTTTGGAAGTAGTAACTTTAACCCACACCATGTTTCAAGTGATCATTTTAACTCAAACCATGATCTTTCCCAAACACGAACCAAGTGTTTTTTTGTGCCTAATCCCAACTGGCCTTAACCACAATGTTGTCACATCATAAAACATCGTTATTTTTTTTACAGTGATTTGATTACAATCAACCAATTTAGTCATTTAATTATGAGGGTGTGTTGGTTTCATGATATGACAATGCTATGATTAAGGTCTGGTTAGATTTACACAGAAAAACAACTGGATTAGGTTTTTGGGAAAGATCATGGTTTGGATTTCAGTAAATACTTTGTTAATGTTGGGAAACCTTAGTCATCATGGTTACAAAAATATTATAATTTCTTTAAAAATACAATTTTGTCTCGCCTTTGTAAACAGGAAATGAACAATGACATCCCATCCTAACATCCGATTTTTTTTTTTTAGACCCATCCATCCATTCTTTGTTTCTCTATGATAACTTCACATGATTTTCTCTTTTGTTCCCCTCATAATTACTTTGGCTGCTAGAGGGCTTCTGTCACTGGAACATAAATGTAATGTCATTTTAGGGCACTTGCTTAAACGACTCGTCCTTTTGTTGTTTTGTCTCATGAGAGAAACCAGCGTTTAGTCATTATGTTGACATAAAACATACAAGTCTCACAAATTTGTACATAAGTGTAATAATTGAGTGAATGCACTACATTACCATTGATAGTTACGTACAGACAGGAAACACGTGTTTACTCTCTTTCTCTTTATGGCTGTTAATTGGGTAGATTCTGTTTTTCTATAATGAGACACACATATACTTCTTCTTTGTCTCTGCCTTCCGCACAGACAAAATACACAAAGTACACAGATATACAACAGCTAAAACAAAAATACATCCACGCAACCTTCTCTTTACGACATGTTAAAGTAAACACATCGATACACGTGCACGCACTCATAAAGGGAGTCATCTGTCATTCTCCATCAGGTGATGAATAATACACCAGTCAGTCACCAATCCAATAAGCACACGCTGCCCCCGAGCCCCAACCTGGAAAATGCAACAACATTGAAAAACACAGAAATAGACTCGCACAGAAGAACACACAAGTAACACACAAGTAACACACGAGTAACACCCCTCTACATGCAGAAACAAGAGAGCGAGAGCACGTACTGTACACTCATACACCCTGAGCTGTGATTGATTCTTTGGGGCTCTGTTCACATGTGAAGCCAAGGGGCATTATTAGAAAATTAATGATAGTGGACTTTCATCCCTTAGAGAGGTAAAGAGTGCAACACACACACACACACACACACACACACACACACACACACTAACAGAGGAAAAGAGAGGCATTATTAGAAACCTCATGACAGGGCTGGTTTACATCATTACTTATGTTTTTTTCTTCTGTTTCATTATGTGACATTTTTCAACGAAATATCACAGTTCACCAGAAGCCTCTTTGTTGCTCTAAATAATGCCACAAAGAGAACAAAGGGAATTATTATGGCTAATTTTCGCTGTCAGGCGGCAACAGTCACCTTTATGCAGATTGACCACACTGCATTTTAGAGTTCATCTGGTGCTGGAGTTTTAAAGGGCTTTGTATGACTAGTCTGTAATCATACAGCCTGAAAAAAATATTCCAACCTGACTTATATCCTCTTAATTCGTCTGGCAGAACACAACGTGTGTGTAAATGTTGGATGGGGTTTTGTACAGTATGTGCTTTTTTAGTGTAGGAGATTGGAGATTGGTATTTCTTTTTTTGGGGAGGTGAATTTGTGGGTCATTATCTTCCCTCCTGATGGTCGGATGCTTATGTGGCTTCAGAGTATTTTGTAATTATTGCAGGTCATCAGTGGTGTGAGCCTTTCCCTATGAAGACAGTTAATCAAATCAAATCAAATCAAGTCAAATCAAATCAAATCAAATCAAATCAAATCAAGCATTAGAAAGCTCCAAACTCTCAGGTGATCATGTAATCATTTGATGTTAAAATGTAAAACTGAGTTACTGTAGGGTTACTCAGTCTTTTCTTGTCTATGTCGTCCATTTTTACATCCTAAAACTATCATGACCCTAAAAAGAAGTCTCTAGTTTACATGTGAAATTTGGATTTTTATTGTTTTGTTTTGTCTATATTCATCCATGGAGAAAAATTCCCAAATTATTATATAACGTCCCAAACGAACTCTGAAGTGGTTCACTTGTGGTGGGAACGTGATCCAACCTCAATCCGAGCCAACTACCAGGTGGACTCCGCAAGTTTGAACGAAACAGCTCCCGAAGCTAGGTGAGCTTTGCAGAGTGGGATGTGGATAAGTGAATTGAACAGTTGCTAACAACTAGCTGGAGAATGAGAGGTGGGAGCTAAGCTAGTGCAATATAATTCGTTGTATTTGGCCGGTGGACCTCCTTCAGGACCTTTTTCCTGCGTTTAGATTCTTCCTCCCGCCCCAGACACATCTGACCAATGAGTGAAGTGAATGTTCTCGTGTGGCTTCTGGTGTTTTTGACTTGCTTGGACTTTTCTTTGCGTGAAAAGGAACTGAACCAAAGGGAAGACGTATCAAGTTCACCAACTCATCAACTGATTCGGACCAGAGCAAACAAACTATAGATGTGAAAACGCCCTCAGGGTGAGGAGGACAGAGACCTTTCCCTAACATTACCCAAGTGTTTTAGTTGCCTAACCCTATGCACAGATATTGTAGAAAGCAAAGAAACAAAAAAACAAAAACAAAACATAGCTGACACTGAACGTAATCCCAAATTTTGCAGAATCGTCAGAAAGGGTTCGTCTTTACAGTTCAGTGAGACCAACAAAGCAATGAATCTTCACTAGTGAAACAACCTCGCCCAGTTGTGTTTCTCCTTTTTTTGAGAGCTACTTTGACAGCTAAACTTAAGTGGATTCAATAAGGAGATTTGATAGTGAATTCACATTTGTTCAATTCATGTAACGCTGAAGAGCACAGAGAGGGAGAGGTTGCTCTGTAGGCAGGTAGGGTTTGATCCGACTCATATTGACAGGTATGTGTGAGTCTTTGCAGTGAGTTAAAGTGGGCTGTGTGGGTGAGCACAATACTAAACGCAGGCATTTTGCTGTGCCAGCACCCCCTGCAACATATAAACACACACACACACACACACATTCATGCCACCTACCTAGATGAAAGTGTTAGCTCTGTGGCAGACCACTCTGCAGCTCCCTTAGAGGTCCTGTTGAGGGCTTTTGTTGCTATTTATGGGATAAGGAGTCAGCAGGCATGCCAGTGTGTGCTTTTCTGTATGTAGTGTATGTTTTTGTGTCTGTTCCTGTAAGACACACACCCTGGTGTTCATGTTTACTTACTGTATATTCCATTTCTGAGGAGAATGTGTGTATGTGCCTGTGTGACGGTTTTCAGTAAGACCTGCTATATTTTCGCTGTGGCTGGGTGTTTTTTTTTCTCCCTATCTTTATTCAAGAGTGTGGTCTTTCAATTTGAGAGCATGATTTATTGATTTCACATTCAGAATTTGTAATTCTTTCCCTCAAAAAACCCTTCCCTCACACTCAAACAGACCCTGCTTGCTCTGTTTCTGCTCAGATTTATATTGTTGCTTGCACAGATTTCCTGCTCCAGCTTCAGCCTTTTCTCCTCGGACGTCTGCTCTCAGATTTCTGCTCTGTTCTCGGATTTTTTGTGCAACAACCCTGTCAAAAATTCCCCAACCAATAGAAGGCTAGGTGTAGTGTTGACCAATGAAATGATCCTTGCCTCCTTGCCGGCGCGTTCACGTTATTTCTTAGAACGTCCCGTATGGGCGGTTACTCTTTAACTGGGCTCATCCACTCCCGTCCTCTAGGGCTTTATTAAATGTTCTTCTCTTGTTTTCTTGTATGATTCTTGGAATAAAAGGACAGTCAGTTTTCTTTGGAAAAGTGACCTCACTGAGCTACTGTTGAGGTTGTGAATTGTGTAGTTATATCAAAGTGTCTTCCTTCTCTTCAAATGCTGTTCACCATTGTTTATTGAAAGTTACTTTTGTTCTCTACTGTCTTAATGTGTTAGCTGGTTACTTTTTCTGTGGGTACTTTTCTCAATTCCTAAACACTAAAATACAGATAAAAAAAAAGGAAACACAGCAGCGTCCGTTTTGTTGTTAGTTACCTAGCAAAACATAGTGTACAACACTTGAAATCCAAGCATATTATCATGGATGTATTCCTGTGCTGCAAATATGACTTAATCAATTCAATTTGAAGGAAGTAATAGTACCATTAAAATAGCCATATAGCACACAAACGGGAGGCTGCTGTGCTATACTATAAAAAAAGAAAAAGTACAGGCGCTGGTATATATAATAAAACAAGGGAAGTACATTTAATGAAGCCCTGGAGGGCAGGAGTGGATGAACCCAGTTTAAGAGTAACCACCCGTACGAGACGCTCTAAGACGTAAAGCAAATGCTCCCACAAGGAGGCAGGGATCATTTCATTGGTCAACGCTACACTTGGTGTTCTATTGGTTGGGGAATTTCGACAGGGTTGTTGCACAGAGAATCCGAGAGCGGAGCAGAAATCTGAGAGCAAAGAAGCATCCTGAGTGCGAGGAGAGAGCAGGAAATCTGTGCAAGCAACAATATATCTGAGTGCAAGCACACAGTTTGAGCAGAAGCAGAGCAAGTAGGGTCTATTTGAGTGCGAGGGCAGGGTTTGAGGGAAAGAATGACAAAATCTGAATGTGAAATCAATAAATCATGCTCTCTTGAAAAACCACGCTCTCGAATAAAGATTAGAAGAAAAAAAAGCCTCATAGATCTTCATAACTCAATACACACATACACTCACTCACTCACAATCCACTGGAGGCGGGAGGGACTCGCAGCCTTGGATGGTTCAAGAGTCTTAATGTCAACAACCACCTCTAAAAGCACAAGTGTTTGTAGCTAAGCAGCAGCGTTTAAGATAAGCCAAAAGCTACTGAATGGAGAAACTGATATCATCATAACAGAATGTGCTCTTGCCGTGATGATGAGTGATGAAATGTTTTACATATGAATCTAGAGGGATGAAAAACAGAAAAAAGAAAAGGAGCGAGCAAGGATGACAGTGCTTCTAATGTATAATGATAAAAATGTTTCATAAAGGAGCAAATTATAAAGGAGAGAAGAGGGAAAGAAGAAGACTGAGGAGAGTAGCACGGAGAGGAAGAAATATAAATAACGTAAAGGATTAATGAAAGATCAAGAGAAGAACAATGGATGACAAAAGGATAGTCAGGATGGATGAAGAAGAGAGACAAGGAAAGATGCAAATAAAAAAGTTAATTATAAGATAAACTAGTTTTTCAGGTGAACCTTGCAGCTTTACTGTAACTTTTTAATTTGGCAAAAATTCATGGACAGTCGCCAGCACCTGGATAACAGCCAAAAGAATGAAAACACAGAAATCAGAAAGCAATAAACCTTATGCTGTGATTAGATTTACAACAATCTTATTTGTACTGGTGTAGTGAGAAGAAAAGCTTTTGTCTGATGAAATGTAATTTGATTTAGCAGCATGCAACCAGTGAGTTCGGGACATTAAGAGAGCAGGGCGCTGGAAGCTGCCAAGACCATGAGCGGCTCTCTCACCCAGACGTCCACCCAGGTGGGGGAGATTAAAAAAAAAACAAAAAAAAAAAAAAACATGTAATGCATTTTATACAGTCTGTGAAGGAGATATTTCGCAGTTAGCTTACTTATATTTTCCACAAAGACACTGCACGGCAAGCAAATTAAATTTGTACGTTGGCTCATTATTTTAAAAAAAGCTTTTCAGTCCCATCCCCTCTTTGCTAATACCAGTGCTGCTTTGTACGTTCAATATGACATTCAAATAAGTTTATCAATTTGAAGGCATTAGCTGCAAGTAAGGAAAGCATTGGAAAAATGTGGAACAGGTGCAAAGACGGAGTGAAAGGAAGGCAGAGAGGGAGAAAAAAATTAAACAAATAATTGGCCAAATTGTTTGCCACACAGACAATTATTTCAGTAAATGAAAAATAATTTGGAGGGCTGGAAGTATAAAGGAAACAGGTGCAAAAAAAATAAGCAATGTAGGGAAAGAAGGATAAAAGGAACTGTGCTATGTGCATTAATTTGCTCCAGTAGATTCAATCTGAGCTGAAGGCAGTTCAGGTGGCAATAATGCAGATAAACAAATCAACTGTGCTTCTGCAAACTTAACAGTGTTTTGCACACACAATCCATGTAAGTCCACATAAACTCACACAGAAACATTAATTCTTCAGCATGTTATGTGGAGCCTCAATGAGGCCAAAATGTTGATGCATTTACAGGAATGCAAATTTTGGATTTTACTTATTAGATTTTTGTTTATTTGGGTTGGTGATGCCCATTATGCAAATTCTGTATTTGTAGTTGACATTATATTAGGAGTAATGGTTCATAATAGATGGTTGGCACAGTGGCTCAGTAGTTAATGCTCTTGCCTAACAGCCAGAAGGTCTTGGATTTTAATCCAACAGCTCTTTGAGGCCTGTTCTGTTGTCTATTGTCTGCTGGCATAGGCTCCATCCCCCGTCACCCTAAGCGGGAATAGAAAATTGATGGATGTATAGATTCATACGGCGCACACGCATACTGTACGTAGAAACAGCTCTACAGCTGGAACAGTTTTGTGCAGCACAGAATTTCCTCACCTTGATGCTGCATGCTGTTGAGTCTTATTGCACATTTATACGAGCCTGCTTTTGGTTTATGTGAGAGCTGTGTGTATTTGGTTATGGGAATTTAGGAGAGACAGACAGGGTGCAATGGAAAAAAAGAATAAGTGGAAGGGAGTCTGAGAGAAGCGGTTATATAACAGTTGGGTCAGGTTTGCAGGGCATTAACCCTCTTAAGCTGTAAATTGATCCTTGGCAAAGCTAAATATGCTCATTGTGACTGTGAAAGTGATTTTGCTAGTGCTTTTTAAAATAGCATTTTTTTCTTACTAAAAAGATCTGTTGCTAAGTGCTAATTAGTCTAAAATGAATTAGTTTGAAATGCTGTTTCTTCTTTTTTTTTTTTTTTTTTTTTTTTTTTTTACAGTTTTTTATTGAAACAAGCTGTCAAATATCACTTTTATCTTAAAGAAAAGCTGCAATTTGTTATGTATATGTGCATGTGGGTGTGTGTGCGATCAGTGATTTGTGCCTCTAAGCGGAGAGTTAAAATCTGTGTTAGTAGGTTACACTCTCAGCAAAGGCCAACCACTAGAGACCTGTCTGAAGTGTGTGTGTGCATCTACAGGCTAACACTCACACTGATGTGCTTGAGATCATATGAGCCCGTGTTTAACCACATTTTACATAAACTCAGCGTGTGTGTGTGTGTGTGTGTTTGTGCGTGTTCAACATTTCGATTAATTTGTTCATGTATGTTGTACAGTTGTGTGTTTCTATGTCAGAGGAAGCGTGAGAACCGGGTCAGTTCTCCTTAGGAGAGGAGTGAGATGAAGAAGCAATGAATAAATGAGAGCAGGGGTGATGAGAAAAAGAAGAAGAAGAAGAAAGAGGTAAAGAAATGCTGATGCAGAGAGATCAGTGGTAGTGGCTCTCTAAGCTAATTACGGGGGGCTAAAACCAAACTTTAACATTATACTGTGTACAGTTGCAGCCAATTAAGAAGCATTGTAAAGTGGGGCAGATGGTTGGGGATGTGGGACAGTCTATAATACATTTTTGGGAGCATTGGGAAAATCACTTCTCTTGTTTGGAACTCTTCTTCTATGGTGGTTACACATGTGCTACTTCCTAATCTTTGTTGCATAATTTCAGGCCTAATGTACTTCTTAAATGTGTCGATTCATTATATGTACACACCCACACCCACACAAATACATATTCTCAAAAATTGCTCGCAATGTGTGTCATGCTCAATAGTAACCTAGTTATCCCAGAATGTCATAATCTTTGTTCCATCATTACTCTTGCTTTTTTAAGGTAAATTAGTCGAGTGGGCGACAAATTTCCTATTGTGATCTTCCAGCTAAACTCCGCCAGGCCCAGTGCTTTGGTTGTATGTGTTTTCATGGGTACGTGTTAATTAGGAGCAAAGCTTTCACGGCTCGATTAAATGAAGAGAATCTTTGATCCTTCATGCTTTGGCCTCTCATGGGCACAAACACCACAACACCCCTGAGACAGACAGAGTGAGACTGAATGTGAGAGAGAAGGCGAGGGAGAAAAGTAAAAACTGAGGAAGGGTAGAAAGTGAGCGAGTGAGAGACGGATGGAAAGGACAAAACAAAGTTAAATAACGCTCAGGCTCATTATTTTTGGTTTTGAGTTTTGAAAAATGACTTTATAGGTTAGTTTTGAAGGTTAAAAACAGTGCTAATTGTATGTAAAAACATAATTATACAAAAATCTGTGTGGAAACCAGATGTTAAATATAATATGCAACTCATTCATGTTTTTTCCCACAATTTTTCTCTTTATTTTGTGCAGTATAACTAAGCCGGTAGTTCTGGTTCTGGAAAGTGAAGCCAATGTGGAAGTGACTTAAACCTGCATTCTCTCTAATGGCCAACAGGGGGCGACTCCATTGACTCTAAAAAGAAGTCTGATTGTATGGAAGTCTATGAGAAAATGACCCTACTTCTCACTTTATTTATTACCTCACTAAACAGTTTCCTAATGAATTTATGGTCTCAATCGCTAGTTTCAAGTCTTCTTCAATGCAGCATGATGTTCATTTTGTAAATTATGGCCCTGTTTAGCTTAAAATAGATGTTATAAAGCATGTTATGCTTTAGGGAGTGGCTATGCTGTGATTGACAAGTCCCTACCATGGCGACAACGTTGGTTAGGTAACATAACCATGGTAACCCCAGATTGACAGAGTAGGCATAGCTGTTGCTGTCGCTATGTCAGTGTGTTTTCAGTTCATGACAGTTAATTGTAACATTATGGTCGCCTAAAAATGACCTAAAAATTACCCTCTAAGGAGCTGGATGTCCGGCAAGTACATTTTGTTTTAATGGTTTTAACCCTGTATCTCGCTAGCAAAAATTAGCATTGGCATTATCACAGTTAATCATAGACTATAAGTGCACTGTGCTAACCAAGCTAACAGCTAGCATTAGGGTCAGCTCCACCCTCTCATAAATATGGTCACTTCTGGCTCCAAAAATCCAAGATAGCAGCGGTCAAAATGCAAACTCGAGGCTTAAAAATGGGAGTCTACAAACGTTTGGGTGATGTCACAGTGGCTACGTCCATTATTTTTTTTTACAGTCTATAACTGAGGGCATGTTCCAACTGTCAACATTTCAGGACAAACTTGTTTACTGTAAACTACTGTAATGAGTGAAAGCAGTATGAATATATATATATATATGCAATATGCAATCAGTATGAAACAAAACAACATTCTTGGATGTGTGAAGATGTAAAATCCAGGAAAAAACCCAGTTAATCCTATCTTTTAGATAGTATTTTTCAGTGAAAAACTGGGTGAAAACTTAAAATGATGAACCTTTAATAAAGCCCCTAAAATGCTTTGGAGGTCTTTTAATGTACTGAGGGACTAT
Organism: Thunnus thynnus; assembly: GCF_963924715.1. NCBI lineage: Eukaryota > Metazoa > Chordata > Actinopteri > Scombriformes > Scombridae > Thunnus > Thunnus thynnus. The sequence continues at coordinate 10,613,143 of NC_089527.1, forward strand.
TGGGGGTTAATTATTAGTAGTTAGTTTAGTTAATCATGACTCTTGACTGATCACTTCAGACAAATACACACTCAAGATACAAACACCCACAACCAAATCACTTGTTATTTAGCCTTTATTAAATAATAATAATAACATTAAAAAAGAAATTCTTCTGTACAAAGTCTACAAACAACAGTTTGAGTTATCTGGCCAGTGCCGTAGGTGTGTGTGTGTGTGTATGTCTTAGTGTAATGTGCATGTGTGTATGTCTGTATCCATCGAGATAGAAGAGGTAATACTATCTGGACTTCCAGAAAGAAAGAGTTAGCAAAGTCAAGCAGAAGAGAGAGAGACATATATGTGTGTGTGTGTTTGCGTGTTCTCACAATGTACATTTCAGTCATCAGTGCTTACTGTTGTTGTGTGTGTGTGTGTGTGTGTGTGAGAGAGAGAAAGAGAGTCAGAGGAAAGTAGAAGTAAAGAGAGAGAAAAGAGTGAGAGAGAGAGATCAAGAGAAATAATAAGAGAGCTCCAAGGCACTTGGAAAACAGTCCAATGAAAACACAGTCAGATGGACAGAAAACCCTCCATCTCTCTCTCTCTCTCCGTTGTTCCCTCTTTCCATCTTTCAACACCTTTTCACAATCCCCTTATTTCCTTTGTTTACTTCATCAAAAAAGTCCTCCTGGCTATATGCCCTTTACAGGGTAGAAATAAGAGAGAAAGACAAAAAAAGCAACTTTAAGTTCCAGACAAAGATGCAACAAGCGTGACATGTTTGACTCTTGTTTCCCTTTTCTTCCTCTTTTTTTTCTCTTTCAATTTACCCCCAGAGGACGACAACTTGACCTGGATATTTTTCACAGATTCAGAAAACCAAGAAAAAAAAACTTTCTGGGATTGACCTTCATCTGCTGCAGCAGAGCAGAGTGAAAAAGACAAATATAAAGAGGACAGGGAGAGGTCAGTGACTTGTTCTTCAATGTCATTTTTAAAAAAGATTTCTGTCTGGGTCACTGACCTCCCCTCACTGTATGTCTTTTGTTTTGTTGTCTCTTTGTTTGTCGTTGATTGTGTGTCTCTCTCTCTCTCATCCTCCACCTGTCTGGCTGACGGTCTTGTTTAATTTTCTCGTTTTAATTTTGTTGATCTTTTTGTCTGTCTGTCTTCATCTTATTGGATATGTTTACATGCACAGAATCACTGGGTTATTAGCCATACTCTAATTGTTTAGAGTCACTTTTACATACGAACCTTTAATAGATTTTGTTTGTAAAAGAAAGTAACTTTTTTTAACTGCAGTTTACTTACAATGCAGGGAAAATAAATATGCATTACTGCTTGCTGCCATGTTTTAATGTTATGCTATTAAATGTACCCATAATCCAACAAAAAATGCAATAGTTATTATCTTCATCTTGCAATCAGGTGGTACAGTACTGTAGTGTGTGGTGGTCAGACTGGATGCCAAGTGTACAAAGTACAAGAGGCACAATCTCAAACTTCAAGTCAGTGTTGACTTTTTCATTTTTTTTCAACCAGGAAAATATGAAAAATGTGCCGATATGTTCAACATAAGCCTTTCATTGATATGTTAATTTAAAAAAAGGTATTGTGGGAGGCATTAACGGTACCCTGTGGAGTTTTCTTGTAAACAAAGTTGTATTAACAGTCAGTGTTTCTCACCAAAACTCATCACATCGTTGATTGAATTTCCTTTAAAACATTTGCAAAGCCTTTTTTTTTTTTTTTTTTAAAAAAAACAATTTTAAATTGCTCATTGTTTATATCTACATTTGTTTGCTTGCGGTCTTTGTCGCCCTTGCCTTTGCTGCAACATTACTACATTTCTTGGCCCGTTACTGCAGCTAAGTGTCGATCAATGGAGCGGTGTTAAACCATGTTTGCCACACGCTCATGCAAGTGCACGAGATACAAACAAAATGGGGACCCATTCTTAAAAAAACGTCTCAATACTGAAGGCTACTAGTGGCCAAGAACTCCACAGGGTACCTTTAATTTGCCACCAAAATGTATTTAGCTAAGGCCAAATAGTGTATAGCATATGAAATGTAATTCTTTGGAGAAATAGTTGCATAACGTTAGCCAAAAATGTTCATGTATAACCTGATAATTTGAGTAGGTCCAATATCCTCACCAGGGACCGAGTTACTTGAATAACTGGAGTCATAATGGGACTTCTCCTGCATGTAAACATAACCATCATCATCTCTCTCTCTCCTTCTCCCCTGTCTGTCTATCTTTCTTTATGTGTACAGTATATGTGTGTGTCCCCCTGTTCATCAGTCTCTTCAGCAGCACTGGCCCTCCTCGATGGCTGTCCTCCGATACGGCGTATACTGTAGTTAGCTTAAGGCTCGATTGTGTGTCCAAGAAAGTCGACGGTACGATTTCCATTCTCCTCTTTAGTCATTCCTTCTCCTTCCATTTCTGAGCGTCCTTCATTCAGGGGGGGGGGGCGAAGTTAAGAGTGGTGGATAAAAGGCAGGTTGATTCATCACTCTCAGTCTGTTTTCCACCCAAACTCTTTTAACACTTGTTCAGACCCCCCCTGTGCACAGACACAGCTCTTTGGCAATCCATAGGTTGCAATAAAACAATCATTGACATTTTGTTCACACAGTGTCTGTCCATCATTTGGGCATCATACAGTCTGAAAAGCAAAAATATATATATATATACCAAAGACAAACTCTAGAATACTGAATCTAAAGCACGACTCCATAACAGCATGTTAGATTTAGATAAACCTCTGATTTTCTGTCTTCCATCTTCCTTTACCTTTCTTCTACTCTTTTTAAAGACTGATAATCTGTAATGGAAAATGTGCCAAAATAGAAAAGGACTGAAGTAACAGTTAAGACCATGGAGTCCAACACAATGCTAAAGAAAGTCTAAAAATGGCGTAAGAGCTCTACAGGGCGTCTACAAACTGAAGCTGGCTTTTCTTTACCTTTTTTTTTTTTTCCCAACAGACACAAGTCTAAAACAGAACAAAAACAGTCACCGTTACTCTTCTATGCCACTGGTTTCACAAAGCGCAGACCGAGGGCGGACAAAGGAGCGAGCGAGCGCCATATGGCAGGCGTTGGACATTTGAAACTCACAGAACTCATATTGAAAACTCTCAGAAACAAACAAAAAAAGAAAATGTCCTTTTTCATCCTCTTTTCCTTCTTTGCCTTTAGAAATCTAGATTCATTTGAGTTGCGTGGTTTGATATCTTTTAAACTTCTTTAGGGGGGGGGGGGGTAGGCATTCGCTTGATATGTGTTGATTTCAGTCAGAAGTACCCACTTTAAATGGTCCACTGGTGTTGAAGTCTTCACAACATGTCTGCATGCCGTCTCTATTGGCCACATTCAAATTCAAGCTGAGGTCAAATTTGACATTGTCCTTCTGCAAAGTACCAGTCATGGGTACGTGTTAATGAAATTCTCATCTTCATGAAGAATCCCATCACCAACATTTTAACCAAACATCCCTGACAGCGCTGTCATTTGTGGTCCAAATGTCCAGATTGTCACGGGTGCTCTAGTCCATCTCCTTCCTAGCTTCATTCCAGTGGCTGGTGGGTTATATTCTATGGTAGATCTGTCATTCATATTCATTTATTCATTCCTTCATTCATTCACAGGCTTTTATAATCAAGCAGGTTCTCTCCTGCAGGCGGAGGAGATATGGTACTGTAGGTACAGGGGAGACTAGGATCAGGTGTTCCCCCAGTTTAGGCCTCATAGCATGTAGGGTAGATCAAGGTCACAAGTTCCCACTGGCACATGAATAGGCGGGGAACTCTGGGTTGAATGTTACCCCTTTAGACATCAGAGCAAGGGAGTAGCAGGATATTAGGTAGGGGATACTGGGCATTGAACAACAGATAGTGCTTCTTTTTCCTGTTTTCTTTGTCCAAAGGGAGAACAAAATTACTTTTGAAGGGGATCACAGGACATGTCTTTCCCCCACGGTTCTCCCTCTCCTCCTCTTCATGCCTCTGAGCAGCACCTCTGTTGGTTTATCTTCACTTTATGCTTGATCCCGTCGTACAACTCGAAGTTGTAGTTCTCCAGCGTCGTAGAGGAGCGCGAGGAGAGCCCGCTGTAAGAGCACGTGCAGTAGAGGAGCAGTCCGGCGCAAACCGCACCCAGCAGGACGCCGAGGGAGCTCATCACGATGATGGTGAGAAGGATGGGGTCCAGGGAGTACAGCCAGGCGTTGTCCTTGTCTTTCTCTGACACTAAGGTGACGGAGGGAGGGTCCACATCAGAGGAGGAGGGGGTGGAGAAGGAGGACGGCCACCCCGGGAAAACATACTCTGGAGAGAAAAGAGGATGATTAAAATAAAATCTAAATGCAATATGTTGTCAACGAACATTTCACTCATGCTGTACATTCAGCATCACATTTTTTTTCAACTTGCCAGATATAATAATTGCCAACATTTTCTCATTATGTTGACAGAAAATGTAACTTGGCCGGAATTTCTTTTTCCTGCAAAACGTGTTTACTGTCGCAAGTGAGTGGAATATAAACGCAATTCCTAGGAAACAGGGTTGGTCTTGCCCCACATCATGGCTGACATACTCCAGAACAGCTAATTCTTTTACCCACAACCCCTGTTGTTACTGACATCAATAAACGGGGAAACATAATGAAATTAATTACTGTAGAGGTGCTCTGTTGTATGTCTTGTGTGTTGAAGGGTGCGCATCTACTCGGTATAAGCAGTCGTGCTAATCCACTTAATGAATGTATACACATGAACAAGCCGATCCGCAATTAAGTACTGCATTTAGAGTGTTTTATAGAGGAACACAGTGAAACAGATACGCAAACACACACACACACAGACACAGAGAAGCAGTAAACAGACTTGTTTAGTGAGGTAAGATGCTGAGTACTCTTCTTGTATCTGCCAAGGGGCTGGAAGAAACAAGGGATTGTAATAGTAACGCATGTGGGCACACACACACACACACACACACACATGGGGAAGTAAACCATGATTGTTACAGACAGATGTTGTTCTGGGTGCCCAGGAGGAAGCTGTCTGTCTCACTTTGCCTGCCACAGAACATGAAAGAGGAGGAGAGGAAATACACACCAACATGCCTGCATGTACACACAGAAACACACTTCTTAATGCTCTCTCACACTCTTACACACTCACACGTACACCAGAGGTTGTCAGTCACTGTTGCCACAGGCTTTTTCCTTGAAATCACAAGTAAAAAGAAGAGCCATGGGCATGTCTGTGCTTGTAATTTCACCATTCTGTGACGGAAACTTGTAAAACAGCCAGTATTGCCTCAGGTGGGAGAGGAGGAAGAGAGGACGAGGAGAGGAGAGAAGAGGAGAGGAGAGGAGAGACGATTTTAACCTCACCTTCATTGAGAGAGGGTTTGTTGAAAACATGATCTTTTCCAAAATCCATAGGTCTGGGATCTGTTTAAAAGAAAGACAGAAAGAATAACAGTATTAATCTCAATCGTACAGTCAAACCAGAGCTGTTCTAGAGTCCACATCATGTTGTGATAACGTCCCTCCATCTCTTATGTTGTCAGCACACAAGCTACATTTGCGGACAGGAATCTAACTACACAAACAGCTCAAACGATGAGTGATCTTGTTTAAACTTTCTGAAGAGATCAGGCAAGAGATCACCTATAAATCGTTCTGTTCTGTGCTCTGTCTGTCAAGGGAAAACAACATTCAAGGTTGCTTAATATTTCCCAGAGACTACCTGCATGAAGCCAGAAAGTTTCATAATGTGATAAACACCATTACTCTTTTTTTTTATTTGTTTAGAAATGAAAACAGGAGATTTAGAGAATGACCAGAACGATATAAAAGAGAGAGAGAGAGAGAGACTGGGAGGCTGAACTCTGAAAAAAAAAAGACACACAAAACTGTCTCATAGAAAAATATTACTTTTATTACCGTTACATTCCCCGCAATATATTTTCTTTTTATTCCAAGACCATGAAATTCAACAAGCTAAAATACCACTTCATATTTCTGAGGCAGACCGAAGTGCAAGGCTTTGAATGGTTTGGAAAGCTCAATTCTGCTTCAATTCAGTTTTATTCAAGGAAATTGATATTACAAATCCTAAGAAAAAAAATAAAAAATAGAGCAATATCTGTGCAGCCGATAATCATTTATTGCTGGGGCAAGGGAACCAAAAAACACATTATGAAGTGAAACCGTAAAAGGTTTTCAAAAGATAAGAGGTGAAAACTTATGTTAGATATGAAAAAAAGATAGAGAGCCTCATTTCCTCAGTAAGATGAAGTCATTTTTCAATAAGACAATTTTAACGTGAGGCATCCCCAGATTAAACCTTGTATTTTTACAAACTTCCAATACTCATTACTATATCAATCTCTAAATAATAGTAAGAATACCGTCAAATGAGACCTGCTATATGTTAAATAAACATAAAGATATTTGCTCAAGGATTAAATATGAGGTAATTTCCTTGAAATCAAAGAAGTGAAAAAAATCACATCTTTAATTGTTTGAATTGACCCAAAATTGACTTTCAAACCCAATTAGAGCATAAACAAAAGACTCAAAAGTTTCATTTCAATTCAAATATTACCACAAACAACAAATCCTATGCTAATTGAAGTGTATTCATTTTCAGGAGTTTTGGGTGTTGAGAATTTCTTCATTTAATTCTTTGTATTGTGAGCCTTTATTGGCTTAATCTTTCTTGGTATAGTTCAATATTTGATTTGCTTGAAGTGCAAAACAGTGACATCGAGCGCTGCTAAACAAGAATTCAAAAAGACAATCATAAAGTTCAGGTGTTTCCTACACAGAGGCAGAGAAAGTGCACAAGAGTAAATGTAACAGTGCTGTGCCTAAAGCCAGGGATGATCCCAAGGTTGGTTTTATTCAGTCTGGGCGAGTCCAAAGCTAATCATAGTTTCAATGAGAGCTAATTTTATATTCATCCCTTGCTGAGGCCACGTTTCAGAATGATCAGTCTTTTCTGCTTCCAACAGTTCAAGAAAAACCTCTTTGATTAATAAAAAACTCTTATATTAAAACAATAAATCAAAGAACAATAACAACATCACCTATTTGATAAAAATGACATCATCAAGGTAGATTTTCTCAACATATATTTGTACTTTTACCCCTAAAATCTGTGATTTCACATCACGGAAATCGAAGGTGAAAACAACAAAAAAGAAAGAAGGAGAACAAAGGAGTGAAATACAGGTGATCAAAAAATATCTGGCCAACCAAGACAGACATCTCCAAGTAGGGGTGTGCGATATGACGATATTAGATCGTGAACAATTAAAACGTCTCCACAATCTGCCTTTACAGAGAGATCATTAGTATCATGCTACGGCGCACATGGTATCGGTTCAGCTCCGTGACGTCTGCTAGCAGGAGGCTAACGGGTAACAGCATTGACATGGCGAGCACCTCGTACCACATCTCCCAATCTGCTGGAGAAAATGACCCCCAGCGACAAGGACTTTGGGTAAAAACGAGATCACAGCAGAGCAAATTATCTGCACAGTTCACATCAGGAGCCCAAACTGTTTAACGGTAAATGCTCATGTTGCCAGCTCACCAGTTAGCTCACAGATTTGATGCTTGGTAGCGTGTTTGTGAAATCTACGGCGGTGTCGGTGTCCTGAGAAGAGGCTCACCTGCTGCACATCATGTTAAAGTAACAGCTGGGCTAACAGTTGGACTGGACTAACAGTTATCTGAAAACGACGCACTAATGCTTTTACACTGCAATATCCATTTTAAACAAGGCCAAATAGACTCTCACTACTTTTTAATGTAGCTTTGCACAATTTTATGTGAGTCTTTCATGGGTGTATGTTTTTATGTTGTTTGTGAGCCCCTAAGCTAACCTAGACAAAGACATCATGTGATAGACAATAAAGATTTTGAATCTTAAAAACCAATATGTAAAAGAATCGTGATAAGATCGTGGATCGTGATCCTGCCTGATATGATATTTTTGCCGTATCACCCACCCCTATCTCCAAGCACACTCAGAAAACTCAAAGTGGCCTGGAGATTGTGAACATGACTTCAAATAATGTTGGCAGTCGTCTTAACCATCCCACTAAATAAAATAATATGTTCATGTTATTCAGTGCAAAAAAAAAAAATGAAATAAACATGATTATTCTGCATTTTGACAGTTTGCCCAGAGTAAACAGTTACCTCCTAGGCTAAACATGGTTGATTTCATCTCACTGAAATCTACTGTTAATGTAATACTCAACTTAGTACATGACCATGAAAGCATCCAATCAGTCTTCTGATAATGTAAATGAAGTTTCACAACAGACCCTCCAGGCTCTAAATTCTCCTTTCTCACAGTCAACTGAAATCACTGCAGGCCTTAACAAAACATTAAATCACTAACGGAGAGATACTAAAAGAAGCAGGATAAAAAAGAAAGATGCCCAGACACTCTTTTGACGACTGTTGAACACTTTCTAATGATCCTGGCTTAAAGCCCTTAGGCTAGGAGCCTGAGAAGAATCATCACGTGGATCTGAGGGGAGATTAAAACTCCCTGTAGCCCCATTTTATCTCTACTCTCCAATTAGTAAAGAGAAGAATAAAAAGGCAGCTTTTTTTATTCAGGCAAAGCCATGGATGGCTCTTTGGCACCATACACTGTTCCAGTGGGGGCCCGAGGACCTGTTAGAGTGCTTTCACCCGTAATATTTCTCCAGGAAACGGAGGAAGAGAAGGAGGAGGAGGAAGAGAGAGAGAAAAATAGAGATGGCCTGAGGGCTAGAAATGCTTACCGCATGGTTTTATGAATGCAATCAGCTCCATTAACTAATTAGAAATATTAAAGGGCTTCAAAGTAGTCTGTGATGGAGACAGGAGAGGAAAGTGAAGGAAGGTTGATTTAAAAGCACTGAAAAGACGCCAACACATTTTCCAAATCTTGCAGAAAGTTTGATAGAGAGAGGGAGAGAGAGAGAGAGATGTTGGAGAAAACTGCATGGGTAGCACAACATAAATACAATCATATATCATTTCTCTGTTTGATTTTTGGACCTACATTGATTGGGTTATGGCACAGGGCTGCTAGAATGAGTCATATAATGTGTAAATCATACACAAGTCGATTGAAACGGACGGGAGAAAGGGGCTAGCAAGGTAGAAAATGGATATGCAAGCACAAAATAACTAAAATATGTGTTGACTACAGCACAAAACAGCATTTTATGAGACACAACATGATGAAATTGGTCAATATGGGGATCTGCAGAGTGAATAGACAATTTGAAAATGCATGAAACAGTGATTTAACTGACCGAATTTAATAGCTTAGTGAAAATCTGGATTATTTGCTAACACAGGTCTGTGTTTGTTAGATGGTGTGTGTGTGTGTATGTGTGCAGTACGAATAATGTGTGCCTCCATCATGCTGTCTATTCTGCCAAAAGACTTCTTTCATCTGCTTTTGTGTTTGAAACAACCTGCCCTCCTCCTTCAATTCTCTCCCTCTTTCAATCCAAACCCCAACCTGCCTCCCTGTTAGCCTTCCTCTCAGAGTAAAAGAAGAAATCTATCTTTAGAAAGTATAGAGAGCAGTTTTTTTTTTCTTCTTTTACTTCTTTCATCTCCCTCCATCTCTGGGCGCATTCTTTGGAGGAAAAAGGGGCTCGCTTAATGGGCTCTTCTCCTCTGAGAGATTTTGCTCTCCTCCTTTTCTGCCTCTCATTTTCCTCTCCTGTGTTTTTTTTTTTACTGGAAGGATTTGCGATGAAGGGAAGGAGTAGAATAGGAACAAGCCGGTTTTGATAAAAGGGCTGGGGGATTTGCGCATGAACAAAATGATGTAGGGGGCGCACACCACACAAGATGGTGAGCAGCTGAAAAGTTCAGAAAACAAGTACGCCCAATTTCACAGGTTGTAGATAAGAATAGAGATTAATAGTGGGCTTCTCAATCTAAAGTAAAAATGCCAGAATACTCATCAGTCTTTACACATAACATAAAGATTTGCCTCAGTTTTGCGTCACTATCTGGAAAAAAAACTGGATGCTTTCAATGAGGGACAAACATTTGCTGCTTTCATGTCAAAGTCAAGAAAAGTTAAGTATTTTTTTTTGTTAAGATCATCTCAGTGAGCACAATAAACATAACTGTTACTTTGAAACAAAACTCAGTCAGTATAAAAAATAAACATTGTAGAACTATTATACAGCATAGGCACACTCTAACACGTAATTACAAAGAAAACAAAAAGGCATTTGATTATTATAAACAGTATTGATACCCAACCCAAAGTTTGATTTTAATTTCTATCTTAAGATTCACAGTAAAAGTAAGAAATTATCATAAATCATCAGAACCTTCAATAAAATGATTATTAATGAGCAAAAAAGTGCTGAGGTTACTATAACTTGTAACAGAAAGGATCAGAAATGCATCGTGTAACACTTGTCGAGTACTATACTCTGTCAACTCAGGGAAAAATGTGATAATAAATGCCGACATATCCACTGTTTAACAGTTGATTCAATAAAAATACATCCAAAAAAAAAAACAAACTTGTGTGAGGTGTGTAACAGTAGTGCTGCACTGGAATCAGTCATACTTGATAGATTATGGTGAATGAAATGACTAAAAGAACTGACCACTGGTCCTGGATCAGTGCTTTACTTAAAGGCTTCATAAGTAAAAAAAGCTTCTTTTGTTTTTTGTCACAGCATATGCTTGGTCTCACCTGATGAATGGAAGCAAAACAGACAATTTTTGTAGCCACATTTTCAGGTTACCAGGCCAATATGATATATAAGATTTTGAATCTCAACAATTCAGAATTTGTCATCTAGGATTACACACAAAGACATAAAGATTTTGACTTGCACAGACGACGAAGAAAAATGTAAATGCAGGTTCAGATCCTTGATACATATATGATTTTGGTTTTTCTGTTTTGTTTCATTCACTCAGTCTAATGTGTGTAGAACATACAATGATGCTTAGTTTGAACATTAACAGACACAGGCATTAAGTTATCCATGAGATCCAGGCAAAAAAAAACTGTATAGAGTCCATTATTCTCTAATTTGACACTGAGGCACTGTACCTCGTTCAGGAGGTGATTTAAAAAAAAAGGCATATCCAGAATGTATTTAGTCGTGTACTGTAAATGACAAGTGCACTCAGGGCAAATGCAAACATGAGACTCAATCACGAGCCGGTAAAAAGTCTTGATGTGTCCGTGCATATGTATGTGTTTGTGTATTTTGATGGCAAACATTTGTTTCTAGGTGTGCAGGATGAGACATAAGCTGTCTCATCCTATGTTTCCCTTGTGTAAACCAGGCAGAAAACAGCACAACAATGATTCCTCGTTCACAGACCAAAGGAGCAACACACACGGTGGATGTGTAGCTGTCTATCTTTCACGGCTGGACAGGCAGCACTAATTCCTCCTATACCTCTCCCTTTTCTTTATCTGTCTCTTTCATTCACTCTCAGTCTCTCAAAAGCTAGCGGACAAATAAATACCAGCTTCACTCAGTCCAAAAGAAATAGCCTTCTATCTTTCTGTAGTACATGAACACACTGTGGGTTGCGTAAATTCCCTCTCTGTCGGAGGCAGGCAGTGTCCAAACTGCAGACCAGAGCAAGGAAGACAGACAGATCCTGCTCTGACATTTAGTGAAGAAGAAAATATGCTGTTACAACACAGGTGTCTCATTTGTTTGACAGTTGCAGTCTGTCTACCTGTGATCTTCTTGTTATTCTGATCATAATCCAATCCATCAAATTTTCAGGTTGTGGTGCAGCTGTTGAAGCCAGTATGCTCTTAAGAGCATCCAAAAAAGTTGTTATCAGCCGTCTCATCGACTGTCAAAATTGGCAAACTGAAGTTCTGACATCTACTCTCATCAGAGAGGGACGTTGGTAAAGTTTAACACCAGGAATTGTATTTCTCTCATTAATCTGCCAGTTCCAGCCAACAAGGAAGTTGAGTGAAGGTGCATCCTGATCAGTCAATTAGATCATTCATCAGCAACAGGAACTGCAGTGTCTTGCTCATGTAGATTCTCATCAGTGAAGAGTGGTGATTATGCTGAATACTGCTCCTTCATTTCAAGGTGTTTTCACACCCTTTGATCACTGTATCTGAACAAAGTATTCAAATGAAATTGTATAATTCACATGTAGTCCAGGTTTCAACACTGGGAATCATAGTCATCTTTCTCCAGTCTGATGGTAAGCATGGGCTCAGGGCTTGGCCTGCTGCCTTGGCACAGGGGGTTTTGGTTGGGGCTGTGGATCAGATTATAGCTGGCGTTTTGGTTGTGGCAGGAGTTTTGGTGACCTTGCTGATTTGGTTGTTGGCTGTTGTGATACATCACTGAATGATGATGGCTAACGCTCGTCTTCTTGGTCGCGCCGTGGTAACGATGGCAGCACAGTATCACCACCACAGTTACAGTAACCAGCAGCAAGAGGGCACCTCCTCCTGCCAACAGATAGTACCAATAGGCAGGGACATCCTTCACTGCCACTGTGTCTACTGTGGGCTCGATCACAGGCATGGCGCTCCCTGGAGGGCAGGAGGACACATTACTGGTTGGCTCAGTGGACGAGGGAGGCAGGCATGCAGACTCCACTGGAGAGTTAAAAGCTATTAATTATCAAATTGACCGTTTGCTAAGCCCTTCTCAATTGTCATATCATAGTTTAGGAACCATAACTCGGCTGTCAAGCTTTGGATTTCGCAACATGTTGAAGCTGTGTGCATACGGCTATAGTAAGAGCGATGATTGGCATTCAAAGTGTGGAGGGTAATGCTTTTTTTGTTTTTTCCAAAACTAAAAAAACAAAGGCAAAAGTGTAAGGAGTGTATTAAACTGTGCTTATCTGTGCTAACATTAGCTGTAATTGGTAGCATATCCGGCTGACTAACCTAGCATACTACCTACAGTAGTAACAAAAGTTATTTCCAAGGCTAAGGACACATCATTAACTATATACAATGTGAGGTCAGAGCTTAGCCTAGATTAAGCTCATCCACAGTGTAGTAATCTTTCACTGTGTGGTATTCCATCTCGGATGCTATGATATGCAAATGTTACCCGAGATAGCATTACATTCGCCAAACACACTGGTAAAAGTGAAAACATAGCCTGCTGTCTGAAAATATTAATTATGTAGAGTAAAAGCCTCATCTTAAATTTGGTCATATCATACTTATAATAGGCTACTAGCACTTCTACATGGATCATCAGATGGTGAGGATCCTGACCTTTTGCCATGGGCGTGCTGCTTTAGCCTCAGTTTTTCAGCACAAAATCATGTACATAGCTATAACATGTATATTTAAGTTTTAAATTGTGTCAGCAGGAAACATTAAAACGTCAGCTGGATACAGTGTTTTGAACCAACTCATGGAGTTAACATTAGCTTATCTAGCTAGCTCGCTAAAGCTGATAAAATCTGCCAGCGATAGTTGTCATTTCAGCTGGAAAAAAATCAATGGTAGCCGACTGAGAAGCCAGTCCATTATTTCAGAAATTACTAAGATTTTTGAGTGGTAAATTTACCTGTCATTATTGGAAACTTTATGTTGCATGCTAAAGTGGAAAGCTTGACAGACGTAGCAACAGTAATTAAGGTAGGTGGGGCTTAGCAAATGGTCAATTACTGGAGCAGTGAGCTGAAATTATTGCGCATTGCTGGTATTCAACTAAACATAATATCAAAGATCCACAGCACGCAAGCTCACTGTCTCAATATATAAACAACCATATGCATGTGCATATGCCAAATCACTTAAAGTCTTCATTCCATAAAAAATTATGTTGATACATATATTGTTTTGATTATGCTGATTTTACTAATCAAAGTATTTTTGATTGATGCAAACATCACAAGCAGTAGCTGCACATTGACACGCGAAGGCTCATGCCATGCGTTCAGATTCGATCACAGAATGCAAAGCCTTGATTATGCAGTGATTCGCTGATTTGGACAAAAGGTGGGGAGTGTTAAGTGGTTGTATTTGAAAGGACGCAGCTTTTATCAGGGGCAAGATCACATTGAAGGGAGACGAGGAGGGAAAGAGAGAGAGAGAAAGAGATGGAGAGGGGAAAGAGGGAGGAATTACAGGAGTAGAGAGAGGATAAGAGAGAAGGCATTATTAGAAGAAAGAATGAAGTGAAATAGAGAGAGGTGGTAGAAAGTGAGAGGGGAGAGGGTGGGAGGGAGGGGAAGGGACGGGAGAGAGTTAATCCTGCCATGATATCTTTAATCCTGCATTAAAGGGTTTGTCTGAAACTTCAATACTCTGTCAACTCACTGTGAAAGAAGAGGTTGTAGAAGAGGGAGGGAGGGAGGGAGGGAGGGAGGGGGGTGAAGAAAGGGAAAGAAAGAAAAGTAGAAAGAAAGACCGAACTTGAGCAAGAAAGAAAGAGGAAATAGAGCCAAATGCAGGCAAGAACTGGATGGACACGAGAGAGAAGAGAAAAAAATAATGAAAGGACACAGGAGGGGGAGATGTGCAGTGAGAGAGAGAGAAATACAGAACCTCAAGGAAACTAGTGAGCTTAATATTTTCTTTTTTTAAGTTCAGACGTACTCTTTAAGGGTTTAAAATTGGCTTTGATTGTAAAGCTGCTCTCTATGCAGCCTGCACAGAGAGCCTTCCCACCAGTGGATTAAGAGACAGATGATTTCCAGGGCTGCAAAAATTGACGTTACTTTGCTTTTTTTGGGGGGGGGGTCTAAAGGGAAGAAAAACGAAAAAGTTTCTCAAGAGCACCATTCCTGAAATGAGCTAATGAGTATGGCTTTCAAGGAGCCGGTTACTAGTTTCTGAATTAGCTCAACTATCTTTCTCACTCTCATTCCCTCAAATCACACGTCAACCACCTTCTCTATAGTAAAATTAAAAGCAGAAGTTTGCCTGTGTGTGTGCGTGTGTGTGTGTGTGTGTGTGTGTGTGTGTGTAGCATGATCGGCCAGTGTGCAGCCAGTCATCTCTTGCCAAAAGCCAAATGCCTCCTTGGTTGCCATGGATACAAAAACCCAACAGTGTGGCACACTGGTTCACGTCACAATGAGTCTGCCCTTGTAATGTTTCCTAAGGATCAGATTATCAGGTTCTAATTAAGGAGAGACATTCTACATTTTATCTTCAACTGTCATCAAACCTATTCAGTATATTTTTTTATTAGTTTTTCTTCACCATGCTATGATAGAAGAAGGTATTAAGTAGGCTATAATTAAAATTAAAAATGGAAAGGGATCAGCTGAGACATTATTCACTCTGTCATGTCCAATTCAGCTACTGTACTTCCTCACACTTCCCTATTAGAGATGTCAGTTCCATTTATTATATCCAAATAGTATTTAGTTGATCTTTTAATTAATTTCAAGTTTACGTTTTTATCTCTGGAAATCCAGTTCAAAATCCCTTTTTAGTTAAATAACCAGTGATGAAGTGCTAATTCTTCATTTCTTAATCATAGACCATGCTGGATTTTTAACATTTTCAAGAAAACTTGCTCTCCACAACCACAAATTATCTCAACACCCTCCCACACACACTCGTTCTCCAATTCTCTGCATCAAGACACTGACAAAACATTTAATAAAAAGCAGAGGAGCAACAACATCCACTTATCCTAAGAGAAAGACTTTGGTTCTTTTCCATTTTCATATCTAATCCTTTATCCCGGAGGCTCAGTCTCATGAAAACGAGCCGAATGTTAGAATTGACACTGTTGTCTTTCTGGGAGTCACATGATACCTGTTTAAGACCCTGAGCTGCAGTCAGATCAGCATTGGGTCAAATACTTGAAGTAATTTAGAGTGTGAGTCAGGTGACATGAGTTTTCTGAGTGAGTTTGGCTCCTGGCTTTTACTATTTTTGGGAATGGCATTTTATGCGAACAAAACTGAGTGCTGCTCAAGTATCTGACAGCATTCAAAGAATGTTTTTGATCTATTCACACACACACGTGCGCACGCACGCACACACACACACACACAGTTACATAGTAATCTCAGTTATACGGATAGAAGCTGAATAAAAGTGCAGTAATCATACTCATACAACAAGTATGTGCTGTAAAAAAGTCATTAAAGAAACAGCTGTGTGTTCCAGTTTCAACCTGGGGGCCCGACCCCCCATGAACTTTGATCTACATTCATGTGGACACAAATCACCAAAAGAAAACCCGACACTTTACAAGTCAATAAAGTCTTGACATAATTCTACGAGCGGTCAAATACGTTGGGGCCCCAAGTTTGACAAAATTCAATGTGTATATTCAAACTTTTTTTAAAAATACCAGTATTCCCTAAATAAAAACAGTCCTACAGCCAGCGTTTTAGGTCACAACCAAGAGTTTGAAAACAAGAGATCCAGTAGCATAATCTCCCTAAGCCCTTTTATCTGCTTTCAGACTGGCCTATTTGAGGATGCAGGAGCAAAAAAAAGAAAGAAAGGGAAAGAGAGAAAAGGGAAGTTGGATGGTGATCAGCTCTGCATTTCATTCAGGTGGGATCAGCAGCTTGCTGAGCAGAGTAATGCGGTGAGGAATGGAGGAGATGAAGAAAAGAAGGAAGGAAGGAAAAGTTTAAAAGGAAAGACAAGACAAGAAGGAGAGAAGCGGCGAAAAGAGAGAGAGAGAGAGAGATGTTGAGATGAAAGTCGAGAGGCGGAGAGGAGGGTGGAGCAAAATATAGAAAAGGGCAGGAAAGGGAACAAGAAAAAGTGAAGGGAAGAAGGAGAAGAAGAGAGGCTCCTTGTATGGTGTTGAATGCAGAGAGAGAGCTTATAAGGTGACACCAAATCAGGATGGAGGAATGGATGATAAGCACTTTTTTTCTGCTTGCTACAGTAAGAAAGTAGTGAGGGATGAACTGATAGATAGAGTGAAGGTCAAGAAGAGACCTTTGTTTCATCATTTCAACCATGACCTCGTGATTTCAACCTTTGTCACCTTATATGCATTTTTCCATATTAAATAGCAATAAAATAATAAACATAATTTGAATTATTCAAAGTGAGTCTGTGTACACTACAGACATGGGATGTGTTGTGTGTATGTATACCAGTAACACACAGTATACACACCATTAAAAACCTGAAACCATACCAGTCTACAGACTCTGCAAACACACCTTGATGTCACCTTAATGCAGTTGCACTTTCTTGCTATTACAGTATTAATTTAAACAGTAAATTCTTTTTTGCCAGTGTTGCCGTTATAATGGATAATATTGTATTACTCTTTGACTCTGAAGTGAAACATATAGTTTTCTCACTGAAGAATATACAAGATCAAACTACATAACCAAGAGTATCAGCCCAGCATGCAGGAATTCATGCTGGAACAATGCAGTGAATCTATTACATCTAACTTGCAATGTTGCAAAAAAATATATATATCAAAATATATCATTGCAATATTGTATAAACCCTGACAAAGTCAAATTCTGAAACTCTAGTTACTGTACATATACATTTAAGAAACTGTATTTAGATTTGTTTGGGAATCATGTAACAGCTTAAAGTCAGAATAAGTTCTTATGAATTTAAGTAAGTACTGTATAAGATTGTATGGCAACGTATGTATGTTATACACAAACAAGGTTACTTAGGGCCGGTGCAGTGCTGTAAGCTCAGCTTAGCAACAAGCAGGAAGCACAGACATTTGGCACAGGAAATACAAAAGAAACAGGAAGTAGCACTTACTGGTTATGCCAGGAGTTAAGGCGGGGAAAGGCTCTGGAAAAAAGAGAAAAAAAAGGAATATCACTGGAGATAGTAAGTGACTGATATGTACGATGAACAACCAGTGGCTTGTCCTGTTAGTAGGAAGTGCAAGGGTTGTCTGTGCTTCTAGACTGAATATGAAGGGACTTTTCCCCCTTGGAGCACTGATAGAACCACTATAATATAAATCTCATTTAGTGATAAATGTTTGGGTGATTCTTGCTCAGTGTGAGTTCACAAATTCAATCTCATTTTCATTGGAGCTGCTCCAGGATGGGATTTTCATCATCAAATATAGTTTAGGTTCTCTGGGCTTAACATCCAGGTCAATACAATGAAGTAATATTATACTATTTTTCAATCACTTTCATCCTAAGTGTTTCAGTGTAAAAACGGCGGTTACATCATTATGTACAGTAGATGAAAGGATAGTAAACAATCACCAGCCTCTCTGGTGTCAGACTAATAGTTCTTAAATTGTTAACAGAAATGCATTTTAATACAGCTGAACTATAAAATTGCAACATGCTGCACTTTTTGCTAAGATACTTGTTAGACCTGTTTGAGAAAATCAATAAAGATTTGTTGCGTTCCAAGATGGCAGATAGTATCCAAAGGCCCATACATCTTCCAGGATGACAGTTATTTTTACAAAATAGAAAGAAAGCAAAGAGGAGAAGACAAAAGAGTGGGCTGACAGCGTAGAAAGAGAGGAAATGTGTCCTCCCTGAACGTGTTTCTCTCTCTCTCTCTCTCTCTCTCTCTCTCTCTCTCTCTGTGCCTGTCATTTCTAAATAACTCTCACTTTTGTCTTTTTGCTTTGTCATTCTGTCTCTCTTTCCTGCTGTTGCTCTCTATTTTGTTGTCTCTCTATCCTCATCATCTTTTTATCTTCTCCTAAGGTGAGACACAAGGTTTTAATGGCAGCAGACATGCTGGGACAGAAGAAGAAGAAGAAACAAGAGAATGGATGGAAAACGGGTCGGTGAAAAGAGAAGTGGAAGTAACGGACGTGTAGAGAAGGGAAATGGAGGAATGGGAAGGAGGGGTGGAGGTAAGTTAAAGGGTCATGGGAACAGAGACTGAAATTTACTGCTGTTTATTATTTGCTGGGGGGATGTGACATCTATTATAAAAGTGAAAGGGAGAGAGATGAGGGGAAAAAAAATAAAGAAAATAGATGGAGAGAAGAAAATGGCAGCACAAGAAAGACAGGATGCAGCAGTGTGAAAAAGTTAAGAGGAAAGATGATAAAAAGATAATAGACGGAAGGAGGGAGTGAGGAATGGAATAATAATAATTGAATAATAAGAAAAAACAATGAAAAGAGTGTAGTGGAAGCAAATTGATGGGAAAGACGGAGGAGGTAAGAGTAGGTCATCGCACATGAAAGATGCCACTGCGCTCATTAATAAATCATATGCACCTTCCTTGTTTTTACCCTAGATGTGGCAGTACACAGGGGTGTGAGTCTGATGAACAAAAACTTTGACATCTGAGATATCCCACTTGACCCTTGACAGAGATGACATGACAGGGAAAAAAACGTGCTTGTGTGTGTGTGTGTGTGTGTGTGTGTGTGTGGCTGGGTGGGAATGATGCTTGTCACACAAGGAAATGTGAAGGATTTAAAATGTAATTCTGTGTCTGTGTGTTTCGAGTGACCCTGCGTTTTTTTCTGGGATGGTGACAGTTAGTAGGTCTAATAGTAGTTTTGTTGGTAGGCATATGTGTGTATGTGTGTGAGTGGACAGACAGATGATCTCTCTAGCATTATAACCGCAGAATAACTACATGTTGCTCTCAGACTAAATGGAAAGAGTAAGTGAGAGACTGAGAGGAGAAATGCGAAGAATCAAGAAATGGTGAAGGGGTGGGCGGGGGGGCGTTGATATTGGAAAACACTGACGGAGATAGAGAGAGGGAGATACAATGAAAGATAGATTAGAATCCATGCCCAAAGGCCATTTGTGGCCTACTTTCTTTCATTTATATATATTTTTTCTTTTTTCTATGTGTGTATGTGTGTGTGTGTGTGTGTGTGTAAATGCAAAATATAATTTTTTTCCCTTCTTTCTCTCTCTTTCTCTCTCTCTCTCGTCCAGTCTCTGGCGTAAACGGTCTGGTACGAAGGTGTGAGATAATCAGACAGAAAAATAGACAGACTGGCATTGATAAATAAGCAGACAGGTAGACAGACAGGTTATGAGACTTACGTGTACACTGCTCCAGCTCGATGCTGTTGCTCATGTGGATGTTATCTATTCTGATGTGGCCTCTGGTCGGGTGATCAAAAAAACCTTCAAACACCACCTAGACAAAAGAAGAAGACGCATAGAAACACAGAGAAGAGCTCCTTTCAGACAAATCAAACAAACAAACAAAAGTGGGTAGGTAATGATAAGCTGTTGCAACCACCAATAGACATAAAACTATAATAGTTTATTTGGACTCCAATTAAAATCGAGCAGTAAACTGACAGATTCCCTGCAGTCAATTTAAAAACTACCCTTACCTGATACTCCTTGGGGCTTTGGGGCAGAATGGTGCGTCCCTCCTTCCAATGAGGCCCCTGATCTCCTTTTAGAGCCCATAACAGTGACTCCTCCTGGTCGCTGTCCCTCAGCAGGACCCTCAGGCTCCCCTGCGCCTCCCCCTGTAGCTGGTAATAGAAGACGAGGCAGAGCGGACCTCGCTCCGGCCCCACCTCAGGGCTCAGCAGCCGGGCTCGCTTGCGCTGGGTGTGGGCGCCCGCGTCAAGGTGGAGGTAGTTCCCTGAGAAGTCTGGAGGAAAGGATGAGACAGGCAGATGGTGTTATTGTATCGTCGTTGTTATTATGGATCAGTGATACATTTCAGATTAATGAGGTGTAACAAATGATAAATTACCGGCCTATAAACTGACACATCATCAACCGTTAATACAACATATATGTTTTTCTCTCTCTTGTTTGCATTTCATTCATTTAATGGATTCCATTTTAATGAATTTTATGATTTGTGAAAGTGCTGCTGCGGAAAGCAGATTCACGTATTGCTAGTGAAACAGGCCCGACGTAGAGTGTGATGTAGTAATGCGGCAGGATGTGGTTGTTTAGGGCTTAAGGCATTACCACCATCATTCTGTGGTATGAGGCTTAACCGCGAATGAGACTGCCATTTTATCATGGCTGCTAATGGCTATGGAAACAAATGAATACACACACACACACACACACACATACACACACGTACACACAACACTGCCAAACAGCCCTAATCATTCTGAATGCTGACACCTCGTTCTGTTGCTCTCCCCATTTTTGCTACTTAGTCAGCACCGCCATCATACCAATAATGCTTGTGCACTTGGTAGTGTATCCGTGTGTACGTGCTTTCTCTACGCACACTCACTCTATCAATTTTTTTTTTTTTTTTTTTAATTTAATCAACTTCCTTTCTCTCCTCTCAGCTCAAGGAAGGAAGGGGTGACTGAGAGAAAGAGTGAGCAAACATGACATATGAGAGAGGGAGAGAGAGAGAGAGGGGGTATTGCTACAGGGTTTTCTCCAACCCAAACAGGACCATTATCATTAGCTTGCTGCTGTGTTTGGCTGTTTGTCTATTTTGTCTATTATGGCCGGAGTGTAAAAGCTTTGCTGGAGCAAATAAGTCTTTTTATTGACACACAGACACTGTGGTTGACACTTCATAAGGAGCGAGAGGGAGAGAAGAAAGGGGCGAGGAGGAAAGACGAAAGACACCGACAGCAAAATCTATCTATCCATCTATCTATCTATGTATCTATGTATCTATGTATCTGTCTGTCTGTCTGTCTGTCTGTCTGTCTATCTATCCATCTATCTATCTATCTATCTATCTATCTATCTATCTATCTGTCTATCTATGTATCTATGTATCTATTTGTCTGTCTGTCTGTCTGTCTATCTATCTATCTATCTATCTATCTATCCTCTTTTCATCTCTGTTCTCCCTCCCTCGGCTGAGACAGAAAAAAGAAAACATCCTACAGATTTTGCAGCACATCACGCTTAATGAATAATGGATTTGGGTTGAGGTAACTCTGTTTCTTCACTTGGAGGCAATGAAAAAAGGGGGACCTAAATTACCGTTGCTCATTAAGTACAGTTAGAGAAAGTTGCAGTGTTTTTCTGTCTCCCTGCGTTTGATCTTGGCGAACGTACAAAGGGAGGGAATTAATTAACAACTCTCCATGGGAGGGATAGGCAGGGATGTAGAATTGGCTCTGAGGGAGGGAGGGAAATGTGTGTATGTGTGTGTGTGTGTGTGTTAGTTCATTTGTAGGTATCTTGCTTATGTTTATATCTGTGTGTGTGTGTGTGTGAGTTCATCTGTCAGTCATTGTGTGTGTGTGTGTGTGTGTGAGTTCATCGTTTTGCATACATGTGTGCAGTATTTGCGTGTTTGGATCCTCTCTAGTTTTTTAGAGAATTTAACTTGAGTGGAGGAGTTTATTATGTGTCTGTATGTGTGTGTATGTATCCTCAGTTCTCACACGGGAGGTGAGCACGTACAAAAAGAGGGCACTCATCAAAGTATTACTGTGAATATAATATGTGTCACATTGATTCCTAATATTCTTCATTCAAACCGCCACAAACAAGCAAATAGCATCTTGAGCTGAGTAGCCTTCATGTTCATGTTGCATTCATCTGAATGACATTATGAAAATGCACCATGCCTGAAAACTGAGGATCAAACATGTCTCCTAGAGACAATGTCTATATACTACTGATTTGTTTCCTCAAATATGTTTTGAAGGAAACATAAATGCTGCCTGGATTATGTATGTTGCACCAGACTTTGACACTGGAGACAGAGTTTTGCATCCTGAGTGCTGAATGTGGAAGGTTTAGGGTACTAAAACAGATTGGGTTACAGGTATAAGGTAAGGGAAAGATCATAGTACATATTACATATTGAAAAACCACGATCTTTCCCTCAACCAACTGCTTTGAGTTCCCTAAACATAGTGGATACTGTGGGGAACATAAATAAAAAGACATGTTGTCAGACAACATTTTGCAGATATGTTAACAATCAAATACATTTTTAAAAAGTTTAAATTTTGAATTCATACTAAAGTCACATATCTGTTATCACACCATAATGATTGGTCAGAATTTCCTGCACATCACAAAGTTAGCTTGGAAGAAGACAAACCTCTCCAAGCACTCTGAGTAAACCAAATGGGCAAAGGTACCAGAGATACCAGTTAGGTATGAAAACACCCTTAAATTATGTCAGAATTAATATAGTTTACATACTTAAATGTCAGCTGTTTGATTCAGGTGTGAAAAGGCAAGAAAAGATTGTGAAAAAGGCTCATAGAGAAAGCTGATTGACAGCTTTTTGCATCAAGACAATTCAAAGCAATAGCATCAGGTGTTAGAAACTATTATTATGAAGTCAATTTTAGTGTATTTTTACCTTCTTTCACCCCTTCTCTATCTTCCCTTTCCTTCCTTATCAATAACTAAACCACTTCCAACAACGTCTGGTGTGAGTTTCTTTCGATGAAAATCTCCACAGGGTAAAGAGTTTCAGTCTTGCCCTATCTGAGATCAAGAGAATAACTTATGAGCTCTGTTCGGGTCGGATTTTCTCTTTTAAAACCCTAAAAGTGCTTTCAATGACAAGGGCTGGGGATTTGATCTGCATATTGAGACAGCTTCCAGACAGGGTGCCGCGCTAATGTTGCTGTAGAACAAGACTTAATGTCATGTTGCTGTCTAACACTGAGACAGGGACGCTGCCAAGTCAGTTACACACACATGCACAGACACACACTCATAACGGCGCATACATATACTTTATTTTAGACTTGCGTACACAGGAAAGGTTTGCAGGCACACACACACACACACACACACACACACACACACACCCATCACATCCTAGTGTGATGTAGAGCCTCGCCTTATGTCACGGCCCTGTCTGTTTATGAAGGAGCTGCTCAGTCAACCATAAACTAGATGGCTTCAACAGATACAGAGAGAACCTTGGTATACAGTATGGCAAGGTCGTGTGTGTGTGTGTGTGTGCGTGTGTGTGTGTGTGTGTGTGCGTGTGTGTGTGTGTGTGTGTGTGTGTGTGTGTGAGAAACAAACCCACACACCTTGAGTGTTTAATACATGGACAGTCCCACCTTGAGTGGTTAAATGTGTGTGTTCGTTTGTGTGTGCGGAGCCTCGGGGAGAGCTGGAAAGCTAAGGCAGCACTTCTGTCAAACCCATCATCCGACTTATCTGACCGCTTTGGGCTATGTGTGTGTGTGTGTGTGCCTTATGAGTGTGTAAGTACAGTAAGTACGGATGTGATGGATAAAACAGTCTTGGTTTTCCTCTGGCTGTCTTATTAAAGATGGACAGATGTGGAAACAGGCAAGAAGTACCACTGAGGGAAACGGAAGGGAGGTCAGTGAGGAGAGATCACAGTGATGGAGCGAGAGGATGGAAGTGGAAAGGGACATGAAGATAAATAAAGTACATACTGCACTATGAATTTAAAAGTTAATAAGAAGTGGATGACTTGTTTGAGGACTGGAAATAGAAAGACGATTTTAGTAACATTAGGGTATAACATAAAAGAAAGGAAGACAGAGAAAAAGCTAACAAGAAGGCTGAGGTAAAGTAATTACATTAAAGAAGTGAGCCAAAGATGCTACAAGACTGAACAAACTTCTACTCCTACAGTACAGTTAAAAAGATTTTAAAAATGGGTAGAACTCTAAGAAGCTGTACATTAAAAAGGAGGAAAAAGAGGAAAAACAAGAACTGAATAGAGAAGAGACACTAAAGTAACAAACTGGGTTAGAGAAAGTCAAACTGTTAAACCTAACACTTTCTGAAAAACTCCAATTAAGTCGTCGTACACACTTTCAGCAGATCAGAGTGAAATCCTTGCATCATAGTTGCTGTCAGTAGTTCCTCCCAGCACTGGGAACAGTAATATTCCACCACAGGACAGCCACTTTGCTCTTAATTAGCTACAGAAGGCTTTGTTTTGAGGAAGGTCAAACATCTCCACATGATGATGTTTTTTTGTCTGTGTTTAAAAAATGAGAAACATCTTGAAATAAAAAATAAAAAAAAAATTCCAAGAAAGACAAGAATAAGAACATTGTTGCACACAATGTTTTTACAAAGTTTGAATGAGACCTTTCTTTTGTCCCACTGGCATAACATTAAACTCAGGAAATTACCATATTGGCCTGAGTATAAGATACTATTTTTTGCTTGACATTATGTTATGAATTACGAAAAAGTGCTGGTTGTATTATTTTCATCAAAGTCGATAGTCAAAATCAGGTGTTGGAAAAAAAGGACCAACATAAGACAAATATAAGGCCCTTTTCTCTTTCCCCCCACGTCATACCTGCAGTCAATACAGTCAGCCATGATGCAACGTGGTGTTTTTAAACGTACATGTGTTTGCACCGTATGAATAAACATGCACTCACTGTCTGATCCTAGCACCATATCCAGCCTCGTTCCGTGTGTGCCGTGTCCGCTTGAACCGCCGCTGGCGGTGTGAAGGGACCAGCTCACACCTGACTGGGGATCAGCCGACCAGCCGCACAAGCTCTGCTCAAAGTCACATACGGCCGACAGGGACGGAGTGGTGGCTGTGAGAGAGAGAGAGAGAGAGAGAGAGAGAGTGAAATACAGTGAGTAAAGATGTTCGATAGTGAGTTTTGACTTAACTACCTTTTATTCCCCTTTCAGAATGCTTTTAACACCATATCAAATTTAGTTCTTTTTTTTTCTCAGTTTATTATCATCCTGTTTATGACACTCAATGAATAATCTGGCTGGCTCTGTTTAATTTTGATAGTGCTTTGAGAGAGATGCCCATTGTTTTTAGATGTTTTGGCAACAGCGTTCATGTAATATCACATCTCAATGAATCATGCTGAATACAAGTATTTCAGTAAAAGAGAGTAATAGAGATACACACAGAGAGAAAGAATGAGACAGAATAAACAGTGGAGGGGAACAGCAAAGGGGAATATGAGAAAAAGAAAGTATTGCATGATAAAATGCGCTTGGTATTACTGGTCCGGTATTCAGTTTAAGTCATTGCATTCAGCTATGTAGCAACAAAATGGGTCAACTAACTACATCCCATTACATCAACTCCAATAAGACTACTTGCCTGACAGTCGCTGACATATAGCTGTGATATCATATTCCCAATATGTGTGTGAGGTGAGGTGTGATCCTTTGTCTGTGAGAGCTTATTTTCACTCAAGCAGAGCTTCCTGTGGGACTCTTGAATCTAACAGACTTCAAAGCCCAGAGGCCCCCGTGGTGCTCAATGACATCATGAGTTTGACCTTAAGAGTTTGTGTGGAAGTGTGTGTGTGTGTGTGTGTGTGTGTGTGTGTGTGGATGAGAGATGGAGAAAAAAATGTACTCGTGCTTGGAAGAAATCTGCATGTGTGTTAAAGTACTTGAACTAGATGTGTGTGCGTGTGTGTGTGTGTGTGTGTGTGTGTTTACCGGGTCTCATTGCTGCAGTGGTCTGTTCCACTCTGGGCAGCGTGGGGGTCGCTGTGTCAGGTAAAGTGGTGGTTTCTGTTAACAGAAAAAAATACAATAGGTGAATAAAATAGAATAGGATAGAATAGGTTTTTTACAAATATATTTCTGTAATGTTTTAAAAACCTGTTGCTTTTTTCAAGAGAATTACACAGTCAAAGAAAAGAGGTAATGTTTTTGGTTTTGAATAAAGAATTTTCCCAATAAAATAAAAAAGTTAACAACATTGTCTTGAGATTTGTTACTTACAGTATATTGTCATGGTAACACATGATATCTTTAAGATTAAAATGGTGAGTCACGTTAGTGTTATTTAAAACATGAGAATTCAGAATGAGATGACATGTCAGCATAGAGTAGCACATACATTACATCACACTTCACTCTATATTTAGTGCGAGCACCGGCGTCAGTTAATCTGCTTTCATGATGTTTAAAGGTAGAGTCAGTGATTCTAATCCAATACACTCTTTGTCAAATTCAGTGAATATCTCCTTATGGTCTGCTGGCTGTTTGCTCTCCAGTGTTCATACACAGCACTGGCTTTGTATATGGGCGTTTAAACACAGTAGCTCGGAGCGAGCCACACAACACTATGCAGGGGGTGTTCCTGCTCGTGCACGGGGCAGGGGGAAGTCATCAGAGCAGCTGTCTGTGTGATGACATGACAGGCTCTCGTCTCCAGCGCCAGTTGAATGGTGCGGGAGGGTTGGCGAACTGGAGAGAGAGGCCATAGGGACCATAGAAAGCGTTTTCTCACGGTACGGATTTGCTTCCATTTTATTAAATGTATCCATCCACACTGAATCCGGGACAGTCTCACAGAGACCCCCCTGCGTTTTTTTAATGCAAATCTCTGAGTCTCTTTCTGTCACATTTAGTGAAGTGTAATCTGAGCAGGCAGCTCACACAAATATCCCGCTGTCTTCTCAACTTATTAACCGTATCAATGAATCAATAAATACAAACACCGCTGTTTTCTTCCCGTTGAGCCGACATGCGGACTATTTTGGTTCAGCGGTCAGTCAGCCTGATGAAGGCTGTTTGGCTGGCCGCTCCCCAGGAGCTGTAGCTGACAGACAGCTGCTTCTGTGGACAGAGACGCTGAACGCAGGTCGAGTGAGTAAGGAGTGTGTGGATGGACTGGTGCGCTCACATACTACATTTTTTTTTCCCGATAATGTGTGAGAGGAACAGAAGTGACTCTACAGCAGCCATATTTCTCTTTTGGTTTTGGCAATGCACGTCCATGAATTTGGGGGGGAAAAAGCTTCCGAAGGAGCACAAAGGGAGGGGTGTATTTTTTTGGATGTTTAATTCAAATATGAACACTCTTTCTCCAGAATAACTGACTCTACCTTTAATTTCCACACACTCAAACTGTCTATTAAGTAGAGACAACACTTCTAACAACCAAATCTAAACTCTACTTTTTAAACATTCACATTTTGTTTTAAACTGCTACATCACACACTAGAAAAAGGTAATGTTTTAACAGTGAAGCAGAGATATTTGAGAAAAAGCCAGATTTAGATGTTAAGGTAACTAATGCTGTTTGTACATAGTTCACTGCTGTTTTCCAGGACTGTGTATTACTCTGATGGTTGTCACGATCAGGGGCAGTGACAGAGTGAGCTGTGGCGGAGAGCTGGCACTCAGTTAAAGACTGTGCCACACAACTCATTTTACCCACTGCAGGTTGGCACACACACATAAACACACACACATACACACACAACGCTAAAATGATAGATGCTGCACTCAAGCTGACCTTGGTGCACAGCAGCATGCGACCAGTGTATGATAGATCAAACAGAGGCACACACACTCACTCACACACACACACACACACACACGTCAGCAGTGGGGTATGTCAGTGCAACCTCAAGACCTTCTGGTCTTAATAAGCAGTTTTCTACTGTTGGTTAAGATTCCTTAAACAGCCCTGAATGCTTTACCAGCCCTCTCTCTCTCTCTCACACACACACACTGGTATAAGTGTGTCTATATGTTGACGTAAGGGAACAGAAGATTGTTTGGCTTTCGTGGCGCAGGGCCAACACCACAAACCGCTCACCAAATAATTTTCAGAAGCTACTTCTCTCTCTCTCTCTTATTTTCTGCCATTCATTTCACAGGCTTTCCTTCTTTCATTCCTTCCTTTGTCCATTTATCTTCCCCCCGCGTCATTGTATCTTCACTCTGTCATTTGTCACAATAAATCTGACCACTCTCGGTTCTGCTTTGGAAAACCACCATCAACACCACAAAAAGCCTTTTCTACACACACACACACACACACACACAAAGTCCATCTTTCTTTTTCTCTGCCTCTCCGGCATAGAAGTGAAACCCTATCTACTGTTGTTTCTGTTTTACCACAGCCACAATTTTCTTCTCCATAACTATCTCTCTCTCCTCTTGCGCGCTCTTTTCTGTCATCTCTCCCTGAGGCATATTTTCATTTCCACTTGTCCCTTGCTTTTGTCTGCCCGCAGCTCTTTCTATCTCTCTCTCTCTCTCTCTCTCTCTCTCTTTCTTAAGATTTCTTCTGCTCTTTTCCAACATTCTCTCTCGCTCTCCTTTCTCTCAGCACTTGTCTGGTGTTATTTTATGTCTGTTCTAACCACTGGCTCAGTAAATCTGAGACCACTGTTGATTTACTGCTTGTTTGGTTGTTCTAGATGTTTCCACGACTCACTTGGTGATTTGTGTATATGTGTGTGTGTGTGTGTGTGTGTGTGTATTGTTTACTCTGAACTTTTAACCTCTGCCAACCTTTGCTAATAGCCTTGGATTCACTGCAGCGTCCACGTTCAACCTTCCCTCTATTGTCTGTGTGCATAACTTTATTGAGTTGTTTACATAGTCGGCTCACAATGAAGGTATGTAGGGTTATTATGTAACCCCAAACATAGTAGCCTCATATTGTCATCCCAACACACACACACACGCACACACACGCACGCATACACACGCACACATACAAACACATATTGGATAAGTAGCTCCCAGCTGCTGACATTAAGCTGTTTTAATTTGGTGCCCTTTAGCAGTGTAATTACAGTGCCCTTTAGCATTGTAATTAGAGAGGGAGGTATTGAGATGAGAGACACAGAGAGAGAGACAGACAGATATGGAGAAGGGAACATAACCCTTCCCACCTCTCAGCACCATTTTCCTAATTAGTGACCACACACAGCTCCTGTCTTCCTCCCATTTCTATCTCCACCCGTCTAATCCAATTTTGCTCCCTGCCTGTCCTCTCCTCTCTTGTTCTCTCTCAATTTCCTCATCCTCGTCATCGTCCTCCTTCCCCCTCGTCTTTCCGTCCATCAGGTTCCTCTCTGTAGCTACTGTAAAGGTCACTGAAATAATCTAAATTATTATTTAATTATATCTAAAAATATATTTTTAAGGCAGAACGTGGAGGCGAAGACCCACCCCGACGTGAAGCGGAGATTAAATTGTTAAAGCACCCCCACAGGTTGATTATCCTGCTCATATCATGGTGATTTGCCAACAATATAAAATAAAAGCATTTGCAAATTTTTGGTGAAAGTTTTGCACTTAAAATCTAAAGGTTATGAAGCAAGAGCTTACTGTTGTCATGACAACTTGCCACACTGTACTCACCGCCAGCCTGAACCGCAGAGTATGTCTCCAAATAAGTGTTATTTTGTTTTTTGGTAGAGAAAGTCTCCCAGTATATCAACTGCCCATTTTGTTTCCCTTTTTTGTATTAATCTCATCCTTCTCTTCCTGTATCATTTTTAACTCTTCAGGTGTCAGTTCCTCGTGTCGTTTTCCGCTTGGTTTCTTTCTTTTCTTCTCCATTTCTTTTTCCTCTGCTGCGTCCCATTCTTCAAAACTTCATAACGAGTGAGCTTTGACAGCTGTGCTCTTTAATGTTGCTATGGTTACAGGTCGGGTAGTGGATGAATTTAGAACAGTGATTAAACTTGAGCCGAACTATGTGTGCGATACATGGTTTTAACGCACACCTGCCTGCCAATCAGACAATTGGCAATGGTATAAATTACAATAAACAACATGCTTTTGCAATATGTTATCTTTTATTTGCTTAACTGAACTTGACTGAGAAACAGGTGCAAGACAGTGTTTAGTCACTTATGAGGGAATAGAGAGGAAGTCGGTCAGTCATGTTTTAAACATGAGGATTCAAAAATGGATGTTAAGTAAACACCAATCTTGACGTCTGTATCCTGCAGATGGTTCATCTTGAACACCACTGAGTTACAGCAACCTGCCATGACTGCCTCAAACTGAGAAACACAAGGTGTTCAGTTTGGTTAACCACATGTGCTCATACACACACGTGCGCACTCACACACACACACACACACACACACATGCACGCACATGCACGCACACACACAATGTCTTAGGCCCCAGGACTCATTGTAAAGCTGCTGAGTGAGCAGGGCGAGGTGGAAACAGAGAGAC
The DNA here is from genome assembly GCF_963924715.1 of Thunnus thynnus. Taxonomy (NCBI): domain Eukaryota; kingdom Metazoa; phylum Chordata; class Actinopteri; order Scombriformes; family Scombridae; genus Thunnus; species Thunnus thynnus. The sequence continues at coordinate 10,643,938 of NC_089527.1, forward strand.
GAAAACTGTTCAATTATGGAAAGAGCTCTGGGTATAAATCTACCTCTGTCAGCCTAAATAATGACTACTGACACAATATGTGAGTGTGTGTGTGTGTTTGAGAAACTAGGGAATGTCGCCACAACTCAAATTATTGGTGACATGGTGCATGTGTGTGGGGAGGAGATTTCCTTTACTTAATGACTATGTGATTGAGTGACAGACTAAGTGGTGGACTCTCTCTCTCTCTCTCTCTCTCTCTCTCTCTCTCTCTCTCTCTCTCTCTCTCTCTCTCTCTCCCTGTGTGTTTGTTTATAGCTGGGCAAGTGTCTTCTTGATAATATCTACTAATTGTCAGTTAAAGTTATTTAGCTATGTTACTACTGGCTAACCTGTCTACCATATGCAAAATGTCCTGTTAAAAAGACATTTTTTTCCAATTTTTCCAACTTAAAAGCTCCTTACTTGTTGCTAAAACCATTCTTATATATACTTTGCTAAATGATAAAGTACAGATGGAAAAAATAGTGGGAAAGAAAATGTGTTTTTTTATGAAAGGAAACTAGTAAGAAAAATGATTTAAGTTATGATACTACCGAGATTGGGGCTGTTAAATCTTTAAGTATGATGTACTGAAGTATGCTGCATGAGTGTTTTTGTAGAAAAATCATTGCCAGTGCTCTGAATGGCAAATCAGACATCTGTACTTAAGTACCAAAAATGCAGGTTTGATTCGTATGTAGCTTAAAGTGCTACACTAATTGTGACTCCCTTTTCTGAAGATGAGCGGGCGGGAAAATTAGTCCTTTACAGCAGGAAACTCTTTTGAGACTAAATGCCTAATTAGACTATTGTACAGCAAGCTAACAATAATATCTGGTTTTACACTAAGTGCTACACTGGACCACAAATTTGATCGTGTAGTAGATGGGGAAGCTGGAGTTTCTGTAACCCAGGAAAAAAAGTATTGGTGGTATATAAGCAGACAACTGCAGTTAAAAAGCCACCAATAATAGAGCTTAACATGTGGCTAAATGTGCTCAGCCAATTTAGATACTAAGAATGTTCTTTGTGTCAGGAAACTACTGACAGTGAATTACTCATTAGCCCAATGTGCAACAAAGCACCGCAAGGTATGTGATTGTAATTGTTGCCTTAAGTGTTACGTAAGCTAAGTGCAACAACAACTGAGATGATAAAAAGAAGCTTCTGGCAATGAATGGCTAACTACTTCAGTGAACCGCAGTCAGCTACAAAGGAAATGAGTTTAAGTGTGGCAAAAACCATTAAGCTAAATTATGCCATTTACTGCTCCGGAGAGGAGAAAGACCACTTTCAGGATCACCAAACAGTAATATGTTAACAAGGGTATAACTACCAATCAGTCCTTTTTTGCCATTTATATACAGGTACATTGACAAACTGTACACAATTGTCATATTGTGTGATTCTGTGGAGATATAGGCATATTATTACCCTGTGGTTTCAAACAACACAGAAGTTAATGGGTCAGAAAATAATGATAGATAGATAGACAGACAGACAGACACTCTGTCAGAGAGAGAGCGATAGAAAGGGAAACAGAAAAAGCAGAGAGAAAGTGTATCTGGGAGACACAGAAAAGTGAAGCGAGGAGCCAAACCTAAATATTTATATTGGAAAATCACAAGCTTCCTTGCACACAGACACACATGCACGTACACACAACGAACCTGTACCCATCCCTAAGTGTTTCCATGTGTGATATCTCAAGAAGAAGAAGAACATAGTTGTATATGTTTTAAAATAACTTGAGAGTGGTTTTTGGTAGTGTTTGATTTTCACGAAACATCTTTGTATTCCATCAGGCATTAAATAAATAAAACCTCACTGGTGTCCTACCTTCAAACATATTGTGTTGGCCTAAATGTACAACTAAGCCAGGAGCAGTGCTATCATGCCTTCTGATGTGGTGGCCAAGTGATTTTTTTTTTTTCAGCACTCAGGCGCCCCAGTGCTTTACTTTGTCAGACACTTGGGAGCATACTGTCAGGGTCCTGTAAAAATACCAAAATGTTATCCCTGCAAAATTTTAAAAACAGCTTGTGTTTGGAGATTGTACAATCCCTGATCTGTAGTTTGGCTTGCTTCTGGAATGACTAAGGTTAAAAACTATAAAAGTAAAAGTAAATCTGGCTGCAGGGTTGTTTTGACCCAAGTTTGAAAGGCTGAGAATTTTAAATGACTAAAAAAAAAAAAAAATCTAACAGAGAGATGGATCTGTAGAAGCAGTATGAGTGTGAAGAAGAGAGGGCAAAGAGTCCATAAGGGTAATGAGGTCAGAAGGGAAGGGAAGGTGAGGAGTTAGCAATGATGTCTGTGAGGTGGTGGGTGGTGGGGGGGGCGTGTTACAGGAGCCTTGGCAGGAGACGGGAGTGATTACAGTCTCCTGATGGGGAGGGAGTCAAAGGGGTGGAGATGGAGCGAGTGCTGCTAGAAGCCATAAACATTTGCACACTCGACCTCCCTCGCTAACATTATTTTCCAACCCTTCTCATGTGCCTTTACGTATACCTGTTGGTATATAAGAGCAGGATCAGCAGGCAGCTTATTACATACTTAAGTCTACATATTTATTAAAGCAAGCTGCTCTGTTGCTACCCAGAAATTTATTATGATCTCTTTAATTTATTTTTTAAATGACTACATTTATCAAAATTGAAGTGAAACTATAATTAAAAATAATATTTTAATAATGTCTCTCTATGAATATCATTAGAAAAACCTGACAGCTGAATTTTTCAGGATGTGTTACGCTTGGTTATACAGTATAATGCTTTCCATTTGCAACATAACTCTGAGCAATGAAATAATCCGTATTCATTACTTTTTAAACGATCTACAAAAATATGTTTGTTGTCATTATCAGTAAATGTAGTACTTCTATAATCACATTACTACTGTGATCTGTGAGAAAAGACAGGAAAAGGAGGAGCAGAGGAGAGAGATGAGTGGGTGTAACTGAGGCCACATCCCACCAATCACATGACAGTATCTGGAGTGGAGCCACGGCTCACATGTGAAAGCTATCAACGATGGTGGACCTGGAACAGACACACAGACACACACACACACACGCACTAACACACACACACACAAACTTGGCTAAACCTGAATGATTGGCTTGAACACCAAAAATGTTCTAGAACAAGAACGCAAAACAACAGAAACTGCAACTACAGCGTGTGTGTGTGTGTGTGTGTGTGTGTGTGTGCATACATGCATACATGCGTGCGTGTGTGTTTTCCTGGTCCAACATCATCAACATGAATTTGACAGACACAGTGAAGGCTCTTGGCTGCCATTGGCATATTACAACATAAGTCATAAACTTACTGTTATTTTAGCCTTTTTTTTCCGCTATCTACATTGAAATTTGACCCGTGATGCTTTTGCAACAACATCCTACTTCACATTCATAGAAATCTACATTCTCACTGGGATTTTTGCAGTACAACAATCTTTTTCCAAAATAGGCCACTGACTGTTTTGTTCAAAGACTCGCTGACATTAGTTATAGAGGTATTTTTCCCGACGGTGCCCTGCCAGCTACAGGACCAACCTCCATGCTTTCATCGCCCTCACTTCCCAAAACCAGGGCCATGTTTCCCAAAAGGCTGAGATGGTCGTAAAATGATGAAAAGAAAAGAATGATGTATGTGCAGAGTTTTACACTAGATGTCTGTTTTCACATTCATCCACTGAAAAGGGAAAGTTTCTCTGTACTCATTGAGCCTACGAGCATGATTTGTGACATCACAACTACTGTAGCTTGGAAGTCAATTCTGGTGAAATATTCAATATACACAAGTGTGACGTGGAAACTTAAAGCCTCTGCTGCACATACACTGAGAATGGACATTACAGTGAAGTAGTTGTAGTTTTTTTTCCTGCAAAAACCATGTCAGACACACATTATTGTTCCAAGCAGAGTATTTTTGTATGTCCTAATATATGTGTGGAGGGGATCTTTAAGGTGTTTCCCAAAAGTATTGTCACTGGAGAAGATCCTAGAAATGATCGTAGATTAACGAGAGCATCTTAAGAAGCACCTGCAACTTGCAAGAGGAACCAAAAACTACATGTTTTTATATACAGTAAGATTTAATTGATTTTACACATTTTAAATTTTTAACCAGCTTCCACCCAGTAACATGAATTATAAAGACTAAGCTTAAGCTTTGTTTTCATACTGAATACTAAATTTCAACTATAAAACTTTTATTTATTGCATAGACTGCAACATTTATGCTTTGTGATGTGTGTATTCTCAAGACATAATGCGACTTTGAGACATTTAAAAAGGTGTATCCAGCATCACCTTCAGCACCACAGACAGCCAACGTTAAGAAGCTCTTAACGGTGTGCACGTGCACTTGCTCTTAAATACCTCTTTGGGAAATGCGTGTAGAAATTTAAGAGCATTCATAGAAATGCTAAGAGGAAACACTCTTAACTTCTAAGATAGATCATTATCATCAAGCATCAGAAACAAGCCATCAGCTATGATGTTGTCAACCAGTTGAAATGCCCCTATCAGGCCAATCATGGGGGTTTTGTTGGAGCACAGATGTAAGAAGCATAATTTGTCTTGGATTTGTCCAAATTTGGTTGGCAGTGTCTAATATTGCATGACAAGTGAGGATCCATGATACAAAGAGCAGCAGCAGCAGCAGCAGGTGAACGAAGACAAAGCTGTTATAACCACTCAGAGACTCTGGACACGAAGCCACTTTCTCTCTCTGCCTGTGTTTTTTCAGCATCTCTCTGTTATTTTTCCTCAAGTACCCCACCCATAACACTGCAGTTTTCAATGGAAATGAGAAACTAAGCATGTATTTACACAACTAAGAACAAACCCTTGTCTTTATGCCAAACAGGTGGTGTGTCTGTGTGTGTGTGTGTGTATGTGTGTGTGTGTACATATGTGCCTGCCTGCCTGCCAACAGCTAGGTGTGGAGTGAAAGAGATGAGAGCATAGCAGATGTTTTGATAGCTCAGTCATTTAAAACATGAACAAAACTGGCAGCTTGGCAGCTCTCAGTTTACTTCCAATAGTCAGGGCTACAAGACCTAAATTACATGTTGCCTCCACAGCTAGCGTGAATGATTAGAATGAGTCCTGCAATAATATTCTGGCTTTTGTTTCTGTTTTCGCACTGAGGGTTTGGCACAGTAATGAGATGCTAAACTACATTATTGTTTGCCCCCTAAGAACCTGGTATCCATAATTTCAGATTTCTTCATTGTAATTGTGTGCTGAGATTGTCTCCCCCATGAGAGGAAATTGTTTTACAGCCCAAGTCCAGGTCAAAGTGCTTCATTGTAAAACATGAAAACAATGCAGGGGCAGTAATGGAAAAGCAATTTCTTTCTGAGTTTGTTAAAGCTGATGTTTAGTGGATATGAGGTTTGTGATTGACACCATATCATATTGTCTTTGTCTATTTTGAACAATGAATAATCTTGTCTTCATTGCAATACAACATGCTGCTTCCACACATGTACACATACCACTTTTTTTGGAAACTATGGATAAGAGGACAAAGATGTTTGTGTTCCTCTCCTCAGTAAATGATTTATGCTGGCAAATCAGTAGTTTGTAAGGCTGATGTCCAACGTTTGACGTGAGTCCAAGTCTGTTATTTATGTCAACAGCAGGAAGTAAACTTGGATACATGCTGATTTTTTCCACATTTCTAATAGTTATACGCTCAATAAAATTCAACAGCTAAGCATGCATGTGGTTAGACCAATAGAGGTCCATGTTCTTCAAGGGTCCACAGAAAGAGAGAGACAGAGAACATAGATCTGAAACAAACTACTGAATAATAGAAGGGCCACTCTGATTGCTGCATCCACTGCAGGCTGGCCGTTGTATGTTTGTGTGTGCGTCAGCGAACATGTGATTGCCTTACATTGCTGATGTCTGTTGTTATTTATGCGTCACTCACTCATTATTCACTCTTTTACTTATCTCCTCCTGCTGAGGAGCATGAGACGGGCACGGTTGAGATTAGATTATACAAATTTCAAGACAGAGAAAGGGTGTTCCTTTTTTTTACAGTAAGGTAACCTCATGGATATCCTGCTTGGTGAGAAAAAAAAAATGGGCTTGATCTGTTTTTTTAAGGCTGCCTGTTTAGAGGAATGGAAAGGATTTGAAAGCGGAACTAAGACAACCTCATAGGATTTAATCTGAATGGAGATGGAAAGGTGCTGTTAGGCCTTTTTTTTCTGTATGACTGACTGTATATCATCCTTCCTGTCTGCAGCCCTGTGTGTGCGTCTACAGTATGTGTGTATGCGTGTGTCTGGATTTATAGGAGAGCTCCACTAGAGTTGAACGTGTGTCAGTTTTTTGTGTGCTCGTGACTATGTGTAAACAGCTGTGTTCAGTGGACTGAAGTTGATGCACTCTGTTGAATATTTTATCTCCACACTCGCTAGCGCACAGACACACACACACACACACACACACACAACGACACACAAGAGCGAGGAGAGAAACACGGTCTCTTCTGTCTTCAGTCAGATGTCCTTTTTCTGTTTTGTTTTCATTCACTGCGTAACACGAGCGAAAACGATTGTTACTGCATGGCTGGTGAGACCATGTGTTTTTTTTCAGTGTTATTATCCTAACGTCATCTAGCATGGTGACAATTAAAAACCAGACAAATTTAATAATATAAACTTGCTCTAAGCCACTTGGATGTAGAATTATCTCAGTGTGTGGTTGTGTGTGGTTGTGTGTGGCATTTAGGGTGGTAGCAGGAGCAATTGTTGCCGTGGTGTTCATGTAAAGCGGGAATGAACTGTTATCTTGTCTAATGCACGGATTACATCCAGAAGGCAAACATCTGGCATGCAGACCTAGACAGCCCAACCAGCAGACAATCACCGCAACTGCAATAGCCACGAGGTTGATCCGTACCGCGGTCATGGAGATGATGGCTGCAGATATAATGCGCATGATGTCATTAGGTGAAAAAACAAGCAGAGTGTATAGACAGAACGAAACATTGCCATTACAAAAATTACAAAAATGGCCATATTAAGTATCTGAGCCTCATGGTTATGGATAATTATCTTCTATGATACCGCTGTTTTATAAGGTTGTGCCGATCACACATGTTCAAATGGTAATGTCAGTTAGAATGGTTGGACGTAGTAGAAATATCACCATTAGACAGAAATATTTTGCTGCCACTGTGCAAGCTAGACGATCAACACAGTAAAAAGTCCCAATTGTTTTTATGTCAAGGCCTATGTTTCACTGTTATATTATTGCGCCTGAAGGTTTTTATATCACATCGTGTTTTATATCAGATGGCATATTTTACACTCTGTTTACTGCCAGTCACCTGAAACTCAAAATGAAAAAAAAAAACAACTACATTTCCACCAGGACAAAGACTTCTGAACATGCCACCTTTCATGTCCTCTCGGTAAGACGCCTTTAACTGGGAGAGTCGTTAAATTAGTTTGAAACCACAAAGTTTAATTGGAGAAACTGTAAATGTAGAGCAAAGTCATGCAATGTGCACTGTAATTGCAAATAATAGTAGTAATACTATTCTCCTTTTAATCATGTAAAGCCATAATTTATAATGGATGAAGCATGTTGCTAAAATTTTCACTATATTTCCAGTTTTTCTGCTGAGTCCTATACCTTTCTGTTTGATGGATTATAATTGATAATCCATGTTATATCAAAAATTACTCACTTGTCATACAAACTAAAATCTTTTTCCTGAAGTAAACTGTTGATTAAAATGAGTTTCATTCATCTTTTGCTGTACATATACAGTCTGAATTTTATTTTTAATACAGCCACGGTAACCTCTTAAAAAGTGTGTTAACAGGAGAGGATGTCCCTTCTCTCCCCATCACCACCAGCCTCCTGGCTAGTCCTGACACATCTAGGATATAGTGGGCTATCTCTCTCTCACAGATACACACACACACACACACACACGTTCAGAAATACAAAATTCTAGTGGCAGGACATCAGTCGCAGTGAACAACCCACTTCGTGCCCACTGGGAACAGGTACGTGTCATTTCCTGTTCTTTTCTTCACCTGTCACATGTCACAATCTGACTAAAGCAGTAAGATCTTATGACACATGGAAGAGAGGGAAGATTGGCCGTAACATAGTCGTATTTTTAACAGGCCGTTCGCAACTATGTATAGAGCGGTATTGCATAGTTACTATTCTTAGGTGTAATTATGATGAATGTGCTCTGATTATTTTATAATACAGGATAGACTTTTAAGAAAAAAAATATCACAACCTCATTGACGAGGTGTCTGTTGTCTGTACTTCACATGCTGGTGAATTTATGCAGCACCATCATTATCGCTCAAGTTAAGAAATAAATGTTGGGAAATGTGCACAATGGCCCGCCTTATTATTGAAATTATTGTGCAGCTGAGAGTAATTTGCTGGCCACATCTAACAAGCTGCATACACCAATAATATATTGTAATAAATGGTACTTACACTGCACAGTAAAGAAATATATAGACTAATGATCTACATTTGTCATTCTTTACACTGAATCATCACTCTTTATAAACATCTGTTTACACCAATCCTTAAGTAGGAAATTATATCAAATATAATATATTTAAGAAAGCAAAGCAAATATTTTTCCAGTTTTAACAGAATAATGACTAGATCATAATTCAACAGACAATATACTGTACCTAATCCTTCACTACATGTTATTAACATAACAATATAGTACAACCACAGCTGGTCACTATTAGTAAAAGTCCCATGACCTAGACATGTTAATCCCTGTCCAGACATGTTGCAATACCTCCTATAGAGCAAGATGATTAACTTCAGCCACTATTACATCTGCATAAACATATACTCAAATACACATGTATTCTTTACATACAGAAGCAGATACTGTACGCAAAGCGTACAGAAATACAAAAATACAAAAGCAGGAATACACATACACGCTCTGAATGCTCACAAACAAACATTCAAACATGCATACATACACACATTCATTACAGAATGTCAGAGAGATTAATGATGTGATATTCACAGCACATTTCAGTCACTAATGTCTTGTAATTATGTTATGTTGATGTTAATTATAGATCATGTCATATACATATATGCAGATAATAATTATGCTTTGATTGCTGGATAATTTGTGTTAATTGTACTTTTCAAGGCTGCGTGTTATTTTACTTGTTATGTGTCATAAACAAAGGAGGTTATTGACACCGTGAATAAGTGTGTTTATTTTTGTCTCATACTACGTACAGTATGTGTGTGCCAAGTGTGTATTCCTTTAAGCGTGTAAGTACATGATGGTGTGCGTATGTTTCTGTCCGGGAGTGTGTGTAACCTTCTGTTATCTTACATATGCACGTGTGTGTTCTTACCAGGCAGGTCACAGCCGAGGACCTCCATCCTCATGCCGATGCCAGCAGGCGACCACCTCTCCGGAAAGACTCTGATGTACTGGGTCACTATCTCTTCAAACCTCCGCACCTCCGGAGTGTCGTAGTGGCTGTTTCCCTCGAAAATCTGATAGGATGATGGAGGCAAAAATGTGAGCGAGAGGTGAACATTTGCAAACTAGATGTAATGTGATTAAACACCGAAAGATGACACATTATAAAAAGAAACTGTCTTCAAATAAATCAAATAAAAATATAGTGTCTGTAGTGATTACAAAATCTTGTTTTCCCTTTTAAAATTTCACAATAAGAACAAGAGTCAGAGTAAAACATTTCCTCTCCTTGTATAAGGGATGTTTTTCTGCCAATTATGAAATTCCGTTCAGTTCATGAACTTAACAGGAAAATCTTAATATGGCAAAGTTCTGTTGCCTGCTTCACTGCATGGCAGCTGCTTTTTTTGACTATAGTCTCTTACAGTAAGATCCTGCTGCTTGAAAACATGTTACAGAAAATCACTGCTTGTCCCAGAGCTTGTCTTTAGATTCAAAGCTATTTTGAAAGGAGTTTACGATACGAAACAGTGAGCGATAAGCTTTACTCCTTGTTCATTTGACTTATGTGACATCTGTCAGAGTGTTGCACTGGTAAATCATTTTGTAGTGAAAACAGCAATGATAAGAGTTTTCTGAGACAATGGAGAAAGATGCAGCAGAGGAAGTAAAATTTTTGTCATATCACCGCTCCACCATTCAAGTCGCATTGAAAAACAATAGCAAAATGTTCAGCCTGTCTTTCCAAAGTCATACAACACCGCTAATCAGCATTGTTTCCTAGCACAGTATGACATGTAAAAATAACAACAGAGAGCGTGTTTCCTTTGATTTTCAAATAATTTTTTTTGAGGTGGCTTGCCAGCCTCTGGCAAAAACAAAAGATTTATTACAAGCTGAAAACTGACTAAACTGCACCAATCTTTTCAAAATGTGGGTTTGTGAAAGCTTTAATATTGGTTTCATTAATTGAATTGTATCTTCTATCTTCTCCATTTCTGGAATTTAAAAAACGTATGAGCAATTTCCCAGGATACTCATTTAAAAAGACAGGCAGATGAGAGAGGAACAGGATTTTACCATCAGGAGAAAAGCCAGGCACTCAGTACTATTAAAGCGTTTTAAGACATAGCCTCAGAAAGGAGACTAGAGTTTAAAGTGCCCTGTCTCACAGTGTGTTAGACTGCCAGCAGTGTTGAGTGCTGATGCAGGAAAGACATTTTAATTAACACCCATGAGAGACAAATAGGGGATGAGTGAACGAGAGGATGAGAGACGGAGAAAAGCAGAGAGCGAGAGTACACAGGACTTAGAGAGAGGCAAAGACAGGAGAGAAGAGAGAATGTGGAGTAAGGTGATTAAATTGAATTATTATCAGAGCTGAGACTGTAATAAAATGGCTTTTTTCCCTCTGAAAATGACAAAGCTGAGAGAGAGAGAGAGAGAGAGACACAGAGGCAAACAGGGAGAGAAAGAAAGAGAGACAGAGGAAGAGCGAAGAGGGATTGAGTTGAAAGACAGCTATAAATAAACAACAAATGGGAGAGAACTGACAGTGACAGTCAGAGAGCGGGGAGTACATATGTATATGTCAGACAGAAAGAGATTGTGTGTGTGTGTGTTTGTGCCCTCCTTTTACCTTAGCAAACCCGGTCTTGCTGTCAGGGATGTAGGTCCAGTCTTTGCTGTTCAAGCTGTGCGCCAGTTTGTACTTCCTGACAAACGCTCTGTTCTCAGTGCTGGTGCTACCCTCCAGCCCTCTGGCACCCTGTGTTATTATGCCACGCACCATCTTGGGCACACCAAGGTCCACCTGTAACATAAACAAACATTATTATTACTGTCAGCTCCTTGTCACCACAGGGGCCTTTAACCTTTCAGATCCCCCGCCTGGACAAACTGTGAGTTTATCCAAGCTATAATCAATCAAATGCTGGTTTTCCATTACCACAACTTTTAAGAACTTGTCAAGCTTTGGAACTAGTTCTTCTTTGCATTTCTATTGTATGTCATAAACTTGGTCAGTTCAAATATACAGTATAAGCCAGTTTGTGGTTTAAACTGGTGTAGTTTTGCAGTTTGCTCTACTGGATGCATTGTGATCTGTGATTTGAGTATAATCCTGTTTCATTTTCTTAATCACTGCTTTGTAGAAGTGTTCAGGATTTGTATAACTGACTACTCTGAATCACCATTGTCACCACTCGAATCAGTCGCTTTTAGCCGTGGAACTTCACTCACTGGTGACTGAGAGCACTTCTGTCATCTCAGCCTTGTTAACAGCTATTCAAAAGCTTACCGAAAGACTGTGAATAGGAACAAATTGTAAAACTTTTTTGCAAGGCCTATAGTACTGAACTGAAACAGTCTGAACCAGCAACAGACTGAACATACAACTGAACCGAAGACAGTCAGAATGAGCAACAAATGTCACAGAGTTATAAATGGTGGGGCTTTCACTCATACTGCTGTTGCGTACTGAAGTGCGTCAGAACAATGATGTGATCAGTTTACCTAGAAAATAAAGAACTAACTATTAATATTTGAACTGAACTGCATGAAGCAATTCAAATCATTAAAATGATTTGTAATTTCCACCTCAACTGTTTTTCCACATGGTTGATTTCAAATTCTTCTAAATGCTGCGATACCCTCTGGTACACCTTCCTGAGTTGATTCCAGCCCCCGTTTTCTCCACGAATGCTTATCAGGACTTGGATGTCCTCATTTCCCCAGCATGCACTTTCCAATGATTTTGTTGGTTTAATGATCGTTGTCATGCCAGAAGCTGTAATAAACGGTTAGATTTTGAGTTTGTTCTCTTTGTTTTGAAGTGTGATGCAATAACACATTCGCTTGATCGATCATGGCACTGGTAGGGGGTGAAATTTAGTTCCAGGAATAATAGAAATATAAAAGCAGAGGCAGCGACAATGGATTCTTGCCCCTGTTTTAAAAAGTTGACTGAGAAAATGAAGAGACTCCCTATTTTCTAACTATAGTCTGCTGTAATGGCAACCAAGCAACCAGTCACACTATAAATAACAAGCTCAGTCATACAGTGACATACCTGCAGCCACTCCTCTCCAGCTATGGGTTGTGTCGGGTTGGGAAACCAGCCTGACCGACTGGCCACCAGCCTGGCTGCACCCATGGAACCGTGGATGTCCCTCATCGAGGATGCAGAAATCTGGGAGTCGGGTAGCAGCCCAGACAACATGCCTTGCAGCTCTGAGCAGGGAGCGTCTGAACAGGAGACAGAGAGAGAAAGTAATAAGAAGACTTTATGTTACAGCTGGGCATTTCCTTAAGAATGAAATAAACTTTTTGATTGATTTCTTAAGCCACAGGTTGGAAAGGTAATTTCGGTTCATTTCATACAGTGGCAACAGAAATGTTGATGCCTTTAGGTTTTTTGTTTATTTTTCACAGAGCTTTCGTTGCAGAGTTATCCTTGCATAGTGATTCACGTCCAAGCAGGGACTGTTTGGAAACTTTACTCTCCTCTCTGTTGGTGCTTTCGTGATCACTACAGTGTTTAAGATTTGACAGGCATTTGCCAAAAACTCCTGAGCCATGTTGTCAGAAAATCAAACACAGAGGAAAAACGATAAGAAAACTGGATTGCTGTGGAAAGAATAATATGAATTTGGTCATTTCCTTCATTAAAAAGGTGAAATGTTGAATGTGATGGATTTCCTTTCTCAAGTCTGAACAATGATTATGTAAAATGTAATTAGAGAGGCAGGAAGGTAGATATTCAATGTAAATGGTCAGGAATGATTTGAAGTTAAAAAAGGGCCAAAACATGTTATTGTTATTATATATTTAAAGGCTATTTAATTTTCACAACAAGAGAGGAAACAGTCCAAAATGTTTTTGTTTCCTAAATCCAGTCTGGCTATTGGGTAGATGCTGTGTTGTTAAAACATTGTATAATTGAAAAACTCCTCATGAATGAATGTGACTTTTAGGTCAGGAGTAATTTACTGTTTGAACTCATCTCGGAGTGAAACTCTTGTGTGATTGTGACATAAATCGTTAAAACAACTACTCTGCAGCCCTTCTGAACTGCTTTCCATCAAACCATTTCATTATTTTTTCCTTCTTGCTGCTGCAAAGTTGATGTATAACTTTAACCAAGCTACCGAAGGGGGATTCTTCATGGGGAATTGAGCCAAGGAACTCCCACGTGGGAGAACTAAATTAAATCATGTTGCAGATCAAAGGGATGCTGTTTATTAGACTGACAAACACGTCTTCGTCTAACAAGAATCAGAATATGTTATTGTCATGAATATTGACGAAAAAACGAAGGGAATCAAACAAAGTGACCATTTGTATTTGGAAATGAATCCAGTGAAAATATGATAAAAAAAGAAGACAGAAAACAAAAGATGTGAGGGAGGAAAAGAGGAGGAGTAATGAAGGGAAGAAGAGGCGAGAGGTGAGGAGCAGAGTAGAAGAGGAGTTAAAGGACAAGGGGAAGATAAAGAGATAGTCAAAAGGTCAAACAAAAAGATGAAGGGAAGGAAGAGAGGAAGGTAGAAGAGGAGAGGCAGGTGAATAGAAAGGGTGAGAAGGATAAAGAGAGATAGGGAAAGAAAAAAAGAAAGCGAGGGAGAGAAGGCTGACAGTGAAGGGTGACGATGATTGATGGTGACATTCCCCGGGTCTTTGTGGAAATGAATGTTTAATGTTGTGACGTTGGCAACCGCGCCTCACTACAGTAAATAATGAATCAACAATAAACAACAGGAGCTATACAGCCATGGTGGATGAGCTCTCTCAAGCTCTATAGCAGACATGAAAAGTGATTATCCAGAAGAAAATTCAATTATAGTATTGTTTATTCTATGTTTCTTATTTTTGCATCTATCTTTTTTAGCAGCTACTGCACTCCAGCAGGCTTTTTTAATACAGAAAGTTGGAGTCGATGAGAATATCATCTCTGGAGATCACAGTAACAGAAATAGCTAGATAATACACACCAGCATGAGAGCACTTAAAGCTCACACACACACATACACACACACAAAAAGGGATACATGCACCAACAAACAGGATAGTTGAATAGTCAAGGTCTCTTTCACAGGTTGAAACACACTTCCACTCACACATGCTCTCATGTTAAGTCCACACATGGGTGCTCACACACTCCCACTGTGCTTTTCCTGATAACGGGGTCTTACAAAAGCTGTAAAGTACACCATTGTGGCTGTACCTGACCCATACACACATGCACACGGCTGCAGTCATACACACACACACATACGGATTTACAAACACGCACACAAGCCTGGTGAGAAAAATGATAAAAGTGCTAAATATAAATGATTGATAGGTGCAGCAGGGCTGAAATAAAATGAGATTAAGGAAGGAGTAGAAGGAGGGATAGGGGAACCAACACTTGTTCGAGGCAGCGACAGGGAAGATTTAAGGGAAGGCCGAGGGGGAGAAAATGAGAGAGGGAGAAAGAAAAAGAGACAAGAGCAGGAAGAGCGGGTAATGGAAGCTGTCAGCAAAGGCAACAGAAGGACGGAGCAAAAGCAGAAGGAGAAGGAAGAAAAACAGAGCAGCACTGAGGAGGGATAGCTAGAAAGTGAGAAAAAAAAGTAGAGCCAGAGACATAAAAGTGTGATTTAAGTTAATGACATGTCACTGACTGACTGCTTTATGTCTGCCTTTATAGGCCTGTGTAGGGCATTATCGCATTCCCCCTGGCGGTGTGTTCATGTGCGCAATTGTCGATATGTCTATGCAGGGAGAGAATCAGACACAATACTGCATGGCTATTAGCAGGTATCTAAGGTTTTCTCTGCAGGTTATAGACATATTTTACTGCAGCTGCGACAGAACGGTTTGTTTTTACCACTGCTTACCTCTAAAGTAACAAACTGTTGTCATCCTTCTCAACAAAAGGAAACTGTCAAGATTTTGCATATCACTGTTTATAGATTCGGAGTTTCTTTCAGGTTCACGATGGATTGCAGATATTACAAAGTAGCAGAGATGGGCAATACATAGGGAAACAGAAACGGCCAAAGGATATGTTGAATGGGTTCTCACTGCTGAGAGTAGTGAGAAAAGTAGGGTGATATATAATGCAATTGCAGGTGTTGAATACGGTGAAAAATAGGTGATTTGAAGACAAGAACACAGGCAAAAAACGTGATATATGCTATCTCTTTTGCCTGCTCTCTTTCTCTCTCTCTCTCTCTCTCTCTCTCTCTCTCTCTCTCTTTCTCTGCCACACACACACACACACATACAGGCATACACATACAAGCAGTATCATATTGTTTTGGTGTGATTGTGATTTGTGTGGGTGCTGAAATAGCCCTCCTAGATAAGAGCATATCTATCCCTCTCAATGGCCACTACAATGGCAGCAGAGAGAGGCCCTAACCTAATAATGATACAGTGAAGCAGAGACACACACGCGCACACACACACACACACACATTCAAATGGATTGAAACTCTCTCTTTTACCATTTCTATAACACACACACACACACACACACAAACACAGACAGTCTAATTAAGTTTTATCTATTTATAGTATTGAGCTGATTATGCTGGTTGAAATCGTGTTTGTTTGCCAGGGCTGCAGATGAAAGCTGAGAGCCTGTTACTCTCTGATGTTATCACCCACACATCACACTCTAGTATTATTCTATTAGGACTGAGTGTGTTTCATGTGTGTATGTGTGTGTGTGTGTGTGCATGTGTGCGTGTGTGCAATGTGTTTAGTGGGAGACAGAGAGGGAGGATATGTATATGAAAGAGCGAGGGCAAGAGTTTGAGAGCACATGAGAGTGGGTGTGTTGCGTGCAATAGATGATACGAAGGACAGGAAAGTATGAATAGAAGCTTTGGATGAATTGATGGATGGACAAATTACTGAATTATTTAGATTATATAAATGTAGAGAAAAGAACAAACTTTCCTTTCCACATTTGCCTGTTCTTTTTCCAGGAAATGAATTCCAAGGGAGTTATTTTTGTTCTGACCCTACCTTCTGACCCCCTGTAAAAGCTAGTATATCACTGGTATAAAACTTGGCAAGACTGCTACCATGTTTTTACAGGAGTGAGTCCCATGAGGAGGTTGGCCAAAAAAAAAGTCAGAGAAGTTGCACAGTTAAAAGACGCTTCATCTGTCTTACCCGTAATCTGACAGCCGTAAAGCTCAAACCGCAGAGCGATGCCATTCTTCCACGTCTGAGGTCTGATTCGTACGAAGCGGGCCAGGACTGGCTGCGGGATCCGATTGAGAACCACCTCTGTGGGGTCAGTGTTGGCATGGAAAACCTACAGAGAGACAGGAAGAGAGGAAATTTAATAATATTATATTGATGGCTGTGGGGACTCTCTGTCTTTCCCTTGTTACCCTCTACAGGAAGGCAGAGGGCATGAGTGAGTAACATAGGAGCTCAGTGTCTGTTTAAGGATATTTCATGACAACACCAGAGCCTGGATACAAATCTTCTAGGTCAACACAACAACAGAACAAACTTGATATCACTGAGTCTCAAATCACCTGGTTTGCTTCAAAATCTGTACATAAGCTCTTATCACAAAACCTCTCAAACAAACCTGAAATCATATATAGATACCACTAGGGCTAAGTGGAAATTTTATTATTGAACTGAGCAGTAGGAATACAACAGGTTAACATTTTAAGGAGTACCCTTATTTGCATTCTGAGAGTGAAATCAAATGATCTGTTGTCTTCAAGTTATATCTGTAATAACTGATTTTTTGTCCACTTGGGGGCAGCTGAATCAAGCAGTGAACATCGACGTTAGCATTCATTTGGAGTCATGTACTGGCCACCTGATGAATATAAGTTCAATATTCACTCTCCTTTTAGCCATGGTTGAGGTCTCTCGTAATTCCTGAGGGAAATATTTGGCTCTTTAGCTTCTAAAAGCTCCGCTGTGTTCACCAGCTCATCGTTGACTTTGTCTTTCTGCCACTTGAAGCTGGGTGGTAGCTTCCAGTAAGTTTTTCAATGAAAACAACACTGATGAGAGTGAAGCAAAACAGTAAAAATGTGAGCCAGGAAACCAAAAAATAACAAGTTGAAAGATGATTAAAAGGGGGTTCAAGACTTAAGGGATAATTATTTCACGGCAAGTGACCTATACCATAAAAGTAGTCATGTGATCCATATTTAATATAAAGATATAGATGTTTGAAGTACAGAACTGGAGTTAAGACATGATTAGCTTAGCTTAGTCAGGCTAGCATGGCTCTGTCCACAGTTAAACACCTTCCAATAACTCCAAAGCTCATTTATTTACACAATGTGTCTTGTTTATTTAACCGGTGCATAAATAAGTGTGAAAACTGTGTGATTTTAGTCACATGGACAACTCAAACATAACTTATCAGCCAACAGTTTAAACACTATTCTAAATCAGTGCACACAAGATATAGGCCATTAACCAACAGGTAACCATAGCAACACAAGTTTATGATTCATGCTGCTCAGTTCAACATGAGTAAAACCGTGTATGTACACACACATAACAGATATACTGAATGTAGTGTTTCTGTTCACAGAGGGTGGAATGAGTGCAAAGGTTTACTCAAACACACACACACACACACACACAGTGTAAGGGCATGCAGTGTGTAAATCAAGGGTGTAAGTATGTGGGACGGCATCCTCTTCTCGCATCCTCTTGACTTATCCACACACACACACACACACACAGACACACACACACATAGGAACTGCTTTGCACACAGAGAGCAAGGGAAAAACACACACGGTCACCCCTCAACGCACAGACATACTCGACATGATATTCACAAATACACTGCTTCCAGACACAACTATCTCACAGAGACACACTGCAGCGCAAACACACACACTGTCTTTCCACTGTGCCCTCCGAGCTCCCACATTTCCTACCATGTGCACACACACACACACACAAAAAAAATGATTTCCTCTCGAAACACGCACAAATACAGATAAAAAAGGAAATTGAATGCAAGAGCACATGGCCAGAGGCATTCTTTATGTCTCTTGACTCTGAGACTTTACATCTCTGTCTATCTGACAGTGTGTCATGTCTCTCTCTCTGTTTATGACTGTCATCTCTGTTGGGCTCACCACAGGAAAAACACAGCTATGCTTCTGTTCTCCCTATCAGTTCACTTCTTTCTTCTTCTTTCTGTATTTCTTTTTTGACATATTTCTCACTCTCTCTAATATATTTCTGTAAATTTAAGGGGGGAAAAAAAAAATCCTCCGTGTTGTTTCATTACAGAACCTCAAAGACTCTTTTCCCTCTGTGCCTCTAACACTCTTTCTATTATGTTACATCAGTGCTGAACACACAACATAGTGTGTTTATTACAGAGAGCAGGCGACCTCATTCAGCAGAGTTAAAGGCCTTGCAATTACTTGGTTGGGTACAAATTTATAGACATTCGCTTTGTTTTTAGGTGTGTGTGTGTGTGTGTCTGCGTGTGTGTAAATTCACTATTTTACTCCTGTTCCAAATCCATTAAACAACAGGACCCTTCAGGGGTGGCAAAGTGTGGATGAAGGGGGTTTCTGACTTACAGGAAAAGGAGCAGAGTACTGGGCCAGCTGGGAATTGAATCCATGAACACTGGGTATACAATACAAAGTCAGACCCAGTGAACTCATGCCCTTTCACTGGCCTTAATACCAGAGACTGTGACCAGTTAAATGATGGAAAAATGCCAAAAGGCCCCCAAAGAGTTAATGGGATTGTGGTAGCTGACTGTAATTACAAGTGTATGTGTGTGTGTGTGTGTGAGTGTGTGTGTGTGTGTGTGTGTGTGTGTGTGCGTGCATGTGTGTAAGTGAGTGTGTCACTGTGTAAAAGTGTAATTATAAAGTCTCACTCTAAGGATTTGGGGCTGGCGGGTGCTTTCTGATTTCCCCTGGTGTGCAGTGAAACATTTCCTTAGCATGTGCACACACAAAAAAAAAAACACACACACACACACTGTCTTGTACATGTGTATGTAAGAGTACATTGACTTTGAATTTTCTGTGCATGTGTGTTTGTGTGAATGCATACGTTGTTACTGTCCTCTATCACCACAGTGTGTTTGTATATCTCTATACATGCTGTCCATGTAAGCAATTACATTACATTACAGGAAAAGTACAATGTTTCGAATCCAAATTGGATCTTCATCATCATGCGGAGATATCAAAGCAGTCCTCGGATATGAACCTGATGTCTGATCAGCTTTGTTCAGGGTCACCAAACAGGGCTGCAACTCTATTTCAAATGCTGCCAAAAGCAAACCTTCCACTGTTAAAAATGTCGCACATTTACATTTACATTTTGTAATTTTGACAGATGCTTTTATCCGAAGCGACTTACAAGCGAGACAAGACAATCGAGCATTATTCCCCTTTATTATATCATGAATAGTAATAGTAGTAGAATAGTATATAGAATAGTAGAATAAAATGATACCACAGCACCACCACAGACACAGAATATCTTTATAATGACTAATGAATAGTCTCTCAAAATATTCTGAATCAATGCTGAACAAACACCACTTTAAAAGCAATTAAAGGCTTTTCTGCCGTGTGACTAAATATTGAGCCGTTAACACTCTGTTTGGTTTATAAATTCACGTTGATATCATCACTTAAACAATGTGTAATGTGTGTAACTTATTTGTTTTTGCTTTATAAAGAGCCATATATCTAAACCCAGCTGTTTTTAGATTGTTAGGTCAGACTAAAACATTATGATGTAGGTCAATAATGTACATCATAGTAAGTGGTGTCACCCTGATGTCAACCTGTGACTTTGAATACATAATGAATTTGATTGATTAACTGACTAGAGGTGACAATAGACAAATGTTTAAACATAACTTGAGAACACTAGTGATCACAAAATGTTATCTGGGTATAAAATAAAGCCCCTCCCCCACAGGTTTTGGCTCTGCAGTGAGAATCCACAGTGAGGAGGTGTAAGAGGATACGTAGCATCCTGGAGGTCTTAAACTCCTAAATTCACTGTTAACAATGTCTAAAAGGCTTCAATAACAATCAGCTAATGGACTGTGTGTGTGTTTCGTGCAGGTTTGTTAATGGTCTGATGTTAAGAGACGAGGCAAGCTGACACCAGGAACGCTGTGGGGTGAACAGCCTTTACACCTCTTCTCTCTCTCTCTTTCTCACACACAAATAGGCCAACGCGGACAAGCAGACATGTGGTTTAACACAACGCTACAAGAACAATCCCAATCAAAAGATCCCTATTCGAATAGTACTTTCATCCCTCGGCGAAGTTCAAAGGTGACAAATGTGGAATGAATACTGTGTTTTCCTTTATTTACACTCTCCTGCTCTACTGAATAACAATCGTGTGCGAGGCAGAAGGACACAAAATTGTGTAGCTGCTTCTACGGTAGTTTGTAGTCAAAAGGCGACTAACTGGGGGCTAACCTAGCGCTACAGGATAGAAAAAGAGCATGACGAGGAATATGTTCACCTCATGGGAAAGGGAAGAACAGGTGTGTGTGTGTGTGTGTGTGTGTGTGGCCGTGTCATGAGCCTGCAGGGCCACAGTCAGTCAGCCAGCGAGGACCAGCGTAGACACGCTGAATTATTCAAATGTCCGTGCTCTGTGTGTGTGTGTTTTGTGACTATGTGTGGATAGAGTTATAAAATAGTAAAACACCCCCCCATCTCCTCTCATTTCATCACACAAGGACATATACACATACACACACACAGAGACTTCAGGGAGGTAACCTGTGTTCGACAGCAGAATCCTATGTGATGGTGTGTGTGTGTGTGTGACAGTACAGTCCACAAATCTCACAAACCAAATGACACATGGCACCCCTATAATATGCCCCTTTGTCCCCTCCCTCTCTTTTTTTTCTCGGCTTTTCTTCCTTCATTTGTCACAAACTCTTTTCTGCCTCTCTCCTTTTGACCTCACTCTCCCTCCTGCCTTTCCCTCACCTCTCAGCCTTCCTCCCTCAACTCTGTCGTTTTATTTTCTTTCCCTTCTCCTGACATCCTCCCAGGCTGCGTTGCTGAGACCTCTGATCTATCCAGAGGGACTTGTGGTCAACACCCTTGTCTGCTATTCTCATTATTCCTCCTCTCCTCCTTGCCTCTGTTCATCTGTCCATCCCTCTTTCTTTTACTCCCCGGTTCCCTTGTGTACACTTCTTTCCCCCCCTTCTGCCTGTTTCCTTCACTCACTTGTTCCCCTATGAACCTCACTTTTCTCCCTCTGGTTTACAACTCTCTTCCTCCCTCCGCATCGCTCAGTTTCTCCTCTCTCTCTCTCTCTCTCAGCGGTCCAGCAGTCACTAAACCGCTCGACCTTTTGCTTGTGTCTTTCTTTCTTTCTCTCTCTGCTAATTTCTTTTAACTTCACTACTCTTTCCATTCATCACAATCTCCTTCCCTGCTCTCCCTCCCTCTCATTCCACCTACATCTCCCTCCTCCACCTCTCTCTCTCTCTCTCTCTCTCTCTCTCTATCCATCCTCCCTCCCACACTCTAAGGTGGGAATAGGAAGTCTTGGCTAAGGTCCAGTGTTGTAATGGCCACAGACAGCGCTGCCTGCAGCAATTCAGTAGGGCTATGTAATGACATTTGTACCACGTCAAGCTTAAATGCACCTTTACAGCAGAACGTCTCAAAGTCTTCCAAACAAAAACTCAAACTGAGACAATGAGACATAATTTCTCAAATTGAGACCTCAGTCATGGAGAAATGCTGCTTTTTCTTTTGTCATGTACCTCCCATAACCAAGCCCAGCGCCAGTTTTATTCACTGAATCATACGGTCGTTCAAGTTATACAGATAGTGTCATTATTTTTTTTCTTTTCCTATTTAACGCAAGTTTACATGAGCAGTCGAATGAACTGACATGACCTGATCATCAAAAAGGAGGAAGAGAGGAGATGATAAGAAAGACAAAACCAGGAAAAGTTAAAAAGTGAAAAATTGCCTTTTTTTTTCCCAATAGAAACACAATGCAACATATTGCTTCTGCAATAATGATTTGTAACATCATCCAGCTTGTGTGTCTCTCTGTGTCTTTTACTTTGCCCATCTGTCTGTTTCCTTCCCCTTCTTTCTCGGGTGCATGTCTGGAGTCAGTATCTGTCATTTGTGAACCTGTCAATTGAATGTAGGAACAAATGCTGTAAGAATATTACTTTCTCCTTTTCCGAAAAAAAAAATCTGTAAGTTAACATGTATTCCATATGTCCCATCTGGTTCACAACAGGCCTTTAATGACATTATCAAATACATTACAGATCACACAAATCATCATGATGTTGTGTGACAGTTGCGCCGCCCCTATGGGCCGGCTCCCAGATGTTAGAAAGTAGAGTGTGTGTGTGTGTGTGTGTGTGTGTGTGTGTGTGTGTGTGTGTGTGCACTTTGTCTATGTTATTAAGAGTTACTGATCTGAGACAAATGTTAACACATGACAAAAAAAAAAGAGTTGTAAACATACATCTGTCCACATGCATGCATGTTTTTGTGTATGTTCCTTTTATGCACATATATAAATAACTGTGTTGTGCTCAAGTGTGTGTTTGCATGAGAGCACACTTTGTGGTTCTTTCTGTCCATGTGGCTCCCATTAAATTTTGTCCTCCTTCAATGCCTCTTGCTCATAAAGCACTAATTCAACAATTCTTCTAGATTAACACACACACACACACACACACACACACACACACACACACACACAGACAAACCCATCACTGTAGCAAACCAGAATGTCATTTGTTCAAGCAGCATAAACTATGTATTCCATGATGACTTTCTCAGAAACATATGGGGGGAGGGAATACGGAGAGAATGATGGACTGTCAAGGGAAGGAAAAGAGGAGAGATGGAAAAGAATGGAAGGATAAGGTGAATGAAGATGTGAAGAGAGTAAGAGAGTAGACAAGATGGGAGGGTTTGATGGATGAAGAGATTTTGAGAGAACTAGTGAAGGGGGTGAGTGAATGAAAATGTCAAGTGAGAGATGGATGGATAGATGGACAGTCCAGAGCAGGTTCAACAAGTTAAGCGGAAAGGAGTGGGGCGGGGGGCACTTTTTATATTGCTGGTGTCTGTAGAAAATCTCAAAGGTATGCTATAAATAAATAATTCTTGTGTAACTTCAAGTTCAGACGAAGAAAAATATGACATGCTTACACTTGATCCCTGCATTAAGTGAGTCAGGCTCTGCTCTCAATTATAAAAACGATTTCCTTGAATTATCCTTTAAATGCAGACGCAGCATTTCACACACCCTAATGATAAAACAGTCTGCCAAAAGATCTTCTTGGCCACTGCTGTTGAGTGATTTATTCATCTTTCTTTAATAAAACACACACTCTCACTTACACCCCAAACGATAACATAGACAGTCAGGGTAGCAAGGCCGCTGCTGACTCGCCGTCTGAGGTATGTCAGCTGAGAAGGGACATCAGACACCAGGTTGCTGACACCATCGTTTCATCATCAGATAAATGACCATCACCTTCTACATCTTTTTTTTTTTTTTTTTTTTTTAGTTGTCTCCTCAAACTTTTCACTCTGCTTCTTCTTTCGTGTGCTCCTCTTCGGAATATGAAGCACCATAACATAAATACCAAATTGTAATACAGTATACATATATATCTAGTTAATGTCCATAATAAACCCATAAAACAGTGATATACAGTAGTGGATCAAATGACACGAGTGGCGACCCAGAGCTGAACCATGAGATTACTGCACAGACTGAACTCACCAGGGGGCCCAACGGCTCAAAAGACCCTTGGCAGTTGGTTAGAGGTTTTTAGCACGTGTGTTTATGTGTGTGTGTGTGTGTGTGTTTGCTAGACAAGGGAGGGTTATTCTACCAGAAGCTGCCGCTGATTTAATCTAAACCAATCCTCCTCTAAGACACAGACATGCATATGCACATGCACACACACTCCTCTGTGTCTCAGCCCTGAAGCGTCTTTCCAGGGTTATCAGGGAATCAAGGGGGGATTATGGGTAATGACACCAACAACTAACCTCAAAACATAATCATTAATCCATTTTACATATTGGATTTTTATTGTTTAGCCTGGTGACAAAAGAAAATTGCTATTTGACTGACAACACAACTGACTGAATGGTGAACTGAATGACTAGTTGAGTCATTTCACCTTCTTTAAATCATAATTCTTTCTAATGACGGCAAAATGTGTTGATTTACTACTGCATAATGCACCATTTAAACAACCATTCAAAATATATTATTTCTCTATTCAACCTAACCTTAGAAAATGTACTGCAATATCTGTAAACTTAATTAAAAAACTTACTATTTCTCCTTCCTTTATCAAGACTTTTTTTTCCCCCTAACTGCCTTTCTCCACATCTCCCTATGTTTTATCCATCAATCACTTCTCTGGGAGTTAGCTGCAGCTATAAGCCTTATGGAATCTGCAGTTCACGGAGGAACCCCAGATGGTTAGACTAGATCTCCTGTTCCCTCTCAGAGTTTTGAGAAGCATTTGTATGTACGCATCTGTGAGTGAGCATACATGCATTATTGTTCATGAAGGAATAAGGGTTTATAGGCTAAAGCTAGACGTGGCGTTAGACCGCAGGACATGTGTGACCGCTAGCAGGGGGAAGAACGGCTGTGATGGAAAAACCAGCCGCAACCACTGGAACAACGCTGGAACGCTCCTCTGCTTTAATTGCAGTTGCAACCATTTTAAAGACCTTCATTACCATCTGCTATATTTCTACACAGAACCCCCAGACTGTTGCACACTAACTGATGACACATCATGCCTTAACACCTCTGAGAGAAACAGCTTAGAAACCAGTCCAATCAGGTCAACAATAGGCAGAACTTTGACCAGTAAATAACTGAAACCAGATGGGATGTGAAAAGCAGACTGCGCAGTGTAAATGTAGTTGCATGCAATGATGTAAGGTATCACTTGGAGCTTGGGGACGTGTGCTGATTCTGGCTTGGTCGTAAACCCTTAAATGAAGCCAACTGAACGGTGGTGGAACGGCTGTAATTGCAGACACGGGTTGAATTTTGGGCTTGTGGTCAACTCTTGCTGCATATATTCCATCTCAGATTTCCCGTTGCCTCGTCCATGTGTGTGCATGTCAAGGCATCTGTGTCACCTAAGAACATCCAGACTTTCTCTAGTTGCCCTAACGACTTTGTGGCCCTTCCCATGGCAGGAATATGTGCGCATGTGGAAGCACTCTATGTGTGTGTGTGTGTGTGTTTGTGAATGTGACTGAGCTTACCTTATGATTCTTGCCATGTCTGTAGACCATCCAGTCCTCTCCATTGGTGCTGACCTCCAGCTTGAACGTAGTGACATAGTAAGACTTTTGTGTTTCCTTGGAAATGGCGCCCTGTGTGGCGATGCCTGTAAGCACCTTCAAAGTGTGGAGGTCCACCTGTTGGTGGGGTAAGACAGAGAAAGCATTAAAATCACCTAGCACACATCCACAGACGATTGCATGTGCACACATAGTCTTTTCTGTCTTCATACAAACATTCATGGACCCATTCTACTAAAATGTTTGTTGTCAGGCAAAGAAAATTGGTTGACCAAAAAACAAAAATACAGTGAAACAATGGAAGCACAACTAAACTAACAATAAGTGTCAATTTCAAAGAAAAATTTCGAAATCATCTAAATCTTACTGAACATAACTCCGCCAAAATGTCCTCACACTGAGGGTGAACTGTGTAAAAATAGACATAAACACACAAATATACAGTTGAACTTATCAGCATCTCCCTCTCACCTTCACCCCTCTCCTCCTCTCTGCTCCTTCTCATCTCCTTTTTTCCCCTCTATTCTTTCTCTCTCTCTCTCTCTCTCTGCTCTCTTTGCCTCTCTCCTGGCAGATCGATAGTAATGACCTGGGGCTCATTTTAATTTCCTCCCATACAATAGCTATAATCACCTCCCCATCCTGATTGTGGATGCTGCGCTACGTGTCTGGCATGCTGCTAGCTGTGTTGCATTATACGTGGACAGCATTGTGTGCTGGATGGAGGCTTCAAACTCCTTCATTCCAAGGTCCCTCAAGTAGATACGCATTTGTTTTGCTCCGCAGTTGCAAAAATGAAAGGATCAAGTGGAACAGTGGAATAGAAAGTAAGAAAAAAGATACCTCAGTGGATTCTTTCAATTTGTGAGGGAATATGTTTCGACACTGCTAATTAGGAACAGTTGGCAACAGGAACGACTGGGCTTCAATGGACCAAATGTTGTAGGTTTGAAAATACTGTTGAACGAAAGTATATAGCTACGTTGAGGATTATAATCAGCATTGTTGGCAACTAAAAGAAACCCAGCAAAACAGGATATCAATTTCCTGTAACTTTTTGCTGCTGTGAAACTAATTTTTAACATGACTAAGTGGGCTCTACATCGCTGAAAACCTGAAGTAGTTTGTCACTTTATGTAGACTACTTTCTCCTCAAGTTTAACATGACTTTGTTGAGGCTTATTTTGCATTTTAAAGCCCTCAGTGCAAGTCAAAATGCTGGGACAGTGATTACAAATCCGAGCTTGTGCTTTACAAAACAAAAATTTAGATGGAAGAGAATAAGGAATGCAGACAAATAAAGAGCAGAAGATGAGAAAGGTTCTACTGTATATTATGACATTTACTCTCCTCCATTAGAGCTGTTGAAACCTGTAGATTAATCAGAACTGGTTGTGTGTGCACTGGTTTTGTGTGTGTGTGTTTGTGTGTGTGTGTGTGTGTGTGGTTGCGTGTGTGCGTGTGTGTGTGTCCTACAGGGGTATAGTACAAAACACTGGGGGAGGTAAAATGCTGCGTTTGTTATCTGTCAGAGAGACAGGTGTTTTAGATTACTTCCAACACAGACACACACACACACACACACACAGACTCACACACACACACACATAGGCCTGTACGCTTAGGGCCAGACACAGATCCACCTAGACAACTAATCGATAGTCCGGAACCGAGGAGAGGAACAGATGAGAAGAAAAGAAGGGGTGAGGAGTAAGGGAGAAAGAGAAGGAAGAGAAGGAAGAGAAGGAGGTGAAGAACAAATGACAGAGAGAGAGAGAGAGAGAGAGAGAGAGAGAGAGAGATGCTAAGTGAGCCTTCCCCGGGAAGGTTCCTCATCAATCACAGAGCTGTTAGAATAATGGAGCCACCAGCATTCACATCATCAATCTGCACCACACCTCACTGGACCACGCCAGTATAGAATAGAATAAAATAGAATAGAATAGAATAGAATAGAATAGAATAGAATAGAATGGCATAACCCTAACTGGCGAAAGCACCCCTAGAGAGAGATTTAAACCACACACGTGGCCCTTGAACCAACATGGCAACACACACATGCCTGAGCCGCATGGGCACACATATGCACACCCACACACAAGCACACAAGCACACACACACACACAGCCAAACACAAATGCATGAACACACACGTACACCCTCAGATATAAGAGAGAGAGAGAGACCACAGGGTGCAAGATGCAAGAAGGAGAGGCACGTTGGCATTTATGACAGCTGCTTGTCAAGACAGGAGCTGTTTCACACACATGCGCACAAACACACACACACACACACACACACACACATGCGGGGGCCTCGCTCTCTGCTAGGTGTTAACGCAGGGGAACAGCTGAGAGCCTCTGTGGAACGCAGCGACCCAACCACAACACCGGTGACCAGAGAGAAACAGAGAGACAACATGAAAGAGGTACAGTAGAAGCTGCATTTCCAGCCAACTGTTAAGCCAATTTTATGCAAACATCTGATGTGTCACAAACAATAGAATCCAAATCAAGGGTCCTTCCATGGATTGAGAGGATTATACAGGCAATCTGAATGTAAAAATATATATATATATTGAAAATATGGAAGGAGTCCTTCAAGAATTTATCCATACTAAGCAAATTTTTTAATGTCAGCTAATTTTGCAAGTGGGCTGGAGAGAATTAGTTGTCAGCTGCAGGGGAGGAAGTGCAAGACCGATGGGACCTTGGCCTCGTGCTGCCTCATGGCTGCAGTCCCTTCCTGTGTTTGCTGGCCCAGAGTTTGGCCACAGTGGATCTCTAACAGTCAGAACTACTGCTTCTAATACACATCTGTCCCTAGCTATCTGCAATTGTGATATTGTTCCTACACATTTATGGAGGATGTGCTCTCCATACACAAATTATAATGAGAGAAGCTGTCCAAAAGTTGACAGTCAGGTGCAGATAGCAGCAAAAGTAATTTGTCTGGTTCTTGTTTCTCTGGGCAAAAGACAGATCCCATCAGTGTTAACTGAGCACTAGAACTGAAATTATATCTGGAGCTATCTAAATACAGCCTTTAAAGAGGATGGAAGACCTTAGCCTTGGTAGGCTAGCTTCAGCAAGCCTAAATTTTGCGAGCTCAGTTTTTTTGTGGTGTGACTGTGCAGAGAGATTTGGTCAGGAAAACTGAGAATCAAGCACTTTGCAGCCAGACCAGTCAGCACTATAAGGAAAGTTAAGGTGATGAAGTTACTGGCTCTCTTCACTCTGTAAAATGATATCTGAATTGTGTATTTTGTCACACTTGATTCAGATTTATACACTATTTTGGTCAGTGACTTACAAAGTTTATAGAACACCTGTCATGTTTTTCTGTTATAAAAATCAGAAAGAAAGAAAAATGACACCCCGGTGTTTGTCCAGTTAGGTGTGGGAAGGGTTAAAGTTAATGTCTAAATGAAGGAAAGCACTTCTTGATCGTTAGCAAAGTAAAAATTGTACTGTAGGCTGACTTTGCGATGCTACAAGACTGTGACACCCAAGAAGATAAGCTGTTGTTTACTGGTGTCTTACTGAGAAGTGCCTTGCTGGCTGCTTTGAATCCATTTCTGTCTGAGAGGTGAATGAACATCACACTCCCTTTCCCCCCCTTACCCAGACAACCTCATAACTCAGGCTTGGCAAGAGGATGGCATAAAGTTGGCACATTGATAGAATACAGGGGAAACAATGCCTTACCCAGGCATCTAGCTGCTAAACCTTGATATAACTACACAACCCAATCTCTCTCTCTCTCTCTCTCTCTCTCTCTCTCTCTCTCTGCATGTGCCACACATACACTGACACAAATATAGCTGTGGTAGAGTTATTATGTGTGACATGTCAACACAAGGAAAAAGATGCTGTTAAAATAACAGTGCAATCTGTTTTTAGTTTAGTTAGAGTTTGCTTCTTCAGTATGATTCTGTATTTCAGCATTATGGGCTTACATTTGTAGAAAAACTTGAAACAGACTAAAAATAAGCCCTTACAGTTGCACAGTGTGTACCTCACCTCTTGAGTAGTGGGTATTAGTTTGGTGAATTTGGGAAAGAATATTTCTACATGTATCCATTATTTGTCTTTTAGTTTACTGGTCGGTTTTAATTTAGCAGCATTTTTCTCTTATATTTGTTCTTGCACAAAGCAATAAGAGGAAAATATTCAACAAACTCTTAACTGCCTGAACTGAGTAGAAGTGTGTGAGTGAGTAGATGTATTTAACTTAAAGTAAAGTTTGAGGAATCCCACTTTCACCTGTTTCTCAATAACATTTTGCAACAAACGCTTACCTGTATGTATTCCCTGTTGCTGTCTTCATTGGGCGTCCATCCGTTGTCATTGTAGTTGAGTCTGGCCTGGCGAGGCAGCCAGTGTCCGTCGTAGAAACTCGATGAAGCTGTGATCTGGTCGTCTGTGATCTTTGCTGACTCCATACCGAATGCATTACTACAATGGAAAGCTACAAGGAGAGAGGAGAGGAGATTCAGATTTAATATTCTAGCATATTTTGATTTAAACGAAAATAGGCAGGTTTAACTTATACTTACTCTCACTGACTTCCTTGTGTGTCATGTTGTATCGAGCTGAGAAGCCGTCTTTAGCCACAGCCATGTCGGTGTGGAAAGACAGAGAGAGAATCCCGGTAGATGATTGGATTTCAGGAGGCACCCTGGTCCCACAGTATCGACCAATAAGAGGGCCCACTGTCAAAGAGACAAGACATGATAGACTAGCCGTCACTTAAAATCCTACCAGAATGATACAGTATATGTCATCATTTGCTGTTTTTTTTTTTTTTTTTTTTTACCTCATTACACATTGCTTTATCTGTACACAAGAAGTTAGAGGTATCATATATTCCTTCATCAATCCCTTCATCCCTTAATCCTTCCATTTGTTTGTCTATATCCTTCACTACTTGAGTTGTTTTTTCCTCTCTTACTTTATCTCTATCATTTCCTCCTCTGCTGACATCTGCTCTTGACTCCACATTCTCATGTCATCACCATCATATATCAGTGCTATCTCTTGACTGTACATGGTTTTACATTGTGTACTATATATATATATATATATATATATATGTGTGTGTGTGTATGTGTGTATGTGTGTGTAAATCCAAGGATCTAAGTGATTCCTCTAATACAGCAACTTGTATGTGTCAACACAAACAGATGAGTGTGATCTAGAGCCTTGGGGTGTGTGTGTGTGTGTGTGAGAAGGGGTGGGAGCAAAAGATAGTAGATTCATCCTGCTACTCCCTGAATACTCACTTACACACACACATAGATATACACATGAGGAGGCCTGTGGAGGAGGACGAGGAGGTGGAAGATGAGAAAAAAGCCAGCGATCGATCAGTGCTATTGATTTTTTTTCCTTCCCATTTGGAATGGGTGGATATTAGAAATAGGGCTCTTGAGCAAATAACAGTAATCACTTTTTTTCATGCTAGTGGTGGGGAAAGAGAAGAAGAGAAGAGAAGAGAAGAGAAGAGAAGAGAAGAGAAGAGAAGAGAAGAGAAGAGAAGAGAAGAGAAGAGAAGAGAAGAGAAGAGAAGAGGAGAAGAGAATATCTAAAGTCCACAGAAATGATTTCTATAAACAAATGACCCATGTTTGCATAAAATTCTGGTTAAACAAATTTAATCTTTTTGTCTAGGATTTAATATTAAATCTAGTTTACAGGCCAACATTGTCTCGTTTCTCTGTTTCCCTCTGTGTTTATGGATGTAATTTCAGCACCATATAAAACAGACAGAATACACGTTTGTCCCTTGTCTGACCCCTGCAAACCCATGTGTGGTAACACACAATGATACCAATGCCATTGCCTCCCTTAATAGTTTCATAATGTGGTATGTGGATCAGTGAACTCCCGTTTGGACGGGTGGGATTGAAAGCAAGCAATTAAGTTGTCCTTTTATCAGCAAGGGTAAAAATAGGCTGGGATACAACAATAGGATTTAACCCCTGCCTGGTGGGGAAACATATGCACTCACACGTGCAGGTTGCATGCAGACACAAACTCTTCCTATTCTAGTTTCTCTTTACTTAATGGCTGTTACTCTCATGAAGTCAGACCTGAGATATCTGGCTGTTCTTTTTCCTTTTCCTGCTTGTCTTTTTTTGTCCTCTCTTCCTGCTTACGACCCTACACTCCTGCAAAAGGGTGAAACTAAACTAGAAGTCCTTCACCTCTGGATCTCATCCTGTATATTTCCTTCCCTTTAAACCTCCTCCCACTTCATTTCACTTTCCTTTCCTTTCATCCTGCTATCCTTCTTGTAGACTCTCCCCGTCACTCAGAGCAGAAGCCTTTCATCCTCTCTTTTCTCTTCCACCCCTATATTTTTCCCTTTCTGATCATCTTCATTTTCCACTTTCAACTTTGCTTAACCTCTCCTGTCTTATATTAAATCCCTTGAAAAAAGAAGAAGTGAAGATGTCCTGATCTGACTTTTTCTTTCCCTTAGGGACTAAATTCCAATCTACAGTAAAGTTATTCATGGGGAGAAAAGGACCATTGTTTGCATTCTTCCTCTACTGATGCTATTCAGTATTTGCTGGGTAATTTCTAAGTACCTTACAAAATTTGAGAATTTAGCATGGACATTAGTTTGTAAGAGTGAAAATAATGAATGGTAATTTTATTGGAGGCAGAAAAAAGGAAGAACGAATGTATCATGCAGCAAAGTACAAAATAAAACGATCAAAAACTAAACTAAAATAATGTGAAATACTACAGCAAATATCTGTTTTCCAAAGACAAATACTGTAGCTTCTTCTTGAGGGAAGGTCTTCTGGTCCGCTCTCTCTTCTTCCAATCCCACTTGCTGAACTCCCTTAAAATCATCTTGTTTCTCTTCTTTCCCAACTCTCTTCTTGAAGGCTGACCAGAGGTCTTCTTGCCTTTATTTATTTATCTCCTTCCTTTGTTCAATCTTCCCAGCGGTGGAGGATTCTTCGTAGCCCTTCCACTGCACCCCTCTTTCTCTCTCTAGCTCTGCCATCTCTTGAAACTGGATCCAAGGTCTTTGTGTCTCAGATTTGTTCTTCTAAACTCTTCCAGTCCTTCTAGCAACTAGACCAGAAATATCCTACCGCTCTCACCTCCCCTTCTTTTCTCCCTCCTCTCAGCAATTCCTATTTTATTTTCCCCATGAAAAGTTATTCTCCACAGTAGGCACCAACATTCTGCCTGTAAGCTTAGCTTTCATCTACCAACGCATAGCTACTAAAATAGTTGCTACTCCACCTCAGTCAATAATGATGTAGGCAGGGCAGAGTATACACCATTTTCACTTTGCTCAGTGCATTGCCTCAAAATATGAGTTATTGTTCAACAACTCCATTAAGATCATCATCATTAACACATTTTCACCATACCTATTGCCAACATCACTGCCATCTTTAGAAGATTACATGATCCAAAACCAAAACACAACAATCTAATCAATGTCTTACCTCCTGGAAGCCCGTCCCACACCTCCAGCCAATCGTACTTGCAGTCCCCCTCTCCGCCCGGCAGGGGGTCGTTCTCCAGGTCAAACGTGAGGAAGGTAAGGCTTACATCCATGCTGGGGGGGACGATGATGATGAAGGAGCATTCCAGGTTGTGAGGGTACTTGTCGGGGAAGCCCGGGGACTCGATAAGACCTGAGGGACTTGTAAAGTTACGGGAACAGTCCGAACCTGGGATGAAGACACACAGAGAGAGGATTGTATATTAAGAGACACGTTTTGCTGCAAATAGACATTAATAGCTGTTTGTGTTGACCTCCTTTGGGTCAAATTTACTAAGGTCTGGAAGAATGTAAGACCTAAGAAATTTCTTGAGAAAACAGAGTAGACACTGTAGACAGTCATTATACTTAGAACTAATGAAATAATGCTGGGAAGACACCCAGAGGTGCTGTTGTCCGGAGAAGAGTGCTTTCAAACAAATAGCCAACACAATTTCATAATTCCCAGTCTTGTTATGCCTGGCTTGAAACAATTAACTCTGAGTCCACATTATGTTCTTTAACTAGTTAATGTTCTTGGTGAGAAACATCTAGAAGGTGAATATGCAGTATTAAGAGTACAGTTAGGTCTGCAAGTTTCGTGGAAAGACCCCCAACCCGAGAGTGATTTAAGTTCAAGATGACCATGAGGTTAATAAGAATAATTGATATTCATTTTCAAAAAAACATAACATATTTTAACCAGCGGACCTTGGAAGCGGTAAGTCAGTAAACTTTTCATTCTGTGCCATCGATAAAAGCAAAGATACAACAGAGTAAGAGAGAGAGAACAAGACTGAGAAGCAGAAAGTCAGGGTTTGAGAACAGAAAATAGCATCCACTTGTGTGTCGAAAGTGCTATTGAGCAAGATAATGCATCCCTTCCTGTTCCTGGAAAAAATGTGGCAGCAACCTAAACCTCACTCTAATCTTTAATCAGGGAGAAAAGTAAAGAAATGTAGGTGAGAGAGAGAGAGATACGACAGAAACTGAAAAATAATAAAGAGAAGAAAAGGTGTAGGTATTTGTTGACAGCACCGTGGTTGGTTGGTCTATGAGGAGCTTTGGCTATCATCATACAAGCACGTACGCACACATGCACACACACAGTGATATGGAGGTAATCTGAGGCTCTCTGTTTCTGAATAACTGTAATACCCTCTCTAATAATACTCACACACATTATGGAGTGAATGTGGTTGCACCAACTGGACCATTATTCCAGTCCAGCCAGCCATGTATGACCAAACACCCAGACAGACACACACACACACACACATGCTGTCTAAGCCTCTTATGGTAACCCATTTCTCCTCAGTCTGTTTGGGTGTCTGCGATTGTGCTTGCATGCTTGCATTAGTAAATAAAGAGAAAGTAAGTGAGAACACATTAGATCGAGTGTATTCTGGCATGCAAAGTGCATTTAAACATGTGTGTGTGTGTGTGTGTGTGTGTGTGTGTGTGTGTGTGTGTCCATGTACAGTTATTTGTGTTTGTAACAACCTGTGCACCGGACCTGTTTTCCAGTCATCCGTCTTTAATCGATGTAACTGCCTACATTGACCACTTAACAGCTTGTGCTTTATGTTTGTAACTGTGACCTGCACTGAACTGTAGTGTGTTTTTTTAGGCTTTAGGTCTATTTTCTTTTGACTTACACACAAAGCAACATTGATTGTGTATTGGGCTGTGAGCGTTATCAAGACACTTGCACAGCAGTAATTGTGCCTGATGGAAGGCTGCAGCTGCTGCTTATGTGCTGCTTTGGCTTTTGTAGACAAGGTATGACTCAGAGAGTCAGGTCCAAACTTTAATAACACAATTGGTCTAAAACTAAAATGGCTAGTTTCACTGGAAAGCTCCATGGAAACAAGGTTGTAACACCAGGGTCCAGTTGCATAAAAGTAGACATAGGTTTTGACTTAAATATAACTTTATTTCAGACTTGCTATAGACACTTACATTTACCTGTTGCATAAAGCTTCCCTATGAGTGACTAATGTAAGACTGACTTAGGGTTAGGGTTAGACTTACGGGTGAAATAAGACACTTCACAGAGGACAAAAAATGGCGGATGCTAAGCGACATTTAGTGGCAGAAAATTGACACATTTTAACACCTGCTGAAAACCAGCTGGAGGAATACAACGCTGAAAAAGTGTTATTTAGCAGTTTTAATTAACTTAACAGAAATAAATCCAATGGTCGCCGAACCCCCCCCCAACCCCACCACCCCCCACCCGTCACTGATCCTGCACAGCGGCAGTTCTGCAGTATTGCAATCTGCCTGGTCATTTGACTGACAGCTCCGGTGGCTCTATAACAATAGAGCTTCGACACATGGCAGCGATCGCGTACAAATACACCAAATACTCCCTGTTCTAGTTTATTTGCTAATGTACATCAATGTCTCCCACACATATGCCATCATCCATTTTCCACTACGGCATCTATTTTCAGTGTGATTAGAGATTGTCTGTCTGTCTTGATACGCGCCGGTTTGTCTGTTTTTCTGTCCCACTTTTCAATCTGATTTGCTTATTATTGTGACCTGCTCTCTCATGTAATGCATCAGACACAAGCAAACACACACACACACAGGGACTCTCTCTCTCTGTTCCCCTTGCGTCTGGCCCCCCTGCAGAGTCCGTCGCTGGATAACGTGGGTCTGCGTGACTATGAGCATGTGTGTGTGTGTGTGTGTGTGTGTGTGAGTGAGTGGAGTGAACGCTTGACCAGTTCTGTTGCCAGCAGCGATTTTATTCCTTTCTCATTACTTCATGTTTATGAGCATTGCAAAAACACTTGTGCCCTCCTTTCTCCTTTGGTCTGACCCTTCTCCACACACTCCCCCCCCCCCCCGTGAACGTCTGTCTCCACCTTGTCCCTCGTCTTTGATGTATCTTAATTAATATTTAATGCAAGCTAGAAAGAATTTAAATCTTGTTCATCTTCTTAGTGCGCCGCACCTTCTAGAAATACTGAACTGTCTTTGTTGTCTTTCTTCCTGCTTTAACATATCTCTTCTGTCTTATTGTCTCTCCATTCTTTTCTCCTTTTCTTTTCTGATTTTTCATACTCTCCTCTCTCCTGCTGTTCCTTCTTTACCTTCTTCCACAGCTCCATCATTCCCTTCCCTTCCTCTGTCACACTTGTTATTCTTTTCTCCTCACTTCTCATCCGTTTGAATGAGTGTGAAAGAGACATGTGTTAGAAGCATGTCTTAACATAGGGGTAAAGTTAGGGGAAGTGTGTGTGTGTAGGTTGCTGGGTAGAGCTGGCACTGGTGCTTATGGCTCACTGATCTCTGGGAGACAGGACAACTTTCTCTCAGCGTGTTTGTTTGTAGACTTTAATTCGTTTAAATTGTGAGCGTATTTTTTTCTATATAAACGTGTGTGTGTTTGCTTGCTTGCGTGTGTCTGGTAAGCTGGCATGCAGACATCTACTTTTATTCAACCCGTCTTTCATGCCAATGGGCTATTAGTCGGATCAAACCCACAATTATTCTCCTCCCTCCTCCCCTCCTTCCCTCTCTCAACCAATCTCTACACACACACACATTAGCACACATGCAGAGGAGACTTAACATACAGTGACAGACACACACCGCAGGCCCACACACACACACACACACGCAGCTCAACAGTTCCTGCAAAACCACAGCTTGGGTTTTCCAAATGTAAGGTTCAATACCACCTCAGTGTCATTTAACTTTTAGGCTCTGGCTGAAAAACTGACACTAAATTTCAGCCTCTGTCACTGATTCACAGCAGGGATTCCCCTCCATAATAAACTTGCTATTTAACCAAATTACAACTGACATATGAAATCAAACTGTCACAAGACAACCATTCCGTTAGCTAGTGCAATTTGCTAAAAGCTTCAACCGAGCAATACTTTGATGATGTAATTGAGGGAAATATGTTTTGATTTATTCTTAGGGTTTGACATGCAGAAGAAATGGAGGCATCTTGGAAAATTCTCAGTCTGTCACGACTCAAAAAAACACTGTCTGCTTTATTCTCATATTTACAAACAAACTAATATGAGCAATTTTTTTCCACCGGAAAAACATCTGAAAATTCTACATTCATACATTTATCTGTCAAGTTATGGTCATTATAAAAATCCTTGTGGGTAGGTGGTAGAGTGCAAAACAGCTTTCAATCCTATAAGCAAAAGCACTATATGAGTGAATTCTTCACTGGGTCAGATCTGGATCCACTTTCCTCAATGAAAGCCAGAGGAGGGAGGGGCGAGCGACATGATTGGTTAGATGGTGTAATAAAGTGACTTGATGGGTAGTCAGACAGAGTAAGGGAGGAAGTGCCTAGAGGCATTGGATAGAATGTAAACAACAGCAGTTATTGGAAGGACTAGTGCAGAGCCCGTTCAAAACGTGCCTGTTTGGAACGGGCCGATCGCTTGGCCTCCAGTATTTGCTGCTTGCAGCTTTCTAGAGAATTGCTCATCCAAATAAGTTCACACTAAACACTGCACTTCCTCGGGTCCTCAGCAATACACTTGTCACATGTGAAGTCGATCGGATGAATGGCTGTCAAGAAGATTTATTCTCTGCGCGTACTAACTGTATACAAATTTCTCATTGTTTATAAGTTGGATAGATTCCTCTTAATTTGTAAGACGTCGATTTGATCTAGATCATAACAACTGCTCACTATGTGATGAACGCATTGCAACAACAGATCATTTATTTTATTTTATTCTTTTGGGAAGATTTGCATCACCGAATTTCTCTGAATTAACAAAAGAAAAGTGATTTTTGGTATATTTATGAAAGATGGAACACATGACTTAGCAATTAACACAAATATTATTCTTGGAAAATTCTTTTTACAGAACAATAGTTTCTCGAAAACACAACTGAATTTCTACATATTTCACAAGGAGCTGAAATTAATGGAGAAGAGGAAAGAAGAAACTCTGTGACTTAATAGAGGAACTTAAACTTGCAGAGAACCCACAGGACTCCTTTCCTTTTTATTTTATTTTATCTTATTTACTTTTATTTCCCCTCTTCTGTTTTATATATGATTGATATGCTTGTCTATTGTCTGGAAAATGTTTAATATTGTACCATGCCATTTATGCTTGTTCTATAAAAAAAAAAAGCAGTGTCAGCATTTATGCCAGTATTTGTGGCCGCCATATTGGAGAGGTCAAGATCCACTAAATATTTTTCTTTTTAATGATATCTTTAACAAACAACTTCACACTCAACATTGCACTTCCTTTGGTCCCCAGCAATACACCCACCATGTGTGAAGTAGATCGGCTGAACAGTTGTCTTGAAAAGCAAAGAACAGGCGCACGCAGAGACAAAGACTACTTCCTTTATGGTTAAATTGTCACGATAGCTTCTACATAACACCGCCTGGGGAGTGTGTGTGTTGACTTGTATTAGTCACAGAAATTTGTCCACACAGTCACACTATGGGGACTCACTTCCCATTTAGGTCAAAAGCTTGTCCCCACAAGGTAAACCCTTACATTTAAGACTTGGTTTTTTGGTTAAGGTTTAGGGCGTGGCATGTAGTGGTTTTGGTTAAGGTTAGGATACGTCTCCAGGGAAAGAATGTAGGTCAATGCAATGTCCTTCTAAGTGACAAAAAAAATGCTGTGTGTGTGAGTTGACATTTCCGTGCAGACATGCAAGCTGTCCTGCATTTATGAGTAACTGTCCAACCGGCATCAGTGCATTCATATGTGTGTGTGTGTGTGTGTGTGTGTGTGTGTGTCTGATGAGTTCTGGGTCACAATAACAGCTGGGGGCACTCTGCCTAGACAGTGAGATTTGATTGGCTGTCACGTTCTGGTGGTGTGCACGTTCAGCAGGTTTACTACAGTATCCGTAGTAACAGAGCTGTAAACAAAAACAAGTGTGGCATGTGTATTTGTTTTTGTGTTGTAGTAGCTTTTGTGTTTGTGCAAGCCCTAAAAATCCTGATGTGTTACTAGCATGCATTCAGGAGTCTTTGTTTGCATGTATGTATCAATTCATTTCATATCCCTGTTTGAGCCCATGTTTACAACCTGTATATGTGCGCTAAATGTTCTCCAAATATGAGTGTAAAATGGAGACAAAACCATGCATGTGTAGCCACTAATGAAATGTCCCTGCGGGGCTACCGTAGAGCAAGACAGGCCTTAGCATCTCCTACTTCCATGTTTGCAATTTGTTTGGTTTGATATATACGCTGTACTGTACTGATGAGCCCTCGCTATGCTGCTTTTCCTCTCTGGTCCCTGGTGCAACAGGTTGTGACTGTTGCGCGCAATGCTCTGGCAGGTGTTAATTTTAGCTTTTAAGTTGAGGCACAGCTGCTTTGTGTTTTGCCCTCTGTTTGATATACTCTAGGTCCCGCTCCATATTGACCCCAGCTTCCATATGCTGAGCCTTCCATATGGGTATTGCGCAATAATCAGACAGGAGAGGTAAAAGTCAGCGTTATGTTTGTTTATATTACGCATTTGTTTGGCAGCGTGTTAATTCATTCGGTCTGTTTTCTTGTAGACACCGACTACTACTGCTGGTTTGTTTGGTTTTTGATACATTTGCTCTGTTTTTGCTTTATTTCTGTTCTATTCCCATCTGCATTATTTAGTCTTTAGTTCAATTAGGTGGTTCCTGTTAGGTCCTGTTAGTGTTAGTTTCTTTTGTTATATTCTATGTCAGCCCTTCGTGGTGCTCACTGCTTTTCCCCCCCGAGAAGTAAATAACATAGATCATTGTAGCTGACAC
Organism: Thunnus thynnus; assembly: GCF_963924715.1. NCBI lineage: Eukaryota > Metazoa > Chordata > Actinopteri > Scombriformes > Scombridae > Thunnus > Thunnus thynnus. Next base: position 10,684,070 of record NC_089527.1, read on the forward strand.
ATGGCGCTAATGTTGTAGATTTAACACGTGTTCTCTGCTTTTGTACGAGCGCTATAGGACCAGACAGGCGGGGGTTTGGTGACAGAGTTCCTCACCTGTGCTTCACACCCCCATAATTGTGTGTTTGGTGGTAATTTTTGCATTTCCTTCACAATTTGCATTCTTCTCCCTTTTTTGCTTTGCTATGTGTGTGTGTGTGTGTGTGTGTGTGTGTGTGTAGGGCATGAAAGTGTGGTGAGTACATGTTTTTAATATCTTGTTTCATTATTAATTGTTGTTTAATTGTGTAATTAATGGTAGCACAGATACAGTAGATACAGTACCAGTCAAAAGTTTGGACACACTTTCTTATTCAAGTGAATGGAAGGTGTGTCCAAACTTTTGACATATGAATAATACACACACATACACCCTGACACACACACACACACACATATATACACACACACATACAAAATCCAACCACCCAGGCAACCAGACGTTCAGCTGCACCTTCCAGGATAACAAGATCTTGTTCGCAGTATGGCAACAGCTTGAATGTTCCAAACTGCTCCATCATTACTGCCAGAGAAGGCTGGACACAAATATACACACATACAGACACACAGTTACACAGGCAAACTGGAAGCAGTCCTGTATATGCTATTGTGTTGCTCATAAATTTCATAATGAGCAAGCAGTGGCACTAAAAAAAACTGTGATCTTCTCTGTCATAGTTTGATGGTAACCTGATTGTAATATGATTTAAATAGTTTGCAAACTAACAAACATGTAGAAATGTATATAACATAATTTACAAATTTAAACAAAAAGGCAAACTGCAGCACCGCACATGCACTTATGTGACCTTGTAAAGTGCGCACCGCTCAGCTCATACCTACATCCAAAATAGCAAGTTGGTAAGTAAGTAATACATGGCCTCATGAAGCCTTGATTAGCATATGAAATCATTATAACTCCAGCAGTGGCAATGATAATATCTTAATGTCATTTGAAGGACTGTGTGCTTATCTTTGTATAGAGAAAATTGTCTGTGGACTTTTTTTTTAAAGTTACATAAATTCAAAATAGCATGATATTCCAGTGAAAAATTAAACAAAAATGTTTTTCTTCATTCCTAAAAAGGTTAAAAGGGACTTAAAGGATAATTATGGTTTATTTAAACGTGATTCATGTCACCCCGGATGTATATCCTTAGCCATAATGCTTGTTCCAGACGGCTAGTTTCTGTATTTACATTCAGTCTGACTCTGCTGCTTATGCTCAGGTGCTTATGTTCCTCAAGTATGGAAGTCTGCCAGCTGATGTGCAGACTGCACTAACACTGTCCTGTTTGAAGAATAAACTGAAGACGTTTTTGTTTTATTTAGCTTTTAACTAAGTCTGTGTTTGTGGGTGTGTGTATAATGTCTGCCTGTATCTATGTCCAAACCAAATTTTTACTGTTTTACTGACAGACAAGCAATTTAAATGATTCATTTTGCTCCAGTTTTCATTTCCCTGAATCTCTACAACAGAACTGGTGAGTGCAAAGTTAGCATGACCTAGAGCCATCAGGTTGAAATAAATCATTTATTATCCTCATCAATTATCCTTTAACTGATTAATTACCAAACAACAGTAATATACCAAATTGTAAATTGAATGCACTGTATGTTAACAATGAAATGTGAAAGACTGAACAACAAAATAGTGCAGCTTTAATAGCAACTATAAGCACAGTGCAAATAAAAAAACAGAATTTCATCCAGACTGTGAATGTTTAAAGTTTCAAATCATCCTTTCACAATCTCTCTCTCTCTCTCTCTCTCTCTCTCTCTCTCTCTCTCTCTCTCTCTGTCTCTCTCTCCTGCTCTCTCTCTCTCTTTTGGGTGCTTGGGTGTGAACACTAACACCCTGTTGTTTTAAAGTCCATTGGGTGGACTCAAGCGCAAAAGGCACACACACTCAAGAAATCCCAACAGGCTGGTGCCAGAAAGTGAGAAACACCGACAACCACACGTGTTGTGTTAGTAACCTCAGCCCTCTGTGTATGTGTGTGTGTGTATGTGTGTTTGTGTGTGTGTGTGTGTGTGTGTGTGTGTGTGTGTGTGTGTGTGTGTGTGTGTGTGTCTCAGGACCCAGGACTCAGGACTCAATTAAGCAAGCATGTGTGGAATGCTTTCAGGGGGAACGGAACAAGATGGCTGTGGGGCCGACACTATGTGCCCCTCTGTCTCACTCGCCCTTGATCTCAATTGGTCTCGCTTTGGCTGACCCATGGCAGCGTGAAGGGGAGCCATATCACGCACACACACACACACACCCGCAACTCACACACAAAGTGCCATGAGGGGGAGAGATGTCTCGCCTGGACAGTCTAAAGGGGTCTCAAGGGTCCCATGCTGTCTCTACTCTCTTTCTCCCTGTCTCCCATGACACCAGAGAGATAAACGAGGCTTGGTCACCTAATGAAGCATGTTGAGTCCTCTATGAGTAGCTTGTAATACAGCTACTAATAGCCTATTTGTATAGGTGCAGTCCTTATAAAGTCCTTTTTGGATTTTTGGATCTTTTAACACGTTTGAAGGTCATTTATGTCCAAAAGAAGAGAACCTTTCCAAGCTGTACAACAATGTTGGTATCATATAGGGGGTTTAAAGTCCCCCTCCACTCAAGAAAGTGTTTCTCCTCTTGTACCTTCAGTTGGATGCTTGAGCTTCGCTGTGCAGAGCGATGTACGTGCAGAGTTTGATACTATAAGGTGGTTTTCAAAATCATCTGTTGAATGTGGGAAGTTCCTTAAATCTGAGCTTAAGGCACGTATGTACGAGCAAGATTTGTGACATCACAACTAGTATGTAGCCTATCATGGATTTCTCAATGAGGGAAAAGAATGAGATGTCATTTTAAGGATTTTATAAAAGGTTATTTAACCTCTTTTGTGAAAAAAGAACATATCAGACATAAATTATTATTCCAAGTTCAGTATTTTTATATATCTTAAAACATGTCTGTAAACTTAAGTTTTCCACCCTGCTAATATCATCTCGTCTGGCTACCTAGATCGACTACTTAGCAACAGTAGCATCCACTTACCGGTTTTAAAGATCTCATAGCGCAGCGAGAAGCCCGCCCCCTGGTGAGCGTAGTCAGATACGAACTTGATGTGGAGCGAGGGGCCTGATGATATGATCGGTGCAGGGGCGATGTTGCTGCAGTGCTTTCCTAGTAGGTCGGCCGTCTCTGAGTTCCCATCGTGGATTTCTACATAGTCATACCTGCAGAGGACAAACAAATACATTATAAATACCTTCCCTCCTTCCTACATTATAACATTCATTCACCAATTTCAGTGACATGCAACACCACAGGGACAATAATGAATCTATCTACACATTTAATGAATATACTGATGAGGTGTTTTGTGAAAGAAGGGAAAGGATTTGAATTTGAATCCTTCCAAGCTGCTTTTACTGTTGTTATTAGGACTCTTTTTTTTTTTTGTGGTTCTTTCATCTGGCAGGAATCACATTGGATTTGGCTACAAAAGGAACCCAATGAGCAAATTGTTTGCATCTATCAGTGGCTAGAGGGACTTCTGAAAGCATGAGCGTCATTACAATTCAAATGAATGCAGCAGAAGACATTGGTAGTTCACAGATGGTGGAGGAGGAAAAGAAACCCCCCTGTATGAGGCAAAATAGGAAGAAAAACCTTTTTAAAATTCTATAACTGCACTGTAATTGAGTGATTATATACTCCAACTGCTGCGAGTTTCATGGTCTAAAGAACACCATTTTATGGATTATAACTACATTATAATACAAACAAAAAGGAGACTGTGAATGTAAGATGATGTGCTCCCTCTCAGCTTGCATAGGGAAACAGTGGTGTCACATGTGTACGACAGACTTTAAAAATTCAAAAGGAAACTGATTCCCACTCTCACAAAACTAATTTACCTCATTTTCTACTTGTTATTCTCAAAGTAAATAACAAGTCTGATGACTATTTTTAAAGCAACGGAATCTGATGCTTTCAAAAGAAGTCGGAGCTGAAACAAGACTTCAATTGTGCAAGGAAATAGACATAAAACAAGAAAATGTACCTCACGTGTCTTCTGCTTCATCTTACACTAGGGTCAAAGTCGAGAGTATATGTAATGCTCAAGCTCTTTGAACTATTGATGAACCCTACAGATCCTTTGATGCCAGGAAAGGTTTAATGTGTAACAAATGACTTTAGTTTACATCTTTGCCTACGTCTAATTTAATAATGTTTGCAAGTCAGCCTGCTGGTCTTCAATCCGCAGAGAAATTCACATTTTCCACATTTTAGAGCGGATTTAGGTCGCGTCAGCATTTTCCTGGTCGCTATTTCCTTAGAAACATTTCACACTTTATGCTGACTATTATATAAAGAGTGCTGAACACAAATTTGACACAAAAACTGACAGTAAAGTAAACATTTCCTGTCATATCATGTCAAGTGCATTGAATTATTTATAGTTTTTTGCATTTTTTTTTCAAGTGTTCTTGTGTATAATTTTGTAATGCTATTACTTTATGGTGAAAGAGCTCTGTAATTATACAAAAAGCCATGAAATTGCACATTAAAATCTGAATTTACCCCAAAAATCACATTTATGTATTATTGCTGTCAGTAGAAAGGCTACCTGGGACTCTTTTTTTTTAGCCATAAAGGGAAAGGTGGCTTTAAATCTATTTTTATTCCCATTTCTTTGATGTTTTCTGACCACAAATGTTTGGACCTATCTTCAGACCCACAGCAGGAGTGTTGCCTCTGTGTCTGGATACCAATGACACACCTGCCTGGCCTTTAAAATAGCTTCCTGGAGAGAAATTCCTTGAGCGACTTGTCATGACAGAAGACATTAAGTGTGATTCCTTATTAAGTGAATTCAATTTTCAATTAGAGACTTTCTAACAGAGAGGCATAAGTACAGCTGGACTCTATTTGCATGTCTTCATCCATTATATTGATCAGTTCTGACCACAGTCATGTTAATTGTTCTACTACTGAGCGTTTTACATCTCTCTAGTGGAATACAATGAACACTTTACAATCAATCTCAAAGGAAACCCTCAAAGCATCTCTATGGTTATGCCATTATCCAGTTATGAGGTTGAGGAAAATGTTGAAATTAGTTGATTTAATATGATGCTTTGAACACTTTTTTCCATATTCGGAACTGGCAGGGTTTTTTCTGGTGGATGGCTAGATAGATAGACGCCAAAAAATGGACTTAGCTGCAGGACACCGCTGCTTGCTTTCCGTTTCCAACCGCGAATATCATGTTTCCATGTTTTGGGGCAGTTTTTTAAAAGCCGTAACTACAGTTGTCTTGGTGTTTACTGTTGCCATGACGACAAATACTGCCTAACTTTAAGGGAGTAGTAACTTTAACCCACACCATGTTTAAAGTGATCATTTGAACCCAAACCATGATCTTTTCCAAACCCTAACCAAGTGGTTTTTGTGCCTAAGCCTTACCAGATCTTAACCACAGTGTTGTCATACCATAAAACATAATTATTTCTTTGACAGTGAACAGTAACGGTTTAGGAAAGCACCGATAGAGGAGGCTCCTATGGGTCGTTCTGGAGTGCATGTTACAATCAACCTATGTGGTCATTTAGTTACGAGGATGTGTTGCACAAGAGTGTGTGTTTTTTGCTCTGCAAGCGTCTCTGTGTGTTCACATTTGTGTGTGTGTGCGTGTGTGTGGTTGCTGACAGGTGAGCAAGCTCCTGACATAATGAGGGTCATGCACCTCCCACCCTCCCATCATGCTTTGTGTCTACTTTGCGTGGAACTTCACAATCATGATGCAAGCTGTCACTGTACCGTAAGCACGTGTGTGTGTGTGCGTTTATGTGCGTGCGTACGTGTCACAGGTCTTGTCATATTTTCCCAAGAAAACGCCTCATCACGGTGACAGTTTCCTCCTCCTCTTTTTTTATGCAGACAAGATGTCTCTTTCTTTCTCATCCTGGCTCACTCTTTCCATAATTATTTTTCAATGTTTCACCTTGCAACACTTTCCTTTTTTTTCTGTCTTTCTTTGTGTTTTCCTATTCTCTGTCCCCTTTTCTTCTCTAGCTTTGTCTAATGTGCTGTCAGGCTTATAACCAGTGGCCAAGAGCCAATGTGGTAGAAAGACAAAAGGAGGCAGATATAGGGAAGCAAGAATATTAGAATATTTTAATATCTGAATTTAAAACTCCTCTTTAGCGGTGCTGATCGAGACAGATAGATCGACAGAGAGAGCTCTCTTTCCACTGGCAGCAAACAAAAAAATTATTAACCATTAACTGGTAAAGTGTTGGACAGACACAGCCCAATTATGCTTCTGAATCTCAGCTGGTGAAACCACTATTCTGTCCACACCTGCTCTCCATTTTTGCTCACATGTTGTTTTAATACAGCTACAAAAATTAGTCGATTGATCGATTAGTCATTTGACAAAATATTTATTGGAAACTATTTTGATGATTTATTTTGTAGTCATTTTTTAAGCAAAAAATCATAAAATTTGCTGTTTTCAAGTAAAGATTTACTGCTTTTCTTTGTCATACATAATAGTAAACTGAATATCTAGATTTTGGACATTTGAAAACGTCACCTTTGACTCAGGGGAATTGTAACTTTTTCAATATTTCCTGACATTTATAGACCAAATGATTAATCGAGAGAATAATCAGCAGATTAATCAATAATAAAAATAATCATTAGTTGCAGCTAAATGCAGCCAAACTTATGTTTTTGTTGTTTTCATTTACATACTTTTCTGTATCTGTTGTCAGCCAACTGAACAAGTATAAAACTGTAATTTGATCATGGTTAAATACTTTGTCTTGACCAGGCAACCTAAAACTCCTGTAGTGCTGCTGTGAGACATCAATCAAATAACTATTTTATGATCGCCATGTTTGACAAAACAAACATAAATACAGAGTAATGACAACTGTTGGACTGTGTATTGACATTTAAAATGAGTGATCACAGACCCGGGCTAGAGCTGCTTAACTTTACAGCTGCATAGCCAACCATGTCTGAGCAGGGATACACTTTCAAAAAGCTCTGTTTTCCTCATCCGCACCGAACACAAAGGCCAGCATTTTCAGAGTAATCTTCTCTGGAAGAACATTTAGGGAAAAAAAAAAGCTCTGTTTTCAGGTGTGGAGGAAGGGTCAAAACGGAGAGAAAAAAAGATTTCAAATTTAGCCGGCACCGTGTGGATGTAGTCGGAGAGAGAGAACATGACACTGCATTCACGCTGCCAACTCCTCCCATCAGACAGACAGAGACAGGTGTCCCTCCATCCCTTCCTCCCTCCCTTATCTCTCTGTGCCTTTAGTAGAGAGCAGAAAGACATACACAGCTACATCTAAGTCAGCACACACATACCTGCACATACACGCTTTCTGTCTCACACACACACACAGAGCCTGTGGCCACGCTCTCAGGTGGATCTATAGATGGGTTTGAGGTTTCCTACAATCTGTCTCTGTGTGGGAGGTACATAGCTTCGAACAAACTGTTTAATCCCATCATCTCTGCCCCCCTCTCTCTTTCCTCTCCCCCAATATATTTCACTGCAGCCAATTGGTAAATTTACTGAGACTTGCCATAGGGAAAGAAGTAGGAATTTGTTTCCTTGAATTTTGCTTGTTAACAACGGGTGTACAAGATTTTTTTTTTTTACTTGCTTACATGAAGGAAACAGTGTTTGAGTTGTTGACTTGCAAGATTTATGTGTGCTTGTTTGTGTGTGTGTGTGTGTTTGTTTGGGGGAGGGGGGGAGGGGTGTTTCAAGGGGTGAGAAAGCTCTCCAAAGCCTGTCTGACGTGAACCCAAGAAAAGGTTTGGATACAGATGCACTCCCACCCCTCCATCCTCCTCCTCCTCCTCCTCCTCCTCCCCTCTGCCTTGGTTTTAATTGCCTTTCACACGTTTTTTTCTGTCTCTCTTTAGGTCAGGAGTTGTCTTCTTACACCTGCACATTTCTTTCATCTAACTTCAGGGGTGCCCTTAGCAGTAGACAGAGCGTCTGCACCACAGACACACAAACAGATGGACACACACACACTCTGAAAAGAGCTAAACGAGGGACAGAATTGCAGAAATTTCCAATTTCCCCTATGTGTTGTTTTTATTTTTTTATGTTTCATGTCGCCATAACTTTAACTTGATTAAATTAAACTGAATTGACAACATACCTAAGGACTTTGAGAATCATTTCACTAAGAACACACTATTAAGTTAATCATGAAATAAAATGTGGTTCAAACCATTTAGTGGAAAATTAAATTCATATTTTTACAGACTGTTACTTTGTGTTTTTTCCTACCAAGTATGGAAATTCCCACTGTTATGTTTTCATTTTGTTGCTGTTTACATTTACTATTTTTTCTCTAGATTTTGTCATTTTCTCGTGCTCATTTTCTTCGAAAGGGAAGTGAAATAATTGGTGGAATCATATAAACATTTTTAGAGGAACCGAAACAGTCAACTATGAGTAGATTCAAACACACAAACACTTTCCGCCTCCAGTCATATGAATGACACGACATGATTTAAGCTGAATTCTTAAGAGGTGGTGTAAAGTAGTTCAAAGAAAGTAAAACTAAACCGTAAGGCTCTCTGTCAGGACAAATTACAAATAGAAATGGTGAATGTTTCCATTTTTTAACAAACCACAAACTGACTTTATTTGGAAGTGAGCAAAAAAAAAACCCGAAAGAAAACTCCAAACATTTAAACATTTCTTCTGACTGGTCAGAGATTCCCCTAGCAGCACTGATAACTTGCATAAGGCATGTCAGGCTGGAGTTCAGCAGCTGCTACTGATCTTTCTTTCTTTCTTGCTTCTTATTCTGATGTATGACCATCCTTGGAGATCCCAAAAAAGATACATTACACATTCAGCACATATATATCTCAAGCTTTGTTCATACTCCAATACGTACACATACAACCTCATACTTGTACGTGGACAGCAGACATGCACATGCTTCTATACCTACTACGATCAGGGGTCATCCACGTTCAACACGTGCACTACAAAACAAGCTAACAACCTCATGGCAGTAAGAAGAAGAGCTCCTTTGTAGTAGTATTTGGCTAAACAACAAGAAATGGTGGGAAAAAAAACAAAATATGTGCTACAACTTAACAAGAACAGGACCAAGGATGAAGAGTAGAGTACATAAATACACAAAACAAGCGTTCAGTTTGCTCTTCTAGTGCATGTGTAGTTGGCGTGCATGTTGTGCATACAGTACAGTCTTTGGGGTCACAAATTTTTTGGCAATGCACAAACATCCACACAGTGTCCCTGCAGACCTTCATGCATTTGGGCAGTTGACAAAATTTGCATGCAGACCCATGCAGCCATGTGGCAACCATGAAATGGCCTTTAATGTTCACATCACAGCGCTAAAACACCTGATCAAAGTGAAGGAAACATATTTCTTCTACTTTTTTTGCTGTTAAATGCTGATAAAACAGAGTTATTAGTTGTTGTTGTTGACCAGCAAAATATGAGCATCGGTATAAGAATCCGAGTGTCAATATTGGTGACTGTATTATCTCTGAAAACTCAACCATCAAAAACCTTGAGGTGATTTTTGATTCCTGTCTGACATTCCAGTCTCATATTAAGGCTACTACCAAGACAGCATTTTTTCATCTTGGTAATTTTGCCAAAATCTGACCTATTCTATCAGTGCATGATGCTGAAACCTTCATGCATGCATTTGTATCTTCCAGATTTGATTATTGTAATGTACTTTTTTCTGGTCTTCCTAGCAGTTCTACTAGAACTCTGCAGCTTGTTCAGAAATCTGCAGCTAGAATCTTGACAAAAAAACAGAAAAGTGGACCTTATAACACCCGTTCTGACCTCTCTTCACTAGCTCCCAGTGCAAACTAGAGCTGATTTTAAGGTTCTTCTTTTAACTTGTAAGGCCTTGCATGTACTTGCACCACCTTATTTATCTGAGCTAATTACACCATATACACCAGCACGCCCTCTTCGCTCTCTAGATGCTGGTCTCCTGGCCATTCCTTCAGTTAACAAAAAAATCAGTTGGCTTCAGAGCATTTGCTTTTACCGTGCCCCCTTATCTCTGGAATAGCCTTCAATTACATTTTAAAGAAGCACCTTCAGTTGAAATCTTTAAATCAAGACTGAAGACCTACCTTTATTCTCTTCATTACAGCCTCCCCTAAAACTTAGCCAGGCCCATCACCTTTTAACATCCATTTAACATTGATGTTTTTAATGTGGTTGTTTCACTTTTCATTTTTATTATTGTAAATTGATTGCTGTATGTTTGTCCTATGTATTGTGTATTGGAGCCATGCTGCATGCTCCTCTTTGTATCATTTGGTTCCTGATGCAAAACCTGTTAAAGCAGGAGTCTTTATGTATTATATCCATTACCTTAATCTATAAAATGGTTTCTTAAACTTTTAGCAATGACTCAAACAAATCACAAACTCTGTGAAAAGTTAAAAAATGCCATCCTTTCAGTCAGTCACAGTAAAATGTTATATACGCAGACCTGTGGATGAAACATTGGGTCCCATGCAGCACTAAAGTCGTGTGTTTTAATTTGGTGTGTGTTAGTTCAAGTCTATGAGCATGACCCACACACTCACCTTGTGTATATACAGCCTATCCATATACCTGAAGCGTTAAAGCAGCCTTAGTGAGTCTGTCACTGAAGCAGTTAATAGAGAGTGAGGAGGATGACTGACTTCACTGTTATCAAGTAATAGGCCTATTACTGCAGACAGATGGACAGAGTGTGCGGTTGTCTGTGTGTGCATGTGTGTGTGTGTGTGCATATGTGTGTGTGTGTGTGTGTGTGTGTGTGTGTGTGTGTGTGTGTGTGTGTGTGTGTGTGTGTGTGTGCATGTGTGTCCAGCAGTAGTCTCCAGGACAACTAATCGATTCCTCATTATGGTTTTAACACACATTGATCAGGGTCAGTCCTTCAAAGATAGACAGACACACAACACACACACACACACACACACACACACACACACACACACACACACACACACACATACACACACAAACACACAGTCATTACAGTAACAAGACATCGATCAGGCAGACCTTCAGGGCCTCAGGGAGTGTCTGTATATCAGAGCACAGATATTATCATTATTACCTGCATTACCTGTGTGTGAGTGTATGTATGTGTGTGAGTGTGTGTGTGTGTGTGTGTGTGTGTGTGTGTGCGCGCTTAACACATCCACTAATTTCAGACCTTTTTCTGTAAACATTAGTTCTCTTGATAAACAGGGTAAGGTGTCAATCACACTGGACTTCAGTGCAAGAAGTGGAGGTGGTGATTTATTCTAACTTCCAGTGGTGTTTTGGAGGGTCTGGAGTGTATGCGCTCTGGGCGTGTCTCACATTCTTGGAGCAACAAACTGCACTTCAAGTTGGGTGAAAGCATCATTTGGCATCTAATACGATCACTGCCTTAAAGTTTTTGATGTATCAAATGCAGGTAAATAAACCTCCACCTGTGTTGTACCTCACATCTGGGCTCCGAGGTGTTCTCTGATTACACCATCTACTCCTGACTTGTATCTCTGTAGCTTTCTAATAACATTGTCTTCCAGCTTTGTCCTGGGACGCTTGTCTGGATGCATGACTCTCCTGCTGCTAGAGTGACTGTGATGTTAATGCAAATATGCGGGCAGCAGCTAAATGCCCACAGCTGGTAACTCAACATCCTCTGTCACATCAAATGCTGTTCCTCTCGCTTCCTCTCACTGTCATATAGTCTCTTCAACTCTCATTCCACCTTTCTCTCTCTTCCTTTTGCCCCGAGGACAGTGTCACATCAAATCATTCTCCTTTTGCACCTTGTGTCCCCAGGACTTTTGCCTGCCAGTCAGGAGAGATCAAACATTTCTAGATTTCCACCAAAGTCTAGTTTCAAAGTATAGCATGTTTTTTTAACAGTTGTTTCAGACACCTGTGCAAAGTAATGTTAATAAATTGGGTTGTTACTTATAGAGAAAAAGAGAAGAGAAGAGAAGAGAAGAGAAGAGAAGAGAAGAGAAGAGAAGAGAAGAGAAGAGAAGAGGACAGGACAGGACAGGACAGAAAAGAGATCGAGCGTGAAGTTAAATGATTGATTGAGGCAGAGCACAATGACAAGGTCTAAATCATTAGTGAAACTATTAGCGTTGACTGCTGCTTCTCTCATATATAAATCACTTCTTAACTCACTCACTGCTTTACATCTGCCATACAAATGTGAAACTGCCTACGTGCCTGTCTGCTTATTGTGCTTACGCTGTATACGAGACTATTTGAGAGGCCAAAAACGCTTGCACCTCTGTGTGCCCATTTGTAATCTTGTTTATGCAGGCGTATTGCATGGGAGTCTTTAAGTGTGTGTGTGTTTCTCTCAGATAGCATCTGTCTGGGGTGTGATCCGAGGTAAAAGAGGAACAGGGAGGATGGAGAATGAGGAGAGGATGAGAAAAAAGAGAGACATATAGAAAGGAGACTTAAGAGATGGATAGACATAATCTAAAGGATGAGAGAGGATGAAGACGGATATAGGCTGAGGAAAAGTCTATAGATGATGAAGACAGAGGAATAGATGCATTTTAAAGAGGGAGGCGAGTGAAGGAGAATGAGAAGGAAATGAGAAGATACGAGAGGAAGACAGCGAGACAGAGAGAAAAGAAGAGGTGTGTGGCATTTGGCTTGCTGCCTGTGTTTTTTCATATGCAATGCTGAATAATTATTTGGCCTATAAAAGGACTGGCCCACTACAGAAGGAAGAGGGTGAGAGAAGAGGAGAAGGAGGAAAGGGAAGGAAAGAGGGGTGGAAGGAGGAGATGCGATGAAGAAAGAGGTATGGACGGAAGGCGCAAGAGCAGATGAAAGATGATAGATGGGGTCCATTGGACAGCGGTGAGGGGGATGGAGGTAGGGGGGGTGAGGATGAATGGAGGGGAGAGAGGGAGAGAGAGAGCCAGGGGGAAAGAGGAGAGGAGGTAGAGAGAGAAGGGAAGCTGTCAGGATGATTTGAGCCTGCCCTCAACGGACCCTGACGCTGCATTTTTCCCTAAGCAGCTGTGTGTATCTGTGTGAGTATTTGTGTGTGTGTGTGTGTGAGTGTGTGAGCACACACACACACACATTCTTTCCAAACACTCCAAATAGAGATCTTGCTTTCACAGATAAGAGTAGAGCAGTGAGCTAAGAGGAAAAATGTGAAGTAGGCAACCAACTGCCGTCTCGAAAAGCTACAATTTAGAAAAATATCATTTTGCAGTAGTTCTTTGACCTTAACTATCTTAGGGGATTACTTTCTGTCAAATACATTTACATCATAAATATTCATATCAGTGTAGAAAGAGTGCAAATACAAGTAAATTAAGTGGCTTTTCTCTGCAGTACATTTCTGAAAAACACATAAAACGAAAGGAATACATCTAGGAATACTGTCAAAGAGTTGGACTTGTTGCTTTGTAGAGATCTAGGTTTTAAATTTGGATGTCTGTCTGTCACTTGAGGAGGTTATGTTGCATATTAAACCTCATGTTTACGTAATGGCGTGAAAATGATGGTTGAAAATAGCTTCAGAAAGGAGAAGTGACCTTAAGTGAGAGACTGCGAGCACTACAAATATCTCTCTCTGATGTAGTTATCATTAGAGCGCACTGAAACTGAGGCTAAAAGCGACAGCGTCTTAAACAATTACACGCCATATGTAAAATAACTTTCATCAGCATCCAACTGCAAATGAAGGTGAATGCAAGAAGAATATTCTTGCAGACACAAGTACAGTATATACCCACACGCACATACAGTCTCCTTTGTGCATGTACCAGTCCATCATGTGCTTTTGGCCTTTTCCACACACAAACCCTATCAGATACAGCTGTTGGAAGCTAACTGAAACCTGTCACCAGTGACGGACTGATGTGGCACTGTGATGCGTGTCATGTGACAGGGAAAAAAGGAAGTCACGCTGAGTCATGATAAGCTATGCTTATACTAATTTTAACAAGGGCACAGGCTTTTTTTTTTTTTTTTTTATCAGTGTTGCTGTTCGTGTCTCTCGCTCCCTCCAGCTGACTCCTTAATTTGCTACTGTATATGAATCTTAATGAAAACATTGCTCTCTCTCACTGACCACCTCTCCATCGATTTTGCCTGCAAAGCCAGTGAAGTGCTCAGCAAAATGTGATGCATTATGGATTACAGATTACCATCTTAAATTGCAATCAGGACCGTAATAGATTAGATTGCTTCAACATAGTGACATAATAAAACAACCCTTCTCTGACTAGGGCATACATATTAATAACAAAGCTGTTTGTGTGTGTGTGTGTCCATGTGTCTGTGTGTGTGTGTGTGATGATACGTGCTTTTGTGAGAGACAGATGTAACTGTATCATGCGTTTTTTTTATGGGATAAATAGAGACAGAGAGGAACCATATTCCCAGTTCACAATACAGTCTTTGTCCAGAAACACAGACGACTCCTTTGTCCCGACAACATGAGCGTGTGTATCCGTGTGTATTCTCCTCTCCATAAACTGAAGATTAACAGCAGTTTACTGTTTACCAATGCTGTTATCTACAAGCTTGAGAAGAGGAACATATGGACAACATTCTCATGGCGATATTAAACGAATCTGATGAGACGAGACAATTGTAAAATATGACTTTTAGAGGCAGAAAACAGAGAGGGACAGATTGTGTTCCAGAGAAAGACAACATTTGACAGACACGGAGACAGACGTTGGTATGTGTGTGTTGTTGCTGACAATCACCGGGCGACCACGTACGTCTGCCCCCCCCCCCCCCCCCCCCACACACACAGACACACATACACACACACACCCTCTGCTCCTTCTCCTTGGCCTCTTTGCCCTCCGAACCTAACAGATCAATTTCATCCTTCCCCTGCACACACACACACATACACAGACACACACACGACGGGCGTTGGGCGCCTGTAGACTTAAATAGCTCTGCGCTGTAGGACACTTGTAAATAACAGCCTATTAGGCTTGAAATGTTACCACCAACACTGCAAATATCTCACTCTTACTGGCATGGTTTGGACAATTACTATAATTTGTCATTACTGGAAGCAAACTGGAAGGAAAAATGTTGAGACACAGAACACTTACACTATTAGACAACCACACATACACACATATTGTACTGTATGTACCATTATAAATAAATCAGTCTACTGTTTTTACAGTTCAAGCAGAATGTATGTAAGAAATCCAAAGAAGAAAGAAGAAAGAAGGGCAAGGGGACTGAACGGGAGGAAAAACCAAGGGGAAGAGGGAGAAGTAGACAGAGAGGAAGAGAGCATGTAATGCATCAAAGTGATCCAAAGATAAGAACCGTAGAGTAAAACTGAAAAACGACAGAGACAGAGAAGTGTGTTTCATTTCCACAGTGCAGCGCGAAAGTAGAGCAAAACAGCAAAGCATAACAGGCCTTTTCAACCTTTCAGCCTTTCAACAAACAGCCAGCCGGTGAAATATTGATGCTTCAATTCCAACAAAGAGATGTCTGAATGATTTTGGTACATCTGAGTGGGGGAAATTTGCCTATCTATAATTGATATGGCTGAAATGTTAATAACTCGATGGGAAAGAACCGGAACAGAGACATAACGGGAGAAAGGGGAAAAGTGTAAGTGTGTGTGTTCCTGAATTTGTCTGCCCTCTTGCGTGTGTCAGTGGGTTTATATTTGCGGCCCCCTTACACACATAGTACCCATTAAACTCCTGAGAGCCAGTGGTCTCTGCTCTACCGCAGTCCCACAGAAGTGAGGGAAGGCCAGTAGTTTCATTTAAGGGCCCATGAATTTATTGTTAAAGAAGAATGGCATTCATGTTTGTGTTTTCTGTCTATAGGTTTTAGCTCAGGTGACTAATAAGTAATTCTCTTGTCTCATAATCTTTCCTATTATAATCCTGATGTTACTTTTTTTGTAAAACTGCTGTTTTCCCAGCTGCAGCTCCAACTGCGTGATATGGTATGATTTTTGGAAGAGGTTTTTCCTGTTTTTTTGGTTTTTTTGCAGTGCTTGGACTGGCCCAGAAACCATTTGCTGATACTGGCCCATGAGGTTTAACTTAAATTACTTGAAAAATTACATTATTTGATTAAATGTTTTCATTTTTTTTCACATTCTCATTCCAGTCTTTGTCCTTTTATCTGTTTTTGTAGTGTGCAATGTTCCTTCATATTTCTCTTTGGAGCACTTTGTTTTGAAAAGTGCTGTACAAATCTAGTTCATTATCGTTAAAATGTATGTTTTCTAACCCGTGTGACTGCTTCACTATTCTGTTTGCTTCTTAACCAGTCTCATACTCGTCTGTGTTTTAGTTTCAATGCTCCGAACTGCCTGCATTTCTTTCAGTCTCCACATGCAACAAAAGTAAACAGCCAAAAAACGATCATGGACAACAAATCCTCTAATCTGTGTTCAGTATTCTGTATTATTTCGAAGTGTGAAAACCATCCTGGAACAGTAAATGTGTTGTAATTAGACTTTGATAATTAGAGATGAGGGACCAAGGGAGGTCCCAAAGTGATTATTATGGGCTAGCTAAAGCCAGACAAACAGGAGGAGAGTGGGCTGACCAAATACACCCAACAACTCTCACACAGAGACAGGCTGCTGGAGACAGAAACTACGACAAGAAAGTTTTTTTTTTTAACAATATTGTGGTCAAAAGTCAAACCTGTGAAGCAACTTTAAATCACAATCTCAATCCATTCTTTTTCTCCAAATCCCTTTTTTTTTTTTTTTACCACCTATGCCTTTAATAATCCACCTACTCATCCTTACCTGCAGTCCAGTTTCTCTATCTCAAAGTGTGGGTTGAAGTTTAGGACGATACGTTGTGAAGGTTCGGGGGCTGTGATGACCCAGCGGCAGTTCTGATGAGGTGGGTACTCAAGTGGGTAGCCGGGGGTGGTGATGTAACCGGCGTCGCTGGCATCTAAATAGCCACCGCATGGTTCAGACGCTGGATGGGGAGAGACACAGGGGAGGAAGAAGACGTATTAGAGGTGAAATAAAGTTAAAGGAAAGTCAAGTGGATGCAGTAACATGATGCTTTGCGGTGGCCTTTATCCACTTTATCGCCCTGCGTAATGAGCTATGGAAATCTTCCTATACATGCATTGAAAGGATCTGAACTGTGATGAAATTGTTGTGTAACGTTTAATATTTTCATCATAGGTTAATACATAGATTCACTGGAATGAGGTCATTGATAAGTGTTACAAAATGTGATTAAAAAAACAACTCAGACAAAAGAAGGGGAGAAATTAGAGGGCAGGGGTTGAGGGAACCATCAGGAAAGGTGAGAAAACAAATTACTATTGAAAGACGGAGGAGAAAGAAAAAAGAAAAAAAGAAAATGCCAACTGATCAGATAAGCCTTTCACAACTATAGTACTTCCTTCAAAGCAGCATATGCGCGTCAAAAATACCATCAGAGTCAATGTTGTTTGCTTATCGTGCCTGACCAGGACGATGTCAACACACTAATACATATTAATTTAATGTATATTTGTTTATTAAGCATGATTTCACAATAGGGAATCAGGGCAAACCAGATAAAAATGAAGATAAGAGTTGTGTGTTTGCAGAGACAGGATATGAAAAACAAAGAAGTGTGTGTACATGTGTCTGGGTGAATGCGGTGTCAAAGGTCAACGCAGCATCATAACGTACAAAGACGCCATTCTGACCCAGCACGACTGACACACACACTTAGACGGTGAATGAGCCATCCAGATGCCACAGTTACTGTCACAGAGCGGATCCACTTGTCAGCAGTCATACGTCTGTTTTGTGTCATAAACAATGCCATTCATTCACTGCGGCAGATGTACCCTGACATAGATGGGTAACTCATATATATCTGTGACACCCAACGGCATAACATGTCCGTTACACACAACTCTGCTGTATTAGATCTATGGAAACTATTGTGCACGATACTGGCGTCCCTGTTTGATGAACTGTGCAGGCTATCTAAGTGAGCTGAACTTCTTCATTGTTTAAGATTCAGAAAATGTAAGTTAAACATCAGAGTGGATACATTATGAGTACTTCTTTGTTAAGTCCAATTTAACAGTTTAACACACTTTGAGCCTCAATCTGCTTGAAGAGCCTCAACAACCAAGGTTGTTATCTTCTTTGTGCAACACCTCTAACTAACACTCTACCAGTCTAATATTCAGTAATTAAACTTTAAACATGACTTATTCCTTATTTTGGCATTTGCCTATTTGTCTTATGTGTGTATTTTTGGTTGAAAGAGAAAATTGAAAACCTGTGTTAGTTAAATAGATGATTGTTTTGAAAGAACTATTCTTTTAGAACAGAAATTAGTACAATTGGACCAAAGCGAATTAATTTTGAGCTAATATTTCGGGCTAAATGATGGACCAGGTCTAGATAATAGAGATGTAATCGGGCAATGAGCAGCCCCTTAAACAATTTCCTGTTTATGACAGAAAAAGGAAAACAAACTCACAATCAACCTCCTGACAGTCTGCATTATTGTTTCAATCATGGCTAAATGTTCCTAAAGAAACCCGCTTCACAAACTCGTTGTGTATCTGTATGTTTAAGTTGTGTAACTTCTTGGTCTGGGTCACAGTCAAGCCGGCTCTCTGCTATGACGTTTTAGTTATTGCCAGCGTGCTGAGTGGGGTGACATAGCCAAGTCAAACTACTCAGCAGAATACGACATGTTTTAAAACTATTAATAGACTGGCTACTGTAAACCTACTCTGTGAGGAGGCACACATGCAAACATTAACACATGCACGCACGGCATAAACACTTTATCGGACACCGTCTTCAACATAAATTCACATGGAGCTAAACAGAAGGAGGGGGGGGGGCATTTAAAATCTCACTTTTTCATCATGGCTGAAAATATGCATGCACGTAGGCTGATGGTGTACGATATATATACTTGAAAGTAGAAGTCACATCTCAGCACGCAGCACGCTAAGTGATTGACGCTTTGGCATCTATATCTGGTGTCTACCTCACACTGTCTGTAAACAATTAGTGATCACCTCTCTGTGCCTCCCTCTATCTCTCTGTCTCCGTCTATCTCTCCCTCCTCTCCCGTGTTGCGAGCCAACTAATCTTGTCTATCTCCTCCTATCTGTTTCCAATCTCCCTGGTGACATACAGTAATACAGGAGTAGAGTTACAAGGCCTATGTAACCAAGCCAGACGTATTCATCTCAGCACCACCTGGATTAGTGTTTAACCAGTCAGGAATCTCACAGCAGCATCAGCCAAACACCACTTTTAGCACACCACTTGGCTAACTGTATCTTACGAAATATCTGGGATATGCAGAGGCGATGCAAAGGGGAGAAAATCTAGATTGTTAGAGAAATCTGATTCATTAATGAGCGATTGCTTGGGACTCATAACGCATACTTAGTAGCTCTTGGGCTGGGTCTTAAGGATTAGTCTTGTTCAGGCTTATTCTTGATTAGGCTTATCCTTTTTCATAGACGACTATACGACTCTTACTTTACTTTTTTTCAACTTTCAACTGACTTCAAGACACTTTTTCGACCAACCAATGGGTATACAGTAGAGGAGTGAACACAATAACATGAACACCTGTGCAATCTAAGTCAATCCAGTACAATAAACCTTTATGAAACGTGTTTTTTTTTGGGACTGTGTCAGAGTTCTCGTATTTGCCGTTCATGTAATGTGAGTTTCTGTAGGTAACATCTTTGTCTTTGTATCCATTTTTTGATATTCATTCTCAGTCTAACAACTCCCTTCCCCTCATTTTTCTCTCCTCACCTCTGGCGTGCAGCCGATAGAGACGGCACCTCCGAGTGTCTGATGAATAAGGCTGGTGTGATAGAGAGGCAGACGCTGTGTGCGCCCCAAGTATTGTGTCTGCTCTACTTCAAGGGTCTATCGATCTCCGGACACACACAAAGTCATTCAACGATTATCACATCCAAACAGGGCAGGACACGACTTGAGGTTATGAGTGCATGGATGACATCATATCCTCTCGCATGTGTTGTTACTGAACATATTTCAGGTGAATTTGATATTGTTTGTTTATTCAGTGTGCTAGATATACACACATTAAAGTTACACTGAGACTGAGCTCATGTGTGTGAGTCCTTGCAGTGAGTATACCGATAAACAGGGAGAGTAAAACATTGTTTTCCTTTTGAGAAGGACAACTAACTGCCATCTTAAGAGGTTATGTAAATACAGCCTCCAACGGTAAATGTATAGCGATGCTAATTTGTATTCCCCCCCTACAGCATTCTGACCTGCAATATCTGTGTGCATGCGTCTCAGAACAGAGGAGATGCTGAGTTGGGGGAAAAGCCTGACTTCATGTCAAGAATCATCAAACAGGTACACACAAGGAACTGAAGAGATGTAAGGCAAAAAGGGATGACTGGGGGTTGGGAAAAGAGGAAGAACGGGAGAAAAGAAGAAGAATGTTACAGGTTCTTTGACTCTTCAATGATAATTTGCCCCTTTGGACTTTACTCCAGCAATGTCACCATGTTCCCAGGTCTCAGCAAACCTTCTGTGACTACAGATGTACTCAGAAAATGAGATCCGAGTTGTAATAAACCAGAATAATCCTTTAACGGTCCTGCGCAACATCATACCCCATTATGCAGCATCATACTGGACTCTTCCACTTTTGTGGTGAGTTTTAACAACATCAGCATAAGCTGAAACAGAAGTACCACATCAAAACATCAACAGCTCTGTCTCAGTTTGTCTGTCCCTCACAGAAAACACAACCACTTCCCTACTCTTGACCCCAGACTTCACACAAGACAGCTTTTCTCTCAACCACATCAGCATGTGTGATCTTCGGGGAGAGGCTGTATTTAGACCACATATTCACAACAAATGCACAAACACAAACCGCTGAACATCGCTTATCCCCCTCTGGCTAAGACATCACTGAATTCAGACCACACACACACACACACACACACACACACACACATATACACAGGATAAGCAGCAGTAAACGGTGCTAAGCAGTCAAGCAGGAATATAAGACAGGTCACTGCATTATTTATGGTTCTCTGCCACGTTTAGTATTGCATCCTGATAACACCTATTCAGCAACTTTTCCCCACATGCGCATAACTCAACACACACACATACATGCAACCATACAGAAATGTAATAAAAACTTGCACAGAAATGCATGCACGGGGACATGCACACAAACACAAACGCACACAAAATCTCAAACAATTACAAAGACACACACTTCCACATGGAGCCGCTTTGCAAAATTGAACTAGATCCTTGTTTGTTGGCCCCAAATGCAAATTTTGTGACCTTGTTTCTAAGACTCCTTACAGATTCATTTTCCCTCTGAGTACTGAGTCTGATTTGACTCTAAAGAGACACTTTTCAGCCTGTGTGTGTGCGTGTGTGCGTGTGTGTGAGGGAGAGAGAGAGAGAGAGAGAAAGAGAGAGAAAGTGTGCCTGACCCTGCTAACCAGAAGGCTTGTTAAGAGCAAGGCTATCATTTGGCAGATCAACTTATTATCCACCATCACTGGCCCAAATACTCAAAGCAGTGCAGCGACTCTAGTATTCTCATTACTGTGACCTTGTTGGAAACAGGTCCCTGAATTTAACAATCAATAAAATCTGCATCAGAGCCTGAGGGGGGAAAAAATACAACTTTTCCCATTGATTTGTATGCATTTTTTTTATTATTTACACTGTATTTCAGTAAACTGGCTCAGTTCCAGCCTCACAAAGCGCTCACAAAATGCTTCAGGCATTGTTACCTTAAACAGTAGAAATACAGATACGTTTGTTGTAAAAAGCTTTTGTGTGACTCTGGGAATATGAGCAAATAACAGGCTGAAATGTCTTCTTTGGATCAAACCCAAAGAGCTTTTAGTCAACGAAACCTGGGAAACCTCAGGAATGGACAGAAAGAGAAAGAGAGGAGAGAGAAAGAAAGGGAGAAGGAGGCAGAGCAGGACGAAAGAAAGAGAGAGAGAGCGATGCCAGAACATCTGTCTCTCATCATCTGAAAGGAGAAAGTCAGCAGCTCAGAAAAGCTCACTGGACAGAAAATACAACTTACACAGACACACACACGCACACACAAACACACACACACACACAAACACACACCCACACACCCACACACACATATACACATATACACACAAACAGGTGGGGTTGTGCTTTTCTCCAGGTGCCCTGCATTAAGCCACAGTGGAAAACTACAGAGAGAACAGAGTGTGTGCGTGTGTGTGTGTGTGTGTGTTTAAGAGAGAGAGAGAGAGAGAGAGAGTGGGGGGGGGGGAGATAGCGGAGGACT
This sequence comes from Thunnus thynnus, assembly GCF_963924715.1. Lineage (NCBI taxonomy): Eukaryota > Metazoa > Chordata > Actinopteri > Scombriformes > Scombridae > Thunnus > Thunnus thynnus. The sequence goes on from NC_089527.1 coordinate 10,706,507, forward strand.
ACAAAGTATCTGAGATGAAAAAAGAGTGATGGGAAAATGGAGAGAAGAGAGACAAGGAGTTATGAACAAAGAAGGATGAGTGTGTGATAGAGAGAAAAAAAAACTGACATAAGAACAAGCTTCTCAACTCAAGAGCAAAGACACCACCTGATCTGTGGGGCTTCAGAGAGAAGAGAGAGAAAGGACCGTGGACAAAGGAAGATAGATAGAGAGAAAGATTTAAGAGCAAAAGCAAGACAGAGTAGCAAAGACAAACTGAAAGACAGACTGAAGGAGAACAATATGAGGAAGAGGAAGACTAGCGGACAAACCGCATTGTAAGGCAGAGAGGTAGATATAATGTTCAAGAATGACTTGAGAAAAGAGTTTGAGGTTAAATTAATTTGTTTGGGACAAATCACGCTCCAATGGAGCCCAGCCAAAGTCCACTTTAAACAGCCAAGGTACACAAGTTGCTGTGTGTCCAATGGTTTGGGCTAATCAGGATAAATAGAAATGTGCGTACATTACGCAGCATTTATGTACAATAACAGCTAAAATAATAAAGCCTTTTGAAGGCCCATTGCATCATTTTCTGGATTTGATGTTCTGTGGAGCAAAAGGGCCCCATGATTTTATCTGGTTCCTTTAACTTCAGCTGACATTGTGTTTGCATGGTGCATTCCTATGCAAGTTTACATTTAATCATATAACTGAACATAAGGTCAAGAACTACACTCAAACCTATATAGGATAATACAGATGAGAAAGCCAGGACAACTCTACTTACTGTTACTACGCAGTGTGCTCAGCCAATCTACTCTGTCTAAATAAAGATTTAATAACTTACTGGTAGGATCCTGAAATCCGCCCAAAAAGTAATTTGGACCATATTAAGTTATGGCAACAAGGTTGTTCACATAGTTAAAAAAAGATATGCTCAATGAGAAAACAATATGACAAACTGTTTAACAACTGCATACAAAAGAAATCTGCATACAGGTGTTAGGAGGTCAGTTATACATCCTCTTTCCCAGGATTTTCCCATGGTTTTCACTTCCTTGTGTTTCATGTCTGTCCCCAGTCTGTCTCTCTCTCTGCGTTTGTGTGTGGGCGTATACTGGGCATAGCCTACTGGTTTCCCTCTCCCATTCAACCTGAGCTCCTGCAGCTGATCTGCTAATCAACTCTACAAACCACAGCAGTAAAAAGTCCCCAGTTCATCTCTCCAGACTCTGCCAGCTGGTTCAGTCACCAATGCAGTTCACCACACCAGCTCCGTGTACACCTGCCACGTCAGCCTTGTCCTCATCCGCTGTTTGCCAGTTTGGATTGTGAATCCCCTGTTTACTCTGCCCTGCCTTGAGCCCCTCTTCCTGCTTCAGTCCTGCTTTTGCCCTGTACCGCTGCCTGCTCCGCTCTGCGATTCCCAGCCCCTTTGCCACGTCCAAAACCAAAGAACACTCAGCTAAGCCATCACATCCATCTTCGACTCAAGCTACAATAAACTGCCCTTAACCATTCCTGAGTCTCCTGGTCTGTGTGTGCATTTGGGTCTTAAATCGAACTGTTATAACAACAGGCTTTTCATTAGTCTTCTCTGGATAATTTATGACGCAATCATCCTAAATTACTAAAGAGTTGATTATTAAAATGATATGTGTATCCCTTTAAGTGATGGTAAAAAAAAAAAGAGTAAAAACAGCCTACTTGATGCTATTTATCAACCTATTTGTCAAGATGTGTATCAATGGAGTCTCTCTAACAAGCCATATGAATGGATTCCCAACCGTTAAGGTTCATTATTTTCCAGGCAGAGAGAACAAAGATGAGAAAACATAAGATTGACAGAGTTAGAGAGAAAAGACAGTGAGTGGATGAAACAGTAAAGAGATTTCCCACCGTAGCAGAGAGGGGCAAAAAGAAGGTGAGGGAGGTTTCTCAATCGGAGCGAGGGAAAACACTGACAGAGGGAGGTGTGGAGAAAGAGACAGGGTGTGCAATTAAAGAAGAGGTGAAGTGCCATGAAAAGTGGAAAACAACAAGATGATTCAGCGTGAAGGGAGAGAGAAAAAGGAAAACAACCTCTGGCCTTGCACGGCACTGCTCTGGAGGGACTACTGAGGACACAGAAGGCTTAGCTCGTACACAAACGCACACACACATTTTTCTTTGTGTGTGTGTAAAGCTTTACTAAAAGAAGCGAGGAGAGGCAAATGTCCTCATTTGAAGCATTTCCATGATCTCCCCATCCCTCTGAGGACATTTGTTCTTCACAAGTATACAAAAAACAAGAAAGCACACACACACACACACATACACACACACATCTCCCCATCCTCTCTAATTACTCCAGTCATTACCAATAGCCAGTGAAGACACTAGAATACTAACAGTTTACTAATGACATGATAACTGTAATTAGAACATCCTGCTGGACCCAGTAATTGTCCTTTCCCTTTTACTGACGAAAGAGAGGGAGAGAGAGACAAAGAGAGAAAATAATGTGCTGAAGGTTAATTGGCTTAATGCTTATTCGCTCACTGCAGACTCGGCTGTTGATGTCAGTGGACCAGGACCTCTGTTGTTAAGTCACTGTCACTCCAGTGATTGAAAGATTTATGTCCAAATTTTCTTTGTAAGGCTAATCCATATGTAATTTATTGGGATTTATTACGACTTAGATGTGCCTCAAAAAGAAAAAAAATGAAAAAAAAACACCAGCAGTTTGAATCACTTGAAGAATAAGGATAACCCTTAAACTTAAAAAACCTGTTGGAAAACACCTGCTACCTGAAAATGAAATCAGTTTTGAAGAGAGTCTCCACCACAGTGACACCTGCTACAGATTAGTATCAGATGTTAGATCGTCACATACAATCAATCATTTAAATCTAACCATCACCTTAAAGGAGCTGATTGAAATGTTTTCATTTGAGTTGTACTTCATGGCCTCTTTGTGAAGAAAAAACTGTCCAATGATGTCACTACGAAGGCCTTCAGCCATGTTAGAATGGGTGAAAAACATTTTATTTAACAAGTGGAAACTAAAAAATGGTCTGAAATACTCTACATATAAATTAATTCAATCAAATACAGAAAAACTAAGTCTTTTGCCTACATTATAACCAGAATATATATATGAATAATATGCTTTACCTCCTGTGCTCCACAGAGAGGAGAGGAATAAATCTGGGTTGGTTTACTGCAGGTGGCTCCACTCAACTACTGCTTCACACTCTGCTGCTTTCCTCTTATTCCACTAATGCCACTCTCATGCTTGCTCATTCCCTCTTGCTCCCTTTCTCTCGCTCTCTTTTTTTTTTTTTTTGGACTCTCAGGATCCCTTGCTCTCTCCGTTTCTTTCTCTTGCTCTCCATCTCTGCTCACTCTTTCCTCATCTCTCTCTTTTTTATTGCTTCATTTTTTTTTCGGTATGCTTTGCTAACATGAAACTTCGCAAGCCATCAAATAGCAGCAAATAGATTTTACATTTATCATTTCCTTCCCTCAGTATCAGTGAATCATTTACCATATCTGACAGTGTGGTGGTAATAAAGGATGACTAACATAGGGGGAGAAAACAATCATGGAAAATTACAAGAAAATTATGGGAATTGCATAGACAAACATAGATAGATGAGCTAATTGCCCCTTCTTTTTATAGCCAGCAGCAATATATTTTGCTGCTAATATTGAGCATTATTCATTCAATCACTTTTTTTTTTTTTTTACTCTGTTATTTGTCTCACCATAATACGCTGGTGTATTTCTAGCCTTTTGGAAGTATTCTTGTCAGTCTTCATATGCACTGAGTAATTATCCACAGAAACACAAAATTACAAAGAAGGGAACAAATACAGTTTAATTCATATTTATAGAATATAATATCTGTAATATTTCAGGCTAATAACTGATCTTCTCTAAAGCAAAGTAATTACATAGAATGACTGTGTCAGTGGCAGTGAATCAATTAATTTTGTAGAGAGCAAAAACAGGGTATAACCCCATTGTGTGAATGAATGACATGGTTGGTTTGTTTTATAGATGGCCAGTTGAAGCTTACAAAGCATTTCGACCCAGACCAATGTAACATTTAAGTATTACAAGGGGGCCCCACAGGGCAACACAACACCTGGTTATGTTAGGCATGGGGCTACAGTAAAGCTCGAGGCTGGTAAATAACAAATGCATTAGGGAGCCCAGTCACACTCATACAAGGTCTGCATTAAGTTATAGAGCAAAACATCTTTTGGTTCAGCAATACAATGACCTAACATTTTCTATTCAACTTCTAAAAGCATGAAAAGCTCAGCCAAAGCATGTAATACACTCACCAATCCACTGGGGGATACCGTGTCATTATCACGTTTTGCCTCACCTAAGTGTGAAAGTGTACAGGTGGGTTCCAATACCCACAATCCTCTGCGCAGCAGAAGATACCTAACATCGACTGAGCCGCCAAGAGAGCAAAGACAGATGACCGCACATTGACAGTGGCATGATGTATGGTGAGTGTCGGGACAGTTTTTTAAAAAACGTAACTACGATTGTTGTGGTGTTTACTTTGCCTGACAACAAAGGTTGCCTAACTTTGAGGAAGTAATAACCTTAAACCACACCACGTTTTAAGTGATCATTTAAACCCAAACCATGATCTTTCCCTTATGCTAACCAAGTGGTTTTTGTGACTAAACTGAACCAGACATTAGCCACAGTGTTGCCCCCTGCTGGTACTGCACCTTCATACACGCGTGCACTTTGCACGCTTATTACACACTTTGGCTTTAACTGGGTTGAACCATTCTGCTGCCCTTTGATTTACACAGTCACATAAAAACCTGCATATCCAAAATGCATAATTTGCAGAATAAGTGAACCAAACTACACCTGACTCATTTATTTAGTTATATGTGGGCAAGATTGTTGACTTTTTTCCCAAAAGGCGGAGAAAAAAATGTTTCCCCCTCATAAAATCACATTTAGCCACCAAAAAAAACAGTTAGTGCATACCTGTGGGCAAGTCCCCCCCGCACCCCCACTGCTAGCATACTCCTCACACTCTGTATCATAGTGAGCCAGTTTCATCATCAAGCATATTTCAGCAGAGACACTATAGAGGCAGACAGCTAGTCTTGAGTGGCCAATTATGTCCGTTTATCTCCCTTCCAGGCACAGCTGTGATCAAACGGAATGAAGAAACAGGATAAAACAGCAAGGCTAAAAAATCATTCTTCCGCTTCGTTCACTTCTTTTCGCAGCTTCCCCCTGCCTGTTTCTGTCTCTCTTACTTCCTCCCCCCTGTACTTCCATCCCTCCCTCCCTCCTGTCTCTCTCTATATACTGTATATACACTTCTTTGTCACACTATGCTCTCCTCGCTCATATCTCTGGAGACAACAGAGCAGAAGCATCTGTAAAAGTTTACTGCTGAGGGAACGTCCCCCTCACACAGTGTGAGTGCGTGTGATCCAGTGGTTCTCGATGTACCAGCAGAAAGATTTCCAGTGGAGTTTGAGGGAGTTACCAGAAAAATTAAGGTTGATATATTGTTAAAAGATGCCCTGTTATCAGGAAAATAACAGATAATCAACAAGTCCTCATATCATCAGAACAAAATTAGCTGTTGGTCGGTTATAGTGGTGACATGTTTTGTATTTTTAGGAAACTGATTGTGGTCATGCAAAAAAAAGAACTTCTTGGTTATGTTCGGGAAAGATTTGGTCATTGTTTAAAAAAAATGATGACTACCACAGTAGACAGAACAGAAACCTAGTAAAGTCAAAGGCGGTGCCCATCCACCCTGAGCTGCATAACTTCCCTGTGAGTTTTTGCTGTGTTATAAGAATCTTGCTCAGTACTTCCTGCTTTCACACTGAATGTAAAGAAGTCATTTTAACGGTTTAATTTAAATCACGTAAATCTTGGCATAAAAAGGTCTCTGGAGTGAAATCACCCCAACCAGGGAGTTCACAGTGGCCTAGAATTAGTTCGTAGTTAGTCAACAAGCAAAGCTCAACATACAGCACTTTGTTCCATGGCACATATCTTCTCACATCAGAGGTGCAATGTGATGTAAAGAATGCCTCCACTGTGTTCTCTGTACACTGTTTCTCCAAAACAACATTTGGCAGACAGGCCACTCAATCCAAGTCATGAGATCTGCAAAAGCCCCGGCTAGCCTCCTGAATAAGCCCTTAATCAATTCAGCCAACTTCTCCACAGCTACCTCTTAAATTCCCTCTTTTTTTTGCCTCATTTCAAGTAACGTATTTCAAAGCAGTCTGAACAATGAGGTGATATTAAAAAAACAGCCAAGTTCATAGTCACTTTTGCAGAAACCATTAAAGACGGTGAATATGTATTACTGTTTGTGGTTAAAAAAAAAAAAAAAAAAAGAAATTAAAAAAAACAAAACAAAACAAAAAAAATCAGTCTATTTTGAACTTTTTTGCTTCTAAAATCATAAAAGGGAGTGGAGCACCACAATAAAATATGATGTAAACGGTCTCTTTATCTTTTCTAAAAGTTTGGTTTATAAAACAACAAGTCACGGTTCTCCGTTTTCATTGGCTGACATTTCAATTAACTCATAAACGCAACCCGTGGCCACATAAAAGAGAATTTAAGTACTGATGCATTTACTTGGAATCGCCACAGGTAGGTTTGTTTTATTCAAATACACTTAAAGAGTGCGTAAAAGTGGGTTGTTTAGATACGCGCATGAAGACCTGCGTTAAACGCATTAGACCTTGCCATCTTAACAGAGTGTAAAGCGCACGGCTTGTACTGTTTCTCACTCCAGAGCCAGTGCGTACAACCTTTGAGATAAACCGTTGATGGGTGTAAATGCAGTTGCAAACACCATCACGCACAGCACACGGACTGGGGGGGGCTGGTGACAGATCTCCGCACCCTCGGTCGTTGGAAGCGGAACGAAATCGGACCCCCGTGCGTCTGCAGCGTCGGTGCTGGCCTCCGGTAGACGGAGACAGTAGCCCGGTCAGATTCGCCGCCACCTCTCCGCACAAACCGCTGTAACATTTAGAAGGGCAGACCTATACAGTCAAAGCTATAAAAGGCATGTAGCTGCCAGCCTTTAAGTTAAAAAAAAACGTATTTCAAGCAAGACTATATTATAATGACACATTATGGGATAAAACAAGTGCGTTAAGGTCGCAATTAATACTATTGCGCAGCTGATACGGATATTAGTCCCGATAGGAATATTGTGGGAACACTATAGTGATTTTTCATTACTGAACAGCCCTCATGAGATCAGTGGTTGATGAAGCTGCAGATACAAATCTACAGCATGTGGTTAAAATGTTCTCCAAGACGACAAAAATCTATATTGATACCAAGCCAACATCCTCCAGTCATTATAGGACGGAGTGAAACCAGCAGTGGACTGGGGTGATGAAAATGTTGTTGTTGGTAGTCTTACTTTATCTGTAACATCGCCTAGTTTGAGTTCCCCGCGTCCATAAACAGGTGATTTTGAAAATCGCCACAAAATCACAGACGCCAAACACGAAGATTTACGCAAATAAGGAACGAATTTAGACTTTTGTTAAAGGAAAAAAAAAAACAGAACTGATTTGTGTTCATATTTGTGGCCGTTTACTTTCACGTTGACCACTCATTACAGGTTGTCTAGCCTTACTGAGTGTGTACTGAGTGTTTACCTGTCTGGTGTAAACGCTGACAAGAGTGAAATGGGTCGACGCTGCTGCAAAGTTAAAAGAAGACAGGACATCCTGTAGCAGGTATCTCCCTCCCAATTGTGCTGAAACTGATATAATCAATGCCACTCAGTACAGTATTAATTAATGATTTATTTGAAAAGGGGAATGAGGCTGGAGTAGCTCCTGTAGCCACAAAATGCGTAATGGTTTAGGTTTCGATAAAATGTTTTACATTTTTTACGCGTTTTTTTTAACGATATGCTCCATATAATTTTATAGACTCTGTTTTCGTTATGAGTGAGAAAAAGTTTTCTCAATTCCATTTTAACACCTACGTGTGATACTGGGATTTTAGCGGGCAGCAAATGTGTCAAACTTACCTCCTTCCTCTGCTTTGACTGATGAAGGCAAAAGAAAAGCCAGTAAACATCCACAAAGCCACATGAATAAATCCATCTTTTTTCCCTTGGGTGTGGAGAAAAATCAGCTCCTCTCCTCCTTTTTATTATGTTTATCTTAGACAAAGCTGCAGTCCAAAGTCCCCTTTCCCCTCTTCTTTGCCACAGTTTCTTTCAAGCGCAACACGAGTAGTGTCCAGAAATCCACTACAAACGCCGGGTTGCAGTATGAGTTATGTCCGTGTGTGCCACTGCTTCTCTCGGGGACACTGAAAGCGGCAATCTGTGAAAGGAGATCTGAAATCAGCGCAGTTTCTACTCGAAACACATTTTTAAAGCCTCAAAATCCATTTCGGTGCGCACAGACAGCAGCACTGTGTCCCTCTGTCAGTCACAGAGCGCGTGGGAATATAGACCCCGTCAACACCGATGACAGACACAATCAGAAAACAAATAAGAAATCACTGATTGAAACCATCAGCAACCAACAGAAACATCTGCCAAGAACCATTAAGTTTGACAAAACCTGAAAAAGTCTCAAGGGACTGGTCTCCTCGTTTCGATAAAATATCCCCAAATCTTTTGCCCTGTCTCTCTTTCCCTCTGGCGCATTCACTTAGCAAAAGGACAAGTGATTTACAGAATATACATATACATATATATATATATTCCCATCGATTTTCCTCTTAATACACTGTCCCGATAACAGTCTGTTCTTGCGCAAAAGAAAACAGTGGATCTTCTGGAAGAGGCAGCTTCGGCGTGCGTGCGTAAAACTGATCGGGAGAAAATAAACGTGCAGCCTCTGCGCTCTCCTCCTACAAACTGTGCGTTTCTTCACTTCGCTCTTCTATGCCCTCTCTCTCTCTCTCTCTCTCTCTCGCTCTCTCTGTCTGTCTCTCTCCCTCTCCCTCCCTCTCTCTCTCTCTCTCTCTCTCGCTCTCTCTCTCCCGGCAGCTCCGGCAGTGCGCTCCTTCCCTTCCGATCTCTGCCGGGTTTATGGCAGCGAGCAGGGCTGCTCACTCAGTCCCCTGCCTCGCTGTGCGTGCACGCCGTACGCGTGCGCGTGTATCGGATTACAGTAGGCACCTCGGCCCGCCTCCATATAGCCCCTCACTGATTAAAGAGCAGTTTCATCTCTCTCTCCTTCTCTCTCTCCCTCTTTGCCTCACCCTCTCTTACCGTCTATATTTCCCACCATCTCCCTCTCTTTCATTTATACCACATTTCTCCCTTGCCTCTCTATCTAGATACACCCTCATTTACTCTTTCTATTCCCTCCCCATCTCTCTCCTTTCTTCCTCCATCTCTCTCTGCTATTAAAGAGAATAGAGGGAAAAGAAAGGCAGAAAACAGAGAGAGAGAAAGGAGGCCCACAGCACAGTTTTATGAGCTTTGCAGTATTCTGCTGGTTTACAGCATTACAGGGAAAACACATACAATTTGCATGTGTAAAGTAATCAGAAGGGAAATAAATCTGATGAGTAACTCAGTAAGATGTTAACAAGAAGACACTAGTGTTCCAGTAATAAATTATGAGTTCTATCAAAATGAGTAGCATGTAGTTTTCTGTGCAAGAGTCAGATTGACTTGTCATGCAGAGCAGCGTATTTAGTAATAATGGTTGAGCTCCTGGATGCAAAATACACTAACACACACACACACACACACACACACACACACACACACACACACACACACACGCATACACAATTGTCTGCAGGCCAGGGCAAAAAGCTGTTTACCAAGGGCACATGGGTCAGTGGCGAACAGAATCTAAACAAGGGGAGGAGGACAGACAGCAGTATCATGCTGACACACACACACACACACATACGAATAAACATGTTCATAAGCACGGACATGCACACAGGAAGGGGGTTGAATGGCAAACACCCAGAGGATATATCATAGGAAAATATATAAGGTGATAGAAGTACTGCACATTTAGTGGATAGACATTTGCAGTTTAAAAGTGTGCTGCTGTTTCGTTTTCTTTCTTTTCTGGCATTCGCTCTCTCACAGTAGTATCATACAGGGAAGATGTCAGTGGGAGATGTGTTTTAGGGCCAGTAGCAACACCAAACCTTGTGGTCTGAAAAACTAACTAAATCTGGCTCTTGCACTTGCTTCCCAGGACACACCCTGTACACATTCACACAGAGATGCACACATTCACACACACAGATGCACACACACACACACACACACACACGGACCATAATGACACAGCTGAATTCACCATTGGTCGCTCAGTTAAAATCACGTTGTGCATTGAGTTATCTCGTGGGAAGAAAACCCCTTTTCAACTTTTTTTTTTTCTACTTTCTACTTTCCTCTTTTTCTATGCGACAATTATTCATAACTCTTTGAACTTTTCTGACACGAGGCTCTCCGAGGAAATCTTAAATAGTGATATATAATTATTTATTTCACCAATCACAGTCGTTGAGCAAAATAGATAAAAGGTGACTCAACTATTTTCTCATTTCCTGATCAGCTGTAGTTCTTTGACTGTAATAAGCCAACGATTAACAGTAGACAGGTGAATCACGGTGTCAGGATGGGACAGTGACATGTCACACATAGACACACACGCAGGCTCACATACACACCATCAAACTGTCAGTCAGACGTTTGCTAACTTCACTGGAGGTCTGAAAGTATTAAGTTCTTTTTCCATGACAGTTCTGGGTGTGTGTGTGTAAGAGAGAGAGAGAGAGAGAAAATTACTGTCACTCTATTCATTCCTTAGGGTCCCTCTAGTCGTATGACCTCTGTAACCTGTCCCTCTCTCCCCTTTTGCTCCTCTCCTCCTTTAGTTTCGTTCCACTGAAACTAAAGCCACTGGAATCTGTCAAGCGATGAGAGCACAGAGCAATCACATGCTAATATCAACGTAACATTCCAATAAGCTGTCAGAGCCGAAGTTTGTGGAAATTTCTTATCCTGACAAATGGAGAACAGGTAGATACGCCGCCCTAGTATCTTCCTGACATGATGAACAGCAGATAGTTGCTGTCGCTGTTACGATCCCTTTAATCTTGACATTGTAAACTTTTCAGGAATGAAAAGTAGCTGTTTTTTTTTTAACTTAAGCTTTCGCAGTGGTGCTTCAACATTCTTACTTTTTTTTTTCAATCTGAAGAGAAACAGCCCCTAAATTGAATTTGAATGATGAAAATAGTGAAAAATTGGTGTTACTGTACATAATGAATGTATCTTAAATCTTAATATCCATAAGTTGGCAGGGACAATCTGAACATGAAAAGAAAGCAATAACCACTCTGAATCATTCTGAATTCATGTCCAAGCTGTCTGGACTTTCCCTTCACACATTCTTCTGTATAACTTACAACAGTATGTTGTGAAACTAGGATATGCTAATCTCTTCACACCTTTTCTGCTTGCCAAGCAGTGGACTGGGTTTTCCAGAAAGTCACCACTGACATCACTAATAATCCATTTAAGGGGAACAGACTAGAGTGATTACCGGTTAATCTATTTGCCATTCAACAGAAAATAAATCGCCAACTATTTTGATAATCGAGTTGTTTTGAGTAATTAAAAAAAATATTGAAATTCTCTCGTTCCAGCTTCTTAAATGTGAATATGTTCAGTTTTTTTTTACTCTTCTATGATAGTAAACTGAATATATTTCATTTGTGGACTGTTGGTTGGACCAAACAAGACATTTTAGGTTGCATCTTGGACTTTGGGAAACGGTGATCAACATTTTTCACAATTTTCTGAGATTTTATAGATCAAACAACTAATTGATTAATCGAGAAAATAATTGAGTGATTAATGGATATTAAAAAGAATAATTAGTTGTAGCCCTAGAATAGACAGAAACGCTGCAGCACAGACAGTCCTGAGGTTTCTACCTCTCTGAAAACTTGGCATTGTGATATCATGTGATCAAGGAGGGAGCTACAAACAACCTGGCAGCCTGGTTCACGGGACTTGATCTTGTGTGCAAAAATGCTAAAATTGCTTGTAGATGTATTTGTGATAAATACTTACACCCTCACTTGTTTGTATTCCATCTTGATTACCAACAAGAGTGATATTAAAAACATATTTTTACCTGTAACTCTACTGCAACTGGTCAGGTGAGCTTGAAATGTCCTTGGTTGGTCCTGGACAGAGCAAATTCACCATCAACTGGGTGAATTTGTTGAAATGTTTAGTGTGTAATATCATTATTATTGATTCATTTTTCTGACTACTGTCATTGTTTTAATGCCTCCCACTTCCTCTTCTTGTAGCAACCCTGCTGCTATCATATTTACCTTACAGACAAGGGAGGCAGTGGATGTAACATTTGCTGTCTGAAAGCACCTTAATGTTGAGTTGTCACAAGCTGACATTTTGCTCATACGTGATACTCATCTCTAGATCTCTGTGGTCTTGTTGGCTAATGTCACTAAAAGCAAATCTTTCACATACAGTTTTGTTTTGTTTAAATGACAATATTTAGTGTCTCTTTTCATTTTTGTTATAAGAAAGCTCATTTCAACAGCGCAGTCAGTCTTTTTTCTCTACACTTACTCATTTCTAACTGCTAGGTTCTTGACACGTTGCCTGCTGTGTTACAAAGTGGATTTTATTTCATCAGTTAAGCCTTACTTGACTCCATAGGGTTCAATCAGCAGTAGTGGATAGTAAAACATAAATGCATTTGTATAAAATCATTCTCATGTGTGTATGTGTGTGAGTGTGTGTGTTTCAAGAGAGCTGTAAAAATCAGTAGAAGGTAAGGTGATCCTCGCTTTGCGTCAGGGGAAGAACTTGTCTGCTGGCCTGTCGACAAGCACTACTGGCCCTGTCCACACCCTGCCAACACACTGCATCCTCTATCACTCTCCTATTCAGTCAGTGTGTTTGTATGCGTTGATTTCTTTCTATTTCTGTTTTTATTTCCCACTTTTTTCTTTTTTTTCTTTTCTCACTTCTTCCATTTTCTTAATTTTACTTCCTTATTCACTCATACTCTTCTAACTCTCTTCTCTTCTCTTCTCTCTGGTGAAGACCTTTGCTTTCCTTTCCTGTTCTTTCATCTCCCCAAACATGACCACTTTCTTGCCCCCCTGTCTGTCCTCCAGGGGTTAAGTGAGATTCAACTTCAGCCTGGGAGTTAAGCAATGTAGACCAACTTTGGACCCCCCACCCACATACAAAGTAATTTTTTAATCAGCATTATCAGTGATTTCGTAAAGGGGAAAAGCAAAAACTTGCTCAAAGTGCCTCCTGAAACAAGCTGGCCGTCGCATATTCAAGAAAACCACAAACCACTAACTTAAAAATCAACCTTAAAAAAGTTACTGTAAAAAAAATACTTCAAATCAAGGGTAGCTATAAAGTAACCTTAAAATCAAATCTTGGCAAATAGAAACAGTGCTATTTGAAGTATGTGGAGCCTGTGCAGTAAGTTACTGGTCTCCTCCACCATGTTTATAACCATATCAGTTTCTAAGGATTCTTGGAATTTGATATGGAACAATGGCTCAACAGCCAGCCAGGGATAAAATGAAAATGACAGAAAACCTTTATTTGAAATGTGACTTGCAACTCTCACTGCCCTCAGCAAACTTTGGTTCTGTTTTTGTTCACCGCTTTTAGCTGAGTAATACTTACTCTTGGGACATCAGGTGAGGTTGTGCTGCTTTGGAAAGAGGCAGCTCATTTACTCCCTGCACACTTTCTTCTGACGTAAACAGACATGTGTGCGTGTGTGTGTGTGTGTCTGTATGTGCACACATGTCTTTATCAGTTCAGGCTGCAATGAGCTGCAGTAATGTTAGAGCATTCAGAGTAATCAGACCAAAATGTTGCCGGCACGCTGAGATTGCTCCCGATCCTCCTGATTGCCACTCTGCCACTGCTTCCCTCCCTCCATCCATCTTTGAGGTTTAATGGCACATGGAGAATGTTGTGATCTCAGAGGGGCCAGCAGCTCTGGGTCCATCAAGCTCTCCTCACTTCTGTGCATATGTGCCTATGAGTAAATGTTTGTGCATGTGTCTGAATGTTGGACAGTTAAAAGATGTCTGAGTGCATAGTTGGAAGCTCTGTTCGGTGTATTGGAATTTTTCTACCTTGGTGTGAGTGTGTAGTGTCAACCGATTGGCACCTTCACACTCAAGGGACTCTGCAGGAGCTGTATTTTGTCCAGGTTTTCACCAGTGTCCGTGGTGAAATGTCTTGTTCAAGATCTCTCCCAGCTCACAGATCATGTCTCCTCTCCTGATTGGAAACATCTAATTATTGGGAAAAAATAAAATAAGTATATTATATACTGTGTCTATAATAAAATGTATAAATTTTTCAAAAAATCATTCATTTCACCCCTCATCTGTCCCACTGTGACACATTCACACACAGAAAGTAAATACTGCATTCATGTGTGCATACATCACCTATGGACTGACCACATTTATCTGTAGCGAGGAAGGTATTTCATCTCCGGTGTGGATGCACAAGCATCGAAAACATTCACTAATGCAAATATACACAACACACATACACGTACACACTCCCTGTGGCCTCATCAATAAGCCATATTACTGAGCTGGTCTTACGGGAAGCCACAGTAAATTAGTATGTCAACACTTAACATGGGCTGCACTGACATACTCATTTACTGCCGGAGCTGAGCTGAGACATGCTAACACATGCATACACACATGCACACACACACACAGGGGAGTACAGATATGGACACACAGATCTGTGGAGATTTACACTCATCCGAGGATGCACACTTGAATAGACATGAAAGGCAATTACACACATAGAGCTGATAAGTACAAGGATGAACATGGATACACATGTTTTCAGGAAATAGATGCACTCCACACATTTACCTTTAAATTATATATACACAGGTCTGAAAATAACTGAATGTATACAGTATGTGTATTGTCCTGCTGTGTGCTTATGCGTGTATATGTGTCTGTAGAATGGTGCATATGTGTGTTTCTGTGTGGGTGCACAAGTAAGTGGTGATAATCACAGTACAGCCTGTGGAGACTGCAGGGAGTCCACTCAGCGATTAGCAAGGACATAGAGGTGATAGAGAGAGACAGATATACACACAACCACACACGCACACGAACAAGCACAGACGTTAACTGACACATACGGAAATACGTAGACACAAGCGATGTCCAGGGATCACAGTAGGCTGAGCAGAGTCTGTGAAAAATGTCTACTCTTTCTAATAACTTTCCTTCTTTGCTTTCTATGTCTTCTCTCTCTCTCTTTTCTTTTTGCTCTCTCTATCATTGGTCTACCTACCTTTTACCCGATTTTTTCTTTATTTCCCTCTCTCTTACACTTTTTCTGCTTTCCCTATCTTCATTTTTCTCTCCTCATCTCTTTCATCTTGTACTCCTTGCCTCTCCTCTGTCTGACTTTCTCATTTACTGCTCTCTCTTACTGTAATTTCTTTCCCTTGCCCCCCCTCTGTTTCTTCTCTCTCTTTCTCTCTGTGTGGTTGGAGATAAGGATGTCCTCTCTGGATGTTTGACTCAGTTGGTAGCGCAGCAGCAGCAGTTAGCAGCTTAGTGTTCCTCAGTGGGGAAATGACGTGTGCTGCGAAGATGTCAAACTGACTTTGTAACTACTCTTGTAATTGAAATGTTACCGTGCTTGAGTAGGTATCAAATTCATGTCTTTTTCCAATGGACTGCAATTTTAACTGTATGAAAAGTTTGGATTGCATGAGTCTTCCTCCTAATGATGTTAAATTTAATGTCCTCTCACAGCTTTTGTTTGACACATTTAGAAATAAAATGGTGCCCCTAATAAGTAGGCTTTAGCTTAACATTGGTAGTCTATAAGGGGAATTATCACTAAAGTTTGTTGTGAGATTGTCTATATTACGTCTCTAAAGATATTTAGTTATAAATGAACATCGCATGTGGTTCTTTGTTCTGTTATGTCTTTTTCCAGAAGAATCTTTAATGATGAAGCCAAAGTATCAATATAAATGTATGAAAAGTTCAAAATAGACTGTTCTGAAGCTTCTTCAAACAAAGGTGTCTGCGTTCTCCAATTAATGTAACTTTCCACAACAGACAGTTCAACAGTGATGCATGCTCTTAGAAGCAATTTTCCAGTTGTGCAAAGGTGTGAAAACAGCAAGAGCTCCCTCCAAGTGTGCTGCAAATTATTCTCCACTTTCATCGCATTCCTTACTGTCTATGTGAACCGCTGACCCGCACTGATTGCCTCTGTGACGGCTGTGATCAGAAGATTTTTGCTTTATGGAGTAGAGGAGAGATGGGAGTGTGACGACAACATCGGCCATGAGAGATCTCCATGTTTTTGAATTGAACCAACAAATCTGTTATTTCACATACTGGGAGATGTAATGACGTGTGCTAGCAGTAAATGCAATATTTTATCTTCTGCAGCCTGATGTCTTGTCCTTCTAACAGATGTTCCACTTTATAAAGCTCTTCTCCTTGTCCAGTTTTTTCTCCCACCTTCAAGGGCAGCTGCTCTATAGTATGTGCAGTACAACTTGAGTCTTGTAATAATGCTTCCTCCAATCATTTGAATGTATATCAACCTTAACCTTTGCCTTTTGTTGACATGTGCTGCCCCACAGTCCTGCTAACACATTTCATGAAGGTGAGACTACAGAAATGACCATAAAGCATTGTTATTACACCAAGGAGAGTTATGTTTCATGTTTTACAAGTTACATAGGCAATGTGTGACCAAATATGTATTCCTTTTGTTTACCAAAAAGTCATTCAAAGACAAAACAATACACAGTGTGGAATCCTACATGGTGACATTACTTATGTCTGGTGTAAATTAGAGCTCAGAGAGGTCTTGCTCCCTGTTAGACCTCTTGTAAACAAACTATAAATAAAGAATAACAGAAATCCAAATGGACTTATTTGGGATTCAGCAGGGGTAATACTGAGTAACCCCAAACAGAAGAGATGTGTTTCTGCTCTGATTTTCTGTGGTGTACCACTGAAACATGTCATAAATACAGCTTTATGTCCTTATGCAATTCTCAAAGTTAGGAAAATTCATGTGTTGAGGTGATAAAACAATGTTCATGAATCGGTCACTGTTTTAAATATTAATGGTTTTTATGCCCCTAGCAACTAACATCTTTGTACACTTTGAAAATACACTGTAGCATCAGTCTGATGACACAGATTTGTTTTCCCTGTCCTCCCTTAAAGTTAACAGTTTACACTTTGGTGTGACAGCTGAGGCACTGTGTTTAGCACCATCAGTCACTGTCTGAATTGGCAACACAGTTTACAGTGAAGAGAAAGGGGGTGGTGGGGTGGTGATGGGGGTGGGGGGGGGGTGAACCCCCATTACACTCCATCCAGCCCAACCCTCCTTTTCCTGCCCCTCTATTGTTATCTTCACTCTTTTATTATTGTACCTTCAAATCAGTTCATTGGTCACCCCATTCTTCTCTATTTAAGGCAGCATTTCAGTAATTGGAACTCACTGTATTTTAGTGTGTGGGAAACACACACACACACGCATACACACACACACACACTAAGTTTTCACACTTCATTACCTTCCAGTTGCAACGAGTACAGTCATACGTATGTATGGTGGTATTGTTAAAGAGAAACAAAAGACAGACCTGTTTATGGGCAAGTCACTCAACTGTAACACTGGGAGCAGAGAGAGGCACGGGTCACTGCTCACTAGTATGTAGTACACACACACACACACACTCAAACAGGATGCAGAACATCTTCACATCCTTTCCTGTCTAATGACATTATCAAAAACAACAGCCCTAGGAAGGTGTGTGAATGTGTCGGTGTGTGTGGATCCCTTGCGCTGTGGAAAGCACAATAACTGTGGTTTTCTTTGTGGGGGAATCCCTTGTTGTCTTAGATGGCACAAACTGATAGGATTATCAGTAATGGCTTAATCATGACACGCACAAAACCAACACACACACACACAAATGCAGAGACGGTGTGGTCTCTGATCATTGATAAGATGGGTCAGGAAACCTAACACTGATAAAGTACCTTTTAAACCCTTAGAGCTGATTGCATAGACTGTGTGTGTGTGTGTGTGTGTGTGTGTGTCATGTTACAGCACTTGTGGCTTCTCCCCATGTGTCTTTTTCATTCTCTAGTTCCCTTTCTCTTCCAACTTATGTAATTTCTTCCGTTCATACCTTCTACATGCTCCTTTCCGATTCTCATTCACTCACTTATACTGTAGAAAACATGCATCATACACGTGATCATTTCTCTTTCTCCTTCCCCATGCTTTATGTCCTTTCTTTCCTTCCTTCCTTCCTTCCTTCCTTTATTCATTCACATTTATATGGAAGGAAAAAAAAGTTTGTCTTGATTTGTGTTCCCCTTCCTCAGTGCTCTCTCTGTATGCTAATGCTGACTATAAACCTTGAAGGGATCTGGCTGTTGCCTTAGCTTGTAATTAGGAGGAACAATATGCAATTACACACAAGCAAACACACACACACACACACACACACACACACAGTCAGCTTTACCACACAGTAGGGTTTCAATAAAGGAATTTAACACAGAGAATGTTTACTCTAGGAGTTGTAGTTGCAATTATCATGTTTGGGTTAGGGTTAACAACAACCCCATGACAGAAAGAAGGGAAACACTCAGCTACACACACACACATTTTTGGAGACATTACATAGACTTACATTAATTTCCTGAAGACTTGCCCTCTCCGTAACCATCACCACTACTTACCTAACCCTAACCTTAACCACTGAGCCAAAAATCATCTTTTTCCCGATTGGAGACACGACTTTTGTTTCCAATTGAACAAGCCAATTAACTGGTCCTAAGTCTGAAATTCGTCACCAAAAGTAGCCTATGACAGACCACATGTACACACACACACACCATGGAGTCCTGTTGCCTGTAGTCTCCATACAGCTCATTTCTGAGCTTTTCTAAAGCTCATACAGTATGGGTGACATTTCCCTCTCCTATAGGGGACTGAAATGGAAAATATTTTGACCTTTATGGAACCATACTTATAGGATTGGAAGGAAGGAGTGATGGTCGAAGGAGTGAACCAGGCGATGGAAGGGTGGCTGAGGGGAGGGATGGAGAAAGGACTTGGTCATCATATCTGCACACAGAAATATAAGGAAGGAAAGGGAGTCAGGGCCCAGGTGGAGGAGATTGAGAGGGATATAAGCTACGGTTGTGTTTAGATTGAAAAGAACCTGTGGCGGAAGAAGTACTCAAAACCTTTATTTAATACCATTACATGTAAAGGTCCTGCAGAGAAATCCTACTTAAGTAAAAGTACTACAGAAAAACAACCTCTGTGACTGACATTGTATTATATATGTTTATGATATTATTAGATTGTTAATATTGTTGCATCAGTGTGTAAGTAGCATTTTACTGTTATAGCAGCTTGAGGTGCTCAAGATAACACAATAAATCTGGAGGCATCATATGATGATTTATGGGAGAAGAAAGAAGAAAAAACAAAGTCCTGCTACACAAATCTTCCTTTATCTTTTTGACTGCTCTTTAATCTTTGTTTTTTGTAAAATATTGGAAGCTTTTGGGCCTCAAAACAATTACTGAATTCCTTTCAGGACTGCAATCTCTCAAATTTCTCAACAAGGTAAAAAACAAGGCAAAGTAATTTACCAGGAGTGTTTCTTTACATGTATTTGATTAGTTTATGAAGTCCATTGCTGGATGATGTTGCAGTGCATTGCAAAAGATGTTGAGCCAGGTTCAGGACTTCCCTGTGTTTTTTGTTGTTGTTGTTGTTGTTGTTTTTGCCAACATCCTCTGCATTGGGATCCCAACTGTTGCAATGCAATGGTCTCATTGAAATCAATCAAGAAGTTTTTGATACAGTGCTACTATCAATTGGAATATGGTCTAACAGGAGTGAGAGCAGAAAAAGGTTCTTTAGATTAGGAGAAGGAGGACAGTTGGCAGGGATTGTGATTGGATGTATTCCTTTGTTACCTACATGACTGGATAGTTAAATTAATGAGAGTCCATATGGCTTCTTTCACTGTGGTATAGTACAATGGTGATTTACACTTCTGCAAACTGACAGCGATGTGTTTGTTTTGAACAAATACAACTAGAAGTGGGAAGTTTGTGTGAGCTGTAATTACAGACACTGGAAATAACTCCACCTACAGAAAACCAAAATTAAAAAATGACAAACTCGAGGATTTGCAATTTGATAATGTGAATTAAGGAGGGAGTTACTGGGGAACTAATGTACGGCAGTAGTTGTGCATCTGTATATAGGAAGGAGGGAGGGAGAGGGAGCGAGGACCAGAAGAAGGGGAGTGATATAATAATTGGAGTTACTTCCAGGGAAAATTCTATTTTCGCAGTCTGGCAGAGATACAGGAACATGTGAATGGATGGAGGATTGAGGGAAAGGGAGGGATACACAGTTGCTTTCTGGAGGAAATCCTATTTTCTCAGTCTGATTCTGAAAGGAAGGAAAGGATAGACAGATGGATGGCTAGCTGGATGGTTGGCTGGATGGCTGGATGGATGGATAGATGGATGGATGGATGGATAGATGGATGGATAGATGGATGGATAAAACTGTGGTATGGGGATGGTTGATAAACACAGAATAAGTGAATAAATGGAAGCCAGCAGTGTTGAAAGGGTTAATGGGTGTGTTAAGACAGAAAACCACTGGCTGGGTATGGATGGATGGATGGATGGATGGATGGAAGGGTGGCTGGGTACGGATGGATGGAGGGAAGGGTGAGTGGATGGATGGAGAAATGGAATTGCTTCCAGTAAAATCCTATTTCCTGCAGCTGGTAGATTTAGCACCTGGAGTCCTCAGATTACCATAATAATCTACCATGAGGAAATAACCAGATTCTGGACTCAGGGTATGTTTGTGTGTGTGTGTGACTGTGTGTATGTGTGTGTGTGTGTGTGTATACTTTTGTGAGTCTGTGTAAGAGCGTACGTGTGTATGCACATGTCTATTTGTATGTCTTCATCCAGCATATCTACTGTGTTGCTGTGTGTGTGTGTGTGTGTGTGTGTGTGTGTGTGTGTGTGTGTGTGTGTGTGTGTGTGTGTTTACTAAGCAAGGAAAGATGAGAAAGGGAAATGAGGGGTCGCTACTCTGGCCTGCAAATTTGATTTGGAGCTGCCACTTCATTGAGATGGTTGACCGCATCCACCGTCACCCCCTCCCCGACACACACACACACACACAGATTGGTGGACTCTAATTGATTGAGGAGCGTTGGCTGATGGACAGCGTCTGAGATGGGTGGATGAGATGAAGAGAGGGGGGGGGGGGGGTCAACAGCTGTTTCATTTCCCAGACCTACTAAAGTGTGCTAACAGACACCAAATCCACACAAAGTGACACACACACACACACACACACACACACACACAAATACAAAAGTGTGTAATGTCGTCATGTGGCACTGAACGGTTTGATGACATGGAAAGAAGACAGAAACAGACACACACACACTCTTATAATGCTATCATGCAAGCCTGACTGAGCACATTATTGTTAAAAAAAACATGTGAGCTGTCTCTGCATACTAAAAAGGAAAACACACATATGCACATGCACACGCACACAGTGTGGGAGTGTAGCATGCTGGTGTCAGGTCACCTTTAGATCGCTAACAGGGGAAATGAGTGATCATGTCTGATCATTAATCCATCAAGACGAAATCTGGGTCAAAGACTCAAAAATCATCAGATATTGCAGGCAGGCCACAGATAATCTGACTGAACAATGAAAACATATATGAACAATAACAACACAGTGGTTTTCTTAAAATCTTTCAAGATTTATGAGCTTAAGTATGAGCTAGGGGCTAAATAAGCTTGTTGTCAATAACTGTCTGCCAAAATGATTGACTGTCTTTCATTAAGTATGACACAATATTATTTCTTTGTCCACAAGAGCAGTAATGAATCCACAAAGAAGCGGGACACTTTATTTTCTTTTTGATAAAATACAAAAAAAAAATTAAAGACCTTTATTGAGACGACTACACGAATACAAAGCAAGACCGATATCTATTGACCGCAAAGTTGTTCATCTGTCTCTAAAGTTGAAATGTTGATGATATTCTTTTACAGTTATTATAATTGAGTTTTGGACAAATGAGATATTGTGATGTCTGAAAGTGTGTGTTGTGAAATAGAACAACAATATATCAGTGCCTTTCGCTAAATAGCAAATAGGCTATGGAGCAACATGCCATACATCTTCCTCTCTCTTTCCCTCTCTCTCACACACACAAACACACACATATTCTTGCTAACTACTCCCATGGTCCTTCTCCTTCCTTCTCATCATTATTCTATGTGTCTCCTCTGTTTTCATCCACCTCTTCCTTTACCCTCATCTCTCCACCATATTTCTCCATGTTTTACATCCTCCCTTATTTTTTTTCTACATCCTTTTAGCCTTTCCCTCTTGTGACAGTTGTCACACTGTCTGAAAACAGGTCCAATAAAGTATAAATCTCAGCTTTTTGTGGCTTGTCCAGACCGTCAAAACATGTTTTTGAGTGCGGGTGAAATGGGCTCGTTAATGCCCCCTGTGGTCACTGGAGGTAAAAACATCTATTGCAGGGGAAGTAATGCACCCATTCAAGCGTGGCGGACCGAAACGAGATGAAAAAGACGCTGCACTCGAAAACATACTTGGACAAACCTCAAAAAGGCGAGGCTTTATTTGAAGTGTTTCAGGCTGTATGTTTCGCTTTCATAAGAAAAAAGCTTCGAGGATAAGGACGAACTGGTTGGTTTGGCAATCGGGTGTTCATCCAAAATGGTTTTGCAAAAATATCTGCAGGTTGAGAGCTCAATTCAAAGCTCTGAAATCATAGACATATATAAGTAGATGCATTGATTGCTTCAGCCCTTCGCTGCGATACATCAACTGCGTATTTTCTGGATAGAAAGTATTATAACTTTTACATTTCTCAACCAATTTCAGTGACTTGTTTTTATATTCAAGGGTTGATAAGGGATGATCTACGAGGTGTAAATGTAAACGTTATAGTGCTTTTATCCAGAAAAACCTCAGCTCCCTTGTTTACTTGTATTTGTCTACAGACCAGTCTTGCCCAATCCAATATGGCAACAACTTTGACAAAGGCCAATGTAGTGTCTATGTATATATGTCTGAAAATGGCACCAAGAAAATGGCCAGCGTGTTAGGTAGGACATGATGTTTAGCCTTTTAATCAGAGATGTGTGTATGTGATATATATACACCAATTTCACCATCTGATTAACTGCATCAAAATGAAATATTATAAAAGTATTTGGACCTCTTATTACTGCATTACTACATTAAATATGGATAATTTAAAGCATCTATGCAGGTTGTAGTCAACTCCTGTTTGCTCTCTCTCTCTCTCTCTCTCTCTCGGGTGTGTTTGTTTCATTGCTGTAAAGTGTCTGTCTCTTAAAACTCTCTGAAGTTCTCCCTCCCACTTTCAATCCTCTCTTTCCCCTCAGCTTTTTCTATGTCTAACAATCAATGCATTTTTTTTCTCGCTGGCAGACAGGGGTGGTGACAGAGGGGCGAAGATGGAGGGAGTCAATGAGAATGGATAAGACCACTGTAACTCAATCTTTTATGTTTTCTTCTTTTCCATCTGCCTTCCTCTCTTCTTTATAGCTCTGGATGGCCTTAAAACAAGGCACAGGATGAAATACAAAGGATTTAATGAAGCATCTCTCTCTCCCATTTTCTCTGTCTCACATACACACACATGGAGCTCCTCTATCTCCAGCTCACTCTTTTTAGGGTTCTTCTCTCACTCCAGAGTTTTATGGCGCAGTAATAAAAC
The DNA here is from genome assembly GCF_963924715.1 of Thunnus thynnus. Classification (NCBI taxonomy): domain Eukaryota; kingdom Metazoa; phylum Chordata; class Actinopteri; order Scombriformes; family Scombridae; genus Thunnus; species Thunnus thynnus. The sequence continues at coordinate 10,730,437 of NC_089527.1, forward strand.
AGACAAAAGACAAATGGTCAGTGAAGAATTGCCTCTGCAAGGGACGTTCAGTAGTCACTTAGTCATTCAGCTGGTCAGTCAGCCAGTCAATAAGATGACCATATAGTCAAATAGTCAGTGTCCAAACCAGGTGTTCAAGCAGTCAGTAGTGTAATTCAGTCAAGTGAAGGTGCAATTTAAACTGCAAGTCATATATCCAGGACTTCTCTAGTTTGTCAGTCAGCAGTCAGCTACCCAATCAGTCAGAAACAGACAAAAAATGAGTGAAAGATTAAAGAATGGAGACATGAAGGGGAAAGAGAGAACACGAGAGAGGTTCTTTCCAGTAAAGCTTAATGCTATTAAACTTCTATTATTGTATATCAGCTGAGGTTCAATTACAAAAACCTCCTTACTGGAAAATCAGATCTTTTTGTGACTTTTATGACCCTGCAGATGAGTTTTGCCATTACAGCAGTCCTTGCCATTACAGGCAAGGACACGAAAACATACATACACAACCATACGTAGAGCTTTTTTTTCTCCCGCTAAAACAATTGGCTAAACCCAACTCCTCCCAAACACAGTTGGTCTCATGGTGTGACCCCCTACTGCTGCCCCACTCCATCAAGACTAATGGGTTGTGACACACACACACACACACACACACACACACAAGCATGCCATTGCAGTGAGAGAACACTAAAACACTGGGTCTATCTATCTGTCTCAACAATCTCTGTGACCCCTATTACCCCTATATTTGGGTGAGCAAAGTCCCCGTCAAAGCAATGGAACACCGGCACTCAAATAAAGAGAAACGTCATCCATCGTCTATCTTGCCATTTGTCCAAGTCAGGTTAGAGTGGCAATACGGGAAAGCAGGACATCCTGGAAATGATCTCACATACCCTTCTAGGCATGCTGGGCAACCCTGTCTTGTAGATATTACATTTATATAGTACATAATTCTAACAGCAGATATGTTTTGGAGGAAACGTGATGCCACCTGAATTATGTTTTCTGTCAACATAATGGGTGTTAATCATTGTATCTGGCAAGTCTCAATCATGTTGATACTGAACATATGAGTAAATGTTCAGTGACAATGTATTTTTCTTGCAAATATATCTGATCTTGCAGCACAATATCCACTGCTAGTAACTACAGCATCATTTAATGGTTATGTTCAGGCACTGGCAACACTTATGGTTACGATTATGGAAAGATCATGGTTGTGGTGTGCAGAGCCTGCAGAGATTTGAAGCACTACATGTTTATTAACAAACCAAAACCACAATCTTTCACTAACTTTAACCAAAGTGCTCCCAGTACCTGAACCTAACCACACAGTGAACTCTGGATTACAACCTTGTTCTCTGGTGACCATCCATCCACTCCCACTTCCTCCCTCTGACTTCAGTGCGGTGTATAAATGTAGTGCTTCATTCATTTGAAAAAATGTTGCCTGCAAACTGACTCCAGGCAGTAATTATGTTTGCAAATGTAACATTGGGAAAACAATTTAGTAGTATATAAATGTAATTTCTAGGAGAAAGGGTTATACTGGGAGACATAGTCCCTACACAACATCGTGCATTTATACCCTAACATGTCTTCCTTGTCAGTTGTGCTGCTAAGCCCCTAAAATAGAGGAGATTAATTTGTTGAGCTCTTCTTTTTCTAATGAACAATATTACCTGCATTTTCTGTTAATTTGTTTCCATACATATTCACACTATATTGAGCTCATGACCATAAAATAAGACAAATTAAACTAATAATTTTGATTGCTAACTCAAATAAGCCTATAACTGAAGGAGAGAGGAGAAACTCAGAATGAAGATTTGCGTCATAAATTGAAAACTCATATTTGTGCTCTTTTTTTTTCACCAACACAGACCAGTACAGCACTTAGATTCCTGCATCTAACGGAAAATGAACCTTTTTACCTTCACCTGTGAATAACACTTTTAGATACTTGAATCCCCCTATTCACTCTTCACATGACTAGAAAGGCTGCAACACACTGATGAGCCCAGAGAAAGTAGGACTCACCGATGACAATGACTCACCAATGATCAAATTTGTGTATGTGTGTGTGTGTGAGAGAGAGAGAGAGAGACAGAGGAAGTTGTACATTTCATGCACATCAATGCTAAATCATAGAATTACAGTATCTTGTATAAATCTTTGTACATGACAGCATTGTCATATTTATTAGTTTGACACTGAAACTGCGACAACATGGTGAAGGTGATTCAAAGGAAAAATAAAGACTTATTTTCTTTATTCTGTCACAAGTTTTAAAGTGGTGGTGGTGGTTATCAGTGTTCAGTGTTGGTGTGGTGGGGTTCCAACCTGCAGCCTCTTATACCCCACTGAGGCCGACATATTTACATGGGTCAAACTCATGTGGGGGTCTACCTGAATTGGTCAACCGGCTTCAGCTGACCCTCCATCACAGGGAGGTTGGACACAAATGTTGGATTGTCTGTTTTCGGAAAGTTAAAGAAATGGCTCCACACAGACACCCCTAACCATCCGACCATTTGACAAGCCCCTTTGTCTTCACCAGCAAGCAAACGGCACCCACCCCTCAGAAATGAGTGCATGATAATGGTTTTCTTGGCTCGGAAGGAGCCTCGTAATATAAAGTACTGTGTAAAAGTGTTAAGCACTTTAGATGTTTAGATTCTTATCCATTATGCAATACCATCAGGGAGGCATCTGATCGGTCCCAAATTTATGTGCAGCATGACAATGAGCCCAAACATACATCCAGAGTCATGTAGAACTATCTTCAGCCCAAAAGAAGAACAAGGAGTCCTGCAACAGATGGTATGGTCTCCACAGAGCCTTCATCTCAGCATCCTCGAGTCAGTTTGGGATTACATGAAGAGACAGAAGCAACTGACACAGCCTAAATCCACAGAAGAACTGTGTCAAGTGAAGATGAAGCTCATCAAGACGTCCCCCCCCCCCCCCCCCCCCCGTCCTGAGTCTCACTCCCCGGGTTCCTCAACATTTCCAGACACATCGCGACCCCCATTCATCCCCTCGCACTCGACCCCTTTCATTCCTCCCCTCCACCCTCAATCATCCCATCATACATAACCCTCATCGAACTGTTAAACCAAATAAGCTATTTTGTATATACAGTGCAAATGGTGTGTGGTCTTGTAAGTGAAAGACTGAAGGAGATGAATATGGGGGGGATACCCCACTTAATGATCTTGCAACTCTAAACTTCAAGCTGTACATGTTGGCTAGCTGCACGGCAGTAGTAGAGTTGATGATGAGCAATGGTGAATTTATTTTCTTGGAACGTTTATTGTAAAAAATCTATTGTGTCAATTTTAAATATTACTTACAAGCTCTTCTTCACGTACTCTGTGTATGTGTGAGTAAGTGCACATATGCAACAGTTTATTTTGGCAGTCTGACAAAAGATGTCCCTAAGCTAAAATCAAACCTATGCCCTTGGTGGAGCTCATGTCTGACAAGATTACCTATCGCCATCAATATCAATTATTGTTCCTGTAATTTCAGGTTACAATCCTGTAGAGAAAACGTCAACACACACACCGGGGTCAATATATTAAAAATATTGTTTTTTTATCCTGATATTTTGTCAACACTGTTTACCATCAGTACAGCCCACTTACGTGCGTTAAACTGAAATGTATTTAACATAATTTAATTGATTTGAACGGAATAGAATTTAAATTAATTTGGATGAAATGACTGAATCGGGAGAGAGAGGGAAACAAGCCCTCCACAGGTGATGAAAAACGAGTGTGTGTGTGTGTGTGTGTGTGTGTGTGTGTGTGTGTGTGTCAGTTAATGCATTGTTAGGCTAATTTCCCAACAGCCTCCTGTAGAGACACATTGTTTCATTTCAATATCAAACGGCTGTGAGGGAAAGCTTTTTAAATGGCACACTAATTGTTGTAATGGTCTGTTCTTCTGCACCTCTCCTGTGCTCACTCTCTCTCTCTCTCTCCTCTCCCTTTTACAACCTCTCTCTTTTCCTTTCACACTGTATTATAATGACCTGCTCCCATCTTTCTGTCTTTCTCTCGTTGCACGCACACATGAATACAGATTTGTGAGTGACAGTTTAATGAGAAGTGCTTTTCCATTAAACAGACAAAAGGAGAGAATGCATCAATTAACACCCACTTACAAACAACACACACACACACACACACACACACACACATTTCTAGATGGATAAGATTTTATGTGTTAGGCTCAGACATACAAACACACACAGCAAAGACTGATGTACAGATGCATCAATTAAATCAATCAAAACATTGCATTCATCCCACTCGTACACTTTCATGTGGATGAATGAATCTCTTTCTCTTCCTCTCTCTTTCAAACACATACAGTAGGTATAGAAAAAAAGTGCCTGCAATTCTTTTGTCTTTTTGTCTAGTCCTCTTGCACACAAAACACACACACGTGTGCACTTGTACGCTATGTACATGAGCATTGTACGGATATAAAAAGCTACAAGTCGACATTCAGAGAGACAGACTAGTAAATCAAAAGATACAGTATGACGTTCAGCGAGTGATTCTCACAGCAAAGCAGAGAAACCAACCAAAATAGTCTGCACTCAGAAAAATTCAGAATATGATTATATGCAATTCTTTCTAAACATTTAATGTCCTTCATTTCTAAAATTTGCTTTTCTTTTTCATTTTTTGAATCTAGTCTTACTTCCTCAGAGCATGTGCATGAGAATAAGAACAAACAACTTTTCTGCATGTATTATGGTCTTTGTGTTTATATCTGGAACACAGTAAATTACTAGGCAACTGCAGGGTTGCAGCAGCATGAGTTACCATATAATATATACTCCAGTATGTATGTGTGGGTGTGTATGTGTGTTATCAAAACAAAGGAAATACATGAATTCAAGTCAAGTAAAGTAAAGTTTCCTAAGATACAGAATGATATAACGGACAACAAGTCATCCAAGGTTTGAATATGTACTGGAAACAGTCATACTATACCTTCAATAGCCCTGAAACAAATTGATTTATTATATACAGTACGTCATACTTCTAAACAATACGCTTCTTTTGCTCTGAATTAATTTGGGGGAATATAATTCAATTTTAAATTGTTGCACCAAATGTGTCAGCCTAAATTCCATGGAGATGTGTAGCAGAGCATAGACTGTAAAAAACTATGGACGTAGCCACTGTGATGTCACCCATTGGTTTCTGAAGAGCGGTTTCAAAGCTCAAAGTGGGCGGCTCCGACTGTCGCCATCTTGACAGGGCCTGATTCCCGGCTATTCCAAAATGTGCAAAGAGGTGGAGCTGAGGCAGACCGAATGAAGCCTGGCTGCTGAGACAAGCCACCTAGCAGCTAGTGACCTGTCACTCAAAGCGTCCATGTCCTTAATTATGCATAACTTTACGGCTTATAATAAAATTTAAGCAAGCTATAAAAAAAAATTCACCCCCCATACAGTTGTCATGAAAGGGGAAATTAACTATAGAGACCAAAACCGTTTTCAGGCTGTAAACATGTTTATTTCTTCTGTAAAGTTTGTCATTTTAACATGGGGGTCTATGGAGATTGACTCGCTTTTGGAGCCAGGCTCAAGTGTCCATTCGAGGGACTCCAGCTTTTGGCACTTCCACATTTTTCAGCCCCGGAGGTTGCTGCTTGAGCGAGAGTGAGAAAAAGACAAAATGCCATGGCAAAAATCTAATTGAGGATGTTGCTGACACAAAGCAGACATGCCAGACTTCTGGCCCAACAGGATGTAGGATAAATGATGCATCCACAATAGGTTTAAGGTTTTTGAAATAAGGTTTTGCCTGCCAGATTTGTATGTACATATGTGCGTGCGTGCATATGTGCATGCGGTGAGTATTAAGACAGACAGCAGAGGCAGACAGACAGAAGTAAAAAGAAAAAGATAGTTTGAAGTTAATTTACCTCCTCCTCAGAGAGACTGCGTTCATACATGCCTGCATGCACACACACTGATACAGGCAGCAGGAGAAGAATGACTGGACTCCACCTGTGGTTTATATCTCAATAAATGCATATAAACAAACAAATGAGCACCGGAGGTCTTTGCTCATGAACTCCATCTTGCTTTTTTGTTCTGAAAGGGAGAGAGAAAGAGAGTCGGAGAGTCCTTAATAAGAGAGAAAGAAGAAGAGAGAAAATACAGTAAATAAGAAAACTAAAGAACACCAAAAACCCACAAAAAGACAAAATAGAAGAGAAACGGAAGGGAAACAAAAGAAAAGCAGGAGGATGAAATGAATCAAAGAAGAACAAGTGGAGGAAAAACAGAATGATAAAAGGGTAGATTCATGTGTTTTCAAGTCTATCATTATACAATACTCACATGACCATATATACATTGAAGAAGTTATTGATTTATTACTTTTCTTGTACATGCTGGCCATGAAGCATGAAGCTTTTGAGACTAAGAAACTAAATTTACAGCTTTTTCCTGAGCAAAAAATACATCCTGAAGTTCAACCACAGCTAATATGAAGCTTCAGCAGCTTGAGTTAATCAGATCAAGGGTGTAGCTTCTAAGGTTTCGTGTTACTAACCTTCAATTGCAGTTCAGCAAGGAACACAAAATTGAACTTTTGTTCTAACAAAGCAATTACTTTGAATAGTGATTTGACAGAGAGATACAAATGCTACCTGCTAGCCAAGGCTCACATTCATTTCTAGGCAGCTGCGTTGAGACCCACAATACCTGTAATGTGCGGTTGACTACGCTGAAACAAAATAAGCGATACACACAGAGAAGTGATGGTAAAGACCTGTCGTAAATTCTAAAATAGTGGCTGCAGCATTTATTCACCTCAGTGGCAGAGAGAACCAGGCCTTTATTTGGGACCGGCCCCGTTAATGCAAACTCAAAACGTTCTCCATGTTGACCTGTTGTCTGGATATATTCTGCATTATTTCCATTTCCACAGCATCAATTCCATCAGTGCACCGAGACTCATGTCAGGCTTTACTCTTTGCCTTTTTTCCCTGAACAATTTAAGCTACCATGAATGAAACTCAACACTTATGGGTAAGCTTTTAATGAGTATGAAAACATTATTTCTGTTAAAAAAAAGAGCAAGCAGCATAGTGGTGAGTATAACGTGACTCTGTTGTTGGACTGATGGAATTAGTGCTGTGGAAATTGACATTATACTGAATTTACAGTAGTTATACGTTACAGGTTCTTCCAGCCACCTCAAAGATTTTTTTTTTACCTAACCATTATATGTTTGTACTGGCTATTTTTGGAGACTTGGCCACCATTTAATTTTACTTTATTTGAGAATTTACAGTGTATCCTGAAAACCAAGTGGAGCAGGACATCTAATATTTGTCAAAATGGTCTGTCTAAGCAACCACATCTTGTTAAAACAGTTAAAAATAAAAGAAACGGAAGTGTCTGTATTTTGCTTGGGTGTTTTTGTATTGACCACAAACTTTTAATAATCTGAAAAAGTCCCTTCACAGTATCAGTATCCTTTTCAACTTTATCCACAGCATCAGTTTGGATTCCAGGAAGTTTTTTTTAACTAATTTCCTCTTCTCACTTGCCTTCCATTTTTATCATTGCTATATCCTCTTTCTGTTTTGATTGTTATATTCTCTGTGCTCAGCTCCCTGTCTTTCTCAGGTGTACGTGTCTGCATCAAAAGCAACTAAATCACCTATAATCAGCTTAATAAACAGACACACACACACACACACTACCATGGAAGATAGAAGCCATTTCCATGACAACACATCAAAAGTGTAAAACACTGGAGCAGAAGCACCAACTAGATCTGCCGAGCCTGTTCTCACATGTACGTACATTACACGTCCAGATATGCGTGCAAACACAGCAAACACTGACACTGGTGTCAGCATCACGATGCACCGCCAATTAACAAGCAGCAGTGGGAAAGAGGAGCAGTACATATCCTAAGAATCAAAGATCACAGTTCAGACTCTCTGTCTTGCCTCAAAAATCACACTTTTCCTCTCTCGTGATTATAGGACTGCAACTCAAGATAATTTTTTTATCATTAATTAGTGCCCATTACAATTTCCCAGAGACCAGAGTGGCAAATTGCTAATTTTGTCCAACCAACAGTCAAGATCTCAAACATATTCAGTTTATAATGATATAAAACACTGGAAACAGAAAAGATCCACATTCAAGAGGCTGATACCAGAAAATGTTTTTTTTGCATGATAAGTGACTCAAATGATTAATCAGTTATCAAAAAATGGTTACCAATTAATAATCTGTCAACGTTGATAACAGTAATTGACTATCATCAACTCTAGATGATACAATGCACCGCATGATCAGAGCTGACAGCGAGGTTACTCAGTTCCACTTGAGTAATAGACATATGTGTAGCCCATTTACACTCGGCATTAACATGTGATCTGTAACATCTAGATAAGTAAATATACATGTTAATGTCAGGTGTAAATGCATTCAGAACGCATTGTTATCAGATCTCAGCCAGAAGTAAATGCAATTTGTACAGTGTGACCACGTTCATTAGAAAAAAAATAGGTCTGGTGAGTTGAAGGTTGAGAAGATGTCTACTTTACACCAAATTATTCAGTATGTCATTCACAGCTTTGTTTGTGTGTGTTTTTGTGTGTGTGTGTGTGTGTGTGTGTGTGTGTGTGTAAGTGAAGGGCAAATACTGTGAGGGTTCTTTCATTAAGACATTTCAGAGAACAGCCGGTACATGTTGGTGAATGAAGTGTGTAACTGAGAGGGAAAGAACAAGGCTCTATGTGTGTGTGTGTGTGTGTGTGTGTGCGTGTGTGTTTGTGTGTGTGTGTTTGTGTGTGAGTGTGTACAGGATGGTGAATGATTCTGAAAGACGACATTCAGACTTTGGGGCAGTTCAGTGTTCTTTCTTGTGTGTGTCAAGAGGAAGCAAGATATGAGGCGCCACTAAAAGCTTCCTTACTCTCACACACTCTGTTGCTTGTTACAGGGTCAAGATTTTTTTGTGTATGTGTGTGTGTGTGTGTGTCGTGCTGCGCCTGAGTATATCACATCCTGAAAGAGAACGCTATGAGACAAACAGAAGAGAGTGATGGAGAGGGGAGGTGTTGAAGTCACTTGGGTGTCAAAGTGACAGAAGGGAAGGAAGGGGAAGAGAAAAGAGAGACGGAGAGAGCAGCAGATGAAAAGAGAGATGAGCAAAGGTCAAGTATTTAAAAGAAGAAGGAAGTGTGTGTGATAAACAATCCCTGATCTCTCTCTTTATTTCCCAACTTCCCTAAAAAACTGTTTGTTTTCTTTCCTCTGTCATGTTGACTGGAGGAACAGTCCCCGCTCGTCCGACCCTCTGACCTTTCTATTTGACTTGGAAAGAGACAAAGACAGAGACAGACATGCACACACAAATTACAACAACCAGTTGAACAAGGCTTTAGGAGGAAGTGGCTTGGTCCGAACACAAAATCAACATAAAAGTATTATTTACTCTTGAGCTTTCCTTTTTACAAATAAATGGTTTGAAAGGGGAAGAGAGAGTTAATGATGCTGTGGAAGCAGAAAAAGAAGGAGGGCACGGGGTAAAAAAAGAGAGAAGATGCACATTCCAATATACATTTGTGGTATTCAGCATATTTTTACAGATGAGCCATTTAAAACACAAAACAACAGCAGTTCAGGCTCAAATATGAGTTAGGCTACTATTTGTTCTGGCAGAAACAGACCTTAACTGCACTTTACAACTGCAGCTGCTGGTTTAACATCTGAAAAAGCCAACAAGTCCTCCAAATTAAACGACCACATATGTAGGTCGTTTGACTGTGCACTTCAGAACGACCCATAGGGGAGTTTTCTAATCAGGCCCCTCTATCAGCAATAATCAGCAGAACAGCATTATTTGTCAAATCGATGTTAAAAAATAATGTTTATGGTGTGACAACAGCGTGGTTAAGGCCTGGTTAGGTTTAGGCACAAAAACCACTTGGTTAGGGTTAGGGGAAGATCATGGTTTTGGTTAAAATGAGCACTTGAAACATGGTGTGGGTTAAAGCTACTACTTCCTTAAAGTAAGGCAACCTTCCTCGTCATGGCAACAGTAAATACCATGACAATCATAGGAAGCGGGAAGCGAACACCTGTCTCCTGCAGCAAAGTCCACTAAGTCCACTTTTTGCAAGTGAGTCCATCCATCCACCCAACCCGCTACCTAAGAATATGTCACCCTAAATTGTCACCCTATATATATACATAGGGTGACAAATTATGGAGTGCGCCACTTCTCTGGGTCATAATTATTACAGCTGCTAGATGGAGTCTGTCACTCAAACGTAACTATAGGTTGTTTTTGGCGACTGACCTTTCGTTTCGTTTTTTCTTGGGAGGACAAGGCTCGAAAAAGCAGATTTTTCTACGTTTTGGCTCCTTTAAAAGTGTTTACAGGCTTTGGCAGGAAACCAAACAGATAGACAGCAGGGTCAATAAAAGAACATGTTTCATTCAGCTACTATTTTCCTTCCAACATACACATACACACTCTTAAGAGCACAGTTAAATAGCTATTTTCACCAGTGCTGGACTGACTGAAACACTGTAAATTGTGAGTGCTGCTTCACTGGTTTTTGTCAGTACCGCTCAACTGTCCAAATGAGTTTTATTGACTTCTGTTTTATCGCTCTTGTAGAAAACAGTCATGTAACTTACATTTCTGTGTCAGTTTTGTTATTGGTGCCGTAAACAGACAAAATGATGTCTTAAGCAGACATTTTCAGACCATAGTGCAAAACATATCACAAAAAGGAAGTGAATTCCTGCCTTTTCTCAACATCCCATATAAAAAAAAACAGCGAATGGAAAATAGTTAAAAGATGTTTTGAGAAGGTTGTCTTCTGGCATTGTTAAGGGAAGTCGGGAAGAATACAAGGTTATATTTTAACACATTCTTTTTGCTCAGTAGATAAAAGGATGACAGCGGCAGATATGTAAGGCTGTTTTATCTTCACCTCATTGTTCAGATGGACTAAAACCGAATAAAAGTTTTCCCATGCTTGCCTTCAAACTCTATGTAGTGTATCAAGGATGACACACACACACACACAAAAAAAATAAATGTCCCCAAATCTTAAGCTTCAGTGCAACCTATTGTTGCTTTGATTGCAATGGTTGTTGTCTGTGTTACTGCTGATATTCCTCTCAGCTTCAACCAGAACAAACAATTTTAACCTTTTTTCATTGTAACCACAAATCTGTGCATTCCTCTTAACTGTTCAAATGTTTAGTATATCACCTCCGTAAAGTTTGAGGACTCGCTATGGATGGACATTTTTAAAAGAAAGGTCAAAAAAGATATCCTGACTTTTAGTTCCTAGAATAGATCAAGCTCTGGAAAACACCCTCCACTCTTCATAATGCAACTCAATAGTATCTTTTAATTGGACCCTTCATGTCTGGTAAACAGCTCTCAAACTCTGCATCTGTAGTGTTTTGTAATATAAATTTATGTTTGAATTTGTAGTCGCCAAGCCCAAGCTGAGATAACCCAACTGACATCATCAGGGTCATCTTATCAGACTAGACAAAGCTCCTCCAGAGTCCCAAAAGACATTTTCAAGAGCCAAAAACAACAGCACATGCTTGGAAGTTGAAACCTTTCACAATTTTAACAAAGTTAAACATTTCATTTTTTAGTATACAAAAAAAAATACAGCTCCCATGAAATTTTTGTGGGTACTTACATAATTGTAACTTGGCTCTGAACTCTTTAGCTATAATCTCTGCTGTCTAAAAACGCCTACACTGTTCAGTCCTCACTGTTCCGCTTTTATTACAGACATGTCTGAACTGACATGACCCCGTTGCTCACTCGTGGTCTTGACACATCTGTCCAGCTGTGATATTTCACCCGTGATGGTCAAATATGGGAAATGCTGTTCGTTGAAGGCTGTGAAAAAACAGAAAAATTTGAACAAACAATGATACTAGATCGTTGTCGTTTTTTAATTTACCGTCCTTGTTTAAACATATGGAGTGAACCACATGACATGCTGTCGTTTCAGAGGTGGACTTTTAGTTATTTACGATGCTACAAATGTTAATGGGATTTTAAATGAGGTTTTTCTACTTCTGGAACAGAAACCAGAGGCTATATTTGAAGAAATAGTCAGAATTAATTACCTAATTGACTCCTGAATACTGTGCCTTAGTTTGTGCACAGGTGGTTAGGACAAACAAAGTCATTGTCAAATAATCTTCACTGAAATAACAATCTGATTAGCACAAGGGGAAAAAAACACAATACATTTTTTTGTAGTTGAAAACAGTTCAGGCACCTTTCTCTTAGCCAGCTTGTTAAGGCTAAAATGTCAAACTAATTTAAAATCGAAATCATTATTTAGCAAAAGTAAACGAATGCTTACTGTAAACTGGATCTTAGTGTAGAGTAGAAACAGCTGAGAGAGATTAACTAGAGTAGCTGGAGAAGAATGGCTCATTACTGTGTGCATGTGTTTGTGTGTGTGTGTATGTGTGTGTGTGTATGTGAGTGTGTTTATGATTATTATTCATGTGGAGTTGCTATGATACAACGAAGCCAGCTGGGGAGCAAGCACTGCGCTCAACCTTTGTTGCCCTTCCTCATTTATTAAACACACACAGAAATGCATGCAAGCAAGACCCTAAACACACAAACACACACAAATCAGACAAATCGGTAATCTACCCAAGCAACACAAACACAAACACACAACCCCTCGTGCCCTCGCTCATGTTAACATTCAGTTTATAGTAGCAGGCTTTGTAAGTGGCTTCCTCTCCACCCACACACTGCTCACGGAGGCTGAGAGCATCTAAAACATTGGTGCACTACGTAGAGCGTTGCCAACTACAAAACAACAGCAAGAAATCCATATGTAATCATTTATGCCATAACAACACCTTAGTTACCCGCAGATGTCTGTACCACAGCTGGCCAATTAAAACAGAGCATCCAGCGCACACACAAGTCAACAGTTGGTGTCCATAGTGAGGGTCATTAACTCTACATCACTATAACATACTGTAGATGACATATGTGAGTTCAATCAAGAGATGAAAGTGATACACAAAGAGAAAGAAAGTGACAGAGAGACATGGATGTTCTTGAGGGATTTGGACCATCATATCACACAAAAATGGAAAGCACATGGTGCCTGGCAGTACCTGTCAGTGGTGTTTGGTTTATGTGGGATCTGTTTGCCTCTTCATAACATCGTGGTCCATTGAGAACCATATATTTTTGATGTATACCATGAGAGGTCACTTGTCAGGAAAACCTAAACATACTGTTCATGTACTGCAGGTTGTTTTAAGTGAGGACAGTCTCGAGTGAACGAAGGAAAAGATAAGAAAGTGTGGAAAAAAGAAGCATCAATATTTCTGTATATACTGTATGTATAATGTGTTTGCCTGCAGTATATGTATTCGGAGGTAATGTATCCATTTGTGCATGTGGAAATGATAATTACGCTATTCTGGTCAATATGGTATTCAGCAAACTATGGAGCAATCAATACTGTGTATGTGTGTGTGTGTACAGTCCTCTCTGTGAATTTGTTCAAGTCTATCTTAAAACAATACTGACATACTTATATGTACATTAAAGTGATTACTGGTTGCTGTAATTGTTCCTCCTCCTGTCCATACTGGCTGCAAAGAGATGCCTTCTAAAAGCAATTTCAATGTATGTGATGGAAGACAAAATCCACAGTCCTTGTTTTGTTGTGCAAAATTATTCTAAAAAAGTTCAGCTGAAGCTAACCTGAGGCTCCAGCAGTTTGAGGAAGTCAAATCAAGTGATCTTCCAAAGTACCAAATTTGCTCTTTTTGCTTATTATTCCTCTGCTGCAGCTCAGGGAGTAAACACTGACTGTGGAAGCAAAGAGGGAATTTTAATACTAAAAAATGTTGTAACTTTGAAAGATATCAACTTAATATATCTAACTCATTCTTTAGTGCTCTCATGTCCTGTACATATTCAGCAATTCACTGTGTTTATCGACATTAACGTGTGTCTTCATGTAAGTGTAAATATGAGACTTTATGATAGGAGTAGGATGATTAGCCGGGAGGCAGCGAGCATGAAATAGGTCAGTGCAGCGCTGCAGTATCAATGTAAACACAAAGAATTGAATGTCACTTTGGATCAGTGACAAAACGATTATTGGATTACTCGTCAAACTGTTGTTTGTCCTGCAGTCTGCGGATTCTAATGTGCTGAATATTTCTGTCCCACTGGACTTCACAGGAGCCTTTTTACAACCCCACCTAAAATAAAGCAAACAGATGCTATAAAAGGGGATGCAAAAAAAGTACAGATGGCGCGGATTGGTTTACATTAATTATTTTGGAAGCTTGAAATTGTGATCTTGTAGCTAAAAATATAAACTGTGTTGTATTAGAATGACATAAATCATAAAGTCAGTCCCAACGCCACTTCAGCCAACACCTGCTATAAAAGTATCTCACTGAATTTTACATAAATTCAGAAGTTATGAATACAAAAAAGAATTAGAAAAAATACAATTACATGCTCAAACACAGACACGCTCAGTGACAGCGGAGAGAGCAGAGCAAAACAAGAGAGGGAGACAGACCCTCCACAGGTGATGACGGCTGTCCGGGGAGCAGCAAGGGGGTTCAGTAAAGAGCAACAGTCCGTGACCTGTCTGGACAAACACACACACACATATAAAACCCTGCAGTGACATGGCAGTGCAGTCAACTAGGACCTCATTATCACCTGGCTCTGAAATGCACCGCTGACCATCCAGGAACAACACACACACACACACACATACACACACACCTGGCCCAGGCGCTGGTATCGGCTAAGGGTTACTGGGCAGGATTTGAACCACATCTCTAGGGGTGTGAGGTGTGTGGGCTTGTGTGCATATATTTGCAAGCTGTGTTTGCTTGTCCTCGTGGCCGTCAGTGCGTGTGTGTGTGTGTGTGAGTCTCAGAGGACCGACAAAACCTGCCCCTGCTATCGATACTCTCGGAGTGTCATGCACGCCTGACTGACCAGCTACAGGAAAGAGGAAATGAGAGGATTTGGAGTGTGACATTTGCGCCTGCATTTAAAAGAGTGTACGGCTGTGTTTGTGTGTGTGAGTGTAGGCCGTATTTCCCCGTCAGTCTGTGTGGTTGAATGGGTCAACGAGTCGGTCTGCGTATACTATGTGCGAGCAATCGAGCATTCAATCCTGTCTGTTTGCTTCACTGCAAGTGTTTGTGTCAGACAGAGGGGGGTTCAGTGTATGTCACAGCGGTAGCGAGTAACTCTAGTAGGTGAAACAAACTGAGAGGGACTGGAAATGGATATGTGGGGAAGAAAAGGAAGGAAGAGAAGGGAAGGAGAGGGAGGAAAGGTGGACTGAGTTAAAAAGAGATGGAGGGGAGATGAGCCAAAGAAGTCAAATCAATTTTTTACTTGTATAGCCCAATATCACAAGTCACAAATTGGCCTTAGGGAGCTTTACAATCTGTACAGAGATATAACATCATCTATCCTCAGACACTCAAAATACCTCAGGAAAATGGAAGAAACCTCGGGAAGAGCAACAGAGGAGGGATCCCTAACCCCCGGGGACAGACAGACATGCAATAGATGTTGGATGTACAGATGAGAATGTAGAGAATGGATAGATGGGTGCGCTGAGTCAGCTGTACAGTATCACCTCATCTTTGTCCAGAGGCCTCATCATTAACATTTCAAAGCATCCATATCTTGAAAGTCCAGTGGATAGAAGCACCCTTAATACTCTACATGAAGCATAGCACCAAGGATGGCACTATCAGTTGGTCCGTGACTTTGCTCCAGACTGAAATATTCCAACAACTATTAGATGGATTGAGATGAAATTTGATACAGATACATGGTGCCCAGAGGATGAACCCCTGTAACTTTGGTGATCCCCCTAACTTTTCCCATAGCGCCACTAAGGTGTCTAAGTTTCCACTTATCCTGTCAAATATCTCAACATGAACAGGATGGATTGGCACAAAATTTTGTACAGAAATGTATGGTTTCCTGACTTTTCCTCTAGAGCCATCATGAGTTTGACATTTGTGGTTTTGTATGAAATGTCTCAACCATTGGATGGATTTCCATGACATTTGGTACAAACATTCATGTCTTCCTCAGGATGAATTCTAATCACTTTGGCCATTGACTGACTTCATCTAGCGCCATCATCAGGTCCAAATTTTTATATTGTCTGATACTTTGGGTAAGTAATTATCATTTCTTAAATGTTTCTCTGCAGCACCATTTTTATTCCATCTAATGACACCTAACCCAAGTTTTTGTCTCTCATGAAATCACTGTTTTAACATTTCAGACTTAAAATATTCTAGTCACGGATAAAACATTGTTTTCCCCAAAGATAAATATAAGGCAAACTTCTGAACTCCAGCAGGTCATAACCGCTGCTTTGAAGGCATGAATTAAATGTCCACTGCATAGTAAAGTATTTTTAAAAGGTTTTACAAAGTGCAACTCTTTTTCTTTAACCAAACAAGGATGAAATCAAGAAGCAGCATATCCCTTTGCCTGGTTTTTGTCTGTCTGCTGCATTCAAAACAGCAGAAAGTGTTGTGAAACAACCTACAGGGTTTTGGAAAGTGTCGTGCTGCTTATATCTGTGATTCATCAATGCAAAAGTTTAAAAAAAAAGCCTAAAAAAGTTTCTATGAGTGGCACAAACTTGGGGTTATTCAAGACTAGAGAGATATTTTAAAATGATCAGAAAGTATGGGTGCCAAAAAACATATCTTAACCTGCTATATAGAGTTGTGAGTGGGTGCTTTTAAAGCCAGTTCATGTTGTGTAACTTTGCACTTTTGACTTTTTATGGATAGTTTGTGTAGGCAGGATCTAACCACACAGCCTAAAGTTTGAGGTTAACAGAAGCTGGTTATTACAGTAGCCATTAGCCATTTACAGGAGTTTTTTTTTAGGGAATCTGCCACATTAAACCTGACGCTGCCTCAGGAAAAGCTCAGCTAGTTCTGTAATATTCAGATTTCGCCCTCAGTCGAAAGGCAAGGGAGAGAAGACTTTGCAAATTGAGAGTGGCAAGGAGAAGGTGAAAATTCAAAAAAAAAAAGGCCTGAAAGCAAAATAAAGAGAAAGACAAAAAGGAAAGAAAGACAGAAAGTAAGAAAGAAAGCCTGAGAGAGTGAAGGGTTCTTTGATGAATTGGTTTAGAATGAGAGCAGAGTGCTGGAGAGACCAATGAAAACAAACTGGACTGAAGCATTTATTTACACTCTGCTTCTCAATTAAGTCAAATGGGCCACTTTAACGAGGCTGACATTTCAACAGTATAATGAGATACGGAAAGCTGAGTGTCCTTCTGCAGGATGTACGGTAACCGTGGGTGAGTGTTATGTGTGTTTACGCCTAAATGTGCACATGAAAACACACTCTCCTGCTACACAGACTTTTGTATGTATTAAGATGCACATGTGTTTCTTCGAATGTCAGTTCAGGCACGCTTGCACACGTGTGTTTATTCTTTTTTTTTTTTGCCGTGTGGTCTCAGTCCTACATCCCTCACCTCCTCTGTCTCCAACGCTCCTCTGTGGCAGCGTTTGTCTAAACAGCGCAATCTGGAAAGCTTCAGCAGCCGGGCCCGGGAATGTTAACAGGCTGCATCGTAACATTACACCTACAGGAGTGTGTGGGTGTCTGCAAGTGTGAGTGAAGGAGTGGAAGTAGCAGAGAGGAATAAAAAAAAAAAAAGAGAGAGAGAGAGGGAGAAAGAGAGAAAAGAAGGTGGAGTGTGTGTGTGTATACTGGTGTAATAGAGCGAAAGAAAGAGATTGGCTTGATGGAGACAGAGGGATGGAAAGTGAAGGTTTGGTTTCCCCTGTGTGTGTGTGTGTGTGTGTGTGTGTGTTTGTGTGTGTGTGTGTGTCTGTGCATACTGTGAGGAATGCAGCACTTTGGAGAATAGGGAAACTCCCTCAGTGGTAATGTTTTAAGCAGCTAATAAACTCTCATGGCTGAAAGGATGAAACTCTATCCACGCCAGGTGAAAACCATTTCTCACGCTTTTGTGTTTTGATGTGTGTGAATGCACAGATTTTTCCATGTCTGTGTGTGTCTGTGTGTGTGTGTGCGCCTGTGTGTTGGTGCACACATGTACTGTTTATGTGTCTTTGTGTGTAAAATGCCTGAGTTAAGGTGTCTGGATAAAAGCTTAATTCTCAGGGGATCTTTGTGAGCGTGTAGACTGTATGTTTTATGTTGTAACACAGAACAGAACCCTCGTTGAAATGATCCATTAAATATACATCACCACACCTTCACCAAAATATCAGAGGCCATGAGAAATAAGCTTCCATAATTGGACATATGGCATACTTTCTCTAATCCATACAAATCCAGCTTGTAAAGGCAGACAGAACAAATTCATGGATATTAAAAATAACGCGTGTAAGTCATAGGTGAGTTGGCTCAGTGGTGAGTAAGAAGAGGTAAGAAGTTTGTCATGTAATCAATTAAAGATTCAGGCTTTCTTATAGAGAACTGGGAACATGAAAAAGAAACGTGGTTACTTTCTTCCTTCCAACAAATCTATGATATGTGAGGTTTAACAAAACACTTTCACGATTCAACAGTTATGGCAAGATGATGGAAAGGGCGTTTGTGTCTGTAACTTCTAAATCAAAAGGCCTTTTGTATGTTCAAATAAGCAATCACTCGAAAAAAATCTGTTTGTTGTGTTTATTCCAGCAGTTCTGAATGTTTCCATCTCCACAAGCCACAAACTGACTTTATTAGCATGAGTGAGCCAAAATAAAAAATAAAAAATTAGGAGTCACAGATACACACAATTTTTTTTTTACTAGTGGACAGAAGTAAAAGTAACGACGACGTGACACATGAAGGAGAAGAGAAGCCATTTACTTTTTACTGAAGAGGTTGTTGTTAGCGTACCTGTCAGGCTTGTTTATTCTTTCCTCTCTGGACTTTGTCTTTGCTCTGCGTGTGTGTGTGTGTAAAGTGCACGTCTAAAGTGTTTGTGATTAGAGCGTGTGAGAACTCTTACAAGTGTGCATGTGTACCCACAAACTCGCACACTTGTGTGCAAGAAGAAGGGATGATTCTCCATTTTAGACCACAGTGGAAACTTCATTCCTTCCAGACTCTACATAGACATTTTGAATAATCATCAGCAGGGATGAAGCAACTATTAGTCTATCATCAAACACAGGAATTACAAAACACACCCTATACAAAGCACATCCAAAACACAATTCTTCTGTTAAAAATGTACATCCTTATATTGCAAGAAAATGCTCTAGATTTTGGTCACTCAAACCTTTATCACGTTACAACACTCCTCCGAGCAAATAATGAACGAATCATAACCACAACAGAGCTTAAAAAGAAATGAAACACAGAAATAATGTCACACTTTGCTTTTTTAGCTTATTTGCATTTCAGAATTGGCTCAGAAAGCACAGCTGCGATGGACGCCACATTCTGGAAAATTAATTAAGTCCCTGTTGACTATACCTCTCAGTGTCATCAGCGCTCTTTAATGCTTGTTGCAAATCTAGCGTTCTTAATTCTCTCGTGGCTATAGGGTGTAAAACGTTTCTTCATGGGGACAATGTGTTATGTGTGTGTGTGTGTGTGTGTGGTTGAGCACTGATGAATATTATTAAAAAGCTTTCAGGAGCACACACTCAATTTCAAATGTTTATGAGCTCTATGGATTAGTTCCGTATCAGTTTCCGTGAGAAAAAAAGTCGTGGCCACTGCCAGCAGCCTCTCATCATAACACCCACCAAAAAACGTGGTTTGGCACAAGTGGTGAGGCTTTGTCGCTGGTTTTACCCAAATTCACCAAAAACCCCCCTCATCACAAAGTCTTTTCAAATCAAAGCACACCCTCAGAGCTCATAGCTGATCCACATGGAGACTGTCAACAAAAAAGATATCCTAACCCCAAACACATTCTGATCTTTTCTCTGTAACTTGGTTGTTACATTTTTATCCCTCATTTCTTTTTTTTTCATACATAACTAAGGCTGCAACTAACAATTTCTTTGTATTTCATTTATTTCACAGTTATTCTTCGCATATTTTTGTGTATAAAAGGTGAGAAAATTGTGGGTAATTATAATTACCCAGAGCCAAAGGTGGCCTCTTCAGATTCTTTTTTTAAATCCAACAAGCAGTACAAAACCCAAATATAGTCACTTTTCTATCACATAAAACAGATAAAAGCAGCAGATCATCACAAACTGGAACCAGATAAAGATGCTTTTTACTTTAAGAAATGATTAATTATCTAAATAGTTGCCAATTAATTGATACTAACTGATTAATTGACTCATATACGTACATCTGTCTTTCACTTGCTTATTCAAATGGGCAAACATACACACACACATTAGAAGACATGTGCCAAAGTCTCTTTATCACAACACCAAAACCACTAATCTGGCATGGTATTATTTTCTCCTCCCAGTAGTATCTTACCACTGCCATGTTTTCTGTCTATTGGATTAGAATGGAGGAAAATTGATTTCACACCATCCACATCAACTAAACAATATTTTCTCTATAATTTGGAGAATGGTAAACTTACAACGAGTGTTACTGATTTAAACCAAAGATGATTTTTACGCTACGGTATGAAAATTTGGAAAGTCTATTTTTTTAATTTAATGTGATATAAAACTGGCAAAACAGCTGAAGGAAAATGAAAGCCTCGTTGTTGGGTCGAGGTAATTTATGAATCCCCTGTTTACAAAACATGTGCTTCACCATGTTTCACAGAGTAACAAAGAGCACGAGGACCTTGCAAGCTCTCATTTTCCCCTTAATTTAGCTGTGCACGTATCTCTCTCTTCACATCCTGCCACGAAAACACTGGAGGTATAAGAGCTTCACCTTGTCCTCTTTATGGTATCAATACAACAGGACACAATGACATGAACAGAGACAGGCACACAGTTACGGTAAACAAACAACCCATCTTTCTACCACAGTGTATGGAGTTGTACACGGGATGCTGCATGTATGTCAAAAGCCCAGCAGGACTTTCTCTGTGGTGATTACAAAATAAAACGCTGTATTTCTAAATGCATGATATAAAATTAAATGACCTTTTAAAGTTAGGGACATTAGCTTTCAGATCCTTTTATTCAAAAATAACAAAATGACAGAAGTTGCGGTTTTGGTTCCATAATCTGTTTACTTGTAACTCTACAAGCTTCCCATGACATGAGTCATTACATAAGACCTATCATGCGCATTTCCAGGTCTATATTTATATAGTGGGGCTCTACTGGAATATCTTTGCTTGATTAACATTTCAAAAAACTAATTATTTATCTTGTACTGGCCCTTTACGCAGCGCCTCAGTTCAGCCTCTGTCTCTTTAAGACCTCCCTTCTTTTTCATGTGCTTTACTTAAAATGGAAACTTCTCAAATGCATCCATACATGTTCAAGCATGAATCCAGTGAGAAATATACGAGTGGACAACACGACCAACCCGTGGAAAAATCTTAGCAACAAAGGCTATGGAATGGGCGGCCATTTTTCGAGTATGTGTCAACAATCTGATGTCATCATGAGGAGGAAGTAGAGGTAACACTGCGAAGCGTTCAGAGCAGGATGAAGCCCTGGCTTTTGACTTGCAGGGCATATTTTTACATATGTTCACCTTAAGTTTCGGACCTTTAACCATGTTTAACATAGACATCCGATATTAGAAACAGTATGAAAATATATGAAAAATTACAAAAAGCACGATACGTCCCCTTTAATGTCTCACACGGACACATATAATTGTATGTTTTGATTCAGTTGTGATTTCTCTCTTTATATTTCTTTCTCCATCCCACACACAAGAATTTACCCAGTAGCTGTTAGCTGAAACTCAGAATATAAATATTAATAACAGAAATAACAGAAAATCACAAAAAAGCATATGTCCCCTTTAAGGTGTTTGCATCCATGCTTCTGAGGAGTCTCTATAATGCAAAGACTAAAAACACTGAGGACATTGAGGCTACTAAAAGGACAGCAGAGTGTGTGTTATGGTGTGTGTGTGTGTGTGTGTGTGTCAGCAGAAACATCTGACAACCAAGTTAATGAAGTCAGTGGAGGCAGCAGGACTCTGAACTAACAGTGAAGAAGTAGCCCACATCTCGTTAGTGTGACGGCTGTTCAGCACCCAATGTGGAACAAAATGCTAATAAATTGCACCAAATTATGCTGAGGAAAATTGGTACCAAATCCTGAAATATTGTTGCTATTACTTGTACCTTCATGAATGAATCATTGTATGGCTTTTAAAACAGCTACAAACATCTACAGTATCCAGCAAGACCAACACACACACACATACACACACATACATACACACAGACACACAAACACGCACACGCACAGTCTGGGAACAAACCAAATCGGCCATGGAGAAAACAACAGCTAATCCTCATCCTTTCGCAGTCTTTATCCTTGTTAACTCCTTTATCCATGTTTAACTCTTCCTTTCATCTTGCACTCACTCTCAAAACCGTTTCCTGGACAACAATCAAGGCACATGACCCCAATACATACCAGATATAAGACAGATCATCCCAGTGTCTCCAAAACTGCAGGTTTCCATCTAAACTGCTACTCATCTGCTTAGATTTATTCTTTACACGCATACTGTGCATTGTCTTACAAAATGTGTGCTTTTCTGTCTGATGGAAAAGTACATGAATTGATACAGAGCAAGGTAGGAGATAGCTTACAGATAGACAGATGGAGAGAGGAACATCGGTGACATTTGGAGGGTTCTGACCTGATAAACCCCACTCTCAGTCTCTCCATCTCCTCTTCTCTGTCCTTCCTGCTCTATTCAAGCCTTCCAGAGGATAAAATAGGCTTTAAGAGAGAATCTGTCCACCAGTTCTCCATGCCAGCACATGGCACTTAGTCACAAGAAGATCAACTTATGGCACAACCAACCAAGTTCGTATCAAATGAATCTTATAGCCAGAGCCGGACTGGCCATCTGGAGTATGGGGAGTATTGGAGTGACTGCCCAGGAGTCTGTTCCAGAAAGCCGGACTCTGATCCCAAACCTGAATTCTGGGTTAAATCACTTCAGGTTGGCAAACTTTTGGTTCATGAACAAGTGTCCAGAATCAGTTAAATAAACTGTGAGTGAATAGTGAATGCGTGAAGCTATCGTCATTGGAGCTTCACAAGTCACCATGACAACTGGTACATGCTTTCCTTTGATGCCCTGTGCTTGTATTGGACAATTTAAACAAAATAAAAAGAAAACATCTCATTTATTTGGGTGTGCAAACCCCCCTTTTTTTTGCTTTGGACCCCATCCCCCATGTCTTTTAATTGAGTGTGATGTGTGATTGAGCCATAATTACGTGCATATGTGTATTTTATTTTGAAGTAACAGGATGCAGCCAATGAGCAAATAGCTTTGCTCATATGCAACACACATGTTGCTGTTGTTGAATAGTTCAGAACTGAAATACAATAGCAAGAGCTAAACAAAAGCTAAACAAGTGGAAACTTTTGGTTACTGCGGTTTATATCTTTCTATCTTTTGTCTACTTTTGTAAAACATGGGCACTCGAGAACCGGTACACACTGAAGTCATCTAACTTTCTGGTAAGTTTTAAGTTTTAGGAGAAGTAACTTACCTTGAGACAATGAGCTTCCAGAGTGCCGGTGTGGAACCACAGCTCTGCTAGCAAATGCACCAGCTGAGTTATGGAGATGCTGTTGGCGAAGACAGAGAGCTTGTGTGAAGGTCAGGAGAAGTATCGACAGACGCAGGAGATTTAAAGCTTTCCATCCATCGATCACTATGGGGAACGTGAGATCGCTCACCAACAAGGTAGATGAACTGATAGCCCGACAGCCACTGCAACCACAACAAGCACAGTTTGCTGTTTGACAGAAATATAGCAGGCTCACAAATTTCAATTAAAGATGCTAGTAAATATTTTGTGAGTCAACTACATGGCAGGAAAGAACATTAATTTCACAAGACTTTTTTGGGACTGTGTGTCATGTGAGATGGTAGGATGATGAACATGCACTGTAAAATATTTAGCAGATCACTGAAACTGTATTACAATGAATGTTATTACGTTGTTCTGTATACTGAAGACCCTATTGACCTGCACTCAGAGCCTAAAACCGACACTTATATAAAGATAGTAAATATAATACCTCCAATATATTCATGGTCTTTGCTGGAGGTAAGTAGACTTTTGACAAGTGACACCAGATTCTCAGTAAAGTTAATGTACTGTAGTTATTAAAGGTAAACTTGTATTTAAAAAAAAAGAGGCTCGACTGATAGTGCCAGTTAAAGATGCAAAGATACCTTATAATTTCAGAATTGGCATCAAATTAAATCCAGACTGTGATTTATTATTGCTTGTTGCATGAATTTCTTAATAAAACTAATAAAAATTGATGAGATAATAGACTGATGGTGCTTCTGCGTGACACGGGGAAACATAAACAAGTGTGCAATATCCTTTTCCTCGCTACCTATCTTCATATTTCATACTCTTGTCATCTCTGAGCTCCTTGCTTCTACTCTGTCCTTGTGTGCCCCTCTTCTGCAAAAAAATAAATAAATAAAACCCTCACCATCTCTCCCTCATCCTTTTGTCTATTTTTCATTGCTATAAAAGTTTGCCTCCGTATATCTTGAGAGCTTTTTTGTGAAATGTTCGGCCAAAATCACCCCTCATATTTCAGTTTCTTTCAGAAAACAAGGCATGGCTGTTAGTCTGCCATTCCTTCTCTAACTTATTACCCCGCACAGAACAATCTGTATTTAACGGCTGCCGCTGAGTAACAGAGAAATACTTGTGGGACAGAGATTGTTTGAGTGTTTTGGTGTTTACTGCAAAGGCTCAGGATTAGAAACCAAACAGTTTTGGTGCATGTACCCCCCTCTCCACCCACCCCAACCCCTCCTCTCTATCTCTGTCCCTTCTCCTGCTTCTTTCCCTGAAGCGATTTGAACACAAACTCTCAACTACAGAGTCTATTAGCTCGGTCAGGGATTGTGTAAAGAGGGAGATGTATTTTGGGAAGATTATAATTGCTCATGTCATGCTGGTCCCATCCCTGTAACTGACTGTGTGATTTGGGTGTGTGTGTATATAGGCTGAGAACTCCCCTAGGCTGTATATAGTATGTGTGAGAGAAACATTGGTGACCTTAAGAGAACACGCTTTAAATTTAGTTAATAAAAAAAACAGATTTTCCTCATCCTGGAGTTCTCTCATCCAAATAGTTTCAAAGAAGCAAAGCTTGTTTAAAGTGGACATTATTGCCCTGAGTTGAGGCTCTCAGGCTCTACAACTCCTGCCCTTTTGCCAGGATTTGTAAAGCCTAACCCAGACCTTTACCACCTTTAATTTTTTTGTCTTGTATTGTATTTAATGTATTTTTGAGCATTTTTTGCCTTTAATGGATAGCTGATGGGGGGCAAGGGAAGAGAGAGGGGCAAGGCATGCAATGAGGGTCCCTAGCCGGAGTCGAACCACGGATGTTGCAGTTAGTTGACATGTGCAGTAACTACTCGGCTACCAGGGCACTCCCCTACCACCTTTAATTTAAACATTTGATTGGTTTACCTTGTTGGGGTCTGTAAACAGCCTGAGAGCGAGCATCACTTTAGATGTTCAACTCATGGCAAGCAAGTCCTCAAACCTTGTTAAAACACTTTAAAAAAGCTAATTTCTTTTCAAATACACACATATAAATCACACAGACATGTAGTGTACATCTACAGTGGGGACAAAACGAGGAGCCTGATGGTCTAAAACAACCTTTAAGTGTTTATTTCAGAGGTGTTTATGTCACATAAACATCACATTTAGTTCTGGCTTCTTGGCAAAGTTTCCAGCCTGCTCGGTCAGTGGAGTTAGTTTAAGTGGGGACCTGCAGTTACTGTTGCTGAAAGACAAAATGGAAAAATGTCATAAAAGATTAAAAAACAAAACTTGCATTAAAGGTCTTAAGTTCCAAGGAAAAACTTTTGGTGGTGAGGTAAAACAAGTCGATGGTTGAAACTTGTACTGCAACTCTGGCATTTCCGGTGGGAGCAATTCATATTAATGTCACAGAAGAGCTCAACAACAAGCATGGTAGCCTCTTAGCAAAGTATTTTTAATTTACAGGTACATATAATAATAACAATAAGTAATCTTGTTGCATTTTGATTGGTGTTATTCAATAGTCCAAAGTATATAGATGACAGGAGACAAGGAGAGAGAGAGATGGGAAATGACATAAAACAAAGGTCCCCAGTTGGACTCGAATCTTGACAGCATCTTAAACCCAGAGGCCACCAGGCACTGCAAAGAGACCTGCAAGTTCAACCAGCAGAGCCAATTAACCCTTTAACATCCACCCTTTTTATAGAATTTTGGCCTATTTGGCAAACTCAAATGGAAAAGCTTATAACAGAAGAACTGTAAGGCCATGATGCATGTATTAGGCTTCATTTGACAAGTGACATCCTCTAGCTTCTGGAAATGTGCTTGTTTAGCATGTGGCTAAAACACAAACAAAACTACATTGTTTTTGGTCCTCATCTATAATGAGTCATATTTAAATAACAATAATTAGGACATGCTTTATGCCAGAACTATGCAGAACACCATATACCTTCCACATCTTGTCAACCTGTTTTTAGTTTGTGGTGTCCCTGATGTCCCTGAACCTCTCCAATCATCTCAAATTGGCCCAATTGTACCCATTGCTTTGACTCATTACTGCGTGATGCTACCGCTAACACCTAGCTTACGCGGGTCACCGGTGACCCAGTGGATGTTAAAGGTTAAAGCTTAATGATATTTGTAGCTTTTCATTTTGTTGTATAGTTTGTATTTTGCACTTTGTGCTCTAAAAGTAAACTCTTTCTTTCCAGCTTGATCTGCTGTAGTTACTTTTGTAAACTAAATATTATTCACACAAAAAAAAGACGGACACACTACTAGTGCAATCAAAGCTGAGTGATAGCCTCACAACTCTCCATGTTTTCTTTCTCTAACTGATATTTCATGTCATCTTTTCTGTGCTGAATTTATTTCCTGACCACAGAGGCAATGAAATCCTTTCAGACTCCACTGGAAACTTTCAGTGATACATTAGCACTGATGAAAAAAAAGGGCTATTTTGTTTCTTGAAATGATTACAGTGGCAAAAAAATAGATAATGCAATAGCAAATTTTATGTTAAGGCTTTTTTTAAATAAGGTCAGAGAAAGTTTAGAAAGATGCATGAAAGGACGACATTAAAGGGTGATGGATAAAAACAGACAAGAGAATCACATTAATGAAAAGATGAGCAAGTTCTGTTTGGTGGTTTGTAACTTTGTTTCGGGGAAAAGGGAAAAAAAGATGAAAGAAAAGTACACAATTACTGGTGAATAAAACGTCTTCATTTCCTTTTCAGAGAAAAAGCAACACCTTTTTCTCTTCTCTCTCTCTCTCTCTGTATCTCAAAAAGATGATGGGTGTCATTTCTCCTTTCATCAGCTGACAAACTAAATGCTGATGCAGTGAAGGATTATGTTTGTGTGTGTGTGTTTTTGATGGAGAACACAAGCACAGGTGTTGGATAATGTGTGAATGTTTTTTCTTATGAGTCTAAAGCCCACAAAGGAGTTGGGATTGAGACCCTCTGATAAGACCTACAGTACAACTGCAGTCTTTCTAACTGGAGATTAGTGGCAAAGCACAAGTCCTGATGGCTACTGATGCCACATAAAGGATGTTTTTCTACAGTCTATGGCAGTGAGGTTATTTATTTGGTTTTATTTTAACTAGCCACAAAAATCACATAACTTTTCCAATGTAATTATCAACTATTTGCACATTTTCTACAGCCTTTAAATAGGACATATCATACTTTTTATCATTTCCTGTTATTTTTATACTGTTATGATATCTGATGTCTATATTAAACATGGTCAAAGGTCTAAAACTTGGGGTGAACGCATGTAAAAATGCTTCCTGCAAGTCAAAAGTCAGGGCTTCAGCCTGCACAGTTTTGTTTACAATGTTACCTCTGCTTCCTCCTCGGGATGACATCAGATTGTTGATTGTTGAACCGTATACCAACAAATGGCTGTCTGTTCCACGTGCTGTTCGCGTTGTCTACTCAAATATTTCCGATCAGAATTGGGAATTGAGAAGTTTCCATTTCGAGTAAAGAATGAGAACAAGAAGTGAAATCCTACTCGTATACTGTTTACTTAGGTAACCTCTGGAGTGAAAGGAGCTAAAACAGCCTATTTCAGACAGAGGCTGAACTGAGGGGCTACATAAAGAGCCATTACAAGATAAATAAAGAGTTTTCTGAGCTGTAAATAATGCAGAGATATTCCAGTAGTGCCCCAGAATAAAAAAATATAAACTTGGAAATGTGCATGATAGGTCCCCTTTAACAGTGAGCATCTTTGAGCTAAATATACAGATAATTGAACAGGTTAAATTAAAAAGGTCTTACACCTTTGGGAGAACTTTCTCTTAATTTTAAATCGGTCTAAAATAAAGAAATACAATGTAAAGGGAATGTAAAAAAAGCACCAGTTTGTGAAATATAATTGAGGTTTTAGGTAAGTAAGAAGGAATCAATGTTTGATGGTACAGTAGCTGCTACTGAAGCATAAAAAAGAGAAAATGTAGAGAAATAAAGGCCAAGCAGATAAGGCTCTTATTTCAGTTTCATTGTTTCCTATAATGTTGTTTCTGTGTTCTTGTGATCACTAAGGAAGCTACAAGAAGCTGTTACATACTCCTCCAGTCTCATCCACTGTCAGCTGCCTTACTTGGAAATGACTAAAACTTTACTGGTATTAGTGTTTCTGTCTAAGTGAGTAAGATAAATAGTGTTTTAGTGCTCTGTGTGTTTGTTTTGTGTTCACAGTAAAGAGTGTTGGGTCGACTGTGTATGCTTGACTTTCCGTGCATGTTTATAACTCCTGACTGCTCTCCTCTGTCACATACAGAAATCTCAGTGTGGCTCAGTGCCGCGGATCAACGAGCAAGACACTGAGTATGTGCGCTAGCAAGATGCCTCAAGGTTACCATCGGGCTGGAGTGTGTGCACGCGCGTGTGCGTGTGGGACGGGAAAAGGGGAAACAGCTGCCACTGGAGTTTACCACAAGTCATTACAGTGCACAGGGGACAGAGGAAATGTAATTTTTTTACACACAAAACACTTAATGGGACGCAGTCAGTGTTCTTAATACACTGTCCATGACCCTGTCAGGAAGTGAGTCTTAGGACTGACACGCATGCACACACACAAGCACAATATATGTGGTCATTGGTTTGTTCATCCAGTCCCACAGTTGAGGTTCAGTTGTATCTACATTTTAAAGGATTCATTCGCACTAGAATAGTGTTTCCCAACCTGTGTTTAAGGACCTTCCGAGGGGACGTGATGTTTGTCAGGATAGAGAAGCAAAACTTTGTATTTACATTCTGGCATTTTCTCTGGTGAATTACTTGACAATATTACCTCTACTGCCACTACAAATGATTCAAATAAAACTACCTGAGAAGGATTAATCAGTCTTTGGTTGAACTGGTCACAACCCACTGATATGAGCATGTATCGAGAAAGGCTTCCCAGTAAACATAGCTTTGTTTTAAGGGGTTGTAACTCAGAAACATCCATGCTGAGCTGGCTCAAACTTACAGAGCTGTATTTCCATAATATAAGTAAAACACACAAAGTACCTTAAAAAGTTAAAAGCTTGGCACTATCTCTGTCTCTACTTTGTTGCTTTAGTAAGATCTCATAAACCTTTGAACCAACACAGCAAAGTGTTTTTTCTGCAGTGCACACAAAGTGCTGAGTGGGAAAATCTGATGACTTCATGAGAAACTGACATTTGGGCATGTGTATCACTTCTGCAAACAAGTGCTGATTCATACAGTATTGAACTGTCATCAGTTTCTGTCAATGATGATTTAAATTCATAAAGAGACAACAAACATGAATTTTATATTGACATGATTGGAATGAATTGTTTTACATGGCTTTTGGATATTCGTGTGTGTGCACGCAACTGTGTCTCGAAAAACAGGAAAAAACACTCCTGATATGTGCCTGACATGCTCGAATCACAAGTGCACAGTCAAAGACAAAACAACATCGGAAGATGACAATAATTAATGAGGATTTTGGGTGGTCTGGCAGTTCCAAGGACAGCCTTCAAACACATTGTGTACATGCAAAACAATCAGAAGTCAAGGGAACAAAAAGCAGGCTGCCAGGCTGCCTATAATAGCAACAACTGAACAATACCTTGCCAAGTAGACTCACACACACTCGCACGTCGACAAACTGGCAGCCACTCATAATAGGAAATCCTAATTACAATGGCTTCCAATGCTTATTAAAACTACTAATAATAACTGCTAATAATTACAGCATGCCAAACCTGCCCTGGGAGGAAGGCTGGAGCAATTACACACCCAGTCAGTCAGTCAGTCAGTCAGTCAGTCAGTAACTATTTCATACAGTCAGTCAGGAAGTCAATCAGGCTGTTCGACAGTCTCTTGAACAAAGCATCAGTCAGAAATTTACCATCACAAGGCCACTGAGTCAGCTAGTCTGTCAGGAAACCCGCAAAGTTACCGTAGGGTTAGTCATTTCACCTCAACACATTACGTGTCAATGACAGCTGCATTAGGTGATTGTTGGTGTCTCCCAGCAACAGAATCTGGAAATACAATGAAGTCCTCAGTTTCTTAGAAGAGCCTTTCTCATTTTTAATATGACACAGTCTGAAAGTTAAGGGACACACGAGAGACAATTAGTGTTTGTTCTATAGAAACCCTGTCTACTACACTACCCACAATGCAAACCAATAGCATTTATTTCTTAGGTTCTTCTGCAATTGGCAACATTAACCTCTGACTATGCTTGTATCCACTTTTTATGGGAAGTAGCCAAGTAGCTATTATTGGTTTTGGGAGAAAACATTAGCTGAAGGTAGCTATTAGAGCGAGTGATATCACATCATCAGCATCATGAGTTTTGTCTTTTGTAATACTCCGTTCATGTTACAAAGTAATCCAGCGTTAATGTGTGCTTGCATCTACTGTATGTGATTGGCAGTGCCTTTCCGGAAGATGCCATATTGCACTGCGGCAAAAGTTGAGCCAGGTTCATCTTTTTAGCCCAATGACCCTGCGTTGTTTTGCCAGAGCCTGCTGCATTGGCACCCCCACTGCATCACGCTGAGTGTATGTGGGTCTGAACGCAGTGTTAGGAGGTGGACTGGTGAGCGGGACCTATCCATGCTGTAAGGTGAAACAAAACAATGAGCTTAAAGATGTACAGAGTTGAAGAACAGGGTGATATAATTTAGTACAGATTTAAAGGGACAGTGAGTTTTTCACTCTTTTCCTCAACCAGCCAGACAGCTTAAGAGCAGTGTAGTCAAAAGTTTATCAGTCCTTTAAACAACCAGTCAGCCAGCGGACCAGTTGTTTAGCCCTTCCACTCTTTTCATTTGCTCCAGCGAGAAGAGTCCAAAGTACCCTGCAATTAATCTCTTCAACTAATATAAGTTCTGACTTGCATTAACACGAGGACTTAATTAGCCATTATAATCAGAATATCGAATGTTGAAAACACACACACACACACACACAGACTTTATAGATCCGTATTGAACACTTTGCACAAAATGAAACTTGGCAGTGAGCACTTCCTCCCCATTGGCAGAGAGGTCTGGGATATGCTAATTAAGCCTTGACTGATAAAACATTCCCTTGGCCTCTATGTCTCATTACTACTAACTTCTCTGATTGCAGCCCAAGTCCTGCACCTACAGTGTCTGATAAATAAGAAAGCACCTTAAGCCACAGACTGTGACTAAACGCTTATTAAGCGGAGGGATATGACCTAGCAGTGCGATGGCAATAAGCCAGAAAAACTCAAAAAACTTCACTGCAATCAGTGTACCTTATCTTCTTTTTCTAATTGATAATTAGTCTTGCATTAATTTGGGCCAACATCTATCTCTTATCACAAAGGTACAATTTATCAGCTGCTTAAATGATGGACTAAATAGGGTTGGCAATGTTAATGATTCACCTTGCAGGGTATGGGGGACATGAGGGAAATAATTTCTCCTGACTCATATTTAATTAACCTTAGCAGATGTGCTGGGCATGCATTGTAGCTTAAAAAAAAAGCACAGTAAAAACATTTAAAGTATGACATCTTTGGGGAAACATGTTTGAAAATGAATCTTTTAATGCAAAAAAGATGTTATATACATAAATATAAAATGTAGGAAAACAATAGTAGAAATCATGGTTATCATTGATACACTTCTTTTTTGGGATTTTTTTTGAATACAAGCAGTTTAATAAAAAAATGTTATACTTCTAAGACAGAGAGGTTATTTAGTTGGTTCCTTCATACACTGGTCTCTGTGAAAGGGAGATCCAGGAGTACCAGAACTCTTCAAACAGAAGACTCTGATTAGTACCTTCAACTTGTGCAACTCGTATACTGCGAAAAACCAAAAAGCCGTAGATACAGAATGCTTGATATGTTTAACGATGCTCTGCAAAGTGTCACAATGTCTTGTTGGTCAAAGTTTTTGAAAAAGTAAGTGGCAAATTGCTTTAATAGTTCATTTTTTATTTGTGTTAACTGTGTATATAAAACAGAAACACCTGCACGAATTGAATTTAGGAGAAACGTGGTCAAAAGTATGCAGTGTACCTGCTTCTTACAGTAGCATGTAAACAGTAGTCAAACAATCTGTGGCTTAGGTCTCAACCAGCAACACACCAACTGTCATTACAAAGAAATATATAAAAATAAATGCTTGAGAAGAGTTGCATACATGTAAATGGTGTACTAATATCAGACGAGTAACAGTAATATAATAATAACTTCATGTAACGTTTACATCTCAACATACTGGAGCTCAGCGAAGCGTCACCAGGCACTGACAGAGACACACAAGCTGAGGTGACGTCTTCCTTCTGAGCTTTTCTGCTCATTCTGTCTTAAAGGAGTGCAATTTTCAGAATGATGACACTAAAATCATCCATGTGGCCACAGTAGATCATTTTCTCTAGTGCTCTATGGTATTTTTTTTTTTCAGTAACCAAGGTAATAAAACTGATCTTTTCTGATCTATAAACAGAACTCTTTAATCTTTTGTTTTATTATTATTGGCTACAGATTCAAACGTTCACTTCATGCTTTTTGTTATAACTTTGCATGCACATTTTTTACCATTTCCCCCCTTCAATTCTATTTTAACCTCGCCATTTATCATTGTCACAGTTGAGGTAATGCTAGACACACTATAGTAGATGCTGAAGTGCTAGCCCGCTGTTAGCACGTAGCACAGGAGTGAATGATCTAGCAGGGCATACGGATGATTTTGATGTTAGTTCTGTACTTTATTATTATTGTATTTTCAGCCAGAGTTTGACAGTTTTTTTTTTCTCTAATTTTCCTCCCTGATTTGGAAGTTTGATTTTCATACTGGTGCTGAAAATAGATGGTAGCATGAAAAAGATAAATATTTGTGAATAATACCCAGTCACTACATTCAGTCAATACGAGCCCACTGCTGTAAATTTTAGGCACATCATTTTTTTTCTCCTCTGCTTTATTCTTCTTTGAAAACTCTTTGAATCAAACAAATCTGAACCACAAGGACTCTCTCCAACAATCTATTCTTTAGTTTCTTTAATCCCTCTTCATCAATATCCCTCTTCCCTCTCTACATCCTTTTGTGTCGTCTTTCTTCCTTGTTTCCGTACCTATCCCTCTTTTCTACTCCTTTGTTCCCTCTCTTCGCTGTTTTTCTTTCATCTAGATTCTTTTAACCCATCCTTCCTTCCTTCTTTCCTCTGCCTTCCTTTCTCTTTCCAATCAAAATGTGTCTACGTTAACAAACAAACAAACGGTTCTCAGACAAAATCTGCTTCACTCTGCACGCTTTCAGTCAAATTACTCTCAACATTCACTTTAGTGGGATTTTATCCATGGTATTATTAACAGAAATGCAATTCACCTATTCCTGAAATGTCATTTTAAACATTTAATCCCCATTGAAATTAATACTGCTGAGCTTTGTGGAGTGAAACACAGAAATGAGATAGAAACTAACTCTTAGTCACACTTAATTGATGGTTTAGTAAGTGGCTAAATGGATATACACTATGGTGTAGCACTGAGAAGAGTACTCTAAAGCTCAATTCATGTTTCAACAGAACTTGTGTGTGCACTTCAACACACACTGACGCCCACACCACCGGGTAACAGAGATGTGCCGGGAACATCCTTCACATCCAAACTACAGTACATAGAATACACAGACAACACAGAGAAAAAGAGGCTAAAGTGAGTAATAGAGTGAAATGTATGCTCCCCCCCCGCTGCCCCCCCCAAAAAAGCTTTTTCTGCCTCCAACAGTATCGACATCTGCAAGGCATAAACATTTTACTCTGCTCCAACACGTTCAGCGTGAAAATTGCACAAGACTGATATGTGACAAAGTGGTTTGATTAGATTATAACATACAAATTAAAGATCTATTCCAGCATTATTAGACTGATAGATTTCTTATTCTCTACTTATTTTACATTTCTATCGATCGTGTTCAAGCACCGTTATAACATATGTGCTCTTCTTCTATAGTTTGGATGTTTAAAAGATGTTTTAAACAAATACTGTCTAAATACTAGGAGTTACTCCCAGTAGAGGAGATGGCAGCAATGTCAAATTAATATTTAATTGGGGCTGGGTGTTGGAATCATCTTGCTTTGGTTTGCTTATTGCTTCAACTGAGTTTCAGCGTTATTCCTTAGCTTCTTCCAAAAATGTAAAATTCCACAGGTTGATATTAACATTCTGATGAAACTTTGCAAAAAGTGGTCCTCTTGTTTACAGCTGTGGAGTATCTCTGAATTCGATGTCTCATTTAACGATAGAAAACCAATAAGTGAGAATAAAACTCTTAATGATGCAGTAATAATTCATAAAAACACAGGTTGACTTCACGGATCACGTACAGATGACTGTGAAAATGTAATCCATGCAAGTTTTTCGTACATTCAAGTAGATGATTCAAGTAGATAAAAAAAAGAAAGAAATCACTCAAAGATAAACTCAAATCCAATAATGTTATTGTGTCCTGAATTGAATATAAATGATTTGAAAACTTCTAGACTGTGGTTTGAAATGTTGTTATACAGATATAATTTTAATGCAGGAGCAGAGTCACTGATAAGTGCTGTAAACCAACAGTAAGGCATGGTTTCAGACCCTTATTATATGTAGTCCTGTACTAAAACAGGTATTTAAAATCATCCCTATTAAGAGAAATATGCTGGATAAAAATGAAAGGCACATTATTACACAGAAAGATAGTTCATACAGTGCTCTACTGTGCTATAATGCATTTCAATTATTCAAAAAGTTCCATAATTCATTGACAAGTCACAACGACAAAATATGTACTGTCATAAAGATTGGTATAGTGGCGTTCTCCCTGTTTGGCATATAGACAATAGGCTTCAAAATGAGCACTTCATTTAAAGGAATAGTTCAGAATTTGGAGAAAAACCCTTATTTTCTTTCTGGCAGAGAGTTATCTTTCCATTAAATATAAGACTACAGTGACAGCAGTTATAAAACCTGCCTACCAGTTCCAGCTCACTGATTAACATGTAGTGTCTCATTTGTTTAATCCGTACAAAACCCAAACTGTAAAAACAACAATTCGTCATTTTATGGGATTTATGTGCTGTAGTATTTCTTGGCCAGTTACTTCCTTGAGTCTCTGGTCACTGGTTGCCTGACAACCGCTCAGAGCCAAGAAACAAGAAAACAAGCATATTTTCCGAAATGTTGAACTATTGCTTCAAAAAAACTATAACTGTTGCCCAAATAGTTAATGCCATACGCTAAAACCATGCTAATGTTTTTATTGTAAATCTGACATGTATGGATATACTGTCTTGAATGCTATTTGTAGAATTATGATTTTTTTTTTGAGCATTTACTCATACAGCAAAGAACCATATCTTCAGGCTAATTAGTTTCAATCCACACACTTTTGAGACACAGGAATATTTTTGACTTTTTCAATCGTCTACATCTTAACTTACCCTAAGGAGTAGACTCAAAGCCCAGCAATCACATTTTACTAAACATGAACTGCTTCAGTTTTGAGAATAAATTTGACTTTATCACACAAACAAGACTAAGAGTCTATAGCCACACTAGTGGCGCTGTACTTTAGCACAGCAGAGTCTGATGGAAATGACATTAGTTGTGCAGGTATTTGGTCATTAACCAGAGAACTGGGCAAATTAAAACTTTGACCTGATGATGGTGCTTGATGAAAAGTCAGAGGATCACCAAAGAAATTACAATTCATCCTGAGGGGGACATAAACGTTTGTATCCAATGTCATGGCAATCCATCCAATAGTTCAGATATTTAAATTCTGATCAAAGTAGTGGAAGACCAACCGACAGACTGAAAGGTGTCATTTATCTATATGAATGGCCACATAAGTTATAGCTAGCATAACTAGCATATTACAGTGCTAGTCATTATGTTTCAGAGAGTTTTTGTCTTGTGGGTGCAGCGGTTCTACTGTTGTATTGTTTAAAATATGAGGCTGTAAAGCTCTATGTTTCTATGCCTTTAGTGGCTTAATTTAAATGGATCCAATTACCTTTTTGGCTCCAGCTGAATCTTGAAGACTTCATCAGAGTATATAGAAAAGTAAAAACCCTGCTAATTTTATACTCCAGGAAGAAAACTGAGGCAATTTAAATGACTTCAAACAACATGATATTATGCATCACGCCAGCCACTCTACAATTAACCTCCTTTACCTTGCTTGTCTGTGTATTACCATATACTTCAAACAGCATAGACAATGTTTGATAATGACGGTGATTCAAATCACACCACTATGAGGTTTTAACTCTGTTTCATTGGAGTACTGAAAGCAGTTAGTACTCTGCTTATTTTCATCTCTGGACCTGATTCGTCTACACAGCTGCAGTCATGGCATTCTTCTGTCTTGGGTTGGTTTGGTGTTGCTGTTGCTGTCTTCCGCTGTCTCCAGTATAGCCATATTGGTCTGGACCAGGATCCACCATGTGCCTGTAACAACATTTTCACTCATTTATGAAGGTCATAGTGATGTCCGAGTGAATTGTTGAGGTCTTATCTATGTGTAATGGTGTAGAATTATATTACAAAAGGCTTTAATCAAACTTTATTTAGCGTTTTAGAACAAACGACTTTCTTTTTTTAATTTCTTATGTGGCAGTCATTTACAGTACAATAAGTACAATTAGGTGCTGTTTTTCTCCTGTTGGTAAATATCAACAGAAAGGGTACAATATGAGTCACTGTTGAAACAAAGCAAGAGGACATTTCAGATCTCAGATTTTACTTGGGAGCCATCTTCATCCACAAATTGCACCTTACCTGTAACCAGCCCCAGCTCCACGGGTCATAGTGTCGTACCGGAGACCGCGAAGTGGAGGGGTAGGAGACGGGGGCACATCTTGCCTCAAAGGCCCTCTCTGCTGGGAGCTAGGAGCACAAAACAAGGAGTGGTCAGGCAGTGTGAGAGAGAACTAAGAGTAGGAAACAAAGAGAAGTTGACCATTATCACTTTATGAGGAAGAACAGGTAGAGACAGGTAAGGCTGTATTACGACACAAGATAAGAACTGAATTTCTCCATAAAGTTAACATCGTTGAATAAAGTTATTGTCACAAATTCAAGACAGGAGTCGATAAGTGAAGCGTTACTTTCAAAGTACTCTACATTTCTGACCCATGTTAAAAGTCTCTGTGTTAAGTATTATGGATCATGTGATAGAAAGCAACTTTCTCGCATTTAATCACCTTGGGTGGGGGTAGTACCCAGGGTCAACACCCCGAGGGTCCCCTGGCCGTGAGTATGGCTGGCCGGGGGGATAGCTGGAGTAAGATGGACCAGACTGGGGGTTGGGGTTGGGGTAGGACGGGGCCTGAGGGTATCCCTGTGGGGCCTGGGGAGGTCCGGTGTAAAGACCTGACCAGGGCTGCATGGGGTAATCAGCTGGATCCAACGGACCTCGTCTGGAGAAGAGAAACAAATGATGCCTTGAATAAACAGTAAGTTATTATTTAACAAGTGAGTTTCCTGTACTTGAAAAATGAAAACTAGTTTTATCGTGCACTGCAAACAATGTAAACGGTTCAGTCTACTCATTCCCTTAATGAATGAGCGATCAGGAAGACACAACCTTTTTGACCATCCACCCATCAGTGGCTGGACTCTTAAAAATGCAGATACTGTCCTTTTGTTAACAGTACTGAGCTTGAATCCCAACCTAGCAAGTGTAAAATGTACAACAGGTTTATATATCGTAATTTACTTATTCAAAGTTCTTTGTTACGCACAACTTTTACTTGATAGACTACTGCATTAAAATCTTATAAACAATAGTCTGAGGACAGCTGCGTGCATTAAGTGTATAAGTCATTATACTGTATGTCTTTTCATTTGATGCTTTGTAAAAAGAAATGTAATGAAAGGCAACAATACTGAATCAGTGAATAAAACATTTTGCCCGCCAAAAATCACTCAGTATCAAACAAACCATCAAACAACTGCTGGCACTGTTAACGCTGGGTTGGAATTGTTTGGTTCTTGCTGTTCTTTTCATGTCTTTTAATAAGGGAATATCTGCAAACTCTAGTGCCTCACTTGTTGCTGTTTCTTTCTTGTAAATCAGTTGACTAAATGGCTAAAATATTCATGAAAATCTGCTATAAACAATTTGTTTGTGACTGGGGAGAGAGGAGTGAAAGAGAGAGAGAGAGAGAGAGAGAAGTACACACACACACAAACACACACACACACACACGCACACACACAGACAAACAGCCAACAGCCCATCCCAGCCAAAGATCACATAGCAACAGAATATAAGTGACATGTGACAGTTTTAAGTGGGCTAGAGCTCAGTTAACACACACACACGCACACACACGCACAGCTGTGGTAATCTAGTCCAGTCCTGTTAATAGATATCGATGTCTTGTGCCCAGTGGAAAGCAAGTACACAAACACGTGTCGTCCACATAGCTAACATTATGAGGTATTACATTTTATCTCTCTGTCCCTCTGTCTCTTTTTGTTTGTCTACGTTTGTTTCTCAGTCTCTCTCTCTATCAACTCATTTCCTTCTCTTTTCTCTCCTTTCATTTTAACTTATACTTCAGTCTTATTTCTTGCATTTCTGTATGTTCATGCTTGCTTGTGTATGTTCATTCAGTCTACTTAACATGTTGGATTAATACACTTCAAAATAACGTGTACTTGAAACATTCGCTTGTGTTAAAAATGTGTTCGGAGCAGAATCCCGTTAAACTCTCACCGAGTGTCATAGTGACACTTATCATCATGTGTAGTTGAGTGGGCGGGGCTCCGTAGCCTCCGACCAATCAGAGAGCTGACCTGTTGCCTGTTGCCTGGAGATAATGTTAATGTTCACACAGCCACAGAGGCAGACAGACAGAGTGAATCAAACACAGATTTGTTCATAAATACTTTCACAGAGCACACACACACACACACACACACACACACATACTCACACACACACACAGAGTGCTGGTGGTCTCCATGCTGACGCCTGTGTATGTCAATTTGGGTGGTCAGCAGTGGAAAGTGTCTAACTAACTACATGCCCATCATGTTTGGGATATCTGCCTCTGCCCCTCCTGGCTCTATATCCACTGTGAATGTGTATTTGTGTGTGTGTGTGTGCGCAGACATTTTTTGCTTCCCTGTCAACTCATCTGTCAACCTATCTGTCATCTGTCTTCTGGTTTTCAACTTATTCTGCTACACTTATTGTAAGTCACTCTGGGTAAGCGTATCAGCTACATGTCTCAAATGTCTCTCTTCTTGATAGCCACAGCGGTTTTTGTCTGCTTCTCTTCTGCCGAGAAAGACTACCAACGAGTCAGTCTGCCAGCTGCCCCGCCTGTCCATGTGTCTGCCTCTCTCTCTCTCTCTCTCTCTCTTGCTCTTTTTAGAAGTTTTATGACCACAAGTCTGCATGCACGTCGTGGCTCGCTATCCATCTCTTCTTGATAGCCACAAGCCTGTATACCTGTGCCCATATCAGTCAGTCAATCTGTCACTCAGCGTTTTGCCCCGGGGCCGTGATAATGTCACCGAGGCAGAGATAAGAGCAGCGGAGAGGTGACGGAGAGGGGAAGAGGGCAGGATACGGAGAAAAAGAGAGATATAAGACCCGAAGGAAGGAGCGGGTTTGAAGGAGAGATGAAGAAAATGGAAAATAAGGCTGTAAAAAAAAATTACAGGACAAACGAAAGCCTGACATTTTCTATTACCTGTTTAAATACGCTATGATTTTTTTGTAATGTTATCTGTTCTGCCACTTTTCCAAATTAGGATACTATATCACTTTCTTCTCACAGTATCAGCAATTATTAGTGAAAACCTGTTATGTAGAAAATGAGATGATGCAGAAAGGGCCAGTAATGACAGAGATAAAAAAGATGAGTTAAAGGAAGGTTAGAGGAAGATTATATGTGGTCAGAGAGAGAGGGGAAGGATTAAGATGAGAAACGGTGACATGAAAAACGGAAGGGGGCAAATGTGGAGTAAAAGAAGAAGAAAGAGAGATGAGGATGGGAAGCAGGGAGGAGTGAGAGGCTAGTAATCTGCCCATAATTTTAAAGATCAGACAGTTGAAAGGACCAAGGGAAATTCTTTTTTCCACCTCACTAAATGGCTCTTTTTTCCCCCCCCGACATCTGAGATCTATCTGATGTGACAATTTTACTGTGTATGGCACCACGGCTCTGGCCATTCAACTTGCTGCTTTATGTTCGCTCGGTGCCTGCTTAGACTTCTATGCGATGCAAACTTCTGCTACTGCCTGACAATCTAACAGTGATCTACTGGAAATCAAGAGAGAGAGAAAAAAAAAAAAGGAAAACATTCTTAATTTATGGATCTCTGGGAGGGTTGGGGTTTTCAGATACTACATAAAGCTGGAAATATATGAAGCGAAGGAAAGCAACTGCAAGATCCACATACTTTTCAACTGATAAGACAGTTAGGAAATCCTTGAAAGTTATGGGAGTATTAAACAGCCTTCAAATTATAATTGATTTGTTATTAATATTCTTAAACTGACTAGTGCTGAACCAATTAGTTGATTCATTGATTAAAAGAAAATTAATTGCCTGCAATTTTAACAACCAAATAATCATTGACGTCATTTATGAAGTACCAAACATTTGCCTGCTCCGGTTCGTCAAATGAGGAATATGCTGCTTTTGTATTCGAACTACTTTCTGGCGTATTATAGAATAAACGATTAATTGCGAAAAAACAACAGAATAATCAAAAAAATAATAATAATCATTAGTCGCAGCCCTAGAATCTACTGAGAGTTGCCGTATTGGGGATGGAGTGGAAATCCAGTGAGAATCTTTAGGGAATCCATTGTAAATCCGGTGGCAAGTTTGGAATTCTCTCTCCAGGAACCCAGTCAGCACTGCACAGCAGCTGGGGATTATGGGGTAATGAGGATAGAAGCCATTACTGGCACACAGACACACACATAGACACAGACACAGACACAGACACACACACACACAGAAACAGATAATCATACAGTATGAGAACTAAAACACAGATATAAACATACACACAGAGAAACAAACACACTAAACACACACACACACAAAGATAATCATACAGTATGAGAACTAAATCACATATAAACATACACACACACACAAACAAATACACACAGACACACACACACACACAAAACCTTA
This sequence comes from Thunnus thynnus, assembly GCF_963924715.1. Lineage (NCBI taxonomy): Eukaryota > Metazoa > Chordata > Actinopteri > Scombriformes > Scombridae > Thunnus > Thunnus thynnus. The sequence goes on from NC_089527.1 coordinate 10,772,402, forward strand.
GCTTAAATGCAGCGCTGGCCCCTCCCAAACCTCACGTACTCTGGAGGAGGCAAATTGGCACACAGCTGGAGAGGACCAAATGAGGAAGCTGGTGGTCTGTGTGTGTGAGAGTTTGTGTGTGTGTGTGTGTGTGAGAGAGAGAGAGAGAGAGGGATAGAGATAGAAACAGATGTAATGAATGAGAACAGTTTCCTGGCACATGTAACAACTAGTTTAACATAATTGAAAGAATAATCAAACTAAAATGAAAGAATTGAAAACATCCCAATCATGAACAAAAAAAAAAAAAAAAGCCATTGAGGGCTCAGCTTGAGTTGAAATTCAACCTGTAATACCTGTTTAAGGAGGACTTCCACAGCGCTGGTAGATATGACAGCAGTGCGCAGAGTATATTGGTTATTCTAAAGGATAATTGGGAGTATTTCCTCTAGGTCTGACAGTTATTTAGAGTAATGTGAGCCTTTCTAATTCCCTGGTATTTAAGAGATTTCTTATGGATTTCAGAGGAAACAAGGAGTTGTTATATGCCCTCTGCACCTGCCTCTCTCTCTCACATATGCACACACACTTTCACTTAGTCCTTCTAAAAGGGCTGGATACAGCTGTTATTCGAGTTGAAACACACATACACACAGACGCACCCACCCACACAACCATCGATCATCCCGGGCTGTCTCAGAGAGACACAAATACCTCTAAGAAAGAGAGACAAGACATAGCGTGGTGACACAGCACATTAAAGAACTCCTGAGAGTATATGACAGCCACATTGCAGATGGATTGTCTCAATAAAACCGAACCACTAAGACACACACACACACACACAAACAACACCTCGATATGAGAACAGAGGGAAAAAGTTTCAGATGAGAGGGTTATAGAAGGTGAGGGAGAGAAAGAGGTGGAGGTAAAGAGTGATATTGAAATGATATGGTTGAAAGAGGAGCGAGGGGAAAGAAGAGATAAACTACTGCAGGTTTAATTTGGTTACGTCTTTATGAGTCTTTATAGAGCTGAGTCCTCACCTTGTGTTGATATCCATTTAAAACAGATTTTGGTTCGGAGGTTAGGAAAATACTTCATATATTCAAATTGTATTCAACAGTGTCAGATTATTTGTCAATGAGAGTCACGATATTTTGACAGTCTGGTAATAAAACAGATTAATAGCACAAATTGTTCCACAACTGCTGTTGTAATGTCATTTTGTGAGCCACGGTGAAAATGGAGCTGCTGTGATATAATGTCTCTGCAGTTCAACTAAGTTTAACTTAGTTTCATCTTCCTAATGTGATACTTCATTATGAAGCTTTAATCACAGAGGCATCACAGTCCAAACAATGAGGCAATAAAAACTTAAGTGAGAAATAATGAAGGATGGAGAAATATTTTACCTTCTATCTGAGGTAGGGTAGGAAAATGTCAGGAAAGTCTGTTTGCTGGGAGACTATACCGAAATAAAAATGAAACCTGCGTCACGTCTTGGTTTTTTTTTATTATAGTCATTATTGGTTTTGAACTGCGCAGCAAATCCTATAGACTTTAACGCATCAATACGTATATTTTAATTCATAGCATCGGATTTGTGTAAGAAATTGACTTTCAAATGAAAATCATCTGGTATTCAGGAGATGATAAAACAAGCTTTGTCAATGATTGAAAATAAGACAAAACAACGCTCAAAGAGTCTTCGGCTATATGCAAATCAGCTAATGTATGTGCTGGATGAATTTCTATTTCTATTCACATTTGCAGCATTAGTATGACTTCAGGAAGTCAGGGGGTTAGGTAGGTTAGTTAAGGATATCTGTTTTTGCTCAGTAATTTGCACTAATCAGCAAAGTGCTTAAAAATCCAATTATATCCTAAGATGCTTTGGGGGGGATCCCGGGATGTAATTATGAAAGTTCTGTCATGTATTGTTCTTCAATACCCTGTTTATTAGAGTCCAAAAACGGCAACACAGCTGCCAGAGTGAGGACACGAGGCTCTTTGTATGTTAATGGTGCTACAGAATAAGCGTGCATGTGCACAAATACAATACACAACTTTAAAAAATCTAATCAGAAATCACTGGTTTTCAGAGGCATCTGGCAGGCAGTTAACCGAGATTTTCAGTCATCATGCAGACAAGATAAGACTCTCACTGTGATTGGCAGTTGTCTTTGTTTGACTAAGCTAAACCACGCTAAGCTGCTGTCTTGAGCACACTGCACAGGTACAGTATGTGGCATCTGGAAGTGGAAAGTGTGAGTAGTGAATAAACAAACTCTTACAGAGGTGAGTCATTATGTCTGACGCCTGAAGCAGCAGTGAGAGGTTTTTTTTTTCTGTTTTATTGGAGAAGCTCAATAAGACACTAGGCTGTTTTCCTACTTCTGGTTAAGTGATTACATACTGTGTGTCTGAGTGTATGTGTGTGTCAGAGATGGTATTTTGTTGGTTCAGCTGTCAGTGTGGTTTGTGTTGGTGCTTGTGTGTTAGAGACCCTTAAACCTCCCTTGACCCCTGACCCCTTGAAGTCACATGATACTCCACTTAGATGGGTCAAAGGCTAAGAAAGGGTATTATCAACCAGGAATACGGGACATAGACATAACATTCAAAGCTTCAATACCATTTGGTAAAGCTAACAACCATTTGGTCGAGGACTGGGCCATTGATAAGTCAGCTTAACTTCACGTTTTAGTTTCATGGACATTCCTGAGATAGGTAAAAAAAAAAAAATGCGGATTTTCAGGAGCCTACCACAGGCTAGTCAAGGACAGCAATGTTATATATCCCTCCCAATATCTGAACAAAGACTTTATATCAATACAAGTGGACATATTAATAATAATATGATTGTCTACTGGATGTTCCCAGAGCTTGACTTTGCTGGGTTTGCCCCTAAACTTTGGAATAGTTTACATCTTACTATTATCCAGTTTAACCAAAATTAAAAAAAAAACTTCTCAAAACTCACTTACATTCCCTCGCCTTTTATAATTGATATGTGCTGTTTTGTAAAACCGATTTTATTGTTCTTGTTAATATTATTTCTGTTTTGTAACTATTTTATTTTCTATTGTAAATTCTATGGTAAATATGAATCTTGTTGTTACTATCATGCTTTTCACATGAGGTACTTTGTAACTTGTTTTGAAAAGTGCAACAAATATTTCTTTGCTTACTTTTTTCTTTTTTTTTCAAGAAATACTGGTTAAATGTTTATAGCTTTGAAGAGTATAAATTGATGAAAATGATAAGACGAAATCTCTATTTGAATGAACTGCTGTGGTTTAGTGACCTAGAGGGCAGCTAAATGCAAATACCAACCTGAATACCAAACACATTTGAATCAAATAATGTTGGTAAGAAAGGTTGAACTGATAAGACTAAGAATCATCATCATCATCATCATCGGTGGGGACTCTTTCAACGACTAAAATGAAGATGCAATTCTTAGTTTCTTGACCTGCCTGCTAATTTTGTTTTAACGACTGTATGTAAAAGTCGTAAAAATGTAATTACCCAGGACCTCGGGGTGGGGGCAGATGTCTGTTAAGATGACTGGTCAACAAGGGGTTTACAGGCAAAGAGCAGAAAACTAAAAATAACGTCTTCATCTGTATTCCTGTCAAATGAGCAAAGAGCAAAGGTCAGAGAGAATTTAGATGAATGTAAAGAGGAAAAGAAGGTGACGTAAAATGATGAAAAAGAGGTGTGACCAGAGACGGCTGAGCCAGAAAAGAAAAGAAGTAAGAGGAGGAAGGAAAAGACAAGGATGACGGTAAGACATGGGAAAGGGATGGATTGTTTCCGGGGAAGGCACGAAGCTTACAAGAAGTCGAAATGATAGTGATAGTGAAAGAGAAGACAAGGGGAAAAAAAGGTTGATGAGGAAGATAAGGAGATGACGATGAGGTGGAAGAAAATGAAGAAGGAAAAAACACTACTGAAGAAGGGACGATAAATAGGACTACAAGCAAGACAGATTGAATCTCTCAGATGGATGTCTTGTGTGGCCGAGAAAAAAAAAAAATGAAAGGAGGAGGAAGAAAGGAGCGGAAAATGAGAAGGGAAGAAGAAGAAAGAAAAGAAATTGATGGGAGGGGGGAAATGGAGAAGAAAAGAAGAAGAAGAAAAAAAAAAGGCAGAGAAACAAGTGCTGCCCTCCAGAGAACTGGCATGCTGAAGGTCAGCATCTGCTGAGAATAATGGGCCCTATTTTAGAGGGACACACACACACGCACACACACACACACACACACACACTCCCGGATGCTTGTTCATACAGTTCACGTTTGAGTGAAACTAAACACCTTTCAGGGTCTCCTATCTGTCTTTGTCAATAAAGTTCTGTCAAAAATGATTAATCCACCTGGAAATCATGAATTACAAACTGACCAGTCCAGGAAACTAACATGATTACATTCCCCTGTGTGTGTGTAAGTGTGTGTGTATATATACACACACATGTGGGTGAAACATGCCATGTATGTATCAGGGTTCAAATGTGTACAAGGGTGTACGATACAGAAAAGTGCAGCTATAGTGTCAAAAGAAAAAAAGAACGACAAAAAAAGGCAGGGGGTGAAATAAAAATGACCACAGGAGGATAAAAAGGAGGATAGTGGTGAGCAAATCAACAAGCGTGGTAAAGTATGAGTAAAATCTGCAGTGAGAAAGGGGAAAACAGGAGAAAGAATTACAACGGAGCACAAAAAAGTACCAAAAAAAAAGATGGTTGTGAGAAGAGAAAGCGAAACAGTACTGAAAGAAAAGGGAAAATGAGATGGGAGAAGGACAGAGGACAAACCCATTAGAGGAAAGTGAGAGGAACTGAGGGATGAGGGCCTTCCAGATGGTAGAAGACTGTTGCCTCGGAAACGCAGAGAGGGCAGAACAATGGGGATTTGGAGTGCTGTTTCGCACACCATCATAATACGGCCATGCCATTTGGAAACTGAGTGATGAAGCTACAGCCAAAAATCGCAGAAACTGTCAGTTTACACCAGGCAGACTCTCAAAAAAACCCCCAACAAATTCTGATCAAATACATTATCAATACACAAAGAAACATGTCCCGTACCGCTACACTATGGGGTCGAATGTCCTTCAAAAAACCTTTGTTCGTGTCATTGCAACTCATTTTCCGTTGCATTCGCTCTCTCGTCTTGCCTGTTAAAGATAAAGTGTGCAAACAGAACATCTTGAAATAGCACAGTGACATAACGTGATCAGCTGTGTTTGCTCAGCCAGATTTGAAAAAAAAAAAAGATTCAAATGGCAGCACTCCTGAGGAAACTGAGGAGAAGAAAATGTTTAAATGCACCTTATAATATGTTCTCATGGAGACTAATAACAAAGTATAGACTTTACACATTGTGAAATACAGAAATTACACAATGTTCTTGCATTTTATCTATTTCTTTTGATATAAATGTATATTTTTTTTGCAGAAATATTTGTTCTGCATTCAGATTCCTGTCACTGCACAGATAGCACTGGTGCAATGATTTGTTGTTATGTATAGGAGATTTAATTACCACTAAACCTTGTGGCTATACCATCTGCTAACAGGCCACAACATACACTGAATACCTTTGCCAGCAACAAGAAAGGATGCGGGTCTTAACTGAACCCTGGTGAGCATGACTTTCTTTTGCGCCATCGCCCCACTCGTCTCCAGCAGCGCTGCTCACACTCGCCACATGGTCGGGGGACCAGCACACTCTGGTCGTCTTCTTGTGTTGCCAACGGTGCGCTCGGCTCAATGTTGGTTTCAGTTCATTAACGTTAACGAACAGAAACTAAACAAAAATACTTCAGGGATAAAGAATATTATTCGTTGTCCATCGCCGTCAAAAAAAGAGTCACACTATAATATACAGCACTTTAAACTTTCTTATGTTTGTATCTTTTTCCTCTTCCTTTCAGTCTCCATCATCACCTGTGACCATGAGATTACCATACTGAAATTTGGATTTTGTTTATTAAGCATACCTATTGTCATGGCACAGGTAGCATTGATAATATTATATGTTGTCTGGTCCAGGGGATTTAATTACCACTAAGCCTTTTGGTTGTACCAGCAACTAACAGGCCACAACATACAGGATATGAATACCTTTATTGCCAACAACAACCTGAACCTCAGTGAGATTAACAAGTTTTCTGCAGTCTCTCCACTGGTTTCCCTGCAATGAGCTATCATTGTACCTGACAGTCTCAATAAAACAGCCACTTGCTATCATCCGCAGCATGCCACTCTCATGCGTCCGTATCTTTATTGTCCACTTGGGCTCTACCCCCTGACCTGCTAATATTAGCCAAGTATCGCCCTCTTGAACCAATCAAAATGACGGATGACAGCCTGTGACTGTGACACTATAGATGAAATTGTCCCAGAACACACCGAGTAAATAAATTTTTGTATAAATGTTAGCTTTACAAAATATATAATTATTACATCACTGTTAAATTACATGTGTTGACAAGCTGCAAAATCAAAAGGAAATCATAACCTTGTCACAGGGAGACCAATTTAGAAAATGGCAACATCAAACTGAGCAATGAGTGATGTTAAATGGTGCAAACCAAATTGTTAGCTGTATCAACGTTTAGATATTTGAATCTGTAACAGCCATAAAGACAGACTGATAACATTGGCAGCGAATTGTCTGCATCTTGTAAGTACCCGAATGGGCCATCTATGTCTATCTACATTGGGTGAAATCATTGAAACTAAAGGTGACATTTAGTTATGGCAAAATCATACATACCCACTTATAGGCAGTATAGTGGCTGACTTCCTGAAACATCATGAAATCCATTACTGATAATACCATATCCCATTGAAATAACCTCCATCATTTCACATCTTGAGCCAATAAGGTTCTCCTCAGAAAGAAGTAATAGTTTCAAGCTGGGGACATTTTTGCTCAGAGCATGACCACTGGATACAAATTGCAGACGAAATTACTATCCCCCAATAGCCACTAATTTGGTACATGAAGAGGAGTTTTGAAACAGTACTTCTAACAGGGAGGTAGGAAATTGTAAAAACGACTTTTAAAAGAGGAACAAAAACACAAGCAGACAGGGTTCAAACATGTTCTCAGTGTTTGTATGGTTCCTCAGGAAAAGTAACTTTGCAACCTACGGTATTATTGCTCTATAGTGACTTGTATAAGTATAAATCCGTTCACCAATTTGACCTACGCAGCCTACTTTCACTGCTTTATTTAAATGTCAAACCTGTGCCTGTTGCAGTAATAAGAGCTGCTTCCTAATTCAACAGATTCATAAATCATCATAAAAATGTTCCATTTTGTGTCAAAGACTTTCAGTTCAATTTGTGCAGACACTCATTATGTTGCATGTAATAGTTTTTGGGGACACAATAATTTTGCAGGCACAAACACATCTATCTATCATTTAACTATCCAATATAAGTTTTGAGAATGTCTGTAAAAACGCTCGTAGCAGTGCAGGGATGGCAGATGGTCATTAGAACATTGCCAGATGTTAAAACTTCACAGCTGCAAACTGTTGAAATGTATGAAGCACAGTCCATCTACTTGTTCAAGCAGTAAATAATAATGTATAATTGTTTGATGTATTTCAAACATTCAAACAGTCATAAAGTATAGGCAAACCATCATTTGCCTATCTAAATAGGCACAATAGGTGTGTTGAAGATCACTATACATGAGCAAAGTATCACTTTTTTAGAATTATTTTTTATTGTTTACCAGAGCAAAACAAATCAACACAACCACATGACACAAACATCTTCCGCAACACTGCACAAGCATAGATAAGAGCTGCCTATTACTGTTCTCTGATTTTCAAAAAGTATCCCATTGTTGACTTCCAATCTTGAATTGTTGGAGCCAGATTTGATTTCCAAAAATTTTAAGAATAATTTTTTGCATACCAAAAAAAAAAAAAGAAAAAAGAAAAAGATTATCCAGCCCAATGGATACCTTATCTGGTACAGTCATGCAGAATACGAAGTGAAGGAGATGAAGAAATATGACACTTGAGGACTGTAGTTAACCATTGATCCAAATCAAGCCATAGCTTTTGAACCTTCCAACAATCCCAGAAAGTGTGAAACATTTCATTTCGAGTTCATTTAGCACTTGATGCACACATCTGAAGCCTTGTTGTCGAATCTGTGAATCCTTGTCATCAGTTTATAAGATGTAAAGCATAATTAACAGTAACCTTATAAGACATATTCAGTAATTTTTTCAAATTTTCACCAATATATGTTCTGCCCAAATCCATGTTTTATTTAACTCAAATGTTCTCAAGTAAATTCCTTCTGTTGTAAGAGTTTTGGAAGAGCAAAGTATCACATCTGTACAACTGCAGGATACCCAAAACATTCAGGGTCCATACTTGTGGAAGCATATCATACTCTTGTCATATGGGGACCCACTGGTTCTGCAACACATTATAGGTTGTAACCCGACATTTTAAAAAACCGTGATCTAGATCAAAGCTTTGACCAGAACTCTGTAAAGCAGCAATGGGTGAACACATCAGAAACACTAGAAGCTAGGAACAAGAAAGGGTCAAGAGAGAAAAAGAGAGAGACCGGGTTGGGGGTAGGGGTGGGGGTTGAGGGTGGGGGGTGTGTTCTATGAGAGGAAAGGTCTTTCTTGGGATCCCCTTCATGGCTAACAAACAACCAGAGTCTCGATGAGTCCAGAGACACACAGAAAAACAACTGGACAATGGGGCAGATTGTGCAGGCGGTTGTAAAGTGGTCTGGGAAAATCTCAGGCCTGGTTGGGAGGTCTTCTCAAGAGAGATGGAGGGAGAGAGAGACAGAAAGAGAGAAGTGAGAGACATTCCATTTCATTTCCCTCCTCAACAGAGCAGAACGATATTCAACAATGTCCTTTTCATCCTGAGTTCAGAGATAATGAGGAGGAGAGGAGGGGCTGAGAAGAGATGCAGAGAGCAACGGCAGAAATAAAAAGGTAACAAGTGACGAAACGCAACTAAGGCTACGTTCACACTGCGAGCCTTTGTGGTGAATTCGGATTTAATGCTCAGATCCGATATTTTTGTTTGGCTGTTCACGTTATTTTTAAAATGTGGCCAATATCAGATTTGAGTATGAACTGGTCACGGGCCTGAACTGACCCGCATGTGCAAAAAGAACAAGAACAAAGACGTCACACGCAGCATGCTGTCATACAGAAGTAAACATGGAGGCAGTGTTTACAGTTTCATTGATAAGTTGATGTGTGGTGGAAGCCAGCGGATTCGTGAGCAGATGATAACGAGGACGAGCAACGGCTGCTACTTCTGTACCGAGGTGTGTGTGGATGCGGAGTTGGAGCCAGGGGTGGGGGGGGATTGTGACATGAACGGCTTCATGGAAACAGATTTCATCCAAAAATTTCAGGATGTCAAGGGCTACTTCTCACTTCATCTGTCAGCACCTCTCCATAAGACTCTCACACAGACCGGTTACGATACAACCTCTCAAGTTTTGCTTGTACAGAAGTGTCACCCCAAATATTTATGATGTCTAACACCTCACTGTCTCTCCTCTGACTACCTCCATCACAGCTGTCTTCCATGTTTGTATTCACAAATGTTGATCTAGACTGACGTAAAAGTTGCATGAATTCCGAATGACTGTTCAGACTGAGGTCACGTTGCAGAAAATCAGACCTGTATCTGACTTAGCACCACATATGAAAGTGGCCCGAATCAGAATTGTAAAGATCAGTACCATGAGATTTGTGCTGTTCGCTCAGTCACATATGAGCAAAACCACAAAATCAGAACGGGGTCACTTTGGCCTGCAGTCTGAATGTTGTATGTAAAAGAGACATACAGAGACAGAGCGCAAGACACAGTGTAACATCTGCTTTCTAATTACTAATAATCTAATTATCATTGTAATGAGGAAGTGACAGCATTCCCAGAAACCTGAATGGCACTTCTGATTGGCCCTTTTAATCCAATAAGAGCAATAACAAGGAAACATGGGAAAGGGTGTTTGGTTAATCCAATTGGGTCATGGCTGTGTTTCGAACAACTGATTGCTGTTATCAACAGGAATCCTTGGAGAGCAGAATCATGACTTTAATCAAAGTTGACATAGTCCAGGTCTGTGCTGTGAAACTAACATGCAGCTGACATCTTCAAGAACAGTCATCGACAGAAATATGGGCTAATAGAAGAAGAGCGCCACCAAACCGCAGAAAACATGCTAGATAGGTTTAGTTGATTCATTTCAGTGAGTTATAACACACTGCTGTAAACCAATTATCATTATTTCTTATTATATTGGTTAATGGCTTCCCATGTCATTTTTTTGAGGTTATAAAAGTTTCTTTTCTTTTCTTCTTTCCTTTCTATCTTTGTAGATTGATGATATCATTAAGGTCAATATTTTTTGCTACTATTTAACATTGTTAACAGTAAAGATGAGTCTGCTGTGTAATCTGTCAACTTCTTACCTTGTTTTCTTTCTTTTAGCTTTGTTTTCTTATATAAAAGAATAATATGGGAGAAAACACACACGTCTACGAGTGTGTGTATAGAGCGAGTGTGTAAATGGGGCAGTAATGGTGCACACATGCTAGGGGCGAGACCTGCTAATGTTGTTCATATACACACTGTGATAGCCATCTACTGACCCCAGAATTACTGAAACACACACACACACACACACACACACACACACACACACACATACACAGTTGCATACACACCCATATACATAAGAGGCATGTATACGTGCTCACACATTTCACTTGTTTCAAACAGATGTACATTCATGTTCAAACATTAACACAAAAGTGACGAGTGTCAGTGACACATACCATGTAACTGCAGCTTACAGGTTTGATTCCAGCCAGGAATGTTTGCTGAACATCATATCTCTCTTAGTACACGCCTGTTCACGTAACACACGGATGTAAATGTTATCTAAATCCTGAACAAACCAGTGTAAAGTGTCCTCAAATGTTTAAAATTCAAACTGGTTCTCACACGGATAAAAAGACGCACATTCTCTATAGAGGTCCTTTGTTTCAGTATAATAACAGTACTGAGAAGAAGTGAGATGGAAGCATAGGGAAATGGTGAATCCAGAGAGAGAGGGTGAGATGTGGAGGATGAGGGTGAATAGGATGAAGAGGTAATTTCAAGAAAATGGTAGTGAGAGGAGACCTCGGGGGGATTTAAAGTGAGAGGACGTGCTCTGTTGTGTCCTCCCTTCATTCTTTTTCTGTGTCTTTTAAATGAAGTAGAAGTAATAGTTATTATCTTATATATATATATATATATATATATATATGTACATGGATTTCATTTTGGGATACATAACAGCAAAAATTTTGAATCGGTTTAATCAACATCATGTTTAATTACTCTAACCAAAATCTATTTTAGTGCTGGAAACCCACTTCAAGTGACTCTAGATGCAGATGTCAGTTTTTGTCTGATATATTTATTACCAAAAAAAAAAAAAAAAAAAAAATAATAATATTATGTAAAATATACAGTAAACCCTCGACACATTCCTCTGTATGTCATGAAGTGACATTTGCTGACAGTTTGTTAGGTAGTGTTTGTGCTTTAGGCAGGGAAACATCATCCACTGCTGCATCATGTTTTAATTTTAGAGCCATCAAAATCTTGTCACACACACACACACACACACTCGCGCACACACACACACTCGCGCACACACACACACACACACACACACACACACACACACAGTGCTCCAGTTAACTGATGTTGAGTCAAACATACAGTACCTGACTAAGCACCCTTACAGTTATTTCTGGACTCACTTGGAAATAATAAAAACACATACTTACCAAATACACACGAGCTAATACACAAACATGTCTCCACACACACTCACATATAGGTACACAGGCATGTAGACACTAGATACACACAGTCTGCAAGCTATTTCTGGGCCGGTGGCAAAATAATATGTTTTCATAAGGTCAACAGCTTGGATGTTGTTTCCAAACATGATCTCCATCTTTGACTCTCTGGATATTGCGGCTTCTCTGAGTTAATTGACAGCGAGAGAGAAAAAATTGTAGACAGAGATGCAGAGGCAGGGAAAAAGATAAATAAAGACAGAAGGAGGAAAAGATGAGTTCCTTTTAGATGTAAATCTCTGAGAGGGGACACATTTCTGGGTTAATCTATCTATTTAGTTATGGCTTTTTGGCTTTTAGATTGATGTGTTTAACTTCTCGTTGACTCTCTTCAAATATATTTGGCATCAGCCACATGAGACTGGACAAAAAAAGAAGGCGTTATGTATGTATAGGGCTGTTTACTGCAACATACTGCTAATCTGTCTTGTTATCTTGCTCATGGAAGCAAAACAGCTCTTTAATGTAGTGTAATTTCCTGCCATTTTTACAGAAGCGTAGCTGGTGTTGCTTAAGAAAGTCTCTTTTCAGAGTCAAATTTGCTGCTTAAAGGCTACAACATGTAAAGCGTCACTTAGTAATCTTGTTTTGTATGCTATATAGGAAAATGTCATATGTAAGAAAGCTGTACTATTAGCAGTGTGACTGCTTTAAATTGCAACTTGAACCATGTAGAAAAATGTTTTGGATATGTTACCAGGTTGTAAGGCGACATAATAATGCCACAGTGGCTTTTAAGGAAAAATGACTCAGGGCCCTTTTCAAACATGATGCATGGATGTAAAATTGGCACAGCCTTTACAGATTACGGTGCATGTCTCAAAGTGGAAACCGAGACATGGTGTACTGTATGTGAGTGTGTGTGTGTGTCCAATTTCCCAAGGCTCTTCAGATACCACAGCCAGACCTCAAAACTATCATCACTGTTCTCGCTCCCATCTGCCAAAGTCATCACCCACACACACACAGACACTCTCCCTCCCTCTCTCTCTCTCTCTCTCTCTCTCTCTCTCTCTCACTCACACACACACACATACACACACGCACGAAAGAGGTGTGAAAAGCCATCCCTCACCATTTTAACAGGGGTGGGAATCTGGCTATAAACTTTCTAATGTTCAAAACTTCTGTCTGTCATTCCACTCGCTGACTTCTTCTTCTCTCTCTCTCTCTCACTCGAAGACACACAAACATTTGTTGTTGTCTGGTTTTTGTCTGCCGAGGTGTTAGGTGAGAAGAAGCTAGCGGCTCTGTGGTTAGCGCTGTTGCCTCACAGCAGGAAGGTCCTGGGTTCGAAACCCTGGCTGTCCCGGGTTCTTTCTTCTGTGGAGTTTGCATGTTCTCTCCCCGTGTTTGTGTGGGTTTCCGCCTGGTTCTCCAGTTTCCACCCACCATCAAAGGCATGTATGTTAGGGTTAATACTCCTGTCAGTGGCCCTGACCAAGGAACTGGCAAAAAGAAATGGAGTTGGTCCCGGGGCGCCGAACTGCAGCTGCCCCGCTGCTCCTAGTGTTTGTGTATAGGATGGGTCAAATGCAGAGGATCAATTCCCCCACAATCAATAAAGTACTACTTCCACTACTTCTTTTTCTTCTTCTTACCGTTTCACTTTACACTTCTCACTTTAATGAGTGGTTTTTTTTTTTAGATACGAGTTTACAGTGCAGATTTCTTCAGCTACTTTACTTGAGTACATTACTAAAGTACTGTTGATCTCTGTAAGGTCATGAAAAAAGGGGATATGGAGAAGAGTAAGATATCAAAGGGGTAAGAGGAAAAGGGGAGAAACAAGAGAAGGAATTAAAGAACAGCGAAAAAAGAAAAGAAGAAAATGTGGAGATGAAGAGATAGGGAAAGAGCGAAGAAAGAAGAAGAGGATTAAAGCTGAGGCATTTCAGCCGGTGAAAGTGGTGATGTTGCAAATGAAAAATGAGACGTTGAAAGACAAGCAGTGACTGATGATGCTTGGTGAATATAATATGTCTGCGACTGTGTTTCACATTAAGAGTGACATGTTTATATGGTCAATAAGTAGCTGTGGTTCCACAAATGTTCAAAAAGAAAATTTAAACAAACTTTTAAGTAACTCAGGATGCAAATATTTATCTGACATCAGAAAACACACCGTGAGAAAAATGGAAATAATTCATCAAGAATCGGTTAATATACTCAGTTAGTTGCGGTTGTTCTTGTGTTGGCTAATGTTGGTGATATTTCATTCTTTCAAGAGGAAAACTACTAAATGCACTGAGCAATAGGCTAAAGCATGGTGCACAGAGATAGTTGTTATGTTCCCCTGCTTGACGGTCGAATATGACCAGAGCTGGACCCTCACGGCCACACAGGGCTTCATGTATACAACATTTGTGAGAGAGTGTAGCGCTTGAAATGATGTCTTTTTGAAAAACTAATTAAAAAAAACAGTTGCCAGAATTTTTAAATGGAATTTGGGGAATTATGAGTCAATACAACATGCAGACACCAGATATAATAGCTGATGTTTGAAGTTAGAGAGTCTAAAAACACCAGAGAATACACTCATGATGACTCTGAAAACTACTGATAAGTACAAGTAAGTTTTGGTTTTGGTGGGGGAGCAGATCTAGGAGTCAGGGATCAGTTTTCAACCCCCGTCTGAATGCGTGTTCCCCCGAGAGAGAGGATAAGGTGAGTTCCTGGCTGAGACTGAGGCCTCCAGAGACACTCGGAAAGAAGACTATGAAGATTTAATTGGAGGGTTCAAAGAGAAAAGAGAGGAGAGAGGAGAGAAGACAAGACAAAACAATGAGTACCTTGGTAAGGACGCATATTGACGTTCCACCTCTTCATATCGTGGTGCCAATCGATGATCTGCTCCTCTGCCTGGCATCTGGTAAAGACAGACAGTTGGTAAATGTTGAGCTTGTGTGACAAAATCTTCAAGTAAAATGGCAAAAAAAAAATGATATTCCTCTGCCCGAAGTTCTAAAGTTCTGAACTGCAAAACTGTGAGCAGAAGTTCATAATCTTAAGCCCCCATATTTCCTTGTGTGTGAGTGAGTGATACAGAGGTAATTTAGGATTGACAAAGGCTAGTTATTAGGGATTTAGAGTTAGAGTTTTGGGATTCTGAGGGGTTTTTTTGGGAGTAGGGGGAGAGGGGGGGGGGTCTCCATCCTAGATTAGGTTACTTGAAAACAGGATGGAGTCCACACACACACACACACACACACACACACACACAGAGAATCACACATATAGTCACGTCTCATCTCCATCTTGAGCAAAAAAAAAAAAAAAAAAAAAGATTAAGTCAAGCTGCTGACAGTCCAATCTCTCCTTCTTCCTCTCTTACACTTGATCTCACTGGTTCTCTCTCTCTCACCCTCTCTCTCTCGCTCTTTCTGTTACTCCACTTACTCCCATTCCTCTCTCTTTTTGCTCAAACACACACACACACACACACTCTCTCCCTCTCTCTGTCTCTCTCTCTCTTTCAGAGATTATCCCGGTCTATTCAGTAGGGATATTCCAGCTGCTGCAGCGCTCCTTAAAGAAGCCGACTAAACCCCAAACGTCAACAAGCTCCATTAACTGACACACACACACACACACACACACACACACAGACGTACACACAAGCTGCTCTCTCTGTAAGACACACTGAATATTGCAAATGAGACTCATTTTTATATACTGCGGGATGAGAGAGTGATGCAGGTGATTTAGTGTTGTGACTATGCATACGTGCTGAACTGTAACATAAAAAATAATATCCAGCGACAGGAAGTTCCTTCCCTCGCCACTCAATGCTGATTTTGTTGATAATACATATTTCTATCTGATAAAATTGACGTTTTTCTTAAAGTACTCTGTCGCACCTCAGACAGGACATCAGTGTATGTCATCTTCTAGACATTTAGCACATTTAGAAACCACTATGTCCTGTAAAAGTAGGGTGTACGCCATGTTCCTACATGGTGGAAGACACGGTAAAAGGGTGCCATTATATCCAGAAGAATATAATAGAAGGAGGGTGAAGTGTATGTTTGAGTCCCAAGTGATGGAGACAAAAGGTTGAAGGTTTTATAAAAATCTGGCTGCTTCTTCTCTCCTTGACTGAAGGTAATGTCGTCAACGTAAAAGGTGCTGAGAATTAGATATTACAGACCACAGCTTTTTCTTCTCTCCCTGCCTCCTTTCTTCTTTCTGCATTCCAGGGAATGATGCCAGGAGGCATATAAAACACATTTTCTGGTCCTACTTTCTTTTGAACACCTGTTTTTATAGCTTCAATATCTCAGGTAGAGAGACAGTGGGATATTAGGAGGGAATAGAGAGGTGGAGCGAAAGAATGAAAAGGCATTAGATGGAGAAGAAAAGGAGGAAAGAGAGAGATGGAGCGAATGAGAAGTAAATGAGTTAGAGAGAGTGGGTGAGGAAGATAGGAGGAGGGATGTTATGAAGCCGTTGAGAAGAGATGGGGGGGGGGGGGGGGGGGGAGGGATGAGAGGTGAAATAAAAAACAAGGGAGAGGACGGGGTGAAGACGGGGACGATTGGAACGAGATGTTAAAAGAGGGAAGACAGAGAGATGGCGAGAAGGGTGAGAAATGAGAAGGGGAGTGACTGCAACATCTGGCAGACGGGAGAAAAAAAGAGTAAAGGGTGAAGAGTAGAGCTGAAGCTATTGTCAGAAAATTAATCAGCAACTATTTTGATCATCTTTTTAGTCGTTTAATCAAATATTAAGTGGTTGCAGCTTCTCAAATGTAAGAGTTTGAAGCTTTTCTGTGTCAAACATGACAGTAAACTGAATATCTTTGGATTTTGGACTGTTGATCAGACAAAACAAGACACCTGAAGACGTCACCTTGAGCTTTAAGAATTTATTTTTTCTGACATTTTTATTGACAAAAAGATAAATCGAGTAAATAATTGGCAAATTAATCAATTTTGGAAATGGTCGTTAGCTGCAGCGCTAGTGAAAAGAACGCAAGAAGTCATAAAGGGAGAAGTGAGAAGAGAAAATTAATTAAAGAGGAAGTCAGGTGAAAGGATAGATTGTTCTTGAAGGATAAGACTGGGATTATTCTGTAATTTCATGTCAAGAAATCTCATGGAAACACCAAAAAACAACAATTCTTTAGGTTGCCTCCCAATCATTTCCCATCCCTGTAAGTGGCACTTAGCCAAAAGCCCCAGACAGAAACCTTTAAAAATCATTTTTAAAATAAAATGTCTGGAAACAACTGTACTAACAGTACTTCACAAGGGGTGCACTTGTTTGGGGACTATTTTCAGATGCAGACTGTGTACATTTGATGCATTAGTGAGTATTTACGGCATCGAGAAGGTGTATGTCAGATGAATAAACTGAAGCACCTATATTCATCATCATGTAGGAACGTTTTATTTTTTTAAATGAGATTTGTTGAACATTACAGAAAATTACAAGCCTTGTCCTTTAAAAAGGTGTTGGAACCAGAACCTGAGTACTGAATATGGTTTGGTGCTTGTCTTTGTGTGTTTCCACACACATGGATCAAGAGCAGATTACTGCGTGGTGCCACAGGCTGAGTAAACACAAACAGATGAGTTTGTAATGAATGTGCATGTGTGTGTGTGTGTATGAAGTGAGGAAGTGTATAGAGTGTAAACAAATATCTCTATCTGACCACTAATCACACACGCACATGCACAAACACAGTGTTGTGTATTGAGGGCGTCTGAGGCATAAATGTTACTCAATAACAGCAAATAAACGTATTCATGAAGAACACTTTCACCCTATAAATTAGCAAATAATAACGTGTGTGTATACCTCTCTGAGTGTGCCTTTGTGACAAAGCTTTTATACAATTATGTTTATAGAAGTTTGGTATAAATACGAGAGAACTGGACAGGAAGTCTGGGATTCACAGCACTGATACTGGACAGCAATGGACACCAAAATAATGAATTTGTGTATTAACATGTGACACATGAAAATGCATTGAAATACAATGACAGGGTGAATGTAGCTTGTGTCTATAGTGCATACTTTGAAAAACTTTTTTGGTCGAGAGAGAAGGAAAATACATATGGTTCTACTGAAAGATGCTGACAGCTAAAAAAAGATTAACAATCACCAAAAACAACTCAGCCAGAGCTAGAAGATCCCCTGGTTTGTTTGTGAGCTGAATGACTCGCTAGCTTTAACTATAGCTGCCTGTATGTCAGTGGCTGTGTGTGAAAGTGTGTGTGTGTGTGTGTGTGTGTGTGTGAATGAGAGAGAGAGAGAGAGAGAGAAAAAAAGAGATGTTAGTAGACTCTCAGCATTCACAACAGTGACATGAGTACAGTGCAGGGCAAACACTATGACAGCTGAGCTTGCGTGGGACATACTGTACACGCCCTCTCTCTCTCTCTCTCTCTCACACACACACACACACACTGTGACAGCTGAGCTTGCGTGGGACATACTGTACACACCCTCTTTTTTCTCTCTCTCTCTCACACACACACACGGTTACACGCACACACGTAGCAACAAATGCACACAATCCATCTTGCCCACACATAATGAGAACATGCACAATCTTTCTATTTCAAGTGCAGCTACTGTATTCACATGCATATCCTCGGTTATGCACACACCAAAATACACACTCCCCTCTCTCTCTCTCTCTCTTCAAGTGCACACACACACACACACACACACACACACGCTTAAACACACACACACTTTCACTCACAGAGGGCTGTGGCGGTAGCGTAGTGCACTGGTTGGGGTAATGGTCTAGTGAAAAACCATTTCATGGCATAGCGAGCAGAGGAGAGGCAGAGAGGGGAGTGTGGAAATCAAGCAGACACACACACACACACACACACACACACACACACACACACACACACACACAGTAAGAGGGGCTCATCTCTCTCCTTTCAACAGACCCTTCAATTTACACACAAAACCAACTGCCCCATCACTCTCAGCAATGACACACACACACACACACACACACACACACACACACACACACACACACACACACACACACACAGTTTTTCACCCTCCATCTTACAGTTTTTTCTCTATCGGTCTATCTTACACACACAGACACACACATAATAGCTCCAATGTCTCTTTCCTTTTCACTCAAGCTGTTTCAAGGATTTCAAAGGGATTTAGACCGACGTGGAGTATTTGGTAGACGCGTACCGCCTCAACGAGAACACTTAGCCCAAATGTGAAGCATCTCTTTTCTTTCTTCCTCCCTCTCTCTAATCCTTTTTTGTGCTTCTTCTTCATCACCCCTTCATCATCTCCCTCCGCTACTTCTTCTTCATCATCCCCCCGCTGGACTCTTTCTCATCCTCTCTTTTGTCCACACCTCATCTTTTCCCTACTTTGCTTAAGTGAAATTCTGAGTACTGTTCACTCTCTCTGCCTAAATCTTACTTAAGATCTATTTTTTTTGTCTCCTATCTTTCATGCTGTTGTCTTAAGGCACCTCCCTTTCGCTTTTTTCCATCCGTCTATCACTTATCCCCCAACATACAACTTTATCTTCCTGTTCCCTTCCCATTTACTTCCATTTTTCTGTTATATTCTTTCCCCTATTGTCTTTCGCTACCCCCCTCTCTTCCTAAAATCAATGGTGACAAAAAAAGGAATGGCATAATCTCTATCAGTCACTTCTTTTTCCTTTCGGTGCTATCCTTCCTTCAGGACCCCCACCTGTTCTTCTTTTGTGCTCTGTATGACTAATAGAGAGGGGGAGGGCTCCGTCTTTTACAATCCCCTACCTTTGTCCTCCTTCCATATGTTTATTTTACTCTCTGTCCATCTGTCTTTCTCTCACTCTCTGAGTCCTTTTCTCCTTCCGGAAATCGATAGAAAAAGATTCTGATCCCTTCCGTCCTCCCTCCATTGCGTGTCCCCCCCACCCTCCGTCTTCCTCCTGTGTAGAAATCGATGAATAAGGGAAGGCTGGTTCTAATCCGTATCAGTCATAATGTTCTGCTCAGCCAGCACTTTAAGGCTGACTCAATTAAAACACAGCTCTGAAGAAGCTGAGGTTTCTCTGTGTGTGTGTGTGTGTGTGTGTGTGTGTGTGTGTGTATAAGTATGTACCCGATACCTGTGATATACCTAATGCCTAAAGCCTGTGCATGTTAGTGTGTGTAGCCAGAGAAAGTATTAGATGGGTGTGTTTGGAGGAGAGCTACCTGAAGAAGCATATAGCGAAAGACAACTGTTCTAATAGTGATGTGCATTTTATAATGGTGTCTCTGGTGAGTTCACACATTATATAATTCTGCTTTAAAATGAATTTATGTCTCAAGTTTGGCATGGAGATTTTTTTTTTTTAAAGATTATGCAGACATATAATGCTGAACTTGCCAATAGAGCTCATACAGTAGATCAATCCCCTGTGTTCAGAGGAAGAAGATTTTATACATATGTCTTAGTACAGCACGTCTGTAAATAACTGCTGGGAGTATGTCACTGACACTACAAAATATACTGTGAAACACGGCCCAAAATGCTCATCTCTTTAGTTTTTGGGTGTCAAACCCAAAATATCATCAGGAGCTGGTCAGACCCCTCGATACCACTGCATAAAACTTGGCTATTGCTTTTTATCAATAGCTGTGTGATGGAAAGATCAATAACCAAAGTCAGTGGTGCGAAAATTAATACATTTCCAACCAGAATTTTTGCTTGTGTTGATGCCATGAACAACACAGAGATGTTAACCATCTCTTTAATATTTTGCATTTTTCTGAAATAGGTCAAGTCAATTTTGTTTATGTAGCCCAATTTGTCTCAAGGGACTTTACAATCTGTATAGCATACGACACCCTCTATCATTAGACCTTCATTTGAGTGAGGTAAAACTGCTTAAATGAAGAAAAACTCCTTTAATGAAGAAAAAATCCTTTAATGAGGAAAAAAATTGATGCTGTGCGTACAGAATAAATAACAAAATAGTATATACGAACCACATGTTGTACCTTCTTCCAACTAATGCTGCATTTTGCCCCAGTGGTGCCTTTTTATGTGACCTTCTGTTTTATTTCTAAAAGACTAGAGGACATAGTATTTGTAGGTTATGTTGCACTTAGTATTTAGTGTCAACTCCATAATTGGTACTCAGCGTCGACCTCAAATTTGAATGTGGCCATTGATCTATGGTGCAAACAGGTACTACAGCCTTTTTTTTCTCGTTCATTACCACCCATTCACACCATGTATTTGGACATTTTAACTTTGTGTCACTGTTGTATAAAGTTCTTATGAAATGAAATAAAAGTTGAAAGAATTACTTAACAAAATGCCGTTGACAGTATTAAATAAAAGCCCTCATTTTTTCTAATTGTTCTTTTTATTGGAAAAGCTTTCCAGCTTCCACTCAAGTATGCCACACGTGTGTAAAAACTGCTTCGGGTTTTTAGAAAATTACAATACAACTTAGGTGAATTTTGTCACCTGTTCATATTGAAAGGCCTTTCTTTGTCATAACTCCACTCCAGGCGTGCTCTTAATATTTCACAGGGGAAAAAGAAAGATTTAGATACACACGGATGCACACACTCAAAATTTAAAAGAAGGAAATCCATTCACACACGACCACATACCTTATCACATTCTCGCACACCCACATGCTACGTATGTTTGATTAATTAATGCACCTTAATCAAAAATAATATTAGTAATATGTCATCTAGCGACCAAGAAAAAACATCTTGTCGCCGTGTGAATATGTCTGCGTGTGTGTGTGTGTGTGAAGTGAGCTATGCTCCGGATACAGAAATCTAACACCTGTCCAGATGTCAATGTGTAATTTATTCTCCATTTACTTTCCAAACTCACATCACATTTAGCTTATAACCTTCATCACCTGTATGCCGTTCATGACAACATGCAATGAGTTATGACACCATCCCATGTCTCTCTCTCTCAAAAAAAAAAAGAGATGAAAATGTAAACCGAGCCCATTCATCCTCTTCTACCCCAAACACTCCATCTTTCTAACCCCCCACTTCTCTCCATCCATGCATGCTTCCTTCCGTTAATTCATCCCTCTGCCCTCCCTCGCAGCGTCCCGGTCTTTCTATCTACAACTACAAATCCATTAATTTACTACTGTATAACATCCCTCTGTCCATCCATCCATCCATCCATCCATCCATCCATCCATTCATTCTAGAGAAAGTAGTAATTGCAGCTGCTGGTGAAAAGCCATCCATTTTCTCAGGCTAATTACTACAGCCTCTTAACAAAGTAGCACTAAAGGAGAGAGAGCAGACAAGCACACTCACAAGCACATGCTTCTTCACATTTAAATGCAAGTTCAGCTCTGCACACACACACACACACACACACACACACACACACACACACACACACACACACACACACACAGCTATTCAAATGAGGCCTTTCCATAGTTCATCATTCTGCTAATGAGACTGTGTTGACCACACAGGAGACAGTCACTCTCCCAAAGTCAACCACAGTATGTCCTGCTCATCTCTCCATTTAAGAGTAACATATGGATCAGAAACATAGGCTGCTGCCTTCATAGGATTTGTAGGTTTGTTTAAATAAATATTGGTCATTCTTGTTGTTTTTCAAAAGCATATAACTCCACATGACTTTTTACAATTAACCAGCCTTTTCAGCTTTGTGATATAAAATGAATATACAGTACAAAGCAGGGGTGCTCAAATACAAGTCTCACTTCAAAAATATACACCAAGGGTTCATTACATGATGATATTTCAGTACAAAAATCTCCAGAATAGTATTTCTGTATTAATAGGAGACCTTCGTTGTGTAACCATGTCCTTCAAAAGGTGTGATGGCCAGTCGGAGACACTGGTGTTCATTTGTGAGGGCTTCACTGTGTTGTTGAAAATGTCATTGATTTAACAATTATTCTGTTGGAGGCTTGTCATGACTTCAACTTTGTACTAACCCTGTTCTGGGGATAGTTGTGTTTAGATGGGGCATGTTTAATGTCGTAGTGGCGTTTTACTTTATCACTCTTCAGTATAGCCACTGTTTCCACAAATACACACAATAGTCTTGTTCTTCTCTCAGGACAAAATGAACACGTATTTCTCAGTCCACTTATCCTTAAATACACGGTTCTACTGTCAACCTTTCATTTTTGTATTGGCTAGTTTTGACAAAGCCATATTACTTTTTCAACCAGAGCTCTAACATCAGACAACAACCTTGTTAACTGTGGCGACTAGCGAGAGGCTGAGTGAAGACAGATGAGCTGACGTGATAGCGATGTGTCAGTCAAAAGTGCTGCAGAGAAATCTCGCTGCCTGTCTGGATTAAATTTGCAAATCTGGACTGGAGTCAGACAAATGAGTATCTATTGTATAAAGGGAGGATATTAATCCTAATATATGATGATTATATTTTATCGGTGACAAATGCACTGTCATGAAATTGCAAATGTCGTCATTAATTTTTCTATGAACTACATGAGTAAGCTAGCTCAGAGCTAATCAGAAATGTGTAATGATAAGAAATCTCTTTACAATTCAGCAAAAACATTCAATGCTTTGTGTTTTCTTTTCTTAGCTTTAAAGTCTGACGGTTGTTCACTTACTTGTAGCAACATGATCCATTTTTGACCAAAAAAAAAAAGGGGTCTTAGTGGGTGGTGTTTCTGTGTGTGTGTTTACAAAAACAGCAAAGTTATAAAACTAGAAATCTCAGCACCTGGCAAAGTAATCGCTGAGTCATTGCTATTATCAACAACCCCGTGAAGCCTCTGCAGACATATACCATTATGGTCACTTTGTGCTATTGGGGCTGTAAAATCTCACTCAGAGAGACACGGGGAGTGGCAGCCCAAAAGAGTGTGGTTGATAGACAACAAAAACTGTAAGAGAGGCAGAGAAAGATAGGAACTGAATAAATAACCATGGGCAAATTTGCTTATTTGTTTACAACACCAAAGGAGCACCAAGCATCTTTATTCACAAACCTCTTCTCACTGAAATGTCAGCAAAGCACTAGAATAAAGGGCTAAGAATTAAGACTGGAGCACAGTTAAATGTCACAGCGCTGTTGAGCCTCTGGTACAATTAAGACTACAGAAGGTCAATTTTCCCCAAAGCACGCAGCTTAGAGCGTCTCCCATGAATACAGTGATTAATACTACCTAATGCAAAGCATATCCTGTTTATTTGGTGTAGGTTTGTGAGGGAGTGCAAGCGACTTCATATTAGGTTTGTGTGTGTGTGTGTGTGTGTTTGTATGCATATCAGGATGTAGACCTATCAATCAAATTCATCCCTCTTTATTTAAAATGGCATTTAAAAGTTATCAAGTGGGTGGCATCCTGACAAACACACACACGCGCGCACACATGCACACGCACATACTAACTTATTTTTGTCACCGAGGAGAACTGATGCATTGACTTAATGTACATTAATTCCTCGGAGACTTGATGATCCTTGGAAAGACTTTAATGATAACAAGTTAAACCCTTTCCAACCCAACTGTAACCTTACACTAACTCCAAAAACCACAACAACTCCTGTAAGCTAAACACCAAAATAGATTGTTTTTTATCACCTTCCAAAATGAAATGTGAGCGTTTTCTTATCTTATGTCTCTATCAGTACGACATCATTGTTTGTGTCTTCAAAAAAAACATTACAATCAAAACTGATTTGTGTGAGTATTTTCTGATCTACCACCGCTATGGTTAAAGATCCCTTCCTGACAACACTCTACTTTATATATAATGATAATTTGTGTCTGATATTGTTTTTCCACATAAAAATTCCAATTATCTTGTTAAAATCCTCAAAATGACATCTACTCTTTCTCCCTCACTAAAAATGACAGAATACAAGAATATGCAAATATTGTTACTTTCACAAGTTGAAGTGCTTTGACATAAGATGTCTCCTAAAGTCCGTTCTCAGTGTATGTGCACTGGAGGCTTCAAGTTTCCACATCACAGTTGTGTAAGTTGAACCTGGACCATGATTGGCTCTGAACTAGTTGTGATGTCACAAATCCTGCTCATTAGATAGACCCTTTAAACTTAAACTTTCTATTGTCAGCAGATGAATGAGAAAATAACCTTCTAGTGTTCAACTCTGCACATACATCATTCTGCACAGTGACGCTAAAACATCCAACTGGGGGGGGGGTTTAAGGTTTGGTTAAAAGTTGGTTTAGGTCAGGGGAAGATCAAAGCAATGGTTAAAAGGTCTCTATGGTAACAGGAAATGAAAATCACACACTTTTTTTTGTCGCCGAGTGGAAAGTAGGTCCCTACAGTGTGACTGCAATAATAGATTTTTGTCATCACGACATAACTAATACAAATACATACAGGGTACAAAATTAACACCTGCCAAGCGCCAAATGTGCAAGCAATTTATCAAACAACTGTTGGGACAAGCAGAACATAAACTTAAATACGATGTCGTCGACTTCCAGCAGTCAACTCCCGCTTCCCTCTCATCCACAGCCGATATGTAGACATACAGAGCTCATTGTTATGAACGAGCTCAAAATGGACATTCACTGTATGTAACGATTGAGTCTAATAAGCTAAGTATCTTAAAATAAGTTCAATTCTTGTAGACTTTAGGGTGACACCAGACTGCCCCTCTTCTCAAGCAGAAGTACCTGCAGCAGTGAGTCTGACCGGCAGCAGCAGAGAGAGGACAGAGGAGAGGATGAACGATGCCATGGAGCTGTTAACCACTTTATCCTTCAAGACCTGCAGACTTTCTAAACGGTGGAGTCTGAGGGCTTCAACCATTAATCAGAGGTTATTCTAAGGGTCTTGTTAATAAGGAGATATAGCCTGATGTTAATTAGTCTTTATATTAAAAAGATAAACTGGTTGTTAGAAACAAGTTTACAATAAATAAATATATTCTTTATTGTAGGGGTGAATGCTGTAAAACTTGGTGCTGTATTAGAAAAAAACATGCAAATCAAATATATATTCATATCAATTGTCATCTTCACATTTTGCATTTGTAATAATGAAATTATCAGCAATCATAATCATTATTATCTTGTTTTGAAATTTAATAACTTAGTCTATAATTATCATTATTGTAATATCATATTGGTGCATCTCTAGAAAAAAGTGTACATTTTCTGTATTGGGGCATTTCGTTCTTCATTTATTACATTTACCTCCAGAGCCCTTATGGTGTAAGAAGCTTCTGGTAAATTATCATGATTATGACTCTAAGAACATATGGAACAATTCAATGGTAGTGTGAAGTTATTCCACTGCTGATGTGTGCAAAATACACAGAGTCCTGTGCTTAGATAACATAGACTGAACTATGTTCATATTTATGCAAAGTGTGTGTAGCACTGGGAAAGTAGTAGGAGTTAAAGTGCAACAAAGTAATACATTGATAATGTTGATTTATATATAAATATATGTATATATTTGGAGAGAGAGAGAGAGAGAGAGAGAGAGAGAAGGGGAAACAGCGAGTGTGGTGGGAAAGAGACAGAGAGATGAGGATAAATAAATGATAGTAAGAAGGAAGGTAAGGCGATAGCACAGAGGATAGGATTAGTCTCTGCTACAAAGCCTTTAGAGAAATACACACACATACACACACACACACACACACACACACACGTATACACACACACACACAATATTTAAGTGTGTGCACATGCTGTGACATAGACACATTATACAGTCAGTAAAAAAAATAAAAGACCAACACACAAAATCACACATAATGTACGTTTAAATTCTCTCTCTCTCTCTCTCACACACACACACACACACACACACACACACACACACACACACACACACACACAGGTTTATCCAATCCTTAGTTTTCTTAACAGTTAAGCTTGTCCTTGAAAGTGCAAGGTGGGGAGTTGATAAGAGGACAGAGAGAAAGAGAGTCAGGGGTGATGGCATATATAGAGGGACGGAGGGAGGGAAGCAGTAAAAGTGAAGGAAGATAATTTGGTTTCCTCTAAGCAGATAATATATCCTTCTACCTCTACGCCCCCCACCCCCAGACTCCTCATCTGTGTCTCTGTACCCCAAACTTCCCGACTTTAAAAAAGTTCCCCTTTGAGGATTAAGGGGAACAAAGAAAGGTGAATTCCAAGGAAAGACTGAGCAAGTGGAGGAGAGAGAGAGAGAAGTACGGGAGAGTGAAAAGAGGTAGAGGTTAAAGGGGAGACAATTTACCTGACGGAGACGGAGAGATGATGGGAGAGAGAGGACAGAGACAGCAAAGATGAGAGCAGGGTAAATTTTTTACCTCCTCTGCCGTTTTTTTTTTTTTTTTTTTTTTCATAATGCCGGCGCCTTAGGTAGGAAAATCTCTGCTGGGTTTTTATTTGTGGATTCTCGTATTATTTATTTATTTCTCTATGATATCTCAGGAGCAGGACTTAGCATAAGAGCATAAGCACATAAGAGCAGCACAGCCACCTTTCTGCTTTGTGTGTGTGTGAGTGTGTGTGTGTGTGTGTGTGAGAGAGAAAGAGAGAGAGGGAAAGTATGCATGTGCATGAATATGTACAGAATCTAAATACGAGACTGAAAATATACGTTTTGGCATCTGAGTGTGTGTGTGTGTGTGTGTGTGTGTGTGTGTGATTGTGTGTGACAGAGGGAGCAGGTGGCTACAGTGACAGGTTAGATGGAGCTGTAATAGGATGAAAGCGACACTTTCTCTTTCGGTCTCTGTCTCTTCCTTTTTCAGATGATTGGCTCCAGTCGGGCGGGAATGATAGCCAGGGTGTCTGGATTTTTTTTCCTATATTTTTTTATCCTTTCTAATCTCATGAAAGTCTTGACCTCTCCTCTTCTATTGTCTCCTTTGTCATACTGTTCTCGTTTCAACATGTTTTATATCTTGTCCGGTCTATTTTTACATTACTCTCTTCCCTTCTCATCTCCTCCTCTGTTTTTCTTGTCTGGTTTCTCCTGTCATCCTTACATTCCCTCTGCTTTGAAATGTCAGTTTAGGTAACGGCGGGGCGATGAACCTGACGTCCTCTCACCGGTGCGTGTGGATGTGCGTATAAAGGCTTAATCTGCGTTGGAAACACTCTAAATCACTCTAAAGCCATTTTCAGACATGGGATATGTGGCTTCAACAAACTGTTAATGTGATGTCACTCAGTCATGCCACTTTTATGTAAATGTTCCTCACAGTTTTATTCAGACATGACAGAAAATGTAGGTGCCCGAGAGATATATGGCGCCTGTCCTATCGATCCATGCAGTTGGCATGGATGGAAGCTGAAAATATATCGAGGGCGACAGCTGGTAATAATTATTGTGGTTGTCTGAGGGTTTTTTAACCTCTTTTGCACTGGTCACAACACGAGGGTAAAATGTGATATTTACAGACCCAACTGTTGACATAGAATCTCCCTATCAATGTATAAGCTGTTCATTTACAGTGGTTCATATTTTATTTAACTGTTTTTATTAGGTGATTACTATAGATTATTAGAGTGATCTTAATCAGGTGAGCGAGACATGCATTTTATCTCTCTTTGCACATGTTTTAGCTTGTTCTGCTGCCTTAACATTCATTTGCTGGCATTTGATTCAGACTTGGGCCATTTTGAATGTTACAAGTTCTGACTTAGTAAGATTTCCATCGTGACTTTTACATAAAACTGACTCTGCCCCATATTCAGACATGAGACCAATGTGCCAAATTGCCATCACATTTACATTAAGAGGTCTGAAAGGGGCTGATTATTACACAACAACTGAGTCTGGCATGTCTTTTTACATCCATAATGTGTAAACAGGGATTTCATTAGATTGGATGTACATCTTAAGTTCTTTGATTATTACAAGTGGGTGAATATACCTCAATTTTGTATGAAATGTAGAGACAAATGAGTTGAAAATGAAATAATAATAATAATAAGTGTATTTCTGACTATTTGTGCAAACTGTGTGTGTATGTTGTGTATGACTGTGCACATGTGAAAGGATGAGGCACCCTGAGCGAAAATGGACAAAGAAGTGTGGAGAATGGAGGCAACATTTGCTTTTGTGCTGGATGACAAGCTTTGGAAAGAGGCAGAAATCCACTTGCTACGCTGAGCTTTTGTTCGGTATATGGACCTGAATCCATGAACAGATATGTACACATGTACAGACACACAAACACATAAAGCCCGCGGGGAGTCGTTCTTTCTGGGGGTCTTACATGGAAAGAAATGCACACAAATACACACACAACTATAAAGTCTTTAAAGCATAAGTCCTTTCTGACCCACATTGTATGACCCCTGAGAAACCTCTTTCAAAAAATTCAACTCTCTCTAGAATTGTAGCTAAAAACTGCTCGCTTTACGTATGTCACGGTGTCACTGAAATGGTTGGTGTGTTGATGAGCATACACAACTATATTAACCAGGAACATGACTGCATGTTATACCTGACCAAAAGACAAGAAAGATGACTAAATTTTCAATTTGTCTGAAAACTCTGACTTGGCTGAAGGATCAGATATTACCTTCAGTACAAAGGAGAATAGTGTCATCTATCAAATACGCTCCTAGAAATAGAGATGGAAGTTTTCTTGCAGACACAAGCAGTCTGTTGCAGGACGTAGACTTAGCTCTGGTCCAGGTGGGGTGGAAAGGGGGGGATGGGCAGAGGAGGAGAACAGAATTAGAGAAAGCGGGACGGGTGGGAAAGAAAGAGAAATGTAAGAAGAGAGCAAGACGGGGATTAGAAACCCTCCAAAAGGCAGTCACTTAATTTCCTGGCTAACCTGGCTATGATTATCTCCTGGGTGGGGAAGGAACGTTTGATGTCCTGGGACCAGACTAATCCTTGGTGACTAACCTCCACCTCTCATTTCCTCAGGATTAGCTCACTCTGCTACTTAAAAAGGTGGAGGTGGATAGATATTAACCTGCAGTGTGAGAGAGAGAAAGATTGTGTCTCTTCGACTGAGGAGACTGCCTTCACCAGAAAAACTACAGCACTGATCGATTGTTCAAACTCTTAAAATCACCTTCTCTGTTTACACTTTCCTGACAAGGACCTCCTGTGTGAGTAAAGATTGTTGTCTCTGTAAGCAAAGGTGGGAGTGACTTAATGTTTTTATAACGCCAGAAAACCTCATAGCTTTGACAAAGGAGACCACTTTTAGCATCCCATCTGCTACCACAGAAATCGGTTGGTAGGAGATCAGAGAGGAATTGTTTTTCATGACCATGATCTTTCCCTGACCTCAGCCAAGTAGTTCCCTAAACTTGACCAAAACATAACCATAGAGGTGGCTGATCAGAAAAATGGTTATATGGATGATAAATGTAATGCTCATTCGTAATAGCTTTGGGAGGCACTGACAAATGATGCTGTACTCAGTAAACGTGCCAGTTCATATAATGTTAGATATGGGCAGTTTTGGAAGCCATTGACTGACAAGTTCGTTGGTCATTTAGGTTAGAGGACTCCACTGTAGATTTTGCTCTGGGAGATGGAAGGATAGGAAAGTCCCAAGGGAGAAACGCCAGGGAAAAAGTTAAGGTTGGAGAGAGAAAATACATAGTGAGATCATACCATCAACATCAACTACTACTAGTTTGAACTAATTATAAAACCAACAGATAAGATACACAAATGCACACAAAAACAAAACACATACAACACAAATGAGTCACACAAGCAAACACATGCGCTCATGCTTACAGTTGGCTGTGATTTCCTTCCAGTTTGGATTGATAAACTGCTAAAGCTGAAGGTGACGCAGTGCCTCCGACAATTTGGGACCTAATGATTGAACGTTTATTTGCAAATTCATACAAGGACTCCAAGGACTTGCAACACCCACAAATACACACATTAATGTCTCTAAAATGTTGCAAATTAACCAACGTTTTTTTTTTTTTCAGAAAAGCTGTTGCCAAATTATGCTCAACAGTCTTTCCCGGATTTTCTTTTTTTTTTTTTTCTCACCAGGCTTTTCTCAAGAGAGAAAACCTGAAGTTTTGCCAGGTTACCAGCCAATCTGACCAATGACACGCCACTTGACCCTTCTCTCGGCCAATGCCCTGTCTCCAACAACCGGCTGGGCCCCAGCTGGCCAATTAGCTCGCCTCTTAGTGTGGAGCGCGGCCAATGAAAAGCCCCGGGAGACTTCTGTTCATCTGAACTCACAGATGGGAGGACAGAGAGGGGGGAGAAGAAGGGGGGAGGAAGAGAGGAAGAGTGTGCATGTGTGTGTGTGTGTGTGAGAGAGAAAGAGAGGGGGTGTGAGGGACTTGGCCTGAATTCCCAAACACTATTGAGACATCTTCACTGAAGAGGTTGGCTAGTTTTGAGTTAGCAGTTGGAAACAAATCTCTCCATTACAAAGCGACCAATAGGAGAATCCCAATGCTAGTAAAAGAAATAAAAAGGAAACCAAACGGCAAACGAACTAGATTTTAAGACTACCATGTTTGACTTTTCAACACAGGAAGTTTCCTGCAAAAGCTTTTAGTCGACAACTGGCAAATAACACATTTAATCTCTTAAGTGAGTGTTTTTCATCACATTGTAGTTCTTGTCAATTTAAAACTAGGCTCTAATGTGCAGTAGTTTGTGGTTGTGATTGTTATTATGGATGTGTTAAAAACAGCAGAGGTTCAGATCCGACTCAAATTACTTTATTTTCTTGATCACTTTCCTTTTTTTAATCTCAGCTTTACTTTAAAATGAATAAAAATCACCAAGGCAGGCCACTGTTTTCCTGTCCATTAAGCTTAATTTAATGAAGAACACTCACAAGTGAAGTTGGCAAACTGTGAAAATGGGAGTATTAAATTGAAAGGCCTATGTTACTGGGCTGGGGGAAAACATTTCAGTGAGCTGTCCGGAGAAAAAAAAACAAAAAACACAAAATGCAGGGCAGAGTGGAACTTGAAATGTTTTCTCTGCCTCACTAGTTACACTGATTTGGAGTGAAAATTCTCTAAGCATTTTGGCAGTATGTCTACTTTTTATCAGAAAAAAAACATTAAGTGAAACTGACTTTCTTTCAGTCAGCATTTTGGACAGCTGTATTGAAATGCCATAGTTACATAAGCTCCCCCTCTTCTCAATATCTCAGCGTGTGACTTGAATTTCCTCTCTATTACAGTACAACTTTCCCTGACAAATACTCCCCCCCCCCCTCCTTAAAGATAAGACTTTCTCTCCAGACATCTCTCTCATTCGCAATTTAGGTTTGCTTTATTAGCATGACATGAAAGTTTGTCTGTGCTGACGAAGCATTCGAGAGAAAAGTGATAAATAAAACAAATATATAGAGAAATGTGTAATAATATGAATTAAAAAAGTAAACAGAAAAACTTAGAGAACATGTATACATGGTATGTTTGTATTTATACTTTCATATATGAATCTCTGATCTCTGTGCAAAATATATATTTTACAAACATACAGCATCCATGCAAAGTGATAAATCTACATAAGACAAGTCATACACACAGTATACACACATACCTAGACAAAGCTGTGTGTGTGTGTATGTATGTTTGCCTGTTGGCTTCCTTCTCAAAGCTTGAACAGAAGTCATGTGTGCTAAATCCAGATTCCATAAATCAACATCAAGAAGACCGAAGATCTATAAATAAAAGGAAACAAACGAACACACCTCTACATACACATGTACACACAAAGATAAACACACAAGTATGTTTTCCTACCTGCATGCTGTGACCTCCACATTATTCCAAGGCATTATTTTCCATTTTAATCATCCATCCATTTTCATTACCTGTTTGTAGTGCCACAGGGCTAACACATACAGACAAACAACTTTTATTTTATTTAGTAACTTTCTCATGCTGAGAAGAATTCCTGATATTGACCAGAACCTAACACTACAAATGTATGTTAAAATATACAGTTAGAAGAAGGGTTTAACAAGAAGTTAAAAAGGCGTGTTTGTGTTGCTGATGTTCCTCAACATCTTCCTCTCCCCGGCTGGCTTTTCAACACACTCTTTTTTCAGTTTCTCTGTGTGACTCTCCATCTCTCCCCCCCCCCCCCCTCCCTCCCCTCACTCAGCCTCTTTTGACATCTCATCTTCTCAGACCTGCTTATTGTGAAACTCACTGACTCTTACTACAGTATCTCTCTCAACCTCTCCCTCTCTCTCTCTTTTTCCCCTCTCCTTCTCTCCATCCCTCAGTATTTCTTATCTACCAGATGACTCACCATATTTCAACGTCAGATATTTTCTCTCCCAGAAGCTCAAGAGCTGCATGCCGCTTTAAGAATCGCTGACAATCTCCAAATACACATACGCGCGCACGCCGTATATCCTCGCTTGCTCTTAAGTGTGTATATAGTGTGCGCTCCCACATACACAGGTACACATATTTGACACTTACAGGTGTGTATATCCCCGACAACACAGCTGAACCAACAATCTAGAA
Organism: Thunnus thynnus; assembly: GCF_963924715.1. NCBI lineage: Eukaryota > Metazoa > Chordata > Actinopteri > Scombriformes > Scombridae > Thunnus > Thunnus thynnus. The sequence continues at coordinate 10,805,758 of NC_089527.1, forward strand.
AAACATGTGCACACACATGAACAAACACATACTCACACTCACACAGACACACACAGCAGTTGGCTATCTGTCCTGTCCACAGTGCAGTGGCCAGTGCTGATAACACTCTCCATTGGACCAAAACCTATCGCTCTTTACACACATACCTGGACAAGACTTTGTGTGTGTGTGTCTATGTGTATATTTGCCTGTTGGCATCTTTCTCAAAGCCTGAATAGAAGTCATGAGGGCTAAATAGACATCTAGATTTGATAAAATGTAATGACATCAATACCCATGAGCAATACCTGAAGGCAAAACACACACACACACTCACTCACTCACAGATAAACACACACATCCTTGGCCGCAACCACGGAAAGGTTTTCCAGGAATGTGACCTCTACATAATAAAATCTATTATTCCAACAGTTTTTGCCAACAGCACTGCAACAAAAGAGGCTTTCACGCTAGATTAAAGGATAATTTCTATTTCTGCATGTGATATTGATATGGCCCTTTGCTGAATATCCCTAAGAACCAGATAAAAATGCATGCAGGGCTTGAAATTCCAGAAGCGATTGCCATTGTGTGTGTCCGCTCATTAAAAATGTACTGTACATGCCATCTTTTTAATAATAAATGTGAATAAAACGAATAAAAAAGAAAAAGAGAAGTTTGAATGTTTTTAGCCACACTAACAGTAGTAAACATGGGCAGTGATACACTGGATATTGTTTTATCCGAGGCATTTTTTCACTAAAATGCTAATTAAGTTTTACTTTCAACTGGGACGAGCTAGGGGTCAGTTGGAAGTAACATTAGCTGCTAACGCTAGTGTTAAAGTTCCTGTCTGTAACTTTTCTGTTTCTCCCAACATATTTTATGATACTGGTGCACTTTTTGAAGAATGCAAATGTAAACGACAGGCAGTGGTAAACATGGTGGTATCCGCATTTCTTTCAGTCTGTAAATTTGGGGTGTGATTGGGTCAATATCACGGCAGCAGGAGAGGGGTTGGGTTGCACTCATACACACTCACAGAGACTACAGTCACAGTGCAGAGAGAGAGATAGACAGGGGACTTTGGGATGATCGTTTGTTGACAGCTGAATCGTTTTTATCCAAATTTTGCGCCTCATTTGGGTTGGATCTGTGGTTGTTTATCAATGTAGCCAAATCTCTGACTCTTGTATTGGTTGTCTAATACATATCAGTTAATCTTCATACCAATACTTTGGACTATGGGAGGAAACCGGAACACCAAGAAGAAAACTATGCAAGCACATATCCCTCTCGCTTTGAGGAAACATTCCACCCTGAAACTCTAATTTCTTGTGGAAAATCAATTATTGTCTTTGTACTTATATTAAGACTTTTCTAAGTCACCTCAATACACTCGTACTTTTTTTTTCCTACAGGCTGAATGTAACACATTTTAACTGTGCAATGACATGCTGTGCTGCATTCATACACCTTTGTACTGCACCCTCACATCATGTTGTAACTGTGCTGAGATACTACGGTCATAAATTGAAGCCTCCACCCTCAAACTGAGCTGTATCGTCCTGGTAAACTGATTGAATCGACATACATGGTAATGCAGGTGGCTTGAGCAGAAGGGGTTTTAATAGAAGGCTTGTTATGTTCACCTTGTGTTACTTTTTTAATACTTAGTCATAGTCTCTGCAGCTGAGTTTACATTTCTGTTTGTATCGATGTAACACGTAGCAACCTCGCCGTGTTGTCAGAGCCATAATGAAGTGAGTCAAGCTGTGCTGTTACGGCAAACACAACATTTCTGCTGTTGTTTTACACTTAGAGCTTTCCGACAACAAAACACAGGAAGGCCTTTATTGAAGAGCAGCTACTGGAAATGAAGCCTAAACTTGGCTAGGCGCCAATGTCTAACTCTTTGTTTGACAAAACATATTAACTTTCGTTTTGACTATTTGAAAATGAATCAATTTCAATATTACAAGAGAGGCATTGTAAAAGAGACATTAAGCAAAAGGTTTACTCTTCTTCTTGTAATGTGCAACAACTGTAATCAAGCACAGTAAACTTTTATAAAGGTTACAGACTGATATGCAGAGAATTAAATCATGGAATAAAGACTTCTTCCAGTTTGACCTGTATGATAAATTATGTCTGTCATCCTGGGACCCAGGCACAAACATCTTACTGAAGTAGTCATGAGGGGACCCGATGACCACAGATCCATTAAGAGTTCTGGATCTTGACCTTAACTTTATGAGTCCAGACTGTAGGGAATCATGCATGTTAAAAACAGATAATAAGTCATGACATGTTGATTCATTCTGACCTTCTGGCAGACAGAAGACACAAATCACATATGCCAGTGAGGGAGGTCTGTGTATGTAATAGAAAATATGAGCATTCAGACATGCTTCCATACGTCTCTGTTAAAGTGAGATCATGCGTTCATACTTGCATGCATTGTGTGTGTCTGTCTCGGCATGGGGTGGATGTATGTTTTCATCCTTTCATTCTATTTTGTGTGTATGTATGTGTGAGTGTGTGTGTGTGTTTGTGTCCAACAGACGTTTAGCGGTCATCAGACCAGCCAGGCACCAGTCCCAGACAGCGAGGTCAGAGTCATTCACTAATCATATTAACATTCCTCCATAATGACACAATGCATAACTCTCCCTTTTCAGTCTTTTTTCTCTCTCTCTCTCTCCCTCCATCCATCTGCTTCACTCATGCTTTCTGTTTCAACCCCTCCTTTCATTGCTATGTTTCTTTCTTGATTTTTATCTACATCACCACCTCTTTCTTTTTAACTGTTATGTTCATCTCTGACGTTCAGCGGTTTGCTCATTTGTTGACTTTACTCCTGTGTGCTTTTCTGAATTTTCCCTCTGTTCTTCCTCACATTAAATTCCATCTTGTCTTTCTTTCTTTCTATCTCCCTTCTTTCTTCTCAAATGACTTGCTTCCTTGTGGATCCAGCAGTAGGTCCCCAATTTAATCCTGAGGGCACATAATTAGGGGAAATGATTAGTACTTTGTACAAAGGGGAGACAGTAGGTGTTGAATTTAGAGTTGGTCATGGTTGGACATTTATTTTACAGACTTTCTTTAAAAAATCTATTATTTATTTTATTATTTTTAGCCATTTCCCTTCATCTTTTCTAATTTAAAATAAAATAAAGGTCACGACTGTTGTCTACAACTGTGTTTGATTAGGTTTATTTAAAGTCAACACAGTGGATTTCATATTTGCACTTTGATAGAATGAAAACAGAAAATAATAAAGTTACACATAATGAAAGAACAATGCTTTTCTATCTGTTCGTAAGAAGAAAAAGGTTCATTCTGCAAGTCACAACTTCTTCGGAGTTACTGGATAAACACTGATTTCTAATCATAAAAACCAGTGAAGTTCCATCAGTGCAGTTAGTGGTGATCCAGACCAAAAACAGTTACCATGGTGGAAACAATGTCATGTTTTGTTGCGACGACTGAAAGGTAAATTGTAGGAATATTATGCTCTAATTACAAAGAAATCCACCAGGAATATATGCTTGCATGTACGTGATTGGCCGATTCAACACCTTGCTGTATGACTCCACATTACGTTGCAGCAGAAGTTGAGCCTGATTTAACTTTTTTTTTTCCAGAGCTCTCTGCGTTGGTACTGCTATACTACGCCCACAGGGCAGAAGTGTGCTCAGTTTTGTGTTGCTTTACGCATTTTTATTTGCTTAGACAATGTGTGTGTATGTGCGTAAGGGGATCTCTATCAACACCAGGTTTTCTTCTACTGTTCTCCAGCCAAATCAAATGGAGGCTGTGTGGCTTGGCTTGGACCGGTCTGACTCAAAATAGTTATGCGTTTGGCTTGATGCTCTGCAGCAGTGGCTCTAGTTGCTTTCATATGAGCTTGCAGTTAACTCCTCACTGCACACATGCATATACACACATGCATATAATCATACTTTTCTGGAAGCTACCATTGCAGGTTTTTTGAGTATTCCTCAAACACACACCACATTAATGCATACACCCACACGCTCGATCTGGGTCAGTCAGTGTGAATGATTTAACTGTTAATGGCTCCAAATCTCGGACGATAAGTCAGTCGTTAATTGCTCCAGTCAGTCATAACTACCGAACCTTGCTGAAGATTACCTCATGACTCAGTGTGTGTGTGTGTGTGTGTGTGTGAGAGAGTGAGAGTTTGGCTAAGTGGCGCAGTGGTCCATGGGGACTGAAAAGAGACAGAAAAAGACCGTAGGAGAGACAGAGGAACAATAAATGTCTGACCATGAGTGTATCTCTATTATTGACTGAGACAGTGAGAGGATGTATATCATAGCTGTGTGTGTGTGTCTCTGTGTGTGTGTGTGTGTCTGCGTGTGTCTATGATAGTCCCAGTAGACGCAGCCATGTGTCTGGGTCCACTGAGTCGGCACTGATCCCATCTTGTCTGACTTGGGGATTATAACCTCCTGACCTGCTGCTAGGAGTTCACACATACACACACACACACATGCAAACACACATTAGTGAGTGCTGGACCTCCCTTACATCACTTATATCTGTTACATTACTAACATAAGGCTAGACAGGTAAGGAGAGAAAAAGGCAAAAGAGAGCGATAAAACATAAGCTGATGATGAGTGAGGGAGTGAGACAGAGCAGTAGGATAAAGATAAAAAGAGGGAGGAAAAGATAAAGTAATGATTGAGGAAGGGAGACATGGAAGAATGTTAAGTAATATTCAAAGTGAATTAATTGTTTGCCGGCCTTTAATGCTAATATTTTAACTTGTAGAAGCTGTACAGTAAAAACGCTGCACACTAAAAAAGGAAAGCTTGTCAAATGTAGAATATCTGTTCTCCGATTGCTTTGAATTTGCCTCTCCCCTCTTCCCACTTATTTTCTCTGGTCTTGATCCCTCCCTCTTTCATTCTCGCAGTTGCTCTGGATCATCAGGGTAAGCCCAGTTTCCTTTCTGTTCCATTAGATTCAGCACATTTGTACCGTTCCAATACTTGTCCTTATAAGGCCAGAATGAGTAACAGCGTCGGGCTCAATCCCATGATCGCACAGGAAGCACCACCATCTGACTGCAAAGTATGTATTTGTCTGCAGATGCGTGACTATGTACATGTGTGCGCATGTGTGTGTGTGTGTGTGTCCGATCATGTATTATTGTGTGTTTGTGTGCTTCTCGGGGCGATGCCGTCTGTGTCACTCCTGAGCCACGTAACCTTTGCAAAATAGCTTATCTTAGTCATTCTGATCTCTACTTCAAAAGAATCTGACATTCTTTATTAGTGTATCATTCATTTCTTCATCCAGTCAGTCATTCTTGTATTCACTGAAGCCAACAAGGGAAGTGCAGGTCTTACCCTGCTGTTTCTGGAATAATGCTGATTTGTTAGATGATAAATTTACTTTGGATGTCTCCTGAGTCGCTAGAAACCAAACCTTATCCAATTTGCGCAATGGGTAAAATTTGTAATGTTATTCAATCTTAGTCTAATCTGTCAACAAAGTAAATAAAGGGCCTTTTCTGCAAAAAAAAAAAAAAAAAATGCTTAGCACAGGGAAAGTCCACACAGTCGAAAAGTCTCTCTTGTACAACTGAGCAGCAGTTAAATATAAGTTCATTACACTTAGGCTGCATTCAGACAGAGAACGAGAGAGAGAGAAAATGAGATAATATGATCCAAAGGTTTTAGTAACACCGATGTTTTTTTCCATGGGAAAACCTGTGGTTCAGTGTTAGCATTTGGCAGAAACATGTGTGTGCATGTTTGAGTGTGCACATGTGCTTTCAGTGTGCATGCGTATGTGTTAGCATGCTGGCTTTCTGAGGCTGCTTGCATGTGTCTATGTGCATATGCGTGCGTACACATGTGTGTGTGTGTGTGTGTGTGCATGCTGATTGAGCAAAAAAAAAAAAATCACATATTAGACTCCTTTGTAATGCATCGCCTTCAAATCAGAAGCACAGAAATGCAGTCTGTGAGTGTGTGTTTGCTGCCAGCAGTGCAGTCTTTGGTGATTGGGTGATGTGGTTCAGTGTATTCCAGCGGATTTATGGTCACCCAGAACTGGCATTAATAATGGAGACTGGAGAAATATGGCCTTACTTGGTACAGTCTGCACGCTGAAGAGCAAAACTCTTCACTTATTCTCCTTTTCTCTCTTTGGTGCTAAACTCTGCTTTTGCACTTGTTCTGACTACATACTATATTCATATGTGTGTAATACATGTACTGTTCTTTTATCAATATTTCCATCCTCCTCTCTGTCGAAGTGATTGAAAACAGTGACAGGACGATATAGCATGTATAAATGGACAGACTTATCAATCCTCTCCACCAACCCAATCAACAATATTTCATTCCCCAATGTCATATTTAATAGAAAAATAATGATGTACCTCTTACTGGAGAGGGAGGAATGGGAAACAGAGAGGTTTAGAGAGAGAGAGAAAAAAAAATTCTGAAAGAACATGAACCAGACTGAATGTGATGGAAAACTAAATTAAAATAGAGTAAGAGAGAATGGATTGAGAGAGAGCTGAAAAACATTTTTATGTAGAGCACAAACAACTCTCTTAACCCTGTCTGTAATAACAAAGAGCAACACTCAGCTACAAGGTTTACTGCGGTCTCTTTCTACCAATAGAGAGTTGGGGTTCGATCCCCTGCCTGTCCACCTATAAAACACCCAAGGTAGCACGGCTATTTCTATTTTATAATGGCTGAAATCACATGAACAGTTTGGAGGTCATGAAGGAGTGGGTTATGTGAGTCTGTATATGTGTGTGTGTGTGTGTAAAGAGGGAGGGCAGAGGGGCTTTGTCTGCCCAAGCATGGTTATAAAATGACAAATATCTAATTATCTGCCAAAATATCCAATTTTGGAGGTTTTGCTGCATATTTATAAGGCTTACATTTACAGCACTATTCTGACAGGAATTTTTTTCCAAGCAGAACCTGTAATTGGAATTATTACCCCATGATGGCTGATTTATGTACACAACCAACTGCACCGGCACAGTCAGAAAGTATTAAGGGCAATGAAGCATTTAGGTTGTGTTGGCTCTGTAATCCACCATGTCCCCCAGTTTTAGGGAATAGAAAGTAACTAAATTTCTTCCAAACCAAAAAAAAACAAACCTTAAATCCCTTAAAGGTAAATTCAGTGATTCTAATCCAATACACTTTTTGTCCAATTCAATGATTATCTCCTCACGGTTGCTAGCTGTCCATTCTGTGTGTGCACTGTGTTCATACTCAGCACTGGCTCTGTAAACCAGCATGTAAACACAGTGACTCAGAGCGAGCCACACAACACTATTCCAATTCACATAGAAAGCGTTTTCTCATGGCACAAATACACTTCCAGTTTATTAAATGTATCAATCCGCACTGAATCCGAAACCCACCACTTTTTTTTTTTTTTTTTTTACGCCCTGAGTCTGTTTCTGTCGCATTTAGTGAAGCGTAATCCGAGCAGACAGCTGTTTAAATCACACAAATATCCCGCTGTATATGCATTTTGAACTTTTTAACCGCATCAATGAATCAATAAATACAATTCGATTTCATCCCGCCGAGCTGACATACAAACTCTTTTTGGTTCAGTGAACGTCTGCTGTCAGTCAGCCTGTTGAAGGCAGTTTGGCTGGCTGCTGTCCTCTCGGCTCCCCAGGAGCTGCAGCTGACAGACGGCCGCTTCCGTGGACAGAGACGATGAACGCAGGTCGAGTGAGAAGTGAGGAGGCCGCAGAGAGGCGGAAAGTGTGGATCGACTGTTGTGCTCACATGAGACCGAATTTTTTCCCTGCTGTGATAATATGTGAGAGGAACAGAAGTGACTCTACAGCTGACACACTCTAGATTCCACCATGTTTCTCTTTTGGTCGTCGCCATGGCAATGCACGTCCGTGAATTTGGGGCGCTGAAGGAGCACCAAGGGAGGGATGTATTTGTTTGGGTGTTTTGTTAAAACATCAACAATCTTTCTCCAGAATGACTGACTCTACCTTTAAATCCCATTCAATTAACAGCTGGATGAAACAGCCCTGAGCAGCCGTTTATACCTTAGGGGTTGTTTTAGCACAAGAGGCTGCATCGGTGGGGGTGTGTTGTTTAAGGTGAGACATGAAATACAATCCAGTTTGAGTAACAGATCCATGAATTAGAAGGATTATCAGATGCCAAAACACTGCACAGTGGTTTATAATACTCTGAGATGGGATTTTACAACTCTGGAAAGTTATCACGGCAGCAAATATTTTATCTTTTGTCGCAACGATCGCAAGATACACTGTAGAAATACTGCCTTCATTTTACAAGGTAATCTCCCAGAAATGTGCACAACTCTGATTTACCACCGCAAACAAGTTGTGGAGGTCGCATTGCAGCAAAATACGACTGGACTGTCCTTATTCAAAATGATTGAGGGCAAGGCAAGATGATTTTATTTATATAGCACATTTCATTACAGCTCTACACACACACACAAACACACACACACACACACAATAACTAAGTAGCTACGAGCGCCTTCACCAGATCTGGATTTTTGAGTGAAGGGGGAATTTAATCAAACCATAACAAAGAAAGAACCTGCAATGAAGATCTTCAATAGTGAGAGTGCAACTGTGAAAATATCAAAGATTAGATTTCACAGTTTTTCAATGAAGGGTGGAATACACATCTTCCCCAACGCCAGAAATACTACATATTCATGGCACAGAGTTCCAAAAACAGCATTTCCCCACTCACAAGCGTTTCCCATTTATATATCAGTAGGGGAGAGGTCCTCGTGAGGGTGTATCTGGTGTACTAGAAAATGTCACTACAAAAGGTAATTCATCTATTCATCGTCACACAGAAGCAACACAATGAGACGAGCTGATTCTTTTACAGGATAAAGGTCCAAGACAAAATGTGAGAAATGCTGGGAAAAAATGTTTACCCCGAAGAACCAGATCCCTCACCTTAATTCACCCTGGTGGACTCTGTGCAGTGCCACTGTTTTACAGCATGGAAAAACAGTGTTCGTTGTTAGTCATGGGTCTCAGTGGGTGACTAATATACCCACATGCACACAGATCATGGCACTAAATTGTCTTATCATTGTGAAAAGGCTCTCTGTCTTTACTCAAGTCAATACCTTGTGTCAGTGTCCCAGTATGTATGATCTCTTTTAGTTTTTGTCTGTGTTTAAAGATGGTGTCAAGATCATTAAAAGGGAAGCTGTGAAGGGGGAATGCACCAATTTTACACATCAGAGTCTGTTTACAGGTCTTGGGCAGTACTACTGCATATGCAAAAAAAAAAAAAAGGTTATATAAGGATTTGTGGCTCCAGAAGTAACTGCACAATATCTGATAAACTGCCTCAACTGATGTCACAAGTTTGAAATTGAAAAAAAAAGGGGGGGATGTGTAGCTTGAGGCTATCAGTTCAAGGCTAAATTAGCTGCTACTAGCATAACACACACAGATCTCTAACTGGTCGAGTTGCACTGTGGGTAATGTAGTTAGGAAGAATGCATGCTGCATCAATTGGGATCCTTTTTTTATTGTCCACCCTGAGTCTAACAATGTTACAGTGATGCAAGGCTGAACTGGTTGAGTACTCTTTTAAATCATGTTTTCCATATAAGGTTAATTTTACAGAACATTAATGAGCTGAATAACACTGTTACTAAGATTGATGTAAGGCTTTTATGTAAATTCACACTGTGTTGCACACTGTGCGCATGTTGAAGGTATCAGACAAACAAACTCAAAAAGATTTTACAGTTGGTTCAAAGCTGAGTAAGATAAAAATAAGCAGGTTATGGGAATCGCGTGCTGAGATTTTCCCAAATTCTATTGTGAATCACACAATGGTATGCCTGTCTCTAGATGGTAACAGTGACAAGGTTAGGGAGAACATTGGATCCAGTTCAGAGGACTGGAACCTTGAAGCAAAAGACAAAGGGAAACAATCCCAGAAACACACACACACACACACAGCAGAAAGAATATACAAAAAAATGTAGACGCACACACACACACACAGACGCACACAACTGTCTCAGGATAGGACCGGGCATAGTTCTGACAGTACAGGGAATTCAGTATTAATCAACAGGATATGATACAAGATCCTCTTATAACAGTGCACAGGCAACATTTGGAGGCGGCAAAGATGAGCAATTCTGCTAATGTTAGGTCCAGGAGCATTTAGGTATTTCTGATCTTCACTGCCAATGACAACCAAACTAAATTTGTTCCATACACATGTTGGGAAGCTGTGACTTCTACTTTTAAATGTTGCCTACGCAGGATTATCTTCAGATGAAGAAGGAAAAGAAAAAAAAAAAAAACGGCTGCTACTGAAACTACAATTCCATGACAACTTTCTTTTGAATGTTAACCACAGGATAAGAGAGGGTAAATGAAAGATTATGGTGTCGAGGGTTACTGCTCTATCTATACCGTTTGATATAGAAAAGTCAAATGTACCAATACCATACATACAGTATGTTAAAAAGGCTGTTGCTATGGTTGACCCAAACACTTTAAAAAGCTGACAACTGAACCACAAGCCTTAATTTTCTGGCTGTAATGTTCCAATATAACAGAATAAAGACCATAGCTTATGTTCATTCTTATAAAATCAATGTTATGGGCATGAACATGGCTAAAGGACTGATTTCCAGGCTCTAACCTTCCTTTGCAGAAGCATTGCATGCATGTGTGTATGTGTTTGTGTGAGTAAAAGACGTGGAATATCAGATTAGTAAATAAAAACCTTGTGATCGTCTAGTTGAATTCTGTTGGGTCCGATTTCAAAGTGTCTTAGATGGAACGGACGTTATGTCGACTGGAATAAACAAAAAAACTGCAGGGAACAGCTAGCAGCCCCCCTGGTATTGAGCTGTAATAGTGGGTATAGAAAACGGTTGAATGGATCAAAAACATAATCACTAATCCACTTAGATGATTTATTCTCGCGCTGACTTTTTCGAGCAGACATCCTTCTTCAGTAAGCAAACTGGCACCCTGAAGATAGCAGAGGTGTGCTGTATGACATAAATAAATGCATCACACTTCATTATGTGAATTAATAACACTAATTTACTTTGTTGACATGCTGTCCTGCTAATGATTTTTACTTTTGAGGGTTTGGCACCTAAAGCAGAGCAGAGCATGTTGATTCAGTATTATTTGGATCATGTTACACACTAATAAGACTATACATTTTATATGGAATATTTCTAGCTAATTCTCTTCATCAACTATGCACATTCCAATTACATATTGGTATAATTTCCATGTTTACTAAACTTACTTATTCCTACACATTAGGAGACATCCTTATAATACTGACATTATTAAATAATGAACAAATGTCAACATACATTTTTAAAAACTGCCTATAGGCTCGTTCTATGCCAAGTCTTAAAAAAAAAGTAATTTAAACCATTTAATCAAAATTGATTTGGCAAATACATTTTGTTGATTGAGCCATTTTGGAAATGTTAGAGAGAAATTACTCTTCCGATTGGCTTGATCACATTACTATCTTAAAGCTGCCGTGGGTCGGCATAGCAACACACACACACACAGTCATGACTAGCTAGCTAGCAAACCATAATGGAGGAGAATTAATGATAAAAGGCAAAAACCTCCAACATTAGAAATAAGAACAGGACATCCTGTTCATCTTGATCAACACATCTTCCCAATTTGATACCAATCCGTTACCAATCTCTGGCAAAACAAAGCGCCGTCACACCATCAACCACCAGAAATTTTAAGCAGACTACCCACTTTGAACACAGAGTAAGTGAGCTGAAGTCTTCACTAAAGTCCCAACAGATGCCCTTCACCAAACATAGAGACAAGAAAAAAAGGTTAAAACAGAGGAGGGTTGTATGAGCTCAACTGGAAGTTCCAAGACAAGACAGGACACACAAGATTAGTGTTGCCAATACATTTAAGGCCAAAGTGGGTCTGTGGACCTTTCAACTGAAAAAAAAAAAAAACCCCACACTTCCCGCACTCAGATAGACTGGCACAGAATGTGAGAAAAGCTTGTGCTCAACAGTTCTGTGTCCATTTGGATTAAGTGGCAGCACAATTTGACAGGTGTTTTCAGTGATTGCATGAAATGGAGGTCAGTCAAATTCATCACAAATGTCTTTCTTTCAATTGGCAGCGGGGATGTATATGTCATGTTTCAGGATACTTTTTTTTTTTTTTACTAAATGGTGTGGAAATGGAAATAATTGGACTGCAAAGTGAGACTGAATTGCAAGCCAGGACAAAGGAGTTTTGAGGTAGTGGAAAAAATAACCTAACTTCTTGTCTTGTGCACTGAAGTCCACTACAGCTGCACTCATCTTTGACTTTTTGAGATTAAGTGTCTTTATAAATAAGCAGTGCCAGCCAGCACTGAGGGGTTTCAATAGTTTGGAGTGAAGCATTGTATAGTATCTAATAGCGTCTTGACTATTTCCCTTTTGTTGTCATATAGTACAGGCTGTTTTTACATGAATCATTTTATAGTATATGTGCGTGAGTGAAAGGCCAAAGGGTAGAAGAAGATAAAGGAAGAAGAGGTGGATGTCAGAAAGGAAAGGAAGGAGCAAATGTTTGCTGTCTTAATCACAATTCCTACGGGTGAAGAAAGATATGAGTTTTCCGCTTTTTTCCAGTTGATGTACATGGGCAATAATAACCGGACAATAAAGTGAGAAGAGGAAACAGCTTCTTACGTTGGCTCAAAGATCTCTGGAGGAAGTTGATATCAGTCCTGTAACATTAAACATTTGTCATGCAAGTTGGCTAAAAATAAGTTGTCCACAATCTCCCTGGACAAAAACATATTCACTTATGTGGAATATTTCTTATGGTTGGCTCAAATTCAAACGATAGCGATATGGTCTGTCGACACTATTAACGCATTATAAATGTATTTTTCAGGCAATCAGAAGGAAGGCATGGACAGGAAGATAAAGATGTGAATAACATAATGTAATGCAACAAAGTATGAAAAGAAAAAAAAGGTGTAAGCCTAACAAGCTCTTCACAGGATTAACACGTTTAGAGATGAAGCAAAATAAAACTAACAGCACAGTGAAGAGACAGTAGGTTCTTAATCTGAGGTTTCTATACCAACATTTCATTAGTAATTAAATGACTAACTGCAAATGAACACACATATCTAAACTGAAAGTACAGGAAAAACTAGATGAAAGCTTTTCGCTATAATTAAATCCTATAATAAAAGCTGTGTCACACCGCCCACCATAACAATTGGCTTCGTACCCTCTGTGTAGGACTGTGGATGAGTGTGTATGTGACAGCAACAGCGCCCTGTTGATTTAGTTCCCCTTCTCCTTAGGGAGAAAGTCTGTTGTTGTCTTCCAAAATACACACACCCACCCACAAGCACACAGTGTACTCACTTGGAAACAAACTTGTGGTGTGGCTTTTGTTGCTTGATAATTGTTTTTAGGCAAACATAATTTTGCTTGAGGAGACAGCTAACCCATAACCATGAATCAATGAGATGGTAATGGACCTATAGGGGAGGGGGGGGGGGGGCACATTCAGGATACTTTGGCAACACTGCAACACTCTCTCTCTCTCTCTCTCTCTCTCTGTCTGCTTGCCTCGATCCCTCGTCTCGCTCTCTCTCCTCTACACTTAAGTTTCCGTTGCTTTTACTTTCATAGTCATTCAACAAATCTACAAAATATATAAAAAAAAACTTCTTAAGGAGAAACAAACAAAACAATAAAAGTGAAACTGAATTAGTTTGCTGTCAGCTCACCTCCATAACCAGTATGTTTCCCTCTACAATCCCACAGAAAGTGAGTCAGGTAAATAATCGCCTCTGCTTTAATTAAAAAAATGCTTCATCCCTAATGAGAGGGGCTTGGTAGGTGCTGTGGTGATTGCTACTGGTCTTGTTTTCTTTTGATTTTTATTTCTTTTCTTTTTTTTTTTTTTACTTTCAAATTTCAAACTTAATTTCCACCTCTGAAGCATGCTAATTGCTCTCCCTCAACGCTTTATAAACAACTACAAAGTTTTCTCATTTGGAGGCAGAGAACAGTGTAATGCGTGGCTATCGATTGCAAGGGGGGGAAAGGAGATTGCCCCTGGCTGGTCACAAACCAAATGACTTTTAGATCTGAATTAAAGTGGGGCGGGTATAAATGTGTGGATACAACGACAAAAGTGCTATATTTCTAAATCATTCAATGTTAATTTCAGTATTGTGTCACATAAAACCCACTTCATTACACCCCTAAACCTAAATAAATGGAAAATAAACTACTGTGTGGGACTGCAACTTATGATTTTATCATCAATTAATCTGATTATTTTCTTGATTAATTGTTTGGTCAATAAAATATCAGAATAGAGAGATACTCATCACAATATTGTGGAAACCCAAGCTGACATCATTAAATTGATCTAAAAACCCACAAATATGACATAGAAATAAGAAATAAGACAAAGAAAAAGCAGAGAAAGCTCATAACTGAGAAGAATGTTTGACATTTTTGCTTGAAAAATTGAATTATTAAAACATTTTCCGATTCACTTTCTGTTCAGCTAATCGATTAATAGACTGATTGTTTCAGCTCTACTGCAGAGTTTGGTATGTTTACTACAGGTCTGTCTAGCTCATGTAAAAAAGTGTAAGGCAACTAATTTAATCCTGTAGTTAAAAATCTTCGTATAATATTTGAGTCCAACTTAAATTTTTATCATTATGGTAAATGGTAAATGGTAAATGGACTGTACTTGTATAGCGCCTTTCTAGTCTTCCTGCTGAATGGTACAGGGGCTACCATGCAAAGTCCCAACCTGCCCATCAGAGATCTAATCATTCATACACATTCACACACTGATGGCAATTTGGGGTTAAGTGTTTTGCCCAAGGACATATCGACATGCGGACTGGAGGAGCCAGGAATCGAACCGCTGATCTTCAGTCTTATTTTTATCAACTTGAGAATATTTCAGCGATTATGCTGAATGTTTAAGACACTTAGACTGTTCTACCTACCTTCATTTTGTCAAATCTTGATAACTGCAACGCTCTTTTTACCCGTCTTACTCAAGAAGCGTTAGATAGTGATGTGATGGCATAAAATTACATTAAATTACATGATTTAGCCTTTTTTCACACTCGTTCATTTTAGAATTGATTTTAAAATTTAGACTTTTTGTACTGCCTGGCCTGACACCTAACCACATTACTGAACTGTTAAGATCCTCCAGCAGTGGCCTTTAAGCTTTCCCAGAGTTGAGGCTGAGGACCAGGGGTGATCAAGCATTTTCTGTAAAGGCCCTGAGGCACTGCGATGATCTGCCTGAGGGGATCCATTTCGTTCAATTATTGTCCTCCTTTGAATCACTTCTCAAATCTTTCTTTTATAGCTTACTCCAATTCTGGTTCATTCAGCTCCATATTTTACCTCCTTTTGTTTTACTTTAACAGATAGAAAACTGATATTACAGCGATGTAATCCTACAGAAGAACAGAGCACTAATATAAGGAGGAGGGATATGGGGTTATAATGATTGCAGTGACTGAAAGTATATGGACTCCAACACAAAATGCTGTGGTAGCTCAATGTTCTTGCAACTAAAAACACCTCTTGCATGTCTTGCTGGACCAGCACCCATCCTGGGATCGCTCTGCTTCCCTGGCTGTCGGCGCCATTTTGTCGGTGAGGTTTTGGAAATCTTGCAGGAGTTCAGCCTCACTTCATGTCTCTCTCTCTCTCTCTCTCTGAATGTCTTTATCCTTCTCTCTCTCTCCTCTGTGAATAATATATTTTCTTGTCTCTTCTCTCATTTATGTGACTGGTGTAAAGCCCCCCGAGGCAAATTTGTGATTTGTGATATTGGGCTATACAAATAAAATTGACTTGACACTTATTCATTAATGTATTTTGTCTTTTAACCACACCATAATGAGGTTTGACAGCATCCGGGTACTGAGGTAAAGCATCTGACTCTCCAACTTAGTGCGAATTGGCCTCTTTAAGATCACGGTGCGGTGATTAAACTGTGATGTGCTGCAATAAACCTGTCCGTTTGTCATTTAGTAGATTAATTTTAGCTCCATTGTGAGGAATTAATTTTGGTTGCTCAGTTATTTTCCTTATTTCTCACAAAAAGCCATGAAAGCTTGAATGTCATGTTATGTGAGAAGAACCGAGGTCGAGTGAAATCCAGTGAAGTCGTGCGTGTGCTGAGAAGAATACTGTACTCAAAGATACTTGTGCTACGTCTCTGAATGAGAAAGGGAATAAAAGATGCTCTTGGTTTTACTGCGGAGCCTGAAGTCACCTGAATTACTGGATTACCACTGTTTTAAATTTCACTGACAACAGCAAGTAAATATTCCACATTTTCCATAATGCCAACTTTAAGTTTCAAAATGTCCTTTTATCCATGCTTAAATGTTGAGTGTCAAATAAAGGTGGTGGGGGAGATACTAAATTTACCATTTATAGCAAAATTATAACACAAAATAATGTCAGATACCTAGCAACATATTTATAATAGCAGGACTTACATTTGGTTAGCGACAGCAGCAAATGAAATGATTGCAGGGTGACACCTGGTACCAGTGTAGGAGGTGATTTCTAGTTAGCACATTAATAATTTAATGTTATTACAGCATCGCAGACGTGTCTTTGAGCTTCTTACAGCGTGACTCAACCGGTTTGAGCTCAAAGGAGGGTATCTGTGAGGATGTGATTGTGATTCTGTGATTTGAAAAACAGTACCTGCAGGATGACAAGCGAGTAAAAACCGCTACTTATCTCCTCTGTGTCTCATGCTCAACAAAAAGTGGATCATATCAGCGCTGTCAGCTCAATGCCTACAGGAGCCATTCACGTCACCTTGTGACTGACAGCTAAAGGGCCTTGATCACTACTAGACAGATGCAATAAAAGCAGTGATCACTATGATGGCTGATAGAAGCAAATACACAGTGCAAACACACTATACAGAGATGCTGGTGTTGTTGTCTCATGGAGAGGCAAACTGATGAAAAGTTGAAACAAATGTAAGAGCAGAAAAGAGATCATGGGGCTATTTACTTGACATGCATCAGTGTTTGCCCGTGCCGTGTGTCTTTGTGTGTCCATGTGTATATTTGAGATCCTTACCCTGTCGTTTTCATGCCCTCTGCGCCGCGGGTCCAACTCCTCATAAGGCGGCACCATTCCCTCTCTCCTCGCCTGCTGGTACTCTCTTCTTAGCTGCTGGATCCTGTCCACACTGCTAAACACACACACACACACACAGAAAAGATTTGAGAAACAAGCATTTAGATCAACCTGAAACACAAACATGGATTTGGACTGGTATCTATGGGTAGTATGAAGAATTTCCCATCTCTACAGGTGCAGAATTTGACCACTAAACTGAGTAAATTTAGTTTCTCTTTAAGATTCAAAGCATGTTTAATAGACATCCACATAACCGAGGCAGTGACTTTTAGGTTGTTTTATTTTTTGATATTAAATCTGTACATATGTTGATATTTTTCTTACTGGTTTTTTTTGTTTTTACAAAATTATGGTATGATATATTTACTATATTGTCTTACTATGTGTATATGATGTGTTTATTTTATGCCATGTATGTCATTACATATGTGCCTGCACATTGTTATATGACAATTCAATTGAATTGCTCACAACCTTGTCACATCAGTATTAACACACTATATAAAAAGAACTCTGTTGGATATCACCACCGAGCAGCAGTCTCCAGATGAGCCAGCCATTAGAAGTGATCTGTTTATTCAAACACTTACTGACTTCAGCCTGCAGAAATTAAGACAACAGAGTAAAAGACTAGATGAACTCACCTGTGTACATACACACACACACACTACATACACACACACAAAGATCAATCTCTTGCCTACATCTATATCTGTTTTTCCATCTTTCTCTTGCAAAAAGCAAGAAGAAAAACACATCAATCTTTCTATGAACATTCTTTCTCTCTGTCAACAGAGGAAATATATAGCATATCAACATTGAACCCTGGGCACCCCTGTGAGTCATGCACCTACACACATATATACACACACCAACACATAATGGAAATATGGAAAGTCATATCATACATATATGTAACCATATGCACCATTAGAACTGCAGTCTGCAATTTCTGAACCAAGATGATGGAAGGAGGAAAAATGCATCGAAATGCGCCATCACGATTTATGAAAAGTCCGAAATATAGCCACACACACACACACACACACACTTCCTCCCTGTCTCCAAGGCAGTCTGTGACCAAAAATAATACCTTCTGAGAGGGAAAGCCAAGAGCCAGATTTCTTAGTTGCATCACAAATACTCAGCATGTAACCCGTAAAGTGTTGTGAAGATTGGTCTGTTCTAATTTGGAAACGTTTGTTTCTGTGAAAACTGGAATCTGCCAGTTTTCACAGCAGTTATTCTGATTTGTCATAGCACGGCACATTAACGACGGCTCTGTTCTATTCACATGTCCCGTCAAGTCATGACCGTGTAAGAATGAGACAGCATGAAAGCAGCCGCATGGAATTCAGCCATCATTCATTTTTATTATTTATACATAAATACATAACTGTGTTAAACATTTGGGGAAGGTGGTGGTGGGGGGGACGCTGAAAAATCAGGAATAACGCTGCTCTGAAGTGGGTTTTAGTAAATCTTGAGTACAGCTTTGGATATTCCAGTCCTAACATTTCTGCTGGTGGTTTCTCACTATTCCACTGATCGTCAAGTGCTGGTAACCTGCCAATATATGCAAGCAGTGAACAAGCGAAGACAGAGAAGAAGAAGAAGAAGACTGCTAGCTATTAAGCAGACGGATGGATGTAAACAATGCAGGGTTTGAAATAAAACATCAGTTTTGTGAATGTTTTATGAGGAGAGAAATGCACACAACATGTTTGATAGACCTCAAGGATACGCACATCGTGTTTGGGTGAATAACACTCGGTGTAAACAAAACTTTGGTTTGTTAATAAGAAAACTGCATAGGATACCTTTCAAGTAAAGTCTTTGTTGAAACATTTTTCTCTCTGATTCAGCGTTTTCTCAGCGGTGTTTTTCTCTGACTATTCAGTGAGTCAGCCAACAAAGAAAAGATCAGATGATAAGAAAAAAACCCCAATTTTACCCATGTATGTTTGGTCATTGAGAGAAAGAGAGTGATGACGGTGGACGGGGAAAACCAGTTACACCATATCACATACCAGAAACATGCTAGACAATGACATGGCACATTAACATCGCTAGCAGATTAGCAAGCAGACTTACAGTGCTTGTTTACATCCATTTCAGAAAGGTACTTTTTTTTATTCAGTTTTCTCATTTTTATTTTTACTAACATATTCATTATCAAAGAGAACCTGTCAATAATGACATTCAAAACAAATTAATTCCTACAAAATGATTCTGAAAGCAAAACCTTCTAAAACAAATCTAAATGTAATTACATCTTTTACTTCAAAATGATATTATATGAAGTTGAAAATCAATGCTATCTTTTAAAATACTAAATAATACATTTCAAGCAGTATTGTATTTCCAAAATGTAAATACCTTTCACAAATGCAGGTTTGTTTTTTTTCTGTCCCCGTTTGTTCTTTACCTGTTTTTTGACTTTGTCTTGTACCTTCATTTTCCCTCCTTTCTCCGTGAAACCATAAACCCAGAGAGCTGTGGGAATGAGTGTAATATCTGTAGCACTGAAAACACATTATATTCAGTCTCACATCACAAATCATATCTATTGCAAGTGCTCTCACCCTCACATCCCCCAAAAAACGTGACTTTGTTTAGTACCTTCATCCACTGTCTCTCTGTCTAGCTGTGTCACTAAAGATCTGAGTTCATCAGCCTCCCTGTTGAGCCCGCATCCTCTCACTCACACCACGCTTGGGCCTCAACCGACGGGCAGAGCACAGGGGCAGCAAATACATTAGGATATACTGAAACGTCTCTTTGCATCCGTCAACACGGTTAAGTCCTCTGAAGAGCAAAAGC
Source organism: Thunnus thynnus (assembly GCF_963924715.1). Classification (NCBI taxonomy): domain Eukaryota; kingdom Metazoa; phylum Chordata; class Actinopteri; order Scombriformes; family Scombridae; genus Thunnus; species Thunnus thynnus. The sequence continues at coordinate 10,825,825 of NC_089527.1, forward strand.
AGCCACAGTGCAGATTGTATGCTGTTCTGCTCAGTGCGGTCACAAAATTAGTGTATTTTTTCCCATGATTACAACACTTTCACCACTGCAACTGCTGCAGTTACTGCCAAGTACAACAGAAGTATATGTATAGATTTGCTAATGAAAGACATTTTCTAAAAAGCTGACTTAAATATAATCTGTTCTTAGGTGTGTTGTTAATTTGTGACAATATTTAACATGCAGTGTCCTGGCTCTGTGTTTCATTCAGTCTCTATTTCCATTTAAACTTTTCACCGGAGACGTACAGTAAGAATGACATCCTAGGTAGATGAGAGAAGCTGCATTTATACACGTTATATACAGAGGAATGCATTATAGTGAAACACAATCTCTCTCTGTGCGTGTGTGTCTGTCTGTTTGAGTTTGTTTGTGCTCCATATTCTAACTGCAGAGAGAAAGAGAGCTGCGTCAGCAGTTATACACAATATCTACTGTGTGCAAAGAGAGTTGGAGCAGAGTGAAATCAGATGCTAACGGTCTCTGATGACTGAGCAAAGCAACTTTTTTAAGTCTTGATTATTTTATCACCTCACTGTGCTATTTGCAATTAAATGTTTCCAATTCTCTTCTTTAGTTTTATTGAAGTGACATTACATTGTGGGGTTTTTTTATTTTATTTTGTCATTTTATTACACTTAAAATACGTTATTTGTAATTTCATTAAACTGTATTACATTCTGTGTTATGGGGGGTATAGTGTCCCATACTGTAAAGAAGAAAGAAAAACACCCATCACAAGCACATCAGATAGACATAAAAATACACACTCACATTTTATAGCATGGGACTGATTTACATCCCACATCCTGTTCTCTTGCCCTCAGGTTTTGACCATGCCTTGCTGAGACGATGAAATACAATCCAGCAAGTCTGGTTGTTGTAACAGATTATTGCATTTAAAGGCTGATCAGAAAAACACTGCACAGCAATCTCTAATACTCACATCACGCTGCAACCCTGTTTACTAGTGCTCACGTGTGGAACGTGTCTGTGTCCGTGGACCCCGAAAACTATGAATGGAACCGTATTGGCGGTCCTTGTGCAAGTCCACAGCTGTCTGCGGATGCAGAACGCAGAAAGTGTTTAAAGGCCTTTAACGCTTTCCTTCACAAACCAAGAAAAACACTGAAAACAGTGGAGGTTGGTAATTAAACTGGATGGCTGCCAACACCCTTGTTGTCACTGTTTTTGGGGATTTCTGTTCCACTGTTTTATGAAGTGTACACACCACGGGTGCTGTCCCATTCCATAGTTGGGTTGTTTTACCACCTCCTGGTATCTTACTCTTTTTTTTAGGGCCACTCCAAACCGAGGACGACTTTGAAATTAGGGAGAATTAGGAGAAATGAAACAAAGTCATTTAATGTGTTCATACTTCACTGCAAAATGAATTTTAGAGGCAGTGTGATTGCATATAAAGTCAGTGCAGAGATTAAAGAGGATGTGAACAGACATGAATTTGCAATGAGGTGAAAATGTGTCAACACAAGTTGGGGCTTCAGTGGATAATAAGACAAACAACTGGAATTCTGGTAAATTCTGACATCAGTCCGAGTTTCAGATCGCACACATTGCTAGCTAGCTCCGGCTAATATTTGTAGCGAACAAGCAAGGACTGCACAAGCAGTCATACAGTCAAATTTGCACAGATGAAGTGATGCAAAAGAATTTGCTTTGCTTTCAATCTAGAGGAAACTTCAGTCTCCGACCCATCTGAGTTGCATGAAGGAATAATTCCTGTGTTTTGCTCCGCTCTATTCCGTGTGTGTTCTTTCTTTGCTTCATGTTTATGCATCTCAGTAGAAATGATTTGTGTCACAAGGAGTACCAGATGATGCACACACCTCACACACACACACATGCAAATACGCTCACTCACATGCACACTCCCACACACCACCCCGCCATTTTATTGACACAGGGCCCGGGGAGAATAGGGGTGATAAAATGTACACAACATTCATTTTCTGTCCGCAGACGCATGCACACATATAAACAAACACGCACTCACACAAAGGGTACTTTATATGATTTATGACCGCACCCAAATAAATGGAGTTGGGTGGGCTCAAGAAGAAATAGATAAACTAATATAAACAAAGACATAACACAACTCACACATGCAGATATTTCCATGAGCGCAGATTGAGGAAGATACTGATTAGCTTCGGAGAAACGAGCGCACTATAAAAAAGCAGATTTGTATGACTTCACTTTTTAACTACCTCGTGGTCATTAAACACCGACAGGATTAGTCCACGTAGTAACAGGCAACAATAGCGAAGCATTGTTGTGTGCTTGATGTGATACAGTCGGTGACTCTGTACCGAAAATATCATGAACAACTTCAAATGTTTCTCATTTTGGGATATTTGGGTTTAATTTTAAGGCCTAAAATAATGAGTCATATTTATATTTTTCTAAATAAAAGCAGAAGCTTCAGTGCAGCAACATATTCCTTTCTCTCTCTCTCTCTGTCTCTCTCCCACGCACACACACACACACACACACACAGGGAGATCAATCTCTTGCTGTTGCTCTGTCAAACCAATAATAATTCTATAAATGTTTAAAATCAGAATCAGAAACTTGACGTAGCTGTTAATAATGCTGCTATTAATAATTGAAACTTCTGTTCCATTAATAACGTGGTGAGGTAAGCCAGAAATATATATCAATGTCCACAATAAAGGAATTCGTCCTTGTCATTAAAGCCTTTACATATTTACAGGTCTAGTCTTAAAGTTACATCTCTGAAATCTAGTTCCTGGCTTGTTTTTAAATCAGTTTAGGAAATCTTTGTCATTTAAGTGATCTAAAAGCAAGATTCAAAGCAAGTGCTGAAGCCAGTATAATACAGTGACATATAATCAAAGGTCATGAATATTTAACATTAATATTTAATGACATGACGAGAGATCTGTCAAATCCTACGGTAACACAAACCATTCAGGAAAAAAAATATACAATCCGTAGCTTTAAATTCTTCAAAAGATGCTTCATTTATTTAAACTTTAATATCCATGCTGAGTGTAAATACCTTGAAAATGCATTATAGGTCTGGTTCATTTAAGCTAGACTTAATAACATTATCAATAATTAAAATAAACATGCTGGGTGATGTGGCAAATCCATTACCAACACCAGAGCTGGTATCTAAAGGAAAACAGTGATTTGTCAGATCCAACTAATAACCTTTTTTTGTATTTTTGGTAATAGATAAAGACAAAGAAAGACAGGGACGGACAAAGAGATGAATAAAAAGACAAAGGACAGATCAAGCGAATGTTTTAGTCCTCTCTAATTGATGACTTTGAGCTAAAAGGTTTCATAAATCTGACAGAAAACGGCCAAAGGACTATAGTGTAATCTGCCACACATGCAGGCCAACACACACACGGATGCACACGTACAGGGATGGACATACACACAGGTGATGTATGGTCTCCTCTTAGATGCGGCACAGGGGAAATATGTCACTCAGATTCTCGGCTCAGTCTGATTTATTATATCTTTGCAAGTGTGCAGGTGTGTGTGTGTATAGAAAAAAATGAGCAGCTACACAATACAAGAATATGTACAGAAACCTCTTCTTTTTTTTGTAACATAATCTACTTACATCTCTTTTGTGGATTTAGAGTGGTACGGTTCGGTATTACAGGGAGTGGAACTGTTCTTTACTTTGCAAATATCACAATAAAGGTATGTTTATGTGTGTGTGTGTGTGAGAGAGAGAGAGAGAGAGAGTGTGTGTGTCAGTCTTGCATTCTTAGAAGAAACAAAGAAAGACGAGAAATGGATAAAAGTGCCTCCCACTGGCAGATCTGTTGACCTTCTCAAAAAAAGTAAAGTAATAAAGTAGGGCTTCCTTTCATTAGCACAAACACAAAGTCATGATAGCCATTTGGAAAAATCAATAAGGCTTGAAAACATAAACTGAAATTGATTCAATAGCTTTAGAGATGCTACGTACTGTATACTAAATGGTTCTTTCCTCCTTTTCAAAGTAGGTAGGAAATTTGTGATTTTTCATCCTGCTGATACTGATCAATGTAAAACAAACAAGAAGCTTTAGAAATGTCACAGATGTCACAATGTCACAGTTGACTGTCTTATACTCTTCAATGCAACGGTAAATGGCCTTTGACTTGCTATTTAAGTTAGATTTGCGAAGGCAGGTGATGTAAAACTCCCAAACTTTTTTAGACTATGGCGCCCCTTAAGTTAAATTTAAGTTAAATAATAAGTTAAATAGAATAGAGTCATTCTCAATCACTCAGAATTAAAGCTGACAGGTACTGTGCAGATTAACAGATAAATAATTTTGCTAAAAAATAAACAATGAATGCAAATAAATACTGTTAAATATATTTCTTTCATTTTATTCAATTAAAGTTAACTTATAATTAAGACGTAACCTACAGGAAAAGAATAGAAAAGAAAATCATTTCAGTTTGATGGGACAATGAACAACCTGCAGGTCTGACTCCACTTGTCTTGTTCTCATGTATACCAGCGATCAGAGAGCCACATGACACAAATATGAATTTGGGAACATGTAACACCACAGTGAATGCACACGGACAATGAAGGATATCCGTCTCCCACGAGCAGCCGAACCTCATCTGTGCTGTAGTTTTGTCAGCGGGCTCAGATTCACTTGTCTCTGTGTTGAGTTTTTTTTTTTTTTTTTTGACTGCTGAGCCCCTGTAAAAACTCCTGAGCCGGAAAGCGTGTTGTGTTACTATGACAACTGGCAACAGCAAGTCGTCATGTCAGCTGAGACTACCTGCATATTAAACAGAGTTTTCAGTACAGTGATTTTGATATTTATTGCTTATTTATTCTGTTTTGATATGTTTGAAAACATAACATAAAATGTAGTAAATGTAAATGTTGCCGATTCTTTGAATGTGGTGAAATGTTATTAAAAACGCACAATAGATGAACAATGATATGATTAATCTCGCAGCATCCCTGGCCTGTTCTCATGACATCCCAGACTGCATGAATTAGTTTAATCATACATAATACCTTAATTAAGGTTAACATCAATACAACTCTTTGAGTTGTGTGGGGCAGGATAAAAAGTCAGAATTGTCTTCTTTTCTGAGAGCATTTATTGCTACAAAGGGAAATGTGTCTGACCATACAGAACCAGTACATACCTTCACTCCTTCCCTAAGAGGAGGTTGAATCCATTCGAGGAGCTACCGTCCACACAGTACTCAAGTACAGTCTAAACAACTACAGGACAAACCAGCACTGTAATATAACTCAGCGTTTACTATCCTTCCATAAAATTATATTGACAATATCTACATATCAAGATATTGTAGGTCAAAGTTTTCATGTCTAAAGGCCTTTTTCAACCAAAAGTTCCAGATACTTTGGATCCAGAGGAACTAATCTGAGAAACTAAACGTGGAACTAAAAGTTTGCATTTCGACCTCATCTGAGGAACCACATAGATCATGTAAATTAGACCCATGATGAATTAAAAAAATAACGGGAGCACTTGAAACGCATTATTAACACATGATGTCAAAACAACACAGATTTATCTTGTTGTTCTTTGTATTTACATTATTTATTGCATGAATCGGATGTAATGAATGAATCAAAAGGAGAAATGCAACTCAAGAGCGCCTGTCTCCGCTGTAAATCATCTGTTCAGTGTTTGATGGTGAAGTATTTCTGCTTTACAATGTAACCACCATGAAACAATCAGAACATAAAGTTTTATCTCTCTCATTCACTGGCTTAGTGGTGCTACCACGGGGGCCCTCTCTTCATTCATTCTCTAGCTCGCTTGACCACCGCCGCTCCCTTTCTCTCTCTCTAGCTCTCTCTCTCTCTCTTTTTGTCTTGCCTTTTTTTTGTAAAAACGAGTCCAGAAGTCAACATCATAGCTTAACTTTACTTTTAACATTAACAAACAATGAGAAATGAACCTCCACTCCTCCTAATATCGACACTGGAGTCCACAAGGTGAAGTAGCCGTGGTGTCTGTGTTTGACCAATCAGTGATGGTCAGCCCTACAAACGCACGCCCCTATAATTTTGGAAAGTACTGTCCATCCCCTGAGCAGAGACTTTTTGGGGTCAAAAACAATCTCCTTGGAAATTAATTTAAACCCTGATTCCTCCAGTGAAAAATGCAGGTAAAGGAATTAAGTTGCTCAAAAGGTTCTTAGCCTTCTGGGAAAGTTCCTGCCATGGAAACACGGCTTTATTTAAAGCTCTTTAGGATTCTGTACATGACTATACCATTTTACTTTGTGAACTATAATGTTTTTCTGTCATAAATTGATATGATTGCAGAACTATGATAACTATGCTAATGTTAATTAGGTCCACTTATGTATGTTCAGGTGTTCCTATGTTTTTCCCTGTATTTAAGGTGTTGTATTGGGGTATCCTGGTGGCACCGAACGTATCCTCACAATGTCCCCTGTTGAAATCTGTCATGCAGGGACCTTTGTTGCATGTCATGTCTCCTCTCTCTCATCTGATTTTCTGTCTCCTCTCTACTATCCACTGTCAAAATAAAGGCAAAAAAATACCGTGTATCCAAAAATTGTAGGCTTAAGGGGATACTTATTATTTGAAGTAAATTAACTCATAAATAAACAGCCAAAAAAAATAATATTTATTTCATTATTTCTAGGTGGGCATCATCTCTAGGCAATGGCAGGACACAGACCACAGTCGATATCTGTGAGGGAGCACATAGAGGAAATGTAGCTTAATATTGACTGATGATGACAAGAGGGAGTTGTAGTCTTTTTCTTTCCACGCATCTGCAGATGCGTACTGGTCTGGTGTGTGTTGTCCCCGGTGTCTAGTTGTAGAATAGAAGATCGTTATCAGCTGTGTCTTACAAGGATCAACCAGACCACAACAACAGACACGGGTCAATGTATTATCTCTGTCTCTTCCTGTATCGTGTATCTCTGTTTCACACGGCTGCTCGCTCACACTTGTCTGCGGGAGATGGTTAACACATACGCACACACACACGATTACTTGCAAGTCGCAAAAACAACTTAATCAATTTGACCACAAGTTATTGCCCATCATGTGTTTATATAAATATCCGCTTTCTTTATTATTTCATATATCTTCTGTCGTTTTGACATTTCTGATACATCTAATTTTCTCTTCACTTTTTCCTTAACCTAATTTAAAGCAGTAAATATTCACAATTCTGTCACTTTTTCCACAATCAATTTTCAATTTTTGCACCTCTGTTCATTTTTTTCTCACTCTCTCATTTCGTTCTATGCAGGTAATCATCAGTGCTGTTACTTCCATGCCTACCTTGATACCATCCATCTCTCCTTCTCTCCCACTCCATCTTAATCTCTTCATCATCTGCTCATCTCCATCCCCTCTGCCCTGCCTCCCCCCCCCCCCCAACCCCCCATCTCTCTCCCTTCCTCGTCTCGCCCTTCATCATCTTCCTGCTCCTAATCTCCCAAGCTTGTGCTTTGCTCTAATTAGCTGACGTCTCCGCTAATGAAGTTTGACAACAAAAGATCACCGATGCTGGCAGGTGGGTCAGAGAGACAAAAAAGGGAAGGGACGAGAATAGACAGAGGATAGACACGTTGTATTATGCCATGATATAACGTGGTTGTGTGTATGTATGGTGGGGCGCGTGTACGCACTGTCAGGTTGCTCTGTTGCTCTCTTTTCCTCGATGGACTAACAGGAAGTGACACGTGTTTTTAAAATGTAGCTGACAGGATATGACACTGCTCCTTATGCGGCGCCGTCTAAGCACGGGGAGTAATTAGCGCTCTATCGACTGCCATGACATCAATCAGACTAGCTGTCTAAATGCCTGCGAGTGCAAGAGAGACACTCGCAGCGGCAGAAGAGGCTGGCATCCTATCGCCATGACAATCAGCGCGTGTGTGTGTGTGTGTGTGTTTATGTGTGTCCGTATTGTACAGACTGAAAATTGCCTGGCATAACATTTTTTAGACAAGCCTTCTGTGTATGCGTGTGAGACAGACAGAGATAGAGGGAGTGCTACAGGTGGTAAACTGGCTGGCATAAAATCATGTGGGCAGGCTGTCTGGCTCTATATTCCCCTTTGACTTAAACAGCCGCGTGTGTGGCAGGAGGCCTATTTGCCTAATACCTCTGCCAACCACAATAGCTACACAATAACATGATCAGGCTATTATATTCCTCACAGTAGCTGTTGCCATTCTTTTATTCACTTTGTGATATAGAGTGATGATTGGAAGGTTTATCTTGTCTGATTACTGTATAGGAGACTTTTGCTTTGCAATCATTGTGTTTTTGTTCTTTCGTTCGCTGTGATAGACAGCGTGTTAGTGGAGTGGAAAGCAGTAGAAATGTTTTTTTTTCTAGACGTGTGTTAATGAAAAGAAGGATGATAAGAGCATGTTAAGATTGACTTTAGTCTGACATGGAAGAAAAAACAGCCCTCTTATTCATTTGAATGAGGCGACACTGCGGGGGGTGCAAACACAGAGAGCGCTGGCAAAAAAACGCAAAAAAAAAATCATCACATGATAAAGCTATGCGGTGGCCAATCAAATACGTGCAAGCGCGCATTCCCGGTAGATTACTTTGTAACGTGAACACAGTATTTCTACTGTACCTTGCGGTTGTTGCAACAAAAGATGAAATAGTTGCCACCTTGATAATGAATATTAATAATGAGTATTATAAAACACAGTGCAGTGTTTTGGTGTCTGATAAGCCTTCAAACTCATGGATCTGTTACTTAAACTAGTCTTCCTGGATCATATTTCATGTCTCATCAAAACACACCTTCACCGTCATAGCCCCTTGCTATGTTTTAACAAGGGGCTGTTTCTGGTCTGAACGTCTGCTAACTGAGCTAACTTCTTCAACTTGCTTAATGTTGTCTTCAAAATCTTCATCGGTATCTGAAACTTTTAGGAGCCAAGTAGCCCAAGCTAAACAATCAAAGTAGCTCCACATGTAGATACATTTTGAAAGAGGTGCATATCATGTACAGCTTAGCCTACAGTTGCAGTTTTAAGCTTTCAAAGAACAAATTATATGAAAGGATACTGCATCTACTGGCAAACTGGTAGTGCTCAGACTTCAGCACACAAACACACAACCATGTGTGTTATATTGCTCTTGATCCCACTGCTGAATGTGTTGGTAAAAGGGTCCACCATTTGGCCCTTTTAATCACTCCAAAAGATTTCTCAACATTTGCTCACCCAGCCATATAACTTTAACCAGAATAATTACACCCAACCCCAATGACTAACCTCAAACTTACAAAGAATGCATTCACCTAACCTTCATCCCCAAACATGAGCTTAAACCTTTCTAAAACCAACAAAAAACAGTGTGCATATTGTTGCAAAATGTATTAGTTTCACAATAACGGCTCTAAAATTGTGAGATACCTACATTCTTTTATATTGGCCTGCATCCACGTCCCATGACTATCAAGCTTCTTTCTGACAAAACAAACAATATGGCTGACATTGCTTTTATTCTCAGTGGAAAATGCATTTTTTTAAAGATGGATTTGGCATTAAAATGCATTTTGATAAAATGTCTAGCAAAAAATGTGCATTTTATAATCTTTGTTGAGTGAATGTATATGATGTTTAGTTTGTTAGTTATGACAAGGATTGTTTCAGGTCCCACCAGAAAATTGTTGGAATGCAACGTTTTCTACCGTTGCTATGGACGCTGCTATCGCTGAAAACACGTAGTTTGCATGATTTTTTTAATCATTGTCTTTGCGTTATGTAGTTATCTGAGCTGTTATGTTATTTATGTAGCTGTTTGATGATGTTCTTTCAACAAAAACTGTAGATTTAAGACGTCCCCAGGGATGACATATTTCTTCTTCATCTTTGGATTTCCCACAGACCGCATCAGTCCGGTGGGCAGACTGGGGGACCCACTGCCAGGACGTAGCCCATTTTCCTCACTGTTGATTATAATATCTTCTACATTTTTCAACACAAAAAAACAAAAGTGTCCTTGATAACTCAACAATACCGTAGATTAATATGAAGGCCATCTGTTGAATCACTGATTGAAGATTATAAAAATAAAATGCACATCTTAATGCTGAAACTATCTTAAAATATTGCATTTTCCACTGAGAATAAAAGGTATGCCAGCCATTTTTCTTTGGTTCATGTTTGTTTTCACAGACAGAATCTTGACAGTCATGTGACATGGACGCAGGCCAATACAAAAGAATAGACCAAAAAAATATGTAGGCATCTCATAATTTTAGAGCCATCATTGTACTATTAGAGATTCTGATGTGGGTCTGGGTTGTCTGCACGGATGGAAAATACCATTAAAGAGGACAGTACAAAGCTAATTCTGTAATTTTGTCCCTGAGCGAATGTAGTCTTTTTGTCTTGAAACTTTTGTTGTGTTCATGTGTGTCCTTTTAAGAGTCCTGAGTGTGCTGCATATGCCCATGTGTCCTTTTATCGTGTACATGCTCCATCGTGGGCGGATGTCCTTTGCATGGAATTTATTTTTCATTGAGAACTACTTGTGCAAATACGAGAGGCGGAAATCATAAATGAGAGGAAGAGAGTGCAACAGGGTGAAGAGAGACCTAGAAAGGGACTATTGAAGGAAGGAGAGCAAAGGGGGGAGGAAGGGATGGGGCAGACGAGTGCCTCTTGAGAGCTTTTCCTTATTAGCCAGGCTGAATCATGCGCTTTGAGTCCGGAAAACACACACTCTGGCCCTTTTCTCGACTGCTCCCCATCAACTTGCTCCCCCACCTCTTCTCATTCCTCTTTTATTCCTCTTTGCATCCCCTACTCCTAGCATCTCAGTTCAGTTTATCCCTTACTTTTTCTACCTCCCCATCTCTTTTTCTAGTCTAATTTACCCTTTTAGCCTTGAGCATTCACTGGACCCCCCCCCGTCCCCCCCACCTCCTCATTCTCCTTGCATGTCCTCACTCCCCATCTCATCTGTTGAATTATCCCAAAACATCCACTTAGCCTCTCTTCCCCACTGAATCTCTTGCTACCCCTTCTTTTCTCCTTTTCTCTTTACTAGTTGATCCACTTTCCCCATTCCTGCAATTATTTGGGTCCACTCATGTCTCCTTTCAGCCGACAAAATTTGGACCCTCTATGCTCTCTTCTAAATCATCCTCTTCTCTTTCAGTTTTAAGCTCTAAACCCTTACATCCTGCTCATCTACTCTTTTCTTTCTTATCATATATCCTTTCTTTCCCTTACCGTTATCCTCCACTTTCTCTACTCTGCTTCCCTCTCTTCCTGCTTTTAGAATTAAAATCCCTCTTTTCTTCAGCACTTCCTTCTGCTATTATGTTCCTTTAGCTCCAAACACTCATTCTGGCCCTTTCTTCTCCATACCTCTCTTCTCACTCACCCCTTCACCGTTTTCTTTCTCTAACATCCCTTCCTCTTTCTTCCAAATCCCACTTAACCTTCCAATTTACCTCCCTTTAGTTCCAAAACACAACGTCTCTTCTCTCTCATATCCACCATGGTCCCCAAATCCATTTGCCTCTCTGGTTTTTAAATTACTTGAAAATTTCACATTTCTTTACACACAGTTTTCCTAAAAATCCCATTTTCTTTTGTATGCTGTCAACACCTTATATCTCAGTGACAAAATGTCACTTAAACAGCCCGTACATACAACTAGTTGGTAACACGTAAATATCGGTTGGTTAAAGAGCATTATTGTCTGCATTGTTATAAGAAATCAGGTTATTTCCTGCTCTGTTACTAAACCTAAACCTAGGTCTTTTTAAGCTGTTTGGACAAACAACCAATTCTGTTGTTTTTGGGGAGAGGACAGTCATTAATAGCAGGTCACTTGTCAGAAAAATGCAAACATGGTCTTGAATGTCAGAATGGCAAGGATTTACATGTGCATATGTCACAGCAGGACTTGCATTAGATCCTTGTAGAATTGTCAAAGCCAGCAAAGATACCCCATCTCAAAACACACACACACACACCCCCAAACCCCTGCCCCACCAAGATTAATTACATACAAGAAGAGAGTGATGTGGAAAACAGAAGTTATGAGGTTAACTAAGGTTCTGTGAATACCTAGATGACTATCAGTGGCAGGGAACAAAGTGGATATGTCCAGATCTTGTGTAAACAAAGTTACATGTGCAGCATGTAGGCTTCCTGCACATCCAAGCTATGAATACCATGTGGTAGCCTGCATCTGGCCAATCAGAATCTTCTAGCCCTGAAAGGTTCCTAGTGACCGGTGTGACTGGCAGTTTTCCAGGAATTCATAGAGCCACAGTTATCTTTTTAACTTCTGTTCTGTTACATTCCTTCCTGACTGCCAGCGGCAGTAAAAAAAGTTGGTAATTCATTCCGGTAGTTTCACGAAGAACAATACCCACCCACTGGTCAACTGTAGAAGTCAATGGCAGAATAGATGACGCTAGCATGGACCCAGAGGCCACATTAAGGCAACAGAACCTTGAGAATGTGCAAGACATTGTCCAGGATGCCGCCAAACAGATCTCTCATAGTGACATCTCCCTCATTGCCGTCCAGGATGTGGCCACACCCTTGGTAGACAGATAACATCTAGGGGGGTAGGTTTACCTTCCTCCTGGCACCACGCAGAAACTGTGCCACACAGTAATGCTTGACCAACTGGCCTGCCATCAATGTGGCCATTGTTTAGATATAGCTAAGCTAACATATGGCTGCCACATATAACTTCAAGGTCGTGGCAGCCTGGCCAGCATCAAAAAGATACTGAAAGTACCAGAGTACATCCTGTAAAGGGCAAGAGACTGAGGTTAACCCCCTGTCCCTGCACCATGAAGAAAACACAACCCAACAGTTTCCATACACCATCCTTGTGAAGTGAGCTGTTGCATTCCGCAAGGTCTCACGAATTGAGGACTCAAGGTCAGTCAAGAGTGAGTGATCCCTCTCAATGGCCATACCCAGAGTTGAAGAAGGCTTGGAAATGGATGCCACACCTTCCCATCCAGCTGGGACCGGAGGTCCATCCTCACTGGGAACTGCCAAGGATCTTTGTCCAATAGATTAAGGAGCGTGGAGAACCATATCCTCAATGGCCACTTGGGGCCACTAGGACGACCTTGTAGCCCAACAATCTCACCCTGTGAAGCGTGGGCATTTGTTCTGCCTCCAGGAATGAGGGTGTGCAAATAAGCCAGTTGTCGAGATAGGGGAGAATCTTTACTCCCAGAGTTAAGGCTACCCTCATGTATCTTGTAAAAATGTGAGGAGCCAGAGACAGGCCAAATGGAAGGACAGAAAGTGTGGCTATCTCCTGTGACAAATGCAGGGCCTTCACGGGGACTGTGACTGAGGTCAACTTGACCCCTGAGGGTGGTGGAAGCCGGCGTTCCAACTGCAACCTGTAAACCTAGGACACTGTTGCAAAACCCATGCATCTTGGGAATGGGCTGCCCAGTAGTCCAGGCCCTGCTGTGAAAATCTACTCTATTTCAGCTTGTCAAGCCTCCATCGCTTGGCGAGAGGGAGCTTTCTGCTTCACCTTTTTACGTTCTGGACTACTGCGCTCTTCATGTGGCCTGCATCTGCGCTTCTCCCATTGTTTGAGGGAACCAGAGCTTCTATGAGTGAGCCCAGAGGACAGAAGGTCATCTCCAAACAGGAGGCCTTCCACCTGACACAGCCTTTCCTCTCTCACTGAAAGTGGCTAAATGCTGCTTTTAATGCATGGGTCAGACAGAGCTTCCCTAAGGTGACCCACATCTAGGCACAACTCAAGGCCATCCTCAACCTGAAGTTGAGCTCCAAAGGAGGCACAAACCAGCACCATTTAAATCCAAATAGGGGGTTATGCTGGGAAATCTGAGCGAGAACTACTGCATGCAACTGGAACGTCTAGCATTTGGCGGAATCAACTGGCAGAATAAACTGTTTAAGAGAGTTAGTGTAGCTGGTGAGCAAGCCAGCACAAGACAAGGGCACTCAAAAACTTCTAGACAGTAAAGAAGGAGAGGCAGGAGAGCTTCACAATCACAGTCTTATAGGGCAACAAATTGCACTCTGACAAGAGTCACAGGCAGTATGACAAACATCAAACAACACAGAATATACTTACCTCCCTTGGACCTGCAAGCAAAATACCGAACCAAAACATGTATATGGAGCAATTAACCTGTGAAGAACGTCAGGCTAATAATGAGATGATCAAAGAAGCCAGATGTAGGCTACCATGTGGTGTTTATAGCTGGGATGTGCAGGTAGCCTACATGTCACACATGTGACTTTGTTTATACAAGATCTCGACCTGCATGGAGCCTGAGGAGACATATCCACTTTGTTTACTGCTATTGGCAGTCAGGAAGGAATGAAACAGAACAGCACTCACGCAAGCCAGCCTGGCACTCACTGAAAGCTCCCTCCAGTGTGTGTGTGTGTGTGTGCATGTTTGCGCATGTGTGTGCGTGCAAGATAAAGACAGTGAGTATGTATAACTGTGTAAAAAATGGCCCGTGTGTGTGTGTGGCACTCATTGAGCTGAGAGAATGTCAGATTAATTAACATGGAGGAGAGAAAGCCTCTCCAGTGGCCAGCCATGCAATACTAAAAGCTCTCCTGTACGATTTCCCTCTCCCTCAGTCTCCATTTCATAATTCTGACACACATATGAATGTTGTGTCCAATCATGTATTGTATGAGGTGAGAAGATAGAGATACTGTATACATGCAAGCTTATTTATGTCTGGGGATTACAGTATATGTTACAGCTGTATAAATCTGTAACATATGCCTGAATGTAGCTTTTTTCAGTCAATTTTCTTTGATAAAAATGTCACCAAGAAGGTTTGCAACCTTTAAACTGTATCTTAAATTCTTTTACACTCTAGTATTTTACAGGAAATCTGGCAGATTGCTTTACAGAAGGAAAGACTATTACTCTGTGATATAAAACAGGAAGAGAACGGCTGCTCTTCCAGCACAAACAAAGTTTTGAGAGTTTCACGCGATGGCAGATGGTTGGACAAGTGAAAGCCAGTAGCAAACTCACATCCAACATGTTTTTTTCTCTTTAATAAAGCAAGTTCAAAACAAACACGAATGGAACAGCAACTACAGGATAGACGGGGGTGTAGCAGGAATTTGTCTTTTCAATAAATGGATAAATTGCATGAGGATAATTAATCCAGCAGATGCTTATTCAGTTTAATTTGGAAATATCACTGGTATGAGGTGTTATTGTCATCCTGAGCATGGTCTTATATGCTCAAGACAAAACCTAAATAGTGGGTTTTGTATGTACAGTATGTAATATAATAAAGTGTGAAAAGTGAAGGCTTGCCGAACATTTTGCCCTTCCATATACAAACTGAGGAGCTCTAAGCCATTACTTAGACCTTGCAATACAATATGGTACAGTACATCACTACAGACTACAGGCTAAAACATAACCACAAGGTTGAATTAACACCTCTCTGCAACATTATAAGCCACAAAGGCATTTGTTGCAAGACTACTGTATTACATTGGAATAAATATTTTTGATAAATATCACAGTATTGTGATCTAAATTTTAAAGTTAGGACAAGCTATGCTTTATCCTTGTACAATGTGCACCTGTTGCACTCTGGACCTTTCTTTTATTTATTTTCTGTTTTTTTTCTTTCTTTCTGTCTAGATGTTATTTGCTCTCTACTTATCTTTCACTCATGCGCTACAGTACCACTCTCTCTTAAGCTCACTCCACTCTGGTCTCTCCAGGCTGATTGTTTTCTAATTGGTGGAGTGCCAGAGGTCGTGGTTGTTATGGTAACCTGCAAGGGGCACTTGGAAGGGTTAGGTGGTAGTGGTTGGGCAGGTGGGAGGGGGCGCCCACTCAAGAAAACGGAGGGTAGCACTCATCCAAGGCTTGGGTGGTCACTTCAGAAAATTGACTGTGTGTGCGTGTGTGTATGTGTGCGCATTTGTGTGTGTGTGTGTGTGTGTGTGTGTGTGTGCATGTGTTTGACATCTTAATTGCCTCAGTTTTGTACATGCACCTTAGTGTGTAAGTGCACAAGACAGAGAAAATGGTCCAAATGAAAGGAAAAGAGGGAATAAGAAAGATTGTGTGTGTGTGTGTGTGTGTTTGCATGCAGAAGGTGGGTAAAGAATCTCACTCTCCACTTCAAAATCTTCTTAACAGCTCCTTTGCTTGTGTCGTTTTCTCTCCCACCCGGGCTCCCTTACCACTTCCTTTCTTTATGTAAGACACTCGGGCCCTCAAATCTGTGTAGACTAGTGCAGTGCCCGTTCAAAATGTAGCCTGTTCAGAACGGGCTGATTGCTTGGCCGCTGGTTTTGATCCTTCAGCGCATAGAAAATTAATATCGTGGATGTGAGGCATTTTTTTAAATATCTATTGTGGATCCAGTCTTAGATGAAGGATGACGACGTAGGAAATACTTTCCTTTGTGGAAAGAGACAGGTAAAAAAAAAAATATTATTTAGGGAGATGGAGGATGAAATTTTGTCTTGTGCCTGTGCTTCTTTTCTAAAGCACATCCATCTTTTTGTGTAATGTTTGTGTGGTGTCCATTTGTGTGTGTGTGTGTGTTTAATGGGTTTACTAAATGAGTCTGCGTTAAACTCCGCCATGCATAAGGAATTGAGTGGGCTGTGCCCTTTCGAATTAACTAGTGCAGTGCCAGTTCAAAACGTGCCTGTTCAGAATGAGCCGACTGCTTGGCCTCCAGTAGAGACGGGAGCTTGCACTCGACATTGCACCTCCTTGGGTCCTCAGCAATACAAACGGTAAGTGTGAAGTTGGATCAGATGAACAGTTGTCAAGAAATACATACAGACAGACACAGACTCCTTCTATTTTAGATGGCGGTTCTTATTCCCATGGGTGTAATCCCCCCTCTGACCACAATGTGGGTTGCAATGGCAGAGTGGTGCTGTTTGTGTTTCCAATCGTTGACTCCACAGGAAGTAAAAAAGTATGTTTATGACTAACTTCACTGAAATATTTTACTGCGTGCAGCTTTCTCAAGAGCCGCTCATTCAAACAACTTCACACTCGACAACGCACTTCCTTCGGTCCTCAGCGATACACCCGCCGAGTGTGAAGTCGATCGGATGAACGGATGTTGAGAAAATCAAAGGACAGACAGACTCTTTGCATTTTAGTTAGAAGCTGGTGGGCTAGTTGAGAAATAGACAGTGTAATATATTACTGTGCTGTGTGGTTAAATAACTGCCCTTCAATAATACAGCTGTAAAACCACTGAAAAAAAATCTCATTAACATTGACAGATACACACAAGAATGCATGTAAGCAGCCAGATGTGTGCTGGGGAACATAACTGACTATATTTTAAAACCTATGTATTTAAATGTAAATTGCCACACACTGCTGCCCATGTCAGCTGTCTGAAGAAACTGACACAATGTTTGAACTCTTGCAAAGACAACTCGCTCTGTGTCAACCATGGAAATCTCTGAAAACACGCCAGCTATATTCTATGAGGCTAACTCATAAGCTACGAGGTTCATAAGAGCGCACGACTAAAACATAGGTACCACAGTCATCAAACCCCGGATCTCTGTGGTGGAAGGCGAAAATTTCCCCCCTGCACCACCCATACACCCAACTTTATTGATTAAAGTGCTCTTATCTGCTGCTTTTGACAGATTCAAGAGGCACTGTATGCCATTGGTTAATGATGTGCTCTTTAATGTGCTGCACCAGAGTATGTGTCAGATATGTTTTGTGTTAGTTTCAGGACAAATTCCAGAGTAAAATCACTGAAGGGGATTTTGAAATTAGTGGAGGTGCACCAGTAGTTACAGAGAATATGCCTGATACTGTGTCAGCTCCACTGACAGTTGATGACCAGAAATTAAAGGCAAGTATAAATGAAACAAAACATAATACTCTATGTAATCAGAATTATTTCATTTTGATTTGGCACAACTTGTTTCACCATTACTAAACAAAAGAATAGCATACGTATAAATAATTTAAAACGGTGTATCCTACTTGAAATTACTGTTCCATGAAGAAGATATGAACTAAAGGAACAATTTCAACAAATGTAGTTAACAAGGCATATATTACAAGTAATATTATCAATTGCAATTCCAGATTTACAGAAAGCATTATACAGTTCTGTGTCCTATTCACCAAATATTCCGGCAGCTATTCATTAAATGAAGACCAAATAAATCAAAAAGTATTATCATTTCCACTGAGACACACCTGTATGGGCCCAAGTCATCAAGCAGCACTTGACCCTTGGTTTCAGACGGGGCAGTCTAATGTCAGTTAGTGCTGTTTCATCACTTAAAATTATCATCATCATCGTCCAGCATTATCATGAATGATGTCACACCTGTTATGTTACTCGGCTTTTCAATATCTGTGATTTCTAAGCAACAGTCTACTGACATCCTGTATTCAGTCTGCATACACACAACTTTGTACATTTGTGAACTGTATGCTTTTGGTGTTTTGGCCACTGCGACTGTGTGTGTGTGTGTGTGTGTGTGTGTGTGTGTGTGTGTGTAAATCAGTGTGCGTCATTTGCTGAGGTGCTGATGGAATGGAGTCCTTAGTGATTTTGTTTATCTCCCTCTCCCACATGTACACTGCTGTTCTGGCCTCCCTTGACGCACAATAAACACACAGTCACGCACGCACAGACACTGCTGACACACTAGCTACTTTTTTTGGCACCATCGATTGCTGTCAGCCAATACCTGGCCTTCCTTCTGTCTGCATCATCAGGTTTCAGGAAGTGATGATAAATGAGTAGCACTATCTGCCAGGACTGCTGTGGCCATGGATATAGGTTTTCAAAATCAACACATTTTAAGATCCACTCTACTTCTTTTAAGGAAAGGATGGGATAAATCAAACACAGTAGCCGCAAATTAGTACTGTGTCGACAATCAAGAAGCCTACGCTGCATTCATGGCATATATACAGTATATTCACTTAGGTAATTATCTGGATTGTCAGTTTGCTGGACACATACTCTTCTATACGGCTTTGTGGTTCATCTGTTGCTTTGGCACAGTCTATAAAAACACAACAATGTGACTAAGAAAAGCACCATTCTAGCTGATAACATATTTTGAATGCAGGAAAGAAAATTTTAATGCTTTAATATTAAAAATCTCAAAGTGTCTACTGTAATTATAAAACATAAACTAACTTTACAACTATACTTTTAATACTTTTATCAATAATACATTTAAAGAAACTTCTTCTTGAAGTCAAGGTCAAAGGAGTCTTCACTTTCCATAATGAAACATTATTTATGCATGGGAGAAACAATACAAGAAAGACACAGTGTCAGAAAACATCTCTATGAAGCCTGGAAGTGTCCATCAAACAGTTTTACCTCCTGGCACGAAGACATGTGTGTGAATATATCTGTACTGGTAGATATATTCAGAAGTAAGTGAGCTGTGACTAACATAATACAGGTAAGGAGTAAGGATAGTGAAGCTGAGAGACACACATTCAGCCCTGCGGTGATTTTTTCCCCCTTTTGTGCTGGGATACACACAGCACACACACACACACACACAATACATACAGTATGTCAGCGGACACAAACGCTCATACTGAAGCTCAAAGTGAGCACAAACAATTCGATCTTTCCTTTTGTCTGTCTGTCTCTCTCTCACTCACACACATACAGACACACACACACACACACAAGCTGCCCTGTGGCATATAAATCTGATTTAGACAGGAGAAGGGGGGGAGAGAGAGAAAAATATGAAGCATCAGCAATATAATGTTGCACTGTTAAAGTGGAGAGGAGACGGGAGAGGAAATGAGTGGAGTGAAAAAAGGTGGATTGAAGGGAAACAGGTTATTAATCGGTTTGTTGGTTACTCTCTATGTATCAAAAGCCAGTTTCTGACACCTGGCTGACAACACATCAGGCCCCTTACACCTGCCCTTGTGTGAGATGAGCCCACACAGTGACAACAGCTGTTATCCGTTAGTGCTGAACCTGACTGGTCCTCCAGAGGAAACTTCCTCCAAGATCTGGCCTCAACAGGGGGCCCGGGTTTAACATCCGGTATAAAAAAAAAGAAGCTAAATCAGGTCTTTTTAAGATCTTTTATATGTTTAGTCCCACCATGCCAGCTGTCCCTTTTACACAGACATCAATCTGGCAGTGTGGCTACCTCCACTGCCAGCTTAATTGTGAAACAACAATGCCCCGCCATTCTGTGTTCATACCTTATACAGAACAGGCTGTGTAAAAGGAACTAGAAATAACTACCACCCTCAAACAAGGGGCCTGAGCTTTTTTTTTACACTCTTATGAGCACTAAGAAGGTCATAGTGCCTTACCCGTCATTGGCAGCAGCAGACACAGGTGGGGATGGAGCCCCAGCTCCTCTTTTGTTGACCTTCGCGTAAAGCCTATCCAGGGGATCATCATCAGGGATGGCTCCAGGGTCGTTACCATGATTTCCATGCCCTGGAAAGGATGAAGGGCCCTGGGGGGATGGAGTCCGGACATGGCTGTGCTGAATTGTACTGTAAGGAGGTGACTGAGCCAGAGGCTGTGGTATTGAACCCATGTTGCGGTCCCTGAAGGACTGTATTCGGGCATAGTTGGGGTCTGCGTCGTCGTCCTCAACATCTGGATATGCGGACCCGCCACCTCCACCCTGCTGGTCTCTGGACCGGTGCTCCCGCAGCTCAGGATGCCCTGCCTCGATTCTGACAGACAAATGGATAGCCAGTTATGACATTTGCAGTAAGAAAAGTAAAAGTAAGAGAAAGGAAACTGAGCAAAAATTGAGCCAGCACAAGTATACAGTATGTTGTTTTTGCATGTTTGATGGTGTGGCAGATGATTGTGTGAGGACAAGAGCAACCACAGAGAAATATATTTAATCAAACCCCATAGAAAGAAACCTTTAGTATAGAGGTCAGGAATGACAAGCATGGAGTAGAGAGGAATAGAGGGAATAGAAAGAGTGATAAGAATGAAAAGCAATACAAGGAAAAGAATTGCAGATATGTTAATATACTGGCTTCAGTCTATTTCAATGAAAATGATAAATTAACAATCATCTGTGATCGAAGGATGAAAACAAAAGATGGTTACCATGAGAGAGGGACAAGAAAAACCTTCTCGATGTACACTTTGTTTTGTTGATTTGACAGTAAATTTAGAGCAAACAAAATTGTAATCATCTCATCTCCAGAAAGTTCCCCACCTCTCCCTCTCGTCTTTCATCCTCTCGAGCTCCAGATCACTCAGAATGTCTGACTTCTGTCGCTGCAAAGCTGCCTTTGCTTCCTTCTTCTCTTCTTTTTTCTTCCCGAATCTGGACAGAGAAACAGCAACACAGACAGAAAGAAAGAGAGACAGGAATTAGAAACAATAACATACTTTTTGTGGCCGACGGTGAAGCAGATGGGGGACAAAAACCACATTAACACTGTTCTAGTGACAAAAACACGTGGATGATATCATGCACACACTTATAAAAGGTGTATATAAAGGCCAGTGGAGTACTGTCATGAATCTGCTTTTCTCTAACCTCTCACTCAAAGACAAACATAACCAGAAACACACATAGACACACAAATAAAAGGTAAATAACACTTCTTGCTGCATCAACCTCTTGCTAAAACGTATGAATACTCAGTAAGTACATACCCTAATACAGCCTAATCTAGATAAAAAAATATGGCAAACACACAATAGACTTAGAGGCCTGTTTTAAGTGGCTACATATCAATACTCAAGCCACACCAGTCAATACTGTCTGTGTGTGGTCAGCATCAACAGCATACTCAACATTACTGGACGCTGCACAAGTAATTACCTGGAGGAGACCACACATCACACACATGCAAGCCATAGCAAGCACACAAACAAAAACACACACACACATAACTGAACTTCATAACAGGTGTACCTAACATGTGTGAAAGATATTTTGAACACACAAGTGAATGAACATGGTGACTCTTTTCTGTTTTCTAGGTACAATGGTGCTGAGAGCTCAACACGCTGTTCGTATTATGTCTATTTCCACATGTTTACAGTGAGTTTGCAGTGTGTTGGCCTCTCAGGGTCACTGTAATAGAGCAATAATAGAAACACATTCAACATTTTTGACAATTATAACCACTTTCAGATAGCAGACGCGTGTATGACGCCGGTCTACTCAATGAACGTTCGACCTGTGTTGGACCCATTTATGAGACAGCTGTCACCTTGCTTCTCGCTGTTAGCAGAGACTCCAGTCTGCTGTGTCGTTCATACACTTCACAGATAACCCTGAGAATTACACTGAATTACACTGAATAATGTACGCTCCCTCGCTCTTGATCGTCAATGCACACTTTCTATTTTTCTCTATTTCTCTTTCTCTCTCTCTGTCTCCCTCAGTCGATTAAATGGCATTCAAACGTTGGATTTATTTTCATTAATGGTAGCAATCACAGGTCATCAAAGCCAGGCAGCCTCTGACCCGCATCCAACCCTGGTCAAGAGGAGGGTTGTAAAGGAGGGTCAACTGACAACGTCACTGGGTCGGTCTACCAGTATTACCACTAGATTGTATGGTGGTTTATGGTTGAAAGAGAGAGAAAAAAATACAGTGATTAATGAATGAAATTCTGTAGGTCTCCTCTAAATAAAGATACTTTTGTTTACAATAATTGTACATATTGATAATATTTTATTGCTCAAGCTGACGAACTCTGTTGTCGTAATAAAGCTGACCATGTACAGCTCGCTAACTTTTACATTTGTGGCACGTTTGGTAAACACATTCCATACAATTTCCTCACATAGAGATTGAAGTTAAACTGCTTTTCTCCTTACTACACACTTAACATTGGCTGAGATACATGGATACTGCAACTAATGTATCAGGCAGGTTAAAAGGAGACATAAATATCCTCCAAAAAAAAGACAGTGAAATATACTGTTTACCCAGATTGGATTGACATTATAGCTATATCATGAGCCATTCCGATGCTCAAAATGTCACAACCGCATACTGTATAGCCTGCTTACATGCTAATGCTAAAAAAACACATTAAACTTTACACCCCAGCAGCTGTATGGTGAGTAGGAAATGGTTAATTGAGCCAGTCACGGCTGCTAAATAGTTAATATCTCCAACATGCAAACTGTGACCTTAAAACGCAACTTATGTTTTATTTATTTAGCACATTCATTGATTTATTATCCTTTTGTCTACACTTCAACTGCTTTTTTATGTTTCCGAAGTACCACTTTACCTGCTAGTGTATGATCTAAGATGACAAGTCACAGTTATTTTACAGATTTCATGTGCAACTGTTTTGTACCTTTAGTTTATAGATCACATACACAAAGGGGTAATATGTGGGAGCAGTGTTTCTTTGAAATGCTTGATGTGGACTGCCGGGTAAAGATTACCACCCATAGAAGGGGCCTCAATGGGCAATGAAGGACTATAACCATGAATGCGTTAACAGCATGTGTGTGTGTGTGTGTGTGTGTGTGTGTGTGTGTGTATTTAGCTCACCGGGGACAAGACTTGCTCTAATTACTTCAACCTACAGTGTTACAAGCTTACCCTTTCCTTCAACTCTCTCTTCCCCTCACTTACCTCTCTTTCACCTCTCTTGATTTTACCCTTTCCTCCTCTTTTACCTCAGCCATGTCTTCATTTTCTCTCATTACCCTCTCTCTTTTTTTTTCTGTCCATAGCTCACCTCACCTCCGCCCCTTCATCTCTATGTTTCATCCCTTGGTATCAAACACTTCTCTCATTGCACTTAACATCTCCCATCCCCTCCTCTCTCTCTCTTCTATTCTCCTTGTCATCCCTGTTCTTTTCCTTGTCTTGGATTTAAAAATTAAAAATGAAAAGATGAAAAACTGAGGATAAAGCTGGATTCCGTGTACTATGTATTAGTTGAAAGAGATACAGAGTGAGACAGACTGACTTTTAATGCCCTTTAATGAAACATCTAACAGAAACAGAAGGGACTATAACTCAAAATACTTTTAAATTTAACCTTAACCGCTAATCACTGTCAAGACATAAAGCTTACTGAGTAGAGCCCATGCACATAACCCATACAAGGAAAGATAAAGCAGATGGAAGTAGATAGACAAGACAAAACCTGAGAGGTGAGAGATATATGAACAACAGCCTCTATGCATGGCCTCTACTTGACTATATTATAAAATGTTCCTTCCTTCTCTGTAACATGTTATAATAAATAAGGCAATCAAACAGCATCTCCACATCACGGTGTTTTCTAATAATGACAGGCTCCTTATGAAAGACCCGCCGCAAGAATCGATGAGCATCTTTCATTTCGGAGGGGAATAATGAGGGGATTGACGAAAATATTTAGGAGGTAGCTGATAGATATTAACTCACCCGTCCTCAATAAGATGAATCCAACCATAGTGAACTCAGAAGCCAACAAAACTATTGTTATTCCAATTGCAAAATAGAAGTTGTATGTGGGGTTTTTGGACAAAGGGAAAAGTGCTACATATCCAAACATTTACATGTGAGTCCAGGTTACACAAAACATAAATTTCATCCCCCAAAAAAAGGAAATTATACACAAATTTTAACCTCAGAATCAAGAGCCAACCTTGAGCCAGCAAGTGAAATATATACAAGTATGTAGATTAGGAGCCTTTAATACAGAGTGTGTTATATGGCTACTGGACACTACGTTTCCTGACCTTGCTTTCTGTCTTTTGTTTTTTATTTTTTTTATTTATTATTTATTCCTGCCTTCTCTACCTCCCTGAAATCCCTGTCTTCATTGTGTGAAGGTGTTTTCTCCATGGGGTCAGTTTCTCAGAACAACGCTGATTACAATAAAACAAGCGACCATCTGTGACTGTGTTTGATTTATCTACATGTAGCAGCAAAACGCAGGTCTGAAGAAGGGAGATACACAGAGCCATATTGCACAGGTTTTTCCAGGCATTGTGCCCCAAACACATGTGCTGTATTTATCAAAACAAACGCAACAGGCTGGAGCTGCAGTTCGGGTGTCGTTTGTGCATCTCTCCTCATTGCATTTGCATTTACGGGGAGGGGGGGGGATTGTGCAAATAATAGAAGGAGACAATGTTAGAAGATGTTAACAGAGGTTGATTATATAAATCCTGCTGGATTTACTAAGGCCATTCAATGTGCAAGTGTATAATCGCTACAGTTTGATTCGTCTTATTATATCTCCTTTTTATTTCCCATTACAGTGTGGATTGCCTCCTCATGTATTCATAATTAGATTCATGCTAAAGATTATCATCTCATAATTTTAAAAGTAATTTTAAGTAATGGCAGTTTTTCTCAGGTAGAGTAGAAGAAGATGCAAGATGGCAAGATTTAAAAAAAAAAAAAAAATTACAATCAAGGTTCTTGAGTTATTATTTCTTTTCTGAGCTTGGTGATCTCGTAGGAATACTGCCGCTGAACTGCCGCCCATGAGCTTTCCTTCCCTCACCGAACGCACCTGAAGGGTAGTATCAGCTGTCGTCCAGGAGCTGACTGCGTAATGAGTTGCATCTTAGTAATCCAGGCACTGATTGCAGCCGCAAATTCAATGAAAACGGCGGCGCAGACCGGCACAACATCATTTAGTAAATCTGGCACAGAGTGAGGAGAGAAATGTGCAAAGATAATGGACTACTACAAAATAATGATACCTATCTCTCCGGTCCCTTTTTATACTGTTACACACACACACACACAAGGAACACACAGAGAATAGTGAAACCTAATATATATAGAGGCCACAGATGTACAATTTAACATATAACATTAGTGACATGGGTAACCCTTTAAATTACAAAGCGTTATCTAAGCGCCACCATCGTGCACATGTAGAAACTTAGAGATTTTCTAAATGTGAAACTAGTTTTTTTTTGTCATTTTATTATTTATCTTGCTACTAAAAAGTAGAAAGAGTCACATCATGTACACACACACACACACACACACACACTAGCTAAAATTTCCAAGTTACGACATCATCACTTGAGCTTCGTTTCACAAGGAATATCAGAGTAAGAACAGCTGACTAGCAGCCAGTTTGGATAAATGCATTACCTCTTGTATTTATCATTAGTGGGAACAGAATAACTCATGAATATTCATGACCTAACACCACAATCTGTATGTAAAGTGTACAGCTACTCATTTGCATGTGAGGAAGATTTAATTAGAAATATGTACACAGGTTCCTTAAAGCTTCCATCTGTGTAGGAAAAGGTAGGTTGAAAAAAAAACCCAACTATTTACTGAGTCTGATGTCTGATCAGAGAGAAAAAATGTGAGAGTTGATGTAAAGTCATCAGTATCTATACCACAAAATCTGTTGTACATAGTATATCCACATCATTTCTCACAAGACAAAACGAACAGATCGTCAAAATGAACAGATCAGATCATCTTCATTAAACAGAACGACCGGCAGCAGGTAATGTTATATTACTCCATCAGTGTGTCAACGCTGTCATTCCAAATCTTTCAAATATTTTTACTGCGTATGCCATCATAGCAGATGGCCAGTAAGACTGTATGAGCCTGACTGCTGTGTCATTTTGGGTTTAGCTTTAGCTTAGTTTGCTAAAGACAGGTGCAACTTATCTTTACATTGTTTGTGTAAAATTAGCATTTTCTTCTATTGTTTCACATTTTGTGACACTTTTAAAAACGGTGTGGTTGCTTTGTTTCTGTTTTTTTTTGTCATGAATGCACTAGAGAGAACTCCCTGGTCATAGATGAATACCAGAATCATGAACACACAGGGTTGTACAGAAACCCAAACCTAACCTACACATGTTCTAATCTTGACCTTACACCGAACACCTTGCAGAGGTGAGGAGTGGCCAGCATTACTTAAACATAAAACATCAAGAGCTATAAAACTGCTTTCAACAGCCTAAGAAATACAACATACAACAGTCACACAACACTGAGCAGACTGTTCAGAGGGTTGTTCCACACGTGTGCCTCTGAATAGTACATGAGGACTGACAAACGAGTAGAAAACGAGTGCAAACATCTGTGACTCTCACTTCACCTATTCTTTCTATTCTTCTTCTCTCCTCTCACCCGCTCCCTCTGTCACTCCCCAGACACGCCTCCCTTTGCTATCATTGGCAAATGGATCCCTGAGGGAATGAATGATTGACAAGTGTGCAGTGATAACGAGCACATGCACGCGCACACACACACACACACACAGCTGACAGACCCACCCTGATGTGTGTGATGTAAGGAGGCACAAATTCACATGCAAGCGTATACACACACACACACACACACACACACTGTTGATTGGCAAGCATGACATCAGACAGTGACACCCCAATGATTTCCTGTCATGATGTTTGATTGGCAGCCGGTGGTTCCTTCCCCCCCCTTTCAAGCATGTTCTCTCTGATTACAAAACAATAACAAACCATGTCTAGCCGGAAGAAAGAGTTTAATCCTGCATAAAGAACTTTAAGGGGCAGCCTTTGCTTTACCCAAACCTGACCATGTTGTTTTATGTTATGTGCAGTGAAAAGATGACATAGCAGAACAACACGCTAGCTAATTAGCGCTGGCCATTTAAAGCATAATTCACTTTATTAACAAGATGCAGTACATTTGTCAGGTATGACAATACACAGAAAACAGGAGGAAGGGCACAATGATGGAGCGGACTGTCATTTAAGTCTGATCAGTGTTATGGATCATTGAGTTTTCATGTTACTGTTGACTTGTGTCTGGATGTGTTGGCTTAGAAATATACGAACATAACATTTAGCTGTCTTCATCAACGCCTTATTGTTGTAATCTCTATAACTGCATAACATTCTGCAACACGATATGTGGCAACAGTCTTTCCTGAATTATTTTTGGTTTTTGCATTGTTTTTTTTTTATTTTAGTCCCTTAACATCACCTAACAAATGCCAAAAACACGGTAACACACATCAAACTAACAAAACTCATGTTCAGAACAACTGTCTTTACCTGTATCCATTTTACAGATCACACAGTCACAGACGGTTTAATCCAAACACATGCACACATACACAATTTCCATCCGAGCCACCTTACAGCGCGTTCCTGAAACACACTCATACTATTTTGCAGATGATTTGGATTTAATGGCGTGTTCCCAATCAGAGTCTCCTGCGAATGATAGGGACCGCGGCAACAGAGTAAGTCCATTTTCTACCATCAACCCTTTCATCTACGCGCACCGCACTCACACAATCAGACACACACAGGCATACAATATGTACAGACTTGGGCTACTAAGCCTTGCATGGGGCTCAACCAAAATAGAACCTACAATGGAGCTACTCAGTCCTAATGGGCCCCACCGTTGAGATGGGATAATAGTCCAAACGATGGAGCACTTTAAGTCTAAAAGAGGTGCTGCATTGTGACCAGCTGGTGAGAGCAGAGAGAGAGAGAGAGAGAGAGAGAGAGAGAGAGAAGAGAAAGAAGGAAAAGGGGGAAAATATGGGGGAAGAGAGTAATTATAGGCATCATTGGGAGGTAATGGAAAGGTAGCAGATTCAAGGCTGAAAAAGAAGGATGATGCTCTAATTGTGACCTCAAGTTTTTTGTCCTGCCCAACCCCGACGTTTTTTTGTTTTTTTTCCCTATTCATTCAGTCTTTGGTCGGTGGCTGCATACTCCATTTATGCTGCTCTTTTAGTTTTGAGTCTTGCTACAGTAAAACAAACTTTTTTTTTTCATTAATACAGCAGTTAGAGTGGTGATGGAGGTGAGTACAGCAGTGCATGATTACAACCGTGCATTCATTATCATTGATTCTCATAAATTCACACCGTTTTAAATCTGAAAACGAACAGCATGCACACATAATATTATAATGCACGTCAACAATCACACACACACACACACACACACGATGCGCTGCGTGACTGCAGCGCCTGTACCGCTCTGGTTCTGGTGGACCTTATCCATTTCCAGTCTCACCTAATAGATTACCATATTTTCATTTGTACAGACAGTCTCTCTCTCTCTCTCTCTCTCCCTTTCACAGTCGGCCACACACACACACACACATATAAACACAGATGACAGCAGAACCATTCCCACAACCCAAGTTAATTATGTTTATAGAGTGTTAAATTACGGTTGTATGTATATATATATATATGTGTGTGTGTGTGTGTACGATTGTTAGGAGGGTTGCCAGATTTGTTTGAATATCAACTTTAACTGTCTGAGCAATAAAGAATAAAATATACAGAGTTTGGAGAGATATTAAGGCCACACAACTGCAGACAATTTGCAGAGAACACGCACACGCGCACACACACACACACACACACACACGCACGCACAAGGAAGATTCACAGTAACCGTGTGCCAACTATATGACAAACATCTGACTCTGTGGCTAATCATGTTTTATCCCCACATGAATATCCATGATATTAGGATGTTAATAATGTGAGTGTGAGCGTGTGCGCACACACACGTAGATGATTGGCATTTCTGATTGGCAGGTGGCAGCGGTCCAGATGACAAAGCCAGCTGTCCACTTTAAAGGGCATTTTAAACAAACATTAATGTCTGCTCACAGTGTCAATTAAACGTGACAATAATTACATTAGATCTTTCTACACTTCTACTCCCGTTACTCATTAATGTGAGGAACCAAGTGGAATCTGCACTTTTTTGGCAATTACAGTTGAATTTGGGGAAACCAGTGAAGAGATTTCTACCATAAGAGAGAAATTCGGTATTGGAATGCAGTGCTAGTTTTTGCAGCTGGCGCTTTGGATATAAACATAATATAGTAGTTGGTAAAAAGATCCTATCAAATGTGTGAACCAGCCAATGATAAACATTACCATTTCCTACTGTAAAACCAGAGGACTTGGGAGTAAGGTTGAGTATCTCATACCACCTTTCCTCCAGACCATTAGGCTAGTCAAAGTTGGCTTTAGATGAATGTGACAAATCAGCAGCTCGGCCTAGATTGAACTCCTCTGAATAGCACCAATTTGCCTTCTCAGTCTCCCACCATTACAAGCAATCAAACGCAGATAGGGAGCTGAAGCTGGGTGGGGGGCTGGAGGGGGGGGAGCAGACGGAGAGGAAAAATTGGAATGATGCAAAGATTAGGGGTGTGTGCTGGGGATGGAGGGAGAGGGAGAGACGTTACAGAAATATGACTAGAAAGAGGAGAAGGAGAGAAAGGTTGAGATTATCACTGGGCTCTAATCAAGACCCTCTTATGGATGATGAGAGATGGGTTTGTAGTGGAAGGCTCTAAAAATATCCTTGGGTGTGTTATACGGTTTCTTGAGACACTTAAGGCTCGGAAGGATGGATGGTTAGATGAAAAGATGGGAGGATGGATGGAGAGGTGCGTACAAGAAAGGTGTGGTTAGATTAAACTGAAGATATTTTTGGGGTGTGCTGCATAGGCTGTGCAGACCATAATCAAACGGAGTGGTATATAGGCTGAAGAGAGATGGATGAACACAGAAAGAAGGGATTAGGTGTAACCTTTACTGAACTCTGTGGCACTTAAGACATTGCTAAGATGGTATGACAGAGTGATGGAGGGAAGGAGGTGAACGAAAAGATAACTTTAGGCGTGTAAAGTAGTCGCTTGGGGCTATAAAGGAAAAGGGATTGCGGAAAAGAGGAAGGCAAAGAAGGAATGAATACATCACATTGTGCCACCAGTGAGCCATTGGTGAAACATAACTTGCACATTGCTCCACTTTAACACCATAGAACGGTTTTGCTGAAAAATTTCTTGATTGTTTGACTGACTCACTAACAAAAAAAAACAAGTATAATTTATAAAATGCATCTACACCTCAGAGACACAGAGTCTTTATCTGTACATAATTTTGGATTAAGGCATAATAGTTACCAAAACTTGTTTGTAAAAGATAACTGTAATCTATTGATAAGCTGCTGTCTCTTTGCTCTTGTTAGTGAGAATGTTTTAATCAACAGAATCACAATGACCACATAATCAAATTAATAATTAAACAGCTAAAAATGGATTCTTACATATTAAATTAACGAGCACAATATGTGACTATTTTACAACACCTAACGACAAAGGATTAAGGAGCTGTGATTTTGTGATCATTACACGTGAAATCGGACTTGGCGCTGAATGACCTGTGAAATCACTATAGACAAGCAATTATTTTGGTAACATGTACACATATGGCTCCGATAACATAAGTGTTCTGGTCAAATATCAGCTACATATCGACATCATCGCTACAATCCACCTGCTCCACTCTAAACCTCGATTTATGGTCGTTCAGAACTGGTAACTTAAAACGTGACCACATCAGAAATCGAATGTGTTTATAATTGTTCCAGACGACTTCACTCAAAGGCAGAGTGAAAAGCCAGAGAGGGGAGGGGTGACGGGGGAGATGTGATATTGTTTAAATACAGAGATAACGGTGCATATTTTCAGACAGTCTCTCCTGTTAGGCAGTCATAAGACAGAAATAATTGTGTCATGAATGAGAAAGGACAGCTAGAGAGAGGTTTTCAAATGGTAGTCCACATTATCGGATTATCGGAACAATCCATTATAGGAACAATAACAATAATTAAATGTTCTTATTCATCAGTCAAAAATATCAGCTAACCGCTACCTAGTTATATGTAATGGAGCATATTCCAAGGTGGAGTCCAACTGCGGCTGAAACAAATGTTCTGAAATTGTGTTACATCACTAAATTTGGTATTATTTACATTGAATTATATGGTCAGTTCACCCAATTCACAAAAACAAATATTTACCACTAGTGGTGTAGGATATCTGCTGCTTAGATGTCTGTTGCCGACCCAATAAAAATGGAGGTGAATGGCATTTTATTTGTGGAGCTCAAAGCATTACAAAGTTTAATAGGAACTTTATATAATAATCCACACACTTTAAGCTTAATTCAACATCTGATAAAGCTGTTTTTATACATCCTAAAATTGCATTTTGTGTGTAATGATAGGCTGAAGGGGCTGATACTTCAGGTGGAATTGACAGTAAAAAAGAGAAACAGTAGGTAGGTAAGAGGGTTGGTGGGTCTGACATTAAATTACAATAATAAAAAAATAAGCGGGTGACCGTAAAAAGGAACATACCACAAACCTCAATCCATCCACTTATCCATTTAAATTTCCACTTTTGGTGCACAAAAGGAGTAAAGACCCATTTACACTCTCTGAACTGGCGATGACAGCATTTTAATATCATAAAAAGGAACATTTCTGCTCATCATAAGAAAATCTCTCGTCGATGACTGAGTACTGTAGATATGAGAGAAAGCGAGCACGGAGTCGAGAACATGAAAAACAGGACGGAGAAGTGTTGAAGAATAAGGTGTGTTTCAAAGAAGTGAGCACTGAATGTATTCAATTTAGTCAAATGAGTGCATATTAGTCTAATTGCCTAATATTTCACTATAAATAACGAGCGACTCTGAGATATAATCATTGTGATAAAATGTGACTTTGAAATCTGGAAGTGTTTTTCTGTGCTCTGGTTCATACAGACCGCTTTTGTGAGTGTTATTTTGAAAGGGTGCGTTTTTTTTTTTTTGTAGAATAAATTGCATGCAAGTGTTTTTCTCAAAGATCTGTATCTATGTAATGGTCATGTGAAATCCCATTTCAGTAACAACCATGGTGAAAAAAAAAACACACACAACCTGAAATTAAGTTCAAATTAAGGTAGAAAGTACAAATTGTTCATTGAAACACCCTTTTTAGCTGTATGTGTGTGTGTGTGTGTGTGTGTGTGTATCTTTGCCCTCTTTCACACTGGAAGATATAGTGTTAAAGTTAATCACATGAAATAGTTCTGACAGATAATTTTAAGCACCTCTTAAGGAAATTGGGGCACCACTCTTAAAGTGGTTTCTGTGTGCCTGTGAGCATGTGATAGTGTTTCATGAGGGGAAAAAGACCTTGGTGTGTTCATGTTTTAGGGTTTTTTTTGGGGGGGGGGTTTGTCTAATACTGTATGAATGGAGGTCTAAAGACATTGTGCTAGTTTATGTGCCTACAGTATATTGAGAGAAAAAAAGTTTATACATGTTTGAGGATTAGGATATCAGATTGTCTGAC
This sequence comes from Thunnus thynnus, assembly GCF_963924715.1. Lineage (NCBI taxonomy): Eukaryota > Metazoa > Chordata > Actinopteri > Scombriformes > Scombridae > Thunnus > Thunnus thynnus. Next base: position 10,859,027 of record NC_089527.1, read on the forward strand.
TCCGTCTCATTTTCCGACACTGGACAAAGACAGAGTTGTTGCCTAATACACTATGTAATATGTATAATAATAATAACATACTGTAGATAGATACAGGACAGACAGAACCAGTGTGTTTAACCTATTGATGGAGATAATCGACTGAATTAGGCAATATTGAAAAAGATAAATAATTAGTCTATATTTACAGTTTACAACATGTTTATTATCTGTTTGTACCTGGATGAGATATTCAGATTAGTAAAGTGTTTAAATGTGTGTAGTGAGAACATCACTGCTGAATCCATATTACACTAAACACAAACACTGCTGTAACTGGAACGGTTGCTTTCCAACCAATTCCAACAGTATTCAACACCTACTGACATCAAACGCTGGATAGAAGTGATTTTACCTTTCTTGGTCATTTTGCATACAAAGAAATACACATACAGTAAAATAATATGACCATAAATACAAACCGAAGACCAACAGTTTTGAAATTAATCAGCTCCCGGCGCCCTGGTAGCGTACTGGTTATGAAGCCTACCACACAACTGCAACATCTGGGTTTTGTCATAGCCATCTCTCTACCCCTGTTTCCTGTCTCTCTACACTTTCCTCTATCTAAAACATACAACAACATACTCATCTCCATTTCCTTCTATCTCTCACACGCTCTCTCTTACACACACACACACACAGTTACTCACCTCAGCAGGCCGAATCCTATTTTCTTGCTCTTCTTTTCTGTCTCTTCAGATTCTTCTGCTTTCTTCTTCTCTTTTTCTTTGCCTTTCCCCTTGGTCTTTTCTTTCTTCTTTGTTTTCGCTTTCTTTTTCTTGTTTTTTTTGCCTTTCTCCTCTATCTGATCTCCAACTCCCTGGCGGGATGAACTACTTGCCGGGGTGTCCCGGCCTGAACTCTGCTCTGAACCGTCATCTAGAGGAAAAGGAAGAAAGCAAGAAAGAGGATTAGAGACAGTGGGGGATGAAACACAGTTAAATCAATTAATGAGTGATTTCCCACCAAAGCTATTTCTTATAAATTGAAGATAATTAATTATTTGAAGCTGGATTTAATCTTATATTGTTTACTACAACCCAGCTCACTAATGGCTTGATCAACAGATAAAATTAATTATTCCAAACCATCCCGAGAATCCCTTTTTTTTGAGGGAGCAGTTCAAAGCTAACAGGGAGATTGGGGCATGGCCTGTGGTCAAATAGGCAGATCATATATCATTTTAATGTTTTTAGATAGTGCTAAGTCAGTCATGTAGTTTACATGAATAAGGAGAAGAGTTCAGTGCTGGAGGAAGAGGGTCCCGGTGAACATTTAGTGTTGGTGTTTCACTAACGCTCTCATAATGGTAAAATACAATGAAGACCACATAACAGGTGGTATCACACAAACACACACAGGGATGCGTATTAACAAAAAGAAACAATTAAGCAACAAGGTATATATCACCAGCATGAATACACACGACGACATAATGTTTAACTTTCTCCACTCCACATCTCCGTGGCAGATTTATTAACACTACAGTGAATTAATTAACTCTTAGGAATAAGAAAGTGAAAACGTTCAAAGCGTAACTGTGATGCCTCATTACTTCTTCGACAGACTGGAGACCTGGCCTTGAATAACAACAATCACACACACATGCACGCGCGCTCACGCACGCACACACGCACGCACACACACACACACACACACACACACACACACACACATACAGACCACTTGTCAGATTTTATAAGATAACAAAACTAAATTAGTTACTTCAATTGAGATTTAACTTTGTGTGGACATTCACTTCAGCCTTAATTAAAAAAACTGTCTAGCAACAGAATGAAATTGTAATTGTATACGTGTGTGTGTGTGTGTGTGTGTGTGTGTGTGTGTGTGTGTGTGCACTAAACCAATGTCTGTCCGCACACAAAATATACATTCAAGAGTTATAGTGAGAGTTCTTTATGACAAATAATTCATTTTATTTATACTTTATAGGTGTATTTATATATATTTTTCTTAAAATCTGAACAGTAAAGTCAGGAAAACAAAATGTGTGCAGACCACTGGTTTGTTCTGACCCACTTCAAAGATTTGGTGAATCGAGACTGATGGGGTTGTACTTGGATGTTGCAGCAGTCTCTCCGTACTGATTTTTTTTCTAAAGACCAACATTGATACTGTGCAGGTGAGCTATTTTGCCCTGTGCTATCATATTAAGCAAATCACTGGACTATTTGTTCAACTCCACTAAATCCTAAACATGTTGCAGAGCTCATTCCAAACCACAAATATAAGAATTTGCTCTTTTTTACGAGTGATCCCTACCGCTTATAGAGATGGCGTGTGAATAAAGACAAACAAAGAAAAACAGAAACAAAAAGAGAGGGAAGGTATAACACACGAGTGAAGGTAGCAAAATGTGAAGAAAGACAAGCAGAGAATGACAGAAACAACTATTCACCACTATAATCCATCCCAGCTGACAAGAAAACATCAAAGCTAGTGACTCAAAGCCCCGAGTGAAAAGACCTCTTGACAACTGAATTCACTGGAATCTGTGAAGCACTGTGGTATTAGCTGGATTCAGCCAATGATCCGACACAATGCATCAGCTACACGTTATTATGGATCCCACTGCCTTTCTTGGCAAGACACGCCCTGGGTAGCGTTCAAGTGCTGGTATTGGCATGAACCCTGACTGAGTATTCAAAATGTTAGCGATGTTTGTCTTCCTAATCACCAGTAGGTAAAACTGTTCCGCCTCTCAGAACCTCATAGATTGTAGCTGACAAACATTTACATTTGACGTTGAATTGAAGATATCATTTATACTCACGGATTTACAAATATAGAGAAAGAAAGAAAGAAAGAAAAGGATTTCCTGAGTGTGCGTCAGAGAACTGTTCTCTGTCAATTAACAGCAGCTCTCCAAGTGTTGAACGTTTATAATGGTGGTGACAGATGTGGCCGCTGCGTGTGTGGTGTTGACATGCCCTATTAGTCCTATCCTGTGTGTAGTGTAGTGATCTGAAACAGCCCGACTCATTACTCTGGTGGTGACTGATAAGAGTTCGCTGCTAATAACACGGCTGGGAATTGAACCGCACCTCCCAATGAAACAAAACCGAGCAGCTACCATTTAGTTCCTCGATAAATATTTAAAGCCAAACTCAACATTGACTCACATACTGTAGGGCGATTGCTTCTGTATTGGTTCGTAATAATGAATGTGTTGACACTTTTGAGGTGTGGTGAACTTCTGCTAATACCCCTTGTCTTGCTTTGCTGGAGAAACTGTGATTGGGGAATACGTTGCACATGGAAGTAAGCCATGAGTACGCATCAATCACCGTGTATGAAGAATCCATCATTGAAGATATACTGTATGTCAGCCGTTACATGTGAATTATACAGATACTAAATCCCTGTCAGTTTGAAAATGGCATTAACTGTAAAGAGTGAAATAGCTGCTGTTGTGACATCACTGGTAGGGGCGTGGTCAAAAGTGCAAAATACTCTGAAGTTTCAGTGTGATTGAGTGTTGAATTATTTTTGCCTCTACAAGACAAATTCCTCCCTAACTCTCTTACCATCATCATCCTCAGGCGGCCCGTCATAGGATTTATCAATAGCTGCTCTGAAGCTCTCGTTGCAGCCTCTTCCTCTGATCATATTCGGGCGAGGACGGTGGAAGGGGAGGAGTTCGTTTTTTCTGTTAACCTCTGACATGGCGGTCTGGAGACTCTCCAACGAGCTGGACTTTTTCAGGCCGAGGGTAGGGCCGAGTTCCACAGGAGTTGATGGAGCTAAAAGGGGGGAGAGAGAGAGAAAAATATAGGGTAAGAGATGCGTTTTGTATCAGCGCCAGTTGAAACCATTTGAATTTTAAAAACAATAAAACTACCTCATAAAGCCAGAGCTGACATTTATTATCTATATTTTATAGAGCGAAATGGTTTAGTGGGATGCGCCCATTTTTCCCAGGTCTGATTAGGTTGTCAAATAATAAGTTTACCCTGCTGTGTTTTGCTCTGATTGGGTTAAAAAGCCCATGGAGACCCTGGCTAGGAGCCAGAAAGACAATGACATGGCTACACACAGGAGAGCAGAGAAAGGAAAAAAAAAAAAAAAAATGATGCAGTTAACTATGCTGTTGTTGAGTTTGTGATGGATGTGAGGTCTGCTTTACTGTTACTGGTTCTCCATCCATCATTACAAGTATACTGAGAGAGATATTACTGAGGGAGGGAGGGATGCAGCAGAAAGAATGATGAAGAGGAGAGCGATGGATGATAAGACAGGGCAATAGTGGAAGTATTCAAGGGAGAGTAAAGCAAAGAGATGCTGTGAAGGTTCACAATTTCCCTGCATATACACTTCACAAGTGGGTTAAAATAGCGAGGCATGCCACCCTTGCGGGCTCTGCATTAAGCAGGCTACCTAGCAATAGTTGCTATGCTGCTGCAGAGACCCAACCAAAGCCAATGACATTCTGACTGCTGAAGCTGGTCCAAGTTCAGCTTCAAACCCCCCGTAATGTTCCCACCATGTCTGATGATTGCTGATTGTAGCACAAAAAAAGGGGAGAGAAGTTAACGTGTCCTTCCAATTTAGTTTGCCGCGGTGTGCCATCTAAAAACAGGGAGACACTGATGGTGGGCGAGATGGGGAGGAGAGGGACACAGGGGACAGATAGAGAGAAAATTAAGTTTCCTCTGGGGAATACCATGGTGGCAGAGAGGAAGACAGAGAAAAATGGGATGAAGGGAGGAAGGCTGGGCTTGCTGCCAGCTCAAAATACTGGTAATCCTTATACACACATACACACACGCACACACATTTTGGATTCCTTGCTGGCTCTGGCTTGTCGATATGATGCCACTGTGATTCATGATAGCTAAAGCAGAATCACTTTAGCTAATGATTCCCTATACACATGACTGTGTGTGTGTGTGCGCGTGTGTATGTGTGTGTGTGTGTGTTTTCCTCAGAGCAGGGAAGATGAGAGGGTTGATGTGACTTCCACATCTATTTAAACAACCATTAACCAAACACACACACACACACACACACAGAGTAATAACACACATGGAATGTATGCACATGCATAATGTAAGTCGGCTGCTAGGAGGGGAAATGGACAAGGGCCATGACTGGTGACACTCCCATCCATAAACACAGTCCATATGACATTCATACTGAAGAAGTAACATCATTTACGTGACATGTAGTTAATCTATATTAAATATAAATTTGAAACTGTAGGTTTTTTTTGATAAAGCTGAACAGATCTGAACAGACACATTACAGAAGATAACTGTCTTTGTCACACTGTAACAGTAAATAATACTCTTCTGAAACAAAAAGCTGTATTCAACCCACTATGTACTACGTGAAAATCAAATGTTGAGAAATTCCACAAAATTGCAGGAATGTAATTTCAATGACAGTGACTCTATGACATGTATTATATAGTAAAAGGGTCTTAGATTAATAGGCATAAAACCCATAATAATAGAGACTTTCTGTTCATTGAAATACTTGTTAAAAAACAGGTATCTTTATGTCATCAGTGAAATACACTTTTGCTCATGACCCTAAAACTCTCAGTCAATAACAGCCTCAAACTCAATGCCAAACATCAAGGCAATGTAATTAAATTCAAACCTTTTTACTAGTAAATCCTACACAGTTTTCAAACAGATAGGTAGTGTCCTGTACTGTACACTACACTGTGTAATGTCACTTTAAAAACTTTTTGTCACATCTTTGTAGACCAGTGTCTATGGCTGTTATACCACTGAACTCTCAAATGTGCATTTGTCTTTGCAATTAGTCACTTAAATCTTTTACACATGCCATCCTGATCCAAAATCAAGGTTCACTGGATGTGCTCAGCATTTCTATGCACGTCACAGGGCATGATGGGCTGTTAATTACTTAACTGTATCATGCAGCCCACCTGTATGAAAACATCTGCAATGGTTATGACTAGTTAATTGAAATTTTCTCAAAATTGCAATATGGTCTACCGTAATTTTCAAATCGCAGGAGGCGCAATATTTGTTTCAAGAGAAATGTGTGTCAAAATACCATTTTATACCATTGCATGCTGCAGAGATGTCCTGACCTACACATCATATTCTACAGACTTAAGAAAGCATCTTTGTTTAGTACAGATCCCCACAAAAATCACACCATTATCATTTTAATATGTTTCTCAATGAAAATGAGAATAATGATGTAATAATCATGATCCCTCTAATATCGCAAATCATATCACAATTGCATTATCGGTCAAAATAACCACAATAAACCATTCAGCCCTACTTATGACCGCCGATGACCGACTTTACAACTGCCAAAAACTTGATCCCACCCTGCACTCTTGAACACCAGCCTGAAGGAAAATGTACCGAGAGATAAATTTAATAGATCATTGGCCAAAGAGTACAGCACAGTCTACAATCTTTGAAGAAAAGGGTTAAAAAAAAAGTTGAAAGAGATACAGTGAATACAAAAACATATCTTTATTCTAGAGCGGAGAGTTCTGTGTTTTCTTAATAAAGGTTACATATGCTCATTTGAATAGATAATCCACTGTTTTAAAGCTCTAAGGACTGTGGATAAGAGCTGCCAGTAACATTTGAACCAAGGCCACCGAATGCATGAATAAACTTGACATGAAATGTCCAGGATTTTTGATGTATTATTCCCTTTATTCACACTCTAAACTTTTCAGGCCAACATGTTTGCAGTTGCCAGCAACACTCTCAAAACACAAGTACCCTTAAAGCTAAACAAGCGGCTAACGTTTTCATTTCAGTTACAATGCATTCATAATCCAGCATACTTAAAAACTCAAAAGACATGCCTAGATTTGTACATATCACTATTTCGTCACGCATGGCTTTCTGTAGATTTATACGTTCCTTATGAAATGTTCCTGTGATGCTGTTCAGTGAAACCCAATGCAAGGAGCTGGGGGTCAAGGTTCGTTTTCCACTGGGGGGAAACTACAAAGTTTGAGGGCAACTGCTGTCAGTTTAAGAAGTCTAATACAGAAGAGCACACAGTATGTACACAGAGAGTGACCTCTGAGTCCAAACATGTCTGTTTGCAGAGGGTTGGGTAGGAGGATGAAATAAATACTATTATAAATAGCTTAGTGGTGTTGGGTTATCAGGGAATAACCAGTACACACACACACACACACACACACACACACTCAACGACACGTACAAATATGTAAGTACACAGACAGTGGGTGCTGAGCATGCATCCACATACTCAAACATACACACAAACACACACTTGGTCTCACACACATAAAGTATTTTGCTGTGAGTAGCAGGATTTGTGTCATAAATGTAATTACTGCTGTCCAACTGTAAGATGATAGAATTAAGCTGCTTTTAAAGAGAGAGAGAGAGAGAGAGAGAGAGAGAGAGAGAGAGAGAGAAAGAGAGAGAGAGAGAGAGAGAGGATGACAAGCAAGACAAGAGTAACAAAGTGGTTTGAGGGAGAAGATATGAGAGTGGGGGGTTGGCAGAGAAAAACAGAAACTGTGAGAGGACGCTATAGAAAAAGAAACAAGTGGGCCTGGGAAAGACGGAGGGAGAGAGAGAGAGAGAGAGGATGGCGGTGAGAACAAGAGAGAGGAAGAGAAGGAGAGAAGAAAGGAAAGAAAGAAAGAATTAAAAACAAAACATAAACGAGAGAGAACACCAAGCTATCCCAAGGCTATTTTGTTGGCAGGAATGCAATGGGCTACTTTGAAAGTCAAAATTACACCAAGGAGCGGCTTAGCAGCAGGCTGCAGCAACAAAGCCAGCAGACTCAGCAACAGCACGGACTTCTACGGCACCAAACCACACTTTAGAGGTTCTGAAAAGGAGATACAGCTCAATTTTTGCTTTCTATTTTTGTATTATTTCTACAGCCAGAAACCTGTTTTTTTTCAGTGAGGAGAGACTTAAACTTCCCATCGGTTGAAGTTCCCTTGTGTTCTAACCCAGAGTTTAAGAAAAACATTACAGCATTAAAGCACATGCAGTTCAATTCCCACCGCAGTCACTATGACTGGATATACTGTGTACAAACTGCCCTGAGAAACAACTTGTTTTTATGAAATCACTGACTTTCTCAACCACGGAGAACTCCTAAGAGGTAGATGTGTGTGTTCTGGGGGAAAGTACCTGTGTGTGTGACTGAGTGTGTGTGTTTGCTATCTTTTTATACTGTGGTGCGAGCATCATTCCTGTAAGCTAAGTGCCTCGTATTTACTGTACGTTGTGGCTGTGTGTGTGTGTGTTATGTGGTTCAATCTCCCAGAAGATGAAATGAGGTTTTGCTATCCCACAGGGGCTCCATAATAATTGAATGGGCATCATAAACCATAAAAAAAAAAACATGTGACATCATCCTCAGTCTCATGTCTCAGAACGGTATCGACTAGTTCCTGCTCAGCGTGATGCAGATGCCGCTGCGATGAACAGCGACGGTTCAGAAAGAAGATCTAAATTGCATTCATCACCAGACCTGTACCAAATATAGTAATAATTCAAAGATGTAGCATGGTTGGCCTGGTTTCCACAGAAACCAACAGAAGCCAATGTTCCCTTTCCATGTCCTTAAGCATAATGATCTATTTTAATGCTAGATGCTCATGATAATTCTACATTGTTATCCTTGTACATGAGCTGTGTGGAGTACTGAATGCTAAGTCTTTTGATAAAAGTGTAATTAAACAGGCACTAAAAACCTCTATAGACTTGCAACGCTTGCAAGTTCTCCCATCAATTGCAATCTAATAATGATTTTCTAATTTCCTCCGATTCACATCTAAACTGACACACAGAACAGAGAGTAAAGGGTACAATGCATCATTTAGTCAGTTCCTGTTTCATTTGCACTGAGTAATTTTGTCACAGTGAACAAAGAAGTGTTTGCAGCAATAGAAATCACAATCAATAACCCTGCCATCATCATTGTTTCCTTACTGTTAACACCTACAGTACTGTATCAGCATCTTTTTGTTGTGTCTGCAAGTAGAGGATCCCTGATGTGCTACTTTTCAAATTTAGCTGTTACTCAAGATTAACTTTGACAACCTTAAACATAAGGAAACATCTGTCACTGTATAAAAAAAGTCTCTGAAAACATTTAGCATTAGTTAATGACAACTTAACTTAAAACCTACAGTGCTGCACCTGTGTTTCGAGATGTGGACGACATTTGTGAGAGACTGTTGCGGTATCTCTCATGTACACGAGCGAGCCTACACACTCCTCCACTGACACACAAAACTCTTTGAAAATAAATCCATCACAGGGAATGTAACCGATTAGTCCAGGACAGAAACAAATGGCCGCCCCTCTCTTTGTGCCTCTCGCTCTCAAGCATCATACAGTATAGAGTACAGTACGATCAGTGTGTAGAGACTGATAGAGATAAATGGCTGTACCGGCGAAGGAACGACAGCGCTGACCATCTACTGATTACTGCTCACCTTTATTGGCTTACTGGGGGAGATGGAGAGGGGTCAAAGGGCATTCAATATACAGAGAGGCAGCCAAGAGTACACACAAAGACAAGGAAAGGTCAGTGTGTGCGAAATACAGAGGAGAGAGGCGGATACCTTGTAAAGAAAACACATAGACAAGCAAAAGGTATTCAGATTCAAGCACAAACGCGCACAAAAGGGAGGTATAATGGTAAAACGATGAAAAAACAGGGATTGCTTAGTTCAGTTGTTTGAATTCTCTGTCTAAGAACGGTTGTCAAGAGCTAATGTGTGGTGGCGTTGTCGAGTGGCGTTCACTCACACACACACACACACACACACACATATATGCACGCACCCACGCAGACACACACACACGACGCAGACGTACTGCTCTCCCTGTGACAAATCAATCCATCAATCCACATCATCCTAACAAGGTGGCTTTCAGGTTAAATCCACAGCAAAGTCTGCAAGAGCCAGAGAGACCGGGAAACAATGGAAAACTGAAAAAAAAAAAAAAAAAAAACCTAGAAAAAAAAAGAGGAGAGAGAAAGATGAAGAGAAAGAAAGAAGGAAACAATCATAAGAGTGGGGGAGGCAGAGAGGGATATACAGAGATGTGGCTCTCTAAAGACGCAGTTTTGGCAGAGTCTTGTCAGTGTGTGACTGTCATCAAAGTCAAAGTTCCACTAGGGAGAGATTCAAACAATGGACTGCACCAGTCTCCCTCAGCATCATACACACACACACACACACACAAAAACATATTTTCAGAGAGATGTTGTTTGGTCTAAGCTCCCCTGCCTGTTTGTCAGCCTGTAAGCCTGAATGGCGTTGGCAAGAAAGAGAATGAGTGAGGGCAAGTAAGAGCGAGAGAGAGAGAGAGAGAGAGAGAGAGAGAGAGAGAGAGCACTAGTGGTGGGTGGAGGAACAAAAAAAATTAGCAAAAAAGAAGACATTAAAACAGAAAGTTACGACAAAAGCAGACAAGCATTTTGGCTACAGTATTTACATTATACCAGCGTGCTGCGTGGAAAACTTAGGCATGTCAGTGTTTGTGAATGAGAGTGTCGCCACAAGTATGGGTCTCCTCGGAATAATTTATCATTTAGCCAGTTTTCAAATCTTAACAAACGTCTGTGTAAGGACTGCGGTTAAGAGTTTCATTCTTTCTGTCTGTCAAACACTCTTGCACTCATTTAAAACACTTGTTTATTGCATACATAAAGAGATTTTTTTTTTTGCACAAGGGTGCATATGCTCACTAGACATAAACACACGCAGATCGCCGCTTTCTCCTTCTCCATGACAAGCTTTTAATCATTCCTGTGGATATGCACTGCTCACCATTTATTTTCACAAGGAAACATCTCTCATATACTGATTCTGGGAGACACAGAGGCTCTGGGCTGTCCCCATCACCAAAGGAAAACACGGTGAAAGAAACACAGCTGCAACCGTTTGTTTTATTTCCCGTCAGCAATTTTCATTTCAGTGCATGAGAGTGAGTGTTTGACTGTACTGTCCTATTTAAAGTGGCTTGAGGAAAGAATCGGGCTACACTGGAGAAAGATATGGACTGATATATTCTGTTTTTTTTGTCTTTCTTTTCTTCACTGTAACACTCTTTATGTGAGCTACATATTATAGCTCACATATATCTATATATTATGACAGTGTCTTGAGTCATTTCTAAGTGGAATTGCCCTCAGTGTTTCCCCTATACTCATTCTGCAGCAGCGTACTGCCACCGCAAAATTATGAGCACCGCTGCTGAAAATTTCACATGATCATGAATATCAATAGGCTACTAATGATTTTCACTCGCACACTGTGCAAGCACAATAGCACCCTAGTTACTGTGGAATTGTTTTGAGTTATTCTGCCTTTCCTCATTCTTCATCTACGTGAAAGGTACTGTTATAAAAGTAGTGTAGCTCCTTTAAGGAATAGGGCGGCGCATAATGTGTGTGCATGTGTGCGAGTGGAGAGTGCGAGCGACAGAAAAGTGGCGGTAAATGCGAGTCGGGTAGAGGAAAAGGTTAGCGGTAAGTTGTCAATCTGGCGGTAAATGCACAGTGCAGGCTACACCGTGTCATTTAATAAACGCTGCAGCTTCTCAAGACCGAGAAAAGCCTCGTTTGTTGTTTCCCCAACTGCTGGAAAAGTGAAGGGGGTCAGCCTTGAAGTTAGCGACAATGGGTTAGTCTAACCTGACAAGGCTCACTTAAAGTGGACCGACCATTAAGGTGGACCGGCTCTTGTCATTTCAGTGTCAATCTCAGCCGCTCCTAAACAGAGCACAGAGAAATGTCTGGCTGCTGAGTCTCTTTCAAGTTTTTCTCTGCTACCGCCACCCCCCCACCCCACCCCACCACTCTCACCCTCACCCTCACCCCACCGCAGCACCACCCCTAAGCAGTCAACCTAAGGGAAACACATGTTTTCTCTTCCACAGCTGATTTGATTAATTATTGGAATGATTGTAGCCCCTATTTCTCTGTGCCACCACAGAAACGTCAGGCATGTCTGACCACAAAGACGCATACACACACACACACAGAGCTTGTGGTGTATTGCCAACAATTCTTTCTGTGCGTCCTGTGTTGAATTCGAGACTTTTCTGTGCAGCGGTTATTTAGAAATTTTCGTAATTTACACAATTTGCTAAACTGCAGCCCCCGCACACTGAAAAAAAAAAAACATTTAGTCACAAGAACACTCAGACTCATACGCACCCTTTCACTTTCAGGGAAAGTCTCCACACACATGCATACATACACACTTTGTAATATGGTCTCCCATTTCCGTCACTTTGCATCTCAGATTCAGCTAAATTACAATATAATATGAAATCTTCCAAGGCTCACATTTTCCACAGGATGATGGAGACTTTCCATTACCATAATATTACCATAAGTTTCGTGTGTGTGTGTGTGTGAGAGAGAGAGAGAGAGAGAGAGAGAGAGAGAGAGAGAGAGTGTACTTGTGGTGTAGTTTCTCAGTGGTTTCTTGGGGTGTGGAGGGAAAGACCATTGCTGGAAGTGAAAACAGTATTCCCAGAACTGACTGTTTCTAAACTCCCTCACTTCCCAGGACCCCACCCCCTCACTGCCCCCTCTTTAACCAAAGTCCGCGCAGCTGTCTGAAGTCCTGGCACAGGGCTGTTGGAAGCATATCAATTATAAAAAATAAAAAAAAATACATCACAGCAAAAGGAAAGTGGGTTTGGAAAAAAAGTGTCATGCTTGCCAGGCACACACTCACTTTAACAGCTCTCTTAGTGACATTATAAAACAGGAGACATGCTGACAATCAACAGGTATGGGGAATGTGTAAATAGGCTTGAGTTAAAAAAAAAAAAAAAAAGTCTTGAAATGAACCAGGGGAATAAAATAAAGCTGCATTCCCACGTTCAGCAATTGGGAAACTACTATATTTGGGATTGGTGATGAAAAATAATCAACTTTTACTTGACAACTTTAAGTTTAGTTGCCTCATAACTTCACCCCGAATTACAAGCCATATTTCCTTGTTGTATTTCATTCACCCTATGGAGAAAGCGCTCCAGGTAGTAAAATACAAAGTAAAGACATTGGCAATGAGACTGATTCCCCTTCTACACGGCAATTCATATTTATTCAAGGTCTTTCCATTTTACAGTTTTCTGACAGTGAACAGGACCACGTAAATGTCGACATAGTTAATAAAAGTTAAGCAGAAAAAATAAACAGATGTTCAGATTACATGTGCTGGCAACAAAAAAGTTAGGGCTGTGTTTTGTAATATACTGTCTGTAATGTAGAGTCGATGACACTAGAGAGATGTCTATTGTCTGTGTATTTTTTTTTCCACACAGCCTTACCTCTTTATGTTTACCATTTTGATCCCTCTGAGGTAATCCTCTTGTCCTGTACGAGATGTTCCCTTGCCTGCCTTTTTACATCACCACATCTTGTCCAGAACACATTTAACCACTGTCCCGAGTTCTGGCTCATTGAGCATGCTTTCTAGACTACAGTTACACTTAAGCTCCAAACCCAAAATAAGAAACGGAAGACTAAAACGGAAAAAAAAAAACATTTTTTTCCTCCCATCTTTTGAGCTGTAAGAAGTATTTTTTTTATTGTTTTATTAGGAGTTCAATCTAGTAAAATACATGTTAAAACTCTGCCTTGCATTCTTCACATATCTTGTCCTTCATGCACCTCATGCCTTCTTGCTTTCTCTCTTTCAAACGGTTATGCACCTCGTACATAAAAGTCAATACCGCCGTGTATAAAAACTGAGACACAGAAGAATGTGGAGGAAAAAAAAAAGGCTGGACTGATTGGCGAGCATAAAGTGGCATACAGCGAGACAGACCTGCATAGAGTGGAATGCAGTTGAGTGCTCTTACATTCAAGTAGCCACGAATGAAACTTCAAGGCAAAAAGAGAAAAAGAAAAGTTTGACATCAAACTTTTAAAAAAAGAAGTGTGTGCAGCCCACTAAGGTGAGAGGTTCTGAAGCATCCGCCATCTCTTCTCCTCTCTCTCTCTATCTTACCCCTTAGGAACTAGGTTGTCTACGTGTATCTTTAAGAAGTGGCCATAGTATTGCCCTTCTCTTCTCTCTCCAGTTCCTCGTCCAAAGCTCCCTTTCATCTGCACTTCGGCTAAATTAAGGAGGTATTTCTAGAGGGAAGCTGAGAGGAGCCGAGGGTATACTAGGAGACAGAAGAACCGGGGATGCGGGAGGAAAAGTGGAGTGGCATACATAAAACTGGAGAGGGGGAAGAAAAAAAAAAAGAGGGACGCTGGTATATAGGGGCTTCAAACACTCTGCAAAGTAATGATAGAGACAGAAGAAGCTGGTTTGATTGCTCACAGAACAAAAAAAAAAAAGAGATTTTAAATTGGAAGAGAAGATAGAGAACTTTTTGTATCTTGTAATGTGGTGGAGTATATATACATATATGCATACATAGTGTATATTGTTTTTCTTTTTTCATTCATTCTGAGTAGAAATTGAGTCCACATATGTTCACAAACACACACATGAAATGCAACAATGCACTTGAGGAAACTTGGCTGTGTGCTGATCTTTCTTTTATTTTCAGGTATCAGGTGCAACTTTTTTTGTTTTGGTTCTGTTTGTTTTTTGATTTGAGTGATTTGTGTGTGCGTGCGTGCGTCTAATTGTGCTCCTGAGTGTGTGTGTGTATGACTGATTATGAGATTATATGCAGGTGTAGGCTGTAAGTGTTTTCACCTGCGGTGTTTCCGACCAGGGATCCTACGTTGCTCTCGTCTGCCACTGAAACAAAAGAAACATATGTAAATATGCATATATTAATGAACCACACACGCTCCCTTTCCTTTTGACTTCCACATTTTCCATTTCTTGTTGCCAAATGTGCAAAAGCCAAACTGCTGTCCATGTGTTCCTTATTCCTAAAAAAAAAAAAAAAAAAACCCAAATCCAGTTGTAATCTTTCTGCATTTCTCCTTCTCCTGGGCTTCTCATTTTCTCTCCATCATTCTCTAACACACTATAATTCTTTGTGTCTCTTTTTACATGATTGCAGTGCTAGCTGCTTTTTTTTTTCTCCTGTGATGTTAAGTTAGCCTCACTGCTACTGAAGTCATTTCCTTTCCTCTCTTCTCTCTCACTTCATTTGTCACTCACCCTCCCTTCTCTCTTTCAATCTCTCATCTTCTTTCTCTCTTTTCGCCTCTCAGTCAATGCTTTGCTCTCTGTCCCTTTCACCTTCTGCTCTTTACCCTCACCTCTCTCCTTCAGTGTTTTTATTTTTTCTTCGGTTACACTCGTCCCGTTTAGCGGCACCCCCCCCCCTCCTTCTCTGTCTCCTTTGTTCACCATTCTCTCCATCATTACTCCTTGTTAATCCTCCTTTCATTTTTACAAGTTTTTCTTTTGCTTTTTCTCCCTTCCTCCTAAAGCCACAGAGCAGCCCGATGCCAACAAGGAACACATTGACTAGTAGCACTTTGCCAGTACACACACATACACACTCAGACCACAGAAACCAAGCAGTAACATGGCTTCTCCCTACAAATACCTTTCTAATGAAAACCAAGCCTAAAGTGTAATTCTAGCTGTGTGTGTGTGTGTGTCTGACAGCATCTGTCTGCGGCAAATCAACACGACTGCCTCAGCAGCCCAGTAGTTTGTGGATCACGGTGTGCGTGTGTGTCTACTTCAGCAGATGTGTAGATGCCACGTGTGTGACACACACTCACACACACAGGCGTGTCATAAAGGAGGGAGTCTCACACAGATACCCACATGTAGACACACATACGCGTATACGGGATGTCACGTTGCATTTGAAAGAAAAAATCAAAAGTTTGAACTAATATAATTACTAACACGTTCATTCAGATTAATTCAAATGTAACCTGTGTAGCTTAATCCCAAACTGAGTTGTTGTTCTGTTCATATCCGCGGTGAACCAACCTCGAGACAAAGAGAGGGACGAACCCCCGACACAGGCGAAGGCAGAGACAGAGAGAGACAGACAGAGATGGAGACAGTGTGGGACTGACAGTAATAACCAGGGGAGGAAGTTCATAATCTGGAACTGATCTTAAATTATTCCTAAATTTTTAATTGGACTGGGGTGGAAAATGAAATCAGGGCAAATTAAATAAAAATGAAATTATGTAACTGACCCATGAATGAAATGCTGAGAATGCTCTCTCTCTCTCTCTCCCCCTTTTTTTTTTCCATTTTTTCATACACAAAACACTAACGGCCACCATTTACATAAAGTACTAATAAGCAAAATCTGATTTACATAAAGTTATGCAAAGGCAAAGTAAACTGACAAAGAAATATTTGCTAATTAATGCTCACGAGAGCGGACTATTTTGTGTTGATAGCAGAACTTCAGGAGGCTCGAGAGTCTCGTCGTGTTATTGATGTATGTTTGTTATCGCTACTACGACTGTCTTCCTGTTCTGTCAAAACACAGAAGATTAGAACCAAACCCCTTTTAACCAGAGAGCTTTACATGTGAAGGTCAGCCTCTTCACATCACCACAGAGCAGCCAGGCTTTCCGGATCTCTCTAAACAACGATTTGTCACAATGAACCAATATATCCTCCTAATCATAAGCTGATGTTGATGTTTTTTGGGCTGAACAGTTATCATACAAACTTAATTAGCTTTGTTTCCTCTTAGCTTCAGCTTTCTTTGCCTTGTTTGTGCTCTCCTGAGCTTTATAGAGACAGTGAGCAGGCGGGGAATAAGAACCCTTGAGGGATAATATCGATCCACAGAGATGGGAAATCCTCCCCTCTGAACTATTTCTGTATATAAAATACTTGTTATTACTGTTGCTTGATGGCGTTGAAAACACATCATGCCGTTCAAGCAAACATGAATCGACTCCAAATGTGTTTGTCAAGATCAAGCGCGTAAAAAAAAGGACAATGTACAGACACACACAGAACATACAGTCTGTTATTCATGTAGAAACGGATGCCTATGCTATTCAAATAGTTTCCTGCTCTTTTGTTTCATTTTCTCCCTCTCTCTCATACACACACACACACACACACATGCATCGAGAAATGGCAGAGGAGTCAGCTTGAGGAGGAGGACTGAGGGAAGTGACATTTGAAACAATAAGCTATTGTTGCGCCGCTGCATCCACTGTCATGTTACACAGATGTATGCACGAGCACGTACACGTATTTCCAAAGTTGACTTTTTGTAAAATATCAACTGAACCCTCGCGTCAGAACTCAGCGATCAGAGAGCAACAGGTGAACGAAGCGGGATCGCGGAGGTTGCGATTTGTTTGCGTACATAAAAGAGCGTAATGAAGCACGGTTAAAATCCTGCGACACATATTGAGACTCGTTTATCTTTTCTTTTTTTTCAGAAGGTAGAAGAATACATGCCGGTTAGAGGGAGAAAGAGAGGACATGTTTGAGTATCTGTAGGTGTGTGTGTGTGTGTGTGTTCAGTATGCAGTACGTGTCTGTATAGGTGTCAGTCTGCACGTGGCTCGGAGGGAACATGCCGTCGGTGTCACAGCCATGCATCAGCAGGAATATTTAAATCTCTGTGCAGATAAGATGCATGCAGCCACCATGCAGAGTAGATAAACAGAAAAATCTCCCCACCAGTGTGCTGCGGATTCGTACCCAGGTCCATGCTCTTGGAGGCTTTAACATGCTGGAACTGCCGCTGGTTCTGGTTCTGGGTAGGAGACTGGGGCTGAGCTGGGCCAGAGGTTTCCCTGGAAAAACATTATGAGACAAAATGACAACAGACACGTTTTAAAGCATTCAGATGAATTATTGTGGTATCTGTTCACACATTTGGTTTTCAGTTCCTGAGATCTGTTATATCTGTTACTTTTCTTCTTTAATTACAGCGTTGTTTATTTTATTTCCTTAATTTGTTTTGTGTGAAGATATATCTCATGCAGATAACGTGCAAATTGAACTGAAACTGGCTTACTGTAAAAGCAGAGCCAGTGTTGCACTTTGACAAACTACAAACAACGTGACATACTCGGTAGCACAAGACACACACAGACAAATGTATGCTTGCAAGTACATGCAGATTAACATGCACTAGCACACACCTTTCCTGTATGTAGGAGTATTGTGTAGAGCTTCTTAATTCCGTTTCATGTCCACACAGCTCCCCCTCCTCTTCCTCATCCATGTGGGAATAATTCCCATTAGTCGCTGAAAAGCCAAAAGAAACAAACAGAGTCGTGATAAGATGCAGCCAATCACAACGTTAAGGTTAAGATGAACAAACAAGCTGGAGCTGGTTTGAAGACCTGGTCAATGAGTGTTGGGAGGTTAGAGCGGTTCTGATCAATTTCAAACAGGAGGCCAGCAGCTTGACGGGATCGTGTGTTAAAATTGACGTAGAACAGAGATGTTTCTGTGGACGTTATGACTTTTTTCAGCCACGGGTGAAAGATTCTACTGGAACAGGCCTCAATTCAGTCTGACCACAGCTGACATTCAAAAAGCAAGAAAGATTAGATTTGTTTTTTTAGGAAGGGGGGTCAATTTATCCATTTACATACTACTCAGTTCAACTGGAAAATAAGCCACTTACAACAAGGATACATCTGAACAGTAGGTTAAATGGAAAGGTAGAGATAAACATAGAGAGACAGACAGATAGAAAGCAGTTGGATGATGAAAAAACACAAGAGAAACAGGAAGAGGATGAAAAGCACACAGCAAATGCTGCTCTACATCTGCAGAAGTCGCTGCAGATGTATTGTCGTGATATAGCTGCGTCTGCTTGATAAACGAGTTTATGTCAACTTGATGCGTGCGCACGATTTACTTAGTCATCACTTCTTCTTCTGAGTGCTTAGCTGCCACACGACACATGGCGGGATTATTGCACGATCGTCGCTGTGTCTCCTCTCCGTGCTCGCTTGTGCACATGTGTGACGGTGGAGCTCGAGAGGACAATAGGAGCGTCTGAAGATATCGCATCCTCTCATCTCTATCCCTCCCTCCCTTTTTCTCTATGTCTCTCTCTCTCTCTCTACACTAATCACCTGCTTTATTTTTCTTCTGCTCCCATTCTTGCAATCTGATATTTTGGCTGTCATTTATCTCTCCTTTCAGATCTCCCATAAATCATTTTATCTCCCACTCACTTTTCAGCCTCTTCTTTTTTTTCTCTAAACTTCCTCCCTCCTCCTCACTGCCAGCACCTTAATCAGCTGAACTGTCAAAAACACATTCTTCTTTCACCTTCTTTCTCACACTCACACACACACACACACACACACGCACACAAATCTGTTCTCACTGACTCCCACTCTTTGAAGTGAAAAAAGGCATTTGTTGTGTGGATGATAGATCAATAGCAGTTTGCTCCAATAGCAGATATATGAATCCTCTTCTTTTGCACTTTTTTTTTTTTCCTCCTTCCGTCTGTATTTGGCTACAACTTGTCTGTCTAATCATCTCTCTCTCTCTCTCTCTTTTACTCCCAATCTCCTCCATCCTTCCTCCACCACCCTTTCCTGTCTTAGGGGAAACCACCGTATCAAGAATCTTACACATAAATCATATGGGTCTATGAAAATCCCCTCCAGTTTAGAATAAATCTTCTAAAAAAAAGGAAGGGCCTGTATCATTTAAAGATGATTATGTTTTCTGGTCAGAGTGAAGTTTAATTTGCCTGAACAGTAATTTTATATCAACAACTCATGACAGAATGATGAATTGATGGTGACTTTCACTTTGATGGGGGCTCCAAAGAAATTATCTGTCCTTGTATGATGTAATTGTGATTTCAGATTGATAAATGTTGTATATACTGTAAAACACAATGTTTATTTAAGACATTTTAACCAATTTAAACACTTTAGGCCATGTAAATACCATAAAGGACAGCCTTTATGGAACTTGTACTTGAAAAAGAATGAATTGTCAAAATTGACGTAGCAGAGGCCGACATTATCTTGCTGGTTGATCCCTTTTATAGATGTGTTTCTAAGCAACATGACCGTGAGATGCTTGTGCACGTGTGGGGTAGAAAACAAATTAGAATGACAGAGTTTATGAGCAATGATGTTTGGTTTCCCATTTTACAAAGAATTGAGAAATTTACCTCCAAACAGCAATTTTACTGATTTCTAACAAGTTACTTTATTGCTAAAAAATGTTCATATATATATATATATAAGACCCAAAAAAAAGCTCCAAAAACACTGGATCCTCCACTTCCAACAATGCAACTCAATAGTGCTCTTCATTGAGGCGCCTTTAGACTGCGCAACAATAACGACTGTAAGTTTATTGTGTGTCACCAGACATGTCATCTGCTCACGTCATCCATCTGCACCACTCTGATGTTTTGAAAATGCAGCAAAGTCAACAAAGTTCTTCTTTGTTTCACCTCCATTGTTTTGGTTCTTGTGCACCACAAATGTGTTAAGAAGAACACATCCATGGTGGTCCCTACATATATGGTTTGTTTGTAGACGTGGATCGTAGCAGCAGTCTCATTGTGAGAGTATGGTCTTAAATTTCTGACACTGTCTCGCACCCCGTCAGTCGTCGGTGGACGTCTCACAGTGCAATCTAGGACCACCGTTGTGGTTTGACAACCAAAGGTTTTGGTTTCTCTCACAATGTCAACTTTCATCTCAGACAGCCCACAGTGGAACAGTGTAAAGGCACCTTTAGACAATACCTGCCTGGTAAACCCCTCCATGTCTTTCAAACTCCAGACCTCTAGTCAGGGTTTTCCCACCAGACAAAGGTGGCGAAGGCTGGAGAACATGTGTGGTGCAGCATACATGGTTTGTGCATGCACCTTAAGAGTGAAAAAATCAGGATTTGACAGACGAAAGTGTCCATACAGATTTAAATTTTATACCAAGATGTAACAAAAAGATGAAATATAAAGGTTGTGACAAACTAAAGTGTTTATTTTGTAGGCCTGGGACGATATGCTTATCTCCTGATTCAATACTATCACAATACTTGATTAGATTCAGAATCAATTCTCAATTCAAAACCAATTCTTGATTGAATGAATAGAAAAGGGGGCACTTTCAGTCTCTTGCTCCAGTATACTGTGTGCCAAACCACTGACCTGTGTCCTTAATCCACTGAAATACAATATGAAACAGAACTCACAGATAAGATAAATGGTCCGCAGCCTTTTTATATTTTTAAAAGTTACGTGCATTAATTAATTTGAATGCATCTTATAGTCTCCTGTCTGTATGAGAGTAACAAACTGAGGGGGAGCTGTGTTGTTATTAATGTCATGTCTCCAGCAGCGGAGAGCAGCCTCTCTGCTGCACCGGTAGCTCCGGGGAAAGACATGGCTGTCCAACACGCTGAGCAGGCACATGGTTTCTGAGGTGAAACAGACTTTCTTCACCTCAGAGTTGGTTCAGGTTGTATTAATGCTGCAGTGTGTGTTGGTCATTTTTCTGCTGGACTTCGCTGCTCCGCTCCGCTAACATTAGTCTCTGAGTTACGGCGTAGAAAGTTCACACTACAATCACATTGGTCTCACAAAGGTAATTATTGATTCATTAAATCAAAACATGCTTTCAACTGTTTCCTGTTTTGAAGATTAATTACAAGATAACTCTAGCACGCTGTTGACTGTCCGGGTGCTGCACTGCCCTCCAGTTCCGCCTTTTTTGTTCCGTCAACATCACGTGCCAGAATTTTCAACAAAGGTGGAGGCCAGTAATACAAAGGCGACCCGTCTTTGAGTTAGATAGGCAGGGAACACCCTGCTGCTAAATTAGTACTCACCAAACCCAAGCGGAAATAATCCTGTTGCCATCATGAGGGTTATTTTCACAAAGCTGACAACGGTCCTCCAGAGGACATTATATGATTGTTTTTACAGGCTAAGTAGTATCCGTTATGATGAGTTAACAGATATTTATGTGTCAAATCTGTGAAGCGCCGCTTTAGAGGAAATACAAAGACTGGTGGGTCGTTTGGGTGTACAAAACAAAACCAATTTTAATATTCTTCGATTACAAAAATTGGGAATATTGCATAATATTTGAAGCTAAGCTAAAACTGTATTTTATTTTAGTTCATCCCATCAGCGTGATTAACTCTCCAGAGAGTGAGAGAAAATACAAAGAGACAAGAAAAGGAAAAAGTGAGAAAGAGGAAGGTAGCGGACAGAATGAGATGCAGCGATGGATTTGAGATAAAGAGAAAGAGCTATAAAATGCAAAAAAATAACACATCTGCATAAATACATATGTAGGGACTCATTAAACTCAATTTATTCTTCTGCAAATGCAAACATCAGTGCGAGAAAAATCTTCATTTTAATTTGGACTTCAATACCACATAAGATGGATTCAGCATGTGAAATAGTTCATTAGGAGGAGTGAAATAGTGTCAAGTGCACAAGTGTACACACACACACACAAACAGAGCCTGAGAAATGTGCTACATAGTATGTGGACACACACACACACGGATAACACTAGAGCGTGCATGTAAATGACACCACAGCCGAGGTGAATTTGAACAGCGACGTGTGTTCAAGGTCAGAGCTGTTTATCAGATGCAGTGTAAACACACAAAAAAACAACACTGTTTGATACTGGCCACCAATCCCATCCCTGAACCAACACACACACACACACACACACACACACACACACACACACACACACACACACACACACACACACACACACACACACACACACACACACACAGCAGCCATCGACTCAGTTCTAAACAAGCAGAGATATCATTCTGAAACAAACATACACAAATACACACTTTTTTTTAACAAACAGGCACACATGCACTAATGGTAACACAAGCATGTACACGTATACAGTCAGGCGAGCATGCTCAGTCACGCACACACACACACACACACGCACACACACAAGCACATAAAGATAAATAGGAGTGGGAGTGGATAGAGTTAGTGAGAAAGAGCGATATGAAACACACGGCACTAAAATAACTCTTTATAACAGGCTGAACCCTGCAATAACAAACAAACAGCAGAACCTTGAGAAAAATAAAAAAACGTGGAGAGAGAGAGAGAGAGAGAGAGAGAGAGAGAGAGAGAGAGAGAATGAAAGGGAAAATAGGGCCAAAATAGTCTCTAATTAAAGTTGCACTGTGAATGACAATATCTGTTTTGTTTGTGTTTATTTTTAGTTTGTTTAATCTTGAAGACATAGTTTATTTTTCATCATTATTAAACTTATTTAGTGTTTTACTGAGCTTATGGCAAATGATGTGCCCACCTTTGATGCTTGCTTCAACGGCAAAAAATAAAAAATAAAACAGAAAAACAAAATAAATCAGGAGTTGAACGGGGTCGGAATTAACCAGAACGCTGTTCCAGGAGGCAACATGAGAAATAAACAGTGTTGGAAATTGGTTTTATTAGAGAAAAATGTCTGTGTTGCCAGTGTGTGTGGTCAGTATAAATATGTATCAGAAATTAGTGGGGAGCAATTTCATAAAAAAAACATGCAGGGATCCCCCTAACAAATTCCGGCCATTCTTATCACTGATTAAAATGGGAAAAGAGCTGAAAGTAGTTGTAAAAAGCGTTTGGGAATACGTCTTTGTTAAGTGCAAACAGTCAAAATGATCAAATCAGCATTTGTTTGAGTGTTGTTGTGTCAAAATAAATGCTTAAAAATGCTTCCTTTAACTGAGAATTTGATTTAAAAAAATAATGTACAATGTAGATTATCATGGCATATATCATGGCACTTTAAAAACACAGGAGGCTGTACTTATTATAATATTATTATATAATATTAATATAACAGTGGAAAATGTTTGCTATGTTGGTTTGAACATATAATTTCCCAGCAGTACCGTTTCCTCAGTTAGCCCTTGTATTTAGTTCAAAATACTAATAAAAGATTACAATGTTTATTTTTTTTAATTATAACTTGGTTTGAGGAATATAAACATGTTTTTTTCAGAACCCGATTAAATTTAACAAGATATGCCAAACTTCTCAATGCATGAGAGTTCATTATTATTATTATCTTAACAAAAAGCCGATATGCAATAACTTTGTCTTATTAAATATAAATAAGCTACATTTCCTGGTGTCCTAATTTAGATCTGGAATATGCAAGCAAACACTGATTAAACAAGCCTAAGAGTTTGACCGGGGATTCTACGCCAACCGTTTGATACTTGAGAAGCAGTTCTCAAATAGGAATTTAATTGTAAATGCTTTAAAAGTCTTTCAAAAAGAGCCTGCAGGTCTAGAAGAAATTCTTATTTTTCCACTGCAAGTTTTCACATTGTGTCAAAGGTTTTTTTGGTGTATTTGCATGAACTGTCCACTGCTATGCTCCATACTGTTATATCTGATATACCCAAAGACAAGATAAAGAGAGAAGAAGCAAGAACTGTTTTTTTTCCAGGATTCAAAATCAATAATGCAATGAAATAAATAAAATCAGAATAGAGCTATATGTAAATATCCGTTAGCTTGCTGACGAACAGCTGAAGTGAAAAACCTCCGCTCACCGTTAGATGCATAAAGATTGTTGTTCACCATGGGAGGGTGAACGGGGCCGTTGGTCTGACTGACCAATCCTGTCAGGCCGTTCACCGGGCTCATCAGTCCAGGAAGGCTAGAGGAGCTGTCAAATGAGCGGTTGGGTGACACTCCGTGTTGTTCCTGCAAAATGAAGGTAACAAAAATACACAATTCATACAGACAGATCACAAAATAAAGACTATCGAATAGTTTCCTTTTTATACTTTTTTAAAGGGGATATATCATGCTTTTTTCACATTTTCTGATTTTATGTAATTTATATATTGTTATGATGCCAGATGTCTGTGGTAAACATGGTTAAAGTTCCAAAACTTGAGTGATTATATGTAAAAATGCTCCCTAAATGCTCCGTTTATAAAGTTACCTCTACTTCCTCCTCAAACTAACATCAGATTGTTCACGCATGCCCACAAACAGCCGTACGTTACATAGCCTCTGTTGCTACGGTTGTTTGCATTGTCCACTCGCATTTTTCAGATCGAATTTTCTCTCAGACATGTAAAGATGTATTTGGTTCAGTTTCCAGAAGCTACCCAATCAGAACAGAGCAGGCTCATCGGGTGGGAGGGCCTTAAAGAGACAGGAGCTAAAACTGCCTGTTTCAGACGGAGGCTGAACTGAGGGTCTGAATAAAGAGCTGGTATAAGATAAATAAGGAGTTATTTTTGAACCATGCAAAGATATTCCAGTAGAGTAAGAAAGATAGAATAAAAATATAGACCTGGAAATGTGCATAATATGTCCCCTTTAAGCAAACAAAAACAACTAACTAGCTAACTAAAATAATGAAATGAACTCTAAATGAATCATGAAATAAATCATAAATAACAACATAATACATGAATAAGGTACAAATGTTTGGTATGCGGACTGCGTTTAAATGGAGTGATGACCAGAGGAGTGAGTTAGGGCTTTGTAGTTGTCTATTCAAACACAATTAGATGTCAAGGAGATTGAATAAAAAGAGAGTGAAAGGATGGTGGAGGATCAAGGTAAAAGACCTGTTTCCCATGACCCGTGGGTTGTAACTGTCTTTAACACCGCTACACTCGTCTGTGTCTGTATGTGTGGGGGGCAATGACAGTCTTACTGACACTAATCCTCAGGGAGGGTTGGCCCTCTAACAATCAAACAAAGCAGGGATTTCAGTCTTGATGTGTGTCTTTTTATGTGTATTATTTCTTTAGGAATTTAATTTGCATGTATTTGTCATTTGTGAGCGTACTGTAAGTAGAGAATATTCTAACCCTTACCCATTAACATGTATGCATATGTATGCAATTTAGACTGTGTGGTGCAGTGTGTTTGGGTGTTTTTCTGTGTATCTGCGCTGCATAAGCCCTCCACTCAAACAGCAAAAAAAAAAAAAAACATATGTGTAATAAATCTGCTTTGTCATCTTCCTCTTGACCCCCCATGAACACCAGCACCTGCCCCACTCACAGCATCTCCACCGATTCCCACCCAGGAGACACCACTCTTCACCAGTCCCCCCCCTCCCCTTCCTGGCTCTCTCCCAGCACGCATCCCATTAGCCGGTGTCATAGTGCAATCACTTTATTCTGTAAAAACAAATGGTTCTCACTCTCCAGACACCGAAGAAGTGATTGTTGAGGTATAAAAACAATTTTGCTTTACAAAAACCTGTTTTTATGTTCAGTTCTTTTATACTGAACTCAAAAACCTAAACATGGACTGAGATGCAAATTAGATTCAGCTTGACACATCATACATTACATTTATTATATTTTTCCTGTGTTGACCTGGATAAACAAACAAATACATTATGGCTGCTGGATCCATAAATGTTCCTTCATTTCAAAAATGTCTTTTAAACGATATCCTCAGTATTACAGAACACAGAAACTCAGGAGTATCCCAGATAATGTAACAGTCCTTTAGGTTTAAATTGTGCTCTCAGCTCTCATAACTCATTTGCTCCACTTGAAAGCAGTTTGTGGTTCTTGTCAAGGTGTTGGCATGCTAAAGAAGGTCAGGCTAGAGTAGTTCCTCCACAAAAGAGTGCTATTCCTAAACACTTAATATTAGTAAGGAAAGGTACTGGGTGCTATGAAGTCCTAACCCTATCATACTACAAAGCAGGGTACTTCATCGAAGTTCCCTTATGCCTAATATTGACAGTTATACAGAAACATGAAAAAATTCAGATATTGTGATGTTAAGGAAACAGCATCAGATTATCGATATGGAACTTGTATAGAGCCATTGTTATTTAGCATGATGATGTTTGAATAGTTACTAAGTGAGAAGGACCAGCTGGATAAACTGTGAGATTAGAGAGAGCTGGCTGAAGATGAATACAGTAAGAAGAACTGAGTGTAAAAGAAAGAGTAAAAGGGCACATACAGGAAAAAAAAAACATCAGAAGAGGAAAAAAATAGAACGGTCTACTTCTGTAATGTTAAAAGCATCAATACTGAAGCCTAAAAAAGGCTTTTAAGGTATAGTCTCTTATCTATCTGCCTTTATCTTCCTCTCTTTTTATCCATTCTTTTCCACTCTTCAAGACAAAGAGGGAAAACATGGATGCAACTCTTTGATGTTGCTAACAGCTTCCACCATCAAGCTATTGGCAGGGGGATGCCCTAAGCCCTGCGAGCCCAAGCACACAACTACATGCACGCATGCACTCAGTTGCCAGTTTATTAGGAAAATAAATCCTACCTTTGAGTTTTGTTGAAATAGTTTTAGAAAGGTGGGTTTTTTACAACTATAGTGTGTATTACATTGTGCCGAGAGGTGTTTCTAATATTTTCTACACCTCATTTATATCAACGACTCTAAATTCCCATTAATACTAAAACCTTTGTCCTCTGTGTGGTCTCTCTTTGCGTTCATCTATTTATTTGTCTGTGTGCTTGTTGTGTTTGTGTGTGTGTGAGCATATCATCCAGGGTGTATATGTAGTGGGTTTTTTTCCCCCCACTACCGGCAGGCCATGGCAAAAAGCCATTTACACTTGTGTGTACAAGGGATTGTACAAACATTCTGCAGAGCCACGTAAAAAGGCATCAGCTGAAAAGCAGCCCGAGATGAAAAGCATCTTTTTACTCATAAAGAAAAGAGATACAGCTGAGTGAAGAACACACACAAAACAAGCACACTGACACAAACACACAAAAAAAAAACTGAAGTGCAAATGCTCTTTTTGCTGCTGCCGCCGGTAAGAGCAGAGAAGAGAGCAGGGAGACTAGTGTCAAGTATGCGAAAGAATGGGTGGAAGGGCTAAAAAGTCATCATGTGTAGAAAGAGGCAGAGTCAATAGACTGCAGGGAGAAAAAAAAAAAAAAAGATGCTGTAGTCATTGAGAGCCAAGAGAGGGGATAGGAGATACTGAGTGAAGATAAAAAGAAGCACGCATGTTTGTTTTCTTCTTAGTCAAGTGACAGAGGCATGTTTGCATTCTCACAGTAGGTGTCCCAACCTAGATTCTGCCTTTCAAAAGGTAATAAAAACATACTTAATTCAGTATGTGTTTCACATTTATTCATCCATTAAAACATAAACATGCTCCTTATGTTCATCAGCAATAGCCTTCGTGTGGCTATTACACACATTCAGACCAGCAAGTGTGATTATGGTGAATATTAAAACCTAAAATAAACATTTTTTTCCCCCCCATATTCCACTTAATCTCAGATAGTGAATTTCAGTCCACAAATTTAAAGATCACCTCTAGACATGTCTTAGGACGTAAAAAAAATACTCTGCTTGGAACAATGAATTGTGTCTGACACTTTTTCCACAAAAATGTTTGTTAAAAATACTTAAAATGATAACTCCTTCTCCCTCATTGTATCTTGAATCTATGGGTAGTTTGACTGCTGGACACAAGATTCCTCTTGTTTCATTGAAAAGTCTATTTTTAGTGCATGTGCAGTGATGGCTTCAGGCTTCACTTGTGTAAGTTTTTTTTTTTTTTTACTGGCCCTCAATTGGCTCCGAAGATGATTTGTAATGTCACAAATCACGCTCATATGTGCGCCCCTTCACCTCAAGATTTTGGGTGAGCACAGTGAAACTCTACCCTTTCAGCAGATGAATGTGAAAACAGCCTTCTAGTGTTAAACTCTGTACATACATCATTCTGCACAGTGAAGCTCAAACATCCAGGTCAGGGATCAAAATACGAGAAAAACACAATTTTGACTGGAGGGAGAATTTAAAGTAAACATGATGCTCATTTTCTTGGAACTGTTGCCTTGGAAAATTATCTGCTGTTGAGAAAGTGTGATCTTGTGTTCCACTGTACTTTGTTTGTTGCCCTTTTTCACCTAAAACTCAAATGAATTGATGCTCTAAATGTGTGGGTTACTCTGTGTGTGTGTGTGTGTGTACCTTCAGAGCCCTCAGGACCACAAGCTGGATTGTCCCTCTTACATTTCCCTCATGTGACATAGAGTGGCGCAGTGTCTCCATGGCCACATGATTGGAGCGTCCTAGCAGCGACTCTCCGTTAACTGCTACCAGCTGGTCATTGATACACAGACGCCCGTCCTATAAGACACGCACATCAGCTTGATTGAAACATTCTGTGCACTGCACTGGATTTCAGACATATGTATGTTTTTACAAGATCATTGTTAGCTCAAAAATCATGCAACCTTATTTGCATGTATGTATTTGTGTGTCCTTAATTGATTAGCTTGATGTCAAAGTGCCTCATTCATTTTACCTTATGCTGTGTTTTCATTCAGCTGTCTCTTAATAAATGGCAGGAAAAATCTGACTGAACCACTTTGGTGATGTTTATAATGGGACACACACACACGTGGCTTTCACTGAACATCTCTTTTATCAAACCAAGATAAATTCGGGGCACCCTGGTGGTCTAATGGTTAAGGCGCATACCATATAACTGCAACATCCACGGCCAGGGGACCCCTGCTGCATTTCCCTTTCCCTTATCAGCTAACAATTTTAAGAAATGTGCACTGTTTTTCTGTATATTTTTGCTCATCTGCGTACATATGAGAATATTATGTCACCTTGTATGCAGCCCCTCCGTGTATAATGGATTTGATAAAGATTCCCAGATCCTCTCCCGTCTCCCTGGACTTGTTTCCTTTGAGGCTGATGCCCAGCCCTGCCGAGCCGGTGTCATTGAGAGGCACCTCAAACATGAGCTGCTCCTTCCCATTCTCCGAAATAAAGCCTGGCCCACGGGACACCTCGTCCTTCTGAGAGTGAGAGTAATGGAGGTAGAAGAGGAGAGACATCAAATGAGGAAGGGAGAAGGGTGGAAACAGGGTGAGGATGAGGAGACAGAGGTCAGCTCATTGGGTTTGAATTGTCTCCAAAAGCTAAAACTAAAAGCTTTTCCATTTGAGAGAAACCATCACAAGGAGCTTTTCAGCTAAAATTCTCTATGAGTGAAAAATTGCAGCCAGTCTATTTTCGAAGAAAAGAAGAAAAAAAAAAAAAAAAGGAAAATGAAAAAAGCCATTTGGACTGTCTGCTTCTTTCTTCATCTCTCGGCTAAGCAACATCAATAAAATGACCTGTGCATTTTCAAGAGGTAATTGGAGAATGTGTCAAACACAGAGAGCCAGAGAGAGAAAAATAGTGAGAGTGAAGTGAGTATAGAGAGGAAAGCATATAAACCAGAAAAAGAAACAAGAAGCAACAAGAGACTGTTCAGACAGAAATGACTATCATAATCCAAGAATGATGGTGGAAAAACAACATATTATCAACAGAGAAGTATGGCAGTAACGACTGCATCTGAGAGAAAGTTAACAGGAAAAACATTGGAAACAAAGGAAGCGAGTGGATCCCGCCAAATAAAAGTGTGTTAGAAGCTAGTGATTGCTCAGCGGGAGAGGTAACACTGTTGCACATATGGATTATACTTTTTTGAAATATAATGCAAGTAAACGTCCAAAAACACTTTTTCCATTCCAAATACTGAACAACCTCAGATAAACTGTTATTTCTGAAAGATTCGTTTTTAGAGAGACAAGAAACTTTTCTGTGGATCAGATGAGAAAAATAATTGAGTAGTCTGTAGCACAGCATGAAGTCCAAAACAGGAGCTTTGCAGGAGAAATTATATTATCTTATCTAATAACACAACTGATGTCGACAGTGATGTGTCATATTTAAACAATGTCCCCAGATAGATGTTCAAAGTAGACAATTAGTCATAAAGCAGATACTGCTCGGAGACGATTTGTGAACATTCAATACAAACTTAAAAAAGAAATTGTATTCATATGAAATCTGTGCATATCAACCACTGTGAGGTTAATGTATTAGTGAGGCATTTTGGGGAATATGCTTGTTTGTTTTCTTGCCAAGAGTTAGATGAGGAGATTGATACCACTTTCATGTTTGTATGCTAAATGTGAAGCTACAGCCAGCAGCCTGTTAGCATAGCTTAGCATAGCATAAAGACTGGTATGACAGGGGAAACAGCTACATTATAGCCTGGCTCTGTCTGAAGGTAGTAAAAACTTACCAGCTGCCCTAAAGCTTACCAATTAACATGATATATCTGGGTTGTTTTGCCGATTTTGTGAACAGAATGAGGCTAGCTGTTTGCTCCCACTTCCAGTCTTTGTGCTAGGCTAAGCTAACTAGCTGCTAAATATTTACCTCACGGATATGAGAGTCATATCGATCTCCTCATCTAACTTTTAGCCAGAAAGCGAGTGCGTGTATTTCACAAAAAAAATATCCAACTATTCCTTTAAGCTTTGGTTAAGGTATGGTGTGGTGTAGTGTAGGGGGTCATGATTTAAAAGGCATTCAAATATGCACTGGATGTCAAGGTTGTACTGAAAATTTGTTCAATGTGACCCTAAGACGACTGCACTGCACTGGACACAGAGATGTTTCCAAATGACCAGTTGATACTGGACATCATATCTGAAGTGTTTTCAAATAAAACATTTCAGACAGAGACAAAGCAAGTTTGTAGCATGAATAACTGTGTCTGTGAATGCATTTACATGTCATTTACATGGTTGACTTCTTGTGTCTGTGTACATGTTTATCTACATTACTGAGAGTATGTGTGTGTCAGAAATAAGAAAATGAAAAACAAAAAATAAGAATGAGTGTACAGTATGTGCTCATGGTAGAAAGTCTATGTCTGAGTGCCTGTCAAGCTTTAGTCTACATGTGGCTGTCTATGTACATGCATGACTTCAGTCTTACTCTTTATGAGCATGCCTGTGTATGTGTGTGTTTGTGTGTTTGCGTGGGTCAGCAGTGTCAGGTTTAAACAGTGTTTGTCTGTGGGGATTGTAGGTTTAACAACGTTAAGCCGACACAAAGTCCTCTACTCTGCAGAAAACTGTTTTCCCTGCTGCAAAAACTGCCCCCCCATCAGACTAACTGTCCAGACATGATAGGAAGCCCCACAACCTTGGAAAGAACTTCAAAAACACCCAGAAGAGAAATATTAGCTACTTTCTGCGCATAATTACGTTGAGAATTTATTAGACTCTGACATTCTGTAAGAGTGCTCGATTCATCAACTTTTCAGTTTTTTTTTCCACCGCCGATTCATTATTTATTTACCTGATTTAACTTCCCGTCTTCATTAATTAATGGTTTCTTTTTCTTGCACTCAGCACGGGACAGAACCAACGCCAGGATGAATTTAGAGACAGAGGACGGGTGTTGTTATAACTGTAGTAAAGTTTACACCAGCAGTTCTCAGCTTGAGGGTCAGGACAACCCACGGGTCATGAGATGTTTGATAGAATCTGACAAAAATATGCAAATGTATGTAAAGTTGTTTATCTGGGTGATGAATTCAATTTCCTTGTAAAACAATGAATAAGCACAGCCTCCGGGCTTCCTCCAATAATTTACCAGACAAACAAGCACGAGGAAAGAAAAACAAAATCATCATTTGGTGTCAAACCTGACTGTTCCGTCGGTTTTTACATCCAAGTGCTTAGAGAAAGAACTCGCTTCCATTTCGTGGCTTAACTCAAAAAAAAAAAAAAAAACCACAAAATTAAACAAGGCCTCCCTTTTTCATTAACTGGAATTGCTTTAAAACACACGCATGCACACACAGAAGTGGACATGAGCACAAACAAATTGCCGATGCACACTGCAATTTCTTGGAACGTTATTATTATTTCAGCCTCATTGCTATGATAGGTGGTTATATCTGTGTGTGATACTAAAATAATAAACAGTGGTGTGTGTCCACGTGTGTGTTTTTTTTCTGTTTATTGCTATGAAAAAAAAAAAGTGTTTGTATCTTTGCCAAATGAACTCTATCAAATCCATCCGGTTATAGAAAAAAGCTGTTTGCATAGATGAACCTCCTCATGCTGGTCGTTTAACATTTAAATGGGTTGCCACAATGATCGATCAACGGGACGATGCGCTATTAACAAGACGGCTCAGTGTCTGTCGGTGTGTGTGTGTGTGTGTGTGGGATGTGTGTTGTTTTATTAAACCGCACTAGAAATGTGTGTGAGAGAAATATGAAAAGACACACTATATTAAAATGAGCTTGAGCAGTCAACTATACACACGCACATACATAAAGAAAAATGTCCTTAACACACCCCCAAAAGGTCAGATGAACTATGAGTCAGAGGGAGAAATAGAGAAAGATGAATAAAGATGAAAATGAGGGAGAAGAAAAGAGTCTTGATTTTAGTTGTGTAATATTAGGAGTACACTGCTTTAAACTGTACGTGTATTTGTGTATGAGTGCACGTGTGTGAGGACACCTGCCTTCTACAACATGTTTTTTTTTTTTTTTTTTATTGAGAGCCTTCCAGATGCCCCTCAACCCAGCCATGCTGAGAAAATCTGTGTGTATATGCATGTGTTTGTGTGGAGAGTCCCATGCTGTGGAAATGACTGCCCAAGGATCCATCTTACAAGGCCAAACAACAGTCGCTGCTGTGTTTAAATGCGGCAGGAGGTGTGATAACGCACAAACACACACACACACACAAATGGCTGAGGTAAGGACTGCAGGGACAAAACCCGACATTATGGGCTATGCTTTTGACTTATAAAAAAATCACTGTCCATCACTGGCCCCCGTTGTCCAATCTCCCACCCCCCCCCTCTTCTCCCACTATCCCCTAATGGTCAGTGTAAAGGCTCTAGCTGGAGGACCGCAGACCACAATCTTGGTGTGACTGAATTGCTTTTACAACCATAGAGAGAAAGAAAGAAAGAGGATGAAAAGGCACGCACAAAAAACAGAGGGAAAGAAAGACAGAGGTGCAAACCACAGTGGTTTTTGAGGCTAACAGAAATGTCTGTGGATGAGAGAACTACAGGTGACCAGAGTTTGTATCTAGGGGATGGAAAGAGAAAAGGAATTGGTTGGCCCCCATTAATTTTTTCTTATATTACAGATTAAGTGTCTGTGAGGAAGCTGTACGGACAGATACAAATACAAAACAGTATGTCCTGACTCGTTGATGTTTCCAGTGATTTATATTATAACGAGTACAGCTCTAATACCATCAGGGTAATCTCCCTTGGAGCTGCATATTAGAGGTCAACACATGTGGGGTGGGGAGGCCTGCAGGTCCTGCGAAAAACCACAGCAGATGACGGCGGCGCAGGGTTCGCTTTCCGAGGCTACGGACGGTTATGGGTGGTCACGTTGTAATACGGGGTCACGGTGTGGGCCGGGCAACCTTCTGTTCAAGTGCAGAAGCTCGCCGCATGCGTACGGAATTGCTTCTTGGCACGTTTCTGAACCATATTTGTTGTCTTCTTCACAATGAAACCTTAGAAGGGGGATAGTTTATAGGAATTATTGGATAAAAATGTGATCGGGACTGGTGAGTGAGTGTGAGAGCAGTGGAAGAAAAGTTTGCTGGTCAAGTGGTTGCACTCAAAAAGCAGAAGAAGCGAGCATATACAGTCTAAACAAAGACAGGCTTGTCCAGACCTCTACTGGTCATAAAAAAAAAATCTATTTCTGTGTGTAATAATGATAG
Source organism: Thunnus thynnus (assembly GCF_963924715.1). Taxonomy (NCBI): domain Eukaryota; kingdom Metazoa; phylum Chordata; class Actinopteri; order Scombriformes; family Scombridae; genus Thunnus; species Thunnus thynnus. The sequence goes on from NC_089527.1 coordinate 10,893,558, forward strand.
AGGAAGTGTTAAACCGTTAACAAATCTTGTGGACATTTGTACTTATAAATCTTATAAATCTGAAGGTGATGTTAATCTCATTTTTTTTTTGTTTTGTTTTGTAGGAAGAACATCTTGCCATGACAATACCCATGTAGATCCCCAGCGTCTTGGAAGCAAATCTGACATATATGTGTGTGTGTGTGTGTGTGTGTGACACTCATGTGCTGAGGGCTTTAAGACACAGCAGCGACTTTAGATGATAGGATGATGAAGGAGCTGATAAACCTTCAATAAACAGAAGAGAGAGACACAAGATGAGACGGAGAGCCAGAGAGAGACGAAGAAGAGAGACATTAGACCCTTCTCAGCTCCTCTCCACTGGGATGATGGCAGCTCCTGCAGAGACACCAAGCTGCCAGGGAGTTTGTGTGTGCACGTGTGTGTGTGCACGCATGTGTGTGTGTGTGTGCGTGTGTGTGTGTGTGTGTGAGTGTGTGTGAGTGTGCACAAACAGGTCTCTGAGGGTGTAACAGATGGGAGATCTACTGTAGTGATTCTGTGAGGTCACATTGGTGACGATACCAGTGAGATGTAACACACACGCACACACACGCACACACACCAGAAACAGACAACAGAATGCACAGAAGCACTCACACAAACACACACACACACACACTCCCTTTCTCTCTCTCTCACACACACACACACACACTGGCTGCAGCGGTGATGGATGAGGGATAATCAGAATGAGGAAACTGTTCAATAAAGTTGTTGTGTTTTGAATGTTCTCTGTCACCAGCTGCCAACTGTTTACTGATTTAATATGTCAGTGTGTGTGTGTGAGGAGCATCTGGCACTAAGGAGAATGCTTCCTGTTGTGGAAAAAAAAAGACACAGAACAGGAAAAGGACAGACAGATAGTCAGCAGCTCATCACATACTAGATAGCAGCCTGACGGTATCACACTTAAACCTTTCAAATCGATCCTTTGCATCAGTAGACAAAGTGTGTATGTGGATGGTTTATATTCAAATCCTCATATATTGTCTTAGGCTGTGCCATTTCATTTTTCATTGTTTGTGCTTTTGTGTTTAAGGTGAGGTCTATGATGGTGAATCCCACTAGACTTTGCCGATCCATAAGTCATGTTTTCTAACTTAAATCAACATCATCACACAAAAACACAGCTAAAAAAAAACTATATACAGCTGATGTTTATGTCACATAATCTTTGTATGCTGGATTCATTTAACAGTGGTGTTGTGATATTTACCAGAACACAGTTCCAAGATTAAGCTAGGTTTCTTTTTTTGGGTCCTGGTATAAACTATAAACAGCACCTTCTTCTCCTTTTTGCTGAATCATATGACAAGAGTTTATCCTTCTAATGTCTTAAAATAATTACAGGTGGGTAAAGGAAAATAAACAAGGGCACCCGTCAGTAATATGCAAGAATAATTCAAATCCATGGAAGAACAAGAGAAAGGGAGGGAGAGGGAGAACAGGAGGTGTGAAAGGTCTGGAAGCAGAAAAGAGCATCATTGTTTCAAACATTAGTTTCAAGGCACTAGCCAACTCTGCAGGCGTATGCTTGTTCTTGTGTGAATAAAATGACTTAAAATGTCTTTTTATGTTATATGTGTGAGTAATTGCGTGGCACAAAATGCCTTTACAGACAGCCAACACAGCAGGTGGATGTATATTTGTTATGTTGTGGAATGTTTATGAATAGGAATTGTATGTCAAAAAATAAGTGACTTTGTGTGTGTGTGTGTGTGTGTGTGTGTGTGTGTGTGTGTGTGTGTGTGTGTGTGTGTGTGTGTGTGTATAGAGGTGGTGTAATGTCTTTGTTCTACAGTGAGCACAGACATTAGCAAGCAACACCAGATGGTGGGCTAAAATGAGAGAACGGAAGAGGGGGAGGAGAAGAAAGACAAGATCCTTCCATCATTTCATCATCATCCTTCTTCTGTTTCCTCTCCATAAACACAAACAAGCTGGCATAAAACCTTCATTTCTGATCATAAAAAAATAGAAACTACATCCATATAACTGCTTAAAAGTCTTCTAGAACATGATATGAAAAACATGCTGAAGCTGTATGTGACTCTTATTTGTATAAAACAACAATGTTGTGTTGCAGGAAACTCATTAAAACATCCAAACAAAGCGAAAATAATCTTGGAGCTTATGACCTGTCAGAGGCGGTAGGGGCAGAGTTGTTCCTTGGTACTCAACAATCTTTTCACAATAAGATGATAATGATAAGAAAAGGCGGTCAGTGCAGTCTTCAGAAAAGATTGGGATTGGCTGAAGGTCAGGGTGGTAGCAAAATAAACTACAAAAACTTGAAATTAAGAAAAAATTATATAAAAAAATCATTACTGTCCATGATCAGTATTCATGAACCATCAAGGCTTTGATATTTATTTATCATCTTCATAAACAATGCCAAGGCAAAGGTCCTGTTTTAAAAGTGAGATATCTCACTGAGCATGTGAAGTTTGATTTAAAAGTAGATCTCTATTTTGGAGAGTTTGGTTAAGTGTTTTTACACAAATGAAAACCTTCAGTCTGGCAGACAATTTTAAACCTAAAAAAGCAAAAAGATCAAGTTTATAGATAGACCTCAACAGTACTCGCACACTGGCAGTTTGCTGCTGAATGCGAAGCAGCCGTGATGATGATGATCAGTACCTTCAAGTCTAAAACTGTGGTACTCAGCTGGAAAATTGGTGGATTGCCTCCTTCTGGCTGAGGGAGAGATGCAGCCCCAAATCATAGAGGAGTATTTTAGGATCTTGTTTACAAGTGAGAATGAGGGAAACCTTAATCTAAAATCGGAGACCGTCCAGTGAGAGGTTGTCAACAGAAATGGCAGTAAAGTTGAGTGGAGGTTTGTGTGAATGCTGTTTCTGTGAAACAGACAACCTGGAGAATGTGCCAGCTAGTGAGGTGTGATCATACTACCAGGCATATGCTTGATTTCGAGGTGTGAAAATACGAAACACGGTGTGAAATTCATTGCTTGTTTGCACTCGATGCTTTGAAAGGACTTTATTTGTACTGTAAACCAAAAAAAGATGTGACCCGAAAACTATTACGAGCCAATCCAGACTTGGCAACAGCAGAGTACAGAGAATATCTCTGAACACGGTAAATGTGGCCACTTATGTGTTTTATGAACTTCTATCACAGTGACAGACTTACTAAAGATACATTTAAAAATTAGAGGCGAAAACTTCAACACTGAGGGTCAGTTTAAGGTTGCTTGACAATATTGCCTTCCAAAATAGCCAAAGTGATTGATATTACCTTTTTTGTTTGAGGAAGTGATACAGGTGGAGGGGAAATGTCTGGAAGACACATTAGTGCTGTTAGGTCACTGCTAGGTTTCTTGAAAACATGGGTGGGTTTGTCTGTGGATCAGACACTGGACACTAGCCAACGCAACCCTCAACAGGATAAACTGACCTCCCTTAACTCGGTTACTCTCCCCACCCTGTTCTGTCCTCAACACATTATTGTACACCCATTTTTTAATATTGTCCAGCGTTTATTCTTTAATGTTAACCATATCTAAGAAATGGGTTTTCATGAAAGGAGAGAAATTAGAAAGAAAAGTTACAGTTTCAGGTGTTTCATTGCTCAATACAAAATGTTCAAACGTACAAATATCAACAATACCCACACTAATCACGGCACACCCTCAACAGCTGGTAATGGATGACTACCACTGCCCTGAAATCCCCCCTTCCACACATACACTTATTGCACTACACTTTAACAAGTGTAAAACTTTAATTAATGAGTGTTTTTTCACAGCTTCACTGTGCAGAACTGCAATTGCACTTGCTCTAGAAAGCTGTTGTGACTGTTAAACAACATCAGCTGTTAATTAGACAGAGGTGAATTCAACTGGGCCCTACTGTCTGTCAGGAAGAGAGGATGAGGGCAAGAGACAGTCACTCAGAGACAGAAAGAGAGAGGCTGACACGAAAAGTCTGTTGATTTAAATACTGTACAAACTCACTCAAGATATCCCTTTCAAGCGAAAAGTGAATTTTAGCAGTGGTGTGAATGAGTTGGTACAATAATTAATTTCATCTCTACTTATCAAAAACCATCAAAGGGTGAATTCCTTGTTCTGTGTCCTGTTTGCAGGTTCACATCTTCCTCAGTCTTTACATCATAATGCTCAAAATCCACCCACCCACACCCACACACACACACACACACACACACACACACACACACCATCTACCTAGATTGATATATTCAAGCTGAGCTCAGCTCGCCTATGAGAAACTGCAGCTCACCCATGTAATTAATCAGTTCTCACACTAAACTGTAATGCAGAGTCAATCCATCAACTTTTCAAACTCGTTCTTTTATTCAGGGTCATGGGGCTGGAGCCTCATCAGTCTGCCTTTTGTCCAATACATCTCATCACCACATCAGTCCCATTTTGCCCAGATGAAATTTGCATTCTCATTAATTTATTTTCAGCAACAACTGCAGAAACTCTAACTCTCACATTAAAAAGGGTGTATTGGTAGATCTCCAACACCTCCTTATGGGCAACATCACTTTTGTTTTTTTTTTTCCTTTTGTTTTGTCAATGATGAAAAACTAACCTCATGAAAAATGACAGAATAGAGAAAAAGAGAACCAAGGACGATATGTGTCTGCATAAACAGCACTGAGCCAAACATCACTGTCCGTCAAAATAAATCATTATTTTAAATATAACAGAACGTGAGTATTCAGCCTTTGAAACTGATATAAGCATGCAAAGGCTTGGCACATATGTACACACCTTTACCTACACACACACACACACACACACACACACACACACACACACACACACACACACACACACACCAGCAGCGTCCTTGAGTCATCCGCTGGTTTGAGTTGCGCACCCCCCCCTTCCACCAAGACAGCAAAAACTAAGAGAACAATACTTTACCTATGGGAGATATTTTGCTGTAGATTGTATGCAGAAGGACAATACACTGGCATTTGGTATGAATAATACTAGACCAATGGGAGGTCCGTTTCCACTTTCCTGACCGAGTGAGTGATATTTTTGTCCAGTTACCATGTGGTCAGATTGAATGCCTGCTAGCTCAAAATTGAGGTAAAGTTGTCAAAAGATACAATTTACAAAAAAATGCAACCTAAAAGAGGCATCGGGATAAATTGAATGATGCGGTTTTTCCCCAGTTTACAACAACTTTCCATCTGGGAGCTGTAAAACATCATGATTCATTCCTCCAAGGAACTGGATACCCAGGGAGCTTTCGAGCATAGTTTGCTGTGTGACAGTATGGTGGGAGAGAAGTACCAGTAGAAATTCTCAGTGAACACATGTAACAAGATGATGAGTGGAGGTATTCGGCAACACTTATAAAACTCAAAAAAAGGGCGTCCTTGGTCATCACACAAAGAAAACTGCCTTAAAGATCAGACATATGCGTGCATGTAGAAAAACTCTGAACTGGATATAACACTCACAAATGATCCAGAATGTTAACACATGTACACACTCCAACACATTGGTCCCTTTCCTGTCTGCAGAAACAGAATTTCCTATGGGGCTCAAGGTCGCATGCACATGTGTGTGTGTGGAACTTCCTGGCAGCCGCTGAGGAAACATCAGTCGATAAGAGCGGAAAAAGACGGAAAGAAAGAAAAGAGACACTAAAGGCAACATAAAAGGCGAATACAATATAGCGACAGATGGAAAAAATGAACCAAAGACAAAAGTGATGGGTGGAGGGGAGACAAAAGCAAATTGACCTAAATAAAAATCAGTGGTCTTATAACATTCTGAGAAAGTACAGTAAGACTCCTTGTTATTCCCTTTGTGTCAGCAGGGATGCATGTGTGCTGCAAAACAACTGACACTTCAAAGTTGTGGGGAAAAGTGAGAGTCATCGCCGACACAGCAGCTATAATTGAAATGACAGTGATGAAACAGAACATTATGTGGCAGAACCTCAGTCGAAAGGATGGGGGAAGAGGTACAGATTTATTGCTCAATGAATGTGAAAGCAGATAGAAAAGAAGAAAATATTACAATACGGAAAATCAGTTATTGTGTTATTGAAAAAAAAAAATAGCAACTGTTGAGTTGAGTTGAGAGAGTGTCTGAAAATGACAAGACATTTCGAAAAATATATTATTTTGAACCTACAGTTGGAAAACATTGGAAAAGAACTACAATTGACATCAGTACATGCACACTAGCTGATCATGCAGAGTCAGATTGAAGGAAAAAGCATGGAAAAATAGAACGAGAGTGAATTGAAGAGGTTTATTAATCAAAACAGTGTTGAAATTCAGCATGAAACAAAGTTGCAGGGAAAGACTGGCACAAAATATGAACAATATCAATAAAAAGCTTCACAATGGGCGCACACTGTATTACATGATTACTTGGCAAGTTTAAAAAGAGAAAATGATTATTATGAACAGGGAAGTGTATCATCTTTCAGATTTATTCAGAAAAGCCCTTATTGACATTGTGGTTAATGTTTATATAAAAAAAGAAGCCTTCCTATAGGCTTCTGAGCTGTGCATCATCCAGGCAAGCCTGTTGATTGGACCAAAAATTGCAAAGTTAGAGAGAACTGACGTATGAAAATAAAAACTGATGTCTTTCTGGCTACCTTGTTAGATAAATGAGTAAGAAACCACTATCCTTATAACTGCCGCTTGACCAGAAAATCTGATTTGATTGGCTGAGGGTGTAGAATGGTCTGAGAATAAGGCATTGTGATTGGTTCTTACCATTTCTCGGGGCAGGAACATGTCTTCCTGCCGCAGGACCACAAGACACACACTCTCTCCCTGCCGCGTGCTGCGTAGCATACACACCAATTCCTCCTGGCCCACACCTGTGATATCAACACCGTTGACCTGCACACACGCACAAAGTAAAAACACCACCAGTGTATCATCAGTATATTTCTTTCCTTGTCTTCTCCTTCTTTACTTCTGATGTTTCAATGCCTCATGTCTTTTATATCCTTATAAAATCCACTATGCAGAGTTAGAGTGAAGATTCAAGCAGATGTCCTTTGTTAAATGATTACATGAGTCCTGTACCTCTAGTATGCGGTCTCCAGACTGTAGGCGTCCATCTTTAACAGCAGCTCCACGTGGCAGAATGTTTTTGACTAGAATAGGACCGGGGCCATGAACCGAAGAGTCTCTGGTTACAACAGTAAAACCAAGACCTTCCGAACCTAGACATACATACACAGATGCACAAATACACACAAAATAAATGAGAATTGAGAGGTGAGTTACAGTATGCAAGTAAACGTAGCACTACTAGGCCTACATTGACAGACGAATATTCTGTATAGCTGTTTACTCCCTGCTTCTATATTTGTCTTTCACAGGCTAAAAATCCCCCAGTCATCCTCCCACACACAAACACACACACCTTAAACTACTCCTGAGAACTATAACACAGTGTCTTTGACTCAGCTACTGAGTACATACTGTATACGTGATAATTTAAAGCCTCAGGAGATCGTGTGTGTGTGTGTGTTGCTTTAAACCCTTTAGCTATAAATGCTGCTATAGTATCAGCAGGTGTGAAGGTTTCAAAAAGGGTTCAGGTGTGGGGCAGAGAGGAGGAGAAGGGACTGAGGAAGAGAAGAGGTAAACGAGGCGTGAGTGTAACACAGCGGAAATGAGGAGTGAATGTTCTGGAAAGAGAAGTGAGGAAGATTAAAATACTAATCAGTGAAAAACATGTGCGCACACACACACACACATATATACACACACGTGTATGAAAGCACTCATGAACATGAATGCATGCACACAAAAAGACCACACACAGACACAGAGACCAGTTGTGTGTTTTATAGACCTCATTTAGTCTGGTCTCTTTAGCAGAGCCAAGTCAGCAGTTTGGTCCAGTATGAATTCATATCAGCAGAAATGAACAGATCAATAAAAACTTAATAGACCACGAAGAGAGGGAATCAGGAAAATGGAGAGAGGAAGGGTGAGAGGAAGGAGAGTCAGCCAGAGAACAGAGAATGAAAGCTGTAAAGAAACATGCTGAGTGAAAAGCACAAGAAATAAAGTGAGTCATACATTCAGAAAATGAGAAATAAAGAGGGTTAATAATGTACACTCTAAAAATAAGGGAGTGAATGTGAAAGAAAAATTGAACTAATATATATAAAAATAAAAAAGAGCAGATTACTTCTTTTTATGCTGATCTGATACACATAATGTCCACACACCACACCAATTTTAAGTATTAGCATTATGGTAAGACATTATCGACACCATATAGATAATCCATATTGCTACAAAATGGTCAAAATAACATGTATATTTATTTTATTTATTTATTTAATATGTAAATGTTTAAAAAGGGAACAAAGTGAAACCAAAGGACAAAAATTAAGAAGCTACTTAAAAGATGAAACACAAGTTTCCAATTGTCAGTGAACACATCAACTCGCACACACAGAACAGTGCTGATCCAAAATCTGGACTCTGTGCGAGTGAGGCTCTGTTGTGTAAGCCAGGTGTTCCTCACCTTTCTTTAGGTCAATCCTCAATCTTCGTCCTCCTCGCTTATTTGTCACCAAGCTGGAGAGGGCAGGACTTTTCTTAGGAAGAGGGCTCTCACTCCTCCCCTTGGGGGTCTATGTGGGGAATGTAGAGCATTTAAGTCATTCTTACAGCACTACATTTGAATTTGTCACATTCTTCTTGCAAAAAATTTCTTGAAGCTTTGTTTTAAATTGCTTGGTGAACTTTTAAATTGAACTCTCTTTTATTCATAAGACATTTACAAAATTATAGAGGTGGGTGAAGTAATAGCCTAGATACGAGTGACTCCTATGAGTCACCGTTGCCATCAACATCTTCAGCTTTGTTTACAGAATTGAAGATGTGGAGTATTTTCTGTTATTTTCATGTAACGAAGGGAAAAACAAAAAATCAGTCAAAAAGAACTATGAAATAACTTCTGGTTTAGTTGTTAGACTTCAAAGAGGCTACAGCAAAGTTGGATTTTCCAAATAAATCCACTGCACTGAAATTTTACTGCTAGGGTCTCGTGGTGCGAATCGCCTCCCAACAACAACAAACAAACTACTCTCTTGTTTTTGGACTACCGAAAGCAACGAAGAGAGCACAGATTAACTGACTTGTTCAAAATTAAAGCAGCCAGATACTCAAATAGGACTGGAATTTGTTTTTTGTAACACTTCAATGTCAAACACATTTCATGGAAAATGTAGAGGGAGTATCACATAAAGCCCACAAAGCTAAATGTGTATACTGCATGTAGGGAAACATCAGAAACGAGCAACAAATGTAGAGCCCTGCTGAAAGTTTATGAAACACTGCTCCAACGCCTGCATCACAACATCATTTATTTTTGTTTTGTTTTTTTTTTCAGTTGGGTGCCCAAAAGAAATGAATTCGATAATCAGCTGTTGCTAAGTAACTGTTGCCTCGGTGCCAGCTGTTTTTCAGATGTCAGCCATGTCACTATGGTTATGTTGACGACACAATTACATGCGTTTGAATAAGAAAGACTCACCAGTTCTTATGAAAGAAATTCATTGGATTGATAGAGCAATATTTTGGGTCAAATCCCTAAAATCATGTTTTTTTAATACCTTCAATTACAGTTCATGAACACCTCCAAGTTGTTGATGTCTGGGGAAGCGTTTAGGGCTTGTATGTTCTCCAGGAAAGTTCTCCAGTTTGTCCAAAGAGCTTTTGTTGATTTAGTTTCTGGTCAGACATCTCCACCTTTTCTATATTTCTTTAATAATACTTCATCTAACCATAAATAAATATGTTTTTATCCATTGATTCGTATATTTGCTTAGTCTTTTTTTTGTGGATTTCAGTTTTTAGATCGTATCAGTCTATATTGACTGACTGAAACCAGTGAATAATTGAATGTGAAAGTTTATTCTTGGCCTTGGAAATAGTAGTTTGATGAAAAATATTAATATCGAGGCCCATTTGCTAGCTTTTACCAGAGATTTTAACCACATCTTGTGGTTTTTCTCAGTGGGTAGTGGTACTGAGCGGTAATGATAACTGAGCGAACTCTATCCACTGAGGAAGACTGCAGAATGTCATTGAAAGCTCTAGTAAAAGTTCACAATGTCAAGACGTCCGCTGAAGTCAGGTTAACATAAAGCAGAGCAACTTACGCTCGCAGCAGCTTCTAGAGTGGCAGCGTCCTCTGCCAATCGCATGGCTGGATTCTCAGAAGGTTTAAACACGGGTTTGGCTTTGACAGGTGGAGGCGGTTCTTTGGTCTTGGTAATTCGGGGGCTGCCGTCAGGGCCGCCGCTGCTGTTAACCAGGTGCCCTATCAGACTCTTCTCGTAGCGTTCTCTGTTGGAGGAGGGAACTACTTCCAAACGGACAACTGATGAGCGCATCGCCTGACGAAACACTTCCTGGGCTCTGGGAGGGTGAAGGAGAGAGAGAGCGCGAGAAGGAAAAGATACAGAGGAGGGGTGGGTGATTGGTGAAGGAGAGGAAGAAAGGGAAAAAGAGAGATAAAGTTTTGCTCAACAAGTGGGTAAAGTATGGCTGCTGTATGTAGGACACGAGTATCATTTATTACACTAATTATGCCATTAATCACAATTATGTACAGTATGATGTTACCAATCTCTGTAACAAGCAAAGTAATTATGAAAGCATATATAACTCAATTAAGAAAAAAAGATTTAATAAAAGATTCACGATATAAACCAGATTATAAATGACAAATTAAAAGGGTTCCAATTAATTGCTAATTATCTAAATGGAGCCTTCGATTTTCAGAAAATTGTAATTCATAGGCTCGTATGTTAGGCTCATATACGTATGTTAACCTCTTACCAGGCACCCCATTTTTTTTGTGCACAAGCCTGAAAATGATATATTCAAAATAAGAAGGTTACTGTTCTTCAACCCTTTTGATTGTAGTCATGACCCTGGTCTCATTAAAACGTAAATCTTTAAATTTTACAACCAAAAAGTCAGAATGAGTATAAGTGATCCTGAAAATAAGCTAAAGTGGGACAGTGTTGCCTAACAGGTTAACTAAATGGATTTCAAATGATTGTCAACTGATGAGTAGCGCTGCAAGTAAGTATTTTAAATCCTGAATGACAACTGCTTATCAGAAGTTACTTGTACCCAATGTGAGATCTTAAATGTCAACAAACCCATTTAATTATACAACAACAGAAACATAGAAAAGCAGAATATCGAGAACCTGGAACACAGTTGACTAGTTTATGTACCCAGATTCATTAAAACGTAGTACTGTTGTCATACTGATAGTGCTGTGTAATACTGGGATGTATATCATTATTTGTCAGCTGTATTTCATTATTATCCAAACTGCATTATATGTAAACTGTATATATCCATCTCTATTTTTCCCTTCTTGTCATTGGTTACTTCTGGTGGGTCACTGTGCCTGTTGCTGTTGTTTTTAACCTTATTGAGCTTGAAGATAAACTGAAGGGAAGCAACAACAGGAGACATAACACAGACATGACACCTGTACAGCAGACCATTATTATCACATGATGTATAAAAGAGAGGATTTTGCAGAGAATTATTTTTTATCAGATTATGCTAAGCAAGTTAGAGGGACCGTTGCGTCAGGAGCCATAGGTACGTACCATCATTCATCTCAGATAACCAACAGGGAAAATCAAGTTTATTTAAATTTTATTAGGTTACAATCCTATTGTTTTCCGCCTACATTATTATTAGATGCATAATGATCATAATATTTCCGTAGCTAGAGACTATGTTTAGAAAGTCATTGATGAAGGATATACATCCTTTAATACAATACATATCCAATAATAATACGTTAGACTTATGGACGTAAATCTGGTGATACAATGGCGTTGTGGGGAAGTTTCCATCTATATCAACCAATCACCAGTGGAAATCAACTTTGCTTAAAATATTTTATGTATTCTTGTACACTTCAATGGCACTTAGCTGTACAAAATAATATTGTGTCTTGGGTGTTTGGTTTTTACTTAACGCATCACACAAGTAATTAGATGGATGATGGTCAAAATTACTAATTTGTGGAAATGTAAGTATTAAAAATTGTAGCTCTGCTTTCTTGGCTCCATAGCACACTGAGGGACACATTAAAATATTATTTTGCATATAAATCCAAGGCCAACTTCTGTGAATGGTGTATTGTAAAAATGGTTTGGACAGGGTCTAAGTGTGTGTGTGTTTTTGGGGGGGGGAGGGGGGGGGTGGTCATTTCTTCTTATTCTTCTAAGACAGAATTTTGCATATTAATACCATTAAACACACTAGGCAGTCTAAGCAAATGCTTGTGTCACACCTTACTGAATGACACTTGTATAGATTTTCATTGTATTAAAACCTCAATGCAGTACAATGAAACAGCATGTGAAATTTGTGTGTGTTCATGTGTGTGTATGCGGACTATTGTGCACAGATGACATCATTATTCTGATTGGACAAGGTGTGGAGGCACATTTGTGTAAGAGATATTCTAATCAAGCAAGCTTCCTAAATACAGCTGTCACGTTGGGACAAATGTGGTGTGTGTGTGTGTGTGTGTGTGTGTGTGTGTGTGCTTGGACAGGGCACTCATAGGGATCAGTGGACTTGTAAATGGCCTACTTACACATATTACATATCTCAATTCACTTGCCATGACAGAACAATACTGACAAGTGTGTGTACGTGTATTTGTGTGTGTGTGTGTGTGTGTGTGTGTGTGTGTGTGTGTCACAGATCACACTCACACCTGTCACCGTGTACAAATGGTCTGTCTATATCACATACAAGATTAAAGACTAGTTAGTTTCATTGATATTGAAATCTGTCTGTGTTTAGATGTGTAGGGATATTTGTTTTAAGTTGAGTGTGTATGGGTGAAAAACTGTGTGTGTGTGTGTGTGTGTGTGTGTGTGTGTGTATTGTGTTGGTAAGAGAGTGCACACTGGACTATACACCTGTCTTTGAACAATAGTTGCCACCCCCTCCGGATATAATCCATTTACCTACAGTACAGCATAAAATACCTCACATATAATCTTATTACCACACTGAACACTGGACAAGGACTATTGTGTAGACTGTATAGACATTGTAATGTGCTGTAATCATTAAAACATCCACATCGGTCCTTGTAATCTGAGGCAATCGTTTTTACAGGTGGGTCTTTTGTCATTTTAATGCTCTGTAATCATGTTACATCCCCAAATACTCCAATGTTACTTCTTTTGAGGTGTTTCAATGACACAGCGAGCGAACTCTGCCGAGAAACATCTGGTGTCAAATGAATCTTGAACAAATTTTTCCTGAGAGGAATGAGCAGACACAAAGGCCAGCTCTAACAGACACGCACCCACACTGATAATTTAGGATGCACCGCTCTCCAAACATCTGCCAAGTGTCTTTTTGGTGTTGTCTGTGATGGCAGTACAACAGTGATATAAGCCCTCTGACAATGGAAAAGGGAAACAAGACACACGGAGAGACGGCAGGGGAAATAGGAAGAAAAGAGAGGCAGGTCTGACTTCAAGAGGTTTTATATGTGAAATGCATCTACCCACACCTCCTTTAGAGCTTGTTTTTACTTCTTCTTATACTGATAATGTTACATTTTCTATAACTGTATATTTAGAGGGGGAAATTGCAAAACTACAAATTACAAAAAAATAGATTTTGGCCATGTTTTAAGATGCTGATCTACAAAAAAAAAAGGACATTTCCTACATGGGTAGACATCATTTGAGGTAAGTGAGAAAATGTTGTTTTTGTAATTTGGGTGAACCTGCCCTTTAAATAATTAGGACCCAGTTTTCTTCAATACCCTAAAATCATAGAAAAAAAGATAAAATACAATATAATACATATATTTAGATATAATTATATCATTTGAGCATGCAAAATAAACCCATCTATGGTCTTGTTTTTTGACCATAAAGATCGACTGTATATATATTTATTTGAACTGACACTAGGGTGATTTGTCACTATCTATACATCAATATTTTTTAAAACCATGTTGTAATGTTTTATATTGGAACTGGTGTAGAGGTAGCTACATTTATTTTGTTCTCTGTTATCCTCTGGACATGCTATTTAACTCATCTCAGAGGCCTTTTTGATCTCCTAGGCCCAACACATACAAACCGTGTCGCACTCACTGGCTAAAGGTCTTGTCCATGAGGTCGTTGTTGTTGATCTTGACGATGCACTCGTCCTCCTGGAACAATCCCTCCTTCCTTGAGCGACTCTCCTCCTCCACTCCACGGATGTACAGACCAAGAGGCCTGTCAGGAGAGTGAGCGCAGAGAGAAAGGGAGGTTATATACTGCATAAATCGTTGGGCATGTTTACATCACGTTGACATTGCACCCATGTATGCATACACAAGCACGTTCTTGTGTATGATGGGGCGTATAGCGTACTTAGACATGGCTACTGTATGTCAGATATGTATGGGAGCACAATGGCCACAGGTTGACTCTGGTACACTGGTAGGATAGACTGAAAGGTAGAAAGACGAGGCAGATGGAAAAACAAATCCTTCGCCTTTGATTTTATTGTTAAAAAAGAGGGTCGGGACAGAGCTACAGGGGACTGTTGGTTCCACAAACACCTCCCTTACCTGTTAGATCAGGAGGAGGATGAAGGAGAGATGAATGAATTAGACCTCAGCCACATTGTTTTGTAAATGAAAAAGTCTTCGCCCACTGATATCCAAACACCCATCTCTTCCTATCTCTCTCCATATTGCTCTGATCGTTATTACAACCCACAAATGGTGAAGTGTGGTATTATGTGACCTGTGTGGCTAGCTACATGCCCAAAGGCACATTTGATTGGATGAACTTTTGTAAACGCCCCCATGCGCAGGATGACTCATCAAACACTTGAAACTGTTTTACAGGAAGAGAAAAGACAAGGGTTTTGATGTAAAAATACTCTGATGCTGATTTTTTTGACATATATTTGGCAAATGACAAGAGATAAATGAACAATGAACACAGGAACACAAGATTAAAACTAGGAAAACGGGGCCTTTAAGAGGTGAAAGGGTGATGGTAAATGGTGGAAAGGGATGGAGGAAGTCTTCAGGAAAGACAGAGGAGAGGGCAGCGAAAAAAAGAGAAAGCGAGGGCAAAGAGAACAGAGAGAGAGAGAGCGAGGAATCTAAGAAGGAGATTGGCAGGGTCAGGTGAGTCATGAGAACAGCCATAAAAACTCATCCTGCTTTCCTTTAGGAAATCCCCGTCCACTGTCTGACTGTCCCACACCCAAATAAAAGCCCTGCATAGCTGTGCAATTTTTTTCATTTTCTTCTTATTTTTTTTCCCATATTGTGTGTCAGTGTGTGTGTGTGTGTGCGTGTTGTTGCTAGGTTTGTGTATCGCATTGCCTAGGGTTTCAGACCCTTCCTTACAAGTGCAGAACAGGATTAGCAGAATATAACTCCTATAGCTACGCGCTGTATCTGCTAAACAGACCAGGCTTTTTTAAGGTTAAAGGACAGAATTAGAGCGAGTGAGTAAGTGATTGCGTGGCACTAAATTCCTTTACAGGCAGCCAACGCAGCAGGTGGATGTATACGTGTTATGTTGTGGAATGTTTATGGATAGGATTGTATGTCAAGGAATAAGTGCTTGTGTATGTGTGTGTGTGTGTGTGTGTGTGTGTGTGTGTGTGTGTGTGTGTGTGTGTGTGTGTGTGTGGCTGCAGGAAGCACAACTTACCGTCCACTGAGGGATGAGCTGTAGGGAACCACATGGATTCCCAGGGGACTGTCCTCTCCCAGGATCTCCACTATTCTGGTCAGGCTACACACACACATACACACACACACACACACACACACACACACACACACACACACACCAGAAATCACACCAATGGGAGAAAAATAAGATATTTGCTATTAGTATACTAAAATACAATGCAGGTTCACGTTCTGAAATAAAGGGCATCTTTGATTTAGCAGAACCAATGAATGAGACAGAGGTGTGTGTGTGTGTGTGTGTGTGTGTGTGTGTGCACACTTGTGTGTGTGTGTGTGTGTATGTGTGTGTGTGTGAGACAGAGGGGGTTTTGAGCAAGAAACTGATACCGGTACAGTATTTTACAGTATATACAGTGCATGTATTAGGAAGCATGTCAGAGGACACCTGTGAATTGAATCAGACTTAAGCGATCACTGCATGAGTAGTTTGTGAAGTTTTGATACTTTGTGTTGTTAAGGTTTGTGGAATTGAACCACATTAACTGTATACAATTCCTGATAGCAAGAGCGAGCTGTGTGCCAACTATAAAGACATGGATGAATGAAATTGGAAACCTGCCAATGTTGAACAAGAGGAGTGAATATAAAATAGGCTCATTCTGTTGTCATTATGCAAAATGTTGATCCTATGATGTAGACAAATCACAGCAGACTACTGATGAATATTGTGCAATATTTTAAATTTAGCTACTAAGAAGATGAGTTATTGATTTTTAAACAAGAGTAGAGGCACTTTCATCTGGACCAAAGTCTTCCTTTTAGTTTCAGGCCCTGCACTGCCTTTTTTATTAATGTACCAGGAGCTGTAAACATGAAGTTATACAGACTGACAGGTAACTCATTAGTTGGACACTTTTGGTAACTGTCATCCTGCATCATCAGTGCTACAGGCAGCCATGTGGAAAAATCAAATTGTATTGACCGACAGTGAGTCATGTAGCACTTTAATATTTCTTATATTTATGTTCTCTGGTGTCAGAAAGACCTCACGAATAAATAACGGATAATGAGCATTATTAGTATTATTGGACTGCAAATCAGCCGCATGTTATAACGACAAACAAGTTTAGACAGGAGCGTCTTAGATAACGATATTAAGGGGGGATTACTGTGGGATTGCAATGTCACACACTGTTTAATGGAATTCATGCACTACAAAAGTACATGGACTATGATACAAGCACAATGTACCACTGTTTTAACAGCTTTTACTTGTCTGATTGATCATCGCATACATGTTACTATGGTTACCAAATGATTTGCATAAATATATACATAGCATATTAAGATTATTTAGTATCGCTTCCTGATAAGTTCTCAATCAGCAGATGGATATAATAAGAGTTCATCTTTTGAAATCAGGCTAAAATCACAACACAAAATACTGCGGATGGTCGACCACAGAGTCAACTTCGAACCAGACCCACCTTTTCAAGTGGTCTCAGTCCAGTTGAAAGCTTTCACACCAGCCCGAACAACTGTACTAGACTGTAAAACGCACCAGAATTTGTTTTCACCAAACAAAACAGGTCAAGTTTGAAGTCTAAGGCGATGGTAGCAGCTCTGTGAGGATGCACTCAGACACACCCGAATACCTTTTTTTGGGCTTCGAAGCTTCAGCAGCAATTATTTGAATTTATTCAAAGCCTTGTTGGCCACCTTCCACTTGTCCCCTTAGAGGGAAGGGTCACTGCAAGTCAATGCGAAGTTGTTCTGAGTGATCACCTTTATCCTATGATGAAACATTACTATCCTGATGGGAGTGGTCTCTTCCAGGATGACAATGCCCCAATTCACAGGGCACGAGGGGTCATTGAATGGTTTGATGAGTATGAAAATGATGTGAATCATATGCTATGGCCTTCGCAGTCACCAGATCTCAACCCAACTGAACACCTATAGGAGATTTTGGATTGATTTGGTGTTGGACACCACCATCTCTCCACCACCTTCATCAAAACACCAAATGAGGGAATATCTTTTGCAATATATATATGTCTGAATATTTGAATCCTGATCTTGCCCTTTAGATACCATGGCAACGAACCAAGCTTCGAAGGATTCGGTGCAGCCCTATCTGTGACACAAGCTAAAATTACCATGACGACACACAATACAGAAGAGCAACATCTGATCAATCATTCCTCATACACACACATGTACAGAAAATAAAACATGATCTCAAGAGAAACTGAAGAAGTAGGCAGAGAAAGACCAAAAAAAACACAGTAACAGAACTGTAGACCAGGTCTCGCACACAAACACGCATGGTGGCACAAAAATACAAACACATACAGACACCAGAGTCAAAGCCGTCTTGAAAATGTGTCTCCTGGGGAAAACTTTTGAAAACTACTATTGACACATCACTTTCCGTGGATGCATTCGCTGTGCTAAAAATACTTTTTTTTGTCAAGTACTTAATCCACGTCTGCGAACCCGGTCCTTAGAGGAGGGAATGCCGACTCTCTATTCAAAATCAACAAAACTACAGACTGCTATGTGAGTGCGCATTTGTGTTTGTCAGAACTTATTTGTGCCATTCATCTCCATGGGTTTCTTCCTCTATTTCAATCTCTCAATGTCTGTGTCTGGTTTGTATTATTCTAAGTGTGAGTCTGCTTTACATTCTGTCTGTGTTTAAATTTGTGTGCATGTTGAAGCCTTTGTTTGTTTGATTAGTTTATCTATCAGAGCACAGCCATTAATCCTCCCCTGACCTTCTCTCTGCTCCCTGTGTGTGTGTGTTTTTTCTAAGTGAGTTCGTCTGAACTTAGTTTTGTGCTCTTTAGTTACACCCTCTCCTCTCTCTCTGTCTCTAATGCCGTCTGCTCGTTTTGTCTCCCTCTCTCTCTCTCTCTCTAGACCATCCATCCATCCCTAAACCTCCGTGAACTGATAATAGTACAGATGCTGATAAACTCCAGAGAGGGTGGTTGATGATGATGGGTGGCACAGGGGAGAGATATAAAATGCAAAAACAAGTTCTCTCTCCCTCCCTTTGTTTGTCTCTCTCCCACATACACACACACACACACACACACAAACAAAGCCGGTGCTGCCTCATCGCCACTCAGCAAATTTAAGTTAATCCAGGCAATAAGAAACAAGGGACTTCAAGAGAGGGGAAGCGAGAGGGAAGATGGAAGAGGAAGAGTGAAGGGGTAGGAAGGCGAGGATGGAGAGAGAAGAGAAAGAGGGAGTTTAGAGAGGGAAGGAAAAAAGAATGGCGGCAGTGGGGAGGTAAAAAACAGAGTTAAGGGAAAACCAAGGCTAAAATTTCTCCTGATTCCATATTACATATACATATTATAAGCAGGTTTTGAGTATCTACCATTACCACTGGAAAAGTGACTGAAAGTGTCCTCAAAACAGTCAGTATACAAACTAAAAAGCACTTAATTACTGAGTGTGATCCTGATGTATACTATACTTTTACAATGCATTATATTATGCAAACAAATTAATTGTGGATGGTGGTGAAAAAGCTCAAGGAGCACCTCAGACAACCAACAATTTCGCTTTTTGTTGGTAAAGTTTAACTGGCACTGGAGTTTTAAAGTCACAGTTCGATTAGCATCCGTTGACGCAGTAACGCAGACACTGTGCAAGTCATGGTGACGCCTGCCTGAGCCTTACCGGTCTATCTATGAGCCCTCGCACATGTTCATGAGCTTTGAGTAATGACCGGAAGATTGCAGATACAGACGGGACTAAATTAGTTCCCGTCGCAGGAAGGCCGGGCTCACCCTTAGAGATAGAGGGTGAGGAACTCAGACATCTGGAAGGAGCTTGAAGTAGAACTACTGTTCTTTCGCACTGAAAGGAGTCATCTGAGGTGGTTCGGGCAACTGATTAGGATGCCTCCTGGCCAACTCCCTGTGGAGGGGTTCCTGACCAATTCAACAGAGAGGAGACCACAGGGCAGATCCTGAATACACCGGAGGGATATAGGCTGTCTAGCCTGGGAACGCCCCAAGAAAAGCTAGGAGTAGCTAGGGAGAAGGACGTAAGGGCTAACTTGCTTAGTTTGCAGCCACCGTAACCCAGACAACCATTTTTTTTTTGGTTTTTTTTGGCAAATCCACCTTGTAGATGTTAAGACTAGAAACTAGAAATACCGCCTCACGGTTGCATGCCTCCGCCAACCAGTCAAGTTGCAGTTTACATCCATGTCTGTCTAAACCCATATAATATTTGTAATGAAGACTTTGAAGGAATTTAATAAAAGGCATTGTATTTTCCTTGTATGTGTTCATGTTTGGACAGTAAAGTTGATTCTGATAGAACAATAAGTTGCAACCATGACAGTAGACAAAGCTTCAGATATAGCTAGATGACCGCACACTAAGATGACTTAGTGTCACCAATTCAATATCTCACCAAATGTGAAATATGGTCACAATCTCCCCTTCTGTTCCTGAGTTATGGTGTTGAATACTGGCCAGAAAAATGTTTTCACAGATCATTATGATGTCACAGTGAAGTTGACCTTTGACCTTTTGGATATAAAATGTCATCACTTCATCATTTGATCCTATTAGACATTTGTGTGAAACTTTGTCATAATTAGAGCATGAATTCTTGAGTTATGGCCAAAAACATGTTGTGTCACAGTGACCTTCACCTTTGACCACCAAATTTTTATCAGTTCATCCTTGAGTCCAAGCGGATGTTTGTACCAGATGTAATGAAATTCCCTCCAGGTGTTCCTGAGATATCACGTTCACGAGAATGGGACAGACGTGACGTCACAGTGACCTTGACCTTTGACCACCAAAATCTAATCAGTTCATCCAGGAGTCCAAGTGGACGTTTGTGCAAAATTTGAAGTAATTCCCCGTTGCATTCATGAGAATGGGACGGATGGACAGACAACCGGAAAACATAACGCCTCTGTCCACAACTGTCACCAGCACGGAGGCATAAAAATCCCACCCTATGGTTGCAGATGATCACCAAAGTCAAGAGGATTCATCCTCTAGAGACCCTGAATTTTTCTACCACATTTCATGGCGATTCATCCAACAGCATTCAACAACAGCATTGGGCAAACTCACCGACATCGCCATCCTTAGATCCACACGACTGTGACTAAAAATCACATAGGGTAAACAAGAAGAGAAAAGGGGAAGAAAAGAAGAAAAATGACACAGAGAAAAAATAAGAAGAAAAGAAGAAACAGGAGGGAAGGAAAAAAAAAGGTAGGAAACGAGGGTGGTCTGGGAGCAAGATATAGTGAAATGAAAGGAGGAGGCACTGAATTAATTAGACAAGGCTAATGAATAGCATTAATATGAGAGGAAAAATAACATCCACCCCTCCCTCTATCCCTTCCTGCTGCTCTGCCTCTGATCTCTAACACTCCCACTAGAACACATACACACGCAAGCACTTGAGATCCATTTACATTTCCTTTTTTTTTATTTTTTGTGAGATGTTTGACAGGCTGCATCAATGCAAAAAATGAAGTGGGGGGTGGGGGTGGGGTGGGGTGAGAGAGACAAAATGGGTGAGGACTTGAGAAAAGAGAGAGGGAGCACAATGAGAGAGAACAAGAGACAGAGAAAAAGAGCCAAACGAACCGAAAGGGAGAGGGAGAGAAAGAGAGAGAGGAGCAGAGAGAGATGAAGAGAGCAGGTGTTCTCTTTATCCACCTGCCACTTCACTGATCCTCGCTATGAAAGACAGAAACACAGAGGAGACGTAACAAAAAAAAACGAGGATGTGCATTACCAAACCACTCTTCTTCTTCTCACTGCATTCCACCCTCTCATCCATTTTCTTATCATCTCTCTCTCTCTTTCTCTCTCTCTCTCTCTCACACTCTTTTCAAGCTGGTCTTCACAGTCCAAAGCACCAAAAGACGTAGGGAGTAACAGGAACAGTTAAAATGTACAGTTCTGCTAAAGGTTAATATATGCAAATACACAAACACGTTAAAAAAATGGTAGTTCTTTGATGAATGAACGAGTACACATTTTATTAGCATCAATAATAACCATGTGTAGATATATTACATTAACAGCCCTATCCAATTAGCGCTGGCGCTGTGGTAAATGAATGACTTGAGTGTTGTTTACGGGATCAACGCTAACCTTAAGCAGATGAATGTTTGTGTGTTCGTGGTGCGCTGTAGTGGGCTTGAAGCGCCGAAGATGTGATGAAGTTTGACATATACTACAGGCGTGTTTGTGTATTATCTATATCTTGCAGTCATGTTGACTTTGTAAGAACTTTTGTGCCTCCTGTCATTTAAAAAACTAACTGAAAAAGTGAATTATATTATATAATAGTGAAGGACACCACCATAGCTATGTTGTTGCTCCCTACTGGGGCCTGGAGTGTAAATGTAACTTCAGCCATAGTACCAGTAAAACACCCATTTTGGCTCCAACAAGTATATAAAAGGAAAGAAACAAAGGAATGAGGGGAGGGAGTGAGGGATGGATGGATGGATACAGACCAAGTCTCTCAAAACCATGAGAACTGAAATCCTCACTGATGATTAATGAGAGTGTTATGTCTGAAAATAACATAGATATATAACCACTGTTAACCCTGGAAAACCCCTTTCACATCCAGTTTGTCTTGTGCATCCAGTGAAACCTATTTACCTTTTCACCTCCCGGTTTCTAAAACACCTCCGATATAGAGCCTTATTTCACAAAGAAATAAAATATGATAGCAATGCTATTTCAATAAACCAACACTCATATAAACACTCATATATAGCCACACACACACACACACACGTTCATTTATTGTATGCTTTACTGTTCTAATATTTATAGCTGTGTCCCTGTACTCATTTTGGACTTTTTTTTTGCAATTTCAAGGATCGTTTCCCCGGCGACCACAAAAACCATTACATCATTTTTACATTACTCACAGCTGAGACGGTTTATGCGTTGAGTATGTGTGTGTGTGTGTACACATGAGAAGATATATGTGGAGAAAACAAACCTGAAAGAATGAAATGAATGTGAGTGGGTGGTGTCTTAAGTAATTACATTTACATTCACTGCACTGAGCTGTATAGTAAGCGTGCTAAAACCCACGTTTTCAAATAACTTTCTCGAAATTCACTTCCATTTAGATAGTTACTTTAATTAGAATTTACATCAGGTCATTAATTCAGGTGACAGGATTGTGTATCCCAGTAACTCAATGTCATAATTTGAACGTGATATAGCTCAATAGATACAAGAGAAAGAAACAAGACTGTTCAGTCATTGCCCTAACCTTGCACAGTGAGTGCCTCTATGCAGTCTACAATGAATATGAGTGTGAGTGTGTGTGTGTGATCTAATCTCTGTCTGCGCTCTGTGGGTACAGCTGGTTGCTATGGAGAGAGGCTAAAACAGCTGCTGAGGTCAGACATTATTCTCTCCACAAAGCTCTAATTCTCTCTCCCCACATGTACTCTTTACAGATTAACTACACATTATTTTGTTTTAGTATTTATGAATTAACTGTGCCAATAACTAACCTGTTGATTTCTAAAACACAGACTAATACAAATCCATTAACAGAGGTCGTTTGTTTTTGTCAGACGGAGTAGCACGCTGATTTACAGCTGACCCGTTCGCTGCCTGGGTTTCATATTTGGCCACTTTCAGGCCAACATTAACCAACATTTCTTGCCGGTACCTGAAGCAATATGCCTCCACTAACACACCCCCCCGGGGCTGTTTTCAGTCTGAATGCCTGCTTAGTCATGCTATTGTTGAGACTGGCCTTGGTTAAGCTGTTTGGTCACTTTGGTTTTGTATGTTTCCTAGAAGTAATTTAATTTGTGCTCAGTAGTGGAAAAGTTTCAGGGTTAGGACATAATTCTGGGGGGAGGAGGAGGTCACATCTCTATTATCATGATTGATAATAGAGATGTGAACGACTGAATCAATGATTTTTTTTTTTATTCTGTGACATCACACAATAGTATCCATCAAGTGAAGCAACACAAATGCTCACACAAATAGAAACAACAATATAAACAAATCCACATTTTAACCATATCATCTACACTACTTGTTTGTAAGTATACAAACAAGTAGGGCTGCAAATAACAATTATTTTCATTATCAGTTAACCTGTCGATAATTTTCTTGATTAATCGATAAGTTGTTTGGTCCATAAAATGTTAGAAAATGGTGAAAAATGTCAATCACTGTTTCCCAAAGCCCAAGATGACATCCTCAAATGTCTTGTGTTGTCACGACCAACAGTCCACAACCCAAAGATATTCAGCTTATTATCATAAAGACTAAAGAAAGCAGAAAATATTCACTGAGAAGACTCAAAACAATTAATCGTTACTTGCTTAATCAAAACAGTTGGCAACTAATCGATTAATCGACTAATCGTTGCAGTTCTACAAACAAGTGTAAGTGTCCATGGCCATGCTGACAACTTGATCAGGCCGTACTCTGGCACAGCAGTGCTTTGAGCTAAATGCTATCAACAGCATGTTAACATACTCATAATGGTAATGCTAAGATGCTAAAGTTCACCAGGTACCATGTTAGTTTAACGTGTTAGCATGCCAGTGTTTCCCCTATATTCATTCTGCAGCGGCACACTAGAGAGAATTATGAGCATCACTTCTACAATTTCACACGATCATTAATATCAATGGGCTACTACGGATTTTCACTTGCACTGTGCACAGCATCCTCCCTCTCCTCGTTCTTCAATGGTAATCTGCATGAAATGTACTGTTATAGGAGTAGCATAGCTCTGTTAAGGAATAGGGCAGTGTGTAATGTGTGTGCGTAGCGAGTGTGTAGTTGAGCGAGTGCTGAGAGCGAGCGGCAGAAAAGTGACGGTGAATGTGAGCGGGGCAGAGGAAAAGGTTAGCAGTAAGTTGTCAATCTGGCAGTAAATGTACAGTACAGACTACAGTGTGTCAGTTAATAAATGCTGCAGCTTCTCAAGACCAAGAAAAGTCTCGTTAGCTCCAAAGTTAGCCTAACCTGGCCAGGCTCACTTAAGGTGGACTGACCTTTAAGGTGAACCAGCTATTCTCATTTTATTGTCAATCTCAGCCACTCTTAAACAGAGAATGGAGAAATGTCTGGCTGCTGAGTCTCTTCTTCTCCTCTAAGCCTCCTTTAAGTCTCCTAATGCTAAGCTAAGCTAGGACTATGCTAACAAAGAAAACAGGAATATTCTGGTAAATTGAACGGTCCAAGAGGTAACACATACAAACATCTTAACATGAGTGATGCTTCTTTCTAATTATTCATAAACAGATTCATATGTGCCTGGCATATGCTTTAATGTCCACTGTTCTACATGTATGGTAACTGCCTGTCCTTTCTCTCGGTTAAAATTAATCAGCCTGGCCCCATATTGCCTCGCCCTTCACACAACTAAAATAAGCTCACACACACCGAAATGGCCCACAGGAGACATAGGGTATTCTGAACCCCCAACACTTAATTAAGCAGGACTCATTAGTGTTTGTGTGTGTGCGCTTTGAGTTGAGTTGTGTCTGCCTGTAAAAAAAGCAGATGCAAGAGTGTTTGTAGCTATTTATTTATGTGCCTGTGTGTGGATGCCAGTCTACGCATGTCCCTGTGTGTGTGTGTGTGTGCGTGCGTGGGTGAGTGTGTGCATGACCCTGACCCTGTTTTGGCAGACTTTTGTAGTGGGCTAATGATGGAGAATTTCTACACTAACTGTATCTGTAAAGGCCTTGATCTAGATTAGAATACAGCTTTAATGAAGAGAAAGTAGGACAGAAACACACACACAAACATCAATAAACATGTATGTAGACAAACACGCACATGAAATAACTACCCTCACAACTACATAACATACATAAACCAAATATAGTATAGTAATATACATAAACAATCAGCACAATAGATTAAAAAATTAACCCGGCATGGACAAGAGTTAACTCTCTCTCTCTCTCTCTCTCTCACACACACACACACACACACACACACACACACAAACACACTGACCTGCCATTGAAGGTATGTTTGCCTTGGGGTTTTTCCACCCCTGCTGGCCTCTCCACAGCGGGACTCGCTGCCTGCAGAGAACACACACAGAATAGATTTCCTGTAAGTCAGTAAATGGCATTTGGAGAAGAGACAATAAAAAGAACACATCCAATCTGTCAGAAAGTGGAAAGAGTTCATGGATGAAGCAAAAAAAAAAAATGATGAGAGATAACATGGATACGGAGGGACGTGTGGATGGATGAACTGATAAACAGCATAAATCAACAAAAAGCTGTAAGAAGAGCAATAAAAAGGAGCTCCCCTCTGTTTTGATTTTGGCTTTTAATACACTATACCTTATACGAAATCCTGAGCTCAACGACTACGTCTTTGCAATTCGAAAGACGGGGGAGTACATAAAGGGAATGAATGAATAGATGAGTGAGGGAGCTGCTAAATTGATGGATGGATGATGGAAAAATATCAATTAATATTTGAAGGCAAGAAGACAGTGTTGTCAAGCGCTAATAAATAACACTGTCAATGGGCATGATGACTCAGAGAGAGAGAGAAGGTGTGAAAAAAAAAAAGATGTAAATGTGAGCCAAGGGAGCTGTAATTACTACTTTATTCAATGACACAGGACTGGCATGAAGTGTGTGTGCGTGTGTGTCGTGTTAGGGATTCAGGGAGGTGAGCTCCACAAGGACAAGATTTCATGCCCCACGATAAAGGAGTGATGAATGATCTTATACCTCAACCTGTGACAGTGTCTGCACGTATGAATGCGGGTGCTTTTTCAGCAACCTATCGCTCCTACGTATGTTTGTGAGTCCAGAGAGTCGAAACTATCTGTTCAATTTAATAAAGTCATAGGAGCCCTGCGACAAATCCCACCTTTGTGAAGCTAATAACATTTTCAAATATTTATCATATAATGTTTTGTAGCTTTTAAACACTGTGAAAGAGAAGTATTGATTTAATTGGTCTATAGAGACCAAAAGGCCTGATGTCACCTCTGGGAACAGCTGCTTGTCTACTAGCTTCTGTATCTTATAGCAAA
This sequence comes from Thunnus thynnus, assembly GCF_963924715.1. NCBI lineage: Eukaryota > Metazoa > Chordata > Actinopteri > Scombriformes > Scombridae > Thunnus > Thunnus thynnus. Next base: position 10,920,412 of record NC_089527.1, read on the forward strand.
CTCTTATTGAGGGGTGCTGGTATCTGTCTTTTTGGACACATTATAATGTGTTCCTGTGGTTGACTCCATATTCTAAGATAAATGAGTATCTACAACAGCACTTGCAATTAGTATTTCTTTGTTAGCATACAAAAAAATACAGCTCCAATTAAATTTTACCGGCGTGGGAGCACACATAATAATAAAGGCATCATGAATCTACAATATTCTTCAACACTCTCCTGTAATGTAATCTTCTCAACATTTTAGGTGTAATTTCTGTTGTCTTAAAAATGTCTTTTTTAATGCCCTGGTAAGGGCCAGAGTACAGCCATGTATGGATTAGCCGCAGCAACTTGACTCACCCCTTCTGTTAAGATGATGACATAAGCTCTCGGGCTTGTGGAAAATGGTTTTCATTGAAGGCAGCTCAAAGAATAAATATTAGATAAACAACAATACTGTGCCTTTTAAAAAAAAAAATCCTTATTTAGACATATGGAGCAAACCACACAACATATTATTCGGTAAGCTTATATTCCATGAATGGCTTTTAGGGTCATCTCTATTATCTTAAATGTCAATGAGATTTAGAATGAGGTTTTCTTACTTCTTCAACAGAACCATCTATAGACATTTCTGAGGCTGTTGTGGAGCAGCGTGTGTTAGTGGATTGTATTATATACTAAGGTCTCCTCCGATTCCTTACAATCTAATGCACTGAAACACATCACCACTGCCACCACAAACCACTGCCACAAGAACTTAATCGCCACCTTCACCACAAATCTAAGCATCAGTATTATAGTATGAGATTAAATGTGCCAAATAATAAAACCCTTGTTCCTGAAATTGGGCACTTTAATTAACTGATCTAAGGTTTGTAACAATCCTGATCACCTTTAAAAGCCCACTTAAAGCCTTTTGTTCTCTACTGCCTACTAATGTTGTCTTCATTGTCTTTATTTTAACATCATAATTGCCTCGGAAAATGCCTCGAGCCTGAATTACATTACATTATATAAATAAATTTGCCTTGCCGTAATTATTGTATCAGAATGTCTGGCGAAATAATCAGAACTGCCATTCAGTCCTAATGTGCATGTGTCTTCATGGTCATATGTGCTCGTGGATATCTGAGTTTAGTCATGTACTCCTGTGTATATCGTATAGTCTCTGAGCGCACATGTTTGTGAGCATATGCGGACAAATAGACACAGTTCAATAAGGCTCGATGTTAGTCGTAGGCACTAATGGACTCTTAACATGACCTTTCACCTTTGACCTCTCACCCTGTCGCCATATGACTTACACCACCTGTCAGACAAGGAGAGAGGAGAGGAAAGAAACCGAGGCAAAGACGGATGAGTAATGAAGCGAGAAAATGTGAGTAAGATGTCAGAGAGCGGGACAGATTCAGGCTGAGGCGAGAAACAACAGCTGAAGTTGTGCAAAAATTTAGGGCCGAGGAATCAGAGACAACGGGCTGATGAGAGGAGACGGTAGAAGGTGAGCAGTGAATGACAGACAGCAGATACTTTAAACATATGTTCGGGGTTTGGTGGCTTGGAAATCAATTAGTCTTGCCTAGCTGCAGATGCTGTCATGTGAGCTTAATTAATAACAGGGTGACAGGTAACATTAATTATCCTAACCTCTTTGTCATAAAAAAACAGCCACTGATACATTAATTGGAAAGTCTTTTGGTGCTTAATTGAATGTCTCATTTAATACCTGTATGTAGAAACACTCTCTGTCTCTCTCTCTTTGAAGAGCAAGATATTAATTACAAAGGCCAGCAACATATGTTACTAGCAATGGGTAATTCATAACAAGTAAATTAACTTGAATGAATAAAAGTGTCGCATTATTCATGTCTTAAGGAGATAAAGGACTGGCTGAGCACAAATTTCCTTCAGTTAAACAGCAGCAAAACTGAAGCTCTCCTTGTTGGCACTCCACACCAGATTCAGTCATCCCCCATACCTCATCTCACCTTTGATGGCCACGACATCCCTCTTTTCCTCCTCAGGCACTAATCTGGGTGTGAGGTTTGACCCTCAGCTGACTTTTGATGACCATATAAGACAAAACCTGTTTCTTCCATCTCAAAAACATCTCTAAACTCTGCCCCTCCTTAACCTTGTCAGATGCAGAGAAACTGGTCCATGCCTTTATCTCCTCAAGACTGGACTACTGCAATGCGCTCTTCACAAGGATCCCTGGCAGGAGCATCCAGAAGCTCCAGTACATTCAGAACAGTGCTGCCAGGATCCTGATGAGAGTGCGAAAACACGAATACATAACACCAATTCTGTTTTCATTGCACTGGTTCCCTGTCTCCTTCAGGATTAACTACAAAGTCCTGCTACTCACATACAAATCCATCGATGGACATGCGCATACCTACCTACAGGAACTACAAACCTCCACCCGCACCCTCAGATCTGCCAGCAGCTTGCTCCACCAGATCCCCTGTATTAAGCTCTGCACCATGGGGGATCGAGCCTTCTGCTCTGCTGCGTCACGCTTGTCTTCCTAACCATCTGAGGGCAGCACAGACCCTAGTATCTTTTAAAAAAGGCTTTTTCATTTTAACTCTTATTATTGTTTTCTTTATGTTGTATGTTCTATGTTATTAATACTGTAGTACTTTGAGTTTCACTATGAATGAAAAGTGTGGTACAAATTAAATGTATTATTATAATTATTCATATTACCATCACAATATCATAGACATTATTGAATCATTTAAATTGGTTTAACAGTCAAGTCTTTCTTTTGCTTAAAATACCTTAAACATTAATTTATTTCATATTCTTGGCACTAAGCATTAGAAAATTACATATAACTGAACACGTCTACCACTTATACATAACCAACTTCCTGTGAACTGCAACCAATAGCTCAACTCAATTACTTATTACTAACATGTTCAACATTAGCAAAAGTCCGAGCATTTTGGATATTAAAAAGGTACAAATGTTACATTTCAACATTCAGAAATAATTTATTTTGGCTAATTTATTTGAGAAGAAATCAAAAAGATACTTATTAGATGACAAATATTTTTTTGGAAATGTACTACAGACAACTCCAGAGAAAAATTACTACCTCAGTCTGTTGACTTTGGACAGCTCAGTCGATACTTGTGTGCATTAGTGGCCCTCCAAAAAAATGGAGAATAGAGAAGCAGAATTTCCATTTTAACTCAATGATGGATAATCCTACCTTGACTAACTATGCTTATAATAAATGGGCTGCAAGCAGTCTTCTCGGTCCAATCTAATAATTGCTAAAAGCAGATAAAAAAAAAAAAAAAGTGGACTATTAGTGATATTACTAATTACTGAATAACCAATCAAGCTAAGTGTTCCCTGAAAACGCTCCCAGAGTGAGTATGATAAATTAATAGGAATGCATGCTGGAAAGTTTGTGTGTACGTGTATGGTGTGTGTGAGTGTGTGTGTGTGTGTGTGTGTGTGTGTGTGTGTGTGAGTCCATCTGTATGAAAGTGATAAACCTAAGTCAATCAATCTTGAAATATCTCTTTGCAGACGAGGGTGATGAATTGAAATGAACATGTGTTTTGATAAACAGTATGTCAAAGGGACAGAAGGCAGAACGGTGAAGTTAATAAAGATATATTCCAAATAAAAACTCTAACTTTTCTATTAAATAAATTCACTTAATTCCTTTATAATAACAATGGATTAAACGTTTCTTATATTGCATCAGTTTAAAGTCAAATGACAACATTAATATGTCAATATAACTTTCTTTTTAATGAATAATCATGAGCACATTTACTTTCTTCAAGCGGAGAAGTTTCTGTTATATTACTGCATTGTTAAGTACATGTCAGATTTATTTGGCGTACTTGATGGTTAGCTCAGTTCGCTAAATGCATACATAGGCATAAAGGGGAGGCACAAAGAGGAAAAGGAAAGTGTATTCACACAAACCCCTGCATATGCAAACACCTATCTGCACATAAAAACATGCATGCAGCCTGACAGCACAGAAGCTGCGACACACACACACTAAGGTGTAGGATGATAAATAAGTCCTCTACAGCCTTATTAGCCCCAGTAGTATTCCAGGCAAGAGCAAATAGTCCCAGCCTGATTAACACATTGTAACTAACCTGCAACTGTGTGTGTGTGTGTGTGTGTGTGTGTGTGTGTGTGTGTGTGTGTGAGTGTGTTGTGGGGCGTGAGAGAAAGTGAAACAGGGAAAAGAGAGAGTGATTTTGTGGTTCACTGTACTCATTTGTGCCTGGCATTTAAAACGGAAGAGCCGCACCAGTAAATCTTTCTGGATTGAAATTAAATAAAGAGAGGGGACAGATAGTAGGAGAAAAGACGGAGAGAGAAGGAAGACAGAGAATTACTGCAAGAGGAGTACTTTCTCCCCCTCATCGCTCTCACCAAAAGGCCAAGTGACAATTTGAACAATTACCCGGAGCCATTACCTCTATCTGAACCTGGCTGGTTGAGAAGAGACGGACCTATGAGAGAGTGACAGAGTGTGTGTGTGTGTGTGAGAGAGAAAGAGAGTGCGTGAGGGTGAATAAGAGAGAGAGAAACAGAGAAAGATAGTGACAAAGACAAAAAAAAGAGACAGTGACAGAAAATTCTGTATGAGAAAAAAGCAGAGAGAGAGAAATGCCTTTATTTACAGTAATCAGAGTCATTCACCACTCCAACACTCAAGTGGTAGTTACTGCAGCACAGCAGGTGTGAGACAGAAAGGCATATTCAGAGGAAAAACATTTGGCACTGAAAACCGATCGAGCAAGAAATACAGTAAAGGGAGATTTTTTAATATGATTGTTGTCATGACTTGACTAAACCATTCAATTTACTCCTCCACTGTAAACACCCGAAACTAAACATACCTGTTAATCAACTGGTATCTTAACATAATGGTCAAAATCAGCTAAATATTCAGCCATGACTTTTAAAATCTTTTAAATAACACTAAATGTGTACTCCAACACAACAAACTTCTCTCAGGACTCCTCTCTCCAGCTCTGCCATGGCTGAATATTTAGCTGATTTCAACAACTCAACTATCGCGATATTTCAGAACGAGACTGCTACTTGAGTGAGACTTGGTTAGACAGAATAACGAACAGACCGGATTAAGCAAAAGGTAAAGAAAAACACTTGATTTCTCTGAAGGGATCCTTTCCATAATGTTATCAGACACTTATAATAACAATCTGAGCCGGTCAGTGACAAAAACAAGGTACTATTGCACCAAAGGAGGTTTATGTAGGAAGGATCTGATCAGCCTTGATGCCTGCACTACTGATATTCAGTAGCGAATTCAAACAAAAGGAGAATGACTGTCTTGCCTCGTGCTTATAAAAGGTGTTGATGACATTCTGTGTACACACACAAACGGAGCACTAGCTGCTGCTGCTGCTCCTCTAACATGCTGCTCACGCTGCGCCTCCTGTGTAGACGTGGCATTACGTTTTACCAGTAAAACTAAATAGATTACTGCTGGCAGTTTACATTTATCAGTGACAAGTGTATCCAAGTTTAATTTCTTCTGAACTGTGATTCATGAAACTACAGGCTACAAATCAAAACAAACCGCGAGTCTGTTTGTGATTGATCATCACAGGAAAAGTTTTTAGGACGGCCTGCACGGAGTCAGTGTGATTGGGTAAAACAATATATCAAACGGTTTAAGGATATGGCTGAAGATTGCTTTGTACTACATTGTACACTGTAAACGACTTCAGTATCAAGTCAAGAGGTTGTGATATGTATCACAAAAAGCTAGCAGAGCTCTGTAAACAGAACCGTGTTCTGCAGTAGTGTCTGCCTTACACAGAACTACTCTCCGGAGACTGAAAACGTGATTGCTGTCATTAGTCTTTGGAGCAGTTTCTACACAAACAATCACGCCCAAACTCTTTGTGGTGAAGGAACATCTCACCCAGCCAAACAGTGAGGCTCACTGATGTGTTTTTAATAGTTTTTAAACAACATCGGAGGTCTACGGCACAGGGGGACAAGATACATCAGGCTCTGAATACACAAGTAGATTCAATTAATTGTGGGTTTGACTCTACACATGCGATTCGTTCACAATAAGAAAAACAGGAAATCGCCAGACATATCTGTTAATACGACAACAGATACAGCGTTTGTTGTTAAACTTTGCAGCGCATATAACTGCTGTTTAGTCACAAACGTGTTAGGTCACCCTCAGCACCATTAAGAAGGGAAACTGTCTACCTCTGAGATCCACTCACAGTCCCCAAAAGAACTGAACCTTGCAAACAGGTCGTTCTACGGGGAGTTCAGTGTGGGTAAAAGAAAATATGTTTGTCCAGTGTGAAATCTCGAGGGAAGAAGGCTCACCACTCAGGAGCCCAATCAGGCGTGGAGTTCCTTTAACCAGTGAACTTGAGGGATTCGCTGTGTCCAACTGTGTCCAAGGGAATATGAAACTGTGACACTACCATAACAAGTCATCAAAATTACATCTTATCGCCGCTTGCACGCTGAATTATGATCATAGTTATGACAATATTTTTGTAAGTAAATGCATGTCTGTGTGCATGACTGAATAAGTGTGTGACTAAATTAGTGAAAAGGCATGTGTAAGTAAAATCTGGATCCTTAAAACTCACTGTTGTCCGTTTTGGATGTTATTTTAAAAATCACACTAGATTAGTGCAGCTACTGTTTACACCAAATGTAAATTTAAGTCAAATCAGGCTGCAGAAAGAGAGACACTGATAGTTAAAGATGTCAAAATAGAGCCAGATACGGTTTCATGGCCAGAGACAGATCTTCAGCTTAATGCTAATGTTGCTCCATGTCTTGCTGTATATATTAGATATATGAGCTTCAGAGAGAGAGAACGGACTGTATGATCCACAGGTTTGACATCAGGCTCTGAGGAAGACGATATTATGTTTAGACAGTCAATTGTTTTAACAATGAAGCTGGTGAAAATGAGCATCAGTAAGCCTTCACTTTCATTTTGAAGATTTCATAAAATCAGGTTGAAAGAGTGGATTAAAGTGTGGGAAAAGGATATTAGGCAAGTGTTTACAAAATTGCAATTTTCATAGAGAAGAGTTAACGTATAAGGTATGATTAACAGATTAAAGGGTTAAACAGGAGCTTTTTGTGTTGGCTTTCTATTAGGAATGGGCCTAAAATATCAACTTTAACACTATTTAAACCAAGAAATCCAAAATATGGAGAAAAAAAAAGAAGAGATGAAAAGAGAGATTAGCAGTGGTAAGGAAGGGGGAGATTAAAAAAAAACTACTAAAGGATCAAGTGTTAACCCTTTGACCTTTAAAAGCAAGAGAGTCATCCGTTTTTGTTAGTGGAGTTTGATGTGACAAAGCGTGTCTGGATTAGAAGGAAAATGAAGACACTAAAAGCATCTCACACCCCCGGCCCTATAGCCATCACACACACACACACACACACACACAAACGTACACACACACTGATGGCCACTTGTGGAAAAATGTTGCTCATTACCAGTTTTATTAAAACTGAGGTTTGATTCAATTTTGCCGCTGGTTGGTTGAGACGACTTAGATGCAGTTTTACATTTTCAGGTATGAAATACCAAACCACGCTTACGTATAGTTCAATAACTTAATTAAAGCACTGTTCATCTGATATCTATGGAATTATTCTGCATGTTTTTCTTAATGAAATGTGACAGATTTGTGTGTGTGAGAGAGACTTTCCTACATGCAAAGCAAGGCCTGGCACAAACTAACAAACATTCAAAAGTTTTTTACTGTTATGGCACACTAAGGTTGTAAGCATCCCTATTTAATCCTCCGACTTAAAGAGACAATGAATGAAGTTAATTGATCCTTGAGGAAGAAAATCTGTTACTCCAGCAGTGAATAGCAAATGCATTTGTAGGAAAAATACCAGTAGTGTAGCAAAAAAAATATAAAGTTTATCCTTGGAATCCTGCTGGAGGAAAGGTCACAGGGTCATAAAAATCAAAGTGTTTATACCCTGGGGAGTATTAATGTGATTAGCATATTTAATGGAAACCTGTCCATTAGATTACCACAGAACTAGAGGAAAGTTCATAGGGTTTCCATGACGAGTCATCATAGCAAATCAATACCTTACAAAAGCTGATGAACCTATACAAAGACATGAAAAAAGCTTAAGAGGTGATAAAAAGAAATTTCATGTCACAGATCATTTTTTCTATTATCTGATTAATGTTAAAGCTATATATTATAGTACTAGCATGAATACAGAATTCTCCTTTGCACTACCAAGCAAATAAAACCAGTAGTTGATGTTGTGTCTACTAGCAATTATTAAGTCATTTATTTCCCAACTTTGAAGACATTCCCTCTTTCCTCTAGAGAAAAGGAAAGTTAATGGGGTGTCCAACAAAAGGTTTCATCCACTGCAGAGCATGACTGCACTCAGTAACTTTTTTCCCCGATATGCCGATTAGATTCTATCTCTTCTGTTCAAGTGGAAAATTTGACCCAACATCGGTACTCGACAAAGACTTAGCAGACCATTAAAAACATTAAAATCGTCCACTGAGAGATGTTATAGCAAACTTAAGACAACTTTTTTTTTTACCGAGGGAAGAAAGAACAGAAAATACATACATGACATTATGAAAAACTATGTTTAGCCACTCTATAAGACTAAGAATGGCGATGCCAGTCAGGATGGCGGTGAGTAAAAAAAGTCTGTCCAAAACTTCCAGCCAGAATACAATGAAATTTGATCCATCAGGAAATAATAGACAGATTTCTATAGGATTTGCTGACCTTTCTTCTAGGTCATTCCTCAGTATGTTGGTAATTCCATCAAGCAGCCAGTATTTTAACTTGTGTCAGCACTGATTATCATATATGTCAGATATCACATTCATTATACATCAACCAAAGTGTCCTCAGTGGCGTGGGGAGAACGTACCTATTTGTGGCTTTTTCTGTGCGTATATTTGGAGTTACATTGTGTCTTACCATCATAGTGGTGTCCTCATTGAGGGAGGGTTCAGTCTCAGACGGCTGGGGCCCGAGGGCTGAATCACTGCTGCTTCTCACCAGCAGGGGAGTATCTGTAAAAAAACACAAGGACACACACACACACACACGTTATGTTATGTGGTGGTAGCTTGGAGCAAGGATGTGGGAGGATACCTAAAGATAAATTGCAAAGTAATAATGTGTACTCTTCGGTTGGTGTTCTCACAACACTCGTAAAACGCTGCACATATGCAAAGTTGAGATCTGTTACGGTGCATAATTACTGAAAACATTAAAAGGTATGTGTTTAACAGCCTGTAAATAAACCATGTTTTCTCATTTCCTGAAAAGCTTTGTTTATATGGGGTATTTGCAGGAGGAATTTAATGACATACCACCAAACATCAACTAAACAGCAGCTTCATTTACAGAAAAATATGATTTAGAGACAACATCTACTGTATGTAAAACATACCCGAAATCCGAAAGGTTTGTTGTGACACTGTCAATATGTATATGTACCGATCCCAACTCTGCTGGGATCGCCACATTTACAGTAACTCTGACTTTTCTTTTCGTATTCCCCATTAAATCTGCTGTATTTGTTTCAAGCTGTGCTCACTTCCCTTCCAGTTTCTCCTTTTTACCAAAGGAACCTGCGCCAGTCCAATATGTTACAGTGTGACTTCCTCCCATCAGACCGTTAATGAAACAAGATATTTGACAGACCGAGACAGACTAATGCAAAAAAAAAAAAAAAATGGTGAGAACAGAGAAAACCTGCATTTGCACTGCTACAGAACGTACAGCCAGTCTCTCTTATACATGCACACACACACACACACCGATTTGATGTACACACTGTCTGATGCTATAATGCTATTTTGATGGAGTCAGAGTTCAGAAAGAATCATGTCTAATAATAATCTTTTAGATGACAAGATACAGACTGCGCTAGTCATGCCGCACTACAGAAAGGAGAGTTTGTGTGTGTGTTTCTTAGCAAAGTGTCAAAGTGTGATGAGAGAGAGGAGATGAATATTTTCATGTTGTTAGGTTGACAAAATGAATTTCTGTCCTGTTATTACAACAACGCGTCTATGAGACACTATGACATTCAACATAATAAACTAATGGGCTGATTTAAAGACTGAGTTGGAATTACACAGAGAAAGAGAGAGTGAGTGTGCAAAAATGTATTAATATGTCTGCAGGTCCATGTGTATTTATTGAGTCATCTGCGGGTTTTCAAAAAGACAAATATGATGTTTAATATGTTTTACAGCTACCTATAAACAGCTGGTGGTGCTATTTTTTGAGTCAGGGCCATTAAAACCATTGTAGAAGAAGTATCCTTTTTTTTTTGAGTGCTAGTCAAATGGTGAAAAATCAAGTAGAAAAGATGATGGAAATATGTGACATTTCTGTTTGTTTCATGTATTAATATGAGGAGCATTACAGTTTCCTCATCACCCCTCAGAGATCTGATGTTTTCGTCTGCTGCAATTTTATTATTTTTCGTCTCTTCAGTGGAGCGGAAACGTAAGTGGATGTTTAAGTCTCATGCTGCATGTGTATCATGATTTATTCAATAAATCTGTTCTCCGTTGCACTTTGTCGCATTTCGCTTTTATCGACACCCAAAGTTTTTCCACCTCTGCCGAGTGTAAAAACTTTTTTTGCGGTGTTTCTTCAAACTTTCAGCATTTCCACTCAGGTTGTCTTTCATGCACAAATTGAAAAAGCGAATAAAAAAAAACGGGTGGATGTAAACGCACCTATTGATGACTTTTTCAGATCTTTTCAAGGACATGTACATTACAAGGAGTGAGGGTGCGTACGGTATGTTATGTAACCATGGATACAAACATTTTTCCAAAGAGCTGACTCAAACTGACAGACACAAGAGTTTTCAGAGTTTTCACAAGGTTGTATCTAATTGCCAAAGAAGACATACATTTACAAGGCAGAATGTGCTTCGTGGAACAGATGCCGTAATTGGCACACTGTCAACTCCACTGAAACTAAGCACGTTATTTTAGCTTGTCAAAAAAGAAAATAAAAGAGATAATTTGCGATACATTGTCATGACTGGAGGTTGGTGGAAATGTTAAAATATAGGGTAAAAGTCAAAGAAAGAAAGAAAGAAAGAAAAGCCTTTGTATTTAATTGAATTAAACCTATTGGTTTCATAACTACTTCTTTTTATCATCTGCACTCATCAGCCGGCACATCCTGACACATTTATGTGTGTATGTAAATATCTGGTAATTACATACTGTAGCAGGGGTCATCAGAAAGCTCATTCCAGGATGTTGTTTTAGAAGACGTGAGTGTGCGGCGCCCTTTGTGTTCATTAGGTCTGTAAGGAGCAGATGCGAAAGCCCGAGTACACACAAAGTTAATGTATGATCCCTTCCCTTCATATCTCTTCAGTGAACACACACTGATGTTCATGCGTCCAAATGGCCAATAAGTGGCTGATTTGCAGATCTGAGTGTGCACGGAGGTAACATATGATAGTGTCTCCCTCTTCACATCTCATCAGCCCACTGCATAAAATCATCATTAAACAGAAGCTGATGGATGAAGCAGCACACTGCACTATTGCCTGTGTGCTGCTGTTGCTGTTGCTAGAGCTTGGAGAAAGAGTGAAAGTGAGAGAAAAAGTCAACACTGCAGGAAGCTATGCAAATAAATTACATTTATAACTGGAGGTACAATTATGATCTGTGTCTCCCAATTCTCACATTTTTACGATCCCATTCATAGGAGCCATCAATCCGTATATACAGTACATTAAGAACAGTGTCATGTTACCCTCTATAGCGCCGTTGGGAAAAGAATGAGAAGGGTGGTGTTGAGGGCGTAGGGAACCTTATATTGAGTGAACTACTCAGAACAAATGCCAAATGATATTTGTAGGGTCATATATTGATTGTCACAAAATGGACCCTTGGTGCTCTTAAGACTGGCCGGGGGTATGGATTACATCAACCCCGAATCAATTCATCTCTTAAAAGAATGGTGATGAAAGAGGGATGAAGGGAAGGAGGACAAAAGAGATAAAAAACAAGAGATAGAGGAAGAAAATGGATGAAGAAATAAAAAGGACTAATATTGGAAAAGATCGTTGTTAGTGAGATAAAAAAGAAAAATGTACAAATAAGATGAGATGGAATGGAAAAAAATGTCAAGTGAAAAAGGTGGTTAAGGCAAAAATATGAAGAGAAAGCATCAAAAAAGACATGGCTGTAAACAAAGAGAGAAAAAGTGGGTTTTTCTCTGGTCCAGTGTGTAGAATTTAGTGGCATCTAGCGGAACAGTATGTTTCAATTACTGTATAATCCCTGTGAAAATAAGAGTTTATGTGTTTTTGTTACCTCAGAATGAGCCCTTTATATCTACATGGAGCCCGCCACGTTGCACTGCCATGTTTCTACAGTAGCCCAGAACGGACAAACCAAACATTGGCTCTAGAGAGGGCCTTGCACATTTTTCACGGCCATCATAGGTCCTCTTACACACTTGGAAGGGCAGGGTGAAGAGAGGGGTGTTCATTTGTTTGCAATATGCAACCTCACCGCTAGATACCATTAAATCTTACATACTGGTCCTTTAAACCAACAGTCAGGCGCTCATATGAACACTGAAAGAGGTTTTCCTGGCTGTAATGGTTCCTCCTGCTCATACTGGTATTAAAAGATCCCCTTCAAATGTGCTTTCAATGTAAGTGACGGAGGCCAAAATCCACAGTTTGTCCACACGGTCACTTTGTGTAAAAAATGCATTTAAAAGTTTATTTGAAGCTTATATGAGGCTTCAGCAATCTGAGTTAGCTCTATTAAGTGGATATCTGCCATATTTGTAGTCTTTTTAGCATCATATTCCCTCTTTGTGTTTCCCTGTTGAGCTGCGGTAGAAGTATAGTAGAGAAGAAACGATTATAGTGACCAAAATGATCATGGTTAAAAAGTACTGATACACACATTGAAATCATTTCACCAAGTTCTATATTAAAAACCACAATTAAATTAGCAGCACTATGTATTTTTTGTTTGCATAAACAAAACACATATCCACATTATGTATCCTTCCTACAGTTAAACTGAAGCTGAACCAGTAAGACATGAAACCTGGGATCATCTAGAAATAGGTAAACAGTGTTTCATTGTATGAAGATACATGCTGTCCATGTAAAGTAGTACATTGAGACAGATACCCGTGGCTATGTAGGGACTGCTAACAGTGCTACTATTCTATCTTAATGCCTCAAAATGCAAAGATGATTTTAAATCACCTAATTATCCCCACTATCCTCTATTTCACTGCAGTAATTTTACTATATAGAGCTATAATATATGTCGATATACTTGTGGCACCGATAGCATGAGACTGAATGCTGCGTTGGATTTTTTTGTCACTGGAATATCAGCAAATAGTTTAATTAGTTAAAAGGGTCAGTGATGCATATTGCTGAGCTTGTCTGAGTGCAAATGAATAATAAATGCTTCGACCAATGTAGCTATTACATCAACATCACTGATCATGTTCTCAGAAGTGTATTGAAGGTAAACATCTTGTGAAAGCACCAGTAGTCTTCATTTAAATATCATCATATTATATTTATGTATTTAAGTGTTGTTGTACAAAATCACACAGCCCTGATAATGTAGAGTATATATACTTGACACTTCACATTTCCGCATCCACATCCACTGTAATCACTGAAAGCTCATTGATTATCTTTGACTCCGATGGGAATGCCTAAACTATCCACTCTAATGCTGATCATGTCTCCTTCCTAAATTATCCAGACATGTTCAGCACTTTGATTCTTGATTTTAAGCTGCTCATTAAACACTGCTACGATTCTGTTTTTAAGTCTTTTATAGAAATGGAAGTGTTAACAGAGGACTACAGAAGGAGAGAGATGGATAAATAAAAAAGGCAATAAAAAAGAGAGTCGTTTAACAAAACGAACGCGAGCGAGTATCATGAAAGGAAGTGATCAACATAAAAACAAAAGGAAGATTTGGAGAGAAAGAAAGGACCAATAAAAGGCAGAAAAATGAAGAGACTTGTAGAGACGGTGAGTGAGAGAAGTGGTTAGAGTGAGAGGCAAAACATTAGATAGTGATAGAGGCCTAACTCTGACCTTCTCACACTGACAGTGATAGTCTCCAGAGCTCCGTTACCTCTAATCTCCCACGACAGTCACACATTACTACTAATCTCTGCTGACAGGCGACCATACTGAAACAGACTAAACTTCCTGTCTTAACAGTGTCTGGATGATACAGCTAAGGCCTCTTCACAACTAAGGAAGGTTAAACAAGCTGAAATGTCGATTATATTATTACTATTAGAAGTACGACTACTAATATAGTTGCAGATCTAAAACAAGAGGATAGGGAAACTCATTTTACTGTAATAATCAAGCTGATTTTTGTGAGTCCTTGAGCTCAATAAACCGCTTTGCAATTTCTAAGCTAACTGGAAAATTTTTTTTTATAGTAACATCAAACAAAAGAAGAAGGTGAAATAATGAAATTTGCTGATAAAATACAGCTAACAATAGATGTACAGTATGAGCATTATCACATTTCATTTTTCAATGACATTTTAATGACATTTAGAAAACAACCTTGACAGATTATGCTTAAATGTCAAGCGTTCATCTTGATGGATCGTATGGGCCGTGCAACAAAGCAGATATAGAATCTACAATTCATAACTACAGGAACTGGAACCTGTGATTAGCTGACAGCAAGAGGCAACTTAAAGTAATGCTTAACCTTTGGCTAATCGTAGGTACACACGATCCATCATCTATATGGTTTGTTAAGGTAAAATAAAGTTTGGATAAAGTACTGTGACAACTCTAAACCCTCTCACGCTCACATCTACGCTACGGTGCCTCAACTGAACAGACGCTTGACTTGAAATAAGACAGGATGAAATGAAGGAAGAGGGGGAGGAAAGAATAAGAAGCAAAAAAGAGAAAGAAAGGCCCTGCAGATACTGTAAGTCTCGTCCAGGTAACAGAAACCAGACGCACACGTCGTTTTTTTTGTTCTGCCGCCTGACAGAACACATAGACTTCCTGTCCTCTCTTTTTTTCTGTTTCTCTTCATCTCATCTCATCTAAGACACAGCGATGCCAAGTTCCCAGCTGTCCCCATCTTGTTTTCATCACTGTCCGACAGAAAAAAAAACTGCCCATCACATCCTGACCTTTGTCTGTACTGTAACTCAAAGTTAACATCGTTCCTGTTCTGTACAAAAACATTAATGGTTCTGAAACTATTTTACCCAATAAACCATTATTTTTATTCCTTCCTTTCTTTTGTTCTTTCCATGTACAAATGTTTAGTTTCAGCCATCAAATCCATCCCCTCCAAAAATGGTGTTTTGGGACATCGCTGCTATCCTTCACCGACTTGACCAGTCAACCTCGACGTCAAATTTCAGCCACATTGAATCTGTTTCTTGTCTGACATCACTTGACATGACACATGACATTGATCTGTCCATGCGCTGACCTACAGGTTACACATAAAAAGGTGGAATCAGTGGTTTCCCCCAGAGAACTTTTCTTTCTTTGTAAGGTCAAAAAAAAAAAAGTCCTATGAAATTATTTTTAGATCCTGCGTCTCTAAACTTTGACATTACAAAGTCCCAGACAAGAGTATTTGGTCCCTCGGAGCCAGCAGTGTCAGACACAGAGCAGTTATGGTTGCCAGAGTTAACCTGGACTGGCTCATCTTTAGGGGGCACAATACCTCATCTAATATGAACAAACTTTGGTAATACCATGACAAATGCCAGAACCGGCTATGTTAAGGTTGCTCTTTCTATAGGGAACATTTCTTTGATCACTCTGCCATGAACAGGATGAATATAGTTTAAATAACACCGAACATAAAGCACACATCTTCCTGCTTCTATCATTCGTCAAGTCACGTCAAGTCATGGTTGGAGCAGGCCGATACCACCAACATATATAGTAAAAACCATAAAAACTACTCACTGGACTTGAGGGCTGAGGAAGTGACTTCTATCTCCCCTCCTGTGATTGGCTGGAAGACGGAGAGCTCGGATTGGTAGAGGTCAGGGCTGGGGGCTAGGCTTGCGTTAGCCGCACCCCTCTGCTGGGCTTCCTGCTCCTCATACACCGCCATCAGCTTTAAAAAAAAAACACACACACAAACACAAAGTAGCTGTTATTTTTCACTTTCTTCATTTTTTTTTCATGCATTATGAACAAAGAACGTGATCAGAGTGGAGCAGCACGACTTCTAACTCCGCTCACAGTCACTGGAAGTTTTCAGTTTGTTACTCCCTATCCGCTCTCCGCTCACACTGAGAGAGAAAAGCAACACCAGTTTGCTTCACAGACAGTGTGCTAATTGCTGCAATTCACCTGCTCCACACGTCACAAAGCCAAATTAAGAGGTAAAACGGATGCAAATAAAAGAAAAAAATGCTAACAGAAGCCACCAGATTCAGATTCACCCACATTTTCTCGACTTAAACTCAACCAAGGATTCAACAGGTGTATGACTAAACGTTGATGAATGTACATAAACAGGAGCTAAAGGACGACGCTGAGAGAAACAGTTCTCAGGGAAAGACTGTTTGTCTTTTTGTAACCATAACACTTCAAATAAGAGATTAAGAAAAATAAAAAAAATGGTTTGTTTATGCACATGATCTGTGTGTTACCTTGTGGATGAGGACGCTATAGAGGACGTCCAAGGAGCCCAGCATTCCTGTGACAGAGTGTGTGTCTACTGTTTAACAACTGCCTCCATTCGTGTCTCCCCTTTGCGTGTGTGCGACACCCTGCTAGCTCTAACTGTGTTATATAGTGGAATCCCTGTCTATTGAGTATTGCACTGAGTCTGCGTTTAGCTTAACATAGCACAGAGCTTGTCAACACAGTGTTCTAGGGGCCTCCACGCAAAAGCTGAATAGACCTGTGTGTGTGTGTGTGTGCATATGGGTGTGTGTGTGTGCGCCATGTCTATAGTGGTCAAGAGTAAAGAAAGGGGACTTTGCCAGTAAAGCCAGAGGCTTCCTGCTACACTGAAATATGAAAGTGTGCATACAAGTATGCACACAGACGTGAGTCACTGTACTGTGATTTGTTGGCCGTCTCTTCTGCACATGAAAGCAAAAAAACAATTAAGCTGACATTATAAAATGCAATTCTACAACGCAAAGTGATGCCAACA
This sequence comes from Thunnus thynnus, assembly GCF_963924715.1. Classification (NCBI taxonomy): domain Eukaryota; kingdom Metazoa; phylum Chordata; class Actinopteri; order Scombriformes; family Scombridae; genus Thunnus; species Thunnus thynnus. The sequence continues at coordinate 10,937,644 of NC_089527.1, forward strand.
TTTCAGACTAAATGCCTGTGCAGGTGCCAGTACAGCGAAGTCCAGCAGTTACTCTTTTTTTCAAGGCTGACCTGATCTATTAGGCGGTTTTCACTGGATTTTCTGCATTGGCTTTTTGATAAATTAGGAACTGAAAAAGTTGTGACTTATGATACCAACACATTTAGTTTAGCAAGACAATTACACAAATTAAACCTGTTAGCATATTAGAACCACACACATATCAATACTACTAATATAAGTACTAAATGCATTTAAAAAGAAACATGAGGTGTTTCTTGTACATGGCTGATATTATACTAATGTAAATATAGTACATTTAATCTTGTATTCTTAAAAAGCTAAACTGTCCTCTGTATACTTCAGATTCCATGAAATCCAAGTAAAGTTCCTTTTTATTCTTTTTCTAAAGTTAATCTAAAGTGTGTATGTCTACGTGTAAATACATATACTGTATATGTGCACCTTCTTCTTCTTCCCAGTATAACCTCACCAGGCAGAGAGCAGAATAGCACTGAGTTATACAACATTGCACCTTTCTCGGCATCCATATCTCACCAACTATTCAGCCCGACCGATGCCTCTCAGTCTCACACGTTCATGTTCTGTCACACTCCTCTCTTCCATCTGTCTAACACACATCTTTTCTTATTGTCTTGTCTTCCATCTTTCCTCTTGTAACGAACCTCGTCTGACTTTTTTTTCACTCTTTCCCTCTAACTTTGCTTGTTGTTTACAGTCCTCACCTCTTTTGTTAGCCTTTCCTCTGACTCTATGCACCTACCCTGCTGTTTCGTCTCATTACACATCTTATTTCTATCATATTCATGCTTGAGGTGTAAAGTGTTTTCGTCAGATGATGATGAGTATTTGTCACTTTTCTATCAAGATGCTTCGGTGCAAATTTTAAAAATGATTGTCCAGCAGCTACAGTACCTGCAGGGATGCTAATAAAGCAGATAGGAAAGAGTGGAGATTTAGAAGTGAAGACAGGAAGGTAAAATACATATAGTAAGTTGTTAAAAACTGCATATGTTTAACATAAAAACATTCACAGTCTTATCCATCTCAGTAAACCTGTCTCTTAGAGAAAGCTGGAACACGACTAATAGCTACCAGACGTGTAACACATACACACACACACGCGCGCACAGAAGGGTGGCAGATTCTTAAATAAGAACATCTGAAAGAATGACAGGAAGAAAAATGGGTAGAAAAATTCAACATAGTCTTGCTGAGTCTCTTAAAAAGCAGAGGTGGAAAGAAAGGAGAGACAGCCAGATGAGAGCGAGGAGGACTTTGCCTACGTTCACTTCGACGGGGGGAACTCAAAAGACCTGCCAAACAAAATGATACCGCAGCCTGAGAGCATGAGAGAGAGAGAGAGAGAGAGACAAAGGTGAGACCGCGTAGAGTGAGAGCACAGAGAAAGAGAGAGAGAGAAACGGCCGTGAAGAGAGTGAAAGACAGAAGGTAAGAGAGAATTATGATGATGATAATGAAAGGGACTGACAGATGTGTTGTACTGTAAAAAAACCTTATGAGCAAAAGGCAAACCTGAAACTTGAGATTGTCTGAGAGTCACCGTGTCAAGTGCTAGTGCAATGACGCGTCCACTTTATGCTGCCAACTCTGTCTCTGTTCCTCTTATAACAGTCTGTCAATATCTGCCTAAGACAGATAGACATTTTTTTTTTTTTTCAAATGCATAAAATCCAACATGATCGTTTACCTTTCACCTGTTTTTCTAAGTAACTTTGTAGCAAGTTGTGCATTTTACATTTTTGTCAGTTTGTAGAAGAAGAAGAAGAAGGGCAACAGTTAGCATGGGTAAACAAAAACAGGCATTACCAACAGAAGACTTTAATTTATTGACCAAAAAAACACAGGGAAATGTCAAAGTATTAGCCACAAAACTACTTAAAATGCCATTTAAATCATATTTTCTCATCATTATTCCGAGGAAACTAAATAATGCAGCAGTTGAGGATGCGGTGTCTTGCTCAAGGGCACGTAAACAGTAAAGGAGAGCATTTCACCGTCATGTTCTCCGTGCTGACTTTCCAGACTGGTCCAGAGGATCAGGGACTGTGGCCACAAAGCTGTTTCCTGACCTCAAGGCCAGCGTAGCCAGTAGATGTTTTTATAGACTACGTAATAAGTTAATTGTTACTTTTCACGAGCGATGCTGCCAGCGTGCGTCACTGTCATGCTATTATATGTAACATTTAACCTTCGCATCAGCAGACTGTCAACATCCTCGACAAACTCAAAGCACGCTGGTAAACTCTTTTTTTAAGGGTTTTTTTTTTTTTTTCAGTTTCAGCTTACTGTCAAAACACATATTTTTACTTTGATCGTGTTTCTGACAACCTCGTGTAAAAAATGCCTTTATCTATCTGTGAGCTTCAATACTTGTGCTAAAAAATGCTTCTGAGCAAGGGATAAGGCTTCATTTTGTCTTAATTTGGTTTTAAGAAAATGTACAAAACAAAGAGTGACTATGACTAATCACAACAACCAATTCAGTGCTTCTCCAAAGTCTGACGATAATCTGAGTTAATAAATGAATTATTGCTAAATTAGGAAAATGATAATGAATATAATTTTGACAATAATACAACTAAAACTGTACAAAACACAGTGACTCATAATAATACAAAACAAAAATGAGAAAAACAGAAATAAACAAATATTTTAGAATGACACAGCTGAGGGATTACGCATGGACGCACTATTCAATACTTTCATTTGGAGAACTTCACCTCCCTCACCACAGTATAAATTACAACCTCAAATACCTGTTTGGTTTGGAGGGAGATGTCCTTTTTTTGTCATATATTTTTTTTCATTTGCTGTGATGATTTGTTCAAGTAAAACATTTTCTTTCTCCTGCTCTCAGGGATGTCAGAGGTCAACTTCAACCACAAAACGCCACTGATGCAGCCAGTATAGAGATTCAACGTCTTGATTAAAGGATAGGTTCACAGTTGTTTCAAATCTGTCTTAAAAACAACCATCAAGTGAAAATTGACACTGAAAGAGGTTTTCTTTGCTGTAATCATTCCTCCTGTTCATACTGGCTATTAAAAGATCTCCTTCGAATGCACTCTCAATGCAAAGTTTATCTGAAGCTTATATGAGGCTTCAGCAGTCTGACTTAGTCATATCATGTGGATAATCTGCCACATTTACAGTCTTCTTCACATAAAATTCCCTCATTGTGTTTCATCGGACAGTGTTTCCCTGTTGAGCTGCAGTGGAAGTATAGTAACACAAAGAGGGAGAGATGAAGTTTGACATTAGCTTCAGATAAACTTTTAAATACATTTTTACACAGAAGGAGGCTCATGGATTTTGGCCCAAATCACTTACATTGTAAGTGCATTATGAAGGGATCTTCTAATGGTCAGTATGAACAGGAGGAATGATTATGGCAAGAAAAACCTGACTTTTGCCACGGACCAGACTTATAACCCGAATGTCTGTCACTGACTGACTGACTGACTGACTCACACCACTGGTCGGCCTGCCAAGTGTTGGAGTTTCCCCATTGGCCGTTGCTCTTTCAAAATGAATCAGCACTAATAGTTTCAGTTGTTAGTTACCCCCTTCCTCAGGGGGCGTTTACAACATTTACCGTCCAAAGAGCGTCTCACATGGAGGCTCCGACACTGACAGGAGCACCAACCCGCGGATACAAAGAGACGTGACGGATCCACTTTACCAGCCTGCACAGCGGCCAGCGGCTAGTTAGCTTGGCTAGCATCGTTAGCATAGCCATGCTATGTTGTATGTAGGCCATAGACTGTATAAAAATAAGGTGTAGCCATGGTGTTTCTGGTTTAACAGCACCATGCTGGGCAGGTGACAGGCGTGTTTACGGTGTTTGTGTGCTCTAAAAAACGTCACAGCGCAGATAAAAAGTCACACAGCTGATGGACTGTTAGCCTAGCATGCTAATGCTGCATAAACATATGGATGGGACAATACGTTTTCAGACATCCTCAGATAAAAACAGATGAAAGCAGGGGACATTGACAGATAATTAGAATAATTATGATTAAAAGTAAGTTCTCTTTCAAATCAAACATCCCAAGATATGAGTGGAAAGTGTTGTTCTTACAACTAAATTTATAACTTTTTTTTTGACTCCAACATAGCGAAACCATGTCATGTGATACGCTACTTCAGTACACTTTTCTAGCAAATATTAATGGGACCACTACAGAAAACTGCAAAACTGCAGATGAACATTTAATATCCAGGAATTCACATTATAGACACTTTCACTGACTATCCCTGTTACACACTGGCCACAATTACGCACATTGACCGTTTACGCTCCAGGCATACACTAGGTTTTATTTTAAGACAGACCTGTGTGAAATTGTGAACCTGTCCTTTAAGGAGACCTCAACAGTCCAATATGGGACCAAACTCAGCACGTCCATGACTCACGCTCATTACAATGTGCTAATTTGTTTGGGCAAACTACAAAAACGCCCATGACCCATTTTGTCTCTCAACTATGTAATTATTTAGTTCAGCTTTAATTAAAAACACAGTGAGAAACCCAGAGGTTAAACACTAGCTGACTTAATCATTTTCCCATGGTTACTTCTGAGCTCTTTCTCTACCCCTTCTCTATTCCTTCTCCTCTGCCAATATTAATCAATACGTTGTGGTCACTACAAGATTTAGCAGATTATCTAGGACAAGTGGAGGCTTGTGGGAAGTAACCTGGTGTGTGTACAGTACATGCATGTGTTTCTATGTGCGTGAGCTTTGGACTACCTGACCTGAGGGCTTAGATCAATTAAAGGCCTGACCCAACGAGCCACAATCAAACATTCCCACCCAGACACCAGTGTCTGTCACGTTGGTCTAGTTTGGGAGTTTTAAGTCTCCACTGCTTGTAAAAATTGAGTGGTTAAATTTAAAAGTTTTCTGTGTAGACACTGTCTGAGCTGAGAGTGTCTCAGAGGGAGTCAAATGCACCAATTACTACTTTCTTAGGGGGTCACTGCTCTATCCAAGTGGAACATACATGATACTGTGAAAAAATAATGATATATTTAAGATATTATATATAATATTTTTATAATATTTAAAAAAGGAAATTCCAAAAAATATATATAAATAAAAAAGTATAAATAAAAGGAATTATGGCATTTTCAAGTCAAATCTAAACCTCTAAGAAGAAGCCTGCTGACAGGAATTACTCTGCCCTTGCTTTTATGGGGGCAAGGAGGTCATAAAAATTTCTTCAAATATGTTTTGGCTCACTTACCGATAAACAGTGATATTTCAGTGAGATGCAAATGATATATAATACACAAAAAGCAGTATGCACTGCTCAGCATCTTCGAAAGTGTGTGTATGAGAGGGTGTGTGTGTGTGTGTGTGTGTGTGTGTGTGTGTGTGTGTGTGTGTGTGGGAGTGGGGGTTAGTGGAAAAGTGTGGAGCTGGTTCCTATCCTTTTATTTAAATTAAAAGAGCATATGAAATTGAGATAGGTAGATTAATCGTGGTTCAGGATTTAAATGCATAACATAAGCATCAGTGCTTACACACACACACACACACACACACCTACATGACCGTCTTTTTATACATCATACCCTTTTTAATCTGGTCGATTAGGGCCTGATTGATTCATTTGGGGCGGATCAATAAAAAGCTACAATCAGCCAAATGCATGAGCACATACATAGCTCACAGACAGTGAACGAATGCACTCTCTCGCACAAACGCACACTCGACATAATCTTTAAATATGCTTAAGCTATTTGTATACCACTGAGCTTTGATTTCCACTTATAACCACTTAACATAAAAAAAATCTATCATGTCCATGTGAGTGTGTGTGTGCATGCCTCTTTGAATATGTGTACTTTGCCATCTTATGCAGTCAGCAATATCCTTAGCAATGACCACTCCATCACTATAGCCTTGACAACAAACTGGGGGGGGGGGGGTGACCACTCATAGTGGCACCTGTACACGCATTTGAGAATGTGTGTGTGTGTGTCTGTGCATAGTCAGGACATATTATGATAAACTGTACAAGAGTTTACAACTGGCTAAATGGCTTTGGGCATGATACAGTACATTAGAAGATTGAGGGAGGATAATATGGGGTACTAAAAGAAGAATTTTATATTTTTCTCCCTGCAAATTGCAAATTTGCTAATTCACTGTCATCTTTGCTATCTCAGCTGTATTTTTTTTTTTTTTTTTTTTTTTTTATAAAGGAATGTCAATTTCAATTATCTCAATACAACGAGAAAAATAAGATAATAAAAGTGTCTTCCAGGGAAGAAATCATAAAGCTCTCACTCCGACACAACTGTTCCCCCTAAAAGGGAGACCAGGTTTGATCACTCAGTGGCACACACGCACCCACACACACACACACCCACACACACACACACACACACACAATGACAGTGACTAGACTGACAGCACCACCTAGCTCTACATAACAGACACTGCATCTGTAGAGCAACCTGAAGCCACTGGCCTCCCTCCCACCCCCTCCACGTCTGTGCCTTACTGTCTGTTACTGCGTCATCCATTTGTTAACTCTCAAACAAAAGAACTGTTATTCAGAAAGAGGAAGAAAAAGTGCTATCTGCATACCTGTGTGTCTCTCAAAGCTGTATGGAGAAGCGATGGCTATAGTATGTTTTATGTTCTACAGTGCTTGCACAAACTGTACTCTTTGTAAATGAATTGGTGCTACACTTTGCAGGACGGGTGAGCCACTCTCTCTGTATCAGCATGTCGTCATTCCCCTCTCTGCCCTTTTAATGTCATGCCAAGGTGGGAAAAAAAACGGTATTTTTATGTCTCATGACATAATTTTGATGCAGCTCTTTGTGGTGCACTCATAAAAGACGTCAGTGTGGGGTTGCTAATGTGGCAAGTTAAGGTCACTTGGGTAGGCAGACAGAGTACTTTGTACAACTAGCATAAGAAATAATTTTTAAACAGCCCTGCAACAACTCTGTGTGATTCCATAAAAAAATAATTGTGCAGATCACAAAGAGAATTTGAATGAACCCTGAGGCGGGTCAGCTCTTCTGTGTTAGGCTATGTACAAGTTGGCCTTTTCGTCTTTCATCAGCACATATTCCTGCTTAGCCTTGTTTCCCCCTCTGGCTTCGCTTTGCCTCCTCTCCTTCACTTCCTCTCGTTTCCCCTCCTTTCTCTTAGCTTTCCTCTTCTCCAGTTGCCTCCGTTCATCATCACTTTTTTTACTTTTGTTTCTTTTTCCTCTCTTGCTCCTGGTTCCGCCTCTACTCTCCCCTCGCGTCGCCTCCTGTAACTCCTCTGCAGCTCCGCTCCTCAGCTGTCACACACTCTCTCTCCTTTTGAGTTGTAGTGTTTCCTTGCAAATCAGCTGATGTAAATCATCATGTTCCAGCACCCTGGTCTATTGGATACATCCATGAAGCAACAAAGAGCTTATTGATTAACACGTGAATCTGATACACTCTCTCAATATCGATACTCTTAATCTCTCTATGCTGCTTTTCTCCCACTTTCACTCTCTTTTCTATTCTCTTGTAATCTCTAAATTTCTTTCAAGCAGAAAGGATGAGAGAGTCAGATCATCAACAGATTTATATACAGATTATAAAACACACTTAACACAAAGGGATATGCATATACTGTTAAAGTACTCACGTATACGCTGCACAAAAGGACAGGGACAAAAAGATTCACACACACACAAACACGTACTTCTGACTGTGACCTCTCTGCTGCAATCGATCCATCGCCGTGGTGATCGATAATCAGGATAGTGTTGTCTCCGTATGGAGAATATGGATGAATGAAATTCACCTGGTCAGCAGTTTGAAGTTTGTGTGTGTGTGTGTGTGTGTATTTGTGAAGGTTTGTGTGGGTGTGTGTGTGTGTGTGTGCTGAACCTCTATTGATCTCCAGTCACCTTACCTCTCAGCAGAGCAAGACAAATCCAGACAAGACAGACAGGAGGGGAAAAAAAAAGATGAATGAGGGCAAAAATACCGTGAAGTATGAGAAATTCAAACATTAAGAGACACAGAGAGAGAAATAAAGAGAGGGTCACAGACAACATTTGATTCACATAAGAATCGTAATTCTCATTTTCTACGATTGTGAATTGATTAATGTTATGTTGATGGAATGAAAAAGTCTGATCTCAAGAGTTATCTTGTAGTCCATCTTCAAAAAGCATTTGCTTGCCTTTTTTTTCCCTTTTTTATGATACCTAATTATAGAATTATTTATTTATTCATATTGTGAATCGTGACACCGACAATCTGAATGGAAAAGTGAGATTCCCAAAGATTCCTACTCTTAACAGACAGCTATACACATACAACAGATGTGAAGATAAAAATACATACAAGAGGATGTTATATATACACATTAGAGGTGTACCGATCGATCGGCCACCGATTGAAAACGGACGGTTTTCAGCTGATCGACCATGACCAGTGCCCGGCTCCGATCAGTCTCATATATCTGATTTTTTGCTGGTCAAATTTACACACCTGCTGCACATAGCCGTACAATAGTTCACACCGCACACACACAGCAGCACAGACAGTGTGTCACAGCCACACACACACACATACACGCTAAAACTAAATGATATGAACTGCAGCAGAGACTCGCCGTCGACTGGTAACGTTACAGCACATCTGCTGCAGTTTTTAACTTGTTTAAACATTAATTTACTAGTTTTATTTACCAGCAACATGTCATAACGACCACCAAAAGGCAGGGCTCAGACAGCGGGCCTGAAGACGGGCTACACCTGGACCATCCCGGGTCTGCTCAAGATGGGACAAGTGTTGAGTCAGTCCGGCCCAAAATATTCTATATAAAACAGGCCTGGACGTGTTCAGCTGTTGAAACCAGGTGATTTTACCTCTTAAGGAAAAGTCTGACATCAATGTTTTACTGAAAATCAACTGAGGTGTGGCTCTGCTGTTAATACTGCTACTGTTTTTGTTTATATTACATTTAATTTAACCTCTTTCTCATTATCTGACACACTGACATGAATCTTGCTGTGTGTTTCAATCCGTAGGGAAAAATATAATAGTAACTTTGAATTAATATAGCTGATAAATATTATTAATCTAGATATGATGACCTAATAAGTAGAGCAGAGTGAGAAAACTACTACAAATCACTTTGTTATTTGTTATATAAGTAAAGTGCGTTTTGATTCAACTAAAAAAGATAATATTTAGGAAATTACAAAATATTATAAAATACAGTGGGAAAGTACTTTCTGGTACCCACCAGGGTTTATCTGCACCACTGACAAATATTTTATCAATATTTTACTTTGAGTTGACTTCAATGAACTTAAAAGTTCATCATGTAGTTAGAAAACCAAATACCGTCTTGATGTTTTATGTTTTATTATGAACATACAACGGGATTTTCCATCAAAGAAAAGTTACAAAAAACATTTGTGTACGCTGTCAATTATAGTTCTTAGAAAGAAAGAAAATCTGAATCAGCAGGTCAGAATCCGCCAAGAAAATTGCGATGGGTGCATCTCTGACATCCATTCAATCCAGAGTTCAAGAAAGCAGAAACATTTTCAACTCCCGAAAGTAGAGCAGCCTCCCATCGGTAGCAGCAGTACAACTGTTCAGTGACTTTGTGAACGTCAGACAGACAGAGCTTCAATATCTGTCACGCAGCCAAAGTATAATGACAGCTTCTGTTTCCTCACTCATGCAGATGGTGTGTGTAGTTGCCTACACCCGTTTTAGTATGCGTGTGCGTGAATGTTTGTGCCCTCGTATTCGTGCATATATGTATTCATGCTTCATGTGCATGAGAAAGATTGTGTGTGTGTGTGTGTGTGTGTTTGTGTGCGTGTGTGTGTATTTTAACCATCTACAACAGACTCCCTGAAGCTGTGCGTGTGTGTGTGTGTTAACCATCTACCACAGACTCCCCGAGGCTGTGTGTAGACCACACATGGCCATATGGAACAGCATTATGGAGACACACAATGGCACAGATGGACACATTTGGTGCGGGCCATATTCTCAATGATCCACCAGTAGTGGTCTGAACGGCAGCACTCGTGCGCCAGAGGAGCCCTTTGACAAGAGGAAACTGTGTAGGCTTCACCCACTGGGAAGAGAAGAGAAGATTTGTAATTGTGTACAAATCAGTTCCTCACAGTGGAAATATTATTGAAAAATGTGGGAAAAATGGTCAAAGGAGAATTGTGGGAATTGTGAAAACACCAGAAATACTTAAATATTAGACAATACAGTTCTATTATAAGTGCTGCCTTGTTACTGACTCATCATGTTACTCTTGGCATTAATTTAATTACTATAATTTAATATCATTATCCCAACAGATGTAAAAAATGCAACATAGGAGTGGAGGGCAACACCTGTAGGACGGGTGACCTCATGACTATGCAGTGTGTGACGCAGAAGATCAGGGGACACCGACTGATCACCGCTCAGTGCAGCATGGATAGTGATGTAGAGCTGGTAGACAGCCAGCTGACCAATCATCAGCATCGTATAAGGCAGAGAGTCCGCTGGAGCTCTGACGGTCACTAGAAGCACATTCATGGCCCTTTTGTAAAACTTTCTGTGTGGTAACTGTGTTGTAGCTCTACTCCGAGAGGCTGTGTGTGTGTCTGTGGGGGGAGTGTCAGTACGTAGCTGCTGTTTATCGTGGTTAACGTTACCGTTGTCAGCCCTGAATATCTTGTTAAGCTCTGTAATATAGTACAGTTATCAGCCGGCCCATGTGTTGTGTTAAGTGCCACAGAGGAGGAATAAATCTCTCGTTCGTGTACGACGTCGTCTCGCCGCTGCCTCTTATCACATTTGCTAATGCTACCAGCAGCCCCTATGTGAGAGGCACAGACTGAAGCTACGGTTAGCCAGTCTTCTGCTACTTCTGCAGCTGATATATGAAATACACCTCAGAGTCTTGCGTGTTACGTCACGATTAGGGAGGGGCAGAGAATGAATGGAGTGAATTTTCAAATCCAAACTCATTTTGAGCAGGAAAAGCCGTTCTTACACACAAAATCACCTGTATTAACATCATATTCCAACACAGACCTACATGATTATGTGTACAGTGTAAAAAAAATGATTTAGTGTGTAGTTACCCTTTAAAAATCCAGTAGAAGAAAAATTACAAAAAACACTGCTTCAGGCTGCCTCCATCTGTCCTCAGTCTGGTCAAACAATATGATTTGATAATTACTGTTGTTTAAAATATAACATGTCATTTTCTGTTAGTCACAGTGCTGCCATGTGCCCTCACTCACCCTCACTCGCTTTACTCCGAACACATTATCACTACTTGTTGTTTATGCTTTTATTTCTTTTTGTGCGAGATTACGCTGATGTCTCGAAACTTGAACTAATGTTCTGCGGTTCAACGACTCTGCGCAGATGCTTTAAAGGTTTTCAATGTTCAAAACACAGTCAAGGTTACAGCTCTCACATCCATGATAGCTCATTTCTCCAGCCTTTCTTTCCTTCGTCCTCTCCTTTTCTTTTTCGACCATCTTATCTCATTCAATTGGCTCTCCACATAACAATGGATGTCAGAGTGGCTTTTTGAAGTAGGATTTGCTGTCTGTCAGATGTGACTGATTAGGCTACACACACACACACACACACACACACACACACACACACTCAAACACAACATGTTCTCTCTCTCGCATACATGCGAACAGCATTTCACACTCGTGCGCACACACACAAAGTGTTTCGACGGTCGTTATCTGAGGATTAACATGTCAAAATGCTAAGCAGTAATAACTGTCAGCTGACAGTCCTGAAACCTGAATCAAAGCAGCACACAGACATACACACACAAACACACAAATAGGAATATAATAGATAGTATCACACCTGCTACTGGAACAGATACTGTTCTGGTGTGGGACTGATCAAATGAGTGGAAAACATGATTTCAAATTATTTTTTAAAGATCCATGATTGACTTTTAACATGTTAGGTGAAGGACCACTGTTCTGTTCTTTAAGACAAAGGATTGCAGCTTTAGCCGTTCACATGTCTATAATCTGTAACTACTTTTGGGGATTATGGGGTTAATTGCTGAAAGGTTGTCTCCTGACCTGACCGACAGCTTATCTGCTTCAGAGCTGAAGGAGAACAATCAATCTCACCATGTCACTTCAAACCATGCAAGGGAAAAAAAAAAGGACTTTCAGCAACCATTGACTATTTCTACCCAGGAAGGAATCACTTTCACCATCTGTACCGACAATTTCTGTCAAATGAAATTGACAATTGAAAGATGAATCCATCCATCAATCTAAAACATATTGAAATTAGTTATTACTCTTAGCTTACATGGTTAAGTCAGTGTCCAAATAGGAGCTGCTCCTGCGAAGCTAAACTGAACATTATATACTTAACAAATGCAGTATTTATCATAAGGGCGCTGCGTTGGAGTCCATTATAGTTTACAGTGACAAAAGCTCTTTGAAGATTAACTGTGGACATAAATAATGATAGTTTCATATAATTAATTGCACAACATCAACTGGAATTCTAAAAACCTGCATCTTGTGAGATTTAGTGTTGCCATAATTGTGAAATTTCCAGCTTGGATATAGTGCAATGAAAAATCTGCAATATTCAGGTCCATTTTTGATAACAGTTGATGGCAGACTGAATCTGCATGGGGTTTACATCTCAAGCAGTGTTTATATGCCAAGGCCTAATCAGCCTTGGCATATAAACAATGCTTGTAGATAGATAGGGAAATTACCAAATTTCACAGTGAGAACAATAGAGTGTTGGTTACACTATGATTCATTATTTAAAGATTTCAGTTCTGGTCGATTTGACGACACCTGTGGTCACCAGTAGTGGTAACGGCAAGTGTGGTTTAATACGACGGCAAACACCCCTTGAGCAGCTACTTAATCAGAAATGTAACAGAAGAGCAACCAGTGTATCTGATTACAGTGCAGCCAAACACACCTGTGTTTTAGGTACATGAAGGTAAGAATCTGAATCCAGGGCAGGAACAGTGGACTCTGCTACTAACGATGAAAACTACTTTATCAAAAGGTAAATATAAAATGTAAATAATTGAATGGGCATTGCTGACAAAAATGCAAACCATAAGTCTGCACACTGAAGAAGGTGATTGCCTGAAACATCCATGCAATCGATGGCCTTTTCTTTGATTCAGATTTTTCCTTTGATTTCTAATGTGTGTGTGACAGACAGAGCTGGACAGATGGATAGGAGGAAGGACAGATGGATGGACAGCCAGTAAGTCAGTCAGATAGACAGACAGACAGAGAGATGGCATGTTTTTGTGAACAGTTGGGGGGGGTTTCCCTTGGACTGTACAATAGAGAGCAGACACAGTTTGACCCAAATTATCTTCCTGATTGGACTGTTTCTATCTCCTCGTATGTGGAGCTGTGTAACTTCACTCAGTTCATTCATTAGGGTCTGCAGATGCTCCCATTATGAAAGGAGAGATGAGAAACTGTGTGAGATAGATAGGTAAATGAGTAAATATTAGGGTTTTTTTCCACCATAGGAACTTTCCCAGGGGACCAAGAACCATTTGAGGAACTCAGGAACTAAACCTGCATTTCAACCAAAGTAAGCAGGGACTAAATGTAATTCCTGTATAGTCCCTGGATAGTTCCATGTGGTAAAAAAGTCCCTGCTCCGGGAGTTGTCATGTTTCCAAAAGATCAGCAACTTTAGGGGCAGGGGTTTGCAGGCAGAAGGGCTGGGCGATAAAACAATCTTGATCATTTTCACGATAAAATCTTCCATGATAATGATGATAAATTTATTTATTTAAGAGATTTATTTTCGATAGTTATTTTTGAGTCTGTTTTCCTGTCCCTACAAAAACACTACACGAACAGCCGATCATACAGCAGAGAAAGAAATGCATGTGGTTGATGCATGTTTCGGCCCCTCCCACTCAGAACAACTCAGAATGACCGTCTGCGTGGAAACGGAGCGTGAGGAAACTGTCGCCAGAGATCATGTGTTCGCGAGGCCGGCAAGTTCCTGACCTAACACCAGCGTAATGTGGCTGCGGATGAAGGGGAGGATGAAGGGGAGGATGAGTGATAACGCCGGGTCAACAAGCCTGTGGCTAGCATGCTAATCTGTAAGCTCGCGCCTACAACGTACGACCTATGCAAAATTAACCTGAGGGCAGGACTGAACTCTGATTTAACAAATGAGGTTAGCTACTTGCATTAATAATGCCCCGATTGTGGGTTTTTTTCCAATTTATTATGAAAACAACAAAAGCCTGAGACAGTCGACAGATTAGTCTTTCTTGCTAAACTTAGTGTGTAGTAGTGAAGTTGCCAAGAACGTGCAATATTCAAAGAATTTAGAGTAGCATAATCATCCTCACAGTTTTTATTTTCCTCAATGTTCAGTATACTACCTCTAAAATGTTTGAGAAATGTTTGAACTGATATGGGAATCATATCAGTTGTTTACATATTTATCATTTCATTTTATTTATTGTGTGTTTAACGTAAAGCCATGTTGGTTCTGTTGAATGTTTGTCACCTATTCATTGTGATGATGAATCATTGTACATTACAAAACATAATTAACCTTCTGCTTGACATCAATCAATATTAAAAAAACATATCATGATAACATTTTTTGCAGTTCGGACCATTGCTAATTGATCAAACACACAGCGGCTGCTTAAACTCGTGTCTTGCTTCATTCATAAATTCAGGAAGTTCTCTGATATCGATATTAAGATGAAGGATGGACATTTTTCCCGATGTTTGTTAACATCCTAAACAAAGTTGCTGTCTGCTTCTCGACTAGTTTTTAAAAAAAAGAGCACGAGAAAGACAGAGAGGAACGAGCAAGTGAATGAGAGAGAGGGAGCGGCCATAGAGAAAACAAAGTGAATGAAGCCTTATTTTACAGATTGTTTTATTATGGTAAATTAATGTTCTAAAGCATAAACAGAGCCCCCGTCTCCTGACTCTATGGGTGTCATTTGCATAACCTACACGGTTCCTCAGATGTGGTGGAAATGCAAACAAGCACGTGACTTTTAGTTCCTATAGTTCGGCTCCTGAGATTAGTTCCTCTGGTTCCTTAGTTCCTGGAACTGTTTTGATCAAAAAGGGGGCTTATGTTTATGTGGATGTGTGCCTAGCATTACCTGAGTGGATATATGTACAACCAGACTGACAAAAAGAAACACAGATAACACAAACACATTGTAACAATGCTTGGTAATGGCCTGTAAAAATGCAACACTAACAGGCCACATTAGTTGGTTATTGTATTAGTTTGCTGGTTTTCTCATTATTTCCCATGGAAAGGTGTTCTTGCTGGATGTGTCTGACAACACAGTCAGACATGGTTTGAGCGGCAAATGCCAGCATCTAAAAATATGTGGCTTTTTAATCATGTGCTTCGAGACAGATTTCAATAGTCTCACAGCAACAGCATGTAATATGACCAGGTTCTCTCTAAGCATCTGCTGAAAGCTATCAGCCAAAAATAAAGATGTTCAATGTCTGATGTCTTCATATTTTATTTAAAAATATGCAACATTATCTTATACTGTCTCAGTATAGCTGAGCTTAACTCTAAGTCGAAGCTGACTGTGGCAGGTTTAGGGGCCGAATGGGTGCATGGGAAATTCTAGAAAGGGGAAAAAAGAAAGTGAAATGAACTCGAACTGTACGACGAGTGTAAAACAAGTAAGTTATCACCTTGCAAACACACGGAGAACAATAATTGCCAAGATACCAGCTGACAAACATTGAATTACTTTAGGTTTGTGTTTACAACTGTTTACCAAAAGAGCAAGTTCAGAAAATTAATGAAAACACCTCTGACCTCTTATTAGCTTTGGCTCCATTTCTCTCTCTTGCTCGCTGATTCTCACTCTAGCTTTTTTTTTTCCTCCCATCCCTTCATCATGCTGTCTTACTGCCACCTCCTCAAGGTGAATTACAGAAATTATGTGACGCCTACACATGATGATTTGTGTGTGTGAGAGTGTGTGTGTGTGTGTGTGTGTAAGGGTTAGGCAATTAAATGAGCCTGTTATCATCACTCACACATTCAGGGACAGGTTCACTCTTTATAAAGCTCTCACCGCCCAGCGCATTACTCTGTCAATGTATGTAAATCTTTCTACTAACTGCTGGTAGCTTGGGTGTATGTGTGTGTGTGTGTGTGCGAGTGTATGTGTGGCAACAACAGACACACGAAACATCTCGCCTGAGCACACACACACACGGTACCTACAAAGAGCATGAACACATCACAGACTGCTTCTCTTCTTAAAAGGTTGACATGAGAGGTGGTCCTTCTAACATCTCTGTGATTGAGGTGAAGAGTAAAGCTCATGGCCAACACAGAGTGATTACATTAGTCTTCCAAACAGATCATATCATCCATTCACACGACCATGAATCAACCCCATCTTGATACCTACATGATATGTGCTTAAAATGGACAATCCACTATAATACAGAATATATACACTGCAAAAAAAACACAGCTGCAGAAGAAGTCTGCAAAAAAAAAAAGAAAGTGGAGACTGGAGATTAGCCTACGATCTCTTAGGTACATTTCAACACATTTCCTTAAAACAGCCTGAGGCTTGCTGCAGCGAAATGCATAATACCTTCAAAGAGATAGATGAGTATGACTTGAGGCTTTTAAGTCATTAGATCAAGCAGCAATTTGTGCTGTGTCTGTGTTAAGCATAATGAACTACAGAATGACACTGGCAGGTCTTCAGAGGTTCCATGTACAGATTTCCACACTGGCTGTTTTTTTTTTACCCAAAATATCAGAGTACTACACAGTCTGTACATTTTCATAATCTAAGCTGATTTGACAGTTCTCATACACTTAAAAAGAATCATTTAAAGGGGATATATATGCATATTTACAGCTTTAATATGGGGCTCTACTGGAATATCTTTGCATGATTTAAAGTTCACAAAACTCCTTATTTTATTTTATACTGACCCTTTATGCAGCCCCTCAGTTTAGCCTCTGTCTGAAACAGGACGTTTTAGCTCCTGTGTCTTTAAGGCCCCCCCTCCCCTAGGAGCCCGCTCTGTTCTGATTGGTTAGCTCTTGGAAGCTCCGGCTCTGGAAGCTACATCAATAAACAACGCAACAAACTACAGTAGTAGGATTTCACTTTTTTTGGTCAACCTCTCAAATATATCTATGCACGTCGGAGCAGAAATCCAATCTGAAATATGAGAGTGGACGATGCAAACGACACCTTAGCAACAGCCTTAGCAACCAAGACTACAGAACGGACAGACATGTATCAGCATGCACAACAAGCTGATGTCAGAGGTTAATCTTAAAATGGTATTTAGGATTATTCTGAGGAGCAACAAGAGAGCCATAGTTCCATTTTTAAACAACTGATGTGCATATTAACTACTTTTTTGATTCACTGACATACATGAGTAACTGTGTTTTGCATTTCCATGCAGTTATAAATGCAGTATGTCTTCTATGTCGATAAGTTTAAACACATCTTGCCAGCTGAAAGGTTTGGCATTGATTGATGTGTTGCTTTAAATGCCACACCATCTGAACACAAAGCTTCTTTTCTTAATCCTTGAAAATGTGATTAAGTCCTACAAGTTTGTAACACGCTGTCAGAGAGAGAGAGAGAGAGAGAAAATATATCAATAGGGGCTCATAATGGTCAAAATGTGAGCGACTATTCCAAATGCAGATCCTTTTATTGGCTTTTCCCTTTTACCATTCTGTCCATGATTTTTTTATATGCATCTGTCCACACTAACAGACAAGCATATGATGGAGCAATTCTTTGTCATCTGGTCATTTAGTTAACTCTGTCCCCAACAAACCTCACATTCAGCCACTTCATAAAGATAATTAATCAGCACAATGATTCTATGAGGAGGTGGACTTCATAACAATAACAATTAGCAACACACACACACACAATTTCATGCAGTCGTGTGTATCCATCTATTCTAGGTGGGCCCCAGGTGCAGCTGTGCTTCCTTAATTAAGATCCATGAAAACTACAGGCTTCATCGTTTATTATACTCATAATTAACCCTTTCGCTCTCACCCTATCTGCCTCTCTCTCTGTTTTGTTTCAATCACTCTGTTAACCCCTTCTCTATCACTTAAAATCAATCTTCCGTATCCTGCTGGTTGGCTGCTTCATGCTGTCACCTCGTGCCCATCTCGCACACTGTCACCATTAACCTCACATTTGTCTTTATTTCACCATCTCTTCCACAGTTCTTTAATTACCAGCCTCCCTCTGTCTTTCATTTTATCCACTCTAGCAATTAACCCCTTTCTCTCTTGCACCCCTGCTGCTTCGCCTCCTCATATGCTCTTACAAATTACACCGGATCTGTCTCGTCCTCACTCTCTTAATGCTCTCATTCCCGTCTTCGCTCCCTCTCTCTCTCTCTCTCTCTCTCTGTCTCTCCAGCTTTCTGTGTCATCCTCCCTCATAGTATCCTCTCTGTCTCTCAGAAATGCCATTACTCAATTAACCCCCCTGGTTCCTGGCTAAAGGTCAACATGTATCAGGTCTGAATCACGTGCACGCACACTAAGGTGTGACTCAAAAATGATTGTATTCATTAAAAGGATAGGGTGAAAGAAAGAGGTGCATGGGGGAAAGAGAAGGCCAAAGCATTACTAAATATGGGCAGATGACTCAGGACGCAGGGAGAGGAAAGACATGTTCGATGAAAAGACACAGAATGAGAGAGGAAGAAAATAACAAGTATTGGAGGAAGATTGATGTTAGCTAAGAAAATATGGCGAGGAATGGAGTACAGAGAGCCGAAGTCAAACCTGAACTTCTGGATTCCACTCCAGAAGTAAGAAAACCTCATTAAAAATCTCATTAACATTTGCAACTATGCAAATAACTAAAAATCCAGCCTTGGTACAAAACCTTCTCGACTACATATGTCATGTGGCTCGTTTCACGTGTTTAGATAAGGACAGGAGTTTTCTGAAAAACGATCTAATATCTTTTTTGCAATATTTATGCTTTTTAGCAACCTTTTATTTGATAAAATAGCAAACAACAAAAGCTGTAGTGGAGGCCGAGCTGTCTTAGAGTATGGAAAGTAAACTCAAGTGACATACTTCATTTTTTCAGAAAGAACGATGAAAGAAACATTAAATGAGAGATTGCATTGAATTACAAAAGCTAGCGGAGCGGAGGATAACCTGACGTGACGTCATGACTTTTGCTCTCTGTACAGTATATGGGTACATATTCAGTAGATTGACAGATAGTGTTAATTAGTGCAAAGGGAGAAAGAATTAGAACAAACGGTAGACAGATTTATAGGCAGGACAAAGAGCTGGGAAAGTGTAGACACTGAGCAAGAAGAGAGGATAGAGGGGATGAGTGTGGAGAGGATAACTACTGTGAAGAGGGAGAGAGGAGAGGTGAAGGTGAGTGGGAACATTTAGGTTCATTATGGTGGGGATCTCACTGTTGTCTCCTCTTTATCCTGTCATAATGAGCAACCTCTCTAAGTAACATAGAGATAATGATACATGCACAGAGCTCGGGTGACCTTTAGGAAAAAATTTCCATTAATTGGAAACTCTTGAAGCAGAGCACGATGTAACTTAAACAGCGGTTAATTGTAATGTTTAAGGCTGGCATAGTAGACACTGCGGGTTTCAGGTTATTTTGTTATTTTTTCGCTCTTTGGTGAATGAATATATTTATATATTTATCAGATAGAGGGGGAAAAAAAAGATGAGTTTCTGTGCTTTTTCCATTTTCATCTTTTTCAGAACAACAAAACACGGCATGAATTGAAACTAATTGATTTCTGTTTCATGTCCTCTTAGAAACTTTCCTACATCAGATATACTACTTCAGTTATTCTTATAAACATACTTCAGGTATGCACCATAAGTTTTTTTAGTGCTTTCTCTTATCTATTAATTAAGCAAGATACACAACTATGTTTGAAACAGACTGTTCTGATAAATTAACTGTATCAGCCAGTTTAACATGATGAGTGTTCATCCGAGCCTTGACAGACTTAAACTGATTCATTCATATGCATGTGCGTGCACGCCTGTACACATGCGCACACAAACCACCAGACTAGAAGACAAGAATGTGTGCATTTAGCAGATGGCTGGTGGTTAAGAGAGTGTGAATGATAAAATCTGCCCACTATTCCATCGCCTTGTCCATTATTCCACTCCACTGCTTTTGAAGAGTGTGAGAGGGTGTGTGTGTGTGTGTGTGTGTGTGCGTGAGCAGAAGTATGTTTGTGTGTGGATGTGTCTGTGTGCATTGTCATCTCCATGCGTCTGCGTCTAAATGAAATGATCTACTCACATCTAGTGTGTTGTAAATGAACAATATTAAAATTAAACCATTAAAAAGAGCATAAAAAAAGCAATTTAATTCAGTTTTGCTCTAATCTGATTTTATTGTCTCTAGCCATCATGTGTAACGGGTTGTAAGCAATCAAACTAATGGAACATTACAGGCCTATTCAAAATGTGCTATACGAGTAATATCGTATTACCCATCTGTGTGTGTGTGAAGTGAAACATGACGTCTGTAACATATGAGGCTATGCAGCATTAAAGGTTATGTTTGAAGTCATTGTGTTCTTTGTTATTTATGTGCTATACGTGTGTGTGTGTGGCGGGTGTCAGCAGCGTTTTGTCAAATGACTCACTGACACACACACAAAGAGCTAAATGCACACACCAATAAATGCACTTCAAATATAAACACATGATTAAACACATACACACACAGTAAAATGTCCATTACTGTTTACTGAACGTCAGTCCATCTTAAGTGAGTCTGGTCAGGTTAGGCTAACCTGTTGTTGCTAACTTCAAGGCTAAACCCCAGTAGGTAGAACGCAAGGCACAGGGACTTGGCTTTGGTCTTGAGAAGTGGTAGCATTTATTCACTGACAAACAGCTTAAACGGTACACATACTGCACTGCTACATTCACAGCTGTACCGTCACACACACGCACTCTCTCTCGACTGCCTATGCTACTTGTATACACAATCGTACGTTCGTTAAAATCTTGCAAAAAATTGCCCAAAAAAAAAAAAAAAAACAACCAGCGATGGACTCAGCCAATCGCAAATAGCCAATATATTGGTCCAATTGCCCAAGCCTAACACACACTCATGGTTATAATTTTATCTTCAACCCCCAATCAGAAACCCATATCCTTTTACCCCATCAAAAACATAAAGGACCATATTCATTATATAGGCTGACACTGTAAAGACCAGGTAAGTCATATATCACTAAAAGTTGATAATTCAGCTACATACATGCACATCCACTAAAGGGAGCTCTGTTAATATATGTTGACTGTCAATGTAGACTGATATATGTGTCAGTGTACCGCAATATACCAATGAGGCCATAGCCCCATCAAATATAATTCACAATTCGGCTAATAGCTGTTATCTTGCCTCCTGAATGAAGAGAAGGTTTATAGCCCCTCTACCCTTCTCAAGGACTACCAGATACACCTGCCTACACACACACATACACACACAAGACAACCCACCTATGAAAACCAACACACATGTGGGGCGGGGGCAGGCCGGTGCCCGGATCAGCCCCACAACCACCCCTCCACGACAGCATCAGAATCCTCTGTCTCCCCCAGCCTGATAAAAGCACAGCATGTCCAGCTGTCTTTGTACAAAATACAGCAAGCTCTAACTGATATCTGCTGGGTCCAGGCTGCAAGGCTAATGGCACTCATGACTCTTCCCAGGACAAGCCGGGGCCCGGTGTGCCGATAGCTTGCTCAATTCCTGTCTTGATAGGTAATAGAAAAAGAATGGTGAATCTGCTAAGAGACAGAAAGCACTCAACCGGTTCTGTGAATTTATCAAATGTAGCATTCATTCCTCATCAGCCACAGCCTGTCCCTAAAAGTTAAGTAATTTATCTTTATTAAACGTCAGGTCTTTGGAAAAACATTTTTAATCAATGATTTTATCATCAAGCACAATCTCGGTTTTATGTTTTTAACTGAGACTTGATTAGACCAAGACAACAGTACAGCTGTTCTTATCGAGTCAAGACCTCCCAACTTCAGTTTTATGAGTGAAGTGAGAGTGCATAAGTTGCCATTTTGTTTAATGATTCCCTCCAATGCAAGCGGATATCTTATGGTAATTGTGTTTCTTTTCAATATGTGGCTCTTCAGCTGAATTTCTCTTCTAAAGCTATATTTGTAAATATCTGCAGGCCACCTAAATACCATTCAACCTTTTTTAATGATTTTGCTGAACTGCTGTCCATAATCTGTATTTACTTTGACTGTGTAGTTATTGTTGGGGATTTTAATATCCAGGTTGACAACCCCCCAGGACAAATGGACTAAAAAAACTGTGTTGTGTTCTTGATGGACTGACTCAGCATGTGACAGAGCCCACACACAATAAGGGGCAAACTCTGGACTTAATCATCTCCAAGGTGCCAACGTTTCTATGGTTGTGGTGACTAATGTTGCTCCCTCTGATCATTCCTGTGTTTTCTTTGAGGGTACCATCTCCATGCTCACAAATGTTCAAGCAGAGGTAATCACAAAACTGTATATCACTGAAAACACCAGTGAAACATTTAATCAGGCTTTCTCTTCCACACCTGCCCTCTCTTGGGTCTCAGTCAATGAGCTTTTCTAAAATTACAAATGTTATTGATGCCGTTGCACCCACTAAGGTGAAGGTTGTCTCTGGTAAGAAAAGATCTCCATGGAGAAATGCCACACTGGTCAAAACAGGAACAAAGAGTGTCGAAAAGCTGAACACAGGTGGTGAAAAACAAATCTCCAAGTTCATTATGACATCTATAAAGAGAGACTTTGCATTTATAATTTGAGAAATGCAAGGCGGTGCTTCTTCTCTGGCATCATCAGCAAAAACAATAATAATGCATGTGTCTCGTGTACCACTGTCGACAGGCTAACAAACCCTCCTGTTTCAGTAGCCTCTCAACTTCTATCCACCAGGGTCTGCAATGAATTTGCCTCATTCTTCACTGACAAAATTCAGAAAATTAGACAAGCTGTCGGTGCCTCCATATCAGGTACGGGATATGTTTTGTCCCTGTGTCCACTTAAAATCAATTCAAGTAGCATGACACAATTTTATCCAATCAACCATAAAAACCTGGAGGTCATTATACAACATCTGAAATCCTCCTCCTTCTGCCTTAATATTTTGCCTGCAGGCTTTTTCAAAAATGTTTCAAATTGCATGGCCTCAGATCTTCTGCAAATTGTCAACACATCTTTTCACAGTCTGTGAAAACTGCAGTCATCAAGCTGCTCTTAAAACAGAACAATCTGGACACTACACTAATGAACAACTGTAGACCAATATCAAACCTCCCGTTTTAAGTAAAATCACTGAAAAAGCTTTTTTTCAACAGCTGAACAACTTCTTGGCACTAAACAATTGTTTTGATGTCTTCCAGTCATGATTTCGAACACACAACAGCACTGAGACTGCTCTTGTTAAGGTCTTCACTGACATCCACTTAAACACAGACAGTGGCAGAATTTCAGTTTTAATATTATTGGATCTCAGTGCTGCATTCGACATAGTCGACCACAACATATTACTAGACAGAGTGGAAAACTGGGTGGGACTTTCTGGCATAGTACTAAACTGGTTTGGACAGGGACAACTACTCATTGTTATCAGGCTCATGTGTGTGGTGGTGTTGACATAAATATAGGCAGTGCAGTCTGTAAATGGGCCCAAACCTGTGCTGCCACGACACAGGTAATTACACATCTGAGCAGACAAAACTGACATGCGGAGTTCCCCAAGGCTCCATTCTGGGGCCTCTCATGTCCAACATCTACATGTTCCCACTGGCTCAGATTATGGAAAACAATAAAATATGGTACCATGATTATGCAGATGACACACAAATTTATATGACCGTGTCACCAGGGAACTATGGTCCAATACAAGCACTGAGTAAGTGCACTGAACAAATTAAAGATTGAATGTGCCAGAATTTTCTTCAGTTAAACAAAGATAAAACTGAAGTAACTGCTTTCTTAAATTTATTATTCAATAATACCGCACATAAGGTGCTTCCCTGCAAATAGCATGCAGCTATGTACAGCTAACCTTGACAACCCAGCTGCATTTTGACAGCGTTGTGTTAAGAACAGTCGTCCGACTAAGTAATGATAAAACAACAATCCTTCCAGGAGGAGCCATTCACAAACAGGTCCGTTGTATTTGAGAGAGAGAGAGAGAGGGAGAGAGAGAGAGAGAGAGAGAGAGAGCAGGGAATCAAATCAATGCACTACATACAGCTCTACTATGAAATAACTTTTTACCCATTTTAAATAGTAAAAAAAAATACAAAATCAATATGTGGCGGTCAATGTTGATATCATGGCAGGCTGCCACAACTAAATGAATGTATGGGGAAACCCTGGTATATAATATAAAATGTCAAGCTAGATGAAGAAAATTACAAAAATTATATCTGAGTCACATGAGTCACATCTGAGTCGCATGTAGGCAGAATACTTTGTGGTTCTTGTATGTATGGTTCCTTTTTGAAGGACTAGGTAGAGCAAACGCACACATTCATAAATGGTCGAATATGGTAAAGTGCCGAGGATTGTGACAACAATACACATACGCACAGACACACACAAGCTGACATTTACATTTATTTATTAGCTTCATGTGGGAGAAGGGGTTTAGAGCTAAAAAACAAAAACTGCTTATTTTCTTATGGTGCTGGCTGATATCGCAGAAAATATAACTGAAATATCCATATGATGCTATAATATTTATCAAAATATACTGCACACTATTTTTTGTAAAAGTTTATAATTCTCAAATCAAAAAAAAGAGACCAGTTACTGTTTATGCAATGTCATAAAAACCTATACTTTATAATGAAACACTTCATCAATCCAGCCATACAAACATTTTCTAAACTGCAGATCTTGTTCAGTGTCACGTGGAGCAAATATTAAATTTGATTGAGAGAACTTATTGTTTGGAAGTTATTGGACAAATATAAAGTTTTCTGTCTCTGACTTGAAAAAGTCAGACCTGAAAACAACTTGTCCATACTGTGTGACCACACTGGCACTTTCATATTATTTTAGAATAGTTCTCCATGGACAATAAAATTCAGGATATTAATAAAACAGCTAAATCTCCTTTTTATTTGTATTCAGTTGGCATATAAAAAGAGTGAGACGGACACAAGACAGATATTCCACTTGAGCTCAGTAGGTTGAACCTTTGTTCTGTCACATCCCACTCTCAATCAACTGATACTGTATTTCATTACAGCCAATGAAATAATTTAGTTACACTCAATGACTTATACTGTGAAATAATACAGGCCAAATAGGCTAACCCAACAATTCACACCCCGCAAAGCTACACCCTAAAGGAACATATACGCCACCACTCCTTTATGCATGTACATGTGCACATACACACATCCACGCACACACCTACACACCAGGATACTCAGTAAATGAAACCAGTGCAACGTGTGAAAGCAATAAGCAGCACTGCTTTTTTTGGTGGAAGGTCAATATTATTCTCACCAGTTGGCCGCTTCATATGGGGGGGCTGAGAGGGCAAAGGTGACTAGAAAACTGTTAGTATGACATGACCACATGCTTTTTTTTTTAAAGGGGGTGTGGGGATGTGGGGGCATATGTGAGAAACATATGAGAGTGCGTGTTTGTCCTTTCTGTTCATTCACTTAACCTTTGAAAGCTGACATCATACTATAAAAAGAAAATATGTCTGAACCCGGTTGCCATGAAAGATCATTTGATAAATAGCCTATGATTAGGACAAGGTGGAAAAACAGAACAAAGGGTATAGAGAAAAAATACTATTGTGCCATTTCTTCTCAATAGGCCCAATTCAACTGTACATATTTTAAAAGCTTGGTAAACTAAAAGCAGGGACAAATAAACTTTGGGACAAACATGCATAAAATGGAAGTATTCTTTTCTTTTCTTTCCCTCCAAGCTGAATTTTAGATTTTTTATTCAGTTTCAGGCTAGTGGTCAGATTGAAGGTCTAATACAAACACTCATTCCATTACCGCACACATAGGGGACCTGCAAGTGATTGACATGTTTCTTCATTGGTTAAAATAATCTAACCTATAATCTATAATCATAGCAAAGTAAATGCACAGGGCCAAGTAGAACATCAACAGAGAATACACTCCCACATAGAAAAGCTTCATTAGACGGATTGAGTCCGGGGTCAAGCCCAGCCAACCCTGGGAGCTAGCGATAACAGAGCAGCAACTCAAGACAAAATCAAGTGAAGGATAAACTCTCAGTGGTATATGAAGACATGCATACAGAAGTGTGCACACTAAAGACAGATACTGAAATGCCAACTATTTGATTTATTAATTAAAGCAAAAGGTTCCACATAAATAAAGAATTAACACTGCTAGAGCCTGCAAGTATTTATCTAAACAAAACTAAGATTAAACAATAATATGACTGTTATTGGACTAGGAATTAAAAATTACAAAAAAAAAAAATAGGAACTGAAAATTGTATAGCACAGGCAAAAAAATGCCAGCAAGACTTGCAGATACTGCTGAAGCTACAAAATGAATACTTAACACAATGCTAATATGATTATTAAGCTCAACCCATGGGTGCAAGGTGAACAATGAGATTTGTTGGATGCCTGTCTGCTTAGTTTATGTATCAGGTTTGTGTTAAATTGCCTAGGATTAAAATGTCATGGTTAAATGTGGTCTGTGTCAGAGGCCACCCACACAAATATCAGCTTCTCAATATGTCTGTATGTTGTTCTAATCCTTTTCAAGTCTCATTGTTTTCATCTGGGTCATGGTTCAATTAATGTTGATGCGTTAACCAGCAAAAACACACACAGTGATGCTGTAAGCATCTTATCAACTACCTTAATGGACAAGTACGTAACTTACAGCACATGCTGCATAAGAATCCAATCAAATTCTGCCTATCTGTCTGGTGTCTATTGTCTTCATTATCTTGTCCTAGCAGAATAAGCTGCCATGAATAATCACATTGAAACTGCATCATCTTCACTAATCAATGCTTTAAACATCGCTCTGTGTTATGCTAATATTTTCATGTAAGTGTTATGTATGTCATCTTGAACGTCCGGGCTGAAGCTGGTGCTATTCACGCAATGTTAGGAAGTTTCTGTCCGCACGTACACACTGCACAGACGTCATGTACATATCATTCATTTTGAAAACTGTAGAGGAGGATTATGGGGCATTACGCATAATAACCCTTCCAACAGGGTCATAATTGCCTCATTCCGACTGGTTTGTGTTTTGCTCCTCAAAATGACAGAGCTAAGCTGGTGAGAAGGGGGAAAGAAAAGAGATAGAAACGAAAAGGACAGGAAAAGAGAAAAAGAGGGAAGATGTGTAGAGGAAAGAAGTTACAATGCAAAATGAGGAAAAACTGTTTTTGTAATACTTGTTTAGTCTGCATTTGGGGTACTTTTGGTACTTTTACTACTATTAGTGTGGGTGAGGGGGAAAGTAAAGAGTGGCTGTTGGGTTTAAGCTTGCTTCATGTCCTTTCCTTGTATTTCTGTCTTCACCCAATCTCCATCCCTCCAGCCATACTTGCTTGCCAGTATTTATTCTACCAATCTATTCATCTCCAGTAAGTTTATGCTCCCCCAGTCGCTTTCCTCCTGTCATTCAATCGATGTTTTAACATTTATTATACATACATGTCTGACAAAATTGTAAAAATACTGGTCATTCTGTTTTCTTTGTGTGATGCACTTACATATCGGTCTTTCAAAGGCCTTTTCTACAGACTGTAGTTACCTCACCAAACTGAGGTAAATCATTTCTTCAATTGTTATACCTACTGATGTTACTGCCACGCTTCTCTTATGGTGTTCCCACAGAACCGAAAGCAAATTTTCACCTTGTGTCACTCACACGGGTTTGAACACTGTAGATTAGCTGTAAACTAGCTAGCGATAGAAGCATCGAGCATTTCTGTGTGTTTGTGTTCAATTCAACTGAACTCAGTTAGTTCTTTCTGTTATTTCCTTCCTGTTCATTCATAATACACACAAAGTTCTCACTCGAGTTGATAAACTTTCAACTTGCACGGACGTGTCTTGGTGTCAATTTGGCTGCCCCCCTGGTGCGTCTGATCACGTCTTTACATTGACTTTGTATGTTATCGCTTTCTGTCTTAATACACAGCTAAAGACAGTGAAAAGAAACTAAATTCTCCATGCCTTCCAAGCACCATTCCTAATTCAAACCCTTATGCTTTCTTCTCCTTTACTCCTTTCTTTCATTAAACTCTCTGGTTCTTGTAATTTCCAGTATCATGCCCTCCTCTGTTGTTCCCCCTTTTATTCACAACAGTCCACACCTGATGTAAGTTACTAAAGGCTAATTATGCACACACAACTGATCAATATATCAACCATGCAAACTAAAGAATTTGAAATTTTGAAGATTTTTAATTTTCAACATTTTTCCACATATTATGCTATCAACAGTTTGCATGGAACTACTTTCTCCTGTACTAGTCTGTCACCATGAAGGATCAGTCCGATCCAGTCCAACCCTACAGGCTACAGCCAATAGATACACATAAGCATACGTACATATAGAAACAAGACAATAGCACACGAAACATACAATTAATTGTCTATAGTGCTTTACAAATAAAACAAAAACTGCATTTGAACTTAAAAAGCCACACATTATTTTCCTTATACAAAGTTAAACTAAAATGATCTGTAATGATGAATGTCTGAACGATTATACTGCAGCTCCATTGTAAATGCTTTTACGAGTTCACACAATCAGTGATGACAGAAATTAATCTGCACATACATTCACTCGGCCAAATTATTTTTGCAAGTGTGTTTATATGTCTATGTATGTGCACGTCTAAATAAATTGTGCAGCAGCCCAACATTATCATTTCTCATTCATACTTGCTAAATGAACAGTTTTGTAAGCCCTTAATTGATTCATTTGTATCAAGAACTATCGCATCTCGCAAATACAGTATAGTATTAATATGTGTGCATGCTATAAGTTACAAAGGCAGTGCTTAGACAGAGAGAGAGAAATAAATTAGCAAGTTTTACAAATCTGCATCTGTTAGCAGCAGCAGCTTGTGTTATTTACCACCAATCAGCAGAGTTTGCATGTTCATAGCTGTGGAAAACTGTAGAATTACAGAGCACAGAAGGGAGGGAAGGGCCTGGTGAGAACGGGGAACCTGCTCTGAATAATCTCCTCATTAACAGAGATATGGCTACTTTGTTAATGATTCTAGTACTGTAGTGACCTTTCGTTTTTTTTAATCATTATGGTTTAACTAGCAGACAAATCATTTCAAAGTTGGATTAGAGTTGTTAGGAGGAAAAGAGATTTTTTTTTAATAAAATAAAAAAATATAGATTGTCAGATATAGATCTTAGACCCTTGATTTAAAAAGTTTTGATTTAAAATCTAGCCTAGAAACTCAAATTAGGAAAAACCAGTTAAAGACATATGACAATCGAGATGACATAAACTTTATTAAGACATAAACAAAGCCTTAACACAAGTAATATTTCACTTCCTCAGACTCACACTTCCTGTTTCTCTTGGACTTGCAGTGCATCCCGACCCAAATAACACGTCAAGTATTGATGTAAACAACTTATATGCATTATTTATATTTCAGTTAAATGTGTAGTTTAATTACTATGAAGCTTATTTAATATTTATATTTTAGCTAACATTATTCATTTTGTTCTAAAGCTTAATTATCACTTAGCAAGAAAGCTATCACTTGTTTATTGGTAACGTTGCCCTCTAGTGGACAGAACTTAAAACAACCACGTTAACAGTGCCACGAGCAATTCTTCTTACGCCAGTATATACAGTGTATAGGTACATATTAATAATGAGCTAAATTTGAGCACTACAAGTTTGAATATAATTTGAATATTAAGAATAATAAGGAATGAAATTCGAATTGGATTATAGAGAAAGACTGACAGCACTGTCTGTCTGACAGACAAAAAATAAGACAGTTAATGCAAGAGTCGAAATGACTGCATTGTTTAAATATTACTGAAAGTGAGAGATGAAATGTTTGTCTACTCTAGCAAACGATTTTGGCTGACTGGAAATAAACACATACACACGTCAGTGAAAATACACACACACACACACAGTATACTCCCCACTGAGTTGGCTTGAATCCACCAACTGTCCATCTTACTGCCTCCAAGTCACATTGTTTAAGGTAGTTTCATCTTACCAACCAGACAGACAGTATAATCGCCAGACATGCTTCAAGTTTGATCAATTCAAAGTGTATTTTAACAGGATTTACAAGGCCATTTACAAACCATTTTCCAGAAAATTACACTCTGATGCCATTGTAGGCCTATATTGAACTAAATTTCTCTGAGGAGGTGTCCGCTAGATAACCCCAGGAACACAGGAGATCTCACAAACACTTCTTTCTTCTGATATCCATGCTAGGTTTCTCTGCTAACATAATAAAAATAATCTGTGACAGGGTTATTCAAGTTCAGGCACTGTACAGTACAGAGTAAATTATCACAACGGCTGAGAAAAGGGACACGGTGCATATAACTGCTGCCTGGGTGTTTTCCAAGTTGCAGCTTTATGTCCATAAAATTTACATGACATCTGGACTAATGTTTATCATAGGGCAAGTGGGATACTCTAAAACAAAAAGGATACTATGTTCTGTATAAGCCAAACCATCTATATACACAGAAACACACCACTGAAAATGCACCACTGATGATCCAATTTTTCCTTTCCTGGTACAGATGCCTCAACCCAAGGTATTTACAGAGTCGTGATCCAATACCATCGCTGTCTTTTTTTTGCATTGTACTGCACTGTATTCCTCACTGCATGGAACTCATTTGGATCATTTTTATGTCAGGTAAAATGAGGACAGGGATTGCTGCGGCACTAAAAACGAAGTCAGCGGCCTGAATGAATGTAATTGTATTTAATGTGAATCAGTCAAGCCATTTGGTAACTCTAGACTCAAGGCTGTAATCATTTTCAAAGGAGAATCTACTAAATACTCTCTGGTTCACACAGTTTGATACTTAAATTTGGCCAGTTAGTAGTTATTAATTGAAAAGTGTTATTAACATCTGATACCCTGAATAAAATATTAGTAAAACTCCATATCAGGCATTTCAATTGCATCGAATATTACAGCCTCCACACTGACTATAAAATGTGAATTAACATTTTTCTAGAAAAGTTTCAACAAAAACTGAACATGAAGGTAGGATTTACTTCAGGGCTGCTGTATTAAACCGCATTAGTTTACATGTACTCAATAAACTGACAACTGTATGTTTCTTTTGGAGATGTGTCTAAAACCACAGTAAAATGTGTATCATCTGTTATAAATATTGATACTATGGGAGAGGGCCAACAGAAAAATGCCTTTGAAGGAAGCTTCGTAAATTCACTCATCAAAAATATAATAATTTTGCCAGACCTGGAACCAGTAGGAAGTCCTTTTAGAGGCTAATAGTAACTACAGCTGAATAAAGATGGAGTATACAGAATATAACATCTGTGCATGTGTGTGTTAATAGGCTAAATAATGACTGGTACAATTAGTCATGATATAATAGAAATAGAAAGCCACTGTACTCCAGGGCTAACCTGTGTTCCATTAGCCTTTCTGCATAGAGGGTTTCAGTAAATATTTTATCCAGGATTACATTATTGGATCATATATAGATGATAATGTGTTACTCCTTTACAAATGTGTTGTCCAGACTAATATTTTCAAGCAAATTGTATTTAAAAACTGACAACATGAACATTATGTAATCAAATATATATAACATATCTTCAAATCAGATATAACAGGGTTTCCGCCAGTGTATTGCAAGCTTCTTTTTTTTTAAATGTATTTTAAGATGTACTTCTAAACTAAAATGTGTTATACAAGTAGCTTAGCTCCTTTAAGAAAGAGCTCAGTGCATAGCGAGTATGCAGATGAGAGAAAGCGTGTGTGACGGTGAGACTGCGGCGACCAGAGCAGAGAATATAAAGTTAGCAGTATAGCTGTGAACATTGCACTGTGTGTACAGTTTAGGCTATTTGTCAGTGAATACGTGCTACAATTCTACTGTGTGTATAGCTCTTTTAAAACACACATACGCATATCCTGCATACTAATATGCTCATAGAATGTGTTGTGTGTATCAGTGAACAAATAAATGGTGAGGTACAGTAAATGGATGCTTGCTGTGATCATGTGTGTGCATGCTTAAAATAAAAGAATACTTATGTTTAACACACTGATGTGTACAAATGGAGGCATGCTGTGTGTGTGTGTGTGTGCTTGAACAAGTATATGCAATATTAATGTCCCTGAACTAACGGCAATATCATACAAGGCAACTGTATTTCACCATCCCTGGTCTCTGTAAGAGTGTTTCTGTAATACCTACAATGTGTGAAAAATACATTAGGAATTACACTTCCAGCTACATTGAAAATGCTGATGGGAATCCGTATTTCCTGCTTACTTTTCATTTTCTTTGACATAACACTGCGAGTGGGCTTGAAAACAACATGCAAGGGAGACATTAGGGTAAATGAGAAAAAAAACTATGGTGGGGGTGAGGGTGGGGTGTGGGTGGTGGTGTTGGTGGAGGTCTAAAGGTGAACTTGCACACCACGCGTATAAAAGAAGTTACCCCACATCATTTTTCAGCTGCTATGGTTGTACCATATGTTTCTATTTCATGTGGACGTGGGTTTAAAGGTGCAGTGTGTAGAATTTAGTGGCATCTAGCAGAAAGGACTTGGCAGAAATGGAATATAATATTCATAAGTATGTTTTAATTAGTATATAATCACTTGAAAATAATAATCATTGTGTTTTCATTATCTTAGAATGAACCCTTTATATCTACATAGAGTGCGGGTCCCCTTCCACAGAGCCTGCCATGTTGCACTGCCATGTTTCTACAGTAGCCTAGAACAGACAAACCAAACACTGGCTCTAAGGAGGGTTTGTGTTTTTTGCAAGTTTTGCGGCCGCCGTAGGTTCTCCTACACGCTTGGAAGGGGAAGGGGAGGGGAGGGCTATTCAGTTGGTTGCAATCTGCAACCTCACTGCTAGATGCCACTAAATCTTACACATTAGTCCTTTAAAGGATAGCTTCATACTGGCCATTAAAAGATCCCTTCCAAATGCACTTACAATGTAAATGATGGGGGACAAAATCCACAGTCATTTTTTTTACGTAAAAATGTATTTAAACGTTTATCTGAAACTAATATGTAATGGAACAATACTGTTGTTTTAAGACAGACTCAAATTGTGAACCTATCCTTTAAGGGTATATTGAGGGTCACTGAACTAGATTTCTTTGAACAAGGTGTATTTTTACTGCTTGTTCAATTCTAAAATACATGACTGACAGTTCATTAATAACTGGCACCCAACAACAATATAGCAAACATGAAACTCCCAACCAGTTTTTAAAGGGGCGTCTTTTACCATGCTGTGTTATGGAAAAGCACTTGCACTGTACGGACATCACAAGCTCTGATCTTGTATTTTAGCCCGCAAAGCCCCAAACACATTTCCAATTCTCTCACTCAGATCCAATTATCATCTGGTGTAGATCTGTTAGGAAAAATAAAGTGAGCTAACAGTTTTCCTAAGATTTCAGTCTTTGAGTTAAGCTAAGCTAAGCTACACATGTCATTACTGACCTTACAGAGATGACGGGTAAGATGACAGACGAGTGTGCTTCCCACAATACATGTGTTCTTTTAACATGCTGTGTTTCTGTGCTTTTGTATGCTGTAGTACCTTAAGGTGTTTGGAATGAATGTTAGTGCTACAGATGTTTTGTTGTACACTGTTATGTTGTCTATACTATTGTTATTTTGTACAGCATTTTTCCATCCAAGATAGACAGAAATATAGAGATACTATATACAGAGATACATACAAATTTCCTGTCAGTTGTTACATTAATACCACCTAAAATGTTCACAAATTAGAGCTCTCTCTCAAATAAATCACTATATTTCAACCATGGATTTATAAAACTGTATTTTTGACCTCTGTCTACAGCAGACCTCAAAAATCTTTTTTTGTGTTTTTTTTTTTTTTTTTTGCGTGTGTGTGTGTGTGCGTGTGTGGTTTTAAAGCTAAACCCAGGCAGTCTGGGTCTCCCTACAGTAAAACACTCATCTGGGATTAGGAGCCATTTATTCATCTCAGTTCAGTAATACTATGAGAGCCTCGCTTCAGAATCCAATGAATATTTCACACTTTCATTTCATATGCAATCTCTGGTGCTCAAGAGTGTGTAATGCTGGGTATCATTCTGTACGGTTTATTTCTGTGTGTGTGTGTGTGTATGTGTATGTGTGTCTCACTATATGTGTTTTTGGGGGAATTATTTCATAGCACTTTATTTGATCTCAGTATTGAAATGTATATTTTGTGGTTTGCATGTGCTTAAATGTTTTGATTTTATACCGCAAAAGGTATGTTTTGTATGTTCAAAGGACATGAACCAAAACCATTATGAGCCCTTTGTTAGTCAATGTGAGATGAGGAAGTTCAGCGGATAGTTGGGGGAAGAAATGTAAAGCAGTTGTCACACTGTACAGATACAGTATGTATCTTTAGGGATCTCTCTCACACACATTGATTTGCAATGACTATGTCTCCAGCCTCGATATAGAAACCTGCTAAACCAGCTTTAACTTTCAACCAACTATTCAAATGATTTGACGCTTATCTAGTCCTCTAGCCAAACTAATACACTGCTCCTTTTTTTTGACATCAAATCATTAGTACAATGCTTCTTCAGTCCTGTTCACAATGACAGGGAAGTACACAGGTGTCAGCCTCACCATTAGAAGAACTATACCAAACTACAATAGAGCTGAAACAATCAGTCGTTTCGCTGATTGCCGGAAAATTAATTGGCAGCTATTCTGATAATCAATTAATCGTTTAAGTAGTTTCTGAAGTGCAAAATCCAACAGTTGTATTGTTTGAGCTTCTTAATGTAAAAAAATGTTGCTTTTCTTGTCTTGACACTATAGTAAACTGAATATTTATGTATTTTGGACTGGTGATCACACCAAAAAGCACATTGACTATTTTCTGATGTTGGCTGAATGTTCCATTGATGAATCAATGAAATAATAAAGAAAATAATCGTTAGATGCACCCTTCAACTACAGAAAGGTCCCAGTTAAAGCTGCACTAAATTTTTTTTATATTTGTAATAAATCAAATGAATATACTGCATGTAATGTAAATGGGGTCACTCGTAGCTGCAGGTCAAGGTTGCTCTAGCAGGCTGCAGTTCCCCTGAGCTCTACTGAGACTTTGAGCTCATTATTTTAGTTGTACAGCCTGCAAGTTGTTTAGTTCAATTTCACCACTCTCATCAGCCTTGTTCCTGGCCACAGCAGGCAGATGTTTTCAGCGAAAAATCTCTAATAAACCCATAATACTCTATCTACCCAACACCAAAAGGCCGACAGACAAAGTTAGTAACTAGCGAGAGAACATAGCGGGGCATTAAGAGGCAGATATTTCCATCAGTCTCCGTAGAGACCAAACCAAACTGAAGTGGCTAAACAAAACACTTACAATATATTTTTTAGCACAGATGCATAGCACATACTACAGTCTGCATACGGATCCCTTACATTTGTTTTTTTAAAGATTGTGACAAAGATACTTACTGAATGGGGCGTTTTACAGTTGGTGGACAAACTATATAATGGTGACAGTTTCTGAATGACCATAAATCTAGTTTAGCATTTCTGTATTGCAATTTCTTGTTTCTTATTGACTGGCATATACACCAAAAAGCTAATATCAGCCACTAGCTTGAATAGCATCAGTACAAACCAGGACCGGGAATCCCTCATATTAGTACATTTGGTTTTGGCCTGTATAACCAAACATCATATACAATCTTTTTTTTCCAACTAGAGATTTGTGGCTGTAAAAATGATGTAGTAGTAGTTCTCTATGCTATGCTATACTGACTGACCCTGGGAGGGACTCCATTCTGTAACACCATCACATAAAAAAGCAAAAACGACAAAAACAAGATCACAGTGGCATAGAGCGAGTTACAGTAGTCTACAGCAGGACCAGTGCATGCTGTTCTTTGAATCTCTACAGAACTATGGCAACAGCCACTCACAATAGTAATTGTAGGTCAGTTGCTAGTCTCCTGACTCTGTTATTGCCGCTGTCACTGAGTCATATGGCCGCTGGGCTGCAGCTGCGGTGTTTCATGTAACCCCTCCCACACTTTGAGACTTGAGAGCTCATCAGGAAAACTCATCCAGCAGAGAGAAAAATCTAGGCTATCTAACATATATATATATAAAATGATATAAAAATATAATGTGGGAATATTATTTCTTTACTGTAAAGATGGCCCTCATTAGTCACATTTCTAATGCAAGATTATAAACATTTTCCATTTTGCTGTAGCTGGTCTCCTGCTAATATCATGTTTAAAAGATCTCAATACTTTGAAGCATATGACTGATTATTTTGACATGAATAGAGCAGGCTTGGGTCCTGGCTAGAGTGAGAGGGAAAGATCATTTCAGTTGTTCCCCAAAAGGTTCTTACAGCCCTGAGAGAAACTGTCAACTAATGCAACTTTGTTCTTAATTGGTTCAGGGAATCTCCAACAAATCCTCGAGTATTTATACATCCTTAAAGGGATACAGTATAAGCCAGGGACAGAGAAATACACTGTGCGTACATTACACTTTCTAGCCAGTAGGTTCTTCAACTTTTCAAGGCTGTGACCTAAATGAAAAATTCAGTTCACCATAGGATACAGGCTCATTAAAACATGTTGATACTGTTTTAATGTGCAGATCCACCAAGAGAAGGCTCAAGATTCATTTAAGGTCCTAAGCCGTGGTTCAAAAAGCCCATAATCTAGGCCATTTATCACATTCTAATAATGCCAGAGTCTATGAGAGAGTATGAAAAAAACCTCGACTTTCCAAAGGGGAAAATGAAAGATGACACATTCCTCAGGGGAAAAATAAGAAAAATGGGGAATATATGGATTAAGTTTGCAACGTCTCTAAAAGTGAATTGCTAATGACACTGCTTAATGCTTAAGGCAAGTTAAAACCTTTTCCCTTTGAATTTTGCTTGTGAGGCAATATTCTATCTAAGGGAGTGGCTTACAGGCCACTGCAGTTCAATACTCTATTGTGTGAACAGAGTCACACACGCACACGAAATGCAAGGCACAGATACCCACTCAAACATTGTACCAGTATATATACCCTTGTGCACATACACAGTGTTATGTGAGTAATTAATAGGTATAAATCAAAAGGATTATACGCATTATACGAGAGGCATCAAAAGGATTCAAGAAATAAAGAGGGTTGACTTAAACGCAGTGATTTTTTAGCTCTCTGTAGAGAACAGGATCTGCATGGCACTCCTTTCTCTTCTTTGTGGACTATCTTGCTGCATATTTGGTTAGTCACATGCATGTTTGTGTATTCTTCTTAGTAGTGGTCACGCAGGAAACAGGCCATTTTAATTAAAGGCTATTAAAGTCTAACCTCACATATGTTAGTGAGCATGTTTACATGGTCGTTTGTGGTCAGCTTTAAGTCACATAAAACAACAGAACTCCTTGTTGACTTTGTTTTATACTTAAGAAAGTAAAATTAAAAGAAAGTAAAAATATCCCTTTAATTACAAAAGCAGAACAAAAGCAGGAGCAGGAACAAAGCAACAGATACAAGTTCTTACCTTGTCCTTGTCTTCTACCAGATCACTGAGTATATCATCAGGGTCCAAAATCCCCCCATCACAGTATTCAACATGGTGAGTCCGAACCAGGAAGTCCCCTTCCTACAGCACAAAACAAAAAACATGTGAAGAGAAATACATACTATCACTGTGGACCCCTCTCCCCACTTTATTTATATACACCTACCACATCTCTAAGTCTATTTCTTTACATGGTGACTGCTAATGTAAAATGTCTAGACCACACATTATCATCTGATTAAATCAAGCCAGAAATACGGCTTCAATAGTACATTTTTAAAAAATGTAATTTATGAAACTGAAAATGTGAAAATATAATTTTCTCTATCATTTTCTACCATATGAAAATTACTATTGAAAAAATATTTGTGCACACTTATTCCCCAACACAATTTTTAATGACCTGTTTTAACTCAAATTCAGTTTCCAGATACTTTTTCCTGAAACACAGGCACTGGAAAACAGTAATTCATTACTTTCCATATTAATTGTTGATATGGAAAGTAATATCAAAGGTTAGTAATTCATTGTTGATGGTGTAACTAATTAATAGTCAATATTAACATTTTAGTAAATTTCAGTAATAAGGACAATGTTCAGACTGGTGGAAGCCTCAAACCTCCCCTCACCAACTTGACTTCTGTTCACTTTTTAGTCTTTTCACCTTTATAAATCTTGTATGTTAAAATTGACAAACAGTAAAGCATCTTACTTGCTCAGTTTGATGCATTCTTTGATGTAAAACAAAATACTGGATATGGGTATAATACATCAAACACAAACAATGGAGAGAGGCAGTTTAATCTGGCAGCAGGTGCAGAGGCAGCGCAGGTGAAGGATAGTTTAGAAAATCTCTGATGGTTTGAATGTTTTGCACTTTTATTTACACCTACTGCACTACATGGTAAACAAAAGATCAAAAACTTTCTTTTCAAAGTGCTAAAATTAATTGGGTTTTGATTTAATATACAGGATAATTGAAATCTTGAATTGAAATCTTGATTTTTCTTTTCTTCAACATTATCATATAGAACAATAACAGGATGAAACCAAAGCTCACAGCAACCATAATGGCTTTCTCTACTGATCACCTGCCTGCTCTTCATTTACATAGAACCAATCACAATGTTTATTTACACTAACTTCCGGGTAGAAAACCCCTGCCTCACATACATACAATTTAATGGCACAGAGCAAACAGGGGCGAGGAACAACCGAGATATACTCTCAACTGTAGAGAAAATGGTTAAGTCTTGTTGTGTACGGGGTTGCCAGGTAACGAGAAAGAGTGAAGAAGGGTTCAGGTTTTTCAGTGTGTGTGTGAGAGTGTGCGTTTGTAACTTGTCCCACAGTCTCAGAGTTTAATCCACTCCGGTAAAGAGTCTGTTTTGTTTTCCCCACAACCCTGAATCAGTTCAGACAACTCAAAATTCCACTCCAGGTTTTACTGATCCCCACAAAACAAAACAAACCAAAGTCACTCGCAAAGCAACACAGTACATAAAATAAAATAAGCACAGCAGAAACATCAGAAAGGTCAGACCATAACTACTAAATGTTACAGTTACAGCTGAAAATGACAACAGAAATAAACAAGTTTTCTGATTTTACATATCTGTGCAATTCAAATCAACCGCCAGTTGTCTACCCAGAAGTGACTGTTGCTGTTAAGCACAACGTCACAGTGATTCAGACTGTGCTCAACTCCCCCCTCTCCACTCCTCCCACCTCTGCCCTCTCCACCGTTTCTTTCCTCTTCACATCTTCCACCTCTTTCCCTAGGTACAGATTACAACTCCAGCCCTTTCTCTCTCATTCCTCGCTCCCCTTTCTCCGCTGTGTTGGGTCCGTGATTAATGACACCGACACTGCACTGGACAGCTGACTACATAGAGCTGCTTGTTGAACAACATATTGAGACAACACACAGGCACACACACACACAGGTACATATATAAAAGCACACATATCCTAAGGAAATGTACGAGTCAAAATGTTACAGGGTGGTGCTCTATTAAGTCACTGTTTCAGGGTCAAGTGCTTGTCAATGCTTTTCAAAAAACTGCCATCAGTGGAAACAAGGAGAGTGAGATAGAGCGAGGCCATCTGTGTCTATCTGTCCATCTGGATATCACTGCAAGTCTCAATGTCAACACCAGTTCCTACACAAAACATAGCTTTTTTTCAATGAATTACTTACTTCCATTTTTTAAACTGTTTTATAGTGTGAAATAGTTTTTTTTATTAATTTATGCATGGGATACGGTTAAAGATATGTCTGCCTTTCTGATGTGTTTTAGTTACAACAACTCAAACAAACAGCAGCAGAAGTTCATTTAGTTTCCAATACCCAAGTGTGATTTACTATCCAGACATTTTGAAGCTGATTGGCTTAGTGGTGTCTCATAGGAGCACTAGTCATGTGATTACACAGTCAAAAGCTTGGACACACTTTCTCATTCAAGGAAATGAGAGGGTGCGTCCAAGCTTTTGACTGGTACTGTATCTGAACTTATTCTTTCACACAGAAGATATTTTAAAATACATCTAGTAAGTATGGCTTGAGGTTAAGTATGATGACATACTGTATGTTCAGCAGAAACTCTGTTTACATAATACTTCATTGGAGTAATATGCTGCCTGCGTAACTGATCTTGACTTTGGTCATTCTTCACTGTCATCTGGTACCAGCTGATACATGCAAGTATCTTACAAACATTGTTGTGTTTGCTTACTAAAATAAAGGCATTTATCCCATGTAAAATATGACCTGTGTTCTAAAAGAAACATCTATTTTTTTTTCTGTTGTGTCACCAAACAATGGATTTCAACCAAAACTGTTACACAAGACTTTGACACTGTGGCTGTTTACACTGCGCAAATTGTCTCTCTCTGTCTCCCTCCCTTCCTGCTGGAATTCATTGTGTGACTACGTTGTAACACTGGCTTGGCTCACACCCAGGCCAGATGTATGAGAGAGAGAGAGAGAGAGAGACTTTCAAACAATGTGTTTGCATTGTTTTATTTAGTTTATTTTCCTTGAGCACTATCAGTCAGGATTCTGGGCTATATTAAATCTGGGACAAGACATGTGAATGTTTTTATGATTACTAAGGAAAATTTCAGAGCCAAAGTTTTAAGGAAATTATTGTGTATGTTTTGTAACCTTGGCTATGCACTCAGTTTCACTGAGCCCAGTGTTTGTAAAACCACTTGGGCTTCAGAATGGGCTCCAGTAGTTTTTAAGTTTTGTATATAATGGTTTAAAGGATGGGTTCACAATTTTTAAGCCCAAATGAACACTGAAACCGCTTTTTCTTGCCATAATCATTCCTCCTGTTCATACTGACCATTAGAAGATCCCTGCATAATGCACTTACGATGTAAGTGATAGGGGACAAAATCCACAGTCCTCCTTCTGTGCGAAAATGGTCAGACTGAGCAACAATGTATTTAAAAAAGTTTATCTGAAGCTAATATCAAGCTTCAGCCATCCAAATTAGTCAAATCAAGTAGATATCTTTCAACGTCTTTTTAGTTCT
Source organism: Thunnus thynnus (assembly GCF_963924715.1). Classification (NCBI taxonomy): domain Eukaryota; kingdom Metazoa; phylum Chordata; class Actinopteri; order Scombriformes; family Scombridae; genus Thunnus; species Thunnus thynnus. The sequence goes on from NC_089527.1 coordinate 10,979,183, forward strand.
TAAGTCCGTCTTTTTGTTACTATACTTCCACCGCAGCTCAACCGGGAAAAACTGTCCAAGGAAACACAAAGAGGGAATTTGGTGCTAAAAATACTGTAAATGTGACAGATATCCACTTGATATGACTAAATCAGGTTCACTGTCTCTCCTCTGCTCCGCTGCGTGCAGCACACGTACACGGAGGGCTCAGCTCTGCCGCAGTGAACCACAGACATCATAATATGAAGCTATTTATTCATTAAATTTACAGAAAATATGATATATCGTGACATGTATCATTATCGGGATATGAAATTACCTATATCGGGATATGAGATTTTGGTCATATCGCACACATGAAACATGATAAACCTCACTATTCCTTACATTCTTTTTAGATAACAAGACTAAAGAGAGGCATCAAGTGTTGAGATTTTCATAGGTTTGCTTATAGTCCACGATTACATTCCAGTGCAAAATGAGCTCACAGGTACCAGCATAACTTCTGCTATGTAAACAAAGCCTACTCTGGTCATCATGTCCACATTAATCCTCCCAAGGGAGCCCTGGGGCAAAAGTGAGCTTTAGGTCCCTACTGAACCCAAGTACAACACACACAACATGTCCCTTATTATTTCAGTTAATATTGTGCTTTAGTAGTGCATACTCACAAACAAATTAGCAATTCATCTAATTAAACCATATGACACACAGTAAACCTGGAGCTTTTAAGGGCCCTGAGGATCTGGAGCCTCGGGGGAGTTGCCCGCTTTGCATGGTTAGTAATCTAGCACTCTCTACAGTTTAATGTTTTATTGGGCTGTAGTGCTGTATATCACAAACTACTGTATCTAAGCCAGAATGCCTTCTTGGTTTTCTTCTTGTATTTTCTGCAGCACCATCACATTAATTATTTTTAATCAATAACCGTACTAGTCATTTATCAAGCAAAAACACAACAATTCGCAGGTCACACCACACAAATCACAAGGACTGAGGTGCTTGCTTTTCTCCATTTTATATAAATATAATTTGAACACTTTAAGGATTTGGCTGTTGGTCAGACTGAACAAGCAATTTTTTCTCTGAAACTTGTGACAGGCATATTTTCAATACAATTTTAGAGCTGCAGCAATTAGCTGATTAATTAATTAGCTGATCAACAGAAAATGAATCAGCAACTACTTCGATAATCAAATAATCATTTCAGTCATTTTTTTAAGCAAAGATTTCAAACATTTATTAGTTTTAACTTCTCGAATGTGAGGATTTGGATCTTTTCTGGGTCAAATATAATAGTAAACTGCATATATTTTAAATATGAACTTTTTATCAGACAAAACAATTCATCTTTTAATCAAGAAAATAATCAGCAGATTAATTAATAAAGTAAATAATTGTCGATTGCAACCCTAAAAATTTTCTAATGAAAATAAATGAATAATTTACCAATAAAAATGATCATAGATTAATGAATCATAAAGAATACAGCCAGTTGCAATACTGCTTTCTGTGACCAGTAGAATTTAAAACTAGACTAGACTATCCATTTAACTGCCAGATAACGGCACCTCCCTATGAGCACAACTTCCTGGAACACACTGGAAAATCACATCACTACTGTCTGACTATTTGACCACTCAGCCAGGACACAAGACTCACAATCAATATGTTTTAATTGCATCAGTGGGAAAAAATAGCAGGAAATGTTTCAATATAAAGTTTTTGCACAAACACCAACATCCAACAATGTCATTGCTTAGGCCTGCTGTTGTTTTTAGGTCAACAACCCCCTCTTCATTTTTGTTACAGTGAGGAAGCCATACAGCTAAAAACACAAGAGATAAAGAGGTAGAGAGATAAGAGCTGTGAGTACACTAATCTTATCTGAAATTGAGGAGGAGTGAGTGGATTTTGTTGCATATTTCTTGTGAACTACAGAAATCCTGTACCTCTGAGTCTCAGATATTGGAGAATTAGAGATAAGAGCTGTAAACACACAGATCTAATTTGAAAATCAGGGGGATTAGCACTTAATACAGTGTTTTGCCTGATACTATTACAGATAATTTTGGGCGGTTTTTGGTATTTGACTCTGAGGAATCTAAAAACGATTATCAGGTTGTAGTGAAATCCCACCACAGTTACACCATTATGTAGATCATTCTGTTTTTTATCAGGTATGTGTTATCCCCCCCCCCCACCATCCCCCAATTCTTTATCTCCAGTTACAGTGAACCTTTGTAGTCTGTCAGTTGACGCAAAGGTTTGGTATGTATGCTGTTGTTAAAAGTGAAGGCAGTGCAAAGAAGAGGATTTACAAAGCAAAACTGTGGTCCAGGGTTCACTTTAAGCAAACCCCTGCTCTCCACACAAAATGTGAAAGGCATCCACTCGACAAACGTACGGCTGAACGCTACAATAATTTGAATCTGAGGCGGCTTACATCAAAATTCCAATAGAAAAAGAAAACTAGATTTCCAATGTTTGGGTCCTAGAGGGGTCTGGAATAATCACAATATAGTCGAGCAGGTCAGGTATGTCAAGTATGCAGTATTAACACCGGAGCCGTTCTAAGCTGTCTTAACTAACATGGTTGTATAGAGACAGCGAGCACTGTTGCAGCACCCGAAACTTTGGAAAAATAAAATCTGAGTTTAACTGTCCGTTGACCCATCTCATGACCCGGTTGTGACAAAGCTTGTGAAAAGCAAAGCAATGAAATTGCTGGTGGAAATGTCATTGTATCCCTTACTCACAATGTTAACATTTCATCAGAAACTCCACATTTCAGCTATACTCAAGGTAAATGGTAAATGGACTGCACTTACATATCACCTTTCTAGTCTTCCGACCACTCAAAGTACTTTTACACTACAGGCCACATTCACCCACTCGCACACACATTCATATGCTGATGGAAGAGGCTGCCATGCAAGGTGCCAAACCTGCTGATCAGGAGGATCTCATCATTCACACGGCAATTACGGGTTCAGTATCTTGTCCAAGGAGTAGCCAGGAATCGAACTGGACTGGAGGAGTCGGGAATCAACGCCCTCTACCTCCTGAGCCACAGCCGCCCTCAAGATGATTCTTCGCTCATCTAATTAGGCAAATTTGGGTGTATTTTGAATGTTCAATATCATATTTTAGGAGCATCTTAAAAACTAGATAGGATTCATAAAAACTGAGGTGTTAATGATCTGCTTACAAGGGCATTCATCCTTATATGTTAATGGTCTGGCAGTGGAAAACAACCTTTCCTAACTTGGAGAATAGTATAGAATAGAATGGAATGGAATGGAATGGAATAGAACAGAACAGAACGGAACGGAACAGACGTCGAGCTCGATCAACACATTCCTGCAGTGTCTCTGCAGAGAAGGCGGCACGCGTCTCCTCCCTGCCCCTCCCTCTCAGAAACGATTGCCTGCCTGTGCTCTGGCATGGGGCCAGAATGTTTTACAATTTTATCAGCTTGTTTGGCCACGCCTCATCAGCTTTCCTCCTCTGGCTAATGAAACTGCAGCGCACACCCACATAGGCGGGAACCCTTTTATACACATCCTCCTTACAATCTACTGTACGTGCAAATGTAATAAATACACCTGAATAGACACACCATTAGACCATAAAAGCAAGGCGAGTTTGTTTCTTTACTTGTGGCCATATTTGGACCACACACTTCAATCACCAATACTGTGTTATAGAGTCTAATATACATGTAGTTCATACATATTTGAAAAAGGCAAGTCAACAACCTTTCACAGTTTGATACTCCACAGAATACAGCCTACTTCCTAGCAGAGACTAAACCTGAAATCACATAAACAGGCATCCATAAACACACAGCTGCACGCGTTTCTATTTGGCCAAAGGTAATTAAGATGTCTGTCAACAGGCTGATGACTTCCTGACAACTCCCCAGGAAAACAGCCTCCGCTTTCCTTCCACCCCCTCCTTTTTCTCCGGCCACTTCGCCTCGCTATCTCAGCTATCGCCCTTTTACATTCATCATCTTTGTTCTTATTTCATCAAAAGGTTTATTCATTTCCTCCCTGCTGCCTCTCTACAATAACCTTGTGTATTACGGTTCTATTTTTTCTTTGATGCTACTTTCATTCTCCTTTTTTCCCCCCCCTAACACAATTTACACTTAGCCTCCATGTTCATCCATCAAGAGTGATAGCTCTATATTTCTGCTCCTTGGTTTTATAACAAATAATTATACATTATGGTGCACTGAGTGCGGCACTTAGCTATCTCATGTAAGAGAGGTGGATGACAACTTCATTATTGTCACACTAACTGAGTGACAGGTGACTGACAAAGACACACTTCTCACTTCGACAGTACACCATGGACCCTCGGGTTGACATATATTATAGGGATGTCAGAGGATCAAGGTGTACTTCAGTAGATTGGTACTGGCTATATTGAATACTGAGCCCTGAAATTCCATTTCTTTCTGTACTTTATTCCATCGTGATGTTGTTTTATACTTTGTGCAGTAAATGGATATAGAGTGTGACAATTGTCTTAGTCTGTTTATGTTGTTTGTTTTTATCGTTGTAACAATAATTATGCTGATGCAGGTTATTTGGTAATGCAGAGCTATGCGATTGTCACAGATAGCTTACATAAAATGGATTGATTTAACCAAACTGTGCACTGTGCGCACTGTTTTAGGGCAACTTATCTTAAAGGGACTCAGTATTAAAAGATAATATTACATATCAAATGACTCAGATCAGGCTCAGGCACAAAAAATATCAACCAATAACGTGGAAATAAGGGTATATTCCTTGTGTTTCTATCCATCTTGAGGCCTTCGTTTTGAGTTCTGACTCGAATGAGTTATCTCCACTAAACTAAGTCTTCACAACTAAGAATCAGTCAAAAACAGGTTAGCCAAACTCAAGACTGTGTACATTAATTAGTGAAATGAAAGCTAAGTCACTGAAAAGAGCTTAGAAGACGGTTTTCAATAGAAAAGTAGAACAAAAAGTCTGGTGTCTCCTACTCACAAACACATCAGCGCTCTGCTATCACCTGTCACGTTCTAATCTCTTTTGTCTCTCCTATCCCCCTTTCGGTTCCTTACTGAACAACACAAAAGGGTATACAAATTTGGATAATTAGGCTGTGATGATGTTAAACTTAAAGAAAAAAAAAAAGCAATGCAACTAAAACACAAAACAAATCCTCTTTGAAATGTAACTTAAGACCAAACCTCAAGGATCCCCAGCTCTTTTCAAGATAACTAAAAAAAAGTAGCTTTAATACTTATTCTAAGCGTTAGCTCCTCTTAAGCACAGCTGTGGGAACTGGTAACAAAGCAGCTGATAAATGGGACTGCTGGTGACAGTTAGCTACAGTGGATGCGTGCGAAAAAATGTTTTCGAACAAGCAAAATACTCTCTTAAGTAGGATGAAGCAGATAAAGAAGGAATGGAGGAAGGGGTACGGGGAGAGACAGGCAGAAAGCGGTCTCTGTGACAATTTAAAAACATGATTTCCTTAGCACTGGGAGGGATTAGGAAGTGGACTGCTTTACAACGCACACACACTCACATATCCTAGCTTTCTAAACACATTAACAGCCATAATTACCCAGCTACAACAGATTAGTGTTGAAGGGAAATGACTGAGTGATGGAAAGAGAGCAAAGGAAGCATGGAAAAATACACAGAGAGAAACAAATACCGAGAAGAGGGGATGAGATGTAGCAATTAAGGAAACTATTCCCTATCTCATGGAGGAGGAATGACAGGAGGAGGAGGAAAAATGCAAGGAGGAGGCAGTCAAAGGAGGAGAAAAGAGAGTATGAAAAGGAGGAACGCAAACAAAAGGAGAATATTTAAAACGGCAAACGGCAAACAAGGAGAACAGAAAGAGGTCAAAACTATCAAAAAGTAGGAAGAATGACAGACTGAGGGGAAGTAAAAAGTGAAATTACAAAAAGGGGAATGTGAGGGTAGTGAGAGGAGGAGAGATTGTGAAGTGCTGACAAAGCTATGGGAGAGAGTAAGCAGAGAGAAAGAAAACAAGAGGAAGAAGAGAAGAGAAAGAAGAAGAGGAGGCCAAAACACACACACACTGTGCATGTGCTTAACAAGGCATTTCATTCACACAGACAGGAAACTAAGCATTTAAACACTCGGAGACCTAATCAATAAAGCAGGGTGGTGCATCATTACACTTCAAAGCTGCAGGAAAACACACCTGGAGCACTCACTCTATGTCTCAGTGAACATTAATAACACCTGAAATGTGTCTGTTCTCGTGTTAGGCCAGAGATAAAGTACACTGCAAAATGGCGTGTATTAAATTGTCATTTTTCAAGTCGAGCTGAAGTTAAAATTATTTTTTTGCAAGGAAATCAGTATGGTGTTTGTTCTGATTTGTGAAAGTGAAAATTGTAACTAGCTTGCTGTTTTGACTTGGATGTGTCCTCCCGAATGTGTGCTAATGGATGATAGCCACCACTATTCAGAAAAACTGACACCATCACATAGTTTGTGCCCCAAAGACCACTGAGAAGTTGATTTTTCAAACAGTAAAATCTCCTACTCTGTACGTATCTTGGTCACAATAAAACAAACACACACATCTAGGGGATCCATATCAAAACTGTTTGTTCAGAATTGATTCTTGAGGCAAAACTGGTTCTCAGTTTAATGAAAAGAAAAGGGGGGCACTATGTTTAGTCTCTTATTCCGGTATATTGTGTGCCAAACCATTCACTGGTGTCCTTAGTCCACTGGAATGTAATATAAAACATAAGTGACAGTTAACATAATCTTGATGAAGATCACTGTCAGCTGAGAAAAGTGTGCAAGCATGCACATCTTTTTTTCATTTTAAAAAGTTAACTGCATTCATTTGGAAGCATCTTACAGCCTTCTGCATGTATGAGAATAATGAAACCTAGCCTGCTAGCTGACGTTAGCGGTGTTTGGTTGTTCATTCAACAAGCTAAGTTGCAGGACAAGATGTGTGCTTGTGTTTGCAAGTTATCATCAAGTTTTGATGATGTGGACACAGGCTATTGTTTCATTCACTACTATTTTTTAAAGGAAGAAGGTATCCTGCCTCATATTGCGCTTTAATTTAACAATTGATTATTGAATATTTGATATATTTTAAGGTTTTATTCAAACATTGGACATCTTGAATGTTGTTTTCATTTAACAACATGGGCAAACGTCCCTTGTTTTAAGTGTTTTACTGAATAAATGGAAAGGTTTTTTTTTTGCTGATTTAAAAAAATGATCCAATCCATGAATTCAAAACCACGATATGATCTGAACCGTGAGTTTTGTGATCCTTTGCATCCCTACTGTATACACCTAGGATCTCATGCTGTTAGTTTAAGTTTAGACACTTTTAAATGTAGACTATTCATCTCTACTTCTAGGCGGAACAGGGTTATCTCACAAAAGAAGAATAAAAGGTAAAGGAGGAAGTGTTCAAAGAGAAGCGGGGTACAAATGAAAGGGAAGCAAGGGCTGTGTGGAAGGTGAAGAGGAGATGTACTTGTGAGAAGAAAAGGATGATAAATAGGATGAAGGGGGGGGGGGGGGCATAACACACAGAAGCACTGAGTGGGGAGGGGTGATATATGGGTAGATGAAAGCAGATTAAGAGGCAAAAAAGGTAGAGAGAGCAAGAAAATGAAGAGGGTAGGAAAAAAGGAGTGCATCTCCAAGTGCCGTCTCTGTATCTGTCTCACAGAAATACGAACACACACGGCTTCAACATCTCTCTCTCTCTCTCAATCACAACTGAGGCCATCTATCTACAGGACTGGTGTGCTCTTTGAATAATGGAGCCAATATGAAGTGAGTCACTGAGAAGATTTGGTCGTCTGATGGGGGTCACAGGGTTCCTGCCCCGAGAGCAGCACAGGGAATCAACAGCAGTCACAAAGGAATCACAAGAGGGAGTCATTTGCATTTTACACTCACAACTAAAGTGGAAACGAGTCACGCCTGCTCCTGTCTGGACCATCACAATTCATATCAGATATGCTTTTTAATTTTTTATACAGCAATTATGGAGAACTGGACCTCTATGGCTTTGTCTAATTTCCCAAGACTTTGGGATGTGGAAATCACATGGACCTTTTATGATATAAAAATGACAGAGCTTTCAATAATTCTTCTATGGCTTCGGGGAAAAACCTCAAATGTTATGAAAGTGCTGTTTCATAAAAACTTATCTCGCCTCTTTTACAAGTCTTTCAGGAGTTCATGAAAATCTGAACACATTATTACAAAACTTCTGACAATGAATAATGTAGCTAACCGGTGGCTCAAATGTCAAAGAGCCTCAAAAAGAGAGAGATAAAATTACTTTTTACATTTTTTTGTTGATACTCTTGAGCTAGTTGGACTCCTTAGCATAAATTAACATGAAATGTTATTCCGCACTTACGGTGTTACCTCTTAGAAAGTTTAACAAATGAGCAGCAACTACATGAAAAAAACCATCCATCATAACAGCCTCTTAAGGTGACGTACAAGGTGACTACATTTTTAGAAGTGTCAGTGGAAAGTTACTTACAGCCGGATAAGAAAAGCCATTACCAGAGCTCGGTGTATTTTTAATTACCACGAAAAACACATCCATGGAAGCAAGCATCAAAAACCGCGATGTACACATTCAAAGCAAGGATTATTTTGTACCAGACATCCAGTATTGTACTGGTTCCTGCTTGCAAAATGTCGAAATGTCCTAGCTGGATTCATAAAAAATGTGTGCGTCTATTCAAAAACAGGCATCTTTGGGAAAGCTATATTCAAACATCGGGCATGCTGCTTTGCTGTTTAAGGATGCATATCCTTCAAAATTATTTACTAATACGCTGCATGTGTCTAGAGCTGTGACAATTAGTCAATGAATCGATTAGTCGAACAACAGAAAATTAATTGGCAACTATTTTGATAATCAAATAATCGTGTTAGTAATTTTTCTAAGCAAAATAACCAAATATTCAGTAGTTGCAGGCTCTCAAATGTGAGAAAACTAAATATCTTTGAATTTTGGACTGTTGATCAGACAAAAAGAGACATTTGGAGACAATGCCTTTAAGCTTGAGAAATTACAACGGGCATTTTCTCTATTGTCTGACATTTTATAGACAAAAAGATTGATCCGTTAGTCGAGAAAATTATCAGCAGATTAATCAATAATGAAAATAATAGTAAGCTGCAACCCTACACTGATGGAAAGTGACTACGTACATTTACTCAAGTACTGTATTTAAGTACAATTTTGAGGTACTCGGATTTTACTGCTTTATACTTCCACTCCACTACATTTTGGAGGGAAATTTTGTACTTTCTACTCCATTACATTTATTTGACAGCTTTAGTTACTTTTCAGATGAAGATTTGACACAATGGATGATATGATAAGCTTATAGAAACGCATTCTTGAAGATGAAACCAGTGGTTTTCCAACCTTTTTGGCTTTTGATTTTCTTACAAAAAGCAGTGTGTAGTCGGGGTCACATTTCAGATGTCTATGAGTTGTTAACAACTTCACCAAATAGTGATTTTTCCCTCTAAACTTCTCACATGGTTTCATTTCAATAAATGTTCAAATGATCCAACATTTCACCGGAAATCAAAGATTAGAGAAAAAGTCCAAAAACTGAAAACAGATTTGTGTATCAGAACTTTGTTTTTTCTTCTTTCTTCTCCCATTAATCATCTCACAACCCCTCAGATTTATCTGGTGACCCTTTGGATGGGCCCGACCCCTAGGTTGGGAACCACTGGACTAAACTATTTAACTTAATATAAAGTAGTTGAAACTAGCTCCACCTGCAGCAGCTACAACAGTAACATGCTGCTCTAACACTGATGCTTCAGTGTTAATAATCTAATGATGTCATATATAATAATATATCAGTCAGAGGGACGAAATGAGTACTTTTACTTTAATACTTTAAGTACATTTTGCTGCTAATACTTTTACTTAAGTAGGATTTTCATGCAGGACATTTACTTGAATTGGAGTATTTTTACATTGCTGTATTGGTACTTTTACTTAAGTAAAGGATCTAAATACTTCTTCCACCACTGCAGTACTGTATGTCTCTATTGTGTTGGAGAAAGTATATGCATTTTGGAGCCTAACTGTGATTGCTCAGTAGCTGCTGGTAGATGTCAAACTGAACGGTACCTGTTCCAGCAGTTTTCTGTATCTCTGCGTGGCTTGCTGGATGAGGTCCCTCACAGTCCATCCTTCCTTACAGGGCACAACCACACCTGTCTGCCCAAATGTCACCGTCACCTTCATTATAGAGCTTTTCACTTCATCCAAGACGCAGACGTTCTGGTTGTAGGTGATGAACAACTGCAGCAGCAATGCAGAGATGCTCCAGGTTGTAGAATGGGCCTCTGAAAAGTCCTGATGAAGGCCCAAATAGAGAAGGAGGGAAAGAAATAATGGGAGAAAAAGGACTTAGGACTTAAATTGAGTGGCTTGAGAGTGAAATCCAAAGAAAATTCACATCCTTCAAATGTCACACAGCTTGTCAAAGTGGTCCACAGTCAAAAGTGATGCTTAACAAGACAGTGAGATGTGTTTACTGTCTGTTTACCAACTTTTACAGCCACAACTTGAGGTGATAAATAGTACAGCCAGCTATAATATAACTTTCTCAAACTGCGGTCATCAGGGTTTCCTTTCTCATCCCTTCACATCTCCTCTTTGTAGCATCCAACAAGTGTTGATATTCTCCAGTCGGTCCATGCATGTGTTGTTCACTTGTTTATAGACACGTTAAAAGCAGCCCAGCCTTTTTATGACGGATTTGAGTGCGCTGCTTGTAAACGAAACAAGTCTGTGTCCTGTCATGTCTCACTGTGAGTTAGTTATGTGCTGAACTTCAGCTGACACAAGGCTAAAGCTGTCTGTCAGCTAGCTGCACTTGGCTAAAAGTGATTAGCTTGACAACGTTACTGTAAGATAACAAGCCGAGGATGAAAGCATTCAGTTTGCAACACCGTATTAGAAAACCCCCTCACTTTGTCCACTACACCTGTGTTAAGTTACTGCTAGTTCTCACAAGTGAGGCAAGTCTATAAAAAACTTCCTAAGCTAGCTAACGTTAGCCACCTTAGCTGAACTTTGGAGGGAGGTGATGCAGTCGCTCGGGCATCATTCCGCAAGTTTTCCCTCTCGGAAGTTTCCTTTTTTCCAAGCGGTCAGTAGCATCCACTTCATCATCGACAGCCACGGTAAGTAAAACGTAGCCGTCTTTTCACATTCAGGTCAAACTGGGAACGAAGTGAAGCTGTAAACAGACCACTGCACTGTCTGTATGTGTGCGTGTGTGTTGTTGGGAAAAGTTTTGAGATTCCTCCACTGCCGTCCGCTCCTGGCCAGCTCCTCCTGACCAGCTCCTCCACCGCTGGTTGCTGTCACTTTTCTTAAAGAGAAAGTGCTCCCATTACTGCCAGAGTGGAAGAAATAACCTGGAATAAGTTTTATATCCCCTAACAAAGTCAGAGAAGTTCATTTCAAAACTTTATATGAGATGTATACAGTGAATTGTATAATCTCCGGATAGACATGATAATGAAACAACTATCCATTTATTCTTCTTGGTCTGATTTTCTCATGTTTTCGATACTCACTGTTTTAAACTTGAAGATCTCCCCACAGATGCATTAATACATATACAAATACTCTGCTTGGAACAATAATAATGTATCTGATATGGTTTTTCCACAAAAATAAGTTTAATTACCACCTTAAAATCCTTAAAATCACTGTGGGAAGGGAAGGGGGGGGGGGGTCTCGGGGGATCTGGGTCCCCTTAATTGACAGCTTGGACCCTCTGCAAATCTCAAAATGAAATTTTAGGGGGGTCTCAACAATGGTTCTATTTATTTTCTATTTATCTACACATTAAATTTTATTTTTATGTAACCATCATAATCTTTGATCGTTCCTAATAAAAATATATTGCAGTCAAAGCATTTACAGCATTTGAATGCAATTTGCTAGGCCTCTGCATATTTAAAACATCCAATAAAGAAATGTGAAATGTGATCATCAACTAGGCTAATTCTTACTATATACAAAATCAAAGTCCTTTCATTTATCTCCAAATAAAAATTTAAAAAGTCCTAAAACAGTCCTTCTACCAAAGAACACAAAAACACAACCACACTTGTTCTTGTGTATGGCACCCCCACCCCTGTGTTGTCATGTATAATAGATATTTATATACTAAATTTTGTTATTAGCACTCCTGATTTGTGTTGTGTACTTGTTTTGTGCCTGATGTAATATGTACAATTTTTTGTTTCATAAAGTTTTGTATTAAAAAGGAAATAGAGAGAAAGATTATTGAGGTAATAACTCTAATGGACAGCCCACAGATCCACATCCTCAGTTACAGTTACTGCAAAAACAGCAATATGACATCCAAGAAAAAAAGCTCACTACATTTTTGCATGCAACAAGTGTTGCAGTAGTGGGACACATGGTCATTAAGAGGAATTTTTTTTAACAGGCCTATCAGCAAAACACCAAGGAAACTTAGATAGATAGATAGATAGATAGATAGATAGATAGATAGATAGATAGATAGATGCTTTATTAATCCCAAAGGGAAATTAAAATGTTACAGCAGCCAACAATGAGGTAAAAAAACAACTAAGAGGTAGAAAAGGTCAAAAAGAATCGGAAAAGATGAATATTGCTACGGTAGTAGGTTATAAAGGGGTTATAAGCATTAATTAATGGCTTATATGCAAGTAGTATATTATAGTTATAGTTATATCTTGAGTCTCTATTATATTTTTAGTTATTCTATTTATTTTTTTTATATTTGAGTTAGTCTATTTAGCTATTGTATGTAATTTAGCCTTTAATTATTTTAACACTTTAATTTCCCTTTGGGATTAACAAAGAACTCTATCTATCTAGCTAGCTAGCTAGCTAGCTAACTAACTAGCTAACTAACTAGCTATCTAGCTATCTAATGAATGGTTAATAAATCATTTACTAATGCCTTATAAATCATTTATAAGCCATTAGTAAGCATAATTTTAACACAGCAGCTACTTTTAGGAAATTATTGAAAAAAGTAATATGTTAATATTAGGTTTAGGACACAAACTACACACTGAAAACTAAGTATTTTCTGTCAGTTAAGGAGTTGTCAAGATTGTAAGAAATTTTGCAAAAGAACATCTATGGATCAACTCAAATATAATGAGAGGGGACTCACCAGCTAAACCAACTTAACACTATTTTCAGTTTTTGTTATAATTTGTTGCAAATTGCACCACCCTTTCTGTAAAATGTCCTAAAAATTAACCGTTAAATACTTGCATTTATTAAATTAAATCACGAAATTAGTATAAAATTAAGGGACCTGTAAAAAAAAGCGGTACCACTTTCTGATAAGGCTTTATATAATAAGAGTAAGGGTTTATGAGCATTAATTAATGGCTTAATTAATGGTTAATAAATCATTTACTAATGCTTTATAACTTATTTATAAGCTATTAATATTCATAACATTTGGGTTGCCAGGTTGTGAAAAATCCCTCCTTTATATACCTCAATAACATATTCTCTAACTAATTCTTAAGGAAGAGACCTCTGATGTACTTTTTAACCACTTACTTTCTGAGCTGCAGGGCATCCAGACGAATATCCATTTATCAGCAATTTATTAATGTTTATAACTGCAGACTTAAATCATTTTCATTAATGACTTATTAAATATAACTGCAGACCTGATGACTTAGAAAATGTGAACACTAACCCATTATTAATAACCTTTAAGACCTGATGACTTATCAGAAAGCGTAAGACATTTAACTACTTATTAATAATTAATAATCATTTATGATGATGACTTATGACGATCTACTTGGTCATTTGTTCAGGGACATACACAAAGCCAATCCAGTGTGAATGCAGTCTCAGCATTTTGCAGCTGTTCAAAAGACTCTTTGAAAAAATGCTTTATAATACTAGAATACTAATACTAGACCAGTAATATTACAAGCATTTTACTTTATCTTACTGGAAACATTCAATGTGCTATTTTGCCTTTTTGTCATCTAGCGTCATCCTAAAGAAGATTTAGTAATAAGTTCTTGGGTGTTGTAAATAGTAAATAATTGCTTAATAATCACAGTCCTGCAGTCACAAATGACTATAAGTAATCAATAAAAGGGTTAAATGTTTAACACTTTCTAATAATATCAAAAATAAAAGCACTATGTTTGACGAGTAGTGCCACTATAGGCCTTTTTCTCAGGAGACAGATTTTGACATGACACATGAAAAGCAAAAGTGTAAATAATGAAATGAATGAATGGCTGAATTCCATTTAGCAGTTCTGGTTTCAGTGTCCTCGTATTGTGCCCGCTGGCTCACTGTCACACTGTCATGGCTGACAGGGACACATGAACAGAGCCACCGTTAATGGTATCAGTAACACCTGTGCTCTTCTTACAATGACGAGTCAAAATGTCTGCTGTGAAATTGGACTGTTGTCCTCATTAGACTTAATGAAAAGTGGCTAAAGGAGCCTCTGCCTCTGAGTTGTATTTCTGCTCTCTCCGATGTACTTCATGATATAGTTTGTATAAGATCACTATGGAACATTTAGTTTTATGTTGTCACATGGACATACCCCATTTTTATTCTGTTTATTTTTGACAGAATACTACTGTTTGGTTAATGTATTTAATAATGTGTAATAACAATAGGTCAACTACTTTAAATCATCCAACGAGGATCACCATGTCACGTGTTGACATTATCATCTTAAAGGACCAGTGTCTCAGATTGAGTGGCATCTAGTGGTGAGGTTGCAGATTGCAACCAACTGAATACGTCTCCCTTCACCTTCCAAGTGTGTAGGAGAACTTACGGTGATGGTGAAAACGTGAAAAGCCCTCTCTAGAGCCAGTGTTTGGTTTGTCCCTTCTGGGCTACTGTAGAAACATGGCGGTGCAACATGGTGGACTCTGTGGAGGAGGACCCACTCCCTATGTAGATGTAAAGGGCTCATTCTAAGGTAATGAAAACACAACAATTCTTTTTTTAGGTGATGATACAATAATGAAAAGATTTATTGATATTATATTTAATTTCTGCCAAGTCAGTTCCAATAGATGCCACTAACTTCTACATACTGCACCTTTAAAATGGTCTTGAAATATACAGCAAAACCACAATAAAAATCTCTCAGTTTTTCTAGGTTAAAAGTGATTACTCACCTTACTGGAAATTCAAATATCTTAAGCAATATAATGTATAGAAAACATAAACAGCCACAGATCTAGCTTAATTATTATTCTATATTACATTGGTTCATGTGAAATGATATATATATTTTCTTAATAAAACCTAGAGTTGGCATGCATTCAGTGACACTCAACAATTTTTAGAGTACAATTAACAGTTATAAAATTTGGCCCTTAATTATTTCATACTAACTGATATTGCATCAGCATTATGCTGTAGAAGCCAACAAAAATACTGTATTTGCATAACATTTTAGCTTTTCATAATTTGGTTCATCTTCAAAGAAGGAATCCCTCCCTGTGAGGTGGAGTTTGGCTTTGTAATTAGCAGCTCAAATGTATGCATGTGTATGTCTACTAATTGATTTGGGCTAGGTTTAGTTTCTGGGTCACTGAATTCCATTGCTACTAATGAACCCCAGGAGAGAAGGCACATTCTGCATGCATGCATTTTTTTTTCTTCTTTCTTTGGTGAAAGTTTCAAAGTTACAAGTACACTTGAATAATCATTTATGATATGAATTTTGAAATGTTTAAATTAACTGAAATGTTGCAGAGTGAGAGGAAAACCCTTGTATTTTCCCTTTATTTATGAGATGTTGGAATCCAATTCCATTTATTCTATGTGACATGATGTGTCAACATCTATTTTAACTTAAAGGGAAACTACAGGATTTTTCAACCTGGACCCTATTTTCCCATCTTTTTGTGTGTAAGTGACTAACGGGGACAACAACTTTTGAAATTGGTCCAGTATTGAGCAAGAGAGCACTGCAGCAGGCAGCCAGAAAACAGACTGCAATGTAATCCTTTGGGGCAATTGCACCCCGTCAATGTACATCCACTAAAAGTGCTTGTTTTTGCCACTGACAGGCTCAGATTGTTATTATAAGTGTCTGATAGCATTATGGAAAGGACCATACAGAAAAATAAAACGTTTTTCTTTACTTTTCACTTGTTATTCTTTCTAACCAAGTCTTGCTCAAGGAGAAGTCTTTTTCTGAAATCTTATGAGAGTTGTTGTTGATGACAGCTAAATATTCAGCCATGACAGAGTTGGAGAGAGGAGTACCAGGAGAAGTTTGTTGTATTGGAGTACAGAAAGTGTAGCTTAGTGTTATCTAAAAGATTTTCAACATCATGACTGAATATTTAGCCATGACAACAATTCAACTCTCACGAGATTTCAGAATGAGACTTCTCCTTGAGCGAGACTTGACACTTATAATAACAATCTGAGCCTGTGGCAAAAACAAACACTTTTAGTTATTTATACCATACAGACAGTATTAATTGATTATTTTTTCAAATGTCCTCAACACTGCCAAAAACTGAGGCTATATTCAGACAAGAGTGGATACATCTAGAAAAAAGCAAAACTGACCAATCTTAGCAGCACAGAGAGACAGTAATGCAAATAGCACATTTAAAAAATAAAGATGATCCCAAGATGACGGGAAAATAAAGACAATGTTGTCTAATGTCTTAGAGGTCTTGTCTTCAGTACCTCACAATAGCTCCATGACACACACACACACACACTATATTTGTACATTAAATTGCACTGTATTTTTAGTGGACATTCGATATTGATCCTTGACTTGACCTGACTTGACTTGACTTGATCCGACTTAACTAACCCCTAAACTCAATCTCCCACCCGGCAGCCAAAAAATGCTCCCACTGTTTGGTTTTATTTTTCACTCACACAGATACACACATGTGCATTCAAACCTTGCCCAGCTGATCCATATGGTTGCTCATTCCCTCTCCTCGCCCCATATGGTAAAATCCTAATCTCAGCAGTGTCCTGTGTCGTGCCTCTTCCATTACAAACTGTTATGAACCACAGCGAACATGCTAAGATGTGAATGCTCCCCTGCTGTTGGGCCAGGTGCATCCAGACCTCGGCAAACAAATCAATATGTGTGGAAGAACATGTTCTGCCTTTAAAAAGAAAAAAGGAAAATGAAAGGGCACAGTGGGAGAGAAGAGAGCATTGTGAGAGCATGCTGGTGTAACACATGCAGGATGGAAACACACACACATACAGGGTAAATGTACAGTATGAAAGTGCTTACAGCAATTACATGCAGTAACACGTAATCTTTTGTCCCTCTTTCATTCTCTCCACCACCCCCTACTACTGAACTAACATTGCATATTACCAGTGAAGACCATGTACCAACATTTTCCATATGCGTCATCCATAATGTGTCAAAATAACCCCAAACAGATCAAATGTATTTCCACAAGGCTCTCAGAGATGAGACGGAGAGAGAGAGGCACATCTGGCACTAGACAACAGGGGGCCACATACACAATGACACCCACAAATGCTCAGACTATAATTCCAGGGCAACCATTTGGCTTAATGCTGATATATATGTGATATATTCCTTTCTTTGGGGGTGATGTAGAATCATTTTCACCTTAATAGGTGTCTGTTTGAATGGTTAGCAGCTATCTTTGACCTGACAAGAAGAGCATAAAATAAAGGAAAAGACAGACATTTGGCTGTAGAAGACATAATAGGTGGTAAAATAGCATGTTTACATAATTATAGCATCTTAAAAAATATATATAAATGTCCAAAATTGTACATACTGCAGTATAATGCATGCTTGATAAGCTAGGATAAGGATAATAAGTACAAAAAGACACAAGAAAGTGGCGGAAGCAATTATAATTATGATGATGATGATTATTACCATTTTCGGCCATGCTATCTTCACAGCTCTCACCTCTCTGTCGAAGTCACCAGCAACAGTGGAATAAGGCCACTTCAAGCTGAAATTGTTCAAGACCAAACTTAATTTCATTGCTGAGGAGACAGGCTGTCTGACCTCCTGTGAAATCACAGAGGCTCCTGACATACTTCTTTCAAAATCTATTTCTCAGTGTTCTCCGTATATATTATACATAACATAACAGTATAATGTGATCTTTTTTATACATTGTGGCAATAAACTGATAATAAAAGCTGCCCTTTGTTGAATCAAATTATTACATACCATACCTACATAAAATTACCACCTGACTCTGCAGTTCCCCTCAGCTCCACCGAGCATTTTAGCGTCTTTCAGCTCATTGTTTTGATTTTACGGCCCTCAGCTTTACTGTTTTGGTTCAGTCTCACTGGTCTCGTCTGCATTATTACCAGATGCGACGGGGCAACTTTTTTGAGCAAGAAAGCTTTGGTAAAGCTTTGATATGCTACCTGCCCAGCACCAAATGTTACACAGACAAAGTTAGCAACTAGCTGGAGAACATGGTGGAGCATTTAGCGGATCATCCTCAGGAGTTGCCAGAGACCAATTACAGTTTAAAGGAGACTCACATTCACCAGGTTGCTAGACTATGTATATTTATATAAACGAGGAAGAATTCCCCAATAACTTCAATAGCACAGGAGAAGGGTGTAGTCATTGGATTTTCCATTAGGTAACGTATGCCTACAGCTTAGTGAAACTAAAATTGGGACTGAAAGAGAGAAGATTTGCCACTGTGGAAGAAATCCAGGAAGAATCACAGTGGTGTGCAGAGACTCTTGGGTGATAAACACAATAATTTTGTATGGAGGGAATTTTAAGATTCCTTTTCTTATTTTTGTTTTTGGGATGTATTGAATAATGGTTGACAAAAACAGAAACTAATAACGTAAATGGCATTTTTGTCTGATAAAGAATGCATATCACTGAGTATCTCCAACTATGCCTACTTCATCTTAATGCTTTTGTTTGTGTGGTAGTTATTGGTTGCCTTCATTTTGTTTTTTGTGTGCTCACATTACTTTTTCCTGCTCTGTATTGCATTCTAAATCTCCAAATCTCATCAATAAATTATATTAATAAAACAAATCCAGCCAAGATAGATTGCCATCCCCTGGTGCTCGACATGTTATATGTTACTGAAAGATTTTTCCTACACCATGCAGACCACTCGTGTGTGTGTGTGTGTGTGTGTGTGTGTGTGTGTGTGTGTGTGTGTGTGTGGGGTGGGGCATGTCGGCCACATATACAGACAGATCGATACTAGGACTTGTCAGCAGGGAGATTTCGATCAGCCACACTCAGTCCACACCCATAAACCCCCAGTGGCCCATACACACGTACACACACACAGTCTCACCCCATATCCCACTGCACAGTGTAAAGAATAGCTGGCTGTCAATGCACCCTTCCACCACACGCTCTGACACGCACACACACACACACACACACACACACACACTAGTAATAGTAGCCCCGTTGATCATCTCTTGTCCCTGCAGAGATCTTCAATGTGTCACGCATGCTCTAGCCTTGCTACTATCCAGAGCCAAAAAAAGAAAACATTTATAGCACAACTGGGAATTCTGGACTTATTATGAATACAGATGGAGGGGTAGATAAATATGTTGGAAATTGGAGAATGCTGTGTAACTCTGCACTAGAGTAAATGTGCTTGCCTAATGTGGTTATTTTCCATGTGGCAATGCCTATTTTTTATTCTGAAAGGATTTTTTTTTAAATTTTATATGGCCTTTCTTTAAGGGTTGACATGGAGGCTACCAACAATATGGGACTATAAGAAGAATGAGTGATTAAAGATGATTAAGAAGTGATTTAGGACTATGGGTTTTAGATTTTCCTGTGTGACTAAACACTAATCTTTGATAAATTTGTGAATGATCCAACTAATGACACTTTTACTGTAACTTCTAACCAGATAATCCATGTTTCATTTATTTAGTCAATAGCACTTTTTGTACTTTTACCATTTTTAATGGCTGATTTTTAAAAAATAATTTAGGGAACAGTTTTGTTATTGTGCTACACATTTGGCTTTGAAAATAACCTTTGAAAAAGAATGATTGTTTCCCATTTTTTTCTGAGATAAGTCCTACTTGGATCCCATTGTACCTTTTGAAAAGTCAGAGGACAATTTTGGAGGGAATGTCATACAAAAAATTTGAAGATATCACGACAGCTGCTTGAGTTAAACGTTGAAAGATGAGATGTTGAGATAAATGTTGAGTTGAAGGCATCTTCTGAAAACCTCAACAGGACATGTTTTCAACTTTCAACATGCAGACCAGTCAGTGAATGTCTGTGTCAAATTAAGCAAACAGAAATATTTACGTTCTTTTCTGTTAGACACAGAATTAGACTATTTAAAAAAAGAGAGTTCCTGTTCTTTCTCAAATATCAGGCAGATATTGGGGCTAATTAGGAAAGACAGACAGGAAATATAACAAAACACCTGTGAAGGTGTACACACACACACACACACACACCAACCCTGAACTGAACCTGAACACCCCTTGAGTTTTCATCTCTGTCTCTCTTTCACACAGATGCACACCTCTGGCTAATAGCTCAATTAACACACTGTCACATCAGAAAATGTGAGCCCACTAAATCCACCTGTCTCCAAGGAGGATAGCGAAGAGAGAGGAAGTAATTGATACTATATTCATGGAAAGCTACTTTGAAAACTAATTATGTGTGTATAACAAGCAGAGAATTATTCCGACAGCTCCTGAAACCTATTAGCTGTGAGACTGGGAGGTGTGTTTGTGTGTGTGTGTATGTGTGTGTATGTGTGTGTGTGTGTGTGTGTGTGTGTGTGTGTGTATTTTATCATGTGACTGTGCTGTGATCTCTCCATTCACCTCTGATGTCATGGCACAAAGTTGCAATACATCAAGGCAAGACTGAGACTCAACTGGGAATATAGAAGTTGGATAATGATCTTTACTTAATTTTTATGTAATTTACACCATGAAATGTACAATTAAGGAGAAAAGTGGATCAGGATCGGGTGCGGATTAAGGAGGTTTGCTAAGGTGGGCTGCACCAATCAGGTGGAACAAGTGACTAGCTCCTGTGACTGTCTGTCAAGCAGTTTTTCTATAGGAGAGTAGGCCAATCTATTTGTGCCAGACAAACTCTATTGACACATTTCTCAATCGTTTCAGTTTTTCTACTCTTGCTGCCTCACCTACATAGGTCCATCAGTGAGGGGCTACACCTATGTGGAAGTGCAGCACAGCTCTAGTGTCTGTTTGTTTATGTACGTGTCTCACGCTAATTGCTGCTAAATGCTTCGGTGTGTTAGACTAGCATTTCATTATCTATCATTTTTTAGTGTGCAAACCGCTGCCCCCGACCCAGCTACTACCACCTCCCACTCTGTTGGTTCTGCTAAGCCGGAGAATCCGTCGGAGCTCTCATGCACTGGCCCAAGTACAAGCACTCCCTCACCCCCTCCTGACAACAGCAAGGCTCCACAGCCAGAACAGAGAGACCCCGCTGCTCCTGATGTTGATTCAGACAATGGTTTAAACACAAACACAGCAACACAGCATTTGCTGAAATTGAAGCCAATGATGTGGGTATTTAGCCTGGATTCTCTTTGCTTTGCTGTCAAAAAAAATAACAATGATAAAGATGTTCTGTTTAAGCGATATCTCTTGGAAAGATGCAGGATGCAGAAGCAGGATGGTGCATATGGGACTGACTCAAAATAAACTACAGTGCCCATTTTCATTGTAATGGAGAAACTGAAGTGTTTTTGGACAACAATGGAAATCTATAACACAGAGGAATAAGCTGTACCGGGCTTTGGATACACAGGCAATACTTGTCAGTAGGATCAATTTATTATTGGTTTTGGCCTTTTCATGGGATTTGTTGATGCTAAGAAAATTTTCGAATATCACCGGCTTTATCCTTTAAATCAATACAGTTGGTTATATGCACCTTCTCGGTGCAATAAGAATTTGATGTGAGCCGTTGAATAGAGCGACGGAATGGGAAGCAGTCTAATGCTGAATTGGATTCAGAGGAATTGCAGACCAAAAGACCAGTGGGTTCATGCCCTCTATCTCCTTCCACTCTCTTTTACAAAAAATATGACATTTTCAATGCATGAAGCAATTTAATCTCTCTCTCTCTCCTATGAAAATGCCTGTAAATGAGCGTCTGTGAAATTAAGGAGATCGCCCAGAGATTGCTAAGTCTGTCGATCTCCCTCTCCCTTTCTTTGGCTCCCTCCTGTCTC
Source organism: Thunnus thynnus (assembly GCF_963924715.1). Classification (NCBI taxonomy): domain Eukaryota; kingdom Metazoa; phylum Chordata; class Actinopteri; order Scombriformes; family Scombridae; genus Thunnus; species Thunnus thynnus. Next base: position 11,001,505 of record NC_089527.1, read on the forward strand.
TTTCTAATACAAAATATAGGATATTATCAATGCATGAAGCAATTTAATATCTTTCCTTTCGTTCCCTCTCTTATGAAAACGTCTGTAAATGAGTGTCTGTGAAATTAAGTGGGAGATCGTTCTGTTTTCGCTAAGGTCAGTCTCCTTCTTTCCTTCTCTCTCTGCTTCTGTGATCAGTCCATTTGTCAGAGGTCAGACTTGTTCCCATCTGGGAGCGGCATTCTGCCTGCCAAACATTCCCCATTACTGTATGTAAATTCATTAATTGCAAACCCATAACTACATCATGCTTATACTTTGACCTCTCTTATCCAGCACACACACACACACACATACCAACACACTATCACACCCTCTGCCCTCATGCAAATGAGAAACAAATAAATAAATAATTGAACATACAAGCGTTTTCCGTCTGGGGCAAATCCTCAGAGAAGAGCGAGAAAACCAGTATGATGAGAAAACAGAAGATGAAGAGGCAATACAGTATAACAAAGAAAGAGAGGCAGAAAGAAAGGAAGGAGGAAAGAAAGAAAGTATGCTGTGAAGGGTAAGAAAAAGATGGTGGCTTAGAGGGGCTTAAAGAACAAGGCAATGAAACAAAGAGATGATAGCAGACTGACTGACTGACTTCCTGAATGAAATCAAGGTTTTTCAGAAAACAGAATAAGATGCAGTGAAAAACATCCTTTTGTTATGTTAAACACGCCATCTCATTGGAAATGTCTTGGCCTGCTTTATTCATCCTAACATTATCATTGCGAATAATAGTGGAGATTGACACAGACTCTTGCTCTGGATTAATCCCCAAGCAGTTCAAAGAATTTTACACAGAATGCAATGTGTTGATGCTCTAAAGCTGAAGAATAATATGTATGCGCACTTCAAGCTATCCACCTACTGTAGGTCTGCAAACTCTTAAGCTGCCTTAGTAATGGCAGCAGTCATTGTGTGCCTCCTGTATGCAAATGGATGGCTCCCTTTCTAGTTTACAGTATGTGCATTGCTGAAGATCAATACAATAAAAAGCAAGTCACGCTTCCTTGATAAGAGATGTGTTCAACACTGTGCTTCTCCTGAATGCACCAGTACAGGCATGTTACATTTTTCCTAAAAAGCAAAGTTAAGCATAAAGGTAACTTTGCCTCATCTCAGCATGCATTGTAATGTCATATTTTTATTTGGCATTTTTTGCCTACATTCTTACCGCTGTATATATTATGTCTTTGTTCCCATAAATAAAAAAATATATTTCTAACATTAAAGCTGCAACAATCACTATTTTTATATTAACAATCGATCAAATGTGTATGTGTAGGGTGAAAGGAGTTGTTTGCAGTAACTTATCACCTGAATGTTCCTCAGCTCTACGTTTTAATATCTTTCAGCTCAGTGTTTTGGTTTTATGGCCTGCAAATATTTCTGTTTTGGTTCACTCTCACCGTATGATCGTTTCCAGCTGCAGCAGGAAGTTGTTTTTTGTTGTTTTTCTGCTCAGATATGCCCAGTATATGCTACTTGCCCCAGACAAAGATAGTGAGTAGCTGGGTAACAGTTAAGGAGAGTGACCTTTGGACTTACATTCATCAGGTGGCCAGAAACAAGACTGAAAATGAATGCTAATGTTGACTAAAAGCATGGCACTAAAAGCAGAGGGCCTAAAGTAGGTCCCTGTGGAACGCCAGTGTCTTTGATAAATACCTCTCACATTGTCTTGTTGTTGTGTGTGTCAAATGAGTTAATGAATTAGTTATGCAATCAGTGGTTGACTACTATTTTCAATCTTTTCAGTCACAGGTTATAATGATTGATCTCATGGATGACTAAGAAGCTGTTCTTTGTTACAAACACCTGATATGAACAGGGAATCGCAGGAGATTGTGCTGCACATCTTCTGTGTTTCGCTACATTGTCACACAGTGCCGCTGGTGGCTTAATAGTGAATTCAAGTGAGTCAGGCATGCGCTGTACCAAATTAAGTACAGATTGAGCTTTTTTTTATATACATTGAGCTGTAATTCAGAAAAATAAGTAAACCTATTACTGTGGAAAATCAATATTACTTTACATATTTTACTTTTCTACTTTACATATTTAGCAAAAAACGTAGGGTGTTCAAATACACCCTACATTTTTTATGTGAGAAGTATGTCATTGCCACAAATAGGACATGATGTGGTACATATTGTATTTCTTTAAAACAAAATCACAGTCAACAATATATTTGAAAAATGTAATAAAGAACACAAACAAGCGATATAAATCAAACAACAGAACAAAAAACAGGACAGCCGAACATGTCCAACTTCTGCCTGCAAGCCAGCACCTCACAAAATGTATGTGTGTTTTCCCAGCTTTTTTTAATAATACACACATTTTTTCTTTATAAACACACACATCAACACTATTACAGCAGCAGCGTTAAACAAAGCCTGCTGTAAAGTGCGTGCATGTGCATGTCAGTGTACGTCTGTCTATCTAAAACCAGGGGTAAAAATACTTCCATGACAAAGATGGATCTTCAATCAAAAAGGAAGGAAAGGAGTGGTTTGTTCTTGATTTTAAAATTGCAGCAGTAGATGACGTAGGAGAGAGGCACATGCAACATTGAAATCAAACCTGTTTCTTGACCTATTGTAAGTCACATCTCCTACCTCCTCCCCCCCTCAATTTAGGAATTATTACTACATAAAACTGTATAACCTCTAAAGGTTTAGATTGACATCTAAACAACCTTTCAGTGGGATTCTGTGCTTTGTGGTAAGTGCTCCCCCTAGAGTTTGCTGTCAGTCCCTACCTCTTAGTCTTTACCATTGGTTTCAGAGACATTTCCTTTACAGTACAGTATTTCTATGCGAAAAAAAAAGTAATTTTAGTTTTATTTTATATTATACATGGTTATCAGCTTTTATGCCGGTCTGTCTCTTCCTGTTATCTTTGCTTCTCTCTCCCTTCTTCCATCTTAAACAGATGTTTTCAATAAAAGCAGCCACAGAACAAGCTATAAGGTCGTGTGTTTGTGTGTATGTATGTATGAGGACATGATTAAAAGTGTAAATCAATCTCAAGTCTGCCCTTGCAGAGTTGGGATTATGTTGGTTTTCTTCTATATCCCCCCCTCTGTATGAGAAAGTCTGACTCACACAGAAGGAGGATGGAGGGAAATTGATATATAAATGGAAAGAGAAGAAAAATATATAGAAATTGTAGAAAAAAGAGACAGAGAGAGTGAGAACAAGAGTCAGTAACCAAAAGAAAAGATAATAGATAGTAAGAGACAATTAGAAAATGATAATATTCAGCCCTGACTGTGAGAAAAAGTCTATAATGTAATATATATTTAACTTCATATACTGTTCTACAAAACCACAGCGTGCTTGGAAAACACCAACAGATCTATTTATTAGGAACAATATTTTCATAGTCTCCTCATATAAAATTCCATTCTTCTGTTCACTTTGGTGAAATAGAAGCCAGGCTTCCACAGTGTGAGATATTACTGTGTGCCTTGTGAAAATGAATAATATATGATTGGCCTGAGACTGTGGTGCTCCTGAAACCAGACAAAATCATATCCTTCTTCTTCGTGCTCCTTTCTTTTTTTCCAAAATTTCCTCCTCTCATGTCTTTTCTTCTTTTGCTGTCCCTGTTTTGTGTGTATGTGTGCATGTGTATGTGTGCGGTGGGAGTTTGGTCAGTGAACATTTTAGCCTGTAATGGGGGTGTGGGGGTGTGGGGTGGGGTGTTAGGGTTGGAGGGATACATCACAGCACTCTTAAATTGAATTTTCAACAGGCCATGGTTTGAACAGGTCACAGGGGCCAAAAGAGGGAGAAGGGAAAAGAAATTGTGAGAGAGAGAGGGAGAAATAGCGTGTAAAAGAAGGATTGTGGCGGTATTGTACAGTATAGAGACTGAAAGGATGAGAAAGAGAAAAGAGAAGAGAAAAGTCTCTTTTATTTGGCATTCAAGTGTGATCGCCACCTAAACTCAGGCATTGCCACCGACACACACACACACACACACACTGACCTTTCAAAGCTCTCCACATTTCTGATAACCTGTTCATTCCTCCTCCTTTCCCTTCATTATGGCTCAGGGTCATTTTCCTTAAATCACACCTAAAGGTGCGGTGATAAAAAAAAAAAAGCAAGAAAAAGGGAGAAAGAGGGAAAGGACGGATGGTTAGAACACCCTTTCATATTGAACCAGCCCTCAAAAATGGAGTATAGAAGATGATGATCATTACAATAGATAATGTCCCTTCATCCATTGTAATTCTAAGCCCGTGAGCCCGTGTTTCAGTCTGGCCTTGTGGCATATACTTTACTGACAGACACTGCATTTTAAAGACATCAGCATGAATGTTAATGCTCCATCCAATCAATAGTGTTTCTGAGAGTTCGACCCTTTAACCTTCTAGAGGCAACAGAAGTATATGTTTTCTGTAAAGCAAATCAAATTGACATTTTCCCTTCAACTGTTACTGGACGGGGACACACATCATTTAAACATCAATTTTACATCATAGGTATCCTGTAGAAAATCTGTATCTGTACACATTTCACGTTCTAGTGTGTAACTTGAAATTGATGATGTTTTGGCTTGTACATTTTACATTTTGACAATGTACAAAGTATTTCAACACTATAATAATGAGGATTTTTGTGTCAGACTACTATGAGCTTTGGGCCTAACTTGTAGGTTAAAACAAGACTAAAGCCTAAAATATGCTCCACGCAGAGACTGTCCTGCCAAGAAAAATGACACAATAGGTTGTAATGTCAGTCACCCAAATATGACGTTTGAGTAACAGATGCCATCTAGCAGCTGTAGTAATTATAACCCAGAGCAGTGGTGCAGTTGAGATGATGTTTATATACTGTATGCTGACAAATTTCCTTATTTTGAGGAGGTGAGGTGGATGGAGGCGTTAGGAAACAGGAGACTGTTGTTCATTTTCCATTTCCAACCAGTCAGGATAGTTTTTAAAAAGCATAACTACGATCATCCCCTAACCTCAACCCCGTGGTTAACATTGTCATGACGACAAAGGTCACCTAACTTTAGGGAGTAGTAACTTTAACCCACAACACATGTTTCTCTAAACTTAACAAAGTGATCATTTTAACCCAAACCACGATCTCTCCCTAAATCCAACCAAGTGGTTTTTGTGCTGTGACGGCTCCAGTCTCTCTCCCTTTGGTCCTGTGCTGTATGTTTGTGTGTTGCAGGCCCTTGGATGGGTGGAGCCGAGGTGCCATTGAGCGCTAACCTGTGAACACCTGGCCAGTGTCCCAGAACTTATTTAAGCCTGTCTGCCCTGATTCCATCCCAATGATCTCTTCCCAACTCACCAAGCCTTGTTTGCTCTCGTGTTACCCTTTTGGTTTTGTTTTACACTGACAACACGTGCCTCACATTAGTCATCACATTCATACACTTTTAAACATCACTGACACTGATTTTCACACGTCATTGCATTTACTTTACTTTTTACTTGCATACAGTGCCTAAATCTAACCAGACTAAATCTAACCAGACTTTAACTGGAAAACTTTCCCTTGCTTGCTTGGGAGTGCTTTTTCTTTTTGGCAGTAAGTGGGTGGACCCAGTCGTCATTGTATACCTAAATACAATTGGATGAGAATCATCAATAGGTTCACAGGCGACACACACAGAGAATGGTTGAGCAAAGGCCATTACAATAGGTATAAAGGCATTGTCAGTATCATGAACATGAAGCAAAAATTTCATGTAATAATTCATACGCTGTAAAAAATGTCGTACGATACAATTAAAATGCTGAAAACAGTTGAAAAGTTCAAAGAGGTAAGCCTGTGCTTGTTGAAATAATATTTCTGTTTTATCTCAATGTGTTCAATATCTTTGCCTACACTGACATTTTACCAAAATAAACAATATAAAAACAACCACAGGATATAAGTTGAAAAACAAACAAACTTAAACAGTGTTTGATCAAATTAATGTTAACAATGGAAGAAACAAAAGATAGAGCTCAGACAAACAAGTACATTGCTCTGTGTAAGAGTTTGCATACATTTGAGTCAAGTCAAGTCAAGTCAGTTTTATTTAAATAGCACCAAATCACAACAGAAGTTATCTCAGGGCACTTTTCATGTAGAACTGGTCTATGTAGTCCGAGTGGTGTTGCCGTACCTAGCTGTCCAAGATGGCGGACCCGCTAAACCAATTATAATTAGGGATATTTTTGCGAGTGCTGTGACTCCACATGCAACTCCTCTACATTCACCAGTGGATCTCATTTGCACCTGCAGGTTTTTGGCAGAGATATGCCGTCATACCTGTGTTCTTGTATTTGTGTGGAGCCTATTTGGGGCCTAAGAGCCTACGGCCATACTTGTGTCACGTATTGACGGTGAGACTCTTTTCACACGCTCTCACGCTATGCATCCATTTTCTCATGCAGTGAAAAACATATTCATAGCTGGTAATGTCGCAGTGTGAAAAGAGGACACTGACAGCGCACGGACAGACAAGACAGAGCAGCACAGCGCAACAGCAGCACTGTGAGTTATTCATCAGGGGGAAAATGAGAAATATACACAAATCTATTATATTGTAATTTATTCCCATGCATGCTGCTCAGAGTAATCTCAGTCAGTGGTCAGTGGAGAGCGAGTTACTATGGTTACGGGGATACTTTGTCTCTGTTGCCCTGAAACTTTCCCGTGATTCTCAATAATAGGTTTTTAGGTTAGTTGTGAGGCCATTTCATTTATCCAAATTGTTTGTACTATGTTGCAATTGTTAGACTTTGAAGATGGCCTGGTGAACATTGAGAATAGCAACCCTCAGGTTTAATTATCCAAATCATATTGTGATGTCTAGTAAGGCTATTTCATTTTTCATAAATTGTTTGTCTTTGTTTGACCTTGAAGATGGCCTAGTAGCCTGCAACCTACTACCATTTTAGGCTACGTAATGTTTTCATGAATATAATTTTATATATAAAATACCCATTCTTCTAATAATTATTTCCTGTCCTGATCCACCCAGTTATACTGTTCTTGATGCATTCTTGCTTTTCATATTCTATTCTATATTATACTTATTCTATTCTAACTAATCCAGTCTAGTGCATGTGACTGTTGCTTGACTTAATCCAAGAGGTTAGGTGGTGTAGAAATGCAGGAAATTAGTTTTAAATTACAATTTCTTCTCTGAGGGAGTATAAATCTCACTCCAAGCTCAAGTAAAAACTTGGCAACCCTGGCTCTGTGAGACTGTATCAGACACAGTGGTATTTAGCTGTTGTACTTAGTAAATGCAAACATCAGCATATTCACATTCTCAAAATGTCAAAGTTAACAGGCAGGTGTTTATCATGTTCATCTTAATTTACCATGTTAGCATGCTAATATTTGCTAATTAGCACTTGACACAAAGTACAGCTGAAGTTGATGTCATTAATTTTGCAGGTATCTGGTCATAAACCTAAATATTGGTCAAAAGAAAGACCAAGGTTGCCATTCTGGGTCCCAAGTGAGGTTAGTTTTAGGCAAAAAAAAGTACTTTGGTTAAGTTTGGGGAAAGATTGTGTTTTCAGTTAAATATCAATGATTTTTTTTTTGTACTAAACCAAGACAATCTTTCCATAACCCTACAGTAAGTATGAATTCCTCATCATAACTATAAAAAGTTGAATAAATGATACTAATGATATTATACTTTTCATTTCACTAATATGTTCAGTATTCACATTTTGCACTTGCCAGAGATGTTAATTACCAATTAAACCAAACCAACTCATTAAATTGATAAAAAACATAATTCACATAGCATTACATTTCCTCGAAAACTTATTTGCTGTTGCAAATTAGTTGTATATATAATATATATAATCTAATTTCTAGGAGACAGGAATAAGGATTTTAACTAAGGAGACCCCACTTTGACCTTGGATGAGTATGAGGGGCTTGACATGAACACACACACACACACACACACACACACACACACACACACAAACACATGACCTGTGCATACTCCTAAAGAGAACAAAAGAGGTTTTGTAGCTGGCAACTGGTGATCCTTTATCTGTTTTTCTTCAACTCTCTAGTTCACTGCCCTTTTTATCTTCATGCTAAACTCTCTCTGCCAATCTAATCTAAGTTTATAACTTATTAAATATTATTCTGTTGCCGTCCCCTTTCAGAGGTGAATTTCCTCTTGGTGTGGTGTTCATCCCTGGTAAAATAAACCCTTACAGAAAGAAAAGTGCGATAGTAGAAAGCAGACAAATAAAACAGGAGTGAAAAGATAAGATGTAAACTTTAAGATAAAAGACTTTTAAAAACTTCCTTGAGCAGAGAAATGATCACATGCTCAAAGCCTGATGGAAACCCAAGCTTTGACAAAGAAAAGAAAGACTGTGTGTGTTATTTAAGTATCAGGTCATTTCCTCTGAAGAGTGTGTGTCCCCATTTGTCTTTGGAGAGAATAGCCTCACTATGACCTTTCAAACTATTTTGGATCTTCTTTCTCACCACTACCACCTCCTCCTCCTCTTTTCCCCTCTTTTCTTCTTCCACTCTTTTCTCCCAGCCTTACACCTCTTCATCTTTATCCCTCATCACTTTGAGAAAGTCCTGTTGTGATCATTACACTTTGTCACCCTCAATAATCTCACTTTTCTCCTTCAAAAAATGTCTTTCCACTCATTAAACTCTCTTATCCCTCACTTCTTTAACAGCCTCTGCATCAAATTCTCCTTTGTAATGCTACACCTTCTTCCATCTTTCTGTCATCTCTCCTTCCCTCTGCCATAAGGGACCTTAAGAGGACATGGGAGAAGGTGCATAGTAGGGAGGAGTGCCAGGCTGGGTATGAAATGAGCCTCTATGCCTATGTGCCTGTAAGTGAGGACACTGTGGATACACAGAGAAATGCTAGCAGGATAATACTATATATAATAGAATATATAACAGCATATAGTACTGTACAGTATATCATTCATGCAGGAAGATGTTCTGCACTGTAAAAGAAGTTATTTCACAGAAATTTACTGTATTATTTTACAGGTTTTTTTTGTTTTCTCTACATTAAGTGTAAATGCCATAAAGACACAGTAAATTATTTTTATTAAAAATATTCACCATAAAATAAAGGCTGTAATCTGTAAATTAATATAATGGAATATTATAGTTTTTTTAACAGGATTATTCAATTACTTAATAGTCTTGAATGTTAAATTACATCAAATAACAGTAAAAAAGCCTTTTTTGAGAATTAAAAAAAAAATAAAAATAGATATTTACTGTAGACATTATCTGCATTTTTACAGTCCAACTGTTGTAAAATAAAAATAAAAAAATTATAAAATATTGCTAGAATGTTAAACAAATGTATAAATCTGCACAAAAAATTAAAAACATTGAAGAAATACCTTAAAATTACCTAATTTAAATAAAGGCTTGTTTTATACTTATACTTTATAATTAGTATTCTTTTGTAAATTCATAGATTTATCCAATTTATCCTTAAGACTGCCCCATCAAAGCATGGATGTCTGGATGTAAAACACAAAAAAATAATGTAAAATTATATTCAAATTATCCTCCTTTAACGCTCATTACAGTAAATTCCTGGTAAATATTGGTTTTATAGTGTACAAACAATTAGGATCATGCGAAAATGGCTTACAAAAACATAATTTTAATCATCATTACTTTATATAAACATTATTTGAATGTAATTACAAGCAACTATCCAATATATCTACAGACTTTTCCAATTAATGTATGAGACTTACTGTATATGTACAGTATTTGACAGTAATTACAAGCAACTATCCAATATATCTGTCATCTGCCATCATTCTTCAGAACCTGCCACTTATAGGCTATTTGAGGCTAAAGGGAGCTATTGTATTTAGGTCTTGATGCACAGCATATTGGTGTTGGGGCTACATATCAAAATCAAATAGTGATAAAATGTGTGTTTGTTGTATCCTATGTTCCATCCTGGTTATTGAGACTGAAAGATTTCTTAATAATATAATATAATTGATAATTATATCCCTTTCCTGTTTGTAATTATGTAGACATGAATAAATCATAGATGTTGGTATAGTGGTCTGCCAACTCCTAGAAATAGAGTAGGACTTGTATTTAGCTTGGCAGTTATTTGAAGAAGGGTTAACAGCAGTACTGAGAAAGGTAGGACCAACCATGCCTGTTTAAGCACTGTAGAAGCCTTTCAACTAGCCTGAACATGAACCCTCACTGCATGGCCTCAAACACTCCACAGTTCAACGAGACAACCCACAAGCAAGGGCTCTTCTAAGTGTAGTTGGATCAATCAATGCAATAATTGTTACAGATTGTACACAGTTGATATGCCTTCAAAAATATGTATTCGTACAGTTAAAGCCAAACTGCGGGACTTTTGTCTCCCCCTTCTGGCAATGAAAGTAATTACAAAAATATGGTCGACACTTGCTTACATAGGCTCCACCGCAGACTACTCTGTTGCTACTGTTGATACTTTTTTTTTGCAAAATGAGTCATTTCACTATCAGAATTTGATCCACTTGGTCCAAACATTTAAAAGTCTAGAAGAGCCGCACAATTCAGTTATTTTGTCAAGTTAGCAGAGAGTGTATTTTGTCAGATGGAAAGGAAAGAAAAAAGAAGGTAAAAAACAGTCTGAGGAATTACATTAGGATGAAATTTATTGATCACAAATAAAATAAAATACACTACACTTATTACCAGCAAGCATTGTATGTCCACAAGATTTAATTATAACTTTAAAGTCAATTTTAAGATATTATAGCTAAAAATCACAAATTTGTCTCAGATTACAAACAATTTAGACTTTCCATTCAAATAAGAAAAAAACTTCAAAAGAACTTCCCTTTAACGGGGGGAAAAAGGGAGAAACCTCAGAAAGAGCTGGCATGGCATTAACTGCAAAACCTCCTCTGCAGCATGGAGACGTGGAAAGAGGACAAACTATACACATGCACAAGGGGCAAACCTCAAGGATACCATTCACACAGAGGGAGAAGAGACAAGAGATGATTAGAGAAGATTAAGCATTTGCAGACAACACACAAAACTACAGACTAAGATGTTTAAATGCAATTCACACACAAAAATACAAAAATTGCATCAACAAAAAGAGACTTCAAAATCTGTATAGAAATGCAAAAGCGAAAAAAGTCAAAAACATGAAAAAGTTAAGCAACTCTCAGTAAGGGAACATAATACTAAAATGACAACAGTGAATTTCAAATTTTTTTTTGTTGCTTTTAAACAACAATTATGACAATGGTGATGATGGTTATTCTTTGACCTGTGCCCTTGCTTTTTTATGTTTTTTTATTCAAAAAAATAATCTATTACAATTTCCTTTTTCTAATTTACTGATCTGTCCACTTTTCTTTGTTCTTGGTGGCTGGGAGGTAATCCCGCAGGCAAAGCTTAAAAATGGAAGAAAAACCATGTAAAGCATACAGTAACGGACTGTATGTAAGTATACTCTGTATCCCACATAAATAAAATTATTTAGGAAACAAAAAAAATATTGTATGTCAAAGATTTCAACTTGCATTATTGAAAAAGATCAATTTCTGAAAAACAAGTTGGGTGGGTGGAGGGCTCATCTGTATCATGTTTGTGGATATTTGCAATTCAATTCAAAACAAAGAAACAAACAAAAACATTAAACAAGGCTACATTAACAATTCATTGTCACTAAGCTGTTTGTATGTAGACAATGTCCAAAGTAAATATCTGCCGTACTTTTAAAATAAATCTCTGTAGAATAACTAATGGGTTTTTTACTGTCATTTGATGGTAAGTGTTTGGCAACTTTTGCTGCCAAACTTTTTACGATTTTTTTACGATTTTTTTTTTACAGTGTAGGGTAAGCTGAAAGAGGCTTATTTCGGTTAATCAAGGCCGATGGTGAGTCTGTGTCTAGACCTACACACTGATTTACACATGGCGAAATACCTTCTGCGTTTTCACTGATCCATTCTCAAATTACCACCACTGTGTTGTATTTTCACTTTATTTTATCTTATGTTTAGTAATTTTATCAAGTGGGTTTTATTTTCCATCTTATGTACATTTATATGTTTTTATCTTCATTTCATGTCTTTTTTTGATGTGAAGCACTTAGTTCATGTAATTTATTTTGTTGTAAAGCACTTCAGGCTGAATTTTTTGTATGAAAGGTGCTCTACAAATAATGCTATTGTTATTATTATTATCATTATTATTATCATTATAGAATACAAAGATGGCATTTGAATTTAACAACAGAAGTGCGTTTGTCCTTGTACATTCCCCTCTGCATGCAACACCCCCAAAATTACCCTGAAAAATAAAAGATGGTCGCATCAAAAATGCCACTGGTATTATGATGAATTACAGGGCAATGTTGTCTTCTGTGATTTGAAAAATAATTGGTTGCAACTGCTACTGTGTGACCAGCAGAGAACAGAGGGACTGCTGCAGTATATGTCAATAGTACAGGCAAGACCTGAGTCTCGGTTTATGTTTCGTTACCATGGTACCACAATGACACCCACTGTACTGTACATCTGGCTAGGGTGCTAACAGGGAACAGACTCTCACAAACTCAGTGTGTTTGTGAATGTGTGTGTGTGCAGAGTAATGCAAGTAGGGCGTCGATGTTAGCATAATGGAAAGGATGACATTTATCCTGCAAATTGCCTTGAAGTCAGCAAAATAAAATCCAGTGCTGGCAAGACGGCTGTCTGGTGAAGAAGAAAAAGATCCTTGAAGAGGAGAGGAGAGGAAAGGAGAGAGGAGGGGAGGAGAGGAGAGGAGAGGAGAGAAAGATGGTATAGCAGTTATAGAGACCAACTAAATTATCACTGGTTTAAAGGTTTCATCCTGGCCACAGCCAAATATAGATCCCAATCTATTAATGTCAATATGAAATGTTAGTAGGACAGGTGATTTCTACCTCATTTTGAGATTTATTCTTATTCCATAAGACACAAACACGTGATCATAGAGGTGCTTGGTGTTATAGATGTCTACCTCTCATGAGGTTGGTTTAAACCTGGTCCTGACAGACTTCAAAGGGTGAGACTCAGCACTGGTTGTATGCAGTATGTCCAGTAGGGACCAGTGGGTGTATCGATCCCAAAATATCGATACTACAGATACTATGTTTTGTTTTTGAAGATCAATTCTAGCGTCAATAGGATCGATACAAGTTTCAAAGCGTTTTGTTGTCATGAACAGTGAATACATCTTAGTGCATGCACTCTTTGCTTCTCCACTGCTGTTGTTGTGTCATGTGTACACTCAAACAATGAACATACGTGGCTCATGTAGCACACCGCGACTTGCAACCTGACTACCGGCACCAATGTGACAAATGAATGCAGCGATAGCTGAACAAAAGAGGAGCATCATGTGGAGCTATATTACAGCTGTCAATGAACACATTAAACACATGAAAACCACAAGAAAGAGAACTCTGAGCTGCAACAGAAAAGAAGGGAGGAGGAGGGAAATGCCTCAGACAGACCCCCGACACAGAGACAGCGAGTCTTTTCAGAGAGCAAGGAATATCTAGGTATACAGTATCAGCATGGGTTAATGTTACATTTTCAAAGTGTAATTGGTCATCATTAGCTGTTACTTTAGCAGACTGGTTAAATATAGACTATACATTCAAATGATATATTCAGCCCACTGAAACTTGTTACCTAAATTGATTATTTTAATGGGATGGAAAAAACTATACCACATGCTTCAGTTGGGAATCAAACCCTGGTCTTACAGGTGGCAATGATTGCTAACCTTTGGCAAATCATTTAGTGGTCATGAAAATGCATTCAGATTTAGCCTATTGATGATGCAGTCACCTCATAAATCATGACACACTGCTATCCTCTACATAAAAATGGATAAGCCACTTTTAATAATCAAAAGTATCGATATCGATGACAGTGATTTGTGGTATCGTCCACCCCTAATGTCCAGCAATGATCACAGATGCCAGTCTTTGTTTGAATCACCCTTTCATTTTTAGAGGCACGTGAAAGGATTGCTCGCAGCTTACTTTCAAGTGAAAAAAAATAAACCAACCACAAGATGATGTGATATGTACCACGTATGAGTTAACTAGACTTCAAAAGCTTTGAATGAAATACTAAAGACAGCATGCTAACATGAGTACAGTGTCAATGCTGACATGCTGATGTTTAGCAGGTAATGGTTGCCTTCTTAGTTTAGCATGTTAACATTTGCTAATTAGCACCAAACACAAAGTGCAGCTGAGGCTGATGGGAATGTGATTTGTTTTACAGGTATTAAGTCATAAATCAAAAACTAAAGAGTAACTTAACACCCCCTGAGAATATTGTTTTTGCTGACATCTAGTGGTTTAACTTCTCAACTTGCTGCAGTGATGTACAGGTATACTCCAGGAGCCCATGACATCACGGTTGGGTGTGGTCAGAGATGAAACAGGCTTGAAACTTTCATAACACTGATTTTCAGCCTTGTGTTAAGTCCCTCTTTAAAATCTTGATCTGATTATGGCACTATAAAAAGTCAGAGGATCACCATGTCATGGCAATCCATCAGTTGTCCTGTATGATGGTGAAGGTATTTTAGTCTGGACCAAAGTGGTGGACTGCTGAAATTTGTAAAAACTGATCCAAACCAAACAAATTCACCCAATTTGTATGCTGATCATGGCGACCATATCCCCCAGCAGGTTCCTTTATTCTGTTGCTATTTATGACTGATGAAGTTCAGTTGTAATTTTTGTTTGTGCACATGACTGCCAGAGAAGACAAATAAGGCCTTGAATATCTGCTCTGGGAAATGCAGCATGACTTGGTGTTATGAGCCAGAAAAACAGTTGATGTACTGATGACGGAGGACAGGTCACAGAAAACACAGAGTCAGCTGTTTGCCCATATGTGTGTATGTTTACTGTCCTTGGATTGTCAGTATGGACCTCAAATTGAGAAGAATTAAGGGGCATCAGTAATGTTTTAATTGGTTTCCACTTGGTTGGAGTATAAAGTTTACATCCTTGCCTTTAACTACAGAGAATTTTTGTGTTCTTGGTCTGGATCACAGAAACTGAAGTGTGGACCCAGCCCAAACAGCAATACCAGAATGCCCTTATATCATCAGGGGTAATTTGGTTTGAAATCAGAAACTACTGCTCAGTTTTAGATACTGTTTTCAGTAGAACAACAAAATCTGCAACAGTAACAGGTGCAATGAGCTGCATTATGCAGGAGTTGGATGTCTACAAAAAGGACCTGATTTGCCATCAAGCTGTAATTGGTGCAAAGACACAACTAATGATCGTTAAGTGGGGAATGATAGCCCCGAGCTAACTTTTCTCACTCCATAAGGATATAATACATAATTCATAGCTAACAGCTGAGCAAATGAGGACAAAGAGAGAGAAAGAGGGAACAAGGGGAAGAGATGAAAAGGACAGAAAGGAAGAGGGCCAAGGAGGCTGAAAAATATACATAGACAAAGTGTTTGTGCATGTGTGGTGATTGATGGATGCAAGTGTCATGTGCATTCGAGTGTGGGTGTGCATATATATGTGGATTTGGATGCTAAAGTTTGCATGTGTATACACATGTGTGCTATTTGTGTGTGTGTGTGTGTGTGTGTGTCTATGCTGTTTGGCAGGCTGTTTGGTATGTGAAAGTGTGATTGAGGTGACAGTGAGCCCGCGAGAATAGTTAGCATCCACCAGAAACACACACGCATAAACACACACATGAACACACGCACACAAGAACAGCAGCTGTTGCTAATTAAAGATTCATGCTCAAATTCCTGTGAAAACTCAATGTGGCAATGAACACTGGGGACAGGAAGGGAGGGAGGGAAAGAGGAGAGAATGACAGACAAAGAGGAAGACAGAGATGGGAAGAGGGAGAAAGAAAATGAGAGAGATACTGTAGACAGACAAAATGGGCAGGTGCATAGGAGAGATGAAGTGTGTGTGTGTGTGTGAAAGACAGGGTTATTACATTAAAACTGCATGTTTTCATCATACTTTCAAACAGAATGACTACTGATATGAAGATTAATTTCCTCTGAAAACAAAGGTACAACTCTGTACCTTTTGTCAGTGTGAGAGAGCCTCTGATTGTACATCCTCCTGGGACTGTAACAGCACAGCAACAGTGGAACAAGCATGCAAAAACTGCATGTCATAAAATGGCTACATCTGTCTGACTGTGATCACAATGACTCTAATGATGATCTGCATGATGAAACATGTTTGTCTGAACTCTCAACTGCAAAATCCCAACTCAAGAACAAATGTAATAGTGTTGCTTTAATGATGCACAGTACAGTCACTCAAAAGCCAGTGAGTGATACATACAGTTAAGTGTTTTGATGTGGACTGGAGAGATTAATAAGAAGTGTATAACAATATCTATTGAGTTTAGCAACAGAAGAAGACTTTGGCAATCAGACCCCAACCATGTAAAGCATCTTTATTATGTGTATACCCATGAAGATAGGAGACAGGACAGTATACCCCAGAGTCTAGACGCTGGTGGTGTTAGAGTAAAGCCAGAAGGAGGAAGATAAAAACTCTCAACTGAATCAGGAAAGATCCTGAAGATCACTGTGGTGATGGGGAGGTGGTTGGTTGCACAACATAGGTCTGACAGACAGGATCTTGGTTGTTTTTTAAAGAACAGCATCAAGGGACTGGTTTAGTTGAGGAACAAGGGTAGAAAGATGATTGTTTTTCAATGTGGGAAAGCAGAAGTGACAGAGAAGATCAGAGCGGAGAGAAATAGCAGAAATTCACCCACAAAAGATTGAGGGCAGAACAGGAAAGGACAGATCTTCCTCTGTTGAACTTTTGCCATGCATTTAAAATAGTAAAATTTTGTGGCAAAATCTCTTAATTTCAGTGGTCAGTTGATTTGCTTGCAGAGGGGAAGTAAATCTGTCCAAATCTTTTGTGTTGAGTTGAACTTTGACATGCGTAGAGCAAGCTGTCTGACTGTGTTGTCCTTTGAGTGGCTCCCATATTGCCTGTTTTTAAATCCCATCTTAAAACACATCTTTATTCTTTGGCTTTTAACTCAGAATGAGAGTTGCATTGCTTTGTCTTTTTGCTGTAAACTGGTTTTTATGTTTTTATTGTGTTTATAGCTGGTTATTTTGATTGTACAGCCTTTTGGTCAATTGTTGTTGTTTTTAAATGTGCTTTATAAATACATTTGAGTTGAGTTGAGTTGCTGGATCCAAAAGCTAGCCATTAAAGTGAAAAATTACATAGCAATGGTTATTATTGGTTATTAATATCCCATTAATGCAAGATGGATAGATCAATTATCTATTTTTGTGTTTCTGCTCATTTTCTTAGAATATGACTTCATGCCATCACCTGTTTCAGTCTGTGTGTCTAGACAACGTGGGTGCACACTGTGATGCTGATAGTTGTATATACAGTAATAATGCGTAGCCTAAACACAGACAGGCTGATTAATGATGTGACAAATGAGTGCAAAATGTTGGTGCAGTGAGGCAGAGTTGAGAGAGAGGAGAAAAAGAACATGTTCCATTCAGAAGAAAAATTGATGTAATATCTGGAATGTACGGTGAAAATGTTGCACCCAATAAAAAACAAGTTGCAAAAAAAAAAAAAACACAAAGCACAAAGTGTATTCAGTATTGGTTCAGTTGTATCCAGCCAATGTAAGATTGAACACAAGGTATCCTGACCAGCAGGGAGCTTCACGGATCATCAACAACAAACATATCCACCACTAAAATAATTTCCATGCTCCTTTCACAATCTCATGTGGAGCCCATCACACAAAGAGCGGTTAGGAAGCATCATTACATACAAAACTTCTGTGTCCGTAAGACGTCCCAGCCCTGCCTTAAACAACTCCCAACCTTATGACTCCACTTGCAGTGGTTTTCATTTTTTCACAAAAACAGAAAGATGTTCTTCTATGTTTAATATAATTTCCCCACCTTTTGAGCTAATTTAACCCTTTCAAAACTTTTCATTGGATATAACTGTAACCCAGTCATAAAGTCAAAAACAAGAATGTTTGTCTTAGGTGTTAAAGGTTAGTAATCAGAGGCTTTTAATACATGAGTGATGAGACATACTATATTATGAACTACAAGAGTAACGGGCAGTCCTCCTCAGTATGTCTTCATTATGACTAACTTCTTTTTGAATATTTCAGGCAAAATAGATGTCTAGGAAATGCCTGGGGAATCTAAAAAAAAGCAAATCTGCATTTTGAAAATTTGACCACAGGCTCTTTGTGTTTTGCTGAAGCATCTGATGCAATCATAATAGCCTTTTCTTGACATTTCCAGGCAATCAATAATTACCTGTGCCTGGAATTTTGTGAATTGCCTAAAGTGCAACATTTTTCACAAATGCAGGGAACCACAGGCTGATTATCTACACAAAGCATTGAGGTTATTTAGTCTGATTCAAAAACAGAATACTGCTACAAATGTATGGTGACATTTGAGAATGCCTCAGTCAAATTTATTTTTGTACAATGACATTTCATTGTTACATCTATAGTAGTTTGTTAAATTTGTGCTGGAGTGTTGGATAAGAACATATTGATTGTAATTTGGAAAAGTGGATTTGGGCATAACACAAACACACCCGCACACACACGCACACACACACACACACACGCACACACACACACGCACATACAGACACTGTGTGCCAGTGTCAAGCTCTAACTGTAAACCAGCGGTAGAAAGTGTTGTTTGCATTTACAGTAAATTAGCACCTCACTTTAGCGCTAATATCACACAAGTAAACAAACACTTCACACTAAAGTATGCTGTATCTGACAATCCAAACAGACAGTAATTTTACACCGTCTGGTTTGTTTTAAAAATGTCTGAACTACTACTGTCTCAGAACATGTATCTGCATTAAAGTATTGACAGACAGGAACTCTAATGATGAAGCCAATGTATGTATTTCCACCAGGGTTGGACTGGTAGTCTGGCATACTGGGCATTTTCCCGCTGGGCACCTTGGGGCATATTTAATTTTAATTTTAAATTTTGAAAATAAAAAAATATATACATATTGCTAATGACCGGCCCATAAAGTGAGGGCAGCATATTTTGTCCTCACTTTTGGGGAGCTGTCATGTCGTCCACTTCATATACAGTCAATGTTTTGGTGCTGCTGTCCAGTAAACATGCAGGTTCATGTGGTAGGTGCGTGAGCATCAGTGCGCATACCTAGCCACCTCTGATCACCAGGGAATCAGTCAAGAGTGAGTGAGTACACTGGTCCACTTGTCCATGGCACTTACTACTGAGCTTTGTTGTTGTTTGGGGAAATGGTAGAGTACACATATTAAAAGGGACCATACGAATAATGTACTGGTGGGTGGTATTCAATTGACTGTGGGGGCCGATCTGGGCCAAAAGGACTGATTTTTTTTGTCCCAGTCCAGCTCTGATTTCCACAATTACTTTATTATGCACAGCATAGTCCACTGGATAATTAACCATGGGTGCATGGTTTCCACAGACAAGCAGAACAAAGACAGAAATAATTTACAATTCATAATTCTTTCATCGTTAATTAACCAGTAATTCATCTCCAACTTGAACTTGGGTGGACTATGGCATCCAAACTAATTGCTAAATTATTGGTTTTAGAGGACACCTCTCATATTTTGTCTTCCATGAATTCCTGGATAGCAGGTCTGTATTGGTAAATAAAAGAGTGGATGAACCGTTCCATTCTTCAGTTGCTCTTATCATTGCTGCAAAGGCTGAATTCATACATATATTAAATACATACATTAAAAACCGAACTAACAGGTGTAAAGCTATGGAAAGTATGTATAAATGCTCAGGGGGGTTAAAAACTATTTTGGAACCTGAGAGCTAGGTAAACAGTGATTACATACCTTTACCCTCCACTACAGCCCTGCTGAAGAGCCTGCAGCAAGGGTGGTCATGTGCAATGAGAGAGCCAAGACTCTTCCCATTGATTAGCTCTCATTTAAGTGGAGGGGAAGAGCTCATCAGTTGGTTGCCAGATGGTTTGCAATTCCTGGTCTAAAGGTTTGCACTGAAGATATTGATCTTAATGTAGGGATCAAATGAACTCTACTACATGTTTTTCTTTTTCAGTGGATGTTTTTAGAGAAAGATTGAGTGAAGAGACAGAAAATAAAAAGATAAGAAATAAAGGGAAACAGGAAAGAGAACAAGATGGAATCAAAGGAGGAAGTGAGAAAAGGTTTTGAAAGTAGAAATGGGTATTCTGAGACTGTCAGAAATATTAAGGACAGAAAAAATAATGTCCATTAATCAACAATAGTGAGTCTGACAGCATCATGAGCTGCTGTTGAGCTAAATGAAACCATATTTGGAAAGTGCACGCAGGCTTCATGCATTCTTGTTTGCTGACTTTTGCTTACATTCATGGTTATTATGTCTGCAAATGTGCAACCTCTGCAAATTACTCCAGCAGCCACATTAGAGCCTTTTGTGAGCCCTTATAGTTATTTTTAAATGTCGTTTTGATGGTTCCCTCACTAATTTCACAGAGACATTACGGAACACTGTTTGGAGACTTGGCTGCTGTAATCTGGAGTCCTTCCTGCTCCAGCTCTGCACTTTTGTTTGATTTGTGATTTGGTTTATGAACCTGCAGGGGCTTTAATGGAAGAGACACACACTCTCTGATCCCCATTATCTACCTTCTGCTGTAAAGAGAGGCAGATAAGAGGAGGAGGAGGATGAGGAGGAGGAGGAAGAAGAGAGAGAAAAGAGGGTAAAAATGAGGACCAAGTCATGGCCCTCATTATCAAATCCCATCAATGAGGGGGGAGAAACGGATTGAGAGGGAGACAGAAGAGGGTGTGGGGGTGTTTTTATAAATGGAGCAAGAGAGAAAATAGAAAAATTCTAATGATAAACACAGGGAAAAAGAGCAGAGAAGGAGTGATTTACCAACAAAGAGAAAGCGGGGGTCACCTATGGAGCGAGAGATAATAGGAAGAACAGGCCAAGCCTCTGATGTGCATGTGTGAGGGGATGACAGAGCCCGGTCAGCCTTCATAAGCCATTGATTTACACAATCCCGTCACCACCTAATATTTCATCTGTGCTACATTTGTAGTCTCCCATCCGCTGAGGCCATGAGCCATTACCAATGGCCAGGATCACAGCATGGTGGCCCACTCGGAGCAATGAGATAGAGAGAGGTGGAAAGTGAGAGACAGGGCAGGCAGGAAGGAGGTGGTGGGGGGAGTAGGAAAGAGTAGAGGACAAAAAGGGGGATAATGGAAGAGAAGAGGAGGATGAGGATGAGGGTGGATGGAGGTTTCTCAATGTGCCATTATGGAGCATGAAAAGGAGAGAATCAAATGGACAAAAACATCTCAGAGATGGGCAGAGAGAAAGTGATTGAGATGAGGGTTGAGTGAGGGTAGAGGTAGAGAAAGACAGATAGATATGGAAGGGAGATTGCTTTTCCCTAATTATGTTCCTTTTCACTGTCAGAGAGACGGATATAAAGCTAATTCCACCTGCCCTTCTTCTCATTCCCATTTTTTCTAAAAGCCTGTACTCGTTTTCTTTTACCCCTTTCACATGATGCGTGCTAGAGGCTGTTTTCATGACACCGAAATGAACAGATGCCAATATCAGCCCAAACAAAAGAGGCATTTTTGGTTGCTAACCCTGGACCACCCGCACAATGTACTTTGCTTCTGCCGAAAGGCAAAGCTCCATCTCCTTTTGTCTGGCTTGGTCTACCTATCTGTCCATTTATCTCGCTCTTGTCACCCTCAGTCCCTCTTTGGATATCTGTATTTTTCACACAGATATAACCAGTGGTAGCTATTGAAGCCCATCATTTCTGCATCTATACAGCCTTCCGTTGGTAATAGATCTTAAAATTGAATTGGCCACACAATGCTGCTCATGTAAAAAGGTTATACCTCTTTAATGGATACCATAAAGGCAAAAAGAAACACAATGCACTGATGCAAGATATCACAAATGCAAATGCACACATGGAAAGCCATTTCATTTATATGCATAATCGTACCACCATACATCAGTAGCCCCATAATTGGGGCATTTCTTATTTGAAACTTTATGCTATAGATAAAAGTCCTAATTATTCCATTCTGATTAGATTTGATTAAGTCTTTCTCTTCACACCCTCAGGAATCACACAATCTCATTGAAGGGGTAATTTCCTACTTCAAAAGCTAATTAAGCCAATCAGAGCACAAAGGACTGGCTGTAGCCATGACCCAGCATGCACTACATTTAGCAACCCAAAATTGCCAATTTTGCAAGGTGATTTGTTCTTACTTTGACCTGAATAACTAGATACTCAGGGCAAACTTTTTCAATTCAAACTAGATATCAGATATATCTATAAATAAGGGATGTTGAGGTCATTTTGGTATCTATCTATTCTATCTGTCTGTCTGTGTGTTAGGGCTGAGATAAGCAATGTATGTGTTTTGTAAATGTGTATAGGATCAATCTTTTTTTCATGTTTTCTAAAACCAAGTACAAAAATATACTATAACACATATATAACATATATATAACATTCACTCTCCTGCTTAATGACAGGTATGATTGTAATGCATTTGGGAGGTGATGGTAACCGTCAATTGCAGTAACAAAATTGGAGCAAAATTGGAGATATGTGATCTTGCTTGGACACCGGCAATATACACTTTTCACAGCAGTCCAGTGCACCACAGAGAGCTATATAAATGAAGTGCAAAGTCCTAGCAGGGGAAAGCCCCTCTCAACATTACCCAGAATGAGTGGCAGGGCGCTCTGAACACAACTCTGTCTTGGCATCGCCGCAGGAACAGTGGAACCTGAACGAAGGGCTCTGATAGGCCCAGTGGGGAGGAGATTGCTCTGTCCCTGATTGGATGATTAGGGGCTGCGGGGGCTCAAATCAGCCGTTTTCAGGAAGAGAGTGGTTTGGTTAAGTGGACTGGCACAGTGTGTGCTCTGTGTGGGATCTTTGAATGTGAGTGTGTTCTGTGTGTGCTCTTGTATTGCCTTCTGTGTGTGTGTGTTCAGAGATAGGTAAGTCCAGTTCAATAAGTGAGGTACATTTGCAAAGGAAAAGAGTAGGGATGGGGGGAGGACCAAAAAACATAAAAAGGAAGGAGTAAGAACAAAGGTAGAACTGTGTGTGTGTGAGTCCAGCAAATGGTGAACTGAGGCAAAGTGAAGGATGGATGTATGGATGGAGTAATAAACTGACCAGGGAAATAAGCATAGAAATGTGGAAAAAGTATACAAATAAAGAAAAGAAGGGGTATTTGAAACCCCATTTCCTCCCCCATTTCAGTGTTTATAAGCAGCATATAACTTAATACATTTCCACCACATCAAAGGTCCTGTAAGTGAGCATTTCATGATGATATTTCAGTACAAAAACTCCAGAACTTTGTACATGAAAGCATTTCTGTATTATTGGGAGACATAACACCTTTGTTATGTAACCACATCCTCAAACTTGAGAATAAAAAGGATGCAGTGGATGTCCCGGTGGAGAAACTTGTGTAAGTGTTCATTAGTCAGTTCTTCACTACATTCATTTTTAAAAAGGTTTGATTTTATAATTATTCTGCTTGCGTCTTGACATCATGACTTCAACTGGTTCAGTTTTGTGGTTCTTATCTCCGTGTTTTAGGATAGTTTTGTTCAAAACAAGCATGCTTGGTGTCGTAGTAGCGTTTTACTTTACTACTCTTCATTATGGCCACTGTTTCATTGCAAATCAAGCACAATGGTCACAATGGGAAAATTAACGTGCATTTCTCAGTCCAGTCACCCAGCGGTCCTGGTCAGGTTGCAGTTAAATTTTGTTCTGAATCTGAGTCCTGAGTATATATGAAACTCTAATGTTGTAAGTAGATGTAAAGACTTTTGTTTTTTATAAATGTATTTTTTTTTATAAATCATCCATAGCAGTTGATCAGTGCTTAATAATACAGTATGTATTACAATTACAATGAGTCTCAGTGATTTGTACATGTCTATAAACACTTAAATGCACAATATGTAATTTCAGCTGCTAGGGGTCTCTCAATCAGAACAATAACAAATGACGGAGTGTGATGATGATGTGAAGTAGCCTGGGATCATGGGAGTTGTTGTCTTTATTGTTAAACAAGCAGCTTCATGTAAAAAATCAGTGTCTCTTTGCCTCACTGCATCGCAGTTTAGTTCCACCTTTTTCATTCCGTCAGCATCATGTCAATGTTTTCAACAAAGGAGGAGGCCAGTAATACAAAGCCATTGAGTTAGACAGGCAGGGAAAACTCTGTCATTTATTTATTTATAATAAATGAACCAGTATATACTTATTTATCGGAAGTTTCAGAATTTATCAGCGCCTAGGACTGAAACCCAAAACCTCACTGCAACCCTGCCACAAGAAACCCCACTGCAACCACAATATGGGTTGCAATGGCAGAGTGGTGCTGTCTGTATTTCCACTCGTTGAATCCATGTGCAGAAGAAGAACCAGAAGCAACGTTGTTTATGAGGTATTTTTATATATTTCTGAATGTGCCTGAGACATCCAGCACTAAGTCTTGAACATACATACCAAGTTTTGTTCACAGTACACAGTTCTGTAGTAGAGCTTAATTCTCTTAAACTTTTTCAAGTCTTAAAAACTATGGATGTGATCCCACCTCTGACAAAAATGTGGATTGCAATGGTGCTGTCTGTGACTCCACTGGCAGAAGAAGAAGCAAATCAACAGTGTTTATGAGGTATTTTTATATATTTCTCGAGAGCCACTCATCCAAACAACTTCACACATTGACATTGCACTTCCTTGATTCCCTAGCAATCCACCTGCCTGGTATGAAGTAGATCAGATGAACGGTTCTCGAGATATGTGAAGGTCAAACATACATACAGACAGACAGACAGACAAAGATTCCTTGCTTTTATATAGAGAGATGTCTAGCAAACTGGCTTCCCTGATGTCTATAGGTAGTGTGTTCTTTGGGACGTAATTGACAAAGGCTGTATCCCTTTTTTCTTTTGGCTGTTGCTGGGAACCTCCAGTAAACAAGCAGCAGATGATCGCAGTGTTCTTGAGAGCAAATAGTTTACAAGGGTAGTTAGCAATGTAGCTTTGTACTAGCCCATTAAGGGCTTTGTATATAAGGAGGAGGACCTTAAAGTCAATTCTAAATGTTACACAAAGCCAGTTCAGAGCAGCTAGAACTGGACTAATGTGTTCTCTCCTCTTGGTTCTGGTTAATAGCTGAGCTGCAGAGTTTTGGATGAGCTGAAGTCTCTTAGTGTTTTTTTTTCTTTTTTCGGGAGGCCAGTAAAAAGTGCATTACAGTAATTGAGTCAGCTTGAAATAATGCGTGAATCAGTTTTTCTGCATGTTTTTGATTTATAAATGGTCTTACTTTAGCTATCTTTCTAAAGTTGTATGTCAGCCAATAACTGGTCAGGGCATTAGGTTGGGTTTCTTTGGTAAGGGTTTTACAACAGCTGTTTTGAAGGCATCTGGGAAGATGCCTGTTTGAAGAGATGTATTTATATTGTTCAGCACATGACTTGAAACACTGTCGAACACCCACTTAACTTCACTGTAGGTACAGGGTCAATACATGAGGTGGAGAAGTTACATTCAGTGACAGTCTTGCAAAGCTAAAGTTAATGTGTTACAGGTGAATTCTTCCACGGTTACATCATTTTTACAGGATCCGCTGAGATCATCTGTGTTTACATCAACAGCAATACTGGCTCTAATTGAAGTTATTTTGTTATTGAAGAACAATGTGGGTTCATCACATTTTGATGCAGAGAACTGTGGGAGGGTTGAGGAGGGGTGGGGGCAGTGTTGAGTACCTGGTCAATAGTGGAGAATAATATTGTAGAGTTCCCAGCGTTCTCTGTAGTAATTTTGGAAAAGCAATCCTCTCTTGCCAGACATATTGCTTTGTTATAGACAATCATGGCTTCTTTGTATATATTACAGTGAACTATGAGCCTAGTTTTCTTCCATTTTCTTTCAGCTGGCCGACAGATTCTCTTGATCTCATTAATACTGTTATTGTTTAACCATAGGGAGATTCTGTCAATTGACCGCTTTTTAACCTTTAGAGGAGCAGAAGTATTTAAAGCAGATGGCAATGCATTTTGAACCAAAAATCCCCTTTTAGTCTTTATTAACATTAGGTTGGCATCAAAATAACACACAATGATGGTCAGAAATAGGTGATTCAAATACTGAATGGCAGCTTTAACTAACTCCTTGACTGGTGAGTGTGGTGGATGGGGGGAGGGGGATCATTGGGTCCTTAATTGGATCAGAGACATCCTATGAATGCCTTGGGTGATGTGAGGCAGAGGTTAAGGTGAAGGGGGGCACTGTCCTGTGTGTGCTGTGAGGGAGGGGGGAGGTTGGGAAGCAGGCTATCTCCTTGTGTGCACTGTTTAGGCATGGTATCCCAAAGGCACAAGTAGTTTGCACCGAGTAGTCTGGACCCAGTGATATTTGGGTGAACCCCATCGAGTTTAAAGCGGTCTTTAAAGTTTCAAAAAATATTGAACTTGTCAACAAACTTGATCCCATGGGTGAAACAAGCCGATGTCAGCCATGTATTCAGGCCAAGGGGTCTGGTAAAAGATTCGATTCCTTTCTTCAAAGTTGGAATTGGTCCAGAAATGAGTACATCTTGCAATTTATAGTCACTCAGTTTTTCCAGTAGCAGGACAAAATACTTTTTCAGGATTTTAGAGCCAGTTTTCTTCTTTCTTCTTCTTTCACAGAATGTTGAAAGACCCAGTGTGGATAATAACCTTCATATTAGTTGGACGTTTAGTGAAGATAACTGGCAACAGCCCTGTTTGCTCCTCAACAGATATGTCATCCATGGTTAGATTTTCAGTCTTTGCCATTTTTACATGCTTGGTTATAGCTTGGTTATATTAGTGGCATGTAAACTATTAATAAATGGTTTCTAACACACTATAATGTTGTAATATTGACCTTTTAAGTATTTATTAATGTATTTTTAGTCAACTATAACTCTATCTACTGTATCAATAATCTATAAATGGTATATAAACAGTTAAAGAATGCTTTATAATACTGTAATGTATTGTAATCATTTTTAAATGCATTTATTAACACTTTTAAACCCACCTGAGGACATCTGTACATGTGACCCTCAATGAATGCTTCATAATGATTGTGCGCTATACAGTAAACCATTTATTAATGGTTTATATGCTGCTTAAAATAAAGTGTTACCACAGAAGTGAAAGAAACGAGAGAGGAGAAGAGGGGGAAGGGTAATACAGGTGTTCGAACAAAGAACAGTACAGTAGTTATTTTAGTCAGCTGGGTACCCATGACAACTGAGGGACCGAGGTGTGTGTGTATGTGTGTGTGTGTGAGTGGAAGCTGGCTCAATCATCTGTTCCTTCACTCTACCACTGCAACTGCTGTCATTACTAGTGGGCTGGCTGGATGTGAAATAGGTTTTAGAGACTTACATGTATTTTGCATCCTTCCATTGTTGTGAAGTCACAGTTCCTGCTGCTTACTGCAGGCTGTGTCTGTGTGGACTCTGATGGCTGCAGTGCTTCGTCATGTCAGAACAGCTCTCCCTATCAGGACCACTAAAATAATTTCAGCCATGTTCAATTTCCACAGTTCCCTTGCACTATGAGATAGAATAAGACACAAATACACAAAAGACTGTGAAGACATGAGGAAATGCATAAAATACATTTCTGTACATTAGAGGTTTCAATCAAGTACAAAACATATTGTATTATACCATAAGCTGGTAATTCTCATTGTAAAGAATATCCCAATGTATCGTTATGCTGTAGATAAGACCTAATTATTCCATTCTGATTACATTTGATTAAGTCATTCTCCTCACACCCAGAAATCACACAATCTCATTGAAGGAGTAATTTCCTACTTCAAAAGCTAATTAAGCCAATCAGAGCACAAAGGACTGGCTCTTGCCATGACCCAGCATGCATGACTTTTAATTATCTAAAATTGCTAAGAAAGTTTTAATTTTCTTGTCTTCTCTCTGTGATGTGCTTTATAGTTATGTGACATAATAATGTGTTGAATGAAGTCCAGCATGAGTTTTATACTTATGCTGAAAACGCTGATTGTATGGTAATGATGTAATTCCATTGTATCTTAAAACTCAAAGTTAAGTCAGGCTTTTATAGAGTAGGTGAAGAAAATGACAAAGAAAACAATAAAACAATGGTCGGACAATGTAAGCCACTTTATCTCTATTTTATTATTTCATTCTATCTTTCTATGTCTCTCTAGATTTATTTTCCAATTTGTATTTCTAATAAAAACATTAACTTAATATAACAAATGGTGATAATTGACCTTTTGCCAAACCCCTCCTCCAAACAGCTGTTGTCCAATCACAGCTTAGCAACAGTAATTTGTGCAAAACAGGCCTGTAAAGTTTTGTATTTCCTAACATGCAGAAGTGGTGTGCATGGGACTGTAGTAAAAACTAAACTCAGCATTTAAAGACTTTGGAGGATCGTGTGTTTTACAGTAATATCCTTTCCAAAACCAAAAATACAAGAGCAAAGCATAAGACACTACTGCGAGTCTCTCATTTTCATTTGGGTCAGCAGCATACTCAGTTTAAGATGGAGTTTCAGCCAGCTTTATCCTTGATTTTATCTCCTTTCTTTTAGAAATGTTTTGGAATCAAATTAGTCAAGTCAATTTAGCCCAAGATCAGGAATTTGCATCAAAAGGCTTTATAATCTGAACAGCTTACAACACCCTCTATCCTTAGACCCTGTCCTTACATGATCATAACACGCTTTGGACACTTTCTACTGCACATAAGGACGCAAGCAGCCCATGATGTATATCCTTTTGCAGTTTTCTAAGACGTGGATATAAACAAAAATGTCAATGTCGGTGTGGGTGTACATTGTGTGTTTGTCTAAGAAAGATAGAGCTTTTATCATTCTGCTTGATTGTTCCTGCTCTAGTTTGTCAGTATGTGTTTCTGTGCACATGTTTTTCTGCTTTGAACTTTTGTATATGAAAGGGTATATGTAAGTGTCAGAGTTTGTAATTATCATGGAAATTAATATTATGCAATCGTAAAATTATGAAGGGGCGCCACTTCCGTTGATTGATTAAATAATTACATCTGAAAGTCATGAACTCTAAAAACAGGGATCTTCATCTCTGTTGTAAAGAATACACAGATACGACTTGGTAATAAATCAGGATATTTACTGAACTACCAAGGGACAGGGATGAATAGGGGATGACTAACCATATATACATATATACAACTAGAATGAGTTAATTAAATTAGCAAGTTATTGCCTACAGAATGAATGAATTGATGGATGAATGTTATCAAAAGTGCAATGAGGAGCTGAAACCAATAAAAATTTAATTTTGAATAGCTCTTTACCATTCAAAATTTCAGGTTGCTGCAGTCTGCCTAAAAACTGTCCATTTTCCTCCTGTGGCTGGTGGGAAGAGGCTGGGTTTTTAGATCTGTTCCATGTTTCTCCTGGCATTTTTATGCCTTTAGGTCAGAGGTCATTGGGTCTGTGTGTGTGTGTGCTCGTGCACCTACACAGATAGACTGTTAGACCAAAAGAAATGATAATGTTTTTGAAAGAATTTTGGCTTTTTATTATATTCTTGGCTTCATTTTCCTACACTCAGCTCCGAGTCCTGTCCTGTTACACTGTTCCTTCACAGTAAACATCTGTTCAGGCTTTCTCTCCAGGGGGACAGTGGACCCTCTCACTACCTACTGCTGTGATTCCACAAGCTAATGAGCCTGTTTGACAGACACACACAAACTCAAGTTCAGTTACACATAGACGCACACACGTATATAGTCCTATAACCACATACATGAGTGTATATGCACAAAAACAATCTCACAAACACTACATACTACACACAGAGACACCCATTTAAAAGTAATTATATGCATCTCTAAATCCCCTAAAGGATTCAGAAAACATACTTTTTTGTATCAGTCAGTACAGTATGTGTTCTGCATCATCAACACCATCAAACTAAAACTCTGGTGCACCATGTGTCTAATTAATCACATGTTCAACCAACCAGTCAATTTGCTCGAGGGAAGGATATGTCACTTCATCTGTTCAGCTATGACAAGTACAGAAAAAAAGAAAAAATATTGCCCCTAACATTGTTTTGTTCTCACTTCAGCATGTGATTTGCAGAGTTTAAAGTATCAGGGTTATTAGAAAAGATAACATTGTCCTACAGTCATAATTTGCGCTGATTTATTGTGATGCTTTTGATGTATTTCAGTGAATGTAGTGTATGTGTACAGTGAGCTCTAATCTTCAGAGCAGATTTTTTTTTGCCGGCCTACTTTGCATTAAAATGTACACTCATCAATAAATAACAATCAGTAAATGTTGTGTGTGTGTTGATTAGAGAGTCTTGCAACATGGAGACACAGTGAATTGAGACATGTCAACTGGGGACTGAGAGTAATCTTGGTTTCCACTTAAAAGAAGTCAGTTAAGGTGCTCTAGACATTTGATTATAATGCCTCCGAGACATTTCTGTGTGGAGGTACGCTCAACATGTTGAAATAACTCCAAGTAACGACTAAATAGTTACACATGCCACGAATTATACTCACTAATGGTAAAACAGCAGTTTTTCTGCCACACAGCATCCTGTTTTCATTAACTGCTGCCATTTTGCAACAAAGTAATCCAGTAGAGACCCAAGTTATACAAGTGATATTTCAATATTGATCTAGCTTACTACGATGTGCTGCGATGCCAAGTGGCTCATGCCAGCCAAGAAGCTAATGTGCACGCTAAACATGATAATGGAACTCTATCTTTGATTGTTACTAAGCTTCTAGTGACAACTTTACACCCGAACTTAGGAGACAACTTACACATAGCTGCTGCAACCCAGTGTAGAAATCTATGTTTTTATGGATATAGCGTTATCACTTATATTGGTCAGTGAAATTTCAGCACAATGCCTTATGTTCTAGGAAGGAGGATAGCTAGCTACTGGCTTGCCATTCAGATTCATATCCTACAATCTGTCTCTGAGTCCAGCAGCTATCGTAGCATCATTATCTAACATTTATTTATTGCATTTTACATTTATTGCTACTTTGCTAGCTAGCTACTACAAATGAAATGTCTACACACAAAACATAAGATGACATACCTCTATATTGTGCTGTCTTTTCCTACTCTTTTCTCCGTTTTCTTACTTGTAGACCTGAAGGCTTGGACATTTTCATCATGAAATAAAATATGAAAATAGATAACTGCCTCTTGACGTGTCCATCAGTCAGTCAGTCTAGTAATATCTGGCACTTCTTACGTCCCGGACTTAGGCTGTCTGAGAAGCCCATAAATGGTAACCCATCCCCCACTTTCAGTTTGCAGGCCGGGGCAGATGAAGAAGGAAGAAGGGTGGAAAGTGTGCATTCTTCATTTGTTACCTCAAGGCAGAAAATGAGAAAGGGTACGAACCGGTGAATTTTTATTTATTTTTAATTTTAATTTTTCCTTTGAGGGCAACCAGCGCCCACCAGAAGGTGGCGCTCTAGGCGATCGCCTATATGGGCCCTGCTGGGAAGAGATCCCGGGGCAGACCCAGAGCATGCTTGAGGGATTTCATATCCCATTTTGTCTGGAAATGCCTCAGGATGCCTGAAGAGTAGCTGGAGGATGTGTTTTAAGAAATAGATGTCAGAGCTACTCAGCCTTGGATCAGTGGCATAAAATGGAAAGATGTATACATTTAAATGTAACTTGGCTACATATAAGACTGTTAAACTGCATAACGTCATGTGCACATACTCACTGTCTGCCTTTCAGGGTGCAGTGTGTAAGATTTAGTGGCATCTAGCAGTGAGGTTGCACACTGCAACCAACTCAGTAACTGCCCTCCCCTTCATCTCCCCTTCCAAGCATGCAGGAAAAATGCGAAAGGCCCTCTCTAGAGCCAGTATTTGGTTTGTCCATTCTGGGCTACTGTAGAAACATGGCGGTGCAACATGGCAGCCTCTGTGGAAGGGGACCCACTCCCTATGTAGATATAAAGGGCTGATTCTAAGGTAACAAAAACACAGTAATTATACACTAATTAAAATATACTTATGAATATTACATTCAATTTCTGCCAAGTCTGTTCCTCTAGATGCCACTAAACCTTACACACTGGTCCTTTAAGGTGTGTAAATAGTGGAAGAATATCTTTTTGTTTTCCACTCGCTTACTAATTGTTACCGTAAGTCATAGTTTGTGACCATATGGTAAGGGATAGTACCCTATGAGTTCTATTTTCCATGACTGTAATGGATGTAATGAATGAATGAATGATGCAAACCCCCACTTTGCATCAGGTGGCCCTTTACCTGTATGGAATCCATTATGTCTGTGGTACGTACAGCTCAGATGGTATTATGTGGCTTATACCAACATAATTGCCAACAAAAATGCCATACAGTATGTCATCAAATGACAATATCAGTAGTAATTTAGGCCTACTTGTATAAAACTTTTCCTGCTCCTCAGACGTCCTGCTGCACGTGTTGCTAGGCAACAAGTAGCTAAACAGTAAACAGCTTGTAGCAAGAAAAGGAACTCCTCCTGACCAACTCTAAAGTCTGGTTTCATGAAACACAAAGAGTAATTTCACTGATTGCTCTCAAATCATGAACACAGTCAAATTACAAGAGTAGAGAATAGCGCTGCATCCTGTGCAACACAATATTATTAGTCTTCACAGTGGAGAATACACATACACACAAGGCTGGAACAGGCTAAGTGGACAACTGAAGGCCCCAGATTCATCGTGTGGTGATTTGATTATCTGCAAATTTCTCTGGTTATATGCACCACTAAATCACAATATAAACCAAAATGGTAATAACCCTGCTCAACAGGCCAGTACATGAATTTCTAACTTGCAAAAAGCGTTTGCATCAACTCCAAGTAGACTAGGAAACTGGGGCTTTTCTGAAAGCTGCAATATATCTGACTGGAACATAATAATATAGACATGCCTGAAAACCAAGCAAACATGGATGACTCACATCAACTGTCCAATGTAATTAAACACAAATTTAATGGATGTAATGTAATTTTGTCAGTGCACAGTATTTTAAACCCTCATATGACCTACTCATACAACCCTCCTGAGTTATCAGATGACATGAACGCTGGCAAGTCCTTAATCTCTATAAACAGATACCTGCATATTCCTATGCAGATATCTGTATATGGTGCCTTTTTCCAAGCTTTGTCTGAGGGGAGGCCCACAGTCACAGTCTGTGAAAACCCCAATAGACACTTTTCACTCTTCTCTTAACTCTCACACTCATTTTCACGCTTATTTCGACTTGTCTTTCCCCTGAAGTTGTCCTTCAAACTTTAAGCTCCCAGCTAACATTATTCCTCCTCTCTTTTCTCTTTTTTCTTCCTCCCAGTGTCCAGATTTTTTGTAAATATAAAACAGGTTTAAATTTTAAATTAACATGGTTCTCATTAGCCTATTTTTCTGGAATAATTTTGTACTAGTTACACCAACTAAACACTAACTACATGCCCCTTACTTTTCTCTTAATATAACCATTAAGTTTCTTTACATAGTGTTTTTCCCCTTTACAACTGTTCCACACTGACAGTATCACATTTAAACATGTTTAACCCAGGACTTTATTGAGGCTATATTGATGGAAAACCCACAATATTCATTAGTTGCAAAGGTAAATCAATTGAAAATGATCCAGATGTCTCAATCATTTTTTTAATATACATTCCCCCAAGATTCAGTCTGACATGTTTTGTATCTTTAGGAACTTTGGGATCTCCACTAGACTTGTCTGGTGGCTTGAAACTGCATCCATCAGTTGATCAGACACAGTTTAACAGATTAATGTTAACACATTATTTGAGCATGTGTGTTAAAGGTCTTATACTGTCCAATGCACCTGCAAGCAAATCAGAATCAAGACTTCTCACATGGCCATGGTATAAAGGAAAATAACTGCCTACCCACCAGTAATAGTGAATACCTTCTGAATAACACATTTAAATTTCACAACACTGAGAATTTTTTATTTTTATTTGCATGGATCGAGGTACATTTATTTTTTCCCTCTGTGAAATATAACTCTTGTAATGGAGGATATTAAATTCATGCACTGCATCAGCCTCTTCCCCTTATACACCGTATGTGTGTGTGTGAGAGAGAGGGTTAGAAAGAGAGAGATGGTAAATATGTATTAGCACATATTAGTCTGACTGCCTGTTCTGTCAGAAAACATTTTATATTGCCACAGCAACAGAAGCAGTTAGGGCAGACTAGTTCACACAGTGGAAAATGTGGGGGCAATGGCTCTGTGGTGTGGAAAAACTTGCATTTTATGACCCTGAGGAATACTGGTGTGCGGTCAATATGCATTGGTCTTGTTTTTTATCATGTAGCCGCTATAATAAAGGCTTGTAAACTTTTGTACCTTAACGAAGCAGTTTGCCTTGCCTTTTTTGTGGACATCGATTTTTTTTATGTTTATGTGAATGATTATTCACAAATGTACTGTACTTTGTGTGCTTTTAGCTGAGAGACATTGCATTTAAAACAGACCTGCATCCTTCTTAGAAGTTTGTTCTCATTGTAGCATCAAAACACCAACACTTCACCTTTGCGCTGCCTCATCTGCACAGAAGCTCCTATGTCTGGTTGCATATCTTGCACTAACACAACAAAGGTACGGACAAAAACCAACATGCGGTAGTGCTGCTTGTGCTGGTTTTTGTGCTGCCATGAAAATAAACCCTGAGCACACACCTAACACATGCATACACATACGCACCCCTGCTGTCACCAGTCTAATCAAACTTAATCCTTTTACTCACAGGTTTATTCATTATTATCTCACCTTTCGCACACATTCACACACACACCGAGTCAAATGGACCAAACAATGCCAACAACATGGCTATCTCCTCTTGAGCTGTCTGCTGTGATAGGGCAGTTATACAGAATGACATAGCCTGGAAAAAAAACATTTCTGAACTGTTACACACTAACAATTGAATTCATAAAGTCAGAAACTTGTCATAAACCCCTCTGTTAAAATCTTTCTTTGCTATTACACTCATTGCAATTTAACACAATGAAAATCGGAGTGTGTGTGTGTGTGTGTGTTGGGGGCCTGTCATAAAGACTGAGGACATGTGACAATGTGATTAGAAGTCAAGGTCTAACAGAAAGAGAGTGTCACTCTTCACTCGACTGAAGCTTCTATTGTCCGGACTATGCAGAATCAGAATGAGTTGACTGCGCAACTTTTTAATAATAGCATAAAATATTCATTACAGTATTCAGTGATTGCTCAACTAATATAAATTTGAAAGTAGACCATAGTACTTTAAACAGCGAGCATGTTCTATATGATTAAAATGGAACAAAGATGCCTGTAACATTTATTTTGTGAAAAAGATATTTCTCCTGTTCTGCTCTATTTACTTTATTTTATCATATTTGAATATATAGAGAGCTGAAAAACTACCGGGTCGGGATTGTGAATTGGCACTTCCACTGAACAACATCCATATCTAAAATCATACTAGCCATGTTACAGTATTTGAAAGGTGACCACGTCCTACAGCTAGACCTTGCTGAATATCTACATTAGTGTATTTTTTCATTTTACATGAGACGCAGCAGTCTTTTACCAGACTGTACTTATCTAAACAGGAAGTGTAATCATTAATCAAGCTGACCAGTATACACGTAGGAACTCATGTTGTATTCATGGAGTTCATGATTGAGCACATGAGCACATTGCAGGTGGATGAAACTAAATAAGTAGAGGGGAAGGATTAAAGGACGGAAGTGTGGATCACAGAAGGAAGGAAGTGAGGAAAGAAACTTCAGGTGAAAGTCCCGGGCTGTGGTTTGAAGCTGACTATTCAAGAGTGCCATCTAGTGTTGACAGGTGGAAAGACTCAATTAATTCTGCGTTGGCTGAAGGACCCAGGTTCATTAAATGTACTCAGGCAGAATAGAAAGCCCACCGAAAAAGCATATAACTCCATTTTGGGTTGCTGAATAATAGTTGAAGAGACATTGATGGAAATGTACTTTGTAATATAAAGTAATTCTGAAAATTTTCCTTGCTGGTTTTTTCCCATAGTGTTATTCCATTAGCTGAAATGTGCTCTGAAAGAACCTCCTCTCTCTACATCCATCACTGATCATTATTGCATCTTAGCGTAATTGCCCTCCCCCTGTTGTGTGTGCACACTTGCCGGTCCTGAATGCCAGCAGTAATTTCTCTGCTAGAGCAGCGGAGAGATCGAGCAAGCGAGAGAGAGCCAGAAAGAGAGAGACAGAGAGAGAGAGAGAGAGACATATGCATACCCAGCTCATTTCCACCGCCAATCAAATTACTTGACCCAGCCGCAATACATCACTGCCAAACTGATTATTAAACAAAAAGCCATGATTGAATTATTAATGACAGAGA
The DNA here is from genome assembly GCF_963924715.1 of Thunnus thynnus. NCBI lineage: Eukaryota > Metazoa > Chordata > Actinopteri > Scombriformes > Scombridae > Thunnus > Thunnus thynnus. The sequence goes on from NC_089527.1 coordinate 11,038,136, forward strand.
TTAATTAAGACCCCATGCATCACACATGCACACACACGCACACACATACTCTCACAAAACATGCACGTTCAAAGGCAGGCAGTAAGGCACGCACACATATATACATAAATCCATACACCACATACACACACACACACACGCAGAGACAAGAAATGCCATTCCTCTTTTACACACTTTTCAAGCACACAAATGGGTGCACAAACACACAATAAGTCACGATGTCTGCAGCCGCTCCAGAAGTGATGAGGGGTGCGGGGTTGGTGGGTAATTTGACGTATAACTTTTATATGTGCAGCAGATACAGAAGGAGGAGGTTGTGGGCTGTGTAAATGGTAAACAGCATCAACTAGAAGTCAACCAACAACATTAACGAGCTCATTGTCAGCAAACTTTTCTTGATGTTACCATAAGGGTTTGTTTATGGTGCTGCTTATGCTGCTGTAATGGTTTGTTAGGGCTAGCATCTGTTGCAGTTGGGGCACGGTGTATGTGTGTGTATATGAGGACAGTAATGTGTGAGGTAAATCTGAGTTCTCAAAGTATATTGTAACAGAATGTTTGATTGCGTTTGTGTGTTTATGACCTCTGCATATATATATATATATATATTTTTAAAGAACATCTTAACTTTAAAGGACTTCTAGGAAAAATCTAGCCACACCTACAGATTTCTATTAGAAGAGAAGGTAACTTTAAAGTGTAGGTACACCCTCAATTTATCAAAAATGGCTACTTGTCTAACACCTAAGTTTGTACGCTTTTTTATTCCACACATTCTTCTCCCTTGTCAAAACTTGTCACCTATATTACCCATAATGTAAGTCGACTCAATTCACTCGACTGTTCCTTTATACAACCTTTTCACATACACAGTAGTACTACGATATGCAACAACGGTGGATTTCCCCTTAAACAAAAGTTTCATTGCTGCCTTCCCTTCCACTGTAGGATGCTAAGCAGCAAGTCTTTTTTTTCTGCAGGGTCCCCCACTCAAAAATGCAATTGCACCTATCACGATTCATCATGATGTTACTTTCAAGTGACTGAAAGACACAACTGGGGCTGCTGTAGAGGAAGGAACTGTCAAATGTGAAATTCAAGGTTTGGAAATATCATTACTAACCTACAGTGCAACTGCAATTACAGCTAAATATCATAACCAGCTATTAATGTTCAAGCAAACAGGAAAGAACATATACATGTTTCATTTAATCTTTTAGTGCATCTATTTGAGAAACTTCTCTTGAACTTTATTGTATTGTTTATTAGGAACAGTGTTTGCTGTTACCAAGGCAACAGCTCCTCTTCCTTCCTCAGCTGTGTTTACCATCCCCAAACTTGTGTTTAATAAAAAGGATAGATGAAAATAATGTGAAAAAGTTCCACTTTGTGTTGCATGCATTGAACCTGCATTGAATACTGCTGAATTTAAGAAAATCTCTTTCCTTGTCTCCTTTAGCCACCACAACAAAAGATCTGGAAAGCCCGTTTGACACCGTTGGACTTCAATCCCTTTTTCTGTTTTTCCCACCAACATTTCAGAATGAAGGGGCTGCAGTGGTGGGTATTAATGGAGGATATCTGCAGGGCAGATGCACAATGGAGGATTCCCAGCATGGCTACCACACAGTGTCTACACCACGCTCGTTTTATGATAAGGGAGATCTATGGCTTGAGATTGGTCCCAGGGCAGACCAGTAGACACTATAGCCATAAAAATACACAAGCCATAAAAGAATGTGTGTGTGTGTGTGTGTGTATGTGTGTGTGTGTGTAAAAGACAGAGAAAACACATTTGCATTGTGTGTGTGAGCGCGTGCGCGTGTGTATGTACATAAAAGAACGAGCTTGAAGAGGCCAAAACAATCAACCAGTATCAGCACTTTATGTTAGAGAGTACTATATCACCGTGACAACAAAGGCAGTAAAGGGTTGTATGGTGCTGTAAAACATCGTGTGATTCTGCAGTGAGATGATCGTTAGCACAGCTGGTTAATTGCCTGACCACTCCTCTCCTGATGCACACACATACACTCACCGTCCCAGCGTCCTGCACATGTGTGTATAACATTATATATGTGTGTGTGTGTGTGTGTGCATCCAAAGAGACCCGACAAACAAACATAGGAGGACTGTGCACATTGACAAACTATTCCCCAAAGAAGCCATAAAGATGTATGATGGATGAAGGGAGAGGCTGCTCAGTATAATCAGTCAAAGAGACAAGGCTGCATTCAGATGCTGCTTGTTGTACCAAGACAAATTCATCACACCGCAATTAGTTTGCAAAGCACCAACCCTGCAGTCTCTTTATTACTTTTCTGATGTAACCTCCACATGCACTACATGTAGTGTTTGTCAATATATTGTAGCCTCTGTCCCATTAAAAAAACATCAGGATGTTTTGCAGTAGCGTTGTCACTTGAAAGAGTTGAAACTAGGATTTTTTGTGCCATCCCCAAAAAGCATTCGTTGACTTTTTAAAGCACTAATTAGTATTTTTGTATTAACAATGGATCAAATGTCTGTATGTGTGTAAAAGTTGTTGCTTGAAGTGACTAACCCACAAAGAATTCCCCTCAGCTCTGTAGTGTTATAACATCTTTCAGTTCATTGTTATAGTTTTACAAACTACAACTTCATCAGTCCTGTGCTGGAAACGGCAGCTATTAAACCCACCTACCCTCAGGAGGCCAATAAAATCCACTAATGTCTGTTTAAATATAGTAAGCACTGATTTTCAAAACTTGTGATCAAGATACTGAGCCAGAAACAAAGTCCAGTACATTATACCATATTAAGTAAAAAAGTAAAGTTGGGGCAATACCATATAAGTACATCAAGCTAACATTTTTTTCCTTTTTCACCCTGACTGGCCAATTTTCCTGCTCTGTTGTTCCGAACTCCCACTTTTTATCTCAAAAGGTGAACTGTAGGCATACCAGAAGTAATTGCTAGTTTGACAAGGACATGTTCCCTTACTGGCTTCTCGCCTGCCCACACTGTCAATTGAGTTTGAAGGGGCCAAACTGGACGTGCCAGCTGTGGGAATTAAACCTGTGCCTCTGTGATTGTGGACGAGTACCTTTTCCCCTGCACCATTTGGGTACTTCAATCAGTGTGTCGAATTCACACACACTTTTTACCTTAAGCTATCACAACCGCTGCACTTTGTACCTTTGGATTAAAATAATGTATCTAACAAGAGTTAGTTTTGTTATTGTTCATCTGAGAGAAATGTATTCGTCATGTACCTCAATTTTTGTTTATGTAAAGAACCTGTAAAAAATGTAGAGCTGCAACAATTAGTTGATTAATCAATTAGTTGCCAACTATTAAATTAATCACCAACTATTTTTATAATTGATTAATTGTTTTGAGCCATTTTTTTAAGAAAAAAAGTAGAAACTCTCTGATTCCAGCTTCTCAAATGTAAATATTTTCTGGTTTCTTTAGTCTTCTATTGTAGTAAACTAAATATCTTTGGGTTGAGGACATCATCTTGGGCTTGATCGATATTTTTCACCATTTTCTGACATTTTATGGACCAAACAACTAATGAATTAAGAAAATAATCGACACATTAATTGATTATGAACATAATCGTTAGTTGCAGCCCTAAAGCGATATAAGTAAATAATAAAAAATTTATGGTGTATTATCATCTACTGGTTGGACATGTGGGGTACAGGTGATTGATTCTTGACCAATAAGCTTCATTCACTGATCTTTTTTGGTTTATTATACATTATTAAATTCATTTTAACATTACTACTTATTGGCCAGGGCACTCAATGATCCTCTCAGCCTTATATGCTGAGAGGATGTCCAACATGGCTTCGTATGGCATGCAACCAAACCCTAAGACAACACAGACAAGCACATAGACAAACAAAGGGAAAGCACTTCCATATGCCCCACTGTACATGTGTGTGTGTGTATGTGTGTGTGTGAGGTCTGATAAAACCAATGTATTCGCAAACAGAAGAACAAGTGTCAGACTCATAAAAGGCATCTGTCAAATAACTTTCGACACTGTGCATGGTTTTCTCATATGAGAGAGAGAGAGGTATCTGTAGTATAAACAGCGCCGGTATCCTGTGACCTATAAATCAGACAGTCTTGTGTTAACAGTAGTGGTTGAGTGAAGGGTGTGTGTAAAGGATCATTAATTGAACTAAAATCACACTACCACCCTGTCTTTCATCCATGAAATTCCTCTTCTCTCCATCATCCCATGTGTTCCCGGTACATTGTTTTCTAAGGTATGCCATGCTAAATTTCAGCATACATTATGTGGAACAAAAATATTCCAATAGCATCATCAAAAGTGAGAAAACTTGAGCTTGTATTTGCTTTAGGAACTAAAAAAAAAGTTATAAAGATTTGCAAAATGAACATAACCTGTGACACTGTTTGAACTGAGACTTGTTTCCATTTTTCTACAGAAAGATATGCATCACTTACGCACTGCTGGTGGATAAACAGTTGCTCCCCCGCTGTAGTTCTGAAAACAAACCTACTTTCATCTTTGAAACGGATCAGTCTGCTTTCTTTGAAACACAATAGTTATGGGCAATACCGCTGTTTTTTACTTGTCTTATAAAAAGTAAGACTTTAAAACGGCTACGATTGATATTTTTTATAATAACAATGTATCAAATGACGATGTTTAATGTCTAGTGGTGGAAGACATATTCAGTACCGATACAGCAATATAAAAACTAAAAGAAGTTTTTGCAAGGTTGTTCCAGTCCCTCCGAGATACATGCACACTGCCAAAGTCATGGAAACTCTCAATAATCAGGCATGTGCCAGAAAAGCCGGGCACAAGTATACTGAATAATTGAAGCTATGGATAGAGTTCTGGCCAGTCACTCAACCACCACTGTGGCCAGCATGCTACACCCCCTCCAGTTTGCCTATAAGAGCGACAGCAGCAGAGAAGATCCGGGCATATCCTTTAGGATATGCCAGGGTTCTATTTGTGGATTGTAGCTGAGCTTTTACATCAATGAAAACGGACGTTCTCTTGAAAAGTCTCATTGATCTCAACATTAATAGTGGGTTAGTTCTCTGGATCAGAGATTTTCTTTCCTGCCGCCCACAGAGGGTCTGTGTCAGTGAGAGCATGTCAGACGTGCTCACTGCGAGTACAGGCTGCCCACAAGGTTGTCTTCTTTCCCCTGTGCTATTCTTTCCTTTTACTAATGCATTCATGATCAATGAGAAACATTTTAGACTGTTTAAGTATGCCATGACATGGCCTTAGTTGACCTACAGAAAACAGACCCTTTAGGTGAAGCTGCCTATCTAGCTCGCACTCTCTAAGGCTCTCTATCTGTACAAAACAAGTTTTGAAAATAGAGCCTGTTTCACTTGATGGTCAACATGTTGAAACTGTTGAAAGCTTTAAATATTTTGGTACAGTTCTTGACTTCCAGGTGAGCTTCTCTGAAAATACGGAGTATATTTTCAAGAAATATGAATTTATTTTCTCAGAAGACTCAGCAGCCTCTGTGTTAGTCAGCAAATTTTAGAACTAGCATACAAAACTTGAGAGTTTTCATCTTCCTGCCTGGCACGATAACTTAATTTGTAGATCTAAGAATAAACTTTCCAGGGTTTTCCTAATGGCCAACAGGACAGTTGGCAAACCCCAAAAATCCTTGACTCAACTTTTTACGGATAAGGAAGAAAGAGAGGAGTATCCTAGCAGATAGCTCCCATCCTCTATACAGACAGTTTGAGCCTTTGAGCTCCAGGAGGCGCTATAGAGTGCCTTTGAATACTAAAAATGTATTTAAGAAGTTCTTCATCTCAAATGCCAGTACTCTTAACTTTGCAAAGTGACTGATGAGATTTAAGCCACATACATGAACTGTTTTTAACGTGTAATGTGACCTTGTAAGAATCATGTGTGTCCTTGTGTTTTGGGGAGCTGAAGATAATTATCCACCCTGGTGGACAATAAAGATATATTCTACTCTATTCTAGAAATACTCCATTACAATTAAAAATCCTGCATGAAAAATCCTACTTAAGTATAAGTACATAAGTATTATCAGCTTGATGTAGTGAAAGTATTGCAGTAAAAGTAGTGGTTTGGTCCCCCTGACTGATATATTATTATATATGACATCATTAGATTATTAATACTGAAGCATCAGTGCGTAAGTAGCATGTTACAAGTTCTGATACACAAATCTGTGATTCATGATGAAATATTGGATAATTCGAACATTTATTGAAATGAAACCATGTGAGAAGTTTAGATGGAAAAATCACTATTTGGTGGAGCTGTTATCAACTCATAGACATCTGAAATGTGACCCCAGACTACACACTGCTTTTTGTAAGACATCAAAAGCCAAAAAGGTTGGAAACCACTGGTTTCATCTTTAACAATGTGTTGTATTTTAAAAGCTTGTTATATTATCCATTGTGTCAAATCTTCATCTGAAAAGTAACTAAAGCTGTCAAATAAATGTAGTGGAGTAAAGTACAATATTTCCCTTCAAAACGTAGTGGAGTTGAAGTATAAAATAGCATGAAATGGAAATACTCGAGTACAAGTACCTCAAAATTGTACTTAATGGCAGTACTTCAGTAAACATACTTAGTTACTTTCCACCACTGGTAATGTGAGAGGCGTTGCACGTAGTGATAAACCTACAGAGAATTCTCACCCAACTCCGCATCTCCCCTCAACTCTGAGGAAGTGTGTAGCAAGTTTCAGCTGCAACTTTATTGTTTTGGTTCACTCTCACCACTCTCATAGAATCATCTTTGGAGGCAGCTGTTTTCAGAGAAAAAGCTCTAAAAAACCCACTGCACACTACCTGCTCAGCACCTAACGGCAAACAGACACAATTAGTAACAAGCTGATGAACATTTAAAAGCTAAAGAGCCAGATATATCCCTCAGGAGTTGCTTGAGACAAGAGCTAAAGGAGAGTGAATATTGGGACTTATCATCGGGTGGCCACGAGTGAATGATAATGTTGCTGCGTAACTGCTGGATGTGTTAATAAGTAACTGTTTGCAAACCAGGCCATATCAACTTTAAAAAGTGATGATATGACATTGTTGTGTTCACACACAAATCAGTTATGCAGGTTTAATGTATGGCTGTTATGAGTCGAGCCTTGTGTGACCCTTATAGGCTTTCATAGTTTGCCTGTGTGTGTCCCACCTAAATTAGCAAAGTTTTAGCTGTATGCTAAGTGCTAATAAAGCACCGTGGCTAAGCATCGACTCTGTTTTCTCTCACACGCTCCCTTTCTTACAAATACCAGGGCCATCATCCAAATACCATGACTGATATAAATTAAAAAGAAAGGTTTCTGGTTACATAAAGAGGGGAAATTGCTATAAATTGACAAAATTAGATTCATAAACCACCAGATTAGATTACACTAAGCGCAGAGGTTAGACTTCCTCCAGTGTCTTATGTTTAACAGAAATTCTGAAAGTTTTGTTCGTTAAACAACATTCAACCAATGATCAATGTTCACAGGACTTTATCTTTTGTTCACAAATCAAAATGTGATGCTGATCATGGGTAGAATCAACAATGAAATGTACATATTTCATTTAATAGGCCTATTGTGCCATAATTTCTTTGCAAACAAAAAAAATTCTGTTTTAATATGTTCATGTTAGATTAATTTGACTCATAGTATTACTCTTCCTATTCTCAGTTTAAGAAATACCACTCACCTGTTATGACCCACCATAGTGCATCATATAGTGAAATGCAGATATTGAGCACAGGGTCATATGGATGGTTTTAGAATCTGCATATTTTATATTATCTATCATTCAACTGTTAAGCAACAGGCAGATCACATACTGTGTAGCAGTTGAGTGAAACAATACAACATCCTCCAACTTCAGCTGTCCCTCGCTGTAGACATTGTGTTTGTGCGTGCGTGACCTGTTTTTGCATGTGACATATATGTGTGAAACAGTGTGTGTAAAGTTTGTGTGTGTGTGTGTGAATGTGTGTGTGTGTGTGAATGTGTGTGAGTGAGTGTGAGTCAGTTTATGGCCAGTCAGCACTAATACAGGCACTCAACCATAATGAGTAATGAAGGGGCATCAATAACAGCCATGAGCGACATATCTGACAGGACAGCTTTTAATAATGGCCACCGTCAGCAGAGAGAGACAGACAGCCAGACAGAGAGGGAAAGAAAGAAAGAAAGACTTGCAGAGTTAGACAGAGATGGAGGAAGAGATGGAGTGAGAAGGGGAAGGAAGCAGACTGTTGATATTGACGGATGGATGAAGATTAAGAAAAAGCAAAGGAGGGAATTAGAAATGAAGACAGATTAACTAGAGAAAATGTGGCATGGAAGGATCCAGGGTACATCAGGGCACAGATCTCCAGTCTATCAGATGACGCGGGTTCAAACCCAGAAACTTCGGTATGTGAAATAATCTAAAAACCTCATATTCTGTTGCACATTAAAAGAGCTGCGTATGTTACTTCCCAGTAGAGCCAGTAAAAGTGCAAATACATGTGTGCACAAGATATTGATCTTGTTTGCACAAGATCCTTATACAAGATCCTTATATATACTATCTTGTTTGCATAATACACAGTTTATGTTGTGCACAAAAGACATTAGATCCATCTTATTCTCAAAGGTTATTGTCTCATGAGCACAAGATGTGAGACAAAATGTTATCTTTCGGGAGGTTACTTTATTTTTCAAGGTTTTGTAGTCTTGCTTGTTGTTAGCAAGCATTGGGTAAATAAGCCTCGCACAATTTTCTCCAACAATTATGACACATTGTGCCGAGCAACACTTATTTTTTGTTTATACTTGTAATCTTGGAGGCAAAGGTAATTCAGCAGAGGGCTCTCAGAAACGGAAAAAGGTCTCTCACAAATATATATATAAAAAACTTCCTGGCCAACCACTGCATCACTTTCTCTTTGACAGTTTTTTTTGCAAATCACTTACTAGATTCCAGGCATATATAACCCTCTTTTGCATAAAGTTAAAGAGAAAGTTCTATTCTCTTGTCTTAGCTTAGCATAAAAACCGGAAGCAGGGTAGACCAGCTAACCTGGCTCTGTCCAACATAATAGTAAGCTAGCACAGGAAAAGAAGACACTTGAGAATTTCTTATCATAACATGACAAATTTGGATCTTACTTAATCTCCTTGTGAACTACAACTCAATAAACTTTGTCCGAGATAATTTTGAATTTAAACTTCAAAAGCGACTTTTATGCTTAATTTTTATCAGTTAACTACACCAAACTCTGCTCATTTTCTCCCCTACTGTTGTCTCGTTTTGTGTCTTATTTTCTTTCTTTAAATGCATGTTTGCACAGATTTCAGAACATATGAAACTTTAAACTGAAATTTTAATGAGAGTTAGATTGTTATTGATCTATATAGAGAAGATTATGGGGCATATTGATAATTATGTTGTAAACATGGAAGGTATGGAAACCCGTTTCAATTTCCCTCATGGTCTGTAGGAAATGACTCTGCTTTATAGAAAGCAAAACCAAAGGCAATTAAAGCTTTTCGCAATTCATCACTAAAATTGAATTGTGTGAAATACAACCCAGTCATTATAGGCCGGCTGCTGGGCCACTGCCAGACACTGAGATATATATAATTTTTACAAATAATTGAGAAAAGCAGAAGAAAATGGATAGCACAATTTTAATTAGTCTGAGCTTTGTATTATGTTATCATGTGTGCCATGATAATAAAGAATACCCACAGCCAAGCAGGGATAAAGTGTCTAATGAATGGTATGTCTATTATTACCTTAATCAAAGTGATATCATACAATTTGGGTTGACAGAGAGACAATTCAGTGGAAAAGTAATATGCAGTTGCAGGCGGGTATGTCTCTTTTCAGTGTCTGGTTTCATGTTTTTAATGAAAAACCCAGGTGTCTCTGCAGCAATTTCTTCTGGTTGACAGACCCACAGACTGTCTTTGGACATGAATATGCATTTAATACATTCTGGGATTGTGCAAGTATGAAAGATGGACACAGAGAGAGAGAGAGAGGAACAGATACAGACAGGCACACAGACAGATAGACAGACAGATAAAAGCTCCATCGTCCATCTTATTTAAAATGTAAATGGTTGTGTTGGGATTGGTTAGGCTTTCCCTGCTAACGAGGCACACTGGGGTGATAAATGGTGCTTTAATTCTGAATAGGAATTGAACTACAGGCCTGGGAAACATTAGTTAAGCAGCATGACACTCTCCCCATCCATCTGTGCCTCAACGCCCTTCCTTTCAGCTTTTCTTTCCGTCCATTCTGTCACCTTGGTTTACCATTAGTCAGACACCACGTCCTTCCTCGGCCATTTATCAATCTATTGTTTCCTCCCTCTTTCAAACCATCCACTACTCTTTAAAACTCTTCTTTCATTTCTCCTCCTCCTCCTTCTTCTTTAGCGTTAACAGCTTATCACAATCATTCTACCCTTGTGTTTATATTAAATTCAGCTTTTAGCTTATGCATTTCTGATTAAATTGTCCAAAGGTCATATCTGAATATCTGAACTTTTTATCCCATTTTAAAATTATAATCCTTAGGATTTTTGTGATATTCAACCCCATTTTTTCATACCACTTACGGTCGGCATTTCTTCCAGCAATAGCCTTTTACATTCAGTAATTACCTCTTTATACACTGTATCACGTTTAAATATTGCAGGGAGTAATAGAGAAAGAAGGACTAGCCAGTTTGGGAGTGAGTTGTCACTGTAGATGCACACCTCCAACTCCTCAGTGAGATAACCAACTCCTTTTTACTGCTGTGTGGAAAACTACTTACGCTGTGTGCAGCGTGAAATCAGATTGCAGTTGCTCATGGCATGATGGGAAAAGGCTGATTATTGACTGACGTCTTTATTAAAACAATGTTAGTCTGTTGGTCTGCGCTGTAAAAAAAAAAAAAAATCTGATAAAATTTAATTTGACAGGCATTCACACTCAAATATTAAGATTCTTATTTCAGAGAGACAGTTTGGGTTGCAACACAAGATTTAAAAATGTCAGAAAAATGCAACGATATTTAATAATGATATCATTAAAGTGCGAGGGAAACCCTTCATCAGTACTCCTTTCATCATTCGTTTCCTTTTCTCATCCCTCCTCCACCTCATCCGGCTTTCCTTACCATCCTCCCACCTATAGCATTCATCATTCACCACCCTTCATCCCGCCACTGTTTCATTCTTACCTTCTCTCCCTCCTCCCCTACAACATATTATTCCTCACACCGGCTATCCGTCCAGCCGGTACGATCCCTCCCACTTGTGCCCTTTTTCATCCCACTTTATCTCACCCTTACATCTCTCTCTTTCCTCTTTCCTGACTCTCTGCAGCGCCACACCCCGCCACACATGCCTACGTGTTACATGTTCTTCCCATCTGTCAATTCCCCTCCCTTAAATCCAGACACTCGCCTCTTCACCTGTCCACCTCTACTTCCCACTCTAACAGTTTATCCCTTCATCCTGTTCTCTACTTTGGTGGTGTCACAAAAACTACCATCCTGTTTGGTGGGTAAATCCTTCCTCCATCCTCCTCCACCTATTTTATAGACCTTTTGTCTCACCCATTCTTTCTACCACTAACTCTTCCCCTTACACTTTCTGTGTATGAGCTCTTTTTGACAGCATGAGGCCATGATATTACAGGCTTAGCCATAACACAACAATCTATTCCTCTCAGCTTATGGTCAATCCATCTTCCCCTCTATACCTCTCTCTCTTGCTCCCTCCATCCATCTACCACCTCCCCTCTCCCCAGTGTTAGATATGAGCCAGCGGCAATGTAATGATTGGTTTAAACAGGTAGTCTGTATGCATGGAGGCTCACTAAACTATACTGATGGCGTGTGTGTTTGTGTGTGTGCTCTCCTCGGTGTGTATATGTGTGATATGAGGCTATGCTCACTCTTTATCACATTATCAAGTACCAGTATGATGAGTGAGTGCAGCCAGGAATTCATAGCCAAGTGTGTGTATGTGTGTGTGTGTGTGTGTGTGTGTGTGTGTTCAGTGGTGTTACTATCTCCTCGGGTACTCTGTCAGGGTTAAATCAGAGTTTATGGCTAATGGGGACACAGTGTGGGTCTGTGCGTTGAGTTATTCTTGCATCTGACACACACTGTAAATGAGAAAATGGAGCGTGACTATATGTGTACCTGTGTGTGTGTGTGCGTTCTGCATCCTTAGTATTCGATCTCGTATGTATATATAAATATTTTAAAAAAAGACTTTAAGGTCCCATGAAATGCTGTTGTCTTAAGTGTAAACCAATGGGCTGTTAGTTTGAGCAGGAAATTTGGATGTGATTGTTGAAAAATTTGTAATGACTTTATCAGACTTTTCGGTCACACTGAAGATGCACATTTTCCAGGAAGTTCTTTAAAGCTCCACTGTGAAGTTTCATGTTTTCACCTAAATGCATTATCTGTGTATACTTGAGGCCATATATAAAAGTGTTGAATGCATTTCTTCCACATAAACCATTTCAAAGCCATTTTTTGGAATATTTTTAAAAAATATATTAAAACCTTTATATTTATCCCTGTTAGAGGTCTTCTTCTACCCTTTTTGCTGGTGCATTGCTGCAACTAAACTGTCAATCAGTGGAATAGCATGAAACCACTGGCAGGAATGTGTATCCAGTCACCCATGTGCTTTTGTACTTATATGTGTGTCCTTGTATGCATGCTAGTAGAGCACTAGTGGTATAAAAACTACAGTGGACCTTTAAGTGAGGAGAGAAGATACAGGTGTGATTTAATAGACTACTTATAGTTTCCATTACTGTAGTTTATAGCAACATCTGTTCATCTAGCTCGTTGTGTGACCTCAGCAGTCATATATAACTTTATAGGTTTGATTCATTACCTATGCAAACCTTAGGAGAAATATCAAAACAATATTTTTTAACCTGTTATCCAGGAGTGTCTTGTATCTTCAAAGTATTGTTGTGATCTTACAGATGTCTGTCTGGGGTGAAACCAACATCTAAATCCAATATTTCCACCAATTGCTGACTGCCATGGCCTGCACAGTGGACTTAATGTACGTTCTGGTGAAGAAGAAGAGCAGAGTTGACGTGACTGACAGATGGAGTAATGTACAGTTAGTGGTGGCATCACAAGTGGGGCTCTGTTCTACCATCTTAAATGCAACAAGTACTGTACTACTTCTGTGCCAGTCTGATAAGACTAGTGGTAAAGATTTGTGTGTGTGTGTGTTTGAGTATGACAGAGAAAGAGGGAAGAGAAAGACAGAGGAAGAAGTGCTTTCTAAAGGGCACATGCTTAAATGAAAACAAAAGGGCACACCATCCCTGGCTGCTCTTGTGAGATTTGCATTAGAATTAGTTGAATAAATAAAATCCAAATGTTGTGTTTCCTCCAGGGTTGAACAAAATCACTTTTTAGTGCTGCTTGCTGTAACAATAATATTTTCTCTCATTTGAAATCATCGAACAATCTTCATTTATCATGAAAGTCATCAGCAAGCAACCTGCCTGGTTGCTGTATCTGGTCTGACCCTGAATGTCTGCCACCAACGGCTCTGCAGCTTTATGACTCAGACATACAGCACCAGTCAAAAGTCTGGACACACCTTCCCATTCACTTGAATGAGAAAGCGTGTCCAAACTTTTGACTGGTACTGTAGCAGCATGAGAAATGATGACACCCCGACAGATGCAGGAATTTGCTGCTTATGTAGGCTATAGGGCACTCTCTCCTGAGAGGACAGGCACCGGTTGTCTCCTATGTGTGCACATCCATCCCTGATTACTCCAGAGTATTATCCATCTTCTACTGTGGATGTGTATTTGTGTGTGTGTGTGTGTGTGTGTGTGTGCACTTGTGTGTCTAGTTGCGTGAGTGGGTGAACAAGTTTATGACGTAACATTAAAGAGCACCACACTTATTAAGAGAGAGACAAAGGACAGAAAAGAGTCAGAAAGAGACAAAAATGGAGGAAAAAAATGAAATATAGATGGAACTAATTTGCAGCCCGATTTTACACCAGAAAACAGTGGAAGATCAGCAGAAGTCTTTAAGATGGTTTAAACTGCTCATAAAATAAGTCAGGCTTTTAGTTCACAGTTGTATGCTCATTTGTGTGAACTGCCACCTACACACACATTCACACAGAGTGAGTGAGAAAGGGTTAGACTATGAACAATCCTTCTGATATCTAGCTTTCATCATTTGAAAAACAATCTAAATGAGCACACCCACAGGTTGTTTTTTTTTTGCCTAACACAACTTATCTTGATATAATCATTTGACTCTACTTATTATGTGATGCCTGCTGTAGTATGTTAAGAAATTTAAACCTAAAAGGGAACGCAACCTCCACAGTGTGAATGTATAATATGTGATAAATGAATGCTCTAAATCAGTCTAACTTTAGCAGCTGGCATACAGGATACAGACAAAGTACATCCAGATGTAATAGTTTCTACTGTGCTTCTGTTCATCACATGTCCTTTATGTGCAAAAAGTGAAGTCGTGTAGAGTTCCACACACAATGGAGCAAACAATGCCAGACATGCTGCCTTACTCTATGGTTGTCAGCCTCTCTGTGCTATTCAACAGTGCCACCTACAGGTAGAAAAAAAAGACTTGGATTAGTGAACTTGTGGTGAAGTAGCTGAAAATCTCCTTTTTTATTTAACCAATCCAAATACTGCTGAACAATTTTTCTTGCTTCAAAGGACACAAAGACAAAGATTGGACTTTGCAGCACTGTCCCTCTGCAAGTGTTAAAGACGAGAGTTTCTGGAAGATATGGAAGGGGAGGGAGAGGATGATGATGTTTGTGTGTGTGTGTGTGTGTGTGTGTGTGTGTGTGTGTGTGTGTGTGTACACTTTGATCACTTTTAGCCTATCAGATTGGTCAAGGACCTGTGTCAGCTACTGATTACCATCGTTATTCATGATCAACTGTCAGGTCGTGACACATATGCATACACTAGGGAAAACATGGGCACACACACGCACAACAGACCTTCAGAAACACACCTACACATCTACACACACACACACAGACAGACACGCAGGGAGCATGCCCAATAATATCACGTTAGTGTTAGTTTATTCTTTCAATTTTCTTTTAAAACAGAGTAATTTGAACTCCAAGAACTGAGGCGTTTTTAGATGGATCGATACACAAACTTAACGTTATTACTGTAATCTCCAGAGGGGAAACTAGTTTGAAATATTAATGTAAATTAGTTATTCTGTGTTTGGATTCAGAACTCATCTTGATCAAACACCATTTCTGCTTCTTTTATAATATAGTCAGTGTTAGTCAGAGAAATACTGTTTTTCCATATTAAAGATAGCACTTGTCCAACTAAACATACTGTAAAGCAATCCACTGGCTAAACATACACACATGCACACGCACTTTCAACACAGTTTCCCCAGAGTATGTACAATAACATAACATTAAGTCGAAGTTTATTCTCTCTACTTTCTCTCGAAACAGAGTAATTCAAACACTATTCAATAATTGAGTCATTCCTAGATAGATAGATAGATAGACAGACAGATAGATAACTTTATTAATCCCCAGAGGGGCAACTAGTTTGAAATATTGCTCTTAGTTAGTCTGTGTTTAATTACAGAACTTGTCTTCATCAAATACGATTTCTGCTTCTTTCATTATCTAGTCAGTGTTAGTCAGAGAAATATCATGTTGAAGTTAGCACTTGTCAACAAAATTTAAGACTAAATGTACTCTACATAATCCATTGGCTACACACACACACACACAAACTCACAAACAAAATGCACGTGCAAATTACACATTTGGGCATCTGTACAGTATCAACAGACACAAACAGCACATTCAAGCATGCACAAATCAGACCTGCACACAAACACAGAGAATAGTATCCGAACAGAGATTTCCATCACAGCATTCTGTGTGTTCCCCTGGTGTATTAGTGTGATATTGGCTATCTCCTGCTTTGATGGCAAGTCATTTTACAGGCGGACAGAGACACAGATGGCCTGGTCACCTCTCGGTGATGGTTTGTGACTGGCATGATTGCTGTGTGGTCTCTGTTAGTTTGTCTGCCTCTTTCTATTCCACTGTGATGTTCCTCATTCACTCTTTATCAGTTCCCTTTCCTCTGTATCTTGGTTTCTACTCTCTCTCTCTCTCTGTTGCTCTATCTCTTGGTGTATGAGCAGGAAAAAAAGGATGTGAGTTATTTTCATAGTTATCTCATGCGGAGAATGTAGGGTCAACCGTTTGAGCCAGCGTGCCAAGCAGGAAGTGGAGGGAATACGTCTTGCCTTGTTTTCAAGGTTCAGGGAGATGAAGAGAGATCATAGGTGAAAAAGAGCTGTCAGTCACGAAGGTTAAAATAATAACTTTAAGAAATGAGGTGTCTGTCTGAGAGACAAGGAGACAAGGGAAACTTTTCATATTCCATAATGAAACATCTTACAGGATTAAGAGAGAGACAAATTTAAGCTAATGAGAAGAAGATGAAGGGTTATTTCTCACAGGGGCATATTTCTACACTTGTAAAATAGAGGAAGTTGGCTTCAGTTGGAAAGTTCATCCTGGTTAAGTAAATAAAATAAATCACCCTTGTGCTCACACGGTCACTGGTGAGAACTGGGACAAGTGAAGCAGTACATTTTTCATGTTTATACAGGAGCACCACACCTATCACATGTCTGTACATCAGCATATCCTCTCTCACTGAACAGAAGAAGTGATTCACCCTGCTAAGAGGAGCTGCTACTCATTTTAGAATAACATCATGTGGTTATAAAGGAAACCTTAATTATTACGTGATCTACCACTGATGAAACTCCTGTAGGCTTTTTAGCCACCTGTGGTAATGTAGTGGGTGGAATACTGACACATACTGTATGCATACTCATGCACAAGCACATTTACACTTAAATAGACAGAGATACAGATGGGAAAGTGAAGCTAATAGCATGAGATATTCATGACTAAATAACAATAAACAATAACCAACGTTGGGAGTAAAACACATCCTTAATTATTATTTAATATGACAAACACTGACAAACTTGGCTAATTGGCTCATTGTGTGTGGCTCTATCTGGTTTAATTATCAGCCATGGATGCTAGATGGATGCAGCTAGCTAGTAAGTGGGCTTCTGATTATTTTCTTAAAGCTGCTCCTAATAAGTTATTTATTTTAACAATGGATAAAATTATTATGTATAATGTGAAAAGGGGTTACTTGTAGCAACAAATAGCAGCAGCTGTTCTAAGCTAAAAGCTCTAAAAACCCACCATACGCTACCTGCCTAGCACCAAATGACAGACAGACAAAATGAGCGACTAGCTGGTCAACATATTGGAGCATTAAGCAGCTAAGGAGTCAGTTATTTCTCACAGGAAAACAAAACCAGAGAGGTAACATTCTCCAGGTGGACACAAACAGAACTCTAACTGAGTGACAGTGTCTGGTGGATGTATTAATTAGGCAACTGTCTGTTAACATGCCACTACAACTTTGATGATAAAAAAAAAAGATGATAACATGTCAGAGTTTTTTGTGATTATTGCAGCCAAAAATGGAATTAAAAATCGCAATGCAACTTGCAGTGTTTTATGTTCCCTTGTGTTGTGGTGAAATTGCGGGCATTGGGAAAAATTGCAAGCAAAGGAAAATAATGCCATTTCTTAAAAACTACTACCAATGAAGAGTCATATGTAATCACTTCCTTTAATAAAAAGCATGCTTCATTTCACAGAAACAAAATAAAACCAGTCAATAATGCCATTAAAATAAATTCATTAACATAAAAATATATAATTTCCAAAGTATCCATTTTAATGTTTGAGGTCAATTATGTCCATCTTTGCTGTCTGAACAACATCCTCCTGTAATCCTCTGACTAACTGAATGCAGACTTCATTTGGGAACTTTTGGGAATTGTTTTGCTTGGTCTATGACATCATATTTGTTCGCGGGTGAGATTTGTCCAACTTCCACCTGAATGCGCACCTGAATCCCTGCTGAATGCATGCTGCGAAGATGTAAGTAAGCACAACACAGAATGCGACAATTGGTCCAAATCACAAATATTGCGAGGTTTACTGAATTTGCGTTAATTATTGCATGTGCAATTTCCTGGTGGGGCTGTCTAGAAATACTAAGACAATATTTTTTTCAACAAGTCATTATGGTCTCAATCAAAAAATCCATGCCCTCAAATAAGTGTGCTGGTGGTCATTTTGGAAATTATTGCTCCATTAATAAGATTTGAATACTTATAGTGGCTTTGATGCCTGCTGTGTGGGCTTTGATTCACAGCTGTGACTAACAGTTTGCTCACCTGCTGCTCTCTCTGGCTCCGGGACTCGCACTGAGTTGGACAATTTAGCTAAAGTAGCTAATGTTAGGCCATGTAAGCTAGCGTTTGCTTTGGTCTGAGGTAGCGGGGTGTGTTTCCAGAGAATAAAAGGCAACACCTGGCAGTCCTTATTTGGAAGGTCTGGGATCCAAACAGGAACGATGGCGCCGACCATAAGCTGAAACTCTGGGCTTCAAACTAGCACCAATACAAACCAATAGATGATGTCACACCTCGCTACTTCCATCTTTATATACAATCTGTGGTAGCGCTGACCCCAAGTGGCAAAAAAGTCAATTTTTCAATGATAATCACCTACGTGAACACCTAGACAGTCTGTTTGACAGAAAGGAAGGAAGGAAGGGAGGGAGGTTGTGTTGTCTACTCTACTGTCTGTTGACAGCTTTGACAGAATCATAGCTTGAAATATGGCTGCTCCATTTCCTCAACTTTGTGTCTCTCTAGTGTCAATTAAATTCTTTCCAGCCACCTTTGTGTGTGTTCTTGTTTTTATGAGTTCTCTCTCTTTGTCTTCCACTTGGCTTCACACATTTCCTTTCTCGCATATCATATCATATCTTATCACACACGCACACACTCACACACACACACACACATATCTATCTATCATCATGGCCTACCAGTATGATGATCATGTGTCATCCCGAGCCAGCTTTGTTATTGATGACCAGTTGTAATGATCAGTAGATGCAGATGATGGCGCCACTGTCATTGATTGCCAGTGACAGTTTTAAAAAATGGCATAATTCTCATTGATCGTCCATGACAGTGTGTAAAAAATGGTGTCATCTACATTGATTAGCGATAAAAATTATGTGGCAAAGATATGTCATGGTTGCACAGCAGAGGAGCCCTCTCACACACACTCCTATTCATCATCTGAATGTGTGTGGCACACATGTGAATGCACGTGTTTTAGAGGAGCTGAGGAGCCCCATGAAACCCTCCACAGCTTAAAAAAATGTGAAAGTATCCGTGGTGAAACATGTAGACATAGTGGGGATATCATCTTGGAGACACTCTGAGTTGAAAAGAGAACAGTAACATGGGTGTTTTCCCATTGGTGTCTGTGTGAAACAGAGTGAAACAGACAAATGACAACCAAATCGGGGCAAGCTCCGCAACATTCACGGAAACAAAAACATGATTTCTCCTCTTTTAACCTCAAACGTCTGGAAATGAAACCCTTGGCTGCCACCTGGGGGGATTCACACAGAGTTTGTGAGACTTTGGGTGTATTCACACACTAGAAATAAAATACATACAAGCCTGAATAAACATATTACTATCATTTCCTCATTTCCTTTAGCTGCATGGCTGTAATTAACTTTTCAACAGGATCTTCATTGTTGAGACCTTACAGGAAATGTCCAATCATCAAAATTTCTCTGGATAAACCTAACTAGATTCTGTGAAACTTTCTGCTCTCCCTCTCTTTTTTACTAACTTTCCCAATGTATCACAGTCTGACACGGAGGCAGAGCGCTCCCTGTCACACGTGTCCCCTGGTGACTGGTTTCATATTGATCGGGGACTAAAATAGTCCGTGGAACTGTTGCTTCAAGGTGCCAACAATGTCACTGCACCAGTATGATTTAATGAGCTTCCACTCGGGACAAAATAGGAATAAAAATTGGTTATGAAAAAGTCTCAACTCCATCCACTGTTGAATCATCTTTTCAATAAAGGCTCGGCTGAATTTTAAAAGCACTCAGAAAAGATCCCCTTTTGCACCGTCCTCATTCAGCCACTTTCTCTCACAAGATTGGTGAACTGGAGGAGTCAAAATCTGGAACATACTGTATGCTCACATTGTTTTATTGTTGAACCATGCGTATTTCTTCCCTTTGTGGAAGACCTGAGTGAAATCATCAGTCTTTACTTTCACTAAGTCATGTTTTTAATCACACTCTGCTCTATCTTATACATTATTTCTCCCTCCTTTTGTTTTTTTCTATACCTATCTCTTTGTCCCTTCCATTCATACTTCATTCACCTCTTCCTTGATGTTAGGCTTGATTATTTTCTCTCCCTCTTTCTCTATCTTTGTGATTTATATGTCCACAGTGTGTTTTTTCCTCCTGCTACCTTGATGAGTGCTCAACCACACATGCGCACACACACACATAGATGGATGAGCTGGTGACAACTAAACCAGCCAGACTTCACTGTGAATTATAATCACCTTCAATCTGTGTCTCTGAATCCCTGCCCAGTTCTTATGTTCATGTGTGTGTGTGTCATGTGGATATGTGTGTGTGTGTGTGTGTGTGAGAGTATCTTCCATGGCGGTAAGTGATGGAACAGTGAATAGTTCCCCGAAGGGCTGTATGTGAGTGTGTGTGTCAGTTTTCCTGCTTATTATTCTCTTGCTCCCATGGTGTTTGACCAGTCTCTCTGTTCTGTTCTTGTGAGCTGGAATATAATTTTATTTCCATTGCTGCTCAAATACAGCATACACACACACACACACACACACACACACATGTACGCACACCTTTAGGGAACAGCCATCAGGGTGAGTGGTCCATCACTCACACTCACATAAGGTATTCAACTGCACTGTGTCAATGTCACATTGTCAATGACGTGGTGTGTGTGTGAGCATGTGTGTCTGAATAACTGGTGGTCTAGCAGTCACTGAGGTAGCAGGGGAGAATAGGCTCTGGAAATATAAATCTCAGAGAGAAAGACAGGGGGAGAGAGGACGTCTGAGGGGAAATCTGTATATCTAAAGTTCTCGACAGAAACTTACTCTTCTACACAAACAAATATGCTTGCAAGCAAAATTAACTGTTAACAAGGGACTTTTTTCCGAATAGATCAAAGACTTTCAAATCCAAAGAGAAAATTTCAGAAGAAGGATAAAACCATCCATTGTAGAAAAAAGTAAGTGATGTGAGAAAGTAAGGAAGACTTGACTTTGAACCGTGAATCAGAGAAGTTTAGGTTCAAGTTAACCATGACAGGAATGAGGTGTTTCCACCTAATTTCCACTGGTTCTGTGGGTTGCAGCGTAATCTCTGAAACACTAAAAGACACTACAATGAAAAACTGAATCTCAGTCAGGAATGATGCGGAACTGGATCTGAAAGAGGACATATGCACGTTTCCAGGTCTATATTTTCATTCTGGGGCTCTACTGGAATAACCCCAACCCTAACCCTTTGCATGATTTACAGTTCAAAGTGCCTCAGTTCAGCCTCTGTCTGAAACAGGCCATTTTAGCTCCTGTCTCTTTAAGGCCCCCCTCCCAATGAGCCCACTCATACATAAACAAACAATAGTAGTCAGATTTTGCTTCTTTTTCCTGTTCTTTACTCAATATATAAACTTCTCAAATACATCCATACATGTTAGACCCCGAATCTGATAAGGCGAACAACATGTGGAACAACCTTTGGAATGCAAATGAAGCGTTCAGAGCAGGTTGAAGCCCTGGCTTTTGACATGAAAGCAGCTTTTTTACACAACTTTTATTATGTTTAAGAGAGACACCTGACATAATAACAGTATATAAATGATAAAAAAAACACAAAAAGCATGTTATGTCCCCTTTAAGGACATCTGCAGAAAAAAAATACACTTTATACATCTTCTAATGCACCTTAAATTGAATTTCAGACCAGCTATTAAATAAAGTGGCTGCCTCCAAAACGTAGTCTAGGCTTGGATGCTTGGATGCTTGGATGATTAACATTGTGAAATTGTAAGTAGATGAAATAAAAAGGACAACAGCAAATAAAGATACCACTGTGTTCTGTAAAGCAGATAGATACAGCAAAGCTTTGGCAGTACAAGCTACAATTAACAATTAGAGATTGTTATGGTTGTTGGCCAATAGAGGTATTTTTCATTCAGTTACAGTGTTTATTACACTGTAACAGTGATTTTTTCATGTAGATGCATTTTCCATGTAGATGCCTGCTTTATTACTACCTGTCCTGATACACTACACTGATTCAAAAAGTGAGACAAAGATATTTAATTATTTAATTGATCATCTGATACTGTACATCCTCATTAGGACCTTTTACCATCTGGTCCCATGACATGTAGTTAATGTCTGAGGCCTTTGTGTTAACAAACACCGACCCTGAAAGTCTAATATGATCATGCTGTAATGAATTAATTTGGGGGCATGGATAATATGTGTATAAAGGGCTTAATCACTGTGGTATGTTTATAATAGGGTTTTTTGGGGGGATTTGGGAAAGCACGGTAGCCATGGACAAAGGCAGTCAAAACAGTCCAACACAGGAATGCATGCACACACACCCAAGTCTGTGGTCATGCCAATAATCAGTCGGGAATGAAAAAAAACATATTTGTTTTTCAGTCGTTATAAAGGCTGTTAAAACAGAAGAGAACCAGATGTGATGACGAACAATAAGATGTTTATAGCAGAGGAGGCTGCTATACTCCACCAGCCATAGTCACAAACTGTTTTCTGCAATCTTTATGTCTGTTTATATAGCATATGTCTGCCAGATATTATAATTTTACAAAATTTAGATGCACATTTTAAGTTATACATATACTGTATATACTGGAGATAATACAAGCTCACATGGCTATGTAAGACTGCGGTGTTTAAAATGGGACGATACTGCCCCCTGCTGTGGAAAACAGGAACAAAATTACAATCATGCTTTTCTGTATATTTAGCTATCTTTTTGAAGTAAAATATAGAAAAAATAAAGAATGATAATAATAGAATGATAATGTAGTTGTTTAAGCATAGATATTAAGACTTTTGGTATCAGGCTTATTTCATTTTATCATTCCTAAAATTAACACTAATGATTATAAAATGTGGGCAAACATATTTTTGTCAGAAAGACTACAATACATTACAAACAGCATAGATGCAGAAATAAATATTTCTGTTGTAAGCACAATTATCATCTCTAAACTTTTTGAATATAGATCATCCTCTTGAATGTCAGCTGTGCAAGCCTTTGCAAGCATACAGCAAAAATATTTTTATTCAAAGACAGACATGCTGGCTGTTCTCAGAGAGGTTTGACACCACAAGAATGTATAGTATCTCTTTCTGTCTACTAATTTGGTGGCACAACCTTATATGATGACGTTTTCACTGTCTTACACCAAGACCCCTGTGGTGAGAAACACAGCCATCATAGTGCTCCATATCTTCATAACATTACCAGTAACTGTGATGACAGCAGCGTTAGGGAGGGTACTGCTGTTAAAGGCCTTGTCGTGAACATATGTAATGATGGAAAGAGCTCCTGCGTAGGCCTCCTCACAGGCTGGCTGAATCTGCTCTTCTGGCAGCAAGTGGCTGAAGTTACCTGGAGGACCATTTAATGACACCAAAATATAGTAAAAGCCAGCACATAACGTTTGACTGATGACTACAGTCCACGTTAACAAGGTCCAACTCACCTTTGTCTCGCAGCTCAAAGGTGTAAGAGAATGGGATGCCACTGAGACGAGCCCAGTCACGACTTGAACCTGAATTCGCATCTGAGGATGAAAGAGACAAAGAGAGAACATTTTTCAGAGGAGGGAGAGAAGGTGGGATAAAAGCAAAAAAGCATCAGATAAGTTGATCCTACGGCCCTATTTTCCTTCTTCGCACATTCCTCTGATATCAAAGTAGTCATTTCCCTTTTGGTTTGAATAATCTAATCATTATGTCTTTTTGTTGCCTTTCTTTTTGGCTGGACTGCAGGGACCAGCCCTATAAATGCGAATGTCTGTCCCTGACCGACAAAGGCTGACCAATGGTGTAACTTCACAGCCATTTTATACACAGTCCAGTCATATTTAGTCAATTACTAGGCCTTGATCTAGTCTTGTTGTACAAACACTAACTTGTGCGCTATTTGTATATCCATTTAGCTGTTGCTGTATCTTGGCTCCCTATTGTCCAAAATGGGGTATGCTGCATATCACAGTCTGCTCAAATCAATAAAGCTTTGAAATTAGAATTCAGTTACTCCAAACTAAACTGTATGTTGTACAGAAGGACTGAAAAGGAGGACAAGATGTTGTTGTTTCATACTATTGCACTCATTCACAATGAACATTAACACATCTCATTATTTATATTTAGGGTGCTCAAAGTGACTTATTAAAGATCGAACTGTGCGCTAGTATCTGCTATTTATGACAGGTAAGGACAGGAGAGAACAGGTCTTACAGAGGATCTGTGGAGACGTTCCTACAGTGTAGTTCATTCCATGCACCTTCTTCATTTCGGCTGCTGCTGCCTCACCAACTGAAACCTGTACAGTTCACAAAGACTTTGGTAAACCAAATTCCCGTACTCTCTGTTAGATGCAATCTTACTAGGGAATATGGCTGATACAGTATTGTATGGCTGACAATGGGAAGTGTCTAAAATGTTTTAGCAGTGCACTGCACAAAATTTCAGATGGATACTGTTAAGAAATGGTTAGCAGTTAAAATCAGGAGAAGACATAGCATAGCTTGGACTATAGTGACCTTTTTGATAATGTCGACATCTCTCAACCAACATCTTTCTTTCTCAACTGTCCTCAAAATCCTCCACAGCTGTAGATCATAAAAGCTGTGTATCATTTGCCCAAAAGTCTACTCCTCAACTCAATACAAATTCACACACTAACCAGTTCATTGTAGTTAGGTGCATAAATCTCAGGGTGGCCATATGGCAGGAGTATAAGTTGTCCAGCAGAATGGATGGTGAGGAAAAGTAGAGTCTGTTTAATCATCTTACCTACATGCATACATACATAGATACAGAGCAAACAAAACAAAAAAATGAATGATTGATATCAAGCTGAAGTAATGACGTTTAACCTCTTAAAGGTACATCTTTGAGCTGAGAGACCTAGGTAATTTATGATCATAAAGAAAATCCACCTTTCTCATTTTTTAAATGTAATTTTCATGCCATTTTATAGATAGATAGTTAGCTAGCTAGATAATTACCGACAAAGTCCATCACAGCTTTAGCCTCAGGCTCTGATCCTGGTGATTCCCCACAGTAGGTGAGTGCACAACTGTTAAATGACACTCCAACCGCTGAGGAAAGAAACAAAAGAGCTTCAGATTAAACGATAAATGTTGAGGTTAATTCTGAAAGGAACAACAAAAAACATCAACACATTACTCACAGATGTTTTTTATTTTTATTTTTATAAAACACTGTTAGGTTTAGTTTAAGTTTAAG
Organism: Thunnus thynnus; assembly: GCF_963924715.1. NCBI lineage: Eukaryota > Metazoa > Chordata > Actinopteri > Scombriformes > Scombridae > Thunnus > Thunnus thynnus. The sequence continues at coordinate 11,063,741 of NC_089527.1, forward strand.
TTGGATAAAAATAAATTGTATATGAATGTGAATTCATTGAGACAAGTTTGTTAACACTGTAGGTGTCAGAGAGATTGAGTGGTGGGTATCAGTAACATGTGAATTGACTTGGGAGTCTCTTAAAAGTTTAGTATTCGTCAAGGTTTTGTTACAAACCAGAGTAGAGATCAGAAAATGAGCTACAGCAGTAATCATTGAAACACAGGTATTGATCAACAACCTTATTAACATCCATGTAGATTTATTGTGGTAATTATACGCTTTGGGGACAGTAAATATGCCCCTTTGCATCTTTTAAGTATAGCAGCCTGACATGACAATATCAAGCTAGTTTTTGTTAGTAGAAAAATTAGACATCTTGTTGAAAATTGGTTGAGTCTATGTGTTGTTTTAAGCACATTCTGCCTGTCTGTGAAATTTGTAACACTAAATTTGAATATGACACCATGTTTTATGTGTAATTGGCCTTTATGGTTTGGTAGTCTGACAAAGTGAACATAGATAGATAGCTGGTGCCACCAAATAAAATCATATAATCAAATATTATTCAACTTAGTCATACTCACTTCCCCAGTTGGCATTAAAGTTTCTGTTGAGGTCAACACCGTAACAGCTACCACCTGGAGGAGGGGGGGAACGAGACTTTCTCCACAGACGAGTCTACATGGAAATCACATGCAAAGAGGTCATTTGATTGTGCATGGTTAATGAATTGTGAAGTCATTCAGTTATTGTCACAGCTGTGACTATAATATAATTCTAAGTAAACTAAGGAAACATAAGTTGGAGAGAAGTCATTCAGTAAGTCAGTGTTGCTTCCTGGATCTAAGTGAATTAAATGAACCGTATTAACTGAAAAATGATTATCAATAATAAAATCTGAAAAGGACTCACACTGTCATTGGCCCAGGTGAATATATATCCATCCACATTGATCACAGGAGTAACATAGACATCAACATTCTGCAGCATCTGCTCCAGCTTTTCATTGGTTTTGTATGACTGCACAATCTGACCAGAAGGAAATTTAAACACTGTTAATGCTGATAATGTATTCATTGTTTTTGTGCATATGTAGCATCCAAATTATGTTTCAATGTACAAACCTCTTTGACAAACCACTGACAGAAGGCGGGGGCGATCCACTCCCGAGCGTGAATACCACAGTCCACCCATATCACCTTCTTCTCTTTGCCCTTCGGGTTTTCTAGTCCCAACTAGAGATGCACAAAAGAACCATGAGTATTGTCAACATACCCTGGTTTAATGATCTATTCTACCATTTTGTTTGAGATACTGCCTTTCCAAATTGCAGCTAAAAGCCACCTTACAACATTCTTTCCACCTACATTAATGTTTCACGTCTTGTTCTCAGGTTTCAATCTATCACAGAGCTAACACATACAGACAGACAGACAAATAACATGATTTCTCTCCAGTGATAAGCTGGACATTGGCCTTTGAACATGTCAGGGATTTTGGATGTTTATGTTTCAGGGATCAAAGTGACCTGTTTTTTGTGGGTTGAATTTGTAGTAGTGCCCCTGTGACATAGCATACATGTAATTGTTTTGTAACGACACATCTCGTTAATTTCCTCAGTGTTGCTCTCATCTACAGAGCTCTATATTGCAAAAATCACAATCACCTCCTCACCTACAAGACAAACACTGTAACAACACAGCATTAACAACATAAACCAGACAAACAAAACAGAGAAAACACAGGCGTCTGTTTTCAAGGATATTGATCCAAAATGTGGCAGCCAGTGTGGCCTTCAATTTGTGCTTATTAGTAGCTCCTATCACCTCCAAGAGCCTGCTGATAGCTGTGCTATAAAGCACAGTCTGAGCTCCAGCGAGACGTTTCTGATCTACTGCTTGCCTTCAGCCTCTCATAAATGTCCTTGCAAAAATATGAGATTCTGCTCTGCTCTTGTAACCCGCTGGTTGTACATGTTCCTTCCAGACACCATGACTGCAATCTTAAAATATTCACCAAATCCCCACATCACAGCCCATCCTTGTGGGCTCCTGAGTTAAGTAGGCATTTACACCACAGACTCCTGTATTTTCTGTTTGAAGGAAGGTAATTTTCTAAAGGACCTATATTTGTATGACTGGATCTTGTGCACTCTTTAATTTAGATCATTTGTTCTTTGGTTTAGCACACAATTTTACCCCTTATAACAACACTTGCAGTTGCAGTGAGCTAAACACCGGGATGATCCTTAACTTAATCTGAACATGTTGCTTAAAAGCAGTAGGAGTGACAATAGTTCATATATCACAAGTAGGATTACATGTGAAGGTATAGAAGTCAGCAGAGTTTCAGTGTGTTGTACATCATCATGACTAACAGGGACACTTGGAATAAAACATCACACTCTTTACTGGTGATTTCATACTCATATGTGGCTACAAACCACTAGATGTCACTGTTTTTGTTGCTCCAAAACAAGAAGATACAAAGAAATGTGTCAAATACCTTCAGCAGTGTGATGTTTCTTCCCTCATAGGTGTGTCCATAGACAGTAGAGGAAATCAGTTCGGGGTTCCTTTGCTTCACATCTTCCATCCAGCGGTATATCTGTATTGCAATTTAATTAGTGTGATAATTAAATTTGATAATGGCATTTATAGCTTCATGTGGCCAAGGTTCATGTGTAATCTACAAAGACTAAAGCGATAAAAGCGAACATGATTTCAAACTAAAACTACAGTGGAGACTAATTGAATGTGTGTAATCTCAACTAATAAAACTACAGAATGTACAACTTAGAGTACATGTATTATAACCTTACCTCATCCATAGGGTGATATTTGGTGTAGTCATAATTCCACATTGATTCCAAACCATCCACTAAACTGTGAAAGTAAAAAATGAACAGAATTACAAATACATGATTTATTAGATTTTTAATTATCAAAAAACACCCCTTCAGTATGTCAACATTTAGCATATTTAACAGTGAATTAGCAAAAGTTTCTGTTAAATCTGAGGCCGTTAAATACTTTCTATGAGAAAAGGAAAACGTCAGATACGGTATAAAGTTCAGGGAAATGGTGTAACAGCCTAGCTGTGAATACACACAGCAACATATTAACCCTTACATACTATTCAGGTCTAATTTCACCCATATATTTGCATTTAGTAACAGTAAAACATCCTAAACACCATTCTTTGAGAATTAAGTTTTGTGAATTCCCCAAAAGTGACCCATAATATAAAGAAATTAAAATATTTCAACTTTTTAAAAATAAATTCTGCAGTTTTCCAAGTTAAATTGGACCTGTACTTATTTAATAAAAATCACCATTCAAAACTTTTGCTGCGTTCATCACATTCAATAACATTCACTGAAATCATGATGGCTGTCATGTTCTCATGTTTTATGTAACACAGGACTATAATAGTGTGATTATCTCTGCCAGATGTAAGCCTGGAGGGGATAATACGTTTGGTTGTGTGTGTGAGTGTCTGTGTATTTGTCTGCAATTAATCTAAAATACTACTGGACCTATCAGCCTAATATTTTTTGCGCACATTTATGACTGTATGCTCAAGGACCTCTCGTGGTTACTGTAGTTCACAATTTTTGAAAAAACCTATTTATGTCATTCCTTATTAGCCTATCATAAAGCTGAGACTTTCCAGCAGTCCTCGCAATATAACGACATGATTTATTCCATACCCGATATATCATGATCCACTAAAGTTAGGCATGATATGACATGAATAAATCCCCATTTTTGTTATATTCACCACCATCTTGAATGTACACACCTGGCGGAGATCTGCATTCTTCTAGTTGTGGACATTTTTCCTCCATAATTAAATAATTTAAAATCTAAAGAATGCTCTCTCTGCTCTTTTAAAGCTTAATTTATGACACATGTATTAATTAATAATGATATATTTATGTATTGAATGAAAAATATATTTGTGATTCAGATGTTACTGTGGGGATACTGTGAAGAGTCAGAATTTGAACAGTATGTAAGGGTTAAATATATTCTGAGCATCTAAAATGATGTGTATCCTTGACTCAGAAAGGAGAAGCAACTGCAGATAATTTGAGGTATTGTCACTTTTGTTTAATAAATTTCTAAATTCATTCACAAAATGAAATAAAAATTGCTTGGACACAATAATAACTTTAATAGTTAAGCAGTAAACTCAACACAACTCACCCATGAGAAGTCTCCAAACCACCGTTTATTAGCAGGAACAAACCTAGAATCCAAAGTTTAACTTTCATTTTCTCCGTTTGCTTGCTTATATTTCTCCTGTCAAGCAGACACCTTACTCAGTGTTGTACCTGCTCCAGCTGCACTAACACTGCTGTCAGTCTCTTCCTGTAGCAGCAGCAGCTTTTGTTCAAACAGGTGACCTTAGATCGTCATGTCACCATGTTGACAAAAATATTTACAGCTACATATTAACAGCTATGAGGGATTATGGGAGAGAGAACTACGAATCAGTTATGTATTAACCTTTATGAATTGTCCAGTAAAGTTATATAACAGCTGATATCACAAGGTGTTAGGGCTATGGCAGCAGTGCAATGAGCAATACTTACCAACTGCCTCTCATGTCGGAACATAGACATTTAACATGACCAAAGTCATCTTTCCAATCACAAATCAGGGAGTACATGATAGTAAAAATACATATTTAAACTACAAATTTTGCAGCGAGCCTGTGTTTTGCAGTGACAGAGCTAGACTGCATTCTGCACCATCAGGCGCTGCTGGATAAACGTGCCATTCATTCCTGAACTGTCCTGTGTGTCTGTTGTTGTTGTTGTTGTCCCCCTGTTTCTACTCACGTGGATAATGTAATTGACAGACTCATTCAGGCTAGGATAAGTGCAGGGAAAGGGGGGAGGGGGGGGAGGATGGACATTACAAGTTAGGATATTGTGTGGCTTCGTAGTCTTGGACATTTACAGACTTTTCAGTTTGGAAATATTTAGATTTCCTGAGGATTGTGGAAGGAACCTGTGGCAGGAGGTGTGACTGTCGTGAGATCAGGAAGGATATCCATTGTTGAAACCTTTCGGAAAGAAGCCAATGGGTGCCAAGTATACCGTCTGCTGCTGTCGCTACTATCTGAACCACAGCAGAGAGGAGAAAAATGCTATTTTGCGGTGAGACACTTCTTTCCTGCAGTGATCCTAAATCTTTAGATTTTTCTTTTAATCTTCATTCATTTTAATGCACTCAAATCAAACACAATTTGTTGAGTTTCAAGATCTTAATGTCCTGCTTTTAAACCAGTCAATGTCCTCTTATTCTTTTCTTGTATCCAGAATGCGCACCACCAAAGTTTCCAGGCCACCAGAGCAGTTATCCAGTGAGTCCAGCGACAGCGACAGAGAGGTGGAGAGCCTTTTTGGGCCGCAGCCTTCGAGAAGGAGTCCACGCAGCAACCAGCAAAGCCAGATGATCAGTGAAAACCCATGGGCGAGCATAAACAGACCCTGTGACTCTCCCATCAGGCAAGGATCCGACAGAGAGTTAGAGGCTTTTATCAACATGAGAGACCGGGCTGACAAGGCAACAGAGGTGAGACGAAGCTGTGTTGTTGGGATAAACACACACACATAGACACAAAGAGAAAGCAGAAGTGTATGTTATTTTTTCATTCATAAAAATGACAAAAATCAGGCATTTACAGATTATTACAGAGCTCCCTCACCAAGATGTAACACATACTAGAGTACAATTGAATCTAGACAGGACATAGGATACACTTTTTAAAGTTTCTTACTGTTATTTTGTTATTTAGATTCACCATATGGTTGAATCCTGAATGTTGTTGAGATTAAGTATGATTTTTATTAACTTTACACTAAAAATGTTGTGAACTAATGATTTACAAGAAAAGATTACTGTTGTAATCATCTACAGTATCAATCAGTTTCATCTGTTCATTAGCACATTCTTTGAAATGATCTGTGAGAGCTCCTCATCACCTTTTGGGTGATATGGTGTCTGGAAAATGGAGTCACAGTAGAGGGCACCACTTTTTTCTGTGTATAGTACATGTACAACTGCGAGTGTACATAGAAGACTAACGGGATGCTGGACATGCAGCAACAGATTTTATATTTTACACTTGAAAGCCATTTTTATAAGTATCAGTTTAAGTGTTTGTGTTTTTATTAATGTAACACTCTTATTAAATTGATATTAGCTTTACTGATGATTAGCTTTATTACTGAAATGTGAAGAACTGTGAGAGTTATGACTGTGTAACTGTATGTTATCAGCTGTGATCCTTAAAGATCAGATAAAAATGATCAGACCCATCTAACATCATCTATTGACTCAGTTATAGTGGATCCATGAATCCTTTTTGCATTATTTTTGTGCATATAGCTTTAGTTTCCCCACAGTGAACATTTACATTCTCACAAAGATATACTGTGTATCTTAGTACCCAAAAGGTTGTACTACCGGGAGGTACTATAATTCAGTAATTCACTCCCTCTTTCTTATCTGCTTCACCGCAGCTCTCTAATGTCATTATCCAATGAGGGGAAAGGACATACACAGGTGGTGGCTCTCAAAGAAGTCTTTCATGTCGACTCATATCCGTAAACGAACTTGAGCCAGATTCCAAAATAACTTAATATCAACCTTATCGCATTAGAAGAAATGAACTTTAGAAGAAGCGTGTTTACGGCTACATCTTGTGCTTAAATATTTTAAAAGGATGTTTGAAGAGTGCCATACATGCACCATGTGGTTTGTGTATATGTTTAACACATCATTCAGTATTCAGTATAGCTATAATTGACAAGTAGGATGTTGTCATAGGTCTGCTAAAGCTTCAAATGTGTTGACCAGTAGGCATGAAGCTTTTCATTAACATTTATGGAGGAAGGGCAAGTCTGGTCAATTTAATTGAGTTTTAATTGATAATGAACTTTGTGAGAAACAGCTTCTCAGCACTGATCTTACCACAGGTCAGTGTAGGTGATTGAGCTTTTTTCTAGTTTGTGGTCTGTCCTCATTCCAAAAGAAGACACACACACACACACACACACACACACACACACACACACGCACACACAGAGGCAACATGCTACTTTATTCACTTACTCAATCAGTGAGCAAGGACTTCTCACACAGTGAGTTACTGTAGGTTTTTTTTTATCACAAAGTTAAAATCCCTTAAACTTCATAACTGAATTTTAAAAACTGCCTCCTCGTCGTCATACTAGGAATAATTTTGTGAGGGCGGCACCACTGAAGAAGAATGAACTGTAGCTGACCCCAGGTCTTCAGCAGAAAACTTTCTTGTGGAGCTGTGCTTGATTCATTTAAATAATGTGACCAGAAAGTTGTTATTGCTATTTGCATACACTCAAACACGGTTTTTAATAATTGATGAGTCATTTTTTCCTCAGAGGGAATTCATTGGGAATGTCGTTCAGAGGACGTTTTCTCAAAATGTCAGGACTGCACCTCTGTGAAACTCCACATAAGAGCTGTCAGTGTCTGAGCAGATATTGAGTTTGATGAACATGTGATAGGCAGTTTTCAAATTCAGAATAGCAGGCTGCAGGACACAGAGGGTACATTGTTATTAAATGAATTCCCTGGTGGAGATGTGGGCCAAACAGTCTGGCTGGCCATTCAAAGAGAATATTCACTGAACCCTTGCAATCGTGCTGCGAAACTGCGTTTAATATTAGCACAAACAAACTGAGAATGGCTCTGCTACATTCAAAGGCAATTAAGCTCTCAGGGAATAAAAATAGCTCAGTAAATAAAGTAGGACATGCCAGTTGGTAAACTTTCTGCTTTTTATAATTAACAGTTACAGTTTTGATTATTTAACAGGTAACCTGGTGTCAATGTGCAGTTTAAAGGATGGGTTGACAAATTTTCAAGTCTGCTCTTAAACAACAGTCAGGTGCCCGAATGAACTGAAATGAATTGAAATAGGTTTTTCTTGCTGTAATCATTCCTCTTGTTCACACTGACCGTTGGATGATCCCTTCATTATGCACTTACAATGTAAGTGATAGGGGACAAAATCCACAGTCCTCTATTTAAAAGTTGATTTAAAAGTAGATCTGAAGCTAACATGAAGCTTCAGCCATCCAAAATAGTCAAATTGAGTAAATATCTTTCAACGTTACAGTCTTTTTAGTGCCAAAGTCTCTGTTTTTGTTACTATATTTCCACCGCAGCTCAACAGGGAAACACAAAAAGGGAATTTGATGCTAAAACGACTGTAAATGTGTCAGATATCTACTTGATATGACAAAACGACTGTGTGGACACACTGTGGATTTTGGCCCCCATCACTTACATTGAAAGCACATTTAAAGTAAATCTTTTAATAGCCGGTATGAACAGTAGGAATGATTACAGTGAAGAAAACCTCTCTCACTGTTCACTGGGGTTGTAATAGCATTGCATGATGTCACCAAACTCCCATGAACTAAAGAGATTGATATAATCAAAAATATTTTGTCTCACAACAGGCCTTTTCCATGGAAAACCTGTTGACGTGTTACAGAAGGTGTAAATAATGAGGCTTTCTGGGACACTTGAATAGAACAGAGCAGAGCCATTGTTAATGTTGAATTGCTGAAAATTGTCAAGGGAAGCCTGACTGATTTATTAGTTTGATTGATTAGTTGATTAACATACATATCTCCCTCTAATCTTGTTTTTTTAAATAAATGTATATGTGGGTTATTTTGTGTATATATAGTTATTGACTATTTATTAATTAACTCTCTCTCTCCTAAACAAGCTTTGTCTCCCACTATTTCCACATCATGTACAAAGACCTGTTGTATATGATATATTTGTATTTGTGTGTATGTACCTTTAGGAATGGGAAAAGCTGAATTATGACATATACACTCTGCGCTATGCCCGACGTGAAGTCAGATCTCGATGGAAGAAAATCCTGCTGCAGCTCGGTGAGACACTCTGATGCTTTTCTGTTCAGTTAATATTCGCTCCGGTCAGCTCCAATTTACTACATTCTGTTACATCCTGTCTGCCCGTCCCTATACCTGGGAAGGGTGGGTTCCCTCATATTTCTCTCTGCAGGTTATCAGTGTGAGGTGGACTCCTTGTTGTGTGTGAACAGACAGAGCCGGCTCAGTCGAGACCAGGAGCATCTTAACAGAGCTACTGAACTGTTCAAACAGCTGCTGGACCAGACCTCTCTGTTCCCTCCAGGAACGGGACACCAGAACAGATACCTCTATGTCATGGTACAGACTCACGCACACACAAATTGTATTTTTCATTCATAAATACCTCATCAGTCATTAGTAATGGGTGATTAATCCCTAACTAAGCTTTCAGAGAGCAGAGCAAGCAATTTTTTAGGTTTTATGCAATTTGTTTATGGAGAAAAAAACATGCACAGTCACACTATATTATGGTCTCCAGTTACCTAAAACAGGAGAACATAACAGCCATAATTCATTGATTTCAGTGAATGTTATTGATTGTGAAGAATGCAACAACATTTTTGAATGATTTTTGAATGTTTTATTAAATGCAGGTCATATTTAACCTGTTACACCCACTATGTACAAAAATGTGTATCAGCTGCATAGAATTTTTATAAAAAGTTGAAACATTTCCATATTTTTGGTATATTATGGGTTATTTTAGGAGAAGTCCTACAATTTAAGGCTAAAAGAAAGGTGTTAAGGATTTTTCTACTGCTCTCATATGTAAAAATGACCTGAACACTGTGTAAGGGTTAAACAACGGCCCATTTTGGCTTGTTAAAATGTCATTTCCCATTCTAAGAAAATTGATTTTTTTTAATCTCCATAACTTAATAAAAAGAAGGGATGGCTCTGTACTACTCTTAAAAGATGTCATTACATTAATGCTATGTGCAGTGGATCTTACAAAGCATCCATTGTGTCTAATATTAGAACTACAGAACATTTTCACTCTCTTCCTTTTACTCTATCCTCTTTTATCTCCCTTCTTGTCTCTCATCATGACTCGCCTGCCTCCATCTTTTTGTCCTCTGCTCACATCTTCTTCAGGACCGCCTGGTGTCCCTGGACAGTGCTGAGGACTTTGTCAGACTGGCCAAAGAAAAATATCCCCAGAAAGACAGCTGAGAGACAGGCGACACAAAAAAAAAAACACATAAAGAAAATCTTGAGAAGATTAAAAATGTGTCAGCCATTTTGATAGTATTTTAATCATTTTCACATGTTTATTTTATAACACTCCAGCATTTTTGGAGAGTTTTTCTCCACAGTTTTTCTTTAGTTGTGGTGTTATTTTAATGGAAATACTTTCTATTTGATATTTTGGCTGAATTCATTTATTCCACTGCGTATTTGTAAGTTGCACATTTACTGTTAAGCCATGCATGTAATGCTGTATAGAATATTATGCTTAATTTATTTATTTGCTCAAGTTTCACTCAATTTTGTTGCACTAGTACACTGTTGTTCAGCTGTTAAAAAAAAGACAAATAATAAGGCATGGGATGGTGGCATCTCCTCAGTGACTGACACTGTGTAGAGGTAGAAAAACAAAAGTATGAAGCACTGCTCTGGTATGGTGAAAATGTATGCAAACAAGTGTCCTTGTGAGTTTGGGTCTATCAACAAACAAGTGGAGAAACTTTCTGGTAAAATTTTTGTTTGTTTGTGTTGCCTTTTTGGTTTTAGGTATATTTAGGTATATATAAACATTTTGATAAAAAAAAAAGAAGCTTAAAAACTTCCTTAACACAGATAACTATTGATTGTACCAATGATAACAAAACAAGCTGTGTGTTTCTCTAACAGTATTTTGTTATTTCTTGTTCACCTTGTCACTAATAAAGTATAATCCAGAGGCAGGAACTGCCTCAGTCTCTTACTTGCCTCAGTTTGACACTGTGCTACTAGTTTTGTCCAAAAGATGGCAGCATACAGTCATATTCCAGTGACTTAAACTGACAGTTAAAAAAAACAAAACTTCAATACTGGCTGGAAACTTCTATATCACGGGTGGTGTGAAACTCTTTTGAAGTTGTTTCTTTAGAAAAATAAAAAGACGGAGAATACTGAGCATTTGCGTTATTGTTTATGATGATGTGGGATGCTGAGGAATCAAGTTAATCAGTAATGTTTAGGAGAGCTTGAAATGCAATTTTGTTTGTTTCAGATTCAAAATAGGAGACGTCACAACATTTTTCCAAACAATAAAAAAGATGAAAATAAAATTTGCATGAACTACTTCTCGTTCTTTGGTTTCTGAACAGAGATTCAAGATCTGTGCACAATGCAGATGATACTCAGAACCATTTTTTGAATAATTTTAGGGGTGTTACTGTATACACTCTCTGAACTGCACACACCCACTTGGGTGACTGCACTGTCTTCAAGTCCAAGGAGTGAGAGACGGCTGATGGTTTTGGTATGTCAAACACACACATACACATACATGCTTGTGCACACACTTACACAGAAAGAGAGTTTACTCTGACCCAGATATTGTTCTCTCCAAGGCCCCTTCCCAAGTTAGGGAAACAGATGTGGAACTAAAAGAGGGGAGTCATTGGGGGAGGGGAGCAGTACGAGGGGCGGACCAATAGTCTGGCAGCACTGAAAGGCATTGTGCAGCCTGCACCTTTTTCTCATTAAACCACTGTATGTGTGTGCATGTGTGCATTTTACATTGTGCAATGCTGACATCATTCTTTAAACTTTCACTGAAATATTACCCCCCCCTCCCTGAAGTGTGCGGGAGGCACTGATCTTCTGTTCTTCTATTTATTGGACTGAAATGTGACTGAAGAAAGAAGTGAATGATTAAGAGGTATGATGTTGGTGCACAAAGAAGAGAGGGAAAAAAAAAAGACTACACCATCAAATTCTGGTAGCTGCATGTGTCCACTTTTTAGGGTCAACTGCTCATCTACCTCTGTGTGTGTGTTTGTGTGTGTGTGTGTGTGTGTGTTTGTGTGTGTGTGTGCGTGTGTGTGTGTGTGTGTGTGTGTGTGTGTGTGTGTGTGTAAGCAGTGGAAAGTAACTAAGTACATTTATTCAAGCACTGTAATTAGGTACAGTTTTGAGGTACTTGTACTTTACTTGAGTATTTCCATTTAGTGCTACTTTATACTTCCACTCCACTACATTTCAGAGGGAAATATTGTACTTTCTACTCCACTACATTTATTTGACAGCTTTAGTTACTTTTCAGATGAAGATTTGACACAATGGATAATATAACAAGCTTTTAGAATACAACACATTGTTAAAGATAAAACCAGTGGTTTCCAACCTTTTTGACTTTTGACGTCTTACATAAAGCAGTGTGTAGTCGGGGTCACATGTCAGATGTCTATGAGTTGTTAACAGCTCCACCAAATTGTGATTTTTCCCTCTAAACTTCTCACATGCTTTCATTTCAATAAATGTTCAAATGATCCAATATTTCATCATGAATCAAAGATTAGAGAACTAAACTTTTTTTCCTTACTCTTCCATTAATCATCTCACGACCCCTCAGATTTATCTGGTGACCCTTTGACCCCTACGTTGGGGACCACTGGACTAAACTAGCTTAATGTATATGAAGTAGTTCAAACTAGTTCCACCTCCAGCAGCTACAACAGTAGCACGCTGCTTACATGCTGATGCTAATGAGGTCATATATGATAATATATCAGTCAGAGGGACCAAACCACTACTTTTACTGCAATACTTTCACTACATCAAGCTGATGATACTTATGTACTTTTACTTGAGTAGGATTTTTCATGCAGGACTTTAACTTGTAATGGAGTATTTTTTACATTGCTGTATTGGTTGTTTTACTTAAGTAAATATGTAAATCTGTGTACCCCTGTGTGTAAGACAAAATCTGACAAAGTCCAGTGGTCAGGGTGTGGGCATTATGGTCACACACACTCATGGAGACAGTGAGTGTCCCTCTGTGACTCCTGTTGATGGTCAAAAATAATTAGGCTCCAGGAGGTCGTTGTCCACATCACTGCACACAAACACACACACACCCAGAGTGGTGAGCAATGGTGTTCTTGTCATAGCTTTGGGTATTCAGGATGAAGTTATGTCTGAGTAAATTGTCTGTCCATCTTGTCTGTATCCTTACTTTCCATCTCTGCTTGTGTTGTCATTAAATTTTAAGGAATACTTCAATATTTTGGGAAATAACGCCTATTTGCCTTCTTGCTGAGAGAAGATCAATACATGACTGTTCATTAAATAGGACGCCAGAGACAGCAGCCTGTTAGCTTAGCTTATCATGAAAACTGCAAAAAAGGGGGGAAATTTGCCACGAAACATTTTTTGGCACCTTTGGCTCATCCTCAAGAGCCACTTTGGGAATCACTGGTGTAGAATCAGCAGTCCTAAATATATGTGGGTTAAGCATATCATATTGGATTTTGTGATAAAACTGGTGTCATTTACTGCCCAATTGCTTCTGTGTTATTGGTATGATGTCTCCTTGGTGTCCTTCTCTGTGAAGGTCTCATTCTTCTCAGCCTCTCTCTTGTGTGTGTTTGTGACTAAAAACACTAATAAACAGACATGTTCCTAAGTGTGTGTTGTCTTTCATTGGAACTTCAAAGCTCAAGCAGTTAATAATGCAACTCCATGATTCATGAGGTAGGGAACTTCGTGTTTATGTCTGGATTGAAATCACTGTGCTGCAGTGACTAATGGTTTACTTAATTAAATATCTGTAATGATAAACTATAAAGTGGCACCTAGATTTGGAGGCTATACAGTTGATTCAAGTAAACAAAAGCACTTAAACTACTGATTGGATTATGCAATTAATGTTGGTCAATATAACACTGCTTATTTATTTCCACTGGAGACCAAATATGGTTGTAATCAGTTGACCTTAAGATTGAGTACTCCATAAATAATTCCTAAGTTTGCATAAACAAGTGATGAGTGACGCATCCACACCAGGTTAGTCAGACGCTTTAGGACTGCTGTTGATACATCAGCGTTTGCAATTCTATGATGAAGGCACAAAGAATCTGACTCGGTTAACCATAATTAACTCAGCATTTGAGCATATACAGTAGATTATAAACATCATCTGCTAAACATCAGAGTGTCAACATTCTCACCGTGACCATGTTAGCACGCTAACATTAGCAATAATCTATACAGCTTCAGTCCTGCTAGTGTGGCTGTAGACTCTTGTTTTGGCAAAGATGCTGTAAATTTGGGGATTTGGGGATAAGGGACTGAGCTAGCAGGCAAGAGAAGTCACAAGTAGTTTTTCAAAAAGAAAGGGTTTTATTTACCCAAAACACAAAAAAAAAATTACAAAAGATGTGTAGCAAAAGTTCTGGGCCCTAAAAGAGAGATCAACCAAACAGAACTCAACTCAATGTGTGCTAATTTAACAAACTGAACACAATGGGGAACATAATGGCTGATCAGACCATTTGGAAACAAAATGTGTAACACACAAACAACACACCACCAACTGAACTACAAATTACTTTTGTGTGTACTTGTGTGTTTTTATTTAATTCCTTTACTTATGTTTCTGAAACTTTCTTAAAATTTTTAGGAATCTTATATTTTTATTAGTTAAGTTTGTGTAAATCGTTTATTCTACAAGTGCACTGTTTTTGGTTTGGGAGAAAGGGAATTTAATTTCAATGTATGCAAGTACTGAGAAATGACGATAAAGTTATCTTGGATCTTGAAATAAAAAACAGGACAACTCTTCAAAAGGTTTATTTATTAACCAAAGCAAAATTACCATAACTTTATATACTCTAAAGAAACAAACAAAATATCTAAACTAAGACTTATATTCCCCCCATGATGTGGCGGGCATTTGGTAGAGTCTGACTGGCCACTTCCTGTACTTTGTGGCTCTGCTCTCTGGAGCACATCTTTGCTCAGGCGTGGTAAAATGTCCTCCAGCAGCGGCAACCACAGCACTGGTCATTTTAAAATCAGTTGTGTGGCTGCGAATGCGGCTATCACAGGCAGCAATTATACTGTACATCGTGTCATACTGATTATGTCATAGGGAAGGCAGTTAAGACAATTAAGGCAATTAAATATTTAGCCTGTTCCCCTGAGATGTCTTCTCCTAGTGCAAATGTATCGTAAATACAAGCGGTAACTCCCACGGCTTGAGGTTGAAGCTGCTAGATGCTGGCCGCAAAAAATCACTGGCTCCAACTGACTCCCATTCAAAAAGTGTCAATTTCCTACCAGAGATACTAAGTCAATGATTTTTTTTAAACAAGTCATTATGGTCTTAGTCAGTAAATTCAGACCCTCTAATAAGTGTACTGGTGGTCATTTTGGAAATTATTGCTCTGTTAATAAGATTTAAAGACTTAAAGTAGCTTTGATGTCTGCCTTGTGGTCTGCTGCTCTCCCCGGCTCCGAGACTCACACTGAGTCAGACTATTGTCACAATATTTTGGTATTTTGGTAAGTTTAATGGTACTTGATTATGATATCTGCCCAGTTAGCACAATTTAGCTAAAGTATCTAAGGTAAGACCATGAAACTGTGAAATTGTAACCGTGAAAGGAGACACCCTGGGCTCCTTATTTGGAAGGTCCTCTATATGAAAAAGATGATCGACCATAAGCTGCAACTCTGGGCTTCAAACAGCTCCAATGCAAACCAACGAGTGACTCATTACTTGACCTCGCTACGTCCATCTTTGTATAAAGTCTATGGTATCTGATTATTGTAGACAACAAAAAGTTAATTTTATGGTTAAACTAAAAATTACCATCAATTAACAAGTTAATCTTATTAAAAACAAGATTAACATTTATATCTCTGTCATCAACTGATGTATAAAGATGTTTTCTTAAATTGACCAGTGAGATGCTGATTGAAGTTGACAGATTGAGGTTGAGTGGAAATACACATCAGGTCACTTTGATATACCTCCATTTACTTGTGAGGCTTAATTACAAATTATCTTCAAACCAAATTGTAATTCTACATGTTAAAATTGTTCACCTTAGTTGTTAGTGGACTAGAGAATATATACACACTAAAAAACATCCCATTTTAATCCCTCTTGAAGTCTACATGGTTTATCTCAGAAAGTAATTTATGATAAGACAGTGTTGACAGCAGAGTTACACCCATGCACACAAACATTAACAGATACATACATATGTGCACATGCACGCTCAGTAATTTGTAACGGATGTTTAGAGAAGCGAGAAAAGAAACCAGGCTATGGTGTGCTGGCCTCTGTGACTCCTTTCAGAGAGTCAAAGGTCAAGAGTCTGTTCAGGAAAAGCAAGATTATTATACCGCTTTCAAGTAGAACCCAACGACTGCAATTTTAATATTGTCTGAAAGGGAAAGCAGGGTGGGGTTTTAAGTTATAATCTGTACCATCTTAATTGTATTACCAGGCAAAATTCATTATGAAACAAAATGTACCAATGTTTTTGCAACTGCAGTTAATATAATAGCCTGCTTTTATGTAGCTTACAACAATAACAAAGGAAATTTTTCTTTTCAGTGTTTGTCACCTGATCTCCATTTCCTATTGCGTTGTTACAATTTTACAATTTTATGATTGGATTTCAACAACTCCTGTAACACAGACACACACACACACACACACACACACGCACACACACACACACACACACACACACACACACACACACACACAAACATACACACAGAGCCCAGATGGGTTGAGCAAGACATTGGGCAGGGTTGGGTGTGTTCTATAGCATGTCTGTGGTCATCAGCGGTGGATCAGTAATTACACAAGTCCACTGACGCTCTTGAAATATCCTGATTTATTAACACCAACATACATATTGTTAATTTTTGAGAAGTGAAACAATCCTCTGTTGCCTGAGATGGAAATTCATACATACATACATACAAACCCCCTACAGAAATGCAGATAGAACAAATAAAACAATTATCATGAAATTCAGTATTCCACTGACAATGAACAGATAATAAGGATGCATATTGATTGACATTGATTAGAACTCAAAACGTCACAGGATGATGACTGTATAGTGGATCAGCATCTGACAATAATACTTTATAAGACTGTATATTTTTTTTTATTAAGCTTCCAGGACAAGACAGTAAAGTACTCTTTAAACAGAAGAGCTGTGGTTAGGGATTACAGCAGAATATAAGAACTCACTTCTCCTTCACATGAGTTGGGAAGGTCCCTTTTTGGATACTAATAATCAGCATTACCTTGGGAGTAAAAAGATATATACATAGATACCAGATGCAGTTGTGTGTATGCACGGTATAAATACATGTCTATGTGTATTACAGCATTCACTGATGTGGTTTTGGATGTTCGAGTCATCTCACACAGCTGTTGAAGCCAGGCCCCCCACCCCCCCCAAACCCAAAAAACCTGCCAAAACTCACTTCCACATGCATATGTATTCATCTTCCTGTGTGTATGTTTTCTCTTGAGTCCACAAGTGCTGTTACTAAACGATAGCACCAATTTGGAGCTATCCTCGTCACAAAAGCAATTGCGGTTGGCTGAAAAAATAATAGAGAGGAGATGAAAACCCCCACACAAATTATCCAAGCTGGAGAGGCTTCTTTCATTTTTTTGGACATAGCACTATGACTATTATCTTGAAGGCACTGCAGTAAAAATAAACAAGTCTCCAACACAGAATTTTGAGAGGCTGTGTTGATGAGGATCAGATCCTATGTGTAATCACACATGGCGTCCAAATGGGTAAAAGAAATTTAGCAGCAAAAAAAAAGATAATAGTGAAGATTCTTTTTGTCAGCTTCATCTCCCTCCTCTCTCTACTCTTTCCAGGAAAAAGTCAGACAGTGATTCATTCCCCCTTACGATCACCTGGCTGAAAACCCACTTCACCGTTCCTTTGAGATGATTCAGAGGTTGTATCAACACATTCTTCTGATGCCATAATGTATAGACTGTATCCACACCGACAAAAGAAGACTTCTGTTGTGACAGGCCGACTGTTCGTGGATGATGTCATGTAATGAGGGTGCAGATGAAAAAAAAGTGGTTCTGCTTTTGTTTACAGAGATTATGACATACAAAGACAAACAAACAGAAAGACACACACACACACACACACACAGGTATATAGCCACTGTACAGCATAAACATATGGTGTTCCTACCTTAAAATAGTCAGTCCAAGCCCTCAGTCCTGTGTTTAAGACATCACCGCTAGACGTGTGTGTGTGTGTGTGTGTGTGTGTGTGTGAGTTAATACCACATAAGAATGAATGCACCACAGCTGGGAGGTTAATCGTAGAAAGCGCAGCGAGTCGCCTCTAGAAATGAAACAGCTCTGGAATACTAATAATTTCTACTTGTGACTCCATGGTTGTATCTACCACAGGACTGTGATCTCATGTTCTATGTCTGTCTCTTTAGCTGAGTTTCCATGCAAGCATTCCTCTTTCTCTAATTATGATGTATTGAATTATACAAGTTGGATGAAGCTCCGTACAACATAAACAAGAAGACTGAGGTTCCAATTTTTAAAGCAAAATGACACTAAATATTTACTACTTAAATTACTTGAATAAACAAGTTGGTCATTTACACATCTATCAGTTATGGAACAACATTATCATTCATTTTATGTCGTATTTCTGTCCACCTGATGAATTTAAGTCCAATATTCACTCTCTTTTAGCTCTGTTTTTGCTCTCTACCAACTCCTGAGGAAAATATATCTGGCTGTTGAGCTGCTAAATACTCCACTTGGTTCACCAGCTAGTCGCCAACTGTGTCTGTTTTCTGTTTGGTGCTGAGCAGTTAGTGTACAGTGGATTTTTTTTAAAGCTTTTCCATCTGAATACAGCTGGCGAAAAGAAGTCTAAGACCGGTGAGAGTGAACCAAAAATAGAGTAAAAGTAAAATTACAGCCAGACAGCTAAACAATGAGCTAAAACCGTAAAACTGAGGGGCAGCTGCAGAGTCGGGTGATCATTTTCTGTTGGTTCATCACTACGAGCAACGTGTCTGACATTACACATTGTCATATGATACAATGTTATATTAAAAAAATATTGATTATAGCCACTTTAAAGCTACAATATACATTTAAAATATGCTCTAAAACATTTCTTAATATGGAGAGGTGTTGCTCATTGAACAGCCTTGCAGCAGTAGAGATGTTCCCTTCCCAAGTTTTTCAGCGAGCTTCGCCCTTCTGACCAATCAGAGAAGGCCAAAGTCAAGGGCCCAGGAGCTCACAGCTGTCAATCAACTTATAACTTGACGCTTGGTACACCAGAATGAGGCAAAGAACACCACATTTGAAAACTTGGACGAGTGACACGGAGATTTAGTTTTAATTTTATTTTTAGAACTGTTTGCAAGCTATTTTTTTCTGTTTTACAAGAGAAAGGGAGGATGTGGACTTTTTTGGTTGGTTTGGAAATTTTACAAATGACTAACTTCCGTTAAAAAGCACTACACAGCCCCTTCACTGGGTTTGGGACTTTCCAGGATTCTGAGGTACTGTAAAGTGGAATTAACAGTTCACAGTAATTTCAGTAGCAACGGTGTTGTTATCTAAAATAAATATTTTGAAAATGTGTAAAAGATTACGCTTGTCTATAGTTTCTCAGTAAGAAGACACAAGTAAATGCAGTGTATTTTAGAGCAGAAAACAAATACTGACTTTGAAAAACGTAATCTGACGTGTGATGTGAATGTTTTGTCAGCAACTAGCGAAATATTTCCTACACCTGTTGACGCTGTAGTAGTATAGCTAGATCCCTCCAGAGTACATGAATGAGACCCAGTCTGACCATAAAAGAGAGTGTGTGTGTGTGTGTAGGCAGGGGCAGGGGGTTGTATTTTTGCTCGGGGACACTGGGATATGTATCTGCCTGACTCTGCAATCTCCACTTTCTGACTCACCGCCCAGAAATCCACTCTGGTAGGTCTACACACATACACACACACACACACACGCCCGCACACACACATAAGCAGACATGACAAATACTGGGCTTCCACCATCATGAGCTCACTGAAAAACAGCTGCCATTCGCTCACAGAGGTCAAATGAGGGGGAAAGCCTTGTATGTCTAACTGCCTGCCTGCATCTCTCCTTATCTGACTCCCATATTTCTGTCTGTAAACTCTGTCTGTATCACTCTTGTTTCAGTCTATTCAACTAGTTAAAGAATAATTGTGTGATTACTTTGTTCTTTGTTCTTTTTATTGTTATTTTCATTCCATCGTCAGTGGTGCTTAACTAGTCCCAGACGCTTACAGCTAGAAAGGAGGTTCCAATTGTTGAACATGTTCCCACAATGTGTGCTATTACTATAATTTTTTTTTCTAGCATATTCCAGTGATTTTATATACATTTTTAAAATATTACTACTCACTCCCACAGTTTTAACTCTTCAAGCACATATCATACCTCAAAATGTTGCCACAAGCCTACTCTCTCTCAAAATGTGAATATATTTCCCATAGGAAGTATAGTTTTTGAGATCTAAACCTTAATTGATAGGGAGAGCGCTGTTACATTCTCAGTAGCCCCTTTTATACAGAGATCCCACAACATTGCCATAAAGAAGACCCGTCACCATGCCGGCTTTGCTTTTTTACACTGAACCAAACAAATAATAATAATAATAATGATAATTCTGCCCCCGTGTGTGATTTTAGATAGCATGCTGGCGTTGCGAATCAGAGATGTGACTTGTAACACAACAGTGTCTAATGTGTGTAGTCCCACAATGCCAGCTGTCCCATTTACACAGAGGTCGATCCAGCAATGTGATAACCACCACTGCCGGCTTAATGGCGGAACAACAATGGCCCCCCATTCCGTGTTTGTATGTTTTATACCGAACGGCGAGGCGGAATAACGGTGCAACATTCCCGCCTTGAACAGGCTGTGTGAAAGGGGCTATTAACCACAGTGCATTCTGCAGAAACTTACAGATTCTCTCTTCCTTCAAACACTTTGTGCACACATTGTACTTCCACATGCTCAGCAAGTCCTGCTGCCACTAATAATATACAAATCTCTGCTTTGTTTTAGGCAAATCAATTTTTTCTTAACAAAATGTGAATTTGTGCTCTGCATTTCGGGGATTCCCTGTGGTTAAGCCCTGGTAACGGTCAGCTTTCCCTGTTAGATTGTAAGGTTCTGAGTGCACCTCATAACACTGCTATTATGAACAGAGGTGCTTTAGATATTTATCATATACCATCATTCAATGCGACTCCAGCACCCAGAATGTCAAAGCTGCAGCTCTTATTTTCTATGCAATTAAAGGTCTAAATATCAAAATCAGCTCTTGCTTACTGCTTGCTGTGTCACGTGTTAGCTCAGTGTGTAGCATTGCTCTCTTACAAGCTTTGGTTTTGAGGTTTGATCCCACCTGCAGGCAATGTTAGTCTTGGAAGTATCTTAATACAATTCAGCTTCCAGCAGCACAATCATTCTCAGCTTTCAGCAATCAAACGCAATTTCTTCAGTAATTGCTGGTTCTGGTTTATTATGTCTTAGATCTTATTTCTGTAACTTTGGCTATCGTTTCTATGGGTTATCATAGAACTATACTCACCTAAGTAATTGCTGAGATGTGGGAACATGGTGACATTATAACAAAACTAATGGAACAAGAAACACAAGCATTGAGATAGTCAAATAGATTTGAAATTTCATCTGGCCGTAAAACCCCAAAGTAAGTGCACCCAAGATGTCAAAAATAACTCAGTGAACAGGAAAACTGTGCTGTGTGCACGAAACTATGTTCAGTGTGCAGCTAGTTATAATATCATTATTGGAATACATGTAAGTGTATGAGTAGGGATAAGTAATTTTTAAATCTGTTTAAAGGATATAGCTGGCTATTAGGGATGTGCAGAGGGCCCAGTATTTGTATTTGTATATGTATTTGTTGAGGCAGAAAAATTATTTGTATTTGTATTTGTATTAAATTAATAGTGGAAAGAGGCTGAAAAACCAGTTTTTGTTTTTATTATGCTTTTAATTTTAGAAAATTAAAGTGTTACTGTAAGTGTTCATGAAGTGGTCCCTTGGGAGCATTTTGTGTGTGTCAGTAGCTCAGCTTTATCTCTGGGGAACACCCCCAACTCCAGGACTGATGTCCAAATTAGGAAATGTGCATCATGTAGCAGGTGGATGTGACTCCCCTCATTGAGACTTGCTGATAGACGTAACAGTGGAGCAGAGGAGACTGAGATAGCAATGTAACCGACCTGCATGCTGGTATTTGACATGTTTTTTTTTTTCTTCCAGAAAACAGATAATTTATAAAATTTTTGTATGAAACAAATATTCGTTAAGAAAAACAAAAAAACATTATTTGTGCTTTGCCGAATAACTTATTTGTATTCAGGTACACCCCGCTGGCTATTTTCTATATATTTTTCTTATTGTCAACAAATCTCGTGCAGAGCCAAACCAACAATGAATCAATCCTACTTGGAAGTATAAAAGTAAGCCTGATTTATCTCATTCTTCTGTGCGGTCTGATGTTGTCCAAAAACTATTAAAAATAAGTCAGACAGTCAGTATGGGCATGTTAGTTTGTTTAGAAACAGCTCCAAAGTCAAATAAGAGCATTTCAGTTTCTGTTGAGTAAGACAGATGCCACTGTGTTTATGCTTAGCTATCTTGTTGTGCTACATATCACAAACTCTAGACTTTGTACTACATTGTAAATTTCTCAAAGAACTAGCTATATCCCTTAAGACAAGTATAAATACAATGTAAAACAAAAGTTAAACATATTATTGGTATGATTAGTATTATCTCTGAGCTGCAGTGGCTTTTCTCTTTCTTTCTGTGGGCCTGTGTGTGTGAGTGTTTCTTTGCATGAATGTCAGTTGGCTCAGCATCCTATCTGACTCAAAAACCTTGCTCCTCCCTACCCTGTGGGAGGCATTAAACACACACAAACGCACACACACACACACACATGCACACACACACGCACACACACACACACACAGAGGTAGGCCCATCAAAAAGGAGGCTTTTCCCAGTGTGGCATGGTAAATGATAGAGAGCGAGCGAGTGGTGGTTAAGCAGAGAGAAATGAAGGAGAGCAAAGGGGAAAGTAGAGTCAGCTGCTTTGCCATGAAGGCGGAGAGGGAGTGATACTGAAACCACACCTAGAAGTGCATGAAGAGAAGAAGTGATGAATAGATGCAGATGGAAAAGATGTTCTAAGGGGCTCTTATGCCTGTTAGATTTTTTTTTTTTTTTTTTTTAAGCAATGCAACCAAAAAACCTGAGAGAACACATGCTGCTATCATGTGAAAACCACATGACTGCTAATTTTAGTGCTTGGAATCCAATTTTTCCTTGAGCTGAAAGTTCATGTTGTCTATGGCAATCTTGTGTTTTCAATTATTTCTTTTAAAGCCAGCTGAATGATTTAGATTGTTTTTTTTTGTTTTTTTTTAACTTTTATTCCTAAAAATCTGAGATTTTCCTCCAGCAGAGGAAATACGTTTATTTTAAGACAAATGCTGGAAACTTGGAAGTGTATGTGTGTGTCTGTTTGTGTGTGTGTGTGTGGTGAAGCACAATGGGCTGTAAAAACATTTTGAGTCATCTGAAATCCCCTCTTACCTCTTAAATTGTCCACAAATCATCTTTTTTTTTTTTTTTTTATTGCATCACTATGCTTTGCATCTGTACACTCTCACTCTTCCTCCCTCTCCTCCTCTCACTATATACCTCGCTCCTTCTTTCCACTCTGTGTGAACTCAAGTCAGTGTTGATACAAGACTTACATATACGAAACCCCCCTCTAATGACCCACACTGGGATCAGAGTGTTTAAGACAACACAGCAAGGGAGTTTTTGGTTTGTTTTCTCTGGCTATGATTCATAAAGCCTTTAGTATCATAAATGAATCATGCCTGGCTCTAGGTCTCTCAAAAGGCCCTCTCTTTCTCAATGAAATCATGTTGGACCCAAGCAAAGGGAGGATTAAGTTTGCATGTGTAACTTGAAGTAAAATGAATGCACAAAATTGTTTTATTATTGAGATTAAATAATAGTTCAAGGGTCTTTGATACACAGTGCAGTAACTGGTGAATCATACCTTGATGCTTGACAGTTGCTAGAAATTTTTCTCCTTTCATATCTTCATTGAATCTTCTTCAAAGTTGTTTGAGCTCAGTGGGGATTATTACTGTCACAGATGCCTGGAGGCAGTTTTGTCTTTGTACAAAGATTTTCAGCAGAATTTCAACAAGAACAAAACATAAAACAAGATGTAGTCTTTCCTTTTTGGCATGTTCTACAAAAATATGACACTGCTCATCAAAATCTTAATATTTCAGAAACACACTTTAATGGAAAACAGACTATACTTGAACACAAGCAAAGTTTGCAGGCCTCATTTATTTCTTCTTTGACTAAAAGACTGATACAGAGGAGGATGAGGAGGAGGGACAGATAGGGGCAGGCGGAAGGTGAAATTAGAGAAGAAATGGAGGAGGAGGGAGAGGAGGTGAGAGCAGAGGAAGTGGCTGGGGATAAGATAGATGTCTGAAAAAAAGAAAGACAGGGAGGAGGAGATGAGGGATGTCAAAGAAGGGTAATGGAGGAGGAGGAGGAGAAGGAGGAGTGGGGGGGGGGGGGGGGGGGAGTCTGATATACAGATTGTGAATAGAGGGCTAGTCTGGCAAACTTCCTGCCCTGTGAGAAAAGGAAAAAGCCAAACTTGGTCTCATGCTCTTTCTCTTCTTTTGCCCTCTGTTCGCTCAGAAAAGTTGCCAAGTTCAACTGTAACTATAATGCTCGGTTTCTTTCCCTTTGCTTCATTGGCTGGTACTTCTCTTTCTCATGATTTTGTATCTGCATCATCTGAAAATTGAGTCTCATGAGGGCTGCATGATGCTTTTAGGTCAGTGCAATTAAGCTCATTAGGGACTGCTATACTCGCTGCATCTACTGTCTGTGCGTGTATGTGCATACATTTGCTGCTGAGTAAAAGTCTTGCATCTTCACGAGTAACGCCTTTAATTATTTTTTTCATCCATCAACAGCATAACGTCAACATTATGACATGCATAAAGACGTTTTGAGCTGAGGAAATTTCTCACAATGTGGATTATTCAGAGCCCTGCAGCTCTCCTTAGATTAACCTCAAAAGTAAGACATGCACTGTTTTGATGAATGACAGGATATGTAAAGAAATTAAAAACTAAATTTTGTGTTTATATGACTGATTACAGTGGATATCACTTTCAGATTAGGTTTAAATTAACATAATGTCTGGGTTGCGGAAATGGTTTGTCTCTGTTTGTTTACAGAAGAGAAGATGAAGAAACAGAGAGAAACAGGAGAAAGGGAGAGAGAAAAACAGAGAGCAGAGGGGAGGGGACGAGTAAATTAAGAGGAAGAGAGATAAAACGTGAGAAATTAGGGCAGCATCTGTTTCTCTTTGATGTGAAATAAAATCTCTCTGGGGGGAAATAAGTTTTCTGCCTAGCAACCCCAGCAGAAGTCTAATTAACTGTTTATCTTTATTGGATAATGGCCAACTCGTGAAGCGATGGTTTTCCTGGATGAGACGCACACATACACATAAATACACAGTTTCTGTAACTCCTTGAGGACCAGATTCAGATCCAGACTCATCCCATACTGCTGTTATCATGATGTATTAACTGGGTGTGACACACAGTCTTGCACACATAGTTACAGTAGACACACACACACACACACACACACACAAATTAGAGGTTTCAGCAAAAGGATGAATAAAAACTCTGCAGCTCTCAGATCAACCCAGGTCAACCAGACAAGGAGGAGGATGAAACTGATTACAGACAAGAAGAGGAAGAGACAATGGGTGTGA
Source organism: Thunnus thynnus (assembly GCF_963924715.1). NCBI lineage: Eukaryota > Metazoa > Chordata > Actinopteri > Scombriformes > Scombridae > Thunnus > Thunnus thynnus. The sequence goes on from NC_089527.1 coordinate 11,089,604, forward strand.
GAGAAAAAAAAGAAGAAGAATGGATAGCAGTAAGGGTGGGAACATTGCCTGAAAGAAGCAGTGAAAGCAGTGACAGAAAATAAGGAGAAGTAACTTGACGTAAGCAACAAAAAGAGAAACAATATGCAAACGTGAGAATAGAAAGCAGAGGAAGAGGGTAAATTAATATTACATCTACCCTCGCAGAAAGAAACAGACCATAGACTGTGTATAAAGATGGACGCAGCAAGGTGTCACATCACTCACTGGTTTGCATTGGAGCTGGTTTGAAGCCCAGAGTCGTAGCTTATTGTCAGCACCATCTTTTCTATTTAGAGCCAGGAGCTTCCAAATAAATTTTGCTGAGTGTTGCCTTTCTCTCTCTGGAAACACCCCACTACCTTGGACTGAAGCTAACGCTAGCTTACTGGGAACACCTGGCAGTGCACTGTGGGGCTAATGTCAGCTACTTAAAGTAAATTGTGCTAACAGGGCAGGTGTCATCATCAAGTAATATTAAACTTACCGAAATACTGTGACAATAATCCGACTCAGTGCTAGTCCTGGAGCCAGATAGAGCAGCAGGTGAGCCAACTGTCAATCAACACCAAAAAGGCAGACAATAAAGCTACTACAAGTCTGCAAATCTTATTAACGGAGCAATAATTCCAAAGTGAGAGCTGGAATTTAGCGATTGAGACCATAGTGACTTGAAAAACAAAGATTGACTTATTATTTCTAAAATGAAGTTGACACTTTTTAAAAGGGAGTCAATTTCAGCCAGCATCTAGCAGCCATATTTTTGGCATTGCACTTAAAGGTACTTCCACATCTGCGTCAACGTCAAGCTGTGGTAGTTGCTGCTTGAAACAGACAAATGCCTCTGCCAGCCAACCTGGACACAGTTTTAGTACTTCAGTTCCAGTCGCTGCAAACCTCCTGTGTGGCTGTACGGCTGATTATAAAAGGCTGTTGTTGCTGGAAGCGGTGTCAGTTTCCATCAAGTTCAAATGTGAGCAGGGAAGCCATATTGGCAAAGTTGATACACATATCAGATGCATTCAGTCAGATATGCATCTCAGCTGGATCTACACACAATGCGGATATATCTAATTATCAAACACTATAAGTGTACATTATATAATAGCTATAAAACAAGTCCTGTCAGGACCAAACAGGGTTTTAAATGTCCATTTAGAGAGTGTTACAAAATCAAATAGAGCACAGGTTTGCGCAACTTTATTCATACTGTTTACCACTTGACTTCAAGGACTTCTACGCCATACACTTTGAGTAAATATTAAATATTTGCAGGCTGCTCTGCTTTTAGGGGTTAGATTAGGTGATACATATGTTGTAAATCAATGTAGATACAAAAGCTGTGATTAAAGGAAAACCATGATTAAGAATTAAGATAAGATTGAATCAGATTAAGGGGATGTTTGCTAAAAAGTGTATTAGCTGAAAATGTTTTGTTTAAAAGTGTATATAAGAAACCATGTGAGCAGGCCGAGAATCTGGACTGGAAAAGAAAGAAGTGGGATATGTGAGAGAAAGAAAATTCTTTCCTGAAAATACCAGTGACCATTATATAATTAATAGCTGTTACAGCATGCTTTTCGTCTAGTCTGAGTAAAAGTGTCTACTGTATGTCTATTTGCTTCAGTCCCCTCGTCTTCAGCATGGCACCATCTAGTCATAGCCTGTGTTTCCCGTGTTTTCTTCCTCTGGTGGGTCCCCCACCTCTGTGGAGCCACGTGAGACGGCAAAACTAAGAGAGGACAGTGTCATCATAAGCAACATGTGCAGAGATCTGGAACAAGGGCTACAACTCATGTTCCTGTTTTCACTGTTGCACATTTACTGTGGCTGTAATGTTAGTGGATAGTTACTTCTTCTTTGCAAGATTTAACATATAGTTTCTGTATCTTAAAACACAGGAGGATAAATCATCTTCGTATATCCTTCTCAGTTGTTGCTACTTGGAGAGGGCCTGAAATCCACTTCCACGTTTCCACAAAGTTCACTTTCACAGTCTTAATTTGTGCATGTCTGAGATGTTGTAAGGTGACCCTTCTCAAATTCTGTGTTTTAAAGTGAGATGTGATATGATAAAGCTTGCATTGATGCAGATTTTACAGTGGTCATCTAGCCAAATCTCCTCATGACTCCTTATGACTTATAGAGAATAGGACTATCGGCAACAGAAGGAGAGCAGAGACACTTACAGTGAGAGTGTCTCCCATATTCAGCCTCCTCTCATTGATATATATAGGGTGGCCTAAAACTGCATTCAGATCAACTTTAGCCTGGCGTGACAAAACGCAGCCCTCTCATTCATTTGTAAGAGTCAGTCCTGCAACAAAGGAACGAATCAAAGATCTGTAGACACTGACTATATAGTTTGTTCAGTTTTTCCTAAGCTAAGCGGCCACATAACAGATCAAATGCACTTCAGTAAGTACGTCGGCATCATCATTCAAATGGCCCAGTGCTGATTTTGACTTCCTTTAGTTCAGAGTGCATTCAGCACTGCACACAAATTTAATAGCTCAACATCCAACTATTTACAACAGAGTTATCAGATTATGGTTCTTTCTGTGGTTATTGTGGTCTTTTAATATGCTTTAATGAGGAGGTAACGTACTGTGAATCGTGGCTGAGCTGACAACAGTGCTCTCAGTCACCAGTGAGGACCTCCACAGCTAAAAGCTACTTATTCAGTCAGTGACAATATTGACTCATTATAATCAGCTCACTTTTGAGGTTTGTTGATAGAGATTCATTCATACATGTACTGAATACCTCAAATCTTACTTGGGTCTGGCAAACTGTGGGCCAACAATGTTTAAATATGCACTTGAATGATAGAATCTTTACAAAGATTTTTCATATTGCTTTGGACCAATATTTTGAGTGGGTGAGTGTTGTTTGTTCCTTTGCATGCGCACGAAGGCGCACTAGCATGCATACATGCACACAGGTGACACGATACACAGTCCTGCCAACGATTTCCAACTATTACATCACTAGATCACTATCACTGATCTACATACACAGTAATTCTCCAAGAAAGGTAGCAATGGCCAGCAAAAGACAGAAGAGGACAGTCAGCTAGAGTTGTAAACGATGCAAATTTCAAAATGTTCAGCTTTGTTTTATGTTTTATGAGGCAGGAAATGAATTCAGCATGTTCGTTAGACCTCAAGAACACACACAATGTGTTTTGTTGGGTAACACTGAATGGAAACATAACTTTTGTTTGTTTATAAGAAAACTCCACAGGGCACCTTTAAATCAGTTGTGGCAGCAACTAAAACACCATCTCAGGTCTGCACTGCTTTGTTAGATTCATTGGAAGCATTTTCCAGTGTCTCTGACACTGGTGGAAAAGAACCCATGGAGCAGTACACCAAGACTGTTTGTACAGCCACTGTTGTGTTTTTACAGTCTATTTAAAGTGCATACAATTACATATTAGTGGAAATAATGTTTTGATAATCCCTTGGTCTCTAACGGTTATTTGTAACATAAAAATGATTATAAGACTACACCAGTGACCAATATATGGCTTTACAGTGTGTGTGGTTTTCTTTTTTACTGATGAAAAATTTTGTATTGTTGGGATTGTTGGTGGGCAAAGTGAGAGGTTTCTTTTGAATGAGTGTCATTTTACAGTGGATATACAGTGTGTTGTTTCAAAAAACAAAGCGTTAATTTTGCAATGCCTGGGCCCCACTCCCCCACCCCCCATAAACACACACAAACCCAGACCAGCAGTTTATGTCCATCTATGGTGGGGAAAGAGTCTCCAGAAGGGGCCATGAAGTGGTGAATCATTGTTTTTTTTTTCCCTAGACACATAATCTAACAATCAACATTGCAGCCTTGTGCTGTTTGTTAAACTGCTCTAACAGTGAGATACTCACAGATACAAAGAAGCTAGCCTGGTATTGGTTAGGTTCATCTGAGCTGAAAAAGTTACTAATTCTTTCAGTTTTACAGTCTGCAGTAGGGGAACATGAGTGACATAAAATTCTGAGATAAAACAAAACAAAAAACATTGTGATTTGGTTTTCCATCTTGATAACATCTATCTTTGTGTTGCAGTCACAGATGTCATACAGAAGGTACCAGTTAGAGTCTTTTGCATTTGTTAATTCATGGGTCACCTATGTGTTTTCAAAATGTGTAGGAAATGCTGCGCAAGTCAAACCACAAACCACAAAAAACGTAAGGCAAAGTGGGTGGACGCAACAGGAAAATGAATCAGTATTTGTTGCTCAAGGGGAAAATTTTTGGACTTTTTTTTTTTTTACTTTGAATTTACTATATATTTTAACTTATTTGACCGAACTGCAAGGTTACTGTAGGTGGATTTTGGGGGAAGCATTGCTCTGTATTTTAATTTACACCCAGTAATACTATTAAAAGCTGGTTACAACAGTTAAAACTAATATGTGTGGTGATTTGCTCCGTTCCCACTGGTTCAGGATAAGACGCTTTAGCAATGGACTGATAAGAAAGCGCCATTTATCTTTGTCAGGATCACACTGGCCTGGAGCCCAGTGTATCCTGAAACTACAGTTCATGGTTGTATTTTCTTTTCTGATTCATCAACAATGTGGTATTTGTCCCTTCTCATTTTCCTGTCTCTCTACGCCATAAGTTATCAGAAGGATTAATAAAGAGCTTTAAGTGAACCGGGCTTTAAGCAAAACAGTTGCTCCTCTGTTCTGATAGCAGAGCAGATACTTTGGGGCAGGTCACTGCACAACATCAAAAGAAGTGACCTGATTTATCTGCCCTGGTTCATTGGACAGGTAGCAAAGGAACAGAGGCTCTTCTAATAATGTAGCCCCTCCAAAGACATGAAAGGAACCAAAACTCTCTCTTAATCTCTTCTTTTTACTGCACACACACACACACGCTTCTTTACTTTCATGGTGCAGTAGATGTAAATCCCCTCCCTCAACAAAGACTTAAGCATATAGGAATTCAAACTGTTACATCGTGTTCAAACACAATGAGGAAGGAGGGTATTATGATATTTATTTGCGAAATTCTTTGTTCCATTTTAACTTCATTTATTAAAGGTTTTAAACGTTTCCATCCCTCCTCCTATCATATTATAGTCATTACGTAGTCTTCATTTCTTCCCTTTGTCTTCCTCACCAAACAAAGATTTCATAACTGTTGATGGCTTATCCAGATGTCTACTGAAGTAACTAAAAATGTTTCTTGATATAGTACAAAGATAATACATGTGCATATGAACACCAACATAGTGTAACCATGCAGTACCACATTTGATCACATTAATGACACAGTGAGATGTACACACACATTAATACACATTACATCAGCATGAACACTGGTGCCCTTGTCATAACAGCCTATAGTTGATGTCTTTCCAGTGCTACTGGGGAGATTAGTACCATGCTATAGAACCATCTGGAAGAGTGCGTGTGTTCTTCTGTGTGTATGTATATCCCAGTCTGTTTCCATTCATTGGTTTCCACTTAGACCAAACTGACTCATGCAGGTTATGATGTAACACTCAGACGGAGAAGACGGAGGTTCTTCTGCCCTCACTGTATGTGTAGGAGCACAGCTATGCAGCAAGCTGAACACACTTTCAGTGAAGGTTAAAAACAGCAGATTGCTTTAGAGGTTTACACTGGAAGCAAGTGTGACACTGTGAAAACATGACAAATTCTTTGATGCTGATTACGCATCAGAAAAATATACTGGAAAAAAAACTGGATAGACAAAAGTATATTCTAGCTGTCAGATTAGCTTAGTTATATTGTTTATGCTAGGAAGACACAAAGTATCACCAGTAAAGATCAACATTAAGTCCCCATAAAGGACAGCACTTAATACTCTAACAAACCTACAGTGCATGTAAGGTCCACAAGAGTAAAATACATAACAGTTATCCTAACAGTAGCTTAATTCAACAGTTACTTAGACTGTTGTATTAGCAACATATTAGCAGACAGCAAGCATATATATATATATATATATATATATATATATATATATATATATGTATATATATGGTGTAGCCTGACACAGGAAACCTTGTCCAGGTATCACAAGGTGGTTTATTTACAAGAAAAAGTGGCACCATGCTACACATGTAACAAAAACAAAACAAAAAATTATGTACAAAAACAAAAAAACAACTAAATAGTTAACTTGGCTTAACTGATCAAAACTCAACTCATAACAACTGAACTTATATTAACTTATCATCATGTGCACACAGCTACACACTGATGTACTAACCCCCCCGACAGCCAAAAAGCAACTGCTTAAATAGACCCTTCCATCAGCAGTCCTTCAGAGTCAATCTGGGCTGTACCATTGCTGCAGGTACATCCCATGTCTCTCCTAAAAACAGGTAAGAGATAAGAGAGAAGTTATTCAATCTTACCAACCTCCATGGTGAAACACTTTTCCATAGCTCACCATATAACACACTTGCAACCATACATAAACAGATCAAAGTCGCAGTAAATAACTTACTTAACATAATTTACTACCATCCCCCACATTATCCAACCCAGTGACATCACCAATGATGCCACCCAGTGTATAAATACAGGCCATTGTTGGGTGCCTCTTCCTTTTGTCTGTGGAGCACATGGTGGGTATGGTAAGAATTATGAAATGCCGAACTAACCCAATAAACAATAACTAAACTTAACAATACTTGTCGGTGTTTTATTTTAACCAAAAATCTTGCTGGTATGTGAACTGTAACCAAACATAATGCAAACCACAAACAAACCCGGGATAGTATGTGTCTGCAAGTTACAGATTGATCATGAACATATGGCTAAACAAACAATTAACAAGCATGGTTAAATTTTATAAGCTATGTGGCATTGATGGTGAAAGTAGGGACAAATGGTGTATTCTCACCCACTTTGTCATATATATATATATATATATATATATATATATATATATATATATATATATATATATATATGTATGTATATCTCATAGAAAGTAGTTTAATACCATGTGGGATTTGCAATCAACATAAGAACATCTGAGTTAAAATGAAGGAAAAATTGTGTTGTTTTGAACAGCTACTACATTGAGCTGTCAAACTACGGCAGCATGTGTCTAATCGAAAAACCTGCGTCAAGTAATCTGTGTTCACTCTCTTATATGAAAACTGTGCTGTGTCAGATCTGTATTATGTCCAAGTGGGTCGTATGGATCATATGGCATTAATGGAGTGGGTTGCTGAGCCAGGTGGAATAATCTGTGTTGATGTCACAGCTCATGTAAAGCTACTTCATCTTCCTCCAGCTGTTGTCATAATGCAACAAATTACAAGTTTCTTCCATGACAACCGAAAACACACTCACGCAAAAAATGAAGAGTGAAAAAATAAGATGTAGCTAAAGGAAGTGAAATCAAATGATGTGTAAGTCTACTGTCCATTGTGTTGTCACGTATCATCTACAAACTTTTTTAGCTTTGGTTTCCCTTGTGGCTGAGGAATGGAAAAAATGTGGCGTGACAACGAAAGATATCCCTCAAAAAACACCCATGCCAATAGTTTCTCTTGCTGCTACATCCAGCACACACTCACATGAATACACACACACACACATATACACACAAGTCTTCCCAAACATCTCCATCTGTAGTTATATACCTCTAATTACAGTAAAACGTGACTGTCTATGACTCAGACGTTTGAGGGAATTCATCATTTCCCAGCTGTCCCTACTTTCCATGCCCTCTGCGCTTAGTAACTGTTTTTCTAGGATGTTGAAATGGCTCAACCAAACACCAACCAAATTCATGCACGTTGGCAATGGACGTTGCGTTCTTTCATTCTAATTCTTTCACTTTTTCTCTTTACCTCGTTCTTCCATTCAGTCTGGTTCACTTCCCCCCCCTTTTCCTTTTGGTGCTTTCTACTCTCCAGTCAAGTTATGACTCTGGAATTCCTCACAAGTGTTAGAGGGTAACCATGGAAACCTTCATCTGAATTTCCCGTGGTAACATGAGCTTTGTAACTTTATTTAGTCCTGGGAAAACAATCAATAGTTAGAAATCCATTCCATTAAAATTGTACTTCTACATCTTAAAATAGTTGTTATTTTGATCGCTTGTAAGCATGAAAAATGTGGACATAACTTCCCCGTGATTCTTATGTGACATTACATTTTGCTACTCGGAAACATATTTAAATAAATTACACATTTTACAGGCATTTTTCTGATATCTTTATCTCCTGCATAAGCCTTGTTCAAAAACCTGCACATACACATATGCAAATAAGGATGTTAACTATTTACAGGCCAGACAGGGGACAGCAGGGTCAGATAGGTCATTGTCTGGGCTAATGCATCTTTTTTTGTTTGCAGTCCAAAGAGATTTTAGTCCATTCAACCGCCAATACATGGTACAATTTTTCAATCTGTCAGGAAGTTTACATTCCAAAACCCCCTTCTTGCGTCTATTTACTGCAATTACCAAAGGCAGTAAAAACAAAGTATTGTCATCCAGAAGAAATTCTGTGTATGAAACCTAATCTGGGAACCAACACAAAAAAAGAAACATGAGGTTGATTTGTGCAACCGAAATTTCAGACGCAGGCTCAGACTTATGAAAACAAAAACTTCTGCCATATATAGTGATTTTAGCCTCTGCACATAAATTAAGACAGTGTTTGTGTCTGGGTCTGAACTAAAAACAGGGTAACAGTAAGATTAAAATTGGACGCCAAGTTAATTTTTTTCCAGAAAATGTAAACAATGTTATATCTCCTTTTCTAGACCACAATAAATGAATGACAGAAATAGCTGCGTATGATTTTGGCAAACTTAAGACACAGCTCTAATGTGAATGTGTGAGTGAGAACGTCACCAAAATGCTGTAATCTTGATTCACAAAATAGCTTTTCTCTAGAAACATTAGCACCACCCTAAAGCAGCAGAACAGAAATTGCAACATGTTAAAACTAACATTTCACCCATGCAGTCATTGATTATATCGGTGAGATAGATAGTAGGGTGCAGGGTGAAATGGATCACTTCTCATCTAACTTGTAATGATGCTATTTCATGCAGCTTGTTGAGTTGCTATTAGCTGCGTTCCTCCTATAATTGCACACTATGCTGCCAAGCCAACCCTGTGTCCCAAATTACGTACTGCTATTTAGTTTTCCCAGTTACATTGGATTATGTTCAAAGGCAAACATTTTTTTGAGTGAAGGAGGTGCAACATTTTCTTTTTCACTGCAAAGAAGTCAAACAGAGGTGGTTAGAGTGGTTGGGGGATGTACAAAGTGCACCATGTTTCTCATCAGTGCTGTGTGTGGTTTGGTTTAGGCAACAATAGCACTTTGGTCAAGGTTAGGGAAAGATTGTTGTTTTGGTTAAATGTAAATAGAACAAAAATATCATGTCTCACACTTCAAGTTATTGCAGATTTTTTCTCTACCAAGCCAAGACCACAACTGCTATGAGCGGATACTATAAGACAACAAATGAAATACATTGTCAGTGAACATTTTACTATGTTCAGTATCAACATTTTGCGACTTGCCTCATACGTTACTTAACAATGTTCCTCAGTACATTGATAAAAAACTTAATCAGGACAGCATTACATTTAACCCAAAATGTATTTACTGTTGAAATTAGTTGTAAATTAACTTAATTTCTAGGAGACAGCGTTGGCCAAGCAAACAACACTCATCATCTTAATTAAATGATCCACTTTCTATGATAAATATAAAAAAATACAGTAACAATATGTAATTGCTGAAAGCAGATATAGAGAGAATGGCTCATGCTGTTGATGCCAAATACACTGCAGAAACTGCTTGTGGATGGTGACCACAGCAAAACCTGGGCTGTCTTGCACAATTATCTCACAAATAGATATTAATTAATATGGATGCTGGCTTTATCAGAGTGGTAATTGACATGCAGGGGTATTAACAGAGTGAGACTGACCACCTATCCAAATCAATTCAATATTTTGAACATTTTGAATATTTTTAACCATCAGTCAAACTGGAAAACTCACCACTGTTGCAATTAGAAACTATGAACCATACTGACATATTTGAACAGAAGACACTCATGCATGTCCTGAAAATCACAGTCCATTGGCTGTTAAATATAAGTGGTCTGGTCAACTTAAATTAATTAATTAAGGTATTGAGTTCACTTGATTGAAAAATAATTTTACACAAATACTGCTGTTTTAAGAAGCAATGCTTTAAATCAATCTGATCTTTATTATATGCAATAGAGGTGTGTTCAATGGCCTCTGCAGATGGCTGCTGGGAAACTGCAGGAGAAAGTTTAGGTGGAGTTTCAATGCACTTTTATGTTACTTTTATGAGATACTCAATCCCACAGAACAATTTGCATCTGTCTGTGAGATCTGTTGGCTGTAACACACATACACACACCCACACATCCCAACCACAAACACAACATACCCCCTTGTGACTTTTCTAACTTCCTCCCGCTTGGATTCCCTGCGGGGGTCAACAGCTCAGTGCATTATGGTCTGTCACCAGGAGATAAACCAAATGCTGCAGTAATGACATCATCTGTCTGTTTGTTTAGCAGGAGAAGTGGGGGGGAGATAGAGAGATGGGACAAAGGATTGGGAAGAAATGAGGAAAGTGGGGTGTTGCGAAAGATGGAGAAAAATAGGCTTAAACAGTATTAGGAGAGAAAGAGGGAAATATGATACATTCATAAACCCTGAAAAAGCAAATTTAACCCACTTCATCTCCGTAGTGTGTTTAGTCCACAGTACGCTCACTGAATAATCAAACACTCACAGTTTGCACTTACTGGCTGTTTGCTTTCAGAACACAGCTGCTTAGTCTATGGATTGGCTTTTCAATTAAGTGCAGCTTACTTCTGTGTATTTGTTCTTTGATGTTACAGATATGTCAGTGCAGCTCAGGTTTAGTTTCTTTCTTGTATCTCCATTTCTTGTACGGTTTGGGTTTGTACAGCTTACCATCAATTGTAATTTGGTTTGTATCAACAGTTGTATCTTTGGAAGCATGAAGTTGTAGTAAAAAACTTATTTCAGTAATGGGCAGTGCATGTGTTGTTTGTCTACAAAAAGATTACAGGTAACTCATAAGAAATATCTTTAAAATGACACAGATACAGTACATAAAAATACATACTGGCTATTCTACAGGAAATCAGACTAATAGTAAGAACTTTTTTTTCGATCTGAAAATTATCAACTTATATCCAATTTCTTTTTTATAATCAGAAATTGTTACATAGAAACAAAAAAGGAAAGAAAAAATTTCCCACTTTGAGTTTGATTTAAGCTTAAAATGGTCACTATAATAATGGTCTTCAAAGTAGGGTGGGGTCAGAGAGATGAGAGAGTGGGTGCAAAAGAGATTAAGAATCAGACTCACAAAATGCACATGTGAGCCTTAATGACCAAATTCCCCAAATAAACACTTTTGAAACAGCGTTCATGTTGTAATGTTCGTAAAACTTTGTTGCCACAGCACAGACTCAGAGAGCTCATTCAAGTGTTGCCTGTCACACTTTCCAAATGTTTAAAAACAAGAAAACAGTCCTCATTCCCATGACAATAACAGTGGGACTGGTCCATGAGGTGTACATGACACATTTGGAGGTTTCCGGTCTATCTGTAATAATTCACTGGTGACAGATCTGAATCACTCATATCTGTAGCACTAATGGTTGTGGTGGTGGTTAGTGGCCATGTCGCTCTCACGCTCTCTTGGGCTCAATTGCAATTTTTCTGCACGTCCCCAAACCAAATGGCTATGACTTCAGTTGCACAGAGGGGGCAGATTTCCTAATCTCCTTGGGGGGTGACACCCACACAAATGTATACACTACATATGAACTCAAATATGCATATTCAAACACAGGTATCAACACATACATTACATCTCTGTGTGTTGTAGTAATATGTTCACATACGGGATAATTTACCACTTGAACAACTTATTCTTTAAATGTTCAAAGAGCCTTTATGATGTAAAACTAACATCTGTGACACCAAGAGACTAATGGCAACAGAAGCTGCTCCAGTGGTTACTAAAGGGATGCAGGATAATAATTTAGCCTACTCAGTTGCACACTGATTTATGCTACATTTCAAACCAGGTCTGAATGGGTATAAATACTAAGTGTCAACTCTGAGATGTTTCTGAAGATATACAGAACTAACCCAGCCAAGAAAAGTGTGGAGTCTGAACTCCTAATCACTCCATCTTTCCTCAGACTGTGACTTCATCTCCCTAGAGGTGATGGGAGGCTGGAGGAGGAGGAGGAAGAGGAGGCAAAAGTAGGTGGGTGGAGAAACAAGAGGAGATTTCGACAGAGATTAGACAATTATTTGTTTTATTTTGTTTAATTCAAGGGTTTCTGGAATTAGACGCATAACAAATGTGTATTATACATAAAGTGCACATAGTGTAGAATGATATCAACAGATAAATGGAGACACAACTATTATGAAGAAAGAACAGTAAATGCATGACTAAATATTTTAAAAATTAAGGTAAATGGTACTCTGTGTCAAGGGTTTCCTCCCTGCAAAGGTGTAGATGTTGCAGGACTGAAAGTTTAACCTGCAGTTCCTCCTCCTTTTCCCCACTTCCCCTTCCTCCAAATGGTCTACAGAGGATACACCGTAGCATCAGTATGAGTTTCCACCCCTAGCCAAAAATGATGATGTACCCAGAGATTCCTCATCAACTTATAAAGTTTTCTATTTGTAATTTTACTACCAGTGAGTTGCCCTTGAACTACAGAGAGTGTGGTAAAATGGACATGTTTAAGAGGGGTGATGTTTTACTTTGTACAAATTGTACAAGAACTGTCCTAAACTCCTGCTGCATGTGTGGAAAATCTTGCAAGTCTTCTGGAGAAGGGGGAAGATCCCAGAACAGTGGAGAGTGACTGAAGCAGTGTGGATCATGAAGGAGGGGAACTCCACCCAGATAGACCAGTTCCATATCATCTCCCCGCTGTGTGTCGAGGCAAAGATCTTCTTGAGTGCCGTTTCCAATCAGTTGTACACCTACCTGGCCAAGAACAGCTACATTGACACATCAGTCAAGGAGGGCGGCATTTCAGGGATGCCAGGCTGTCTGGAGCACACAAGTGTTGTGACACAGCTTATCAGGGAGGCCAGAGAGAACAACGGTAATCTGGCAGTGTTGTAGCTAGCTAGCAAATGCATATGGCTTCATCCCACACAAGCTGGTGCAGCTCACACTGACCAAACATCACGTCCCAAACAGAATCAGAAACATCATCGCTGATCACTACAGCAACTTCAGGATGAGGGTCTATTTGGGAGCAATTACATCAAGCTGTCACAGGGTGGAAATTAGCATCATCACAGGGTGAACTATCTCTGTGACGCTGTCCTCCCATGAACATGCTCACAAAGTCTGCTGAACTGGAGTGCAGAGGGCCCAGGAACAAATTCTGCTCAACAGCAACCACCCATTCATGGATCACAGAATCAGTCCCAGGCTGCTGGTGGATTCTGCAGGGGCTTGATAAGTTGATAGAATGGGCCCAGAGGCGTTTCAAACCAGCCAAATCAAGATCCATGGTGCTGAGTAAGGAAAGGTGGAGGACAAATTCTGGTTTGACATCGCAGGCGCAGCCATTCCAACCATCACAGAGAAGCCAGTCAAGAGCTTAGGCAAGATTTTTGACAGCTCTCTGAGGGAAACGTCATCCATCCAGTGGACCCGCACTGAGTTGGATGGCTGGCCGAAATCCCCAGACAAGTCTGGCCTACCTGGTAAGTTCAAAGCCTGGGTCTATCAGCATGGCATTCTTGCTAGAATCCTGTGGCCCCTCCTTGTCTATGCAGTTCTGATCTTGATAGTCAAGACCTTATAGAGGAGAGTCAGCAACCACCTCAGGGGATGACTGGGGCTGCCAAAGATCCTGAGCAGCATCACACTCTACGGACACCACCACAACAACAGCTGCTGAAGTTCCCAAATCACATTGTAGCCATCACCCTGAGACCAGACATTGTCCTTGTGTCTGAGTCCATTAAGCAAGCTGTGCTGCTGGAGCTGACAGTCCCATGGGAAGATTGCTTGGAAGAGGCCTTTGAAGGGAAGCTCTCCAAGTATGCAAGACTGGTCAGCAACTGTCAGAAGGCTGGATGGAGAGCAAGGTGTCTCCAAGTGGAGGTATGATGCAGAGGATTTTCAGCCTGTTCTTTGGCCAGAGGCTTCAGTCACTTGGGCATCAAGGGAAAGAGGAAGAGGGGAGCCATCCGCAGTACCACTGATGCGGCAGAGAGAGATTCAAGATGGCCGTGGCTCAAAGAGGGGAGCCATGGAGTCATAATTAGCTAGCTATCTGGGCACCAGCTGGCGTTTTGTCAGCCCTGGCTGAATCATGTGGAGGAGGGCGTGTGATGTTGAAAGACCTGAAACACCCAATCATTCCAGGAACAGCACTGAAAATGTGTTCATTGCATCAGCAGATGTATGTACTCAGTACTTCTGGACAACTGGCAAACAATGTTAAAAGTAAGTGCTAAACATGCAGATTTTCATATAATTTCCATTTATCAGTTCTAATGCGTTTGTTGGTTGTTTCCATAGTTTGTTTACTCTGTCCAGTGGATAAGTTGGTAAACCTGTTGCACAATCCCCTTGCTTTCTGTCTTTTTCACACAGAAATAATGCACCTGGCTATGGGAGCCATCCAGCTCAAACTTGCAGACTCCACCATGCAGTCGGGTCAAATTGAGGTCGGATAATGTTCAAACCACAAACAAACTACTCCAGAATTTGGGACCCTTTAGAGGAAGTAGCCTCATGATTGTTTTGGTCCACACACAAGTACAATTGATAAACCAATAAAACTAAAGTGGGCAAATGAACCAGAGTCCAGTTGTTTGAAAACACCAAGACCAGTTTTCTCTATCCAAACTCTGGCAAAAAAGGGTCCATAATTCTCAGCTCCATTTGAAGGAGACTGGGATGTGACCCCCTAGTTGACCAATACAATGTAATCCATCTTGACTTTGAAAGTGGCAGCCCTGAAATGTAATACAGCTTAACGATCAACTGTGGTACAATAAATCACACAGTATAGGTGTGCATTCTCAGGCGTTGTGTGCTACAAAACAATGGAAAATATTTGTTTCTTGCAGAAACTGATTTTTTTTTCATATTCTGTACTGTGTTTGTCACCCCAACAAACACCATATATTTGAGCGGAAACTGAGAGGAGTAGGCACAAAAATTAAAGAGAGGCAGCATTAAAGTACAACTAACTATGCAAAGAGAGACATTATAACAGAGGAGGCCAGATAGAGTAATGCAAAACATAAAAAGGGAATACTGTATGAAAGGAAGGCTGGAAAAGAATAGTGTAATAAGAGAAGAACAAGCCAGCGGAGACTCCTCTGGGATGTTACAATAATATGCGAGGAATGGCCAGTTATTCAACGCAAGGACAAGACAATTCAAGATGCTAAACCACAGTGAGAAAGAAAGACAGAAGGGGACACCAGACTTGGGAAATTTAAGATGTCCATTCAACATTTTGAGACGATTTAGAGAAGAGTCGAGACAAAGTTGGATGAAATTGTGTAGCAGCTGTACAGAGACTTTGCAGCTGTGACCTCTTTCCTCACCCATGTCCTCTATCTCTGGATGATCATTCTGAATGTGTTGTGTAATGCAATCATAGCGTTACAATATGATTTCCACACATCGGCATAAAACCTCACTTATTCTGCCCACATTTCTCAACTTGATGTTCGCTCTCAGCTTTTCCCTCACTACTCTCCCACTGTCTCTTTGGACTATTCATACTACCTCCAGTCTTGCACTCAAACTGAAACTTTCCCAGAGATTTCTACACTTTGCTTTCTCTGTCCCGTCTTTTTCTTTCAATTTCAACTTTAAGCTTTACAACTTTCTTTCTCTCTAATCCTAATTTCTTCTATGGTTTCTTTCTATCCTTTCAATTTTGTTCCTCTTTTCTTCTCTTCCCAGTTCAGGATCACTCCAAACATGCAAAAACTGCAAGTTGTATTTTCATGAATAGTAAGGGTCATTGTCTGCATCCTCTTTTCTAAATCCCAGTGGAGAAGTTTGCTGCAGTCAAGACAGACAAATTCCTACATGAATTCATAACATACGCTGCATATGCTGTACGACAAGAAGCTTTTACACCTTCTGCATAAGGCCACCACCAGGGAAAGGTTTAATGTAGATAGGCTCTTTTCCAAGCTCAGGGTTTTATTGTCCCTGTCAACAGCATACTGGAAATAATTGTTGCAATTACCATGGCGACCAACCTGTGTGATTCGCTTTTAATGGCAAATCACTATTTAAAACCTGTCTATTTAACCATAAGAATGTTTGTGTATTTTTATGTCAAGCCACAGTGAGCAGTTAAGTCGCACAGTAACCAGATAATAGCTTTAAACTGGGATTTCCAGCCTCATCATCTCACATCACAGCATTGCAGTAGCAGATGTGGTTTGGAGATGGTGACCACAGGGATGTGTTTTGAGTTTGGGGGACCAAACTCCCCTCCAGGAGGGATAAAAGATGAAGAATGTATGTATATAAAGGATTAAGCTTTTGGGGGAAAAGCTATTACTACTACTACCATGTTTTGGACAGACTTAGAATGTCAAAGTGTGAAATTCTTGTATTAGATGAAAGAATCACAGAGCACTAATAGAAGCCACCAACCAGTGGAAGTATTAAATCTGGTAGTTAACAGTTTCATTTTGTTTCAGTTCAGTGGATAGCTGCAGTTTTAATGTAACATAACTATCTCACTACATAAGTTTGATATGACTATGATTACTTCATTATTACAGCACAATGCCGTGATGCTTGTTGTTTTCCTTTCCTCTGCTATGAGGCCTGAAGTTGATTGTTCCTTTGTGGTACAAACTTTGCAAAAACTCTGTTGCCAAAAGCTCTAGGTTCAAGTTCAACACATAAATATATTGTCAACGATTTCACGGGAAATGAAAAATGCATTCAAAGTGTGAAATTGCTGCCGCCAAGTAGTGTATCAGGTGACCTTTTCACCTCTCCACCTTTGCCTGACATCGCTATCCAACAAACATGTCCATATATGGAAGTAATGGGTTTAGGGGGAGATAAATGGAAAGACAGAAAGATTCACCTCATTGGAGGAATAACTAGTTGTATATGCAGGAAGAGAGATAAGCAGAAAGCAGGCCTTTAATTGGTAACATATGTGGGATACCCTCACTAAAGGTGAATGCCGTGCTTCAGTCAGGATGAGCTGCATGCACATCCTTTTAAATCACATGACCTATTCATACTGTATGACAGGAACATATCTGATGAGTCTTGAATCTGTGTGTCAGCCAACACCACCAACAAATTCCCCAGTCAAACAGTAGGACAAAATGCAACAGATGGGTCGTTATACTAATGCGTATCCAAATAAGACATGCCCCGTAACTGATCGTCTACTAGTGTGGAGCAAATGCTCAATAAAAAACAGTGTTAAAGCCAAATGATGACAACAAAAAAACTCCCTCTAACACCTTGAAAATGCGCCTACGCTCCACAGATTTCGTGAGAGATGAGAAAATCCACATGGCCTTGGTAGGAGAGCCTGCACTCCCCTTTGGCCACAGCTCAATTGACTTGATTTATCAGCTGACTGATTTATCTGTTTTACTGTTGTAACAGTTGAGCTCATGTCATTTCAGAGGAAATGATGACACCCAGTGTGCTGTTTTTCATTACTGTCATAATTGGATGACTTTGTGAGCAAATTGCTTTAGAATGTGAACTACACATTAACTGTCAACAACAAACCGAGTAGTTTCTCCAGTCCTTGTTCCTCAAAGGCATCTCTGTTGCTCATCTTTTCTGTCTGAACCGTATCATTTTTGAATAACTCAAATCCACTGTCAGACCTACCTTCTGCTGCTCATAGCATTTCTTTCTGTTTGAAGTTTCTTTCTTTCTTTCTTTCTTTTCATTGACTAAAACACAAGTCATCATAAGCTGGAGGTGGGCAGATGTTGAACTTTTTTCAAAGTGCTCTACAGTTTGTATTGCTGTTTGTATTGAAATTTTAATAGTGATTATCCACAAAATGTATGTTATTTTAAAATAAACAGCATATAAAATAATGTGACTCAAGTCAGCACTCAGTGAGAGGACCTTGCTGCAACCAAATGAAAAACTATGAAATGTGAAATAGCTGATGTAAATTACATTTCATACATTTCATGAAATATAATGCTACAGAAAAACAAAGAATTGTTTTATTAGATTGGGGAATTGGTAAAGAAAATAAAGAAGTAAATGAGATCAGACGATTTATTATATGTTATACAAAACCCTGTTTTTAATGTCATCATGGATTTTTGGAAACACTGATATATATAGTATGTTTTTCTCTCTCTTGGAAGGTTTGAAGATTGTTTTCAGTTCTGTTTAACTGCATGATATTGACTTGTCTCCATCTTCCATATGTGTAATATTTATTTTAAAATATGACACATATATAGGAGAAGTCATGCTGTTATTCAAAAGAAATTCAGGGACTTGCCGAGCGAGATTCCTGAAAACATGATAGGAAGTTACAACCCCGGAGATAAGAGACAGATGAGTGATTGGGCAAAATAGAGACATTAGGTTTCCATTTACAAAGCAGTCACTGTTTACTGCTTTGTAAATGGAAACCTAATGGTTGAACAACAGAAAGTTCAACCAGAATGGAGGAAAAAGGATAAACAGACCGTCATAAAGAAAACTCAGCCTGAATATTCCATCTGACAAACAAAACACAAATGCCTAGTTGACAACAACAGACAGCACTCCAACATGTGGAAATGCACAAACTTTGAATGTAGCGCAGGCTTTCACCAACCAAGTAACACCTGGAAGTACAGAACAAAGCAGTTGCTAAGGAAAATAACTCATGGACAGATGACGAGAAGTCCTCTTGCTTTAAATGGTGTTGAGGACTTGAACCGGACAACCACATTGCAACTGAGCCAGTGAGGGGCGCCTCTGGCATGCACAGGAGTGAAGAATCAACTGATAATAACAGGAAGGACAGTGATGAGCAAGCAAGAGAGAGGAAGAGCGCAAGAGCGAGAAAAAGAGTGGTCTCTTGACTCGGCATATTACACAAAATAGTCTGTATCACAGAAGAATCACTTCAATAAAACCCTTGGACACATAAACACTTTCCAGACATTGAAACTTTAGGCTACTGGAGACTTTCCAGACACTTACGCCATGTGACCTAATTCCTGCAGATCACATACTCCAACTGTGTAAAACCTATAGGCCAATATTCTGCATAGCATCAACATCAACTGCAGCGAGATCTACTGCTTAAATGAGCATGGATAAGTAATGAGGGTACACTGGATGATGTAATTTAGCAACCAAGACATAGATATGATAGTATGAAAATGAAGTGGTACAGGCTTTTTTTTATAATGATAATCATTTTACACCTTCTTTAACATCTACTGAATTGTCATTGTAGTGTGGTCTGATAGCTGGAAACAGAAAAACATCTGCCCTGTTAAAAGGATAACACAAGCAAGGGCTGCAACTAATGACTATTTTCATTAGCAATTAATCTATCAATTATTTTCTTGATCACCATTTCCGAAAGACCAAGACGCAACCTTAAGTGTTTGTTTTGTCCAAACCAACAACCCAAAGATATTCAATTAACTATCATAGAGGACTAAAGAAACCAGAAAATATTCACGTTTAAGAGGCTGGAATCAGAACATTTTAGTAGTATTCTTAAAAAACGATTGACCAATCGATTAATCAGCTAATCACAGCAGCTCTACACTTAGCCCATTGTGACTTTACAGGTCCTTTTCTGCATGCACAATCAATATTAAAGGACACCAAGTTCTTCTTAAACACAACTTGGATAAACTGAATCCATGACTGAGACAACAGTAACATTGCAGGTTGTTTGAGTAGTTCATTGTCTCCTTTAATGACATTTCTAGGTAGATCAGCTGAGAGCAGGGTTGCATCCATGAGGCCAAAAGGTCCTAAATTTAAGGGACCATTAATGGGACAACCATTGTCATTTTTGACATAACCTTTGTTCATACTAGTAAGAACAGAGTTTACAACTTGGGATTTCTGAAACCATCTTTGTCTGCCTCACTTCATGCTGCGTGGGTAGTCGGTCTCTTTTGTTGGACCTCCCTCCTCTGGCTGAAAGTAAGCCATGCCCAGATAAATCACTCCCACAGACTGGTAAACCTGCACACTGGGGCCGCAGACTGGAGAGGAGCGGACTGAACGGGAAGATCAAGAACGCGGCATTAATTAAGAGTTGCACTGGAGCCGACTTCTCTCCGTCTCTGGTGAAATAAACTTTGCACAAGGAGAACCTGTAGTAACTGCGCCGAGTGGCTCGCATTATGTCCGGCAGCACTATAGCCAGGGTGCTGGTTGCGCTCTGTATCGGGAGCGCGGTGAACTGCATGCCCCAAGGGAAGAACAGGAATCGGCGACAGTCGCAGCCGCATCACGTCTCCTCAGTATCTCAGGGTATGTTTGTTTTATCCAAAGTTATAAATAAAAGTGCTTTCATACTGCAGGAAACGGTTTCCAAACCGGGGTCCGGGGCACAATAAAGGTCACTGAGGGGCTTCAGGGTGATTCACAGTAAATGAGAAAATGTCTATTGAAAAGTTAATTGCCACTTTTTGTTGTTGCCATGGGATGCAATGTAATATTATAGCCTGCAGTCTATCTATAGTAGACTGTAAAACGTTTGGAAACATCATAGTTGAGGTGATTCATTGTGTAACCGACTTATAAACATCACAAAATGATAATCATAGTTTGTTCAAGTAATCTCGGATTTTAGAGTGACTGCTGGTTTAGTTTCCATCCCAACAATTTTTCTGTTCTCCTCAGTTTCATCTGTGTGAATACTAAGGATCAAAGCCTCACAGGAAAAAAAGGGAGGAGAGAAAAAAAACATTTGGCTTCCATTTGAAACTTAAATAACGAATAGAATAAAAGTTGGGTGGAAAAGAGATGTTCATGGTATGTGAAGTAATGAGATGTGAACAAAGAACATGCCTGGTGGGGGGGGAAAGTGGATATTATTCTCCACTCTGTGCAAATGATTTATTACTCAGCCTGGGGACCCTTTGAAGTCAAGTTAACAATTTCACAGACTAGAGTGAAGTCCTGTCCTACAATAAAATGTTGATTTCAAATTAGCGTTCACTTGGAATTATTTTTGCTTTTGTCTTTTAAAACCATGATACTGGCTGGTGTGTTTTGTAGTTAGAGTTAGACCATTTTCCAGTAGCTGCGTTTGTTTTTCCAGTTTGAAAAAGGACTTGGTAACCAGGTACGGTGCTTGTGGGTGTGTATGGGTGGAGAGTGTTTTTTTTCCCCTCTCACATTTTCCCTATGTGTTTTGGTGTAGGAACAAGGGGAGTGGGTGCTTTTTCATTTGGTCTCCTGCTGCTTTATTCTAGCTTGTACCAAACTTTCTGCATTAAAAAAACTGCTCTCCTTTTCTCCTGTCAGATGGCTGTTTAGAGAACGGTCATTTCTATGGCCTTAATGACCAGTGGGAACGCCCATACTTGGGTAGCACTCTGATCTGTACCTGCCATGGAGTTGCTGGTATCAAGTGTAAAAGCAAACCTGAAGGTTAGTTTGTGTGTAGTGATTTAATGTAATAAAGAACCTCCTCTGTATCTTTTCCAACATCTGTCCCTCTTCCTTAAACAAAACAACACATAGCATTTTCTTTTTTTGTTTTCTCTCTGAAGCCGAGGAGAAATGCTATGATAAGATCAACCAGCAGTACTACACTGTGGGAGAAACCTACGAGAGACCCAAGGACGGCATGATCTGGGACTGTACCTGTATTGGATCTGGGAGGGGCAAGATCAGCTGCACCATTGCCAGTAAGTTAGTGTGTTCGTGTGCCTTCTCTAGGAGGAGCTGCCCTGCTGGCTGCTGCTATTAACTGTTCCAACCCCAGACCACACATCCTAGCTCATGTGTTTCTGGATATCCGCTAGTCTACCAGACTGATGCCAGTAAACTGGTTAATCTCCATATTCTCCATGGCTGATTAACAACTGGTGGTGTGCAGCTGTGAGTGGTTAAATAATGGGAGAAATGTCTGAGTGAGTTTCTTTGTCTTCTTTTGCTTTCTTTCCCTAAACTCATCATTTTTTTTTCTTCTGTCAACCCAGATCGCTGTCATGAGGGAGGGGCTTCATATAAGATAGGTGACACCTGGCAGAGACCCCATGAAACAGGAGGCTACATGTTGGAGTGTGTCTGTCTGGGTAACGGCAAGGGAGAGTGGACCTGCAAGCCTGTCTGTGAGTCATTCAAACAGCCACTCTCTCACAAACCACTGTATCTGCCTGCTTGAGTCACCGGCTGAAAATTCAGGATGATGAATTATTCATCATTCATATTTTGTAGGGTTAAGTGTCTTTGGTATACAATGGTTGATTAGTAAACATATAAGTAAAAGTGATTCAGCAAGTGTTCGTTTTCTGCAGCTGAGCGTTGCTATGACAACGCGGCAGGAACATCCTATGTTGTTGGGGAGACGTGGGAGAAGCCATACCAAGGATGGATGGTGGTGGACTGCACCTGTCTAGGAGAAGGAAGTGGCCGCATCACGTGTACTTCTAGAAGTATGAAACCCTTTGTATATTTATTTTTTTTGTATCGATCTGTCACCTCCTTATAATTTATTTTTCTATATTCCCTTTTTGTTGAATAATCTTGTCTGTGCCACTCTACCTGCATGAGAGATCCAGGTACTTCATTTTCAAAAGCCAGCTTTGAAAAGTCCTTGTAATTCTTTTTTTTTTTTTTTACAGCTTTTTTTTTCTTGTCTCTTTGCATTCGTTCGTCTTCAAGATTTTCTTTTTGTATCACATGACCATTGTCAGTTTCAACCATCATCACGCTGTCAAATCCCTTAATTATCCTTTTTCTTTTATTGTTTATCTTGTAAACACACATATGTAATTTTACTTGTCAAGAGCAGACAGTGAAAACTGGGTCAGAGACAGCCACACAAGCAGAAAATTAAATTAATTACTGCTGAAACATGGCAACAAGTCACATGCGTCTACACACATCAGTATCAGTATAATCCCCCTCATTGAATGCCACACATATATACTCTCTAGCCTTACTGGTCTAAAGGCAAAGTGTTGCTGATTTGTTGCAGGACTTTAACAGGCTGTGGGGGGAAATGTTTGCAAGTTGTGTTTCTAATTAGAACCATTACTTACATCCTTGATGGGACAGGCTGATGTAACAGATGAAAATGAATACATTTGCCTGTTGGCTTGTTGTCACATGCAAAGCTTCAGGGTGGCCTTTTTTTGTGGACATCATAAATACATTGTTATCATGCTTGTCTTCAACAACTTATCGACATAGTCGCACAGACACTGATAACAGCTAGTGGCCAGAAAGAAGAACTTTGTTTTCTGATCGCTTTCTAATGAATTCATCTCATTCTCTTCGCTTCTAGATCGCTGCAACGACCAGGATACTCTGTCCTCCTATCGTATTGGAGATACCTGGACCAAGAACGATGCCCGAGGCAACCTGCTCCAGTGTCTGTGCACAGGGAACGGCCGAGGGGAGTGGAAGTGTGAGCGACACGCTTCACTTCACACCACTGGCCTGGGTGAGAACTGATAACGTCCTTGTCCTGCTGTCTGTGTGGAGAGAAGAATGTATACCAGAGACAGATGCTGTGAGGCGGGGGGGATGTGAAGTGCCATGTGTTGAAGTGAGAAAGATGTGTCTTGTAACTCATGATCATGACCGCATGAGAAGGAGAGACAGGGCACAGGGGAATGAAGAGTGGAAAGTTAGTGGGGAAAAATGTGATTGAAGTGGCTTGAAGTGATTATTGGGTAGAAGACAGAAACATATGCTCATAGTGACTCAGGGACAGTCAAAAAAAAAAACTCAAATGGAAAGCATATTTTTTTTGTGAATGGGACATTATCATTGATAACCCAGTGCAGGCCTCTTGCAGTCAGAATGAAAGCAAGGCATTATTTTAAGCAAAGAAATTTTCCATTTATACTTGCATATTCAAAGATGCTCTGTGTTGTTTTAATCAGTAATTTTTCATCTTGGAAGTTTTTATGTGTCTCTTGGATATTATTGCTATCCCTGACCTGATTCCAATGTTCCATTTCAGGCACTGGCTCTCGTGTAGTCACTAACATCCAGCCTGCGGTCTACCAACCATCCACTGTGACTGAGCAACCTCAGGATGGACCCTGTCGGACAGATACAGGACTGTCATACTTTGTCGGCCATCGCTGGATTAAGAACCAGGGAACCAAGCAGATGATCTGTACCTGTCTGGGCAATGGAATCAGCTGTGAACAATGGGGTAAGAGATTTTCTTTTGTCTTAAGTGTCCCAGAGTACCGGTAATTACTGATGCAAACTTGTCTTCAACAATGGCCATAATTGACAAAAATGTACCTGTATGTTGTCATATGTCTTGTAGTATTTGCTGTATTTGTGTGTGTTCCTGTCTTCTTCCAGATGGACCAGCTCCAGTATACGGTGGCAACTCTGGCGGTCAGCCCTGTGTGTTCCCCTTCGTCTACAAGGGGAAGACCTACCACTCTTGCACCTCTGATGGACGAAGTGACGGACAGCTCTGGTGTTCCATCTCCTCTGACTTTGATGCAGAAGAGAAATATTCCTTCTGTACAGAGAAGAATGGTGAGCCGAGAATTTGAGTCAGTTGTGGCTCATTAATATTATTTCTGGTATTTCTGGTCAAACTACAAACTAAAACTCTTGGCTATTGTGGGGTTAATATTCTCTCTGAATACTGATTTTTTTTGTTTGTATTATTTTGATGTTGGGAATGATAGAGAGTGGGCTACTGTTTAGAGAGATAAACAGAGTAATGAGTCTTTCATCAATAAACAGTCCAGCTGTTCTCCTTATGTCACAATTTTCAGATTGGTAATGCTAGCTAACAGCTACCTCTGAAAAGAAATACCTAACTTGTTAATGTTATATGAGTGTAAATGACCAACAGCCTGTTGATAGCAAATCTCCCATTTCAACTTTTAATTATGTCCTATCATATCATTGGGATGTGAGGAAGTTTCTCCTGCCTGTCTGTATCATTATTACACCAGTCATTAGTCAGATATAAAAACCTTTTAGTTTTAGTGTCAGACCTCACTTACCAGCAGTTTATATGATTATTTATCAAAATTATTGAGCAAGTATACCACTAATGTAATAGCCTACTCAGTGTGTGCTAAAGTTTTCCTATAGAAAACAAGCTAAATTTACCAAGCAGTTGGTTTTTCTTTAACTGAATGGTTTGATAAAGAGAATCATGGTGGGAACACAACAACAAGCAACTGCATGACATTTTACATTTGTTATTATGCTTAGTACAAACTTATCTTGTTAAATACAAAGTAAATCTCTTCTATAGGCATGGGGTTTATACGTATTTGAATACTGATCTTGTTTGGGTTTTTTTTTTCAATAGCGATTGTGGCAACACGAGGCGGTAATTCCAATGGTGCTCTGTGCCAGTTCCCCTTCCTCTACAATGGCCGAAACTACACCGACTGCACTGCAGATGGCCGTAGAGACGGCATGAAATGGTGTGGCACCACAACAAACTATGATGAGGAACAACGTTTTGGGTTCTGTCCCATGGCTGGTAAGTGCGTGTGTGTGTGTGTGTGATGGAGAGAAGGGGAGGGAAGGGGACAAAGAATCCAAATGTTGGGTCTTGAGGTGCTGTTTGAAGTTTTTTAGTCCACACTGTTTTATATTAAATTCAAGATGCCATTCAAATGTCTATTTGGAACAAAAGAAGAACTTTTAAAAGTCTTTTTTTGGCGCATCCATTTTTAAATCGTTTGTTTGCAAGCTTCTCAGAAATGGACAGTGAGATCATAGAACAACCAAATGTCACCAGGCCAAATGTGGATCCACTCAGCAGTTTACTCGCCATGGGGACAACTAATGTGATTAGCACAGCTAATTGCAAAGTCCCTCCCAGTTTTAGTTCAAATGTATCTCTGCCCAGTCTAAATCAAGGAGATGACATGGCCTTTGTATTAAGACTGTTCTTTGACAATGAAAAGATTTGATGGGTGACTTAATTTAATTTGCATAAAAGCTATTATCAAAGTGATGTTAAAAGGGAGACAGGTCTGATGGCACAGACAAAATCTAATTTACAGTTCTTACACCTTTTATTTACAGCGTAGCCAAATTGAAGTCACTTGCCTTGCAAGAAGTGTGTTGTGTTGAATTGGTGTCAATTAGGTCTCTATGAGTAACAAAAGGGGCTGAAGCCAGTGAAACACTAGGGGGTCATTGACACTGCACTAACGTCTGTGAAGGAGTAATGAAATGGTAATGATGATGCCAACAGGCTGTAAAATGAGGGGTGCAATCTCTGAAAATCTAGAGGACTTCTGTAGATATCAGAGCTAATGCATGTTGAGGTCTTAGTAGTCTAATTTAGAAACCACAAATTTATGTCGGCAAAGCCTCTTAATGCAAACAAGGCTGAGTGGTCACAAAAATGCAAGTCTTTGACATTATTGTGAAAGTCTTCAAAGAGGAATCCAAGCTAGAAAATGCCTTTAAACATAGTTTTAGAGAAACACTAAAGTTTATCCCAGGCATTGCATGAATGTTGTTGCCGAATAGTGTGTAGATAATCTGAGTGTAGTTAGATGTAGTGACAGACACTACAACACAATATCCACAAACAGGAAGGAAGGGAAGCACCGATTTATACAAGGAAAAAAAAATCTTCTGAGTACTGCCAAACTCTCTGTTAGACTTCAAAGTAAACAGATGGAAGATGGAAAAATCTGTTTGGCAGCAGACTGTAAAATCTGGAAACATCTACATGACTTATCTGAGTCTTTGAAAAGTGGAGTACTTTATTTTATCTCTTAGTTGCTTTGCAGAGTGGCAAAACAGATCGAGTATGCTCTAAGTAATTCAACTGTTTGAATCTTGTTGAAGTCTGAAGTCAGTGAGTTTAAATATGTGCAGATGTTTTGAGTTGACATGATCACATGTAGTACAATAAGCCTACAGAACAGCAATTGTCATGCTTTTTATGATAAACTTGGTGAATGCATAGCAAGCATTGGGATAATGCATTGTGCGAATTTTACAGGTTTTTTAAGGCTGTAATTTTCTTCAGGATTCTTTATGTGTCTTCTTAGGTCCTGGGACCCACCTTTGGGCCAACACCCAGTTGTTAAAAACACCCTGTAAAGGTTTAAAGAGGGAAAAGAGCGTTCATGCCTTTGTCAGAGCAGGTTGTCTGTGGTAAACCAGTCCAGCAGTCAGTGCACCAGGGGGTCTTTGATATTGACATTAATGACTTCACAAGGATTGTCAATACAAACATGGTGGTTGAGATGTTAATGGTGATGTTTAAACTTCTCCTCCACCTGTGGTAATCTTCTGCAATGGTTGTTGGAAAGGCTAATCTGGTGTCTGCCATGTGTTCTTGGGATGGTAGAGAAGCAGTCTACTACCATCAGCCCAAATCCAGGTTCACCTCCCTTATGCAAACTGAACCATTTACATTATTAGATCCACTACTAAAAAAACCTCAAACCATGACTATAATTATGTGTATTTCAAAATCAGGGGGGAAGTTTCTATTTTGCACCTAAAAAGCTCTTTCTCAAATTCAGCCACATATATCAGCATCATATCTTTTAGTTCATCTCCTCTGTATCTCAGTTTGAGTGATAATCTGTTTTTCTTGGAGTGAATTGTTGAGGCCCCCACAGTTGTCGGCTGATATGTCTAAACAAGCCAGTTAAGTTTTAAATGGCTGCTTTCAGAGATTTAAATGTAGATTGATTTTTGGGGTTTTCACAACAAGGTTGAGTTCGGGCCAAATTCACTCAGGCCCAAGATAACCCTTTGTAACTGGAACAGATTAAAGCAAGTTTAAAAACTTTCTGTTTCTAGAAAACAGACTGATTTCAAATTGTAAAAAAAAACACCAGATCGCCCTTAAGCTGTAGGGCGGGGTGAAAGCACATCCAGACACAGCCTCCAATAATTTCATCACAAGTGGTCAAGAACATTGGACACAAGCCATACTGGGCACAAGAGAAGGACTATATAGTAATTAAAGGGAAAACTCACTTTGAAACAGAAATCACATGTGTTTTTCACTTAATGTTGGGCTGTAATACTTTTTCACATTTATTTTTAGAAAGAAATGAACACAATAAACATTTAAGGGAAGAAATGATTTACCCATATTTTAAATGTTCTATTAAATTATGTTCATACCTTTTTATCAATGGAAAATATATGTCCTCAGCTGTGTATGTGAATGTTAAGTGAAAGAGTTTCATGCTGAAAAAACTATTCTAGGGATGACATGAATCTCAGCAGCCTTTGCTGTGATAATTCAAAAGTCTAAATTAGGTTTAGCCCTTGACTTGACCAATTCATATCTTAAACTGGTACTTGATTGTCCCACACTGTGTCCTAAACATCTTTAGTGTCATGTTGCACAGCTACCAAACAGAATCCAAAAGATCTTTACTTCCAGGAACCAGATGGCCTGGCTCTGGTCCAAACTCTGCCTGTCAGAAAATCCCTGGCTGGGCTCCAAGACAGAGGATTTGCCATCTATCTCCTCCTCCTCCTCCTCCTTTTTATATGTAGCCTATATACATGGGCATGCATGCATATCAGTTTTGTCTACTCCTCTACCTGCTCTACAGCGCCTCCATTAGAGCAATATCAGTTATTTAATCTGCAACTTTCTGCACTTTCTTTCCGTGCAGACTCTCGGACATGGATGCAGGTCTCTGCTTGTCCCACTCAACTACATAAACTTTCTACCTTTCCTGATAACAACTACTCACTCTTTTAATTAATGGAGAACACATGGTGAACACACACAATCATTCCGCAACACAGAGGCACAAGACAGCTGTTTCTGTCTTTCAATCCAGGGAAATTTTCCCTCCTATCGACACAGATGTTCAGTGGTGGTTGTATCCTCTACAGCCTTGTAAGTGTAGGGTAGAATGAGTGATCTCTATGGGGGATCATTCATTATAGCGTGTGTGTGTGTCTGCTTTTATCTTGATGCTGGTATGCATAGGCGTATACAATGTGTTATGATGTGTGCATCTGATCATTTTGGGTGGTGAAAATTTGTGTTTTCAACTTAAGTTTT
This sequence comes from Thunnus thynnus, assembly GCF_963924715.1. NCBI lineage: Eukaryota > Metazoa > Chordata > Actinopteri > Scombriformes > Scombridae > Thunnus > Thunnus thynnus. Next base: position 11,118,907 of record NC_089527.1, read on the forward strand.
CAAGTTTTCCCCCAAAAGTCCAAACTTTTCTGAAAAATCCAGCATTTCAGCATAATTAAACACTGAAACAGGAGTAAATCAGGATCCCGACTTGCTGGTTTACACTCTTGTAATCGGCTTTGCCTTGTGTGTTCTAGCCCATGAAGAAGTATGTACAACTAACGAAGGGGTGATGTACCGCATTGGAGACCAGTGGGACAAACGCCACGATGTTTTGGGTCACATGATGCGGTGTACCTGTGTCGGCAATGGGCGAGGAGAATGGAGCTGCGTTGCCTACTCCCAGCTTAAAGGTATGTGTGTGTGTGAGTGAGAGAGAGAGAGAGAGAATGGGTTATAAAGAGGAAGAATAATTGATTGAGAGTTGATGTGGTGGTAGTTTTTGTGTCTGTGAATGGTGTAATAATTAGAGAGTAATATGAGACTTGTCTGACTGAAGAGGTGAAAGGTCATGTGTGATATAATCACTCAACTGCCAAAAGGTTAAAGATGAGCCCTTTATGGGGCTTCAGTTGCACCTGCACCACACAGACACACCCAACACTCCCATTTTTCCCAGGTTTCTCCCGTTTTTTCACTCCCTCTCCTGCTGTGATCCCGTTTTGTTGTTTCTCCTCGGAAACTCTCGTAATTTGCATGACCCTCAACCTTTATTATGAATAATCGTCAGACACATGGATCCATAGGTTTTGTATGTTTGACATCACTGGATTTTCTATTAAACATAGTCTACACACACAATCCACACACGACATACAATTTTAACTCATCTGTCACCACAACCTGATTCCAGGGGCGTGTGCACAGCTGCTCTCTGTGCAGGCAGTCTGTCCTCCGTCCTCCTCCCTCTACGGCTGATGTCATTCACTGCCTGCAGGTACAGCTGGCAGAGAGGAGGGGCTGGTTTGTCTCAGCCAGCAACTAAGTTCACAAGAATTTGCCAAATTTTAAGATACGTGGCAAACTCAGATAAACAGTTACATACAGCTACATACAGATAGCTTTTGTGTTATTAGCTTAACCTGTGGGCAAAGCAGTTGAAAATATCGCTTTTCTACATGTTTATGCTTGTTGAACAGGTGGTTTGATAAGGTACTTCTTAGCTTTTTAGTTGTGACAGTTTTGTTGCACTTACAGTAATGAGCGCTGTTTTCATGAACTTGAGTAAAATGTTATCTTTCACTTCATCTAACTCTTCATCCCACCCCCCCACCCCCCCACCCCCTGCCGTGCCAAAAAAACCTCCCGTATTTTGAAACCTTAATGTTGGCAGGTATGCACACAGACAGTGTTCAGCAGAACAGATGTGCAAAAGCAGTGACATACTTAAAAAAGAAGTTTCATTTTGCCTTTGCCCCTCCATGTCTTTGCATATCTTTCTATATCTGTATTTTTTTTTCTCTGTCTGTTGTAGACCAGTGTATTGTGGATGGTCTGACCTACGAGGTGAACCAAACCTTCACCAAGCAACATGAAGAAGGCTACACAATGAACTGCACCTGCTTCGGACAGGGGCGTGGCCGCTGGAAGTGTGATGCCATTGGTGGGTTTACCGTGTTACAGATTTATGTCTTACCATTTTTGTCAGTGTTTCCTCAGTCTTGACTAATTCGTAACATACGTATATTTGATTGAATAGTCCAAACTTGTGAATGTTTTTCTTTCTACTTGGACTTTAAGAGAAAGAGAGAGAGCAAGAGAAAGTAACTGTCCAATATTGACTAATCCCCACTCAAGCTATATATTTGACAATTGGTTTGATAGTTCACTATATTTATGTGTTTGCGTCACTTTCACTCTGTAAAAGATATATGCACACTGCAGTCCCTGACATGTAAAAAATGATATTTAAGGGTAACAGCATTTTTGTTAGCTCCAAAACTCTTGCCAGCAGAACCTGTTGCATTACCTGGTTTTTCTGTGACTCTGCCCTCAGACCAGTGCCAGGAGCCAGAGACGCGAGCTTTCTATCAGATCGGAGAGTCTTGGGATAAAGTCATCAATGGAATCATGTACAAGTGCTATTGCTATGGCAACGGCGTTGGAGAACTCAGCTGCGAGCCCCAGCAGTCCTACCCTGGTAAGATGATAAATATACATTGGGATCGGATGATGTGAGGGTGTCAGGGCGTGTTAGGCTATGATGAGCAACGTTGCAAATCAATCATCAAGACAGCTTTATGGCAGTATTGGATTTTTATATGATTTTTGCATTAATGTGATGATGGAGCTGAATTTATCAGGTATGTGTTCATTCTTTATTTGTATTTAATTCGCTGGATTAGTCAAAAACAGATACTCGTGTCAGGTTATTACCTATAAAAAGCCTCTGATTTGATTTTCCATTCATGAATAGATGTTTAAACCTCAGTGAGGATGTGTTTAGTACCACGCTACCACTGATGGTAAAATGCGCTAACTTCACAAATGATTGTGAAGAATGAACAATGAAAAATGTTTGTCTAAGTCACCTTTTAAAATGAGGCTCTTGACTTTGATGTGAAACAGACAGAGATGGGAGGGGGTGTGATTTCCTCTTTTACAAATACACCCCAACTCTGAGCCTTTGTTCTTGCTAGCATGTGGTACATCGCCTGTGCCGTTACCACAGCTGTACCAAACACTACAGTGCAAGTGTGTGTGTACATCCCCCCCCACCACCCCTCTCTCTCTCTCTCACACACACACACACACACAACTTTAAAGCCTGTTAAACATCAGTTTTCCATTTTGTGGATTTTAGCAATCACTTCAGATTTAACCTTGTCATGTCTTAGAGTTTTATACTCTGTTTAGCCTTTAGCTAGGATCATTGAGTCAAGCTTCATTACACAACATTATGTAGCCATGATGGTCATGTTACCTCATTCTTACTGACTTGAAACCAAGCTTTGCTAGACAGACTCACTGCACACCAACATTTTACAGCAAAATCTGTCTTACAGTTTTGTTTTGACTTTAAGTTACCTCCTATGTTGGTCTGTCTCCCTTCTGGGCCTTTTGTTTACGTGTCTGTTGTCAGCCCCCTTTGTCATTACAGTCAACAAAAATGCTACCCAGTGAGCAATTTGTTCAAACTTTTAGGCACTTTTCTCTCTGGAATTTGAAGTTAGGATTAGATATAATACTCATCCTGTTAAGTTGTAGCTTTTTGTAGTTCTCTGTAGCTTTTCTTGGTTCCTTGTTATGGCATCCCCGAATAAACCATTAAGTTGCTATTTCCCTATAATTCTTCATAAAGATAGCGGTGCACATGTATAATGGGCTTTTGAGGTATGCCTTTGCTATTTTGAGGAACCTTAAAATCTCCCACAACATGCATAAATATATTAGTACATCTCCAGGAGAGGCTGTGAAGCTGCGCTAGTGGAAACAGACCTTAAGGTTTGACAAGTCTTACGTAAAGGAACATTTGATTTCTTACTCATTTGCTGTGTGTTAAGCAGGTTGACGAGAGATTCAAAATGTAGGGCACTATTCAGCTGTAAGTGGCTATAATAGCAACCAGCTGCGAACTTGCTACGTGTGTGTACGTGTGTGTGTGTGTGTGTGTGTGTGTGTGTGTGCGCTTGTGTGCCTAGGCATACAAAATACAGCATGCTAACATTTAAGGACAGCAAGAGGCAGATCCAGACTCCAAGTCAGTTAGCTTACTGAGTAAAACACCATAAAAGGTAAAAATGGAAAACCCAAGTGCAGGCCTTTTTTAAAAGGTTTTCGTGAGTCTCAGATTCAGCCCCGTATTGATAAGATCTTTTTTATAAGTGTTGTTTTCTTTTCTGCAATCTGCGTTTATCTCTCCTTGTCTGCGATGTAGTTTAATCTTTTGGGGCTTTTCTTATTGTTAGGAAGATTCCCTCCACATCACCTCCTTGTACTGTCGTCCTTATCACCACTTTGCGGTGTATCTGTCTGAATCAAGTATAAATGTTGTGTCTATGTGTTCAAAGTAAAGGTGAATGTATGCATGCATGTGCGCGCTTGTAAGTTACACACAGTCATATGTAGTTCTGGGAGAATGTGTGTGTGTGTTCATGTAGTATATATTCACTGCAAGTGCGCATCCGTTTTCATGCACGTCCCACATCTGATTCTATGTAACCCTTACCCCCGCTAGTGGCCTGTGGGTCTGTAATAGCCAGTAATTGGTCCCAGATTGTTTTTGAGGTTTGTGTATCTGCTAGCAACTTCTGGTTAACCGAGCCACTTGCTCAGAAACTTTGATTACAGGTCTGCTATTTGGAAAAGTGGTTAGAAAACCTCACTTCTTTATAGAAGCTACCAGTTTCTATCAGCATAGCTTATGTCAGGGGTCTGCTCACCACATGACTTATGTTTACATTAAAGATGACTTGATACCCTTTTTTTCATTTCCGAAACAAGAACAGATACTGCAGTGTTGAGCTTGTTCTTCCTTTGTATCTAACCTGCTAAACCAATATTCATTGGTACACCACTTTTTGCAGGGTAAAAATATCAAGTCTATCCAGTGGGCTGTCAGATGTCGTAATGACACAAAATACACATTTGATTACACACGTTTTTCTCAGTCTTGTTCATTGCCTCCAACAATGTTTGTTGTTTCAGCGTACGAAACGTCTTCACATGTCGATTCATTTAGGCCAAACAAATATTTCCATGATGTTTCAGGTTATATTTAACAAAAGGTCATATCAGATTGTAAATAAATGTTTTGTCAAGATAGCATTTTTATTATCATGTTTGATTCACATTTTTAAAGATTTCCTTATCTTCCTTATTTCCTTATCAGATTTTTGGTTGTTCTGATAATAAACTGATTTTTGGAGTAGTGTCCAAAGTACACAAATCTGAACTGAGGTTAGAGAATTGAAATTGAAGGACGGATGTTATGTCTGTCAAAGAAAACTATGAGAGAATTAAGGGCATTAATACAGGGAGCTTTTATTGAAGATTATTGATAGATTTTCATTGCATAGTTATTTTGCTATTTGTGCAATTTGTGTAATAGTTTGTGTAATAGTTGCAAAAGAGCAGGAAAGGTGACGTGGAGAAGGTTTAAAAAGCAGAGAGAGTAGACTAAAAGCCTTCTCCCCTCCATTTGCTGAAATCTGGGCTGGAATCTCACAAGGGTGTGCTAGTTTTTCCTCACTCTGTCTGTGTTCTGCTGCACACTCGCTGCGAAAGAGTGTTATGTAAGACTCGAGATTTATTTCTCAGATTGTAGAAGAGTCTGTGTGTAGCCATGTTAGATGTTGTTTCTTCTTATCATGGTAAGATTTAATTAAGATATTTGATATTTACAACATTGGAAATTAATCTTCCTGTTTATTATAATCTGTGCCCACAATCATGTTTTGATGATGTGTTCACTCTTTAACAGACAGTGAAACTTGTGGTCTGATCTGATCTGCCTTGTTCCTTATATCTACCACCTCTGTTGTCTCACCCAGGTGGTCATCGTCCTGTCCAAGTAATCATAACAGAATCTGGAAACCAACCCAACTCCCACCCTATTCAGTGGAATGCCCCATCCTCTGCTCACATCACCCAGTACATCCTCAAATGGAAAGTGGTGAGTTTACTAATTGAGCATCAAAGCTATAGCGATGCTAAACTGAATAACCCTCCCTGAGGTCATTTTCTAACATCCCATCATCACATTTTACAGAAAAATACTCAAACCCCATGGAGGGAGGTGTTGATCCCTGGTCATCTTAACTCCTACACCATCTCTGGTCTGAAGCCGGGCATTACCTATGAGGGTCAGCTGATCAGTGTGCTGCGATATGGACGTCGAGAGATCACACGCTTTGACTTCACCACCAATTATGGATCACGTGAGTTGAGAGAGTCAACAGTGTTTGCTTAGTTGCCACAACACTGTTAAACCGACAGTCTTAACTGTGTCCTGTTTATTTTACTACACTTTCCATGGAAGACAGTTTAGATGTGGGTGATTTTTTTTATTCTGCATGTCACTGTTTAATGTTTGTCTAATCCTATCCAACTTTCCATCATGTGCGATGTACAAAATATGAGGATGATATTGAAAAGTGCCTTTTTATTTATGTTAAAATGAATCTTTATTTGACCAGGAGGTCCTCACTGAAATTTAAAATCTATCTCTCCTGTGCGTCTTGGCCAGTGTTGCCAATTCTGATGTCAGAAGCAGCAAGTAGCCAACTTTCAAATTTTCCATCTCTTTCTTTCTCTGTCCCTCCTGTAGTGGCTACATCACAAGGCGAGACCACCCCACCTCCACCTGTGGTTGACACCTCAGAGTCCGTGACAGAAATTACCTCCAGCAGCTTTGTCATCTCCTGGGTTTCCGCCTCTGACACAGTCTCTGGTTTTAGAGTCGAATATGAGCTTAATGAGCTGGGACAGAGCACTGGACAACCCATTGTACTTGGCAAGTGCAGATGCACACACATATATAGTTTAGCTTTGTATTAGAGTAGTGGCAAAAATATTCTGTGTTATAATTTGGCTTCCAATAGTTGAGGTGCACTTAAGTTGAAGAAAGATAATCACCCTCATTTATCAGATTTTCACTTTTATTTAACTAATGCATAAATGTTAAATATATGTGTTTTCTCCTATCAGACCTGCCACGTACAGCTACCTCAGTGAACATTAATGAGCTTCTACCTGGGAGGAAGTACACTGTTAATGTCTATGAGGTTATAGAAGGTGGAGAGGACAACCTCATTCTTTCTACTTCACAAACCACTGGTGAGTACACAAAAACACGTGCTTTCTGTAATTTCATATTCCCCTCTCTCCTCTCTGGTATTCTCTCTCATATAAGGCAAAAAAATTACTGCTGCTAGACTGAAATACTGTTTTGGACCTAAAAACAGCCTAATGAACGTGGGCCAGTGATTATAAAATCAAATGATCCAGTAAAAATGAAGAGGTTTTTTTTAATTTTATTTTCCTTCCCTTACTTACTCTCCATTTATTCCATAGCACCTGATGCGCCTGCTGACCACGAAGTGGAGGAGGTGGGAGAAACTTCAATAATGATTAGCTGGGACAAACCACTGGCTCCCATCACTGGTATGTGATAGCAAGCAGAGCTGAGAGTATTACGAGTCCCAGCCAAAATCTATCACCACTCTGTTGCTAAATTGAGCCCCTGCCTGTGCATCTGTTTACTACTGTTATGGTTTCTTCCTCCATGCAGGCTATCGTGTCGTCTACACACCATCATTGGAAGGTGAAAGCACAGAGCTGACTCTCCCTGATACAGCCACGTCCGTGACTCTGAGTGACCTTCGTCCTGGGAAATTGTACAACATCAGTATCTACGCTGTGGAGGACAGCCTGGAGAGTGAGCCTATCTTTGTACAGGTCAACACATCTGGAGATCCACTGCCAGGTAAATGACTGAGATGTGTGCAACAAAAAGGTTGCTTTTACTGAGAGTGTATGTTTGTGAGTCTGTGTGAGAGAGAACAAGACAGAGACAGAGTGATAAAGAAAGAGCTTGTCCAGAAGGAAAAGTGTTTGGACTAGTTGAATGGATTTCTGGAGGAACAATCTATTATATATACAGTATGTCTAATTTTTCTTTTAAGCCCACACTTGTTTCCATGTGTGTTTAGGGTTTTGTTCCAAACCTCTTTTTCTTGTTTTAATCTTCACCACCAGCTCAAGTCTTGGTCTGTGTACTTTTGCAGCCTCTAGAAAACCACTGTTCTGTTATTGGCTTATATTTTCCAAAATGTTGTCTTGGCCTAAGTAGAAAAAGTGGCTTCCAAGAGACCACAATACATTTCTTGAAAGAAAACACTTGGCACTTTGGTCTAATCATTTTCATAGTATCTGGAGGGGTTGTGGGTGCTTTCAAAGATGCAGAGATTAATCAGTAATGGGAAATCCTGTCCGTTTTTATTCTGGTAGCACCAGGAGTGGTGTGCAGTGACCAAGAAACTGCCTATTTGGTGATTTTGACCCTTTAAAATCATCACTGGATCATGTGCTCTGTTCACTGAATCATGTGAATTTGACTTGTTACTCTTGTCATAAGGCCACCCTCCTGAATAAACTTGCGAATCATCTTGTGGCCCATTTAGCGATTTTTGAAGTTTCAAATTCTCAATAGTAGAAGAGTTTTCCATTGGAAAGTGAAGTCATTGAGTTCACAGCTGTTGCGCCCTTATTCTGCTCGACTGGAGTTATGTAAAACTTCTCAGTCTGCCAGGTCCAACATGCTGTTGGCCCAGTTGCGCAGATGCTGGAAATGTGTATATGTGAGTGTGTGTGCTTGTTTGTGCAGCGTGCGTGATGGAATAAAGATACATGACCTAGTTGAGAGTGTGTGTGCTGCCATCTTTGGACAGACAAGTGAATCTCCCTCCGCTGTAGCAGATGCACAAATGGCAAAAGGACAAAGTCTGAAATCTGGTCTGAGTCATTTGTAATGACAAAAGGTTCACGCACAGTCCAGACATCTCCATTCATCCAGTCATCTCAATGACGAACTTTTGCTTTTTGATTTATTTTTTATTCCCCTCTCCCTCTCCATACTGTTGTCTCATTTTGCCTTTTGCCTCCATAAGCCAAATAAGTCTTCTTTCTTTTCTCTGGACTCTGCTTTATGAAGGTATTTTTATATGTCCTACCATCCAGTCTATCCAAAATATGAAGCAGTGTAAAGGTTTGCCACCTTCAGAAATTCTGTTAATGTGGTCATGCACCTGATATAATTATGTGTATATAAACCAGTGTATGCTTTGATTGGAATACATCAGAGAGCAAAAATGGAAGAAAAGTATTGACCGACATTCAAGAGCTGTGTTTAAATATGTTTAAATCTCCTGTGATATAAAAACACATCAGTGAGATACTGATACTAAACATAGTTCTCACAGTATCTAAACAGTATGCTCTAATCTAAGCTTACATTTTGTATTGTGGCGAGCTGCGGTTGATTTTCTTCATGCATTCTCCAACTTTATTTCTAACAGCTGCATAAGATTTATTCCAGCTATTCTAGCTATTCACAGTTGGGATTTAGACTAACTCAGCACTAAGCTAAATCTACACAGATGCATGTTTCCTTAAGTCAGAACAAGTGAAAGACATTAAAGGACCAGTGTGTAGAATTTAGTGGCATCTAGCAGAACAGACTTGGCAGAAATGGAATATAATATTCTTAAGTTTTTAATTGGTGTATAATCACCTGAAAATAAGAATCATTGTGTTTTCGTTTGCTTAGAATGAGTCCTTTATATCTACATAGAGAGCGGGTACTCGTCCATGGAGTCCGCCATATTGCACCGCCATGTTTCTACAGTAGCCCAGAATGGATAAACCAAACACTAGCTCTAGAGAGGGCCCGTAGTGTTTTTTTGAAGGTTTCACGGCCACCATAGGTTCTCCTACACGCTTGGAAGTAGGGGGGGTGTGTGTAGTAGTGCAGTGTAAATCCTACACACTACACCTTTTTAATACACATACATTATGTGTACCCTAGCATGAACCATGAGAAGCATTTTTAGCAAATGTGTCGGGTGCACTGCTTCCTTTTGAAACATGTACATGAATGTTTGTGCTGAACAGCTACTTAACAATGTGAGCAAATGTTGGTAATGTTCTTTCATCTATATGGACATTAAATAATTAACATTTGCATATGAATTTTCTTTTTCCTGTCCACAGAGGAAGTGACTTCTCCTACAGATCTGCAGTTCTATGAGGTTTCAGATAAGAAAATCGTTCTGACGTGGACCGGCCCAACCAGCGAAGTCTCAGGTTACCGAGTCACAGTGGTCCCTGTGGATGAGTCTGGTACCCCCCAGAGAGAGATGACTCTGCCTGTCAGTCAAAACTCCTACATTGAAGTGACACACCTACAGCCTGGAACACTTTACCGCTTCAGTGTCTACACCATTCACCATGGAGAGGAAAGTCTACCACTTATTGGGGAGCAAACCACTAGTGAGTATGACAAATACCCTCAAGCCTACAGGGAAATGACTACAGTATAAACGTACAAAATTAGTTTTTATGTAGAATGTCATGTTTACAGACTTCAAACTTGCCTGACTGATAGGTGGATCCATCTCAGTGAACATCTCAATCATTTTGCTACCTTTGTTATAATTTTGTGATGGTGCAGTTTTGATGAAGGAATTTCTTGTTGATATCTGAGCTGTACTGTCAGGGCATCAAACCTGGAACACAAACAATGAGCAAACATGGACACTGTGAAAATGATGATGTGAATTTGGGTTTATCACATAACTTTGACAAAACTTGATGAATCTTAAGTTGATTTTCATACCTACATATATTTACAATGAACTGAAACTACAATTATGTGGAACAAAGGACAGTGATGTGGAAATGTATGGTGTGCTATGAAAATAGTTGTCTGTAATAATGAGCTAAGACATGCAAAACCATTGCGATGGTCCTCAAAACCTTAATGTTTCCCTCATTTTTTAACAATGTGTTTATTGATGTCTCTCTTTTCAGAGCCTGATGCTCCCACAGATATCCATTTCATCAACGTGACTGATGACAGTGCCGTGATGCTGTGGTTTGCCCCCCGTGCCAAAATCAGTGGCTACCGTCTCTTCCTCACTGTTGAGGGCTCTAACCCTAAGCAGCTGCGCCTGCCTGGCCGCCTTTCTCAATACACCCTCCTCAACCTGAAGCCTGATACGAAGTACACTGCTACACTGCATGCAGAGCAAGACAATACACTGAGTGCAGGAGAGACTGCGGTGTTTATAACTAGTGAGTGTCTGAGTCCTTAACAAATGAGTACAAAGCACTGTGGTCACTGTGCATTGGCTTAAGGGATAATGTATTTGTTTGACAAAGTGAGATTTTTCTGGAAAGTTGGAAAGATACAGTTCAGGGGAAATAGAGGTGTGATCTTGTGAATGCAAACACCCACATATACGTGTACACAGGATCTTCTTGCATGTCATGACACAAAAACTGATCCTAACACACTTTGTGTTCTGTGTGTTTGTAGACCCACCAATGGGTAATGCTCCACATTTCAGCACTGATGTGACTGACACCTCCATTATAATCTCCTGGACTCCAGTACCGCGCATTGGATATAAGGTACACAACATACAAAGTTAAGATGTGAGGAGGAAATGTATAATATGCTCACTGTTCATGATTTTTTTGTAATATTCTGCAACCCATACATTCATAAAGCTGACTGTGGAGAAAGAATGGTTTCTTTCTCTTAAAATCAGCAACAGGATTGTGTGTTTGCTCTTACACGCAAATGATTTCCTTACGGTTGCTATTTAAAGCACATCCCAGTTACTCTTGCGTCAGGATAAGCCCCTTTGGAGTTAGCTGACATTGGAACTACAAACCTCAGGGATAGATCTGATTGGTCAGAATATGTCACACTAGAGATGAGAATGTTCTGCTGGCTTCCATGTTCTTGGGAAAACATTGACCTCTGACCTTTACCTCCTGTATCCCTTCTTCTCTGACTTTGTACATTAATCTCAGTTGACAGTGCGTCCCAGTGAGGGCGGAGAAGCCCCTAGAGATGTGACCTCTGACTCAGGAAGTATATACGTTTCTGGTCTGACTCCGGGAGTGGAGTACACCTACAGCGTTCAGCCAATCGTTAACGGCCATGAGCAGGGAACCCCAATCACACGCCGTGTTGTTACACGTAAGTATAAACCAATAAATATTCACTGTCACCTTTTATTCTCTTTTTTTGCTTTTAGCTTCTCTGTTCCTCCTCCTTTTGTTTTTATTCGTCTCCTTCTCCTCTGACTCCTCTCTTTCTTCTTCCTCTCCAGCTCTGTCTCCTCCTACTGATCTCAACCTGGAGTCCAACCCAGGCACTGGAGAGCTCACTGTCCAATGGAGCGGAGCCAGTACACCAGGTACACACACACACACCTGCATACCTAGATGCGCATGAAAAAGAAATCAGTAGGTGACGCTGACCACAATGTGAATAATCAATCTGTGCATCTCCATATGTAAATTTGTTTGGAGGTTGATTGATTGCTTTTCTTTTGTTCATTGATTTATCCATCTGTCAGCGAGGCACAGTCTCTCAATATGTTGCTAATCTGATTTTATCAAACAGCTCTTTTAAAAATTTCATTGAAATACTAAAGTGAAAATGTCATTCTGTTTAGCACCTCATCTTTTCTCATGATGCATCCACTTCTGTTTCTTTCTCTTGCCCCCTACTCCACATCTACCTTCCCCTCTGTCTCTCTCTCTCTATTTTCCAACTCCCTCCCTCCAAGATATCACTGGCTACAGAGTAACATGCACTCCCACCAATGGGCAGCAAGGAAACAGTCTGGAGGAGTTTGTGGAGGCAGGGGAGAACTCCTGCACCCTGGACAACCTCAGTCCAGGAGTAGAGTACAATGTCAGTGTTGTGACTGTTAAGGATGATATGGAGAGCTCTCCCATATCAACTATCATTACACCAGGTGAGTTTGAGAGATAAAGTGTGTATATTAGACACGTGAAAGTCAAATGAACCATAATTTCAGAGATTTTCATGCAACTCTGCAAAATGCTGACATAGAGGACCATGTGGAGATACATTAGATATTTGCATTGTGAGTTCAAAATGTTTTTTGTGAATTTCTGTTAACAGTAGAAGCAACATTTTTAACACTATAAAACACATATAACACTATATGTTGAAAGTTAATATGTTTAAATAGCACATCAGCTTTCAACATTTAACTGATACTAGCTCAGTTTTCTCAGCATTGCTGCTCTAACCTGTGAGAAACAGTACCAGGACTGTTTGCAACACTAATGCTTAATTTTCTGGGTATATATTAAGATTTTTCAATGGAGATGCTTCATTGAATAACAGTTGAAACCTCACCAGATGGGAATATATATCAGGAAAAAACAGCAATAGCATTATCTCTTCCATTAGTGTGATATGTTGAATATCTCACTATACTGGAAGTGGACAGTTTTCGCTGCTCGTCTTGACCACTGCTTCTACTTTTTTGTCCGTCTTTTTGTCTGTTGGTTTCCCCTTTCTGGCCCTTGTGTTCAACCACTTCCCTTTCCTCCCGCCTTTGCCTCTTGTTTGTTTGGTGTTTCTGCTGTCTTCTCTATTTCTTTCCACTCCCCCCAATCCTTGCTCCACCTACACAGGAGTCCCACGGTTGACCGACCTCAGCTTCGATGACGTGAGTGACACCACTATCAGCCTCAACTGGTCACCGCTCAACACCACAGCCATCACTGGTTATAGGATCACGGTGGTGGCAGCCGGCGAGAGCGTGCCCATCTTTGAAGACTTTGTGCAGCCAACGACTGGTCATTATACGGTCTACGGGCTGGAACCTGGTATCGACTATGACATTAGCGTGATCACTGTGACGGAGAATGGCGAGAGCGAACCTACCACCATCACACAACAGACTTGTAAGTTCCTCTGTTATGAATATCACTAACAAAACACACTTTTTAAGTACCAAAATGGCATGTTCTTTAGATGTGATCTGAGTTGCCTGTCAGGGAGTCACAATTACAAATCATATTGTGTGTGTTGAGATTAAATAATGTAATAAGGTTCTTATTAACCCTATGACACGGCTCTTCAAAGCAAATCTTAAAAGTTGCTGATTTAATTGCACTGCATGCTGTGTTGTCAGTTTAATAATCTTCTGTCTGTGTGTGTGTGCACGTGTGCACCATCTGGTTTTAGTTGAGGGGCTTTATCATACTGAGGCTCATTTTGCCCCCCAATGCAAACGCTGCTTGTTCTTTCACTTTTACAGTATCGTAAAACTTCAAACAGCGATTTAGACTGACACGAACACATAAAAAAACAGACTTTTCCCTTAAAAAGATGACAGTATGAACACTTTTTTTCTTTTATTTATATCATTTTCTTTTTTCTCTCTTTATTTGCTTTACTCTTGCAACCTCATTCTTTTATAGAATGATTACATTTCTCTAATCACCTTTTACTTGAGCAACAACAAATCTGTAAATCTACCATGACCTTTATGAATACATCCTGAATCAAGCTACTGCATTTTTTTCAATAGCTGTACCAGCCCCCACAAATCTGGGCTTTGGCCAGGTTGGACCAGACAGTATGGAAGTCACCTGGGTCTCCCCCCATGTCCCCAACAATGCTGACATCAACACCTTCCTCATTAGGTATGAGAATAAACATAAAATGCTCCAAAAGCTCAATATTGTTTATTTCTGACTCAGATGTTATCTTGAATACACATTGATTTTAATACACTCTTGTATAAAACACATAATGTAACAGACACAACACTTTGTTTTTCATCCCCTTATTATTCAGGTATCATCCCATTGACGATGAAGATGACATTACAGAAACCAGCTCAGGAACCAACAGCGTGGTGCTGAGGAGTAAGTTCTAGCAAAAACAGTGAATTCACAACAACACACTGACCAACAAAGTACTACATTTATATTTATATCTTCACTTTCCACAGATTTGCTGCCTAACACCGAGTATCTGGTGAGCGTGGTGTGTGTTTATGAGCAGAGGGAGAGCTCACCACTCGTTGGCACCCAGAAAACAGGTGAGTTTTACCTGATCTGATTTGACACCAGTAGTATATCAGTCCAAAAACAGGCACTGGAATCTTAAAGTAAATGAGATCCTTTGTCAATTTTTTTTCATTTTGCACTGTTTGTTAAAGATTTTTTCCCTAAACTTCATTCAACGTTTTCTTCCCTATATCTCCCTCCTTCTTCAGCTCTGGATTCACCAGTGGGCCTGCGTTTCTCTGAGATCTACACCAACTCCTTCACCATCCACTGGCTGGCTCCCCAGAGCAAAATCACAGGTTATCGTATGCGTTACCAGATGGTCAGCGGTGGGAGGTCCAAGGACGAGAGGCTGCCACCCTCAAGGAACCACTTCACTCTAACAGGACTCACTGCAGACACTGAGTACCTTGTCAACATCTATGCAGTGAGCGGGACACAAGAGAGCCTGCCGCTCACTGGGACACAGAAAACAAGTATGAAATCCTTCAGTCACTCATCATGTTTATATATAACATCAGTACTGTCTTGATTATAGTCATTGTAATGTTGTTAATGTGTTCTGTTTGTCTTTTCTCCAGTCTCCAATGCTCCCACAGACCTGGAGGTGCTAGACTCCTCCCCCACCAGCATCACTGTCCGCTGGGACTCCCCTCCTGTCACTGTGCGCTACTACAGGATCACTCATGGAGAGACAGGTGGGTAGTTATAGTTTTAAGAGCAGAATAAAATAAGCTATGGGATAACTTTCTATCAGTCCAGCCAACAGAAGAATAGGCTGCTATGGTTTGGTAGTTGAGCACCATGATGATAATTAAGCCTCAAGAGACTGATTTGATTTGCCAAGAAACACATTCCTTATTCCTTTTTTTTCTTTTTGTTGTTTATACAGTCTTATTTTTGTGTAAATTTTGTATTCAGGTATGGAAAGTATTTTATTCTTTCTGAAAGAAAATTATATCCATATTTTTTTTTTTTTCAAGGCAAGATTCCCATCACTTTATATGTTCACTAGTCTTTTGATTATTCAAATATTGGCTTCTCTAACATTTATCACATTGTCAACCCTTATCCAGGAGGTCACAGTAATCCTAAGGAGTTCACAGTGCCTGGCTCACAGTCCACTGCAACAATCAATAACCTGAAGCCAGGTACTGACTATACTATCACCGTCTACGCTGTAACTGGAAGAGGAGACAGCCCCGCATCCAGCACTCCGATCTATGTCACACACAGGACAAGTTCACAGAACCAAGGGAGAACAAGTAAGAAATCAAACCAAGTCAAGTATTTCCTCCCTCTGTTTCCACTCCTAGCGTTCTCCTCCTCATCTCTCCATCCTCTTCTCCTAGGTGTTGAGTCTCCCTCTGACATGGAAGTGATGAATGTGAATGATAACAGTGTCACCGTGAGGTGGAGCCCAGCGCAGGGCCCGATCAAGGGATACAGGGTGACTGGGGTCCCCAAAAATGGCCAGGGTCTGTCTTTCTCTGAAGTGGTGGCTCCAGGTATTGTATTTGACCAAAATCCTCAGTATGTTATGTTTTGTCTTTACTTCAGAGCTTGATAAGAAAGAAACATAAAAGTTTTTTTGATCCTGTTTTTCTAATTTATTGCTTCTCTTATCCAGATCAGACAGAGATTACTTTCTCAGGCCTGATGCCTACAGTAGAGTACACTGTGAGTGTTTATGCTCTGGGACAAGATGGAGAGAGCTCTCCACTGGTGGTGAATGCCTTAACAAGTAAGGGTTTACCATTTCTAGAGAGATATTTGCGAAATAGTGTTTCATTTTGTGTCCGTTTGGAAAAACAATCCCGTTCCTGTTCTTGAGTCAAGATTACTATGTCAACGTATATACATATTCACTTGATAGAATTTTCAGCATATATTTATTATATAATCTCTTTAAACCTCTCCCCCTATTTATCTCCGCTCTCCTCACCTTTTTAGATGTAGACCGTCCCAAGGACCTGACCTTCTCAGACATTGACTCCACCTCACTGCGGATCACCTGGGACAGTCCTGAGGGAATTGTTACATCTTACCGGGTCTTGTATTCAAGTTCAGAGGAGGGTGAGAGAGAGCTGCGCCCTGCTCCCCGAGGAGATGCAGAGTCCACTGTTATCTATGGTCTGCAACCAGGCACTGAATACACTGTGAAGGTCATTGCCCTGCATGATGACACGGCCAGCACACCACTGGTTGGAACACAAGCTACAGGTATGGAAGGAAATTAGTTTTCAATTAATATCTGGTAAATAATATGGCACATACAGTGTGACAAAGTTCAGAAACCCAATAGAAATGTTATTTTGGGCTGTAATGTATTAATATGTAAACTCTTTCTTTTGGTACTTGACAGTTTTTGATTAGTACAAAACAGTATTGAGGTTTGATACCTCAATACATCCTCAAAAGTTGCAGCAGCTATTATTTTTCTTGTTTCTCGGGGGTGCACATGGCACAGGTTGGAGCGGAACTAATTAATCATCTTCTTTTGCCTCAATCCTGCTAAAATGGAGCACTGCTTCCCTTCTCCAGTCTCTCTCTGACCATCTTGTATCTTTTCTTTCCTCCACCCAGCGATCTCACCCCCCACCAACCTCGAGTTCTCCCAGGTTGGCCCTACCTCTTTCACTATGCGCTGGGCCGTGCCCGGTCAAGAAAACCGACTATCTGGCCTGACCGGCCTCACGGGTTACCGTGTGGTGGTGAACCCTAAGAACAAGAGTGGACCGACCAAAGAGATTAACCTGGCCCCAGACACCACACAGGCACATATCTCTGGACTCATGGTGAGTGTGGTGGAGTACTTTTTTTTGGTTGTTGAAAAGAAGTTATAAGTCAATGAAAGTTTCATGTGTTAGTAGACAATCCTGAGGAAATGAGTATGAAAATCAACCCTAAATCATGCTTTTGACTGATAATACAACAAAGTGAACATAGTCCCTGCTTCACTGATGCATTATTAATATGAAAAATTAGTGCATACTTTGGAAAATGGTCAACAGACAGGTAAAGTATACATAATGTGTGTTTGCTGAATAAAAATGACCAAAAAACAAATAGGTATGATCCCGTTTAATTGTGTGAACTTAACACATTTAAGGAGATGGTGAGGAGGAAGCATGTGACATGCCTAGGTCTTTATTTTATTTTAAGTGGTAGGGAAACCGTTTGGATTTGTAACAAACATGCACAGATTTAGAGGCATGTGCACTTACTAATCCACTACCATTACTACCACTTTTAGACATAAAATAATACACATACATAAAGTAATCATAGATAAAGTTATGACTGTAGCTGCAGTCAGTATACTTACACTTAGTGCAAGTGTAGACTGCAAAACATTGCGACTGATTTGAAGTCCTTCTATTCCTTTTTTCCCCATTTCTCTTAGGTGGCAACTGTCTATGAGGTGCATGTTTATGCCTTGAAAAACTCGCTAACCAGCAGGCCACTCCAAGGAGAGGTCACCACACTGGAGAGTAAGTCTCTAGCTCCAACGTTATGACAGACAGTCTAACAAATAAGAATTGTGTTGTGCAAAAAGCCACTCGTGTTCATCCAGTGATTTAAAAATATATACCCTCTCTCCTCTCCTCTTCTCTCGTCCACCATCCCACCCCTTTTTTTCGTTACTCTCTCTCTCTCCCTCTCCCACCTCAAGATATCAGCCCCCCTCGCCGCGTACGTATCTCTGACGTTAACGACTCCTCCATCACTCTGACCTGGCGCTCTAAGACAGAAATCATCTCTGGCTTCCTGGTTGAGGTCACACCTATTTCCTCTACAGGCTATTTACCAATTCAGAGGACCATCAGCCCTGACTTGCGCTCATACACTATCACAGGTACACACATATGAGAATGTAAACACACAAAATATAAATTCACAGCTGTAAGAATAATCTAAAATCGCAAAGAAACGCTACACACACATCTGGGGTCCTTCATTTTCCTGTCTTCCTGTCTACATTTCAGGTCTGGAGCCCGGCACCAATTATAAGATCAACATGTATACACTGAAAGGAAATGGACGCAGCGCACCTCTCACACTCACCGCCTCCACAGGTAACCATTAACCATTGTCCTGAAGCTTCAGGCAAGAATTTTAAATTACTTTGAGTGTAACCCTTTGCACAGATGGTAAAAAAAATATTCAGCTTTTGAACTGGCAACAGCAATGGACTTCATCAGTGTGGAATACTCAAATGCATTCCAGTATTTAATTAGAAAAATCCAGTTGATTGGTGATTGATTGTACTACAACTTAATAAAGTCTGCTTCCAATTTTATAACAAACTGGCATTATTAAATTTTCCAGTTAACTAGAAGATGTAAATATCATTTTTTATTTGCCTTTTCATGATGCTAAATGGCCAAAATTAAATTAATACAAATCAGTGTTTTGGTAAGTTGCAGATGTTATGCTGTGCTTTGATACTAGGTGTAGTTAGTATGAGTGTGGTTACTGCTGATTATCTGAACATGTGACTGTATTTGATACATGTTTTTCTGCTTGTCTGTCTTTTCCAGCCAAACCAGTGGTCATCCCACCCACCAATATCCGCTTCACTTCCCTGAACGCTCACAGCATTTCTTTCACCTGGGAGCCATCCCGCAGCCCAGGGGTTACTGGGTATTATGTGACCTATGAGGAGGCTGGCGGTTTGCCCCGAGAAGTCACCCCCAGGCCCCACGCAGGCCAGAGCTATGCCGTTATCAATGGTGAGTGTGAAGCAAGAGATTTAACATGCATGCAAATACATTGATGAAAACATGTGACAAATGTTCATAATGTTTTATTATGAATTTGTTGTTTGTTTTTAGGTCTGAAACCAGGAACAGAATATGTCATTAAGATTGTTGCCCTGCAGAATGCTTTGAGAAGCACACCTCTAGTGGGCAAAGCCAGAACCCGTAAGTATGCCAGCCATCCATCTCCAAAGCAAGCTGCTATTAAGGCATGCCACAAAAATGTTGACAATAAAACCATTAAATCCAACATTATAGGCTGTTTTTATGTTACCCACTTTGAGGAATTGTTCCAAGAATTGCAACTTTGTGTTTAATTAGGTGAAGTAATCTCGCCTTTTTACTGGGTCTGATTATGCTTATTTGTTACGACTGATGTAATGGATAATTTGTCTCACAGACCTAGCACTTTTCATCAGATTTTCTTGTTCACATTCATTATCAAAAATACAGCCATAATAGCACTAATTATTTCTTTTTGCAAAAACATTGTAAAAGTAATGAGGATCAATTTGTACTTCTCCTGCAGTTTGAGTGCTGTGCTGTGCTGCCACCTGCTGGCTTTCTTCTTTAATTGCTGTGAAAGTAGAATTTCAGTATTTTTCATTGTCTCTTTAAATAGGAGCACAGTGAAACCAACCAACCATCTTGTTCTTTTTTCTGTGAAAAATGCAGCTAGTGGATGTGTGCTTTTGCTTTGCCTCGCTTGCTTCTAACAGCCAGCATACGTATGTTTCTTGTCCAATCAGAGCCATCGACAGATCATCAACTATTGGTCCCAGAGCTGCCTCAACTTCCTGTTCCTCACCGACCCAGCACTGACCACCTGGATGTTCCAGAGCCCTATGATGACAAGATGTAAGAACCTGTATAATCGTGCTGATTTCTGCAATTATTATTTAGGCTAGAGTCCAGCATGAAAAACACAAAAATTTATATTGAGTAAAATAGCACTTTTGACCTCAAGAAGACCATTTTTATCATGCTGTCCCCTGTTCATATTTCTCATCTTCTTTCTTTATCTGTCTGTGTGTCTAGCTCCACCAACCATGTCCATTTGGCTGGTACTGGTGGCCAGAACCAACCAGGCCAGCAGGGTCAGCACATTTACACAGAGTACCAGAGCCTTGGCCCTAATAACGGTCTTGGCCCCAATGGTGGACCAAAAGAAGGCCAGAGACCCACGCTTAGAGAACCCCTGGTCTACATTCCTGTAGCAGGCCCTGATGGAAACAGAGTACCCCTGGTGAAAGTGCGTGAGACTTTAAATTATCTGCTGTAAATCTGATGTACTTCATGGTATTGTTTCAATGAAGATCATTCACGACACTTTAGACATCCGCTTATCTTCTTCTCAAGTGACTTGACCGGTGAAAATCTGGTGAAAGGTCATTCATACTTGTGATAACTGTTAATTAAAAAAAATCTTAGGTAATGAACATGTTGATAGATTATAAGATGTATTAGTATCTTAAATTCAAGATTGCAGTTGAATCAGGAACAGGAACTACATACACTGAAATCAGTGTATGTAAGGAATAGCTGTAACTGTCTTTGTTTTTACAGTGGAAAAGACGTTGGAAGGTTAAGAAATGTGGTTTTAAAAGCGAGGTATAGACCAGTGTGAGCTTCAGTGCAAACCCATAAAACAAGTCACACAACTTTTAAGTATATTACAATGCAACTGACTCTTGCTCAGTGGTATTTTGACCTCACACTATCTGTATTCTGTATCTTTGATTTTATAGGTGAGCGATGGACATCTGCCAGGTCTTGCATTTGGTTTCCCTGACAATGAGACAGATTTCCCCCAAGAAGCACAGACAATCACAACCATCTCCTGGCAACCCATCCCTCAGACTTCAGAATATGAGGTTTCCTGTAATCCTATCACACACACAGAGGAAGGAAGCTTTCAGGTATACATACTTAAACATACACAGTCAGACACATGCATACTGTATTCACTTCTGGGAAGTTAACACCTCTTATTAACCATCTCTCCCTTCATATAGATGCGTCTTCCTGGCACCTCCAACAGCGCCACACTGATTGGCCTGACATCTGGAGCCTCCTATAATGTCATAGTGGAGGCCATGAGAGGCGGAGCTAAAGAGAAGGTTCTGGAGGAAGTCATAAACGTTGGCAATGCCGGTACAGTAATCCACACTGACTTTCTTCACATGAAGCTTAAGTGTGACATACATTCCTATAAAGAATGTGTATACACAAAGATCACTAAAAAGTTATCAGTATTACTAATTTAATAAATATTTCTTTAAAATCAAAATATAGAGCACATTATGTGTGTCCTCTTGTGTCAAAATAAGTCAGAACAAGGTAAACCACATCACCAGGTGCTATTCTTAACATATTTTTTTTCTTCCATCCCATAGTTCCAGGTGACATCCCCATTTCCACCAACCGGGATGTGTGTTATGACACATTCACACAGACCTACCATGAGGTGGGCTCAGAGTGGGAGCGCATGTCTGAGACAGGCTTCAAGCTGTGGTGCCGCTGCCTTGGCCTGGGCAGTGGCCATTTTAGGTGTGATTCATCCAGTGAGTGGCTTAATAACCCTTTCCCAGCATGCTTTGCAAACACCCAACGACACACCATGGAATTAGAAGTCAAATAATTCTATGTGATTTACTCAAGAGGAATTTATATAATGAAGAAATCACAGACGAGACTTAGTGCAGTTATATGGAACACAAAAATCTGTATTTTTCTGTATAATTTGATTGATTGATTGATTGTGTACAAATTGTTTATATGTTAGAGGGATTGTGTGTTATAAGAGGAGCCAAAATGGCATCATATCAGAATGCCAGTATGGTTTGGAGATTTTTAATAAATATATTATACATTATACACATTATAAATTCCTAAGCTTTAGTTCAAAAGCCATAGAATTGTAAAGTTCATATTCTATGTGCAGTAGTACGCAGTAATAAGATCACAACATGGGCAGCCTTTGTAATGATAACTAGATCATATACAGCAAATTGCTTTTTTCAACTTTTCTGATACTATTTCCTACACAGATACATCATAAAGATAAGAAAGAAAGATTCTGTACAATGTATTACAGGTTACAATCAACTCCATATTAACTGAAGCAGTTCTGCCTATAGTCTGCCCATGTTGGTGTCTCTGCTCTGTCCCTGTAAACTGTGCAAACATCACACTGAGAGGGCAGAAAACTAAGCTAAGCTAAGCTAACTCATTCTCAGTTATTTGTATTGTCCATACCGCTAACACGACAATATCAGAAACTGAGACTGAGACCATCATCAGCATAGGTTTGCATCCCTGCTGGGACAATGTGACGACACGAACTCACTCAGTCTTAATGAGGTGTTCATGTTTGAACTACAAATATATTTTGCACAATGAAGATGAATCCCTGTTCTTTGCACAACTTTAGATACTGTGTTTTATACTTGTTTTATAGAGACTGTGATATTATACTGTGGGAATAAGTATCTGTGAATTCCGTGAATCTTTCTCTGCAGTGTGAAGGAGGAAAGTTTAAACTTCTGAATTTTTGTTTGGCCCCTCTCTACGTTAACTAATGAACGTCCTCTCTTTCCTCCATACTCTCTTCGTCATTGCCATTTCACTCCGATCTACATCCTCTCTATCCTCTCTTTCCCTTTTACTTCCCCTCTCTCCTTCAGAGTGGTGTCATGACAACGGTAATAACTACCGCATCGGCGAGAAGTGGGATCGCCAAGCTGAGAACGGTCACATGATGAGCTGCACCTGTCTGGGCAATGGCAAGGGAGAATTTAAATGTGAACCCCGTAAGTATGGACCAGTACACACACACACAAAAGAAACACAACTACACTTACAAACATCATTCTGTTTAAATTTAGTACATCAAAAAATCATAAATTCACACTTTTAGTAAGTTGTAAGTAGTAGTAAATAGTTTTAAATAGTTTGTTATTAATTGATTTAAGTATGCATAAAATTACACATATATCGTTTTTCCTGGTTCACACATATCCTTGACACACATCAAAGTTACGCTAAAAAAACTAAAAATAATTAAGTGTGTTAAATCTTTGACAAGGATCCTTAATTATGTGAATTCAATTAGTAAACTCCAGCGCTGTTGATCTTTAATATGTAACTATCATCCACCAGATGAGTCGACATGTTATGATGATGGGAAAATGTACCAGGTTGGAAACCAATGGCAGAAGGAATACCTGGGTGCCATTTGTACCTGTACCTGTTACGGAGGACAACAGGTGGGATAACACTGTCTGTGTGTGTGTGTGTGTGTGTGTGTGTGTGTGTGTGTGTGTGTGTGTGTGTGTGTGTGTGTGTGTGTGTGTGTGCATGCAAATCTACCCTCTGCTGCTTCATGGATAATGTTAATACTACAGTTACATATTCTCTGATCGTATGTGTCTCTCTTTTATATTTTCAGTACCAATCAAAAGTCTGGACACACCTTCCCATTCACTTGAATGAGAAAGTGTATCCAAACCTTTGACTGGTACTGTATGTGTGCTTGTATTCAAGTGTTTTGCTACCCTCAGAGCTGCATGATGGAGACCTTGTTGTCAAACTGTGTTTTTTGTGTTTACACAAACCTTTCCCGCTCCCTCTTCAGGGCTGGCGTTGTGAGAACTGCAGAAGGCCGGGAGGATCGACCGATGTGGACGCTGACCTCCTTCAACCTGTTAGCCCAGATGTCTTTGACCGCTACAGAGAAAACGCTCTACGCAAACTGGTCAGTATCACTTTAGAAGCTTTACTACTATTTTTCTGCTCCACTATTTTCATTTTTATCACTCTTATAATCACCTACAAAAAATTTAAATTATGAATATAACAAACCATTAAATTATTATTAATATTTTAGTCACAAATGAATACATGATGTACATACAGTAGTCCAACAACTTAGACGTGAATTCAATGTGAATTTTCGTCCTTTCATCTCTCCTTAACCTTTAAATTCAACAATACCTGCTTTATCAAAATGTGTCACAGTTGGAAGCCATGTCACTGTATATTTCTATGGCTAGCATAGAGCATGACTGTATTTTAGTTCTCTACAAACTGTTTTCACCATTATCTACTCACCTTTATTTCATCAAAACTCAAAAACCACAGCAACTTCCCCTCCACAAATCCATTTCTGTCTTCCTCCAATCCATGGAAATGTCTCTGGGTTGTCATTTTGCAGATTAAAAGTAGTATGAAATGTTATATTACATTTGTTCTAAAAGTCAGTTTTCACCCAAGGGCTGGTTGTTTTGGTAGTCAAGCACTCCTTTAATTGTACAACCTAAATAACCATTTGAAATTACACAAAACAAGTTAGTTTTGTAGATCTGTTATTTCTCATAGATTTCCATCCAGTACAAGCTAATAAACTAAACATCTCCTCTTCTCTCTTTTCTTTTCCTCTATTCTTTTCTCGCCCTGCCCTTGCCTGCTCTCCAGAACATCCAGTGTCCAATTGAATGTTTGAGGCCGGAGTTGCTTGCAGACGCTATCAGCCCCTCAGAGTAGAGAAGAAAGGAGGACGAGTAAAGGAGGATGAAGAAGTGAGACCCCTTACAGCGTTGCCACCACTTCAAGAAGGACACCTCCTCTTGCTTTCATTAAAAGAAGGCACTTCAATCAGACCTGTGCCTTTTTTTTTAAAGGTTGTCCTCTCTGCAAATTTTAGTGCGTTAACAAGACTTTTCTACACCAAACCTCTGTGCCTTTTCAAAGATCCATCCAACTTTTTATGTTGGCTGTGTCTCTTTTTTTGACAGAAACAAGGATTTCTTCATCAAATTAACTTTTGACACAAATCTGCCAGAGCACAAATCCTGCTGCTTTATCACCTCAAACCTGCCTACTCCAAACACACTGTAGGCAACACATGCACACACACTCACACACACACATACACACCAGATGCAGTATTGTTGTGTATTCTTATATACTGTTGCATCGAGTCTTTTTTTTTTTATTTGTTCAAATTTTAAAAACATTCCATGACAATTCGCTTCTTTTGACCAAGACAATACACACCGCTCAAAACAGGACTTACAGGACTTCATATAATTGACCTATTTGTAGCCATATTTGTTGCATTTCCCCTTAAAATTTATTGTAATGAAATTCCAAAGTCCAAAGCCATACACTGTCGACCAAAGTTGTTGTCTCTATTGTTAAATACACACTCCAACATCCACAGCTCCAGTCTCAGCTTGAGTAACCTCGACAGACACGACAGTCACAGTCAGTTTTAAATAAAATGTGTCAGGACAGTTTTTTTTTTATCAACCTGCATCAGAATTCTTTGTAATGAAGGGGGTTACTGTCATAAAAGCTGTGCAGTAAGTGTCCTGTCTGTCTCCTTGTGGTCAGTATTCTGCTCTTGTGATGAGCAAAGCAGTTGGTCACTAGGATTTCTCTTCAAATGACAAGCACAACAGACTTTCCTTAAAGATAAGCACTGCTACTTTTGAGTTAATATTAAAACCCGTTGCCTCGTTATTATTACAGCGCAGGCTCTTGAAGTCACCATGTAAATGTTATTCGGTCATCTGTGGGTGTTATATAAGCACCTAACAAATCTAAAGCCAAAGTTGACTGACCAAAAAGTTAAACCTGTTCTCACAAAAATGTATTGGAAAATTCACCATTATTTTCAGGTGAGATGTATTTTAATTAACAAAATGTTTGTAATTTTTTTTTTTTTTTTTTAAATTTTTAATGAATTTCTTTTATTTATCCCTTTTTATTCAGGCATTTTGTTCAATGCTATTTTGGGGTGTACACTTTGTTTGATTAACTTGTTTTTTTATGGTTGGTGCCAAACTCTGAACTACTGTGGACTGAATCTTTTTAATAAACTGAACAAAATCCCAGCCAGTTTGTTGTTGTTGTTGTTGTTGGGGGAGAGTGAATATGTTAGGGTTTGGTCAAACCTGAATTGTTTATTATGTATTATTATGTAAATTAAGCTTTTGAATTAGCTTTCCAGTACCTTAGATGTAGATGTATCAGAATAATATGGAAAGTCAGGGCTTTAGACTTTAGACAGCGCAAAAAAGGAAATTCTAGCGGAAGTCTCATTCTACCCTGCAGAGTCTCCCATTGGTTTGTACAGAATTAAAAGGTGCAATATACGACATTCAGTCCCACTAGATGTCAGCAAACAACTATTTGCTATGTAAAGATATAGTGAAGTAATGGTGTCCTGAGCAGAAAATGAAGTCACACTCCCTCTGTGTGTGATATGTTATGTGCGTGTTAGTGCATGTGATTCCCTCCCCGTCCTCCCATGTCCATCTTCATCATGGTGGCCAGGTCACAAACTTTCTCATATTATACCTAAACAGTACACTAATATATGTTTCTGAAAACATTTGAGGTGAGAAATAGGCAATGCAGTAACATAATCTTGATCCATATGTCATCACCTTTTTTCCCAACTTTGAGTAAACAACACACACATTTGTTTTGGTCTGAGATGCTGGTGCTCTAGTGCAACATCTAATGGGGCTGAATGTCGTATCTTGCACCCTTAAAAGTTATTTAAAGGGGTGCTAGGTGAAATATTATATCAAGAAATTACCATGTTCACTGCAGAGTAATGACATGTCATCCAAAAAACTTATAAAACACTTATTTACATCCATTATACTGTAAATCAGTGGTAGCCAAATAGTGGCCCATGGGCCAAAGTGGGCCCTCTGACAAAGATAGTTTTCCTTTCTATTGATTACGTCAAATCTCTTACATGACTCTTCCTAAATCTTCGGTAGAAAATGATACACACAAGGCGCATGTAAATCTCGATGGATTTCACCTTGTAACATCTTATAAACCTACCAGATGAATAATAAAGGTACAAAACATAACTTGGCCAATCTGAACAGAATATATTTGTGTCAATAACAGCACTTTGCTTCAACCATAAATGAAGAAGGCCACTGTTTATTGTGTGTGGATAAATTATTAATTACATTTCTAGTCTTGTAGTGTAATGTTTAGTGTTAGTAAGTCTTTTTTTTGCCAAATGAGTATTAACATGCTGCTGTCACTTACTTGAGCCCTCACTTACTGATGGGAATTATGAAATCTGCCATCAGATACAACCCTAAAACTGTTATATACATCAAACTATTTAGAACAGAACATATTAGGCTTTGTTTTTACCACACCTATATGTAGGCCCCCCAACAGTGCAGTGCTGAAAAAAACTGGCCCATGGTTGAACCTAATTGCTGATCCGTGCTGTAAAAGATGTGGGGTTGCATATTGCTGACTGTGCGGCTTCGCCTGTGGCAATGACGCTTTTATTCCAAAGAAACCAGAGTGGAAGTGGTGACTACGAGAAGGCGGGTAAAGCAGCAAAAAGGGCTTTGGAGAGTGGGAGTAATGACATTAATGTAAGTATTAGTAAGTTAAAAGCTAAAGTGGTGATTAAGGGACTAAACTAAATGAGGTGGCAGAATGAATGGAAGAAAGAAAGTAAAGTTTAAAATATCTTTTTAAAACTAAAGCATTAGTGAGGAGCGCACGGTCTAATAGGAAAGAGGGGAGAGTTATAATGAGATTAAGGAATGGTCATACTGGCCTAAAGAGTTCTCTCTATGTGACTGGAAAGCATAATAATGGAAAGTGTGAATACTGTGGAGAGGAAAAAAAAGTGGACCATGTTTTATGGTACTGCAAGAAGTATGTTTCAAGTTTTGAAGAATACGCTAAGAAAGATTGGAAAGCAAAATATCAGTAATACTCTAAAAAAAATCTTCAGGTGACAGTGTTGGAAACTCCTACTAGAATAGGGGAGAACGGGGTTGGTTGTCACATTCATTAGATGTCGCTCCCTAGAGGGCGCTGTTAAAACATGGTACTGTTGGTACTGAAATTTCAATAAATGTTGAATGTTCAATTTTAAGAACATTCAACATGAAATTAAACTTTTTAAATTCATTTTAAAGGTTGACTCCATTATTTTCTTAATTAAAATAACATAGTGACAACCAGCCCCATAGTGTGTGACTACCAACCCTACAATGGGGATGGTTGTCACAAGTGCACAAGACATATTTGACAGTCCACATCTTTTGAACAGAATAAGCTTAAGGAGAGTAAGGTCATTCTATTCCTACCTGACACTTTAAGCTAAGTTCAGACCAAAGATTCATGACGAGACAAGTTGAAACTTGCAACTACTTGCAATGTGCCAACCTGCCAATTATTGGAGGAGTCTACAAACTGGTTATCTATTTAACACAAATCAGCTTGCCACTTGGTTGTCTGCCAGTTGTCTGTGCTGTAGCTGATAAAGACATCTTGGGAGGCAGATCGAGAGGAAGAAATACGTTGTGAATCTCTACATTTATATTATGAAATCACAAGATAAATGAAAAAACCCTACTGAGGTTTTATTACATATTAAAAACCACATTTTACACTTCACTTGAATTGTCAATTTGGAGGGCTGTTCAATCAATCAATCAATCAATCAATCTTTATTTATATAGCGCCATATCACAACAGAAGTCATCTCAAGGCACTTTTCACATAGAGCAGGTCAGACCATACTCTTTAATTTACAGAGACCCAACAGTTCCCCCATGAGCAAGCACTTGGCGACAGCGGTAAGGAAAAACTCCCCTTTAACGGGTAGAAACCTCAAGCAGACCCCGGCTCTTGGTGGGCGGCCATCTGCTTTGACCGGTTGGGTTGAGAGAGAGAAAGAGAGAGGGAAAGGGGGAGGGGGGACAGAAGAAAAACAATGACAACAACAAACAACAACAAGCACAAGCAGCAACAGCCAGGGAAGGATGCCATCAGGACTGTGAAGGACCGCGAAGGTTCGGCCCGGGAGTCAGGTTTTTCTGTGAGATGAGAAAGCACAAAAAACTCCGGGGAAGAAGCAAAGTTAGTGACATGCATTGATGTTACATGAATGCATACAGATGGAGAGGAGGAGGAGGAGAGAGGAGCTCAGTGCATCATGGGAAGTCCCCCAGTAGTCTAGGCCTATAGCAGCATAACTAAGGGCTGATCCAAGGCGAGCCTGGTCGGCCCTAACTATAAGCTTTATCAAAAAGGAAAGTTTTAAGCCTACTCTTAAACATAGAGAGGGTGTCTGCACCCCGGACTGAATCCGGTAGATGGTTCCATAGAAGAGGAGCCTGATAGCTGAAGGCTCTGCCTCCCATTCTACTTTTAAAGACTGTAGGGACCACCAGTAAGCCTGCATACTGGGAGCGCAGTGTTCTAGTGGGATAATACGGTATTATGAGCTCTTCAAGATATGATGGTGCCTGACCATTAAGGGCTTTGTAAGTTAGGAGAAGGATTTTAAATTCTATTCTAGATTTTACAGGAAGCCAATGTAGTGAAGCTAAAATGGGAGAAATGTGGTCTCTTTTTCTAGTTTTAGTCAATACACGTGCAGCTGCATTCTGGACCAGCTGGAGAGTCTTTAGAGACTTGTTAGGGCAGCCTGATAATAAGGAATTGCAATAATCCAGCCTAGAAGTAACAAATGCGTGAACTAGTTTTTCTGCATCTTTTTGGGACAGGATGTGCCTGATTTTTGAGATATTACGTAAGTGAAAAAAGGCAGTCCTTGAAATTTGATTTATGTGGGAGTTAAAGGACATATCCTGATCAAAGATAACTCCCAGATTCCTTACGGTGGTGCTGGAGGCCAGGGTAATGCCATCCAGAGCAGCTTTATCATTAGATAATGTGTTTCTAAGGTGTTTAGGGCCAAGCACAATAACTTCAGTTTTATCTGAATTTAGTAGTAGAAAATTGCAGGTCATCCAGGTCTTTATGTCGTTAAGGCATGTTTGGAGTTTGTTTAACTGATTGGGTTCATCTGGCTTCATTGATAAATATAGTTGGGTATCGTCTGCGTAACAATGAAAATTTATGGAGTGTTTCCTAATAATATTACCTAAAGGAAGCATATATAAGGTGAATAGAATTGGTCCAAGTACAGAACCTTGTGGAACTCCGTGTCTAACCCTTGCCTGCACGGAGGATTCATCATTCACATGTACAAACTGAAATCGGTCTGATAAATAGGACTTAAACCAGGTTAATGCAGTTCCTTTAATGCCAATTAAATGTTCCAGTCTCTGCAAAAGGATTTGATGGTCAATTGTGTCAAATGCAGCACTAAGATCTAACAGGACAAGTATAGAGACAAATCCTTTGTCTGATGCAGTTAGGAGGTCATTTGTGACTTTCACCAGTGCTGTTTCTGTGCTATGATGTGCTCTAAATCCTGACTGAAAATCCTCAAATAAACTATTGTTATGTAGAAAGTCACATAACTGATTAGAGACTGCTTTCTCAAGGATCTTGGATAGAAATGGAAGGTTAGATATAGGTCTATAATTGGCTAAAACACCTGAATCAAGAGTAGGCTTTTTAAGAAGAGGTTTAATTACAGCTACTTTAAAGGACTGTGGTACATAGCCTGTTACTAAAGACAGATTGATTTACCAACTTTTATGTAAACAGTGTCACGGCTCTTGTCAATCAGATGTAATTGTCTTTTTAATAATGTTAGATTTCATTTTTGTTTCGAGTCAATGCGACTAAACAAGATGATGTATCGTCTCCATAGCAACGACTCTCTGTGCTTATGTTCTAACTGCTGGCTTTTCAGGGTTTTTTTTGTAGCTGGATATAATTTGCAGCATCTTAAAATATGAATGAAGACAGTGGTAGTGAGTTACTTGCTACAGTTGCATTTTTTAGTATTGATGAAACGGTGAAAACATGAAATAAAAACAAAAAAACAAGAGGGTCGAGGCTCTCATTTCCTCCATCCAAACCATTTCAACCAGCAGACAGTTTGTAAATGACTTGACCAGCTGACTTTGCTACAAGCTGATTGACTGTTGAAACAGGTGACGTGCCTTATGTTCTAAAACCAGCCACCGGTGACTTGCTAAGCTGAGTCACAGGTGATGCCACTAGCCGGCTTCAGTTGAGCTAAGATGGGCCAGTTCACACGGTTGCAACTTTTCCCTGCAACGTTTTAAAACAGTTTAATCTCGTCATGAATCTTTGGCCTGAACTGGGCTTTGGGCTTCCATTACACATTCAAAGGGAATCTATTAAAGATACGGTTTTTGAGGGATTGAAATGAAAGTAAAAAGTGTGACTACCAACCAAGCGGGTAGCTCCTGGTCTGAAAAGTGAAGCCAATGCGGAAGTGCCTTAAACCTGCATTCTCTCTGTTGACAGGACACCTTGAACTGCAAACAAGGTCAGTTATGACTCTTTCTATTATGACTTTTTGATCCATGGAGATTTTATATTTGTAAAACTTTCCTCGAGCCAATCAACAATCTGTGATGTCATCACAATGTAAAGTCTATGGGCAGAGCGGAAACTTGCGGGCGGAGCCAGCGGGAGAAACACTACTACATATTCAGTGGGCCGCACAAAACACAGAAGCAAATATGCCATGCAAGCAATTCTTCTAGGATTGAATGGGTGCCATTTTTGGTCTGGTATCCAGCTCTTATAATACATCCATGGTGACATCACATTGACTACATCCATTTTTTTTTTTTTACAGTCTATGCCAGCCATTCTCAACCACTGGGCCGTGGCCCACAGGTGGGCCGCAGAGTGCCATCTAGTGGGCAGCGCAGTCAGTGGTACTGCCAAATGGTTAAAAATGTATTCATTTTTGGTTAATTACAAAACTAGATATTTTTATATCTAGATGTGCTCAAGAATTCACAAAAAAAACGTCAAATTAAAATGCTTAATTTCAATGACCAGTTACATGTTAATATCACCACGCCAATCATGACACATCATTAGGTAGAGACAAACGTGTTTGCCACTGTTAGCTAACTAGCTTTCTCTGTGGATCCTGCTTCAGAAGACACATCTCTATCCGCTGTGTTGGGAAATGAACTGATGGAACTATCAGCAGACAGCAGCCGGAAGCTTCAGCTCACACAAGTTGACCTTGCTTCACTCTGGATACTGGCTGCAAGTCAATATCCCTCTCTGTCAAAATGGTCAATCAAATTTCTGCTGCCTTTCACCACCACCTATTTAAGTCAGGGCCTATTTATGTGCCACCTATTTATGTACAGTCAATGTGACTGTCACAAAATCAAAGGCAAGGAACAAACTGAAAGCAGCTACTGCACGTCAGCCTCTCACCCATCCGACTATGACTTGGAAATTTTTTAGAGTTACAAAAGGTTGAGAACCCCTGGTCTATGCTGCCAACCCCATTGTTCCCTATTTAAAATCTGTGAAATATTAGTATTAGTTGTTTTATTTATTTTTATTTTCATTTTACTCCCTTTTATTTATTTAATTATGACTATTTTGTTTATTATTTTGATTGTAATTATTTGTTTGGTAGAAATATTAGAGATAGAAAGATTAGAAAGATAATATCTTTAGTCCACACTCCAGATCAGTTGGTGGCGCTAATGCACCCGAAAGCTAATGCCAACTGCCAATAATAAGTGAAAGAAGAAGAAGGAGGAGGACGTGGTGACGTTGCTGCCTCAGAGGAAGCTCAGAGGAAACGTAGAGTGGAAATCAGAGTAAGAGGAAGCGCGGGCCAACTCTCCAAATGGACAACAACACGGACAACGTTTGTATCGACAGTTTAATCCTGAAGCTGCACGATGTGAACGCGGTGAAATTTGGAGAATACAAATTGAAGAGCGGCATGCTGACACCCATTTATATCGACCTGAGAGTGCTCGTGTCCTACCCCGCGCTCATGAACCAGGTAAGCACGTGCTGGTGTCCTACGCGCCGCGCGACCTGATGTTGGACTTTAAATAGTGTTTGATAAAGGAGACAAATTAGTGACACCCTGCAGGTTACGTGGCACATACTCACGTTATAAATGTCAATTACAGGGTGTTGGGTGTGATTTGGTTTTGATACGCACGTGGGAGCTTATCAGCACTTAAAGTTTGAAAGTCCAAAAGTCACACTAAAAGAATTTCAGTGAATTCAGTGAGCAAACTAGTTTTTACAAGAAAACTATAACTTTACGAATTTTGCAGCTGTTGAATGAGCCTGTCAATAAATTGCACAATAATCTAGAAACTTCCATCAATGTAATAACGCACTCCAATACAAAACCACTTACTAAGCTTTAATAATGATCAGTTAGCTGTATCAGCATCTCTTTAACACAGTGTCAACAACATTGAACATTATTACCTGTACAGATATGCACTTTATAGAAGGGCTATTGCAATAAATTGAACTAGACTGGGCAACAAGTTTGCTTTAAACTGGTAACTCTTTGAATACTCTCATGCAAAATGTTATGATTTCTCTTATTCAGTTAATTGATAAGTTATACCTACCAACCTTAAATTAATATAAGGTTGCACAAATTACCCTAGTTTTGCTGAAAGTAGTTGAATTTATATCCTTTTAAAGGTATCAGTTTAACAAGTTACAACTAATCATTAACATCCCCTTTTATAGTGTTTAAACATTATCAGGGACATACAATGTGTTGGAACTTGTAGGAATGATGGAAAAATGATACGTCAGCACATGTGTAGGTGCACTGGATGTTCTGGTCTCCTGTGTGACTTGCTTTTGTCATGCAGCCACCACATTTACATTTACATTGTTTGTCATTTGGCGCTTTGACACTTTTATCCAAAGCAACTTATAAATGAAGCAAGACAATCAAGCGTTAAGCCTCTTTCACACATAGTTCCCGGTAAATTACTGGGTTAACCTTTCAGGTACCGCTAGTGATTTTCACTATTCACACATGCAGTTACATTCAGGAACATTTCCATCTTGTGCTTTTTCACACAAGCCATGGCAATGCCGGAATAGATGGGGCAAGGGACAGTTCAGTAGATGGCTGTAATGTAACACTTATGGATGCCAACCACCATAAACTCAGCAGAAGAAGAGGGCAAAACTTTGAAACTAGTGATTCATATTAGTGCTGATCTAATATGAATCAAGATTATGTTACTGCATTGCCTGTTTCTCGCCTCAAATGTTTCCAGAAACATATTTTAGTGTACTGTTTCAACTCGTAGTACGTCACCCAGACGTCAAGTCTTGTGATTGCTTCACTCGCTCCATGTAAAACTGTCTTTCGTCAGATGAACGTAACCCTTTACATGTTTGTCCCTGCAATCTTACTGCGTTCATTGACAACACAGCTGTACCGGCATTTTCCCTGAAATGTTACTGGGTCTTGAGGTGGGAAACTGGTGATACAGATTTCCCTGAATATCAATCCCTGCTCCCATTCACACATGAGCCCATGCAGGAAATGTTCCTGAACATTTCAGGGATAGACTGCATGTGTGAAAGGGGCTGACGAGTTACAAGTGCAATGACACAGAAGATGCACTAGACAGAAGATTTTTAAAATAAATAAATAAATAAAAAATCAAAGTTGGAAACAGCTGGAAGTAGACAGGTCCATAAGAAATAGCATAAACAACAAGAAAGTAGTGCATCAATCAACTGCTGCCACTTAAAAATCTTGTTTTTCTCTTGTTACATCTCCAGGTGTCAAGCCTCATCTACCAGAGAGTTCAAGACGAGGGGCTACAGTTCGACTCGGTGTGTGGCGTTCCATACACAGCCCTGCCTTTAGCTACAATTATCTGCTCTAGACATGAACTGCCCATGCTTATCAGGCGCAAGGAGGCCAAGGACTATGGTAGGTGGCAAGAAGGATAGTCAGACTTTAACAAACTTTCAGGAATGCTGACCTTGTTGAACTAGTTATTACACGTGAAAATATTTGTGTTCAAGAAG
The DNA here is from genome assembly GCF_963924715.1 of Thunnus thynnus. Taxonomy (NCBI): domain Eukaryota; kingdom Metazoa; phylum Chordata; class Actinopteri; order Scombriformes; family Scombridae; genus Thunnus; species Thunnus thynnus. The sequence goes on from NC_089527.1 coordinate 11,153,997, forward strand.
TGCCCCATTGTGGATCACTTGACTTTTAATCTGGATGGCTATATCTGTCATTGCAGAAGCTCATTTAATAAGAAACAACCTGATCTTTGTGTTCACTCTCCACAAAGTCAGTCTGGCCACATGTGATTGAAGCAGTTTCAGGAACTTTTTCCAGGAGCTTCTCTGGGTTAATAAATAGTCGAAGAGTCAAGCATGTCTGTTTGTTTAGGATATTAGTACTGATAAGTTTCCTCATGTAACCCCGCTAGGGACCAAGCGTATGGTGGAGGGCCAATGCCGTGAGGGGGACACATGTCTGATCATTGAAGATACGGTGACCAGCGGCACCAGCATCCTGGAGACTGCTGAAGTGCTCTACAAAGAGGGACTGAAGGTGCAGTAGCAACATGAAAACATTAGTTATGATAATATGATTTGGTTGGCAGTGAGTCCTTTTCCTGATCTTAAAAACTGGCCACAGTGGATGTAATTCTCTTTTAACATAATTGGTTTATTTGTTAAAGGTGACAGATGCCATCGTACTGATGGACAGAGAGCAAGGTGGGGTGGAGATGTTGGCGTCTCAGGGAATCAAGCTCCATCCTATCATCTCCATGTTCAAGCTGCTTAACGTGCTGCTGGCCGCCGAACGCATTGACGCTCAAACCGCCCAGAGTGTCCGCAAGTTCATCCTGGACAATAACACTTTCAGGTACAGCGTGACACAAGAGGGAGAGGATCTGCTTCCTGGCATGTAGTGTTTATAGATTTGTCCTGTTATTTATTGTTGTTGTTTATTTATGATTACAGTGAGTTCATATTCAAAGAGGTCATTTATGATTATAAAGAATTTGATTATGCCTCTTTCAGCCCGAAGGAGGAGAATGGCAATGGCATTCCTGCCACCAAGAAGCCATGTTTGGAACAGAACCTGGAGCTGAGCTACGCAGACAGAGCCAAACTACCAAGTATGTAGTCTTCAAACTTAGTCAAATGCTCTACCAGTATGGCTATCTAAATATAAAAGACAGTATTTCATTGTTGCATATGAAAATACATTCCACTTGAAAATATTATGCTAGTTGTAATATTGTAGTAAATGTTTTGAAAGTATAATTTTAATTTTATCATCAAGGCTCTAGACAAAACACTTAATCTTGGACAGTGTCAGTGATACTTTTCATTTGTTGCTTCATTTCTTGAACGAACCTCTTCATATATAGTTTTCTCTTTTCCTCTCGTCTTCAGACATTCATCCCCTGGCGTCAAAGCTGCTGAAGATCATGGAGGAGAAGCAGTCTAACCTTTGTGTGTCTGCTGATGTTACAAGCAGCGAGGAGCTGCTCCAGCTGGCGGACTCTCTAGGTCCGAAGATGTGTGTGCTGAAGACTCATGTAGACATCCTGAAGGTAGGAGTGAAACCAGTCCGTTTCTCACAAAGACAAAATCGTCAGGACAAATAAACTGATGCTTTTGTTCTGTCTGCTGAAAGGACTACACTGTGGCCTTCAGCCAGAAACTGCAGGCTTTGGCTGAGAATCACAACTTCCTCATCTTTGAAGATCGCAAGTTTGCTGACATTGGGAACACAGTCAAGCATCAGTATGAAGGTGAAAAGATTAACATTATTTTTGTCATTCCATGTTTCATGTCATCTGTTTTTTTTAAATGACTCTTACAAACTGTGTATTGTTAATATTTGAAGTAACTTAGCGGTATGTACATGTATCTCTTCTCCAGGTGGTTTGTACCAGATCTCATCTTGGTCCCACATAGTGAATGCTCATGCAGTACCAGGGCCTGGTGTTGTGAAGGGTCTGGGTTCTGTAGGAAAGCCTCTGGGCCGAGGCTGTTTGCTCATAGCACAGATGAGCTCCCAGGGGTCTCTGGCCACTGGTGAATACACAAACACAGTGGTAAGCATGTCACTAACTAACTTCAGCAAGTTCCTTTCCTCAAAAGTTGCAGTCTATCTAATTATTTACAGCACTATTTTATCTCTGCTATCTGTCTTTATAGGTGAAGATGGCGGAGGAGCAGTCAGACTTTGTGATTGGGTTCATCTGTGGCTCTAAGATCACCAAGAGGCCAGAGTTGATCCACATGACCCCCGGGGTGCAGATGCAGGCTGGAGGTGATTTAAATGCTTTTTAATTTCACTTCCTTGGCTATTTTTTTTAAATGCTTTTAATTATTTTCACAGAAATCTAGCATTTTACATTTACAAGTTAATCAAAGGAAACTGAAAGCATGTCTGTAAAGGAAAATTCCACCTAACATGTTATACCAATAATCTGCAATGTTCATGACTTTTAGGAGTTGATTCATGATGTGTTGTAATGAACCTACTGCGTCTCAACCCTAAAGGCACATATTGGACTGTGTGGTCCATTAGTATTTGGACAGTGACTCATCCCACCACATGAGCTCTGAAATAAAACAATTACTATAAGGTTAAAGTGCTGACTATCAGCTTTAAGGGTGTGTGTGAGCTGTTCACACCCAAACAGTGATCAGGGTATGACATATTAGTCCTTGTTAGACACAGTACTCCAATTTTAGGACAAAACACAGGACAATAATACATTTTTTAAAATTTGTGTAATTGTCTTTGTGGACCAGTGTATTAAAAATGGCTAAATTACTGTTTATTTCATACGGATGTAAGGATCTTCTGACTAAACCTGAGTCAGCAGATTAATGTCATTGTTTCATTTTAAATCCAATGCACTAAAGCCAACACAACAATACAATGTGTGTAAATGTTAGTGTTCATGGATAGATTTTAATTATGTAACTTCTCTTTGAAGCCTTGAACTTAGACCACTCAAGCAGAAATGTATCAATGATATGTTCACTTTTCTGTATGTTGTGATGTTGTGATTCCTCTTGAACACAAGGTGGTGCCGTAGTACAAAAAATGATTGCTGGCTTTGCTCTCAGTAACCAGTGACTGAACAGTTAGCACCTCCTTCTCATCCATCCCTCTCCCTGTCTCCCTCCACACCAGGAGATGTTTTGGGCCAGCAGTACACCACGCCAGAGGAAGTTATCTGCAACAAAGGCTCTGATGTCATCATCGTTGGACGGGGTATCCTGGAGGCTCCTGATAGGCTGAAAGCTGCTGAGGCGTACAGAAAGTCGGGCTGGAAGGCTTACATGAAGAGACTGGGTCAGAGTGGCCAATAGGAGCAAAATATCTTCATCTTTACGTCTAATTGAAAATTTAAGCTACCACGCTAACGAGGACTGCTGCAGATGATCAGGGTTTTTTTGTTTTTATTTAGATTTAGATCTTCCAGGAACACCAGTGTGCACATAATTGTATACATAGAAATATATGTAGACATGTGCGTCTGTACATCACACTGCCACATCAAAACACGGGTTCCTACACAGTTTAACATGCAAGGGGGCAGTTGAGGGGAATGTAACACTTTACCAGTGAACATTTTTATGTATACTCTTGATTCTGTCCTATTAATAAGCTGCTCAACTTGACCCGGCATCTGATTTGCTCTGCTCTGGTACTTCTGACAAGGTCAAGTATTTTGGTGAAGGGTTTAGTATTATTTACAGGTAACCATGGAGAGTTGCAAATGGAAATAAATCCATGATTGTTTTCTAAGTGAGTTGTACTGATAGTGTGCAGTAGCCTGCTAAACGCTAAATGCAAGGTGTCATTCCCTTGACAAAGACTACAGCTTCCAGGCAAACTGAGGCTTTTCTTTGTCACAAACACACCATTCCTCTGTCTCCTTTCTTATGACTGCAGTATTAAAGTTAAAATTCAGGGCATTTTGCAGCATGCAATCAAAAATATTTTGTATTCAGAGTCAGCCAATTGGGATTTTCAGTAATACTGTAGAGACAGACATTTTAATTCCTCAAAACCTTATTTACTTGTTACATAAACATTTCTAGTATACAGAACAGGTCGATCAGTCACAGTTCAGTAGTGGATGAAGGGTTTCTTGACTTTTTGAGGGAACACTTCACATTATGAACTGAATAGGTCCACTACAAAATGATGGCTTTTGTTTTGCCTGATTGCTCGAGATGCCCTGGACCCTCTGAGCAGTGAACAGTCTACTTGATATGTATTTTTCACCAGCTGCAATAATTTAAATATTAGTTTGAATGATTTGATGAGTGTAGCCCCATTAGATTGTGAATTACAAGATGTGGAAGTGTTGATTTAGGCTTGGGTTAGTCGACATAAGTGTGTCTTGATTACGTCCAATGTCTACCGTCCATACTGATAACTTAAAATGACAGAAACCCATGTGAGGCATTTCTTTTTCTATAGAGAGATGAATTCTGATATGTGATATGATGCGTCAGCTCAAACAACCAGTCTGGAAGTTGTTCTTCATAGTTTGAAGTTTTGGTTCAAAAAAAACAGTTGATAAACAAGTTTCAGTCCTTCAGTTTGTGACCACTCCCTCACATGTAGACAGAAGTTGCATTTTGCAAACAGTGTGTCCTGAAGCCATGACTGTTGTGCTTTTACTACTGCATGCAGTGAAATGGTTCATTCATGTTTGAGTCAGTGGGTTTTCTTCTTGATTTGTTGAATATATGTTTCATCTTCTTCTCTAACAGGGACCCTCTTTGGCTTTTTAGTTTCTTCTCATAACTAAAGAAATGCAATGTTGTCGTGTTTTTTTTGTTTTTTTTGCATAATGAGCCTAAAACCTTCAATAAAATCTAAATGTCAAAAAATCCCTTTTACAGTAAATATTGCTCACCTACTGAATATGTTGATGCTTACTGTAATTCAATGTAAATGTTGTGTTTTATGTGTTATGTGTTTTGTTAGATGATATTGGAACACTCCAGCACCGGCAGTACGGTTGAATTTAATGTTTTGTCTGACAGTAATATACATCACAATAGAGCTAATGTATTCAAAATATTTCTTCAACTATAACATGTTACATTGAACAAGACATTTTACACCTGTAAGAACTTTTGCAACAAATAATGCTAGTTTTAAATCACAGTTTTCCTTTTATATGATCGAACATATAGTCGTAACGTCATTCTAGTTCTCAAGTCTGCAAAAGATAATTTTCATCCATCACTACATTACTGCATTATAGATCTATTTGTTTATGGGCTATGGAGTGTTTTTTTCCAGAACAATTAGATTCTCTTTCAGTGATTAATGCACAGTCAATTTAATGCATGCATTTTTTCTTCTAGTTCCTTCAGTTAGATGTTTGAGCTTCACTGTGCAGAACGATGTATGTGCAGAGTTTGACACCAGAAAACTGTTTACACATTCATCTGCTGAAGGAGGAAAGTTTTTCTGTGCTCACCTTAAATCTGAGTTAAAGTGTATACCTACCAGCATGATTTGTGACATTACGTCTTGTTTAGACACCGATCATGGTCCAGTATGCAACTTACAACTACTTGTGTCCAGCAGTTAAACTTCAGAAATGAACATTATGTGCATATCATGTATTTTTCAATTTTCTTTTCTTTTTTTTTCTGTATCTTTATTTTTCAATCAGGGATTTTGCACACTTAAGTCTGTTTACAGGTCTTGGGGGGAAGGAGGGTTACGATTACATATGTGCTAAAAAAGTATATGAAGCCTTTTGTGGCTGTGTGAATTCACATAAATTACCTCAAGGGATGTCAGACTACAACTTTTAAAAATGAAAACAAAATCTGGGGGTGTAGAGTTAGAAAGAAGTGAGGACCTCTGTAGCCCACTTCTCATTTCTGTTTACGGATTAATGGCTCGAGGATACATGAATCTATAACATAACCGAAACTGTACAGTTGAGTGAATCAAGTCAAGTCACATAATGTTATGTAATGTAGACACCAGGTTTCGACAAGGAAGAAGAATGTCTGAAATTAAAAAAAAGATGGTTCCGCTGCTCTGAATTTTTTTAAAACTGTTCATTTATTGAATTTTATAGGAGTGCAATGCTAAGTCTGTGCTACTGTGAAACATGGATGGTCCAACTGGAGCAGTGACAAGAGGCCATGTTGTGTGGAACAGTTTCTGTTGTTAGTTGACAAATTAAATCTACTTTTAGCCTACAATCATTTAAAAACTAATTTCAAATATTTATGTAAGTAATAAGTTATTCATGGACTGTTATGTTAATTAACAATTTAATAGACTGATCATAAATATATACCCAAAGACTCAAAAGGTGATTTTTCCTTTTTGGTCCAGTAAACCACATAATGTTCATAGTCATTGAGACCATTCAAGTGAAAATAATTAGCTTAAACTTCTAAAACAACACACAGTCACACTCTATTTCATCAGACAGTCTCCCAAACTGTCACCTTATCATGTCATTAATTCAAGTTTTGATTTCTTGACTGGAGTGATGTCTGCTCTTAGTCAGGGTAGATTTCCCCTTTTTGCTGTTATAGAGCCCCTGCCTGGTCTGAGGCTTGCAGAATCATCTTATCTTTTTTTATTTTTTTATTTTTAAAGCTTGTCATTAATGCAAACACACTTTTACTTGCAACATGTCTTATCAGCTTATATATCATTGTTTTTATGTTATATTATTGTTAGGTAGGCTATTTTATTCCCTTTTGTATTATTTTTAATTGTCAAAATTTTGACCTATTTGCCTCATTGCAGTCCCTGAAATGTTTTCATCCTGGTTGAACATGTAAAGCGCTTTTGCAAAGTGCTGTATAAATGAAGTCTATCATTAGACTGATCTAATTGGAACCTCAAACATTTTCCCTTTCGCAACACCAGGTTCATTTAAGGAAGATTCCACAACCAGCTTTCCACAAAGTTGCAGGGCAAGGTCAGCCACCAGCAGCAGAAATATCATTTGCAAGGCATATGATATGGAAATGATGCCTGAATAGGCGCCGAATATGACAAATTGAGCAAGTCGGCCAGGTAGCTACGTTACAATGAGCCTTTTTTACTGATCACCGCAGGCATAAAGGTCAGACACGTTGCCTGGCACAGAGGAGGAGGGAAGGCGCTGTGGATGGAGGAAAGGGTTGGTAAGAATAATTCATCTCGTGTGTGTGTGTGTGTGTGTGTGTGTGTGTGTGTGTGTGTGTTCACCTCCCCCTTTATGTCAATATTGGATCAGAGCAACGCACCGTGCGACAGGTGTCTGTGCGCTCCCTGAGGATCCTCTCTCTCTTTTTTCATCCATAAGGGGTGGAGAGAGAGACAGAGGGAGAGTGAGTGAGTGAGTGAGTGAGTGAGAGAGGGGGAGAGAGAGAGGGAGAGCATGTAGAGGTATAAAAGGTGTATACCTGTTACAAACAGCACGCATTCAGTGCGCGTAAAAGGTGAGCCAAACCTGCTCAAGGTTGCGCATACTTACCTTTATTGCCTTGCTTCTTCTCCTAAAGGTAGGCTATAATGCTTTTCATTCATTTTCCATTTCTTTCAGAGTATCCATTCTAACGTGGGTTCACTTTTGTTCGCTGTTCTAACTTTTCCAAATCTCCTCCAAAGGTGTTCCTGAGAGCAGAGAAGCCAGCTGTTACGCGCTCAGTAGCTACATCTCGGTCTGGACCAACTTCTCACTGTGATCGGTTTTGTGACTTTTTCATGTCCGTATTTGCTTCACGTTGAGCCTCACGTACAATACCTGAAGATGAAGTTTTGTTCGTTCGGCTCGCGTTATGCAGGTACGGGTTGGCAACTGGAAAAAGACACAAAGTTTGTTTTTCGTCACCGAAGAACATCGCTGTTGTTAACATTGCCTAATTCAGACAGATTATGGAATGTTAATTGTTTTTAAGGAGTCTGTTATTTAAAAAGATCCCCCCAATTAAACGTACCCACATGGGTAAGGCCAGGTTTTGCGATTTTTGTGATGAAAAACAAAAGTCAAACTTAAAAAAATCTAAGAAAACACATCAGCTATGGAATCAGGACCATTGCTCCAGCTCATATGACCTAAAAAATAATAATAATGTAGTTTCAGTACCTGAAGCACCAGGTGTAGAGAATATTTCACTGAATAGGTAGATGGCCTTATTTGCATACAGCTGCCAACAGACAATGCTCTAAAGAAAGCAATGGCAGCCCTGAGGCAACATGTCGTTTGACCTGTGGGGTCACAATCATTTACCCAAAAAAGAAAGGAAAGAAAAGCAAAGAGCAAAAGGCTGCAGCAGGTGAAATAGGTTGACAGAAACAGTGATGTTATCAAGGCATGAAGTTTAAAGAAAAAAATGCTCCAGTTTAAATCCAGCATGTGTTTTCCTGTTTTTGTGCTTATTAAAAAAAAAGTAAAATTATTAATTCCAGTCTCACATAAATCCATATGTTCATCTAAAACCTGTTGGGTCTTAACAGACACACCTGTCTGTTCAGTTCAGTAGTAGTTCTGCCAAATAGACAGCAGCTCAGCGACACTACTGATAAACCTGTAACTGACATTGGGAGCGTGCCCAAGTAATAATTGTTCACTGTTTAATTTTAGTTGCTTGTTTAGTTTCTCGTCTGAATAATCCCTGCTTTATATCATATCATTTGTGTTCGTAGGTTGACATTTACAATAGTGAAGGGAAGATTATCTCAGTATCTCCCTTTGGGTGCTCTTTGGATAATCATTTTCCCATTGGCACATTCATGATGACAGCATGTATTTTCCACTGGGGGCCTATTCATTACTGTCCACTTCCTACGTCATGAGCTGAGGCTGCAGGCTAGCACCAGCGAGCAGAGAGATGGCTTAATGGAAGGTTATGTTAATCATTAACTAAACATTAACCACACACACACACACACACACAGCAGACATCTGATATGGGCCATCTGTCATGTCATTTGGATGCAATGATGCAGCATTCAGCCATCACACTTTTACCATTCATTATTTTTATTGTTCCTTATGTTTAAGGGCAAACACTTTTTTCTCTTTTTTTTTATCCAACTCATTAATTAAAAGGAAATTGTCTAAAAGTTCTGTATTTCATAAAGACAATAACTTGATGAACCCAGTGTTGCAAGTATCCACAGAAAGCAGTACCATTCCATCTTACTAAAGAGTAAACAGCCCTTTTGACTTTTATGAGAACTTTTTAAATTTTATTTTTCATTAATCCTTTATTTAACCAGATAAAAGTCTTATTGCGATTAACATGTTCAAGAGTGGCCAATAGGGCAGCATACACATTGTTACAACAATTTACAACACTTTTATTCAGCAGTGGAACTGAAGTTGCACTATTTTCAGAAAAAATGACATCCAGACATCCAGAGCAACATACTCTGCACCAAAACACCATATAATTCAACCTTGAGCAACTTAACCATTGACTAATTGTTAACTGTCTGCCCAATAAATTCAGTTCTTTAAAACTTAAACACTGCCTTATGTTTGTGAGCCAACAGTGACATACAAGTTACACACAATCATGCAATCTCAATTTTCCGATCTCAAAAACTGCTAATTTTACAGCCTCTTTGACTAAAAATCAAACACATTATGTTATACGATTAAAAGTAATCTTGGATGTTGCTTCTGTGGCGTTTGGATACATGAATCTTATTGTAACTCTGACCATGTTGTCTCATGCACAATATATAGTGATAGTGATAGTTTGATGCACATATTTTTGAAGTTTGGGTCACTCATGCAGATAATTTCCTTCACGTTGTTTTTGGTAAATCCCCATGACTCTTTATTATCTCAAAAAATATCTCATGTAGTTATAATCATCTTACAAGAGACATCATGAGAGAGTCTGTCCTACATGTCATTCTTTACCTGAGAGCTTATTTGCCTCTGCTTAAAGCTCTAGTCAATATTTGTTCAACGGCAGAGGAAGGGAAAGCTCACACTCCTCAGTATCCTGGTTACCTTGCCGCGATTTAAACTGACTGTCCTAACTGGTCCTGCTGCTGCTGTTACACCCTTTCTCCCAGCTCCAGGAGCGGTATTAGCTTGCAGCTATTTTCTTTAGGATTCAACGTGGAAGCTTAGCTGCCAGCTTCTCTCTGTAAAATAGAAAAGGGTCTGAATTGTATAGTGTGTTCTAATGTAGTAAACGGTTTTAAAAACCCACCAGTTTACCAGTAAATCATCACCTGAAACACTGTGGCACAGGCAGCAAATATTACACTGAATACCATAAAGTAATGATTTGTCATCTTTAAAAGAGGCCTTCCAATCAACACTTCTCTGTGTGAGTTTTCAAAGCAACATGAGACAGACCGACAGAGCTCATCTGTGTCAAACAGCAGGAACACTAGTTTAAAATAATGCATTTTCCTGCAGAATTTAGCTTTTATATATATATACATTTTTACTCTTTTCACTTGAGTACACACAAAAAGAAAGACTGCTATAGCCCATATTTGGAACAGATGATATCCTACTTAGATTAGTTTACTCTGTTTGATAGTAATCTACAATACCTGTGAAGTAGCTCATCATAGCAAACACAAGGTGAATTATATCCTTCCTATTAGGACTATTAGTCAGCTAAAAGCATACACACTCTCAAAATGGTGTTTCTACAGTTCAGAACTGCTGACAACTCAATAGAAATGACAAATATGCAGTTTTGGAAAAGAGGCATAACAAAGAGGTTGTGAGAAGTTTTTAAATGTGCAACATTTTTAGCACATATTATCCACCAGCACTGAATTACCTTATGTTATGCACTTTACTTGATAATCTCATTCTGTTTATCCATATGGTACATCTATTACTGCTACAACAATCCACTCTGTGTATGGGACACTTATTGCGTGCCTGAAAGAGGGATTCCACCCTGAGATTGCTCCCTTCTTTTTCAAAGTTGTCAAAGGTTTAGCCATCTGAGATAAATTAGTGATTGTAGGCTATATAAATAAAATTGACTTCACTTGACTTGACTCGACAACCAAGTGACCCCAGAGCTTAGTGCCTGGTTCTATTTCAAGACTCCTGCAGCCCCATATGTGACCCTATGAACTCTGCTCTGCAGAGCCACATTTGTGTCCTCTTTGTATCCGTATCATTAAGACCACTTTTTATATCTGTACAGCAGGAACATGATTACATTTGTGGTGCCTGCCAAACTGTTTTCTACTATCTGTAAATGGTGGAGTGAGTGCTTCCCAGAGGCTATGTCTGTGTGTGTATGTGTGTGTGTGTGTGAGTGTGTGTGTGTGTGTGTGTGTGTGTGTGTGTGTGTGTGTGTGTGTGTGTCCGCTGCCTGTATGCTGTGTGCTGTTTCCTGACAGTTACTGATAATCAAGAGTCATGCAAATGCCTGAGGCTTGTTCCCTCGCCTGGTTGGCTACTTCTTACCTTCCCTCTTTGCTAGTGATGATAACATTTAAGATCTCAGAAAAAGTTAGCCCAGAGAGTTGTGAGGTGTTAAACTCTCTCTACTCTAAACTTAGAGTATCTTGTTCATCGAGCAGCCATGGAAATAAGCTGTTTTTTGGCACAGAAAATGAAATTAGTGACAAATATTGGTGGCAACAATTCTTGCTTTTGCCCATCTGGTTCTCTCTTTTCTGTCTCCATGTTCTATTTGCTTGTACACCAGACTGTCAACTACAGTTTGTCATCAAAATTCAACACCAATTATCTTTCTATCTGCTTGTCAACTTCATCTCAGTGATAATTCACGGCCACTAGCACAGAAAACATCATAATCTTCATTTTCTTTCTCTCTGTTTCCTACAGCTAAATCCAGCTGCTTGGGTGTCCACTCAGATATCAGCGGAGAGACAAGTGGAGGCGGTAAGAGCAGATGTCCTGCTCGCATCATCTTTACCTGGATTAGTCTCCACGGCAACCTTCCACCTGAAGAACAGCATTCAGGACAGATACACAAACAGTCACGTGTGTGTGTGTGCTTGTATGCAAACACGTTTGTATGTGTGTGCAGGTGCGTTCACTGACTATTCAAATAGTCCTGACTCACACTGACACAGAAGACAGCATCTCACTTAGTAGTGTTAATACATATCCTGCACCACAACCAACCAATCTACAAGTATACAAGTACAACACACCATTGGCTGAATATCACATTATATCCCGAAATATTGCATCTTTTATTTGCATTAAGAGATGAGGATGAGGGCTGTGTTTATTCTCTGCATTTGAGATGTGCACAAGTGTGTGCGTCTGCCTATGTGTTGTGTTACAGCCTTTTAAAAATGATCATGATCATATAAAATGTATCAGTGGCAATAAATAAATGTTACTGGTTCATAAATAGACAGTAAATGACTTTTCACTAAATTCCTGGAGAGTGAGACAGTAGTTGGACAGCTATTAAATAATACAAAAAACAAACAAACAAACAAAAAAAAAAACACAATTCAGCTCATTTGGCTACTGAGAAGAGTACAGTACATCCACATGTGTGAGAGTATGGGAGCTTCCGATCAAATGTGAGTGCACTGTATGATTATGGAGTTGCGAATTAAAATCTTGATGTAATTTCAATCTCAAATAGCTGAACGTTAATCAAGATGGACGAGCTTGAAAGCATGAAACCAAGATGATGGAAAAGGATTCTAGAACTTCCCAAGGATCAATAGTTTTTGTGAAACCTCCCCTAAAATTGTAAACAGGCTCATTATTACTATGTATTGTCTGTTCGCAGTATCGCCTCATAATTAGTCTGAACAACAAATCAATTTTTCCTTCATAAATATAATACCAGTCAAATGTTTGGACACACTTTCCCATTCAGTCGAATGGGAAAGTGTGTCCGACCTTTTGAATGGTACTGTACCTCCTCAGTCATTAATAAATGGGTGATTAATCCTTAATTAAGCTCTGGTTGGGCACCAGGGTGAACCAGGATGAGTCAGGACAGCGTTTTTTTTTTTCTCTCCCCCTCTCCACTCCTATCCAACCACATCTTTGTATAGTTTTGGTTCGCTCGTTTGTCCATACTCCCCTTTCTCTTCTCCTCCCCCTTCCTTGTTCTCATTACTCCCTCCTGCTTTAGGTCGCTCCCAGACCCGTAGGAGCTTGCCCCCACACCTACAGGAGGGGTCCAGTCATTTGGGTTTGAGGAGCATCTTTCTATTTGAAAGGGGGGTTAAATGGGGAACAGACCCTCAGACACCAAGCTGTCCAAACCAGTCAGGACCTCCGAGCCCCCTCAGCCACCTGGCGCAGTATGAGATAGGCCCGTTATGCAGAACCACCTTTTAGTTTAGGGAAATGAAACTTAATAGAAGATAGATAAATAAGTATACAAACCAGTCAGTAAATAAATAAATAAAAATAGAAGATAAATGAATAAATAATAATAATAAAGAAAAAGTAACATCATCAAAAATAATATGGATCTAATTTGACATGAACAGTATGTAAGAGTTAAGAAACATCACAATGAAACAGTGTTTGCACCTTATTGCATGGTGCACCTGGTATAGTAAAACGATCTGATATTCTGTGACCATTACACCACCATGCAGAGCAATCATCAGATAATGGCTCAAACCATTAGAAAATTATCACCCTAATGTGTCACAGTTGACTGCCTCAGTCAAATGTAGAGATGAACTTTTGACCTGCTCCGAATATAAATACATCTGGTCCCCTGCCAAGGTGGATTATGAGTTCTCAAAATAAAAGATGAAGACAAAAATGTCCTAGAACTCCTGATGCTAAACTAGATTCTACTAGCTACACGTCTGTATATGACATGAATCAGATCATCAGAGGAGTTAGTGACCACAATGAGACAGTCTGTCTTTGTGTTAGCTGATGTGCTTAACACGCATGAACGCACACAGAGGTGATGTTTAACTTTTACTGAATCCCACGCATTACACTTACTGTAGATAGTAGTAGTAGTAGAGTGTAGTAGTGATGATAGTCAGTCGAACATATAACAGTAGCAGTTGTTTTTTATGTCTAACTGTATAAAAAATAGCATTAAATGGGTGTCAAAGTGTCCAAATTTGCTGTTGCAGCTTGTAGATCATTAGACAAACTACCCTATTTGTTGGTGCAGTGCAGCAGTGCAGCATGATTTTAGTGTTGCTGCCGATGCTTCAAAATGAAAGTAGGAATTCAGTAATGATTATATTTGAAGAAAAAAACAGATATAAAATGATAGTGACCAGTCGATGTGCCCAGTAGGTGTCACATGACCACTGAGAAGAAGTGAATGGATTTGTTATACAGTGAGATAAGGATTCAAAGCAGAACTGTGCCAGCTCTGTGCTGGTCTGGACTACACTGTCCCTGACGCATGCAAATACCCCCCACTGCATTTAACAGGGAAATTAGTGTGTGTGTGTGTGTGTGTGTGTGTGTGTGTGTGTGTGTGTGTGTGTGTGTGTGTGTGCATGTGTGTGTGTGTGTGTGTGTGTGTAGTGGGGGGGAGGGACCTACAGCTGATTCAGCTTATCAGACCTGGAGAAGAAAGATGAAAGACCTTCTTTATGCATCCACCCAAACACACACACACACACACACACACACACACACACACACACACACACATTTGTCTTTCTATAAGTGTGAGGTACCCCACTGATGCCAAAAGCCGAACCCCAACCCCACCCTAACCTGAACACAATTTGAACCTTATCCCTAAAACCAAGTCTTAACCCTCAAAAAGCCCACACACATGCACACACACACACACACACACACACACACACACACACACACACACACACACACACACACACACACGCACGCACATACAAACACACATGCACACACACACACACACACACACGCACACACACTAATAGTTCAGGTAGTAGCACACTCACACAAACACACGACATCTGTGTCTATAAAAGCCTGTCCTTTCACCTGCCCATCACCTGCTCAGGGGGGCACACACACACACAAACACACACACGTAAAGAAGAAGAAGAATGAATGGGTTAACAGAAGACAATGAGAAAGCTGTTCATACACGCGCACACACACACACACACACACTGACTCACACACACACAGTCATAACCAGACAATCCTCCCACACATGGCTGGACTGTTGTTATCACTGTCACAGATGTTTCTGGCATTAGACACTTCCATCAAAACGTCACTTTAGTCCTTTGTTACTTCCTGTCATTGCTGTGCTGCAAATCCAAACTATTGGCTGATGTCTGAATATTAAACCAACAATATATTTGTTAATCAATTTTTTTACCATGATGATAAAATTTACCATTATTTTAAATAGAGTAGGCCTCTTTTCCTGGTGTGTGCCACCCTGAATGTAATAAATGCCTTCACCACTAGATGTCACCCATGATGAAGGAAAAGGTATCACTAATGTTGTTTCTTGCTTGACACATCACTCTGGGTGTTGTCACAATGGTATTAAAACATTTGCAAAATATGCAAGGCAAAGTCAGAAAAAAACATGACTACTCTGACAAGAAATACCTGATTTTTAAACCCTATATGTGATACAGAACCAGTGTTCAGAGAATGAAAGAGACCAAACAACATATGTATAAATAAAATGTTTGTTTTTTCAAATTTCCTTAATGCAATCATGTATATTAATTATTGGATTATAGAAATAAAGATGTGTGTCTAAATGTTTATCAGCAAGAATTCCGCTTTACACAAAGACAAAGAAACAATACTGACAGACTGTAAATGAACCCACAAGAGGATGGTAGTGTACATGAAAATGAGATGATTTTCATTTGTAATGTTAACAGTGCCAATGTGACCTTTCTCAGTAGCTGTTTGCTAAAATGTAACAACAAAGGCAAATCTGTAATCACTGTAGAAATGGTAGCCCCGACAATAAGATTCAAAACATAGGATTGGAACCTAGTATCACCCCCAGTTTATTTCACAGATCTATTAATATATCACTGTATAACATACAGTATTATACAGTACATACTGTATAATCATTCATGTTTTCTGACGGTGTAAATGGCTTCTTTAAATAACACATATCTGTAAGTACAGCAGAAAATCATTTTTAAATATGATTAGTTGAGAAAAATGTTAAAAAGGCTGAAAAGCCTAAAGACTTGTGATGTTTTAATTTTCTATATTGAAAATGTTCTCAGTTCTTAAGACTATTTTTTCCCTCATTCGGTCTTTATATTTAACTCTCATGATTATTGATGTTAAAAGTCAATGAAATGTGAAAAAGGATGATATCCCTTATATTTGCAGCCAAAACTACATCCAATTATGTGTATTTGCTGTCTTTCAAAGACTGAAATATATGTAGTTATGTAAAAAAAGTACAGACCAAACAGACCTGGTCAGAAAGTTCTTGTTTTACTAGTTCAGACAAAGCTACTGTAGCTTTTTATTTTACTGCAGCACTTCAACCAGTTGACTCTTTCCAAATCGCCCAAGAGAGAACATGGAAGATAGAATAGAAAATTATAAGGACGCCCTCTAGATAAGATTGGCACAAGTCATGGAGCTTACTTTGTGGGATGTCTTGTCCCTTTTGCCCACCTCTCCTCCAATTTACCTACAGTGTGTGTGTGTGTGTGTGTGTGTGTGTGTGTGTGTGTGTGTATGAGAGAAGAGAGAGAGAGAGCGAAAGAGAGAGAGAGGGGATCAGCTCCCAGAATGTGTCTATTATCCTGCCACCCCAATCAAACTGTTGTGTCAGTGCGTTACCATTGTATAGTCCTGGGTCAGGTTGCCACTGACCATGGCTGCCATATTGATGACTAAGTCAGTTTGGGGCTCTGAGGACAATGGTGCTCTGAAGCCTCCACAAAGCACGAGGCTAATGCTCCCTTTTCAGCAGGCCGCTCAGCTGCTGAGTGTGCAAGGCTGCTGGGCAAATGGAGTGGCGTAGGTCCAGGGGGCCTGGCCCTATAAAAACACATGCAGGGGTCCCCTGTCCGACATTGATTATACTGGATCTGTCCCACCTCAGTACTGTCTGTAAGTATATCAACACACTGCCTCAGACTCAGCTAAGAGACTGCAATCAGGTGACAGCTATGTGTACTGGGGTGGAGCCCAACAGCCACCAAGATGCCGCAAAAACCCTGCTTGATAGATAGATAGATAGCTATGGGTGCATTTAAACAACTAGGCTTGACTTGCTACCGGTTTGCAGAGAGTAAAAACATAGAAGCCACTTCATACTCTGCTTTTGGGGTTAACTGGTTTAAACCTCACCAGCCCTTTTAGTAGGGAAAGCTGGCAATATGATGCCTTACTGGTGTTTGGCCTACAAACATTATGCTAACATTTCTCAAACCAGCTCATGTTTTTTTTTAACAAATTGGGCTTAGGATAGTTTTCAACTCTTGTTAGAAATGAAATGCCCTCTGGCTTTCACTTGCAGATATGTGGTTTGCTTTTATGTAGAACTGCTTCAGTACAGTTATCCAGTACAATTTATGGGCAGGAGACACATCTGTGTATCTCCTCAATGAAAACAGAGACCATTTGTACTGTGGGGAAATGGGAAAATGACAAATGAGTAGAATTATTCACTGCTTGTGACATCTTTGGAGAGGGACCTTAACAGATATTCCTCTCCAGAGCAAAGTCATGATAAAAGGGCACTGGCATAGCACATTTTAACCTTATTAACCAGTACTTTATCTATTTAGCTAAAATACAAAGATTGTAGTTGTAAGATAGTAAAAACATGATTGACAAATTTGGTTAAATCTGATTAACCTGTATCTGTTTTAATCAAGATGAGGGTTGTCAGGAACTATCCTGATAAACTGATAAATTGCTTTGATTTTCCATCTCTGAACTTAAAAAACCCAACTCTCTACTTTCCTCAGATTAACTCCCAAGGGAATATCAGCAGCCATGAACACTCAACAGATGGAGCAGATGGGCCAGTTCAAGATCACTGTCTGGGAGGAGGAGAACTTCCAGGGAAAGCGCTGCGAGTTCATGCTGGAGTGCCAGAACATCATGGAGAGGGGCTTCAACAAGATCCGCTCCATCAAGGTTGAGAACGGACCGTAAGTCAACCTTGGCTTTCTTCCTCTTTTCTCTCGATCATGACATCTTTAGTTCTGCATATACTCTTCCATACATGATCACTTTCACTTCCTGACCTCTTGACTTTTGCAAACTTGGATATTCAAGTAAAGCTGATAAATATTATCTTTATAAAGAATGAAGAATGATTTAAATGCAGGCATGGTATCAGAATAAGTTTAGAGTGAGTTTATTTCTACAGCAAGTTGATCTTTGGTCTTCCTCTTGGTTTTTATGAAAAAAACAAAACTGTGTATAACAAAGACCCATTTATTTGCCATAATAACATCTAATAATGCCATATTATTTATTTCTCTTCCAGTTCTATTTTATCTGCTTGGATAAAGTCTGATTAAAGCACACATGATCAAGAAGCAGAAAAAACAAAACACAATATAAATTACAGCCTTCAGTGTTATTACACTGCTGGTTGGCATGTACGGTTTGCATGTGCGTGCACACGCATCCAAGTGTGACCCTGTTGCGATATGAGTTGGCTGTGTGCAGCTGCCGGCTGTGAGCCAGAATGGCTGGCTGACTGACTGGCGATCAGATAAAACGCCCTGGGTGCAGCAGCAGCAACAGCGGCGGCGGTGGAGGCAGGAGCAGCAGTATTTAATGTTTGCTTTGTGCTTCCACTGACAAAAGAAGCTGCATGCTGTTTTCACTCGAGGCCATACTGTGGGTGTTGGGCGGTACGGAACAAATTTGAGAGTTTTATTCTTGTCACACTGAAACTACTTTGCATTTAGTGGTTCAGTATTACTTTATGAGAGTATTTGG
Organism: Thunnus thynnus; assembly: GCF_963924715.1. NCBI lineage: Eukaryota > Metazoa > Chordata > Actinopteri > Scombriformes > Scombridae > Thunnus > Thunnus thynnus. Next base: position 11,172,671 of record NC_089527.1, read on the forward strand.
GAGCTTCTCTGGTTTTGGTTTTAATGATTTCACCTAACCTAAACATTTCTATCCTTTTCTTCCTTCTTTCTCTCTCCTCTGCATCTTTTCTCTGTCTAGTTGGGTGGGTTATGAGTACCCCGAGTTCCAGGGACAGCAGTTTATCCTGGAGAAGGGAGACTACCCCCGCTACGAGGCCTGGAGTGGAAACAGCAGCTACAGAACCGAGCACATGCTGTCTTTCAGACCCATCAAGTGCGCCGTAAGTTCCCACATCCTTCCACCTAAGTCACCCTCTGTCAACTGCCATTAAGTGGCTTATTTTCCTGCCCCACCCCTCCCCACAGGAACCACCGCCTATTCCTGTCATCACTGTGAAAATATATTTGCACACTTATTTTTATTTAATTAATAGCAGCTTTTGCAATGTCTCCCATCTCCCTCAGATTTGGCTGTGATATAAGCCTCCACACTGACAGTCTTTGTCTCTTTTTCCATAGAACCACAGTGACAGCAAGGTGACCCTGTACGAGTGTGAGGACTTCCAGGGCCGTAAGTTCGAGATGTGCGATGACTACCCCTCCCTACAGGCCATGGGCTGGTGCAGCAAGGAGGTGCCCTCCATCAAAATCAACTCCGGAGCGTAAGTTATGCACCTTCCACTCTGTTTATTGGTCTGTGTCTCCTATTTCCCCCTTTTCCAGCATAAAATCTCATCCCCATTCTGCTTTTTCCTCTTCTCTCTCTGCAGCTGGGTGGCCTACCAGTTCCCCGGTTACCGTGGCTACCAGTACATCCTGGAGAGAGACAGACACCAAGGCGAGTACAGAAACTACAACGAGTACAGCACCCAGGCTCACACCAACCAGGTGCAGTCCATTCGTAGGATCCAGCACTAAGCCTCCACTCTACCTGTCTGACTCAACCTGAAAAAAAGAACTTTTCCTGATCTCCTTCCTCAACTTGAACCCGGACAGACCACTGTCACAGACCAGTAGATGGACAAACTCTTTCTATCACTCTGTGGCTTTGCATGTATGGATATCTAAGTACCTTCTTCTACTACCATGCTAAGGCATGTTCTTGAAATAGGAAATAAAGGCTTTTCTTCAAAACTATAGACTGTTTGTTGTTATTTTTTTTTTACATTGAAAATGATCATCCCAAATAAATAAGACAAAATCAAAAGCTCAGAAAAACTGACAGCAATAATTGGCTACATTGAGCTAGCAATCATTTTGCACCTTTGGTTATGGCAGAAACATACCACAGATGCACAAGTATTGCAAAATCAGAGTCCCTTGTTCTCTTTTAGCTACATAGACCAGGCTATTATCAGAAATAGTTCTTAAAACGACATATTTAGCCTTATAATGAGGATACATGGAAAGATTTGATTAAAATCTCTCTGTTATAGGCTTTAGGATGTGTAATATTGTGCTTGTCAGACTGTATTCTTATTTCCAATAAACAAGAGCACGAGATCACATTTGTTTCTATTATTTGTTGTTCAACTATTCGACTATAATTTGCAAAAATGACCCATTAAGTGAAGAGCTGTATGAAAAGCAGATAAGCAGAAGTTGGCCTTTGTGAAGCACTCAACAAGATATATACACCTCAATAGGACATATTGCATGCAAATCCTCTTTTTAGTAGAAAAATACAATTAATAGAATAGAATGAACTCAAATTGACATTCTCTTGCTCTTGCTTGCTTATCCTACTTGATGTCACAAGAGTACTGTGCAGCCTTAAGAGTTAAAATATCAACAAACCCAGAGGCATTATAGTTTGCACAGGCTGCTGCTCCATGGTGTTAGCACACATGCAACCGTCCTCACTTGAACTGTTTAATTACTCTTCAAGTCGTTCAAAAAAAAAAGGTCAACAGAGGTCCTCTGAGAAAGAAATGACATCAATGTGATGTTTTTAATTATTAATGGAAAGGAGGTGCACAAGCACTGTCCAAGGTGCTGAACCCTGTTTGAATATTCAGCTTACCCTCAGACCCTCTGTGAAGGCATACTCAGTAATATTGTTTATACGACTTATTATAAGAAAGTGAATGTGGAAAAAAAATTGGGTTAACCCAAGTGAAAGTCATCATTCTTAACTCTTGTAGATGTCTATATATCAGTTTATACTAATAGTTACATTGTATCTATACAAATCACAAAGGGGGGATGTAGATATACTGTGCAAAACCCTTAGGTGCTTTTTTAATTAATAAATTAACTTCATACAATGTTCAGTAAAGAGAAGAAACCCAAATGAAATCAATATTTGGTGTGGCCATGCTTTGCCTTAAACACAGCACCAGTTCTCCTCAGTACACTTATGCATAGTTTTTCAAGGTACTTGGCAGGTGGGTTGTTCTAAGCATCTTGGAGAATGTACCACAGTTCTTCTGTGGATTTAGGTGTCTCAGTTGCTTCTGTCTCTTCATGTGATCCCAAACTGACTCCATGATGTTGAGATCACGGCTCTGTGGGGCCCAAACCATCTGTTGCAGGAGTCTTTGGGGTCATTGTCATGCTGCACAATAAATTTGGGACCAATCAGACACATTTCTGATGGTATTGCATTATGGATAATAATCTAAACATTATTAAAGAGCAAGTGCCTAAATCTTTTGCATAGTACTGTATGTAGATGTAATAAAGAGATGCAGAAAGACATTATTTACCTGCAACTACTAAACCCTGAAGAGGCCCTCAGCATTCTGAACAATTTTTGAACACTATGACTTTCCACTCTACAGCATAATGATTTCTGATTTAGGTATAAAACATGGTTTATATATTTTAATGATTTAACCACCAGCCACAACTTTGCTCGTAACAACAGTAGTTCATAAGTAAAGTCAAGCAGCGTAGTGTTTGTTTGGTTATTCTAATATGACACCATCATGGATCCTGGAGTGTGTTTACCTCCACGCACACTCCTCCTGTTGTCCAGGACGTGGGATTCCGTGTTACACACCCACAAACCTGCACCCGATCACAGTCCCACACCCAAAAGACCAGGATCTTTTGATAAATGTGTAACTGTGCGCACACACCCTTCTCAAACATACATTCCTCTGCAGGCTGATTAAAACAGCTGCACCATGGCTTATAGAGGAGTGACACCTGAGTAGTCTGGTGAGCTGCAAGTTGAGGTACTTTGGCCACAGAGTTCAGAGCAGCAAGGTAAGTTCCAGGCTTTACAAGGGAACTTTGGTGACAGCTATAATTTCATGGCATTGTTATGATTGGTTACACCACTAATATGAATTATGATAGATTTTTCTAATCGTAGAAATGTGGCTGAACATCCATCCGGTCTTAAAATGACTACAGATGCCATTAGCAAAGGCAAACCAATTGGATAAGACACTCTTAGATGTGGATTTAAGATTTTTGGGATATATGCTTTCAATTTTTAAATGTCTTAGTTTTACTTGCAGGCTACTGATTTGACTCTTTGTGATGTAAACACTTCTATAAACCCAGATTAATATGCAGCAACAAATTGATATAAATGAGATAACAGTAATAGAGTTTGCAAAGGAATAAAACAAATCACTTCTTTTCTGAAAACATGTATTTGTTTCTTCTTCCTGTCTGCGGATTTCTTCCCTCATGTTGATCACTGACTGCAGTTTACCCACCGATTTATCTACGTCTCCGTCAATGGATACTGTCCAGCTTTCGAGGCTTGTTTTAAGTTGCCTGCGACTTATACTTTGACACAGGCAGCTAAAGCAAGTCTGGGACGCCAGAGACACACTAACCAACCCTGAGGAATCGCCACCATATGACTGAAATCCACCTGTCAACCCATAAGGATGGACCATAAAAAATGTGCTTTTTCCTACTTTGGTTAGGTTATTATTGACCGTTTATGCATTTTCTCCCCTTTTCCGGGGCAGAAAACCTTGTAATAATATGTTACAATTAAATTCTGTAAACTACTGTAAAATGACAATCAAAGGCCTATGAGGCCATATGTTATGTAAGAACCTTCATGCTGTTATTGACTATGTAGTAAGAGAAAACACAATACCTTGTCATATGAATATAAAGCCTTATACTCTACTTTTTCTGCTGTAGGTGCATTTGTGCATGTCTGTGCTCAGTCAGGTGACACGTCATATAGATGATGAATGATTAGCGGATGATTCACTTTCACTTCAGAGAGCTGAATGTGCCAAGTATGATTGGCACTAAGACTTTTTATGCTGCGTTCACTTAATTTTTGTTTGACAGTAAGTTTTTCTCATACAAAGGGTAAACATTGATAGTCGCTGTTGGGTAAATGTGTGGTGATTTAATTTCAAGATATTCAGAATTTTAGTTTTAAAAGATGGGATTTATTGTTTGGGTGTGGTTCAGGTAAAACACAGGTATTTTTATTTGTCAGTTATTCTTGGTGTCTCTGGTGAGACTTAATGAAACAATAATATGTTCAAGACTTTTTTCAAGATAACTCTATGAGAATCCAAGTGATCTCACAGAGCAGAAAGTGAATTTATTCTGATGTGTTTACAATCCATAACACAGGGTTGTATGCTTTTTGATTCCATGATAGCAGACCTGCCATATTACTGATCAACCTGCTCTGTTTCCTTATGTCATGACACGTAAACTACATTTTACAGCAGGAAACACAAGATGCCAAATCACACACAAGCCCGGCAGAGCTGCACATTAGAGTTTTCTCTTTAGACAGTGTATTTCATTGTCCTTTCTTCCTCTAATAGATTGCTTTCAGTGACATGTAGAGAGGCAGACATAGGGAGAGGATGCAGCAAAAGTCTCCAGAATTAAACCAGGGACGAAGCAGTTACATGATACACATCTAAAAACCCTAAGTCACCAGGACACCCCCTCCTTTTAGATATTTATGGGCAAGCTTTTATCATACCAGAGTATCTGACACGCTCATAAATTACAAGAATTTCCACTTTAACTTTGTATTTGTTACTTTTAAACACCTTAAAAGTGCTTCAGATATAGTTTGTCTTCACTGCAGTTTTCACCAGACTTTAAGCTGTAACAATACAGGTATGCAGTGATCACACTGAATACTCAATTAATGTATTTAATCACAGTTCAAATTACATTTAAACACTGTGTTGTGCTGTATCATCACTCTCATGTTATGTGTGTATAACGTCTTCATTATTTGCACCTAAATAAATGTTTGTTGAGTTGTTCTGTCTGAAAGGAAGACTGCTGTGAAACTGTCATGACTGTGTCAATTCTATTATCTGTCGCCCTAAAAATAAATGTACAAAGGGTGTGTAGACTATATAGTGACATATTATATTAGTGACAAATATTTTCAAATGGACTTCTACTGAATCTAGGGTTAAAAGCTGAATATAGGGCAGCAACTCACAGTCCACTGCCTCTAAAAAACAAAATGATTAGAAAAATATGAGTCAAGCATCAGTGACCATCAGAAACCATGGTTTTAGAGTTACAACCTCATTACCCTCAGATTGAGGCTATAACCTTAAACCCACAAACAGAAGGTTAGAGGGGGAGAAGGAGGGGTGAGGGGGATGAAATGTTCTTGTTTTCTCATGTGCACTGAAGCGTGTTTTTCAAGGTAAATATTCTTTTCCAACGTGAAACAGGTCTTTGTTGTTTGCAGAGAGGTAAAGAGGCGGAAAAGTGAGGAGGATCTGAACTGGTTTCCATGTCAAACACTTCAATTCACCATAGAAACTCAGATCTTAACGCGGAAACTTTATTAAACTGTGATGGTGGATTGATAAGGGCCGAATTTCTATCGTCCTCTTTTTATTGTGGGCACCAGGCGGGCTGACAGAGGTAAATTGCTCTTTTAATTAAAGCAATGCACCAGGGGAAATTGCTGTCTGAATATTGTCTCAGAGATGGGGGCCGGTGACAGTTGCCGGGAAACTTCAATCTGTCCACCCGCATTTATTCCAGATCACAGTTATGAGATAAAGTTTAATAAAAATCTTTTCCTCCGCCACCAACGAAATGAAATCCAACCCTTTCTGAACAACTGAACACAATGAGACAGGACTGCGGAGGAAACCTCATGTTCAACATGTATCTCTCAGGTTCGTCATTTAGTCCCGTGAAGAATTATAGAAATAACCTGTTATGATTTAGGTTTTTTTTTTTTTTTTTTTTTTAAATTCTGCTCGGTGTCCAGAGGCTGTGGTGCTGCTCCGCTGCCAGGGCACAGCATTGTTCAGCCTTTTCAATCTGAAAGCCCGTCTGCTCTTTTGTCGGAAATCGGAAATCCTTTTTCCTGGACGCGTTTCCTGGCTTCTCGGAGAGGAGACCGCAATGAGAGAGGGAGCCCGCATGCTTCACGCATTAGACTCCGACTGGACGGGGACACAATGAGGATTTTAATCTGTTTGAACTTTTATTGAGATATTCTATATTTTAAAGATTTAATTCCAGCTTTAATCTTATGCAATTTTACACCATCTTACAACAAATCACCTCAACTGAAACTGCTTTTTTTTCTCTTTTATTTCCCTGAAAACAGATTTCAAGAAATCCGTTTAAAGATATTTATTTCACCTTGTTCTTTATCTGGCAGAATTACAAGAAAATTCCGTGGATGTTTTCTTTTTAGATTAGAATATGAAAGCAGCATAAATGTCTTGATGATTTATAGATATAGATATGAAATAGATAACAGGCCTGCTGTTCCAGAAACCCTCTTGTAATAATTTTATGAACAAGCAGGTAAAGGCAGCTGATGATGCTTAAAATGTGTCTGTTTTGATTTCAGATCCAACAGAAAATCTGTTGAAAGAAAGCAAAGGAACATCTTGGGGTCCAATAAATACAGGAGTACAGAAAGGTAAGAAAATGGATACAAGAGTCTGCAAGGAAAGATAATAAACACTATTATCACCATGTAAGTGCGCAGTTATCTAATATTAATCATCAGCTTATTGCATCTTCCAATTAGCTATATTCCATCACACATGTACTCATTGTTTGGTACCATTTTTAACTATGGTATGTAAAAAAGAAAAAGAAAAAAAGAAGAAAAAACGACAGCTTACAGATACATCTCACCATAATAATATTAAAATAAACCAACTATTATAGCAGGTTTAAAACGCGTTTCAATGATGTTATGTTGAAGAATATTATTTCCTTAATTAATAAACTCAAACTCCGAGTTTTTACATCTCTTTATGTTTGTACGTATGTATTAAATAACGGTTTATGTGATGGAAATATGCATTTTTTTCTTTCAGTCATAGCAGTGAATATATGTAACTTCATAACGCGCTCTGCTCCCCAAATCATTTTGTCTTACATTTTGTCTCATCCGTTCACAGGCTCAAAAATGAATCATATCGAGAAAACATACAAAACAAAACAAATAAAAAATTAAATAGAGATAAAAAAAAACCAAACTAGAATAAAACCTGTTATACAGCAGAATCCACCTGTCATTCCTCCACAGCTCCACTGACACATTTTATTAGCCTGCACTGATATAATGATGTTGAACCGGCATGAACAGCTTCCAAAAGACAAAATCAAACAGGTTTTGACATTTTTCAATTAAAACTTTTGAAAAATATTATCTTTGGAATGTAAATAAATATGTATCCTGTAGACTGAGATGATTGCCCAGATCAGGACTTATATTTATAATAAACATTATAGGTCCTCATATAGATAAGGAATAAAGATATAACTAACAGAAACAACAATAACGTAAGGTTTGAAAATACTATTGGATGATGATGTCTATAAGATGCATTAACATATAACATGCAATGTTTTAAATAACAGAAAACGGATCATGTATATAAACTAAAAACGCATGTAAATGTAGCCTATATATGCGCCTGCATTGGAATTTTGTTGGCAGTTTGCTGACAAAATCCAAACAGCTTGATGGTTGAAAATGTATTATTTGATTAAAATGATAATATGTTATGTTAAAAGCCACCAAATACCGTTATATTCTGAATGCTGCTCAGATATGGTTTCCATTGCTTTAAACAAGGTTATTTTTCTCATCTTGCTTTGAGACAATTATCATTATATATTTTTTTTTACTTTGTTGTTATTGTTTTCATTTGTTTTCACTCAGGCAGTGGGCAGATTCAGCTTTGGCAGTTCCTGCTGGAGCTCCTCTCTGACAGCAACAACATGTCGTGCATCGCCTGGGAGGGCACCAACGGCGAGTTCAAGCTCATCGACCCGGATGAGGTGGCCCGGCGATGGGGGGAACGCAAAAGCAAACCCAACATGAACTACGACAAGCTGAGCCGGGCGCTGCGTTACTACTATGACAAAAACATCATGACCAAAGTCCACGGAAAGCGATATGCCTACAAGTTTGATTTCCACGGCTTGGCGCAAGTATGCCAGCCGTCCACCACGGAGCAGGCCATCTACAAGTTTCAGGGTAACTTCTCCCCGATTCCCTTCTCCGGGATTTCCAAACTGAACCTCGTTGCTCCCGGCGTGGGGCCGTCGGGTTTCTCCTACTGGCCAGGTTCCCCATCTGCGGCCCTGTATCACAGCCACAATCTCCAGACTCCGGGTCCTTTTGGCACCGTGTCTCCGTCCCACATCAGCTGTGTCAACAACATCAACACTTTGACTAACATCAATAACCATTACAACTGACTATTTCAGATAAGCTGGAAGAATATAAACACCACAAGTTATGATATAATGACCGAGGTCAGATGGAAAAGAGCAGAGAAAGTCGATTTTGGTCATTTTTAGCTGAAAATATGTTTGGCTCAATTTGGTTACATATTGACGTTTTCAGACATACACGCGTAACTAATGATCCATATGAAATTAGATGCTGCTGGAATTTGTAATTAAAACGTCTAAAACTTGTAGTTAAACGAACAGAGAATAATATAGGCCGGTTACACTTTAAACCAAGACATATTTTCACGAGCAAATTATTAAATCCATCCTTTTTATTAAAATACACACAGTGGTTTGAACTTTTACGCGTCGTGTTTCAATTGTTATAGTTTAATTTAAACCATGAAGAGCCCAAATTTTTCACGATTTCCCTAAATTTCATGCCAGGATTGGTCAAATTAAATCGGAAATCAACAAAGGTTTCCTTGTATGAGACCTTTTTCTTTCTTTTTTCTTTTTCTTTTTTTAAAGAAATGAACAAATTATATTTAATAATTTGAAAAGATAATGAAAGACAGATTGTCGGTTTTATACCTATCAGTTCTCATCCTTTTCTGTTCCTCTGCTGTATCTCATCCTTCCTTCAGTGGTTCGTTTTTACATACAGGTGGATGTATTTGCACCAACCTGGGAGCAAATCACCAGTTATTATTAGACTACTGGCGCCATCTCGTGGTGGCTAAACGCCTGTTGGACTGCTTGATTTTTATTTTTTACTAAATATCACCACTGCAACAGTCTCCTGAATATACTATCACTATCATTTACTCCCTGTTTGCGTAGAAATCAGATTACGTGTAATAAAGTTACAACATGTCCTTCATGAAAACTCTCATTGAAATAAAATAAAAGCATGACCCACTTGCAATAAAATGTATAAAACCATAGTACAGAGGTACAAAGTTGTATTTTGTGTGAAATACTGTAGGCTATGACGTAAATAGTAACAGAAACTGTGAATTCATGAACTGCTCTGTAAATACTGAGTCTGGCTCAGACTATAGCTGCTTTTTAGTGATGTAGAATGCATTCATTCACAAGCGCTCAGCTAAAACAACTGCATCAATGAAAATCAAATGAAGAAAAATAATAAAAAAAATGGACTGATGAATGTCTTTGTCAGCATGTGTGTGAATTCTGTCTGGAAGCATATAAACACCACAGACAATGTGTTGTTACTGAATGTGCTGATTGGTATTGAATAAAGTGATGATGATGATGGAAAAAGGTTACACGGCAAGATTAGAAACCACAGAAATGTTCACTCATGGTGAGCAATATCATGCAGTGTTGGTGAGTAATTCTGCCAAGTAGTAGTAGTAGTAATAGTTCAGGCATGCAGTTATTAGATTTACTAGCAGAGTGGAGCCTGAATTATTTGCCCTTTTAATTTCTCTAGCTCAGCTGTAAATGGCCTAACAGAGTTTTAGTGACTCATTTTATTTATCAATGCTAAAAAAATGATTATAGTGATATATAGATGATTATTTACTGTAATACATTTAATACGAATGGTCCACTGACATCCAGATGCCATGTAGATGTAGCTTAACTTTGATGAAAATGATACTTGATAGGTTTGTAGTTACATTGCTGAGGAAACCAGGGGAAAAGTCAAACAGCTATAATATTTTTTAATTAAATATAAAATAAAATTAGAACAATTCCCATTCAATGTAGGGTACTTTTTAAATGTTAATATATTTTAGTATAATTGACCACATTGCTAAATAATCTTTAAAATGTTTTTTTTGTTTGTTGTTTGTTGTTTTTACTTCTTGGTATCATTAGCAACACAATGACACTGACCCATCAAACAATAAATCAAATTGTCTTGCTGCTGCTGCTGCTGCTGCTGCTTCTGATGGTGTAACATCGATTGATGGCAAATTGAGACAGTAAAGCTTGCAGCCACATGGGGGCGCTGTAACTCCTCCAATATCAGAACACTGCTTATATAACTAGGTGTTAACAGGGTTGGTCTAATATAGAACAGAACATCTTCAAATAGCAGATTAACCCCAGACATCATTTTATCACAGTGCGGGTCCACAGAGACGTATGTACAGTACAGTATGTCTGGACACAACATTATCCAGCAGTTCAATGGACACAAGAGTTTTATGCCTATATCATAAAAGATGGAAATAGTGCATCTACCTGTATAATAATCTTGAAAAGACAATTCTAACTGGAGAGGTAATGTTTGCTTTGATCAGTATAGAGAAACCCCAGCATGAACCAACTGAAAGTGATAGTGATAGTGAAGTGAGAGAGATTCAGTTGTCAATAGCGACCCCAACTCTTTCCTATTGCTATGCAGGACACACATAAAGACTGTTGTTGTGAATGAGTGACCTTTTCTCTCTCTCTCTCTCTCTCTCTCTCTCTCTCTCTCTCTCTCTCACTCGCTCTCTTTCTTGCCTATGTCTTTTACAGACTACTAGCATCTCTATCTCTATCTTCATACAGTATCTATCCTTCCACACACACACACACACACACACACAAACACACACAAACACACACACACACACGCACACACAGGTGTGTATAACTGATATGTTGTTCGCCCCTTGTGGTGCTTAGTAGAAACTCCACAGGGATTGAGTCACTTCCTCAACATTGTAATCGTCTTCTCTGCCAACTGCTCTGCTACTAATCTGCTGCGCCTATTGTTGCTGCTAAGCAGCACTCATCCTCTCTCTTCTTCTTGCATAACAAACTTGGTGGGTGTTTTCCCTGCAAGCCACAGGATTAACAGTGTGAATGTTGAAGCCAGAGGAGCAAGATGAAAACAAGAATGAGGAGGAGGAAGAGGAGGAGAAGAGAGAAAGACGAGATAATATCTTGGTACTAATGTTTCTTAGGACTAAGAAATGATATTTGATATTTCTGTGTAAATAATTTTGAAAAGTCAAAATTAATGAAGACAAGGAGTTTAGACTTAAGACAGGATCAGTTTAAAAATCTCTGAGTTATGTCTAAATATTGCTTGATGAAATTGCCAACCAAATCAGTGCAAAATTCTCTCAGATTATCAATTGTTTATGGCCATATGGACATAACTCCTTGTTATATAATCATACAGGATCATGCAGGTGTTTCTGCATCACGTAAACTATCTTCTACAATGCACATAGCCTGTGGTTTACATCCCCACAGGTCTTTTTCCAAAGCATGCCGTCATTTTTTATATTTTATGAATATACTATATTCTGGGCAGCCTGCGATTTCATGTCATGTCAGTGTAAAAATCAACTTAAACTGCTTGAGGTAATCCATCACACACTGAGCATGTGGCAATCTTTACTTTTTGTTATCATTGCTTTGTAAAGTTTCAGACATGACCTTCTTTGAGAAGCTTTCTAGGAGGTGCGTTCAGTTGATGGTGGAAAGCTCCGACATCTGAGAGCTAACAGAGGGTTACAGTGTTGCATTCATGGACAATGAGCTGTGTTGCTGTGAAATCTTACTATGAATAAATTAAGAATAATGGTCATTATGAAAAGGATGATGTTAATTTTGTTGTTTTAAACGTTACGCTGTCAGGCAGCTGGTCCTCAAGCCTGCACTTCAGTTCGAGTGCATGTAGGCGGAAACTGGAATTTACTTGGCTGAAATTCTACCCTGTGGCGATACAGAATATACATGGCACTGTCAAACAGTGTGGAATAAGAACCTTAAGGGAAATAAATGAGACAATTTTGAATGTAAAACACTTAAAACTGCAGATTGTAACTTTTCTTAAAATCACTTTTCTACATCTTATTTTTATTATAATTTTCATCATATCCTGACAGGTATTCATAAGTCCTATATCCAGTGAAAAAATAGGTCTCACTATTTTAGACACAAGAGCATTATTAGGATTCAGGGCAAGGCAGTCAGTGGGTTTTGTGTGAATGTTGAAGTCAGTGAGTCATTCTTCCAGCTGGAGAGAGTGGTAATGAAGGCTCAGCTAAATTAGTACAGCACACCTACGTGTGGTTCTGAAATAGACTTGAGAATAAGAGGGAGGGAGAAGAAGATGAGGGTAAAGGAGAGGGAATCATAGAGTTAAAGAAAAGAAGAATGAAAAGAGAGAGTAGAGAGGTAGAAGAAGAGCAATTTGGACCACTGCATGTGACACCCACCTGTCTAGACACAGACCTACATTCTGTGAACTAAAGAGACAAAAACAACCGAAAATAACCTCGGCCAAATCTCCCATCTGTATTTATGTCATGCTTGGGAAAGTTCATGCTTTTTTCATATAAATGAATACAAAACATGACATTGATGAAGTGTTTCAGGGAGGTTGGGATTAAAAAAATAAGAAATATAAGAAACTTTCTGTTATGTATCCATTTCATCATGAGACTCGGAATATCCCCTTTAAACATTTGGGAATTGGTTTAATAATTCATATTCTGCTCAGAGCTTGGTAGCTTTAGTCCTTGTGAAAATATAGTAAGTATATGTGAACATAATAATAAGTGAAAAACTCAAGAATCACCAAACCTCCCTGCTGATAATGCTAAGATGGCAAGATAGAGAATCATTCAACACAAACTTCTGATGAGCTGTTTAGTACAAGACTCTATTACAAGACTGTGTTTCCAGACGTTTCCAGATATGAGTTAAACCGTTATCAAAAATCTTCCAGGCTCCAGGCCATGAAAGCTACAATTTTGGTGAAATATGAGTTTAAATTCAGCGAGTGTCCCAACTGTGTTAAATATTAAAACTGGAGGACGGGAAACCAGTGATGGTTTGCTTCTGAAATGTTAATTTGTCAATTTGGTTAATGGTACTCGGATTGGATTACCTCTATATAAAATCCAGGGTGGGATTTTGGCTGTTACGTAAAACTAAATGGATGAATAATCATGCAGATTCATGCGGTGTGAAATGATTCACTTGCAAATAAAGAGCAAAACAATGAACACTGTGTAGGTGTGTGGTGAATGAAGGAATTAGTATACAGTTCTGTGTCTGTTACGTATTATATAACAGCTAAATTTAAATATAAAAAGTGTCATATAAGCATGACAGTATATAGTTATATAACATATACATCAAATGGCAGTACAAGAAACAAATCACTATAATCAGAAACAAACAATGATCTTAATTAAGAATCTTTGGCCTAAGTTTCCCTACTAAGCCTGACTTCACCCTGCTGTGTAAAAGTGTCAACCAACTGTGTCTCAGTGTAACTTGACGCTGGGGTAATCTAGTTAAAGAGATTAGCAGGGGGGTTATGTCGCAAGAGGACGGCAAAATAGACATAATCCCTATAGGGTGTTCCCACAGTTGGTCCAGATTTGGTCTTTTTTTCCACTCAGCTAAAGGTGATGAATGTTAGACCAGACAGAACATGTTTATAATGTTAACTATCAGCAGATGAATGTGAAAACAGCCTTCTAGTGTCAAACTACATCATTCTGCAAACATTCAACGGTAGGAACAAGATTAAACACATTTTTGGGTGGAAGGGGACTTAAAACTATACTCAGGTACCCAAATGAACATTGAAATAGGTTTTTCTTGTTGTAATTATTCCTCCCGCCAATAAAAGATCCCCTCATAATGCACTTACAATGTAAACGATGGGGGACAAAATTCACAGTTCTGTGCGAAAATTTATTTATAAGTTTATCTGAAGCTAATATGAAGCTTCAGTCATCCAAATTAGTCAAATCAAGTAGATATCTTTCAAAGTTACAGTATTTTTAGAGCCAAATGTTCTCTTTTTGTTACGATCCTTCCACTGCAGCTCAACAGGGACACACATTTATACTAAAAAGACTGTAACTGTGGAGGGTATTAACTTGATTTGATTAACTCAGATGGCTGAAGCCTCATATTATCTTTTGCACAAAAGGAGGGCTGTGGATGTTGTCCCCAATCACTTATATTCATACAAGTGCATTTGGAGGGGATCTTTTAATGGTCAGAACAGGAGGAATGATTACAGCGAGCAAAGCCAATTTCAGTGTTCATATGGTCAGCTGAATATTGCTTTAAGACTTGTAAAATTACAAGTTACAAGACAATAAAAACATCTTTTATTTCCTTGTCTTGCACTAGCATTGCTGGCAACTGAAGAGACAATTTAACATCAATCTTCATTTTACATCATGCAATTTATTTGGCCATCGCAATCAAGAAACTGTTGATCAACACCTACATAAAATAAGGCATTATGCAACCATCAGTTTTCATGCTCTATTTCAAGGCGAGGTGTGTGGTCTAAACATATTAAATCAGGAGACCTTTAAAGAGAATGACTCCACTGTATTATGTAATGGAAAATAAAATACAGAATGCAAAATGTATTCTTCAATAGGACAGCAGCCTACACACAATGAGTATGTTTATGAGCAATCTAGTTTCCTGGTTATTATTAGGTTTTTGGTGTATTCTGGTTATGTGTTTGTGCAGGTAAACAACCTGGATTAAACCTCATCCTGCATTTGAGAAAACCAGAATATGCGGGAGTATTTCTATATGACCGAGGATACTGTGGCATGATAACACCTTTCCTAGGCTTCTGAACACTGTCTGTTATATCTAAGTTCTCAACTCTAGTCAGTACGACACAAAAATATAATGAGAATCTGTACACTGAAATGTAATTGAAAGCCTGACATTGGTAAAGCAGAGGATAAATTGTACTGTTGCTCTATTTTCATTACTAGTAATAAGATAAAGAAGGTAAATGCAGGTGAGCGGTAAATACAGCAGGCGCTGAAGCAGAAGTGACAGAGTGGCTGGATGTGGAAGGGTCACAGACATGCCCGCGCCAACAGACATTCAGAAACATTGTGTGCATGTCTCGTTATTAATCAGTCTGCATGTGTTGTGCAGTTGTTCAACCCACGTGCAACCACACACAGCTCACTCTCAGTGCAGCTCTCATTCACTTACCTAGCTGTTACTATAGAGACACAGCAGAGAAGAATGCAGAAAGCAGGCTGGCAGACAGATATGTAGGAGACCTGGGTTGAATCTTAATAGTGAGGAGAAGGCTGGCTACACTGCACTGGGAGAATATTACATAACACTACTGCAGGAGTCTACCATGAAGTCAACCTGTTAAGACTTGAAAAAAAAAAAAAACTATGACAAGAAAGACCTCACAGGTCATGTAACTGAGCGAGTACTTTTCTTTTCAGGTTGCAAAATTAGAGTTTTTGTCTTTATGCCACTAAAAGTGGATCAATCATTTGACAATTTGTAATGTTTCTGCCAACAAAAACAAAACTGGTACATGTAAGACTTATTCAAAACATAACTTTCCTCTTTCCTTCTTTCCTTCCTTCCTTCCTTCCTTCAGACATCAAAGAGCTTAGTTGGGTACAGCATTAGTACTTAATGTGGCTTACGTTTCACCTTTACATAGCTCAATTTAAATAGTTCAGATGAATAAAATTAGGGTTTGATCCTATTTTTTTATTACCACAGGACTGACATAAGATGGCAGTAAATTAAAGAGGAAGTTTGTCTATGTCTCTCCTCTCTATCCCTCTTTGTGTTCTCATTTGCCAACCCCCCCCCCCCCCCCTTTTTTTCTGTCTCCCCGTTCCAGTTTCTCTCCCTCTCTCTCTCCACCTGAACACTTCTTAAACTATTTCACTCCTGCTCTCTTTCTGTCATGATTTTTTTTGGTCATTTTTCAGTCTACCTTTCTCTGTTTCTGCTCTGTAAATAGATACAATATGCTCCAATAACATAGACAGAGAGAGAGAGAGAGAGAGAGAGAGAGAGGGAGAGAGGGAGAGATAGAGAGTCACAGACAGTTCTGAGACTGCAGCAGATTCTAGCCAATCATATGAAGGAACCCCGCAGCCCACATGGCTTATTCACAAAAAACAGGAGGAAACCCTTATCAATCCAGCCTCATTCTCACATACAGTACATCATCAATGTACAAATGCTCAGATCTTAGGAAGCTTTTTAATCTGTTACATTTTAATGTTAAATGCAATTAAGATTAAAAGAAATATTTCATAATTTCTCTTTAATTCTTTCCAATTTTGCACATACCTAAAATGTGTGAGCCCAGTTTATGAGATGTTGCAGATTTTGCTTCAAAGTGTGATTTTTTTTTTTTTTTTACAACTTACTTTTTTTCTTTGTTTAGTGTCTGTGTTCCCATTTCAGTATGTGGCCCCGTTTGAAATACCCAAGACACTCAGATAGGAAACTAAATATATCCTTTATATGTGCCAGCATGCTTCACTGTGTCCATTGTATCACACTGCTACATGAACTGCGACATAATCTGGAAAAGAAATAGAGGTGGTCTAACAAAGATATACCTGCCATTTGCTTATACGCGTAAACCCCTGAGGATGTAAAACCTCCAAACATTTTGTCTTTGTGTCAATATCTCTTTAAAATGTGTCTTAGTACAAATACAGTATATTAAAAAATCCTTTCTAAGTGAAAATACTTCTCTCTGATGAGTTTCAGTTTCATGGCAACCAATGAAATCTCCTGAGTTTCTGTCTCATGGCAACCTAAAGTAACATCCCAGTAAGCATATTCGTCATGGACTTATTTTATTGCATAAGCTTGTCTCAAGAGTTCCCTGCAAATCAAAGGATTAGTGGGTGGTGTGAGTGGATAAGAGGCTGTCCAAGTTGATTACTGCTTCAGCAAACTGCATGGTTTGTACAAACATGGGCCACAAGCCAATAAAGATATATAAATAAAGTATGTTCTACATTAAGACAGAAATACTAAATGAAGAGAATGCAAGAGAGACAAGAGATCCTACATAAGTTTGGATTTATTTAAATGTGGTCACCATAAACAATTATTGTATTGACCTTTTATTGTAACATAACATGTAGAGGGAGTGAAATCAATGGTGGTGCAACACCAGAGTGCATTATCAAGGAACCTATTTTATGACAACACACTGGTTCAACTTTACACATTTAAATACCAATTTCCATCGATGAAACACAGGAAAAAAAATAACTGTACTAAAGATCTAGTTCACAGATGATCATCCTAGAACCATTGGTGACATTAACTGCAAACTTAATGGCAAACACTCCAGCGCCTGGAATAAAGCACTGGTACATGACCATTATGTTATAACACTGTGCAAAACATCCAAAGCTTTGTTCACAGCTGTGCAAAATAGCAGCATTACATTCCACTCTCCAAGCAATGGGTTCACAACACAACATCACAATGAGCTTTTAAAAGGACCATAATACTGAATAGTGACTGTCAGGTTTGCCCTGTAAGCTTGGTTTCAGAGTAGGAGTCAAATCTCTTTTAGCTTATAGTGTCTGACACGCAAGTGCAAATGATAGTCTTCTGTCACTTAACAACAAGACACCCTTCACATTCAATATTTACATTTTGAGAAATTGTCTTTGCTGAACTGAACCCAGCGAAACGAGCCCTAGAACACATTTACAGAAAAGGGCCAAAAAAGACTATTTGACCATTGACCTCTATTTGTTTTTATGCTTGAACTACATCATATACAGCCATCTTCAAAACAAGCAGAGGGAAATAAAATAAAGAGTCAATGTGGGATATGTACATGTAAACCATACAGTATCAGGCCAAGATTAATTAATAGTTGGCACACGTGAGATTTTGCAAAAATCTCTTGAAAAACTGTACATTCCTCTCAGTCTCTAGTAATGTTAGCCTCTGCAATATATTATAAAGCAATACACAACAGAGGCCCTAGATTGATACTCTTGCTATATGGCCAGCTACAGGCCCATTTAGTTTGGTTTATCTCATTCCAGAGAGAAGATACTCCCTTCACTACTTTTCCATTTTTGCCCCCTACCCTTACACTAAATTTGAACCCACTGCCTACTTACAGTGCATCATTACAGTGTCATCTTGGTAGGCAAAACCAAGTCGTTTTAATTCAAAGTGAGGTGGTCGTTATGGAGACATTGGTGGTTTTAATCATAGAAGAGGAGCTGAAACATATCAGATATGCAGATAGCCATGCAGCATAGTGTTTTATCATCTAGATAAAGTCTGCAGATGTTTTCTTATACCCAGAGAGGAACATCTACAGTGTTTTGTCTGCTTAAAGAAACATGCTTCGATATCTGTTGCATGTGACTGTGTTGACAGGTGGCTCAGAGTTTTTAAAAGTACAATATACTGTAGCTATACCTCTTCTTACAAGGCTTAGGCTTATGTGCTGAAGGTGCACTGGGCTGACTCTGGTCCTCTTAAGCCACACTTGGCTCTGTTGTGGGGCCAAGTGACTCAAATAGCAGGGAGCAAAGGGAGAAATAACTGCACAGGTCAGTACCTCGGACAGCTCCGCCTCTCCACTCCTCACAAACACGGGTCTATTCTAGTCCTGCCTCGGTCACCTTACTGCGACATTCACTCACTAACCCAGAAAGTGGGCTAATCATGAATGAAATGGTGATTTGAATGTCACCTAAGGAGAAGTTTGTAACGCGAAGTCAATCCCTGCATCACTCAAGGGACAAGACAGAAGAGGACAATATTACCATTGGCATGCATTTATGAAAACTCCTGTTGCCTAAACACCCTACTGAAGTTGTGTAACACCATTAGAGAGAGATTCAGCCCAGATGTGAGAAGCCTTCAACGTTGGCCTTTACATTCAAAACCATCCCAGTTATGTGATTTTGCACATAACATTCATGTTTTAAAAATACACACAAGTGTCCGTTTGTTTCCATGTCAGCGGTCCAGGATTGGCTCGCTGCTATCCCGTTGGTTTTTGAGGTCCTGGAAGACCTCGGTGAAAAAGTGCGGGTCTGCGTTCAACTGCAGCATTTTGGCACTCATCCTGTTGATGATCCGGAGCGACGTGTCCCAGAAAACGTCCTTGTTTGTATCGTTCATGAACGGCTTGAGTGGGTAGGAGATCTCGTTGCCCATGTAGGAGTATGCGAGGTAGAGGCAAGTCTGAAAGGTGCCCTGTAGCTCGGCGGGGTTGTCAACGGTGTCCTCTATTGTATCATCGCAAAGCAGGTACACGAACACCACGTTAGCCGGCGTGATGAACCCCTGGTCCTGCCAGCCCTGGAGCAAAAGAGTCCGGTCAACGTTTCGAAACCAAAGGATCACCTCTCCGCTGTTTAACTCTTTCACCTTATAACACCTGCGGCACATAAAGTCCCCCAAACAGCGCAGTAGCTCCCCGGTTGAAGCCTGGATGACTATCCGCCTGGGGGACAGCAGAGACAGGCGGCTGGGTTGTTTCTGGACCGTAGAGAGCCTTCCGTTTTGGTTGACAGCCTCGTTGTTTTGCGTAGGCACCGTGGGCACCGTGGGCACCGGGACTGGGATCGGTGCTTTGGGTTTCTTCTCTTCGTTTTGGTGCGTTTTCTTGATGTTTTCGTTGTTGAGCTGAGCCACCTGGCTGGATGGGAGCTCACGGGCGGGCAGCGGATTCGGAGTCACTTTCTTTGCGCTCTTCTTGGCCGAATTGGTCACCAGCTTCTTCCAGGACAGAGAGACGAACATAGAGTGCCGTTTAAGGCTCTTATCGTTTTTTCCATCTCCTGCGACGTCGGCATCCATTATAGATGCCTTCTTTGACGCCGGGGATATGGAGAGGACGGTTCCCATGTCTGCACAGGAAAGAGCCGCGAAGGTATGGATGCTGCTTCAACTTCAATACGCAGTAGTCTGCAAGGTGCGAGGCGGTGAAGAATAGTCACGACAACGATTTAAACTCCATTTACACGTCTATTCATTCCAAGTAATCACTCCTGTGCGGCGGGGAACGAAGATGGAGCTCGTCTTCAAAGTGAAGTTGTAATCCAACAGATGCTCTGTCTGCGTCTCGGCGTGGAGACGCTGCGCCACAATCCTGTGAATGTAGTCTGAGCGAAGATTAGTCGCCCTGCGTAAATCAAGGGGTTTAAACAAACCAGCAAGTGCAGCTCCTGACTGACAGCCGAGCCAGCCAATGAGAGAAAACAATCAATGATCCAATCAGTAGGAGTTCAGTACAAGGTTGCCATTGATGATAGCCTAAATACAGGTGTCAAGTACTATTCTTGTTCCCTCTCCACTAGTCCACTTAACTTTGGAAAATGGTTGCTATCTATAAATCAGACTATTTTCCCCTCACCAAAATAGGTCCAACAACGGTGAGAGATGTGGCATATGTTCATTGGCCTATTGTATATTACTATACAATAATATATTACTATACAATAGGTGTATTTGTTTTTGTTTTTAAATTAATATAGTCTATGGTTATGGAATAATTGACCTATGCTCTCTTTGGAGAAACGTTGATCAACAGTTAAGTCAGTTCAAAGTAACACTGTCACTGTGTTGACATTTCACACGTTTCACACATTGAAATCAAGAATAATCATTTTATCAATGCTGCAGAGAGCAACAATATTTGGGACACCTTTAATATCATTTGGCAAGCCTTGTTTGACATCTGAACATCAGTGTAAAATTTTTTTACTTTTTACTTTTTTTGGGCAAAAACTTGCGTAAGACCTACATTTTCATATTGGATTATAACTTGCAAATTATGTAGTTCACACTTAAAATATATAGTTTGTCATCCTTTTGATTTCTCCACATTGTGATGTGGTGCACCACTAGTCCCTACACCATGGTGTGTCACCTGTTAGACCAGCATGTATACCAGGAAGTCTAACTATATACATATAAATGTTATTTTGCTCCTGGTATCACTGACCAGCAGCCTTTGTTCAAATTCAGTTGCTCCACCACTGGTGTTGTTTATGTAGGGATTTGTTGAGCTGGAGACATTACCAATCACATATTGCATGAGAAGCAATTTTCATACATGTTTCATATATGAAATGCTTCTATTTTCATATATGTGCCATGTATGAAATGCCCCTCAGACAAGCAGACTGTGAAGGTCAAACAGCTGTTTTCTTCCCAGTCAAGCCGACCTGGCTTTATTATTGTTGCCATAGAGACAGCGCTAAAGTAAACAATATTATAGCAATATTCTGATAGGGACAAGGTCGCCTGGAGTCTTTTCCTTCAGATTTGCGGTGGCATTTTACTGGGTCTATACCGGCACTTTGAATTGTAACTGCTATATCCTTGGTCGATCAAGTTTGTTTTGGTCAATAAATCTTTTTGCACAAGACATCCATATCTCCTGGAGTTTCTGAATTGACAAGCTCAAGATTTTCATAATATTGCAAGTCCTTTGTTCTCTGATGTACAAACAACAAATTAGAGAGCGAAGAAATATCCTCAGTCTAATCATACTGTGTGTAAACAAACCCAGTGCTGTTGTGTGTGTTCAATAAAGGTTACAAAACTTTTCTTCTGAACTGGTTTCAACATATTTGAAACCACACAAACACTTCATTCTTCTCCCTAATGTTTATAAAAGAATGTTCCCTGAAGAGTTGTTGGAAAGAAATGTGTACAAAGTGTTTGTGCCGCAGCTTCCGAGTATTTGAACTATGCATAGTACAATTTAAATTGCCAGGTACTGACAGCTCTGTACATCTCAATACATATTTTGATCAGGGCTTGTCTTTGGGATGTTTTATTTTTTATTACTGAGGTAAAAAGTGTTTTGTAGCAACTGTGTAGTAGGTCAGTTTTAATCACACACCCGGCAACTGTAGGAGTGCATGCATGTCTCAGGAAACTCAAGGGTCATCCAATTACCTTAATCAGAACTGGCATTCCTTCACTAAGTTACATGACTGCTGTCTGATCTTTCCATTCAACTTGAAATGGAAACAGATACTAATAGCACTGAAAGCGTAACACCATGGAGTCATCAGAAGTGAGTTAACTGTAGAGGATTATGGGATGAATTACTATCAAACTGTGTTCCAACCTACTTCTTCTTATAGTTCCCCAAATCCAATTTATTGAAATGCCAACTACATTTGCGAAATAAATATGAACTGTGCATTTTTTCTACTCTGAATGAAAACTGTAGACTGCCCGGGGCTGAAGATCATTCTCTCTTCTTCTGCTGATTCATCCGTAGATAATCACAGTAACTGACGAGCAGTGGGAAGCCTCAAATCCTCAGTTTCTTTTTCTGACTGCAAGTTTTCTTTCAGTTTGGTTACTAACTAAACAAGTATAATTCCAGCTTCATGGAAAGTGTCGTGGTTGTACTGTATTTGTCAGTGATCTCAACAACTACAGTCCAATATCTGAACTTCTTATTGACTCACTGAATTTTCTACAGCCACAGATGTCAGGTTTCACTGGGGTCCCAGCACAATAACATCTGCAGTTTCAGTAATCCATGACATTGTCTCTCCTATGGATAAAGAATCATTTTGTGCTACTCTCTTTATTGACGTCTCAAAAGCATTTTATACTGTTGATCACAAACTACAATCTGTAGGCCTGGTTGATGTCGGACTCAATTGGTTCCACTCTGACCTTACAGGGAGAACTCATCCTGTTGCTGATGGTCCTCTTATCATCAGTAATGGGATGCCACAGGGCTTACATCATGATTTTCATTATAGTGGTACCTCCATTTTCACGCAGATTTCCTATGCCTCTGGCTCCATTCTAACCCAGACCCATCTTCAATCTGCCTTTGATGCTCTCAGGTAATCACTTTTTAACCACAGATTATCTTAAATGCAGAAGTACATGTTATTCTCCACATCCACCAAACCAGAACTTTGATGGTACTCATATCACTCT
Source organism: Thunnus thynnus (assembly GCF_963924715.1). NCBI lineage: Eukaryota > Metazoa > Chordata > Actinopteri > Scombriformes > Scombridae > Thunnus > Thunnus thynnus. The sequence goes on from NC_089527.1 coordinate 11,195,998, forward strand.
TATTCAGTCATACAAATACTTAAGAATTCAAAGATTCATATTCAACATTTGACTCACAAAAATCAAATTAAAACCAGTCTTTCTGTGTAGAATTAAAGTTTTTTTTCTAAACCATAATATTATTCGGTAAACATTTATGTCACTTTATTATGGAGATATTTTGTACTGTCAAGCTATGCCATCATTACTTTAGCAGTTAAACTCTCATTAAGTTGGATGAACTTCCTTACTGACAGGAAGGAATAATCATCTCATAATATTCATCTACATCTATAAAGCTTTACTGATAAAGCTTCCAAACTACCTCACATCTCTCTGCTCGTTTAGATCTTGGAATTACAATACACAATCTGATACTTATCCCTAGATATTTCATACATTATGTATGATCTTGGCTGAACTGGACTCAGGTTGTGTGCATTTTTGACTGGAATGAACTGCAAAATGCACTCAAGCTAGATTCTTTTATTCTCCTAAATCTTTATGATCTTTTTTATGACTTGTACTCGCTTTTATTGACTCTATCTCAACAAGACTAACCTGATTAAATAAAGTTTTAAAAAAAGAGGTGAATCTTTTATAAGTACATAGAGAGAAATAAGAGTATACCCAGTTGCTTTTTATAGCTTCTCTTTCCTTCTCTTTCCTTCTCCCAGGAGCTTTAGTGGAGTTTGACTAAATTCCTGGCATTCTCCACATGCGTTTGATCTCTTGTCAGTTCGGATAGTAAATGGTGAGGAACCATGAGGCCCAAGGGATGCAGTGCAGTCAATCACAGTGTGAATGTACTAAGTTTAGCATAATACAGCTAATTTATTGGCAATGTGAAATATCTGGAATCCTGCAGCAATTTATCTGCAAGGTCTTGTCAAAAGTTAAGAGAGGATTCAGTGAACTATCCGAAGCTTGCGGATAAAACATTTTGACAAGCAAAAACACAAATATTACACTTGGATCTGATGATTTTAGCTGCAGAGAAGGTAGATATGGATACTACAGTAACCTAGTTAAATGATACTACAATCTTACTAATTATCCCATACACATTACTTTCCCTCATCATCATCATCATCATCATCATCATCATCATCATCATCATCATCATCATCATCACTTAGACAATAGACACAATAGACACCATCAGCATGATCTAATCATCATTACCACCATCATCTATGTGTATCATAAGGATGATTAAACTCTGGCATGACTGTCATCACCAATAAGCTGTCTGTTGAAACTGTCAACCAAAGTGACTGTGAAGAGATGAAAGATCGAAAGGTAATTTAAATCAAACTCAGCAGTTTACGATGAAAGACAATAATGTGCCATAACTGTAAAGTGCTACCCATTTCACACAAACTCTTTTGATCATGCCAACGTTTGATCAACACATTATAAATCAGATGCTGATCAAACAACACTCTTTCATCACAATCAAACAAAACAGAGCAGGATGTGACAGAGGAGAAGCATAATTTCAATATATTAGACATGGAGCATCAAGCTGGCTCTGTTAGATATCACTATCCAGATACCAAAGGAAACCACAAGAGTCCATGAATCATAGGTTTGGGTGATTAGGGTGGTGAGAGGAAGACAACACTTGAGAGAGCCGTGGCAAGTTGGGTCTGGTCCTGTGTGGGAGGATTTTTGTCTTTGTCTTTAATCTTAGTTATTTTTGTTTCTGGACACTTTCATAGCATATTATGCTTATGTAATTTTGCAAATGGGTAGTTAGGTAATCAAATGCCTCACACAGTAGGCCTATATGTTTTGAATATGAAATGCAAAGCATGCCATTACAAAATTCAGTGATTGAGACCATAATGACTTGTTGACCTAGTATTTCTAGAGAGAAGTTTCTAGAGAGGCGTTTTTTGTATAGGAGTCAATTAGAGCCAGGGTTTTTTTTGGCATTGCACTTTAAGATACTTCTGCATTGGCTTCAGCCTCAAGCTAAGGTAGTTGCTGATTGGATTACAGCTGCATTAACCGATTTTTCAGGCCACTTGGGGACAGCAGAACAAACTGTAAACACAATGTTGACATACAGTATTATCATCTTATAAAGTTGTTATGTGTTTGCAAGGCAAACAGTTGCCTATTTGCTCATCCAACAGACACAGAGCAATATTAGCATTTATTTGAAGTCATGTTTTTAATGACTTGATGAATGTAAAGCCCCTTTCAGACATGCAGTCTATCCCTGAAATGTTCAGGAACATTTCTTGCATGGGGTCATGTGTGAATGGGAGCAAAGATCAATATTCAGGGAAATCTGCACCGCCAATTTCCCACCTCAAGACCTAGTAACATATCAGGGAAAACGTCGGTATGACTGTGTTGTGAATGAAAGCAGTAACATTGCAGGGACAAGCACGTAAAGGGTTATATCTGTCTGACGAAAGTTGCTTTCACATGGAACAAGTGAACCAATCACACTTAACGTGTAGGTGACGTACTGCAAGTTGGGCTAAAATATGTTTCCGGAAACATTTGAGGTGAGAAATAGGCAATGCAGTAACACAATCTTGATTCATATTTGATCAGTATTGCCTAGTTTGAAAGTTTGATCTGAGCCTCTTGAGGTTTGCCCTCTTCTTCTGTGGAGTTTTATGGTGGTTAACATCCATAAGTGTTGCATTACTGCCATCTGCTGGACTATCCCTTGTCCCATCTATTCTGGCATTGCCATGTTATGTGTGAAAAGGCGCAAGACGGAAATGTTCCTGAATGTAGCTGCATGTGTCAATAGTGAAAATCAATTTTATTTTATGGAGTTGACAATCGTGAGAGAAACACTGTAAAATCTTTGGTCGACAATCCAAAACTGTTGATCATACTGTGAGACATGTCCATTGACGATTGATTTGGAACTTTGGTGACCAAAGATGGTCTGCAGCAAAATTTGGACAGAGTCAGAAATTTTAGAGCAAATTTTCACAATGTGACTGCTGTTACAACCAATATCTACAAACAAAACATCAGAATATGACATGAAATGATACAGAATACACTGGCTGGCATGACATTTCGTAAGTGCTGTTTTCTGAATAAGGTTTCCACCTTTCAGCCATTTCCAAATTGTTTCAGCCTTTTCAGCCTCAAATTGATATCATACAGTTTGACACATACTGTAACCCAGATTTTATGAAAGGTGTCTTGCGCAATGTAACATGCAATACACTTACATGAACAATGTTGTCACACAGTCTAAAGGTGCCTTTACTCTTTTAGCTCTGATTTTGGTCTCCACAAACTCCTGAGGGAAAGATCTGATTCTTTAGCTTGTTGCTAACCTTGTATGTCTGCTGTTTACTGCTGGGCAGGTTAGGTTGTGTGCAGTGGCCCTTTGGACAAGACTTTTCACTCCAACTGTGCTCACAAAATGTAAAAGTTATATCACAACTGCAAATGTAGGGCAGATATTCTCCTCAGAAGAAAAATTTGAAAAAAACTTGGAAATAAGAGTATATAAGAGTACATCAGGCTGGAACAAAATTAATTTCAACTAACTGTGCAAGGTTCCTGCGCTGGTTAGGTTACTATTGGGGAAGTTTAATAACATCAAATATTTTGACCATTAATTGACATAACTGCTAATTTCTGAGTCATAGAGGAGGGGTGAAAATAGCAGGAGAGGAGGTGAAAAGAAGAGGACTGGGAGGTAAGAGAAAGGTGTCTTGTAAGTGATGGAAGAGGTTCAGGAAAGAAGATGGGAGCATTTATTTAACAAAAAAAATCCTGCGGTGGTGAAGACACTCACAAAGAGAAAGATGGAGGCAAAAATGGAAATTCAAGGAGCTAGGTGAGACATTAAATACAATATAGAGCCATAAATAACAATCAACCACAGTGCCTGGCAGTGCAGATGCAAGGCGTCTACATTGCGATCCCTACATCAATACTTTATGTAGTGATAACAACAAACACACACCATGTGGAGTTGTTTTGTATTCCAGATGATGATCGCTAAAATGATTCATTCCAGGATGAAGGGAACATCTGATGAGTAAATTAACCAGACAGACAGAACATCCAGTACTATCTATCAGCACATGGGAAAATAATGAATATAGCAATTTTGATACAATTATGAATTCTGTCCCATTGTTCACAATGTTATTTAATCCGGTATGTCATATTATGCAGAATGAATAGATGTTGAGGAAGATTGAATCATAACAGCTACTTAAACTTGTCATCTACAGTATAATGACTGGGTTATCAAAGCCTATTGCTGACTGAGCGGGAAGGAAAAGCTAAAACATCAAAACTGTCAGCTGCTGTGTGCACATATTATGCAAGATGATGTAGGAAGGGAGGACATGGAAATTTCTCTCTCCACTTTCTGTGGTAATGTGCCCCCTGGTGGTGTTTTAGTTTAACTGTGGCAGCTGCAGCAATTGTTATTGTCTTCTGCGGTCCTTCACAGTCCTGATGGCATCCTTCCCTGGCTATTGATGCTTATACTTATTGTTATTGTTATGATTGTTGTTCTTCTGTCCCCCCTCCCCCTTTCCCTCTCTCTTTCTCTCTCTCAACCCAACCGGTCAAAGCAGATGGCCGCCCACCAAGAGCTGGGTTCTGCTTGAGGTTTCTACCCGTTAAAGGGAAGTTTTTCCTTACCGCTGTCGCCAAGTGCTTGCTCATGGGGGAATTGTTGGGTCTCTGTAAATTAAAGAGCAAGGTCTTGACCTGCTCTATGTGAAAAGTGCCTTGAGATGACTTTTGTTGTGATATAGCGCTATATAAATAAAAATTGATTGATAAATTGATTGATTGATAGTTGTCCCGTTAATTTATCTATTTTAATTTCAAGGAAACAAACTGTGTATGTAAATAGGATAATAGTGTGTTTTTCTACTTGTGTCTGTCCAGCAAACATACTGTATCTATTTGACAAGAGTATAATTTAAAGTCAAATCAAAACATTATATTTTTAACACATACAGTACATACAGTCAAATGAGACTAATCAAGATGCTGTTTTGCCCTTTTTGCATTTATAATTACTGGAAACTGAGCAACATAATTTCAAAAAAAACAGCCAGTCTAAAACAATCTTGTCTGAATCTGTCTGTATAGATGCCTTTTTCACTGAGGACATTTTCACATTACAAAGTAGGAAAAGCAGTAAAACATGATGGATGAATTCCATTTAGCTACTGTGGTTTCAGGGTCCTGTTATTGTGCATGGAACAGAGCTATCATTAATGTTATTGGACAAGCAGCAAGGCCTATTCAGGGTGGACAAGTAGCAGGTTGACCACTGGAGGGCAGTCACATCCAACTATCTGCAAATGTGGAAATATTTGTCAGACAGGGCTTGCTGGTGACATTTCCTTTTAGCAGGCAACTTCACCACCTCATCCTAGCATTTAATTAGTTCTAGTGAAAAGCTGAGGAGAGAAGGAGTGAAGGTTTCTGAGATATCTGTCTAATATTAGCTTTAGTGACAGAATTCTCCAGTCAACTAAGTCAGGGTCTGCCAGCAGGACAGTGGGAGTAAGCAGGGAGACAGTGGATGGTGAAACCACCTCATAACACTGATACTGTAGGAAAAAAAGATATTGCAATGCTTTAAATTCCTGACTTTTAATGTTTGTACACATGGTTGTGATATATGACACAGGCACAAACATGGATAATATACAGGAGATAGAAAAATAATGCAAAAATTTCCTTTATTTTCACTCAAGCTCAAGGTGAAACTAGTCAACATGGATTTGGTTTACCAGAAAGTGTTCATGTTGTTCTGAGTGCCTCCTTGTATTGTATACATACTCATAACATTGTAAAGACAAATATATAAAGCATAAGTATTGATTCACCCACAGTGCAAATAAATATAGTAACACAAATCTTATATGATAGTGATTTATTGAGTATTGATTCCTACATGGATTTTTTACAGCCCAGTAAAAAAAGGAAAAAAGAAAAGAAAACAAAACTGCTGCTTACAAGCAATGCATATATATACATTCATAAAAATACAGTAAATGGTAAATTATAAAAGCTTTGTTGTTTATGTTGTTTGTCTTGTTAGTAAGAGGTGGACTTTCTAAAGGAAATTGTAGCACTCATTATTTAATGAAACACAGCTGGAATCAATTTGTTTGTATTGGAAATTTGCCTGTGTGTGTGTGTGTGTGTGTGTGTGTGTGTGTGGTGCTGAACACATACTGATACAACCGAACATACATGGCAAAGAGAAGCATTTTTGCTTTTAAAAAAAACTAAAACGTTAAATTGGTTATCAGAGACAAATTTCCTGATGATTGATTTATCGACTGATCGCTGAAGCTCTATATCAACACTGATTCATCAACAAAAGTCAAATATCAGCTAGAGCCATGAATCTTGAGTGCTGGATTAGATAATATGTTTGTGTTAAACGCGAGTGAGGAAACACATCAGCAGCTACAGAGAGCAGAACTAGACATCGATGCCTTTCAGATTTACCTAATCTCTGCAGAATCTTGCTGTTCTTTTTTAAAACAACCTTTATTAAATCCCTCTAACATCTCTTTTGAGTCTGCTCAGTTTTTTCTGAAATCTCTTAAAATATGCCAAATTTCCTGCATCTCTGTCAAAAATATTTCAACACTTTATATTTCCTCTCTGATTTGTTTTTACATGCATAGATTGTGTTTGTTTGTGTTGCTGTGAGTCTGGTGTATTGATGATGTCTGATCTGACATTTCAAGTTTTCTGCTGCATTGGAAATGTCAGAGATGGTGCCTGCTGAAATGCTAAACGCTGTCTGACATCTCAGACATATGATTAAATGATAAAAGCACCGATTAAGCTTTATAAAGATGGGACATGTGTACTGTATTTAAGTAAGTAGCAGCATTTGTGCAAGTGTTTGCAGCATGCATCTCTCTCCACACTAATGCATTTAATACTTTACATTTCCTTCATTTATAGTCTTATGGCAGAGTGACTATACTGTATGTGTCACCAAGGCATGTCATATATTGTTTTTTCAGGACAAGTTAGACTATTCATAAATTCCATACTATGCATGCTCTGGGATACTTTTTATAGAGAAAAAAAAAAAATGTTGTATTAATGTATAGAACTTTTCAATCTAGCACAAATATCCACATATTATGAAAGCATATGAAGGTTTGGCTCTACACATTAGATTTGATGACAATAAGAAAAATATAGAATATTGACGGCTATATCCTTCAGAGATTTGATGATTCTCATGCAATTTATGAAGCATATCTTTCAATGATTTCTAAGTGAGTTTATGGAGGTATATTGGCAATGAACATCAGACATAATGATATTCCCGGAAAGTGTAAGTCACACTGAATGATATCAATATGTGTTTCATGTCTGTGTGTTAAGATATGACTGAGTTATGACTCCGAGAAGGATTACGATTTTTTGGTATCAGTATATTTTAGTGTCTTTGCCTCATCTTCAGTACTCCGGCGCCCCCCCCTTGAGATGCTTTTGGCTTTCTCTTTTGGCTTTGTCCTGCTGAATATCCATGTCTTTTACAGACCATATCCTGTCATTTCCCCATGGTTAAAATGCTGTCCAGAACCATGACTTCAATTACAGAGGAGCACAGTGAATAGTTCATTCTCCACTGTAATTTTCCTTCTGTTTGAATAGAGCTTTAATCTTATTTAAATCATAACTTAGAAACATAATATTTGATAACACAGCTCCTACTTTATTACATTCACAGTATACGGTCAAACAATTGTACTATTATATTTTTACGTAGAGAGGTAGTCATATTTATTTATTTAAATTTTAATGGATACAGAGAGAATTCAGGGATTCCTGTCAGCCTAACCTGCATGTATTTGGGTTGTGGGAGGAAACCTGAGTCCCACGAGAAAACCCACATAGACATGAGGAGAAAATGCAAACTCCACACAGAAACAACCAGCTGGACAGATGGAGATGGAGGTGTCGTTGTGAGTCTTCAGTGCTGATCACTGAGCCAGTGTGCTGCCCTGAAGATGGAAGAAGAAGATTAGGTAGATGAGGAAGGGTGGACAAGGGAAAGGAGAGAGGGTGGGGGAGGGGGTGAGGAAGATGGAGGAAAGGTAGATGGGGAAAAGAGAGAGGGTGAGGGTGAAGAAGATGGAGGAAAGGAAGGAGGGTGGGGGTGAGGGAAAAAGAGGAAAGGAATGAAGGTGGGGTAAGGAAGATGGCAGAAAGGATTGTGTGGATGAGGGAAAATAAGGAAAGGAGGGGGTGAGGAAGATGGAGGAAAGGTAGAGGGGGAAAGGAGGGAGTATGGAGAGGTGAATGAGGGAGGAAGACGGAGTTACTGCTGTCCGGCCTGCACCAAACAACCAGCAGCTTCCTCCATCTTACTGTCGCTGTCACTCTTCTCCTTGTTATGCATCCAGCTCCAAAAACCCTTCTTTTTCTTCTCCTCCTTTTCTTTCAGTTTCTTCTCAGTCTTTCTTTTCTTCACCTCTGTCTGTCCCGCCTCAGCCAGACCGGTTTTGGTCTTGGCCTTCTTCTTGAGAGACCAGAAACCTTTCATCTTCTTCTTGTTTCTCCTGTTGATCCATCCACTCTTCCATCTTTTTCACTCTGGCCTCCCACCTGTCTTCATTCTTGGCTAGCTCCTTTGTGTACTTCTTCTCCAGAGCGTCGCACTTGATTTGCCAAGATTTCTCACTCTAGAGGAGTTCAGTCTGTTTGGTGCTCAGCTGGTTCAAGATCTCCATGAGCCTCTCAGAGAGATCCTCCTTCTCTTTCCTTAGCACCAGCTGCTCTTCCAGCTGCTTCTCCTTTTCCAGGCCCTCCTCCTGAATCTGCAGCTTCACCTGGAGCATCTGCTCTTTCTGCTGAAAGGCAGTTAAGAGTTTTTCTCTCTCTGCCTCACATTTTGCGATCATCTCCTCCTTCTAGAAGCTCTTGATGTTGTCTGCCTCTTCTGTCTTCATTTTGAGACTTTGCTTGAGGGAGGAGATCTCTGCATCTTTCTCAGAGATGATGTTGCTGTTCTTTTTTTGAGTTCTTCTGTGAACTTCCATTCCTGGCTCATCAGACGTGCCTCCAGCCTGCTTACTGTCACTTTGCAGTTGTGTATCTCTCGCTCTTTCAGCCCTTGCACCGTCCAGAATGGGCCTCACAGTTTCATACCGCTGTTTCCAGTCAGCAATCATCCTGTGTGCATGTCGGAGGGAATTTCTCAGATGGCTGCAGAAAAGCATTTCAGCTTCTGGTCCGCAATGATATGGACCCTGCTCAGGTGTGGCGTTGGCAAATCCTCTCTTCGTGGTTCTGAGAAACAAAGATGAAAGCAGTAGATGTTTGTTGGTACTGCAGTTGTCTGTTAGCAGACTGTAGTTGTCTGTAGTAGACTGTACTTGTACATAGAGGATTATAGTGGTCTTTGGTAAACTGTACTTGACTCTGGTACATGATAGTTGTGTGCAGTTGATGTGACTTAATGTTACTTTCTTCTCAGATACTCTGACAGCAGAACAGTCTATGCCAAAACCAAGAAACAAGAAATAATTTCATGGGCAAGTGATTACTACATTCAAGTAGTAGCAGTAGTATAGAATATAATCCATCCATAAATGTTACATTATCACCATCTACTGGAAAGCGCTTGGTCTTCCCTACATTTGTGGATTTTGTGTGACGCACATGGCGCGGTACAACAGTCTCAAAAGGATCCACATGAATAAGTCGAGATTCACAAATACATTTCCTTTTAAAAATGTTAAGTTGACATACAAATGATGATATATGAGTTGTAAATCAGAGGCACAGATAAAGATTTACAGATACAAATCACCCTGCATTTATATGTGCATTGTGTTTTACAATACTCGACTCACGTGACATTTTGAGTCTGGTGCTCCCTGTATTTGTGGTTTTTGTGTGAAACAGCACGGCAGATAAACAACATATATAACAAAGAGAAGCATAAAATCTCCACTTTTAAGAAGTTGGAGCAAGTGAATATTTGGTATTTTTGCTTAAAAAATAACTAAAATGATAAATTGGTTATTGGCAATAAATTTCCTGATGATCAATTAATCAAAGTTTCTCTGACGCTGTTCGGCAGACACAGGACGTCCAGGAGGGGCTGTTAGCTGAGCTGCTGCTAATGTTTGCACAGCTTGTTTCTCTGATAACTTAAGATCCAGACGTCCGATGACTAAAATCCGTCATCCGGTTGAAAGATACAGTTAAAAATGACCAAGATCTAAAAAGTTCATTGAAAAACGTGGCTTAAAACTGAATAAAAGTCAATACATGAAAGTTTCTGGTGGACAACCACAGTGCCGACGCATGCGCACAAGATGATTATCGTCTTGTAGCTACAGATCAGAGCAGCTACGGAGAGCAGAACTAGACATCAATGCCTTTCAGATTTACTAAATCTCTGCAGAATCTCGCTGCTCTTATTTGAATTCAATCTTTATTAAAGTCCAATAAATCTCTTCTGAGTCTGCTCAGTTTTTTTCTGAAATCTCTTAAAATACACAAAATTTCCTGCATCACTGTCAAAAATATTTCAACATTTTACATTTCCTTTCTGATTTGTTTTTACATGCATGAACTGTGATTGTGTTGCTGTGAGTCTGGTGTATTGATGATGTCTGATCTGACATTTCAAGTTTCCTGCTGTATCGGAAATGTCAGAGATGGTGCCTGCTGAAATGCTAAACGCTGTCTGACATCTCAAACATACAATTAAATGATAAAAGCACTGATATACAAACAGTGACATTTAATACTTTGAATTTCTTTTATTTATAGTCTTATGGCAGAGTCACTACTGTATGTGTCACCTAGTCATATATTTTTTCCTTTCTTTCTTCATTTCATCCTGTAGATATCCATAAATATCCATATATGAAGGCATAGAGAAGATTTTCAGGGTTTCCAGGATATAAGAACCATGCTGATGGGACATTCTGAGCCTTAATAATGTCAAAACATGTATAAATGTAGTGCCGAACATTTGCTGATCGTAATTGTTGTATCAGCTAGCAACGATGAGTTTAGTGACATCATTCATACATGCAGCATTCGCTTCTCAACACTTCCAGTTTATACACAGGCATGGATATAGCTGTAAAAACTTTTACTGGAGAAAAAGTCAGAAATATGATGGTTTTTGAAGATCTCAAGTTATGAGGGGTATATTTTTTCTCTCTATGATTTCAAAGTGGATTTACTGATACTTATCCAGTATGTGATGTTTGTGTGTTCTGGTTTGACACAGTTATGCACTGTTAGCCTTTGCTGTATTTTTTACAGTTAAATACCACAAAATGCCCAATAAACCTACCATAAAATGAACTTTCCCCCCCATATTTTTCATCACTGGCTGACAAAAAATCAGTGCTGTTTGAGATTAATTCTAAAGAAAACTTCTAGAGTGAAGCCAAACCAGCATTTTATTCTAGTAGTTTGAGGTAAGTAAGGGATTTGTGTGTTTATATCTTATAAATAGACCAACACACACCCTTATTTTAATTCAATGTGAGTTATTCATTGCTAATTATAGTGTTTTTTTCTGTCAACTATACTTACTGTGTTTTTAACTGCCCCATTCAAGTGAAAAAGAAAAACAACTGAACAGGCACCATAGGGTCAGTGAGCTGCTAAGGAACATGGAAAGTTTTCTGTTGTTTGCTAAAATGTACCTGCTTTAAGAGCAAATGTCTTCCCCTGACCTGACTGCTTGGCTTTACCAAAGGAAGTAACTTATGAGCACTAATCACTGGCAGTAGCTTAAAGTTAAAATGTGTGATATTTGGTTAATGTTAAGCCTAATGGTAGAAGTTAGAAGTCGACATTTGGACTAGTAAGCTACTATTTCGTTGTTTTATTGTTGGACCACTTTAATAGCCACTTTATTGAAAAGGGGAAGGAGTGCTCACGTCTGTTGCAGTTTGTGTGAACCTCAACACATACGGTAAGCAACGCCATTCCTGTGCCTTGCTGTGACACCGACACCCCGTCGACTTGGTGTTAATTTTTAAGAGGGAAAGAAGGCGTGTCTTTTTGTTTTCTTTACATCCTAGTTAATTAATTTAGCTTTGTTTGGTTCTGAGGGTCTGTCTGGCTTGGTGTTTCAGTGTAAAACCATAGTAATATCAGTGTTTATAATAAGTCTTAGCTTGTACAAAAGAGCAGATTAGCTACGTCAGCGTAGGTTGTGCCTATTTTGTTTTTTTTGTGTTTTTAAGGGCCAACGTCCCTCCCAAGTTTTTTCCCTCCGAGTGCCAGTGCAGGTCTGTCGTGCTGAGTGCTACCATAGCTTCAACTCTTCACAAGACAAGACAACTGGTAAAAGACATCTATTCAAAAGTATTTAAAGCCAAAAATTAGAATCTGGAAATTTGTACGCAGATGCAGCTAACGTTATGTTAATCTATAGCTTTGAGCTTGCTAGTGCTGGTTAGTCTGCTAAAATACAGTTAAATTAACTTTTCAAAAATAATGGTCCATCCCAAGTTTTGCCAGTGCAGTTCATCTATTCAAAACTATTTGAAGTCAAAAATTAGAGTCTGGAAATTTAGAGACGCAGCTAAACGTGATCTATAGCTTTCAGCTTGCTGGTGCTGTTTTACCTGCTAAAATACTGTTATATTACCAACTGTGGTGTATTATTTAATAGTTAAACTTTAAAAAACAATATCTCTAACATAGTGTATTGCGTCTGTAAATGAGTTAAAAGGTAAAAAAAACCATAAAAGGCTTTTACAGTGTTGTTTTTTGAGTTGGTTCAGAATTAACTTTAACTAAGGTGCTATTGTTTAAGATTTTAGCTTGACTTTAGGTGCTTTGCCTCTGGTGACATAGGGGAGAGAAGTCTCCATACATGCAGTGTTTGAGTGTCTGTTAGGGTTAGTGTTATAGTCAGAATCAGTTATCTTAGGGTAGTTTTTCTGTTTTGCATTTTTTTAAAAACACAACTTAAGCTATATAGATCCCTTGAGGGGTGCAAAACTTGTCACATTTTTGTTGCTGTTTGAATCCAAAATAGGTAATTTGTGTGAATTGTGTAGATACTATGAGTTTTTGAAATTGAGGGGTGGGAGGTGGGTGTTAAGAGAGTGAGAGATAACCTCCCATTCATTCTCTCTTGTTTGTGGATGTCAATGGTGTAAAAAAACCACAAAAACAATGAGCGCTGCACCCATGTTGCCTTTCTAAGATTGTCCCTCTCACAAGCCAATGGGATTGTTCACAGACCAGCATAGAGGATTATAGTGGTCAGACCAGTCTGGAATATCTAAACACAGAGTGTCACTCAACTTTAGCTATTGGTTCCGAGTGACTTTTTTTCTGACAGTTACACCGCACGTCACTCGTCTTCTGCATTATCGGTTAATATATTTTTAATCAGTTGAATTATTACAACAGCAATTAAACAATAATCAATGAATCATTGACATCCCTGCTTTATATAATCTATTTTCTCTGTACTAGAAGGCCCAATTCGCAACATAGCCAAGCCTATGTGAAATTTCTTAACATACACATGGTTGTGGGTGGGTGTGTTTAAAGGCCAGGCACAACAGCTGAATAGGGACAAAATAAATCTTGTTCTTCTATTACTCTCTTGACTGTTTTTTTTTTGCTTTTGTTGTTTTTATGTGCCTGGAACTGATGTCCTCCTTATGTTACTTTTGTAGCAGTAAGATTACATTAATTCTAGGTTGAGTTTTTCCTTATATCCTCATACTAAAATCGACTTTAAATCCACATTTTAAAGCTGATATTTAAAAAAAAAAATTCTTCCCAGGGGCATGCCTCTGGTTTGCATCTTTGTCACCTTTTTCACCCTTGATGAGTTTGCATCCCTGTTCCTTATTGAATAATATAATTGATAATTGAGACATTTCGTGGTAAGCACTTTAACGTGTTCAAGGGTTACAAATTTAAAATTAAGATAATTCAGTGCTTTATTGCCATTTCAACAAGTTGATTGGAATTTGGAAAGACAAGTACTGACACATGCAACTGCAATGAACATAACTTTGGAAAAATCTCAGTGACTCAGTACACTTTGTTTTGGACATGCTTCAGTCTGTCTTATTGATTGATCTTGGACTTCACTGCCTACAAAATTCTGAAAAAAACATTCATATGTGTTCATGCAGACAGTTTGTGTGATTAATATCCTCTGCCAGTGTATAAATCTTCAGCCCCGACTGTTGTCTCCTTGCATCATTCAATGTCCTCCCCTTAAACCATTGCAGATATGGATGATGACAGCTTACAACGTGAAATTAACATGGCATTACCTGAACTGCATGAAGAGACAGCAAGGATATCTAGTGGGCACCTAAGAGACATTATTGGTGTCAGAAAGAGAGAAGATCTCCTGTTTGTCGGACCTGATGACATTAACCCTTTCCTAATTCCAACACAGAGTCGAAGACTCATCAACGCATTCAGAAAAGATGAGAACATATGTTTAATTAATGGTTGAAGACCTGTCTTAGTCATAAGTGTTGAACATGTAAAAAAAAGAGAAAAATCTTGAAATGCTAGATTTCATTGCCAGGGTATGATTTCCCCAAGCTCTCTGAATTTGTTTCTCACAGAAACTTCAGAGCCTGCATTTATTACTCTATAAATATTCCATCTGTGCATAGTTAATGTAGAATTGTTCTTGGAGTCAGATTCTTCAAACCACCCGGAGGAACCTGAAACTACCCAATCCCTGTGCTTCACAAATTTCACTCCATTCTGCACAAGCATCAAGTCAACTTCCTTTCACACAACCATATACTAACAAAGCCTCTTGGATCAGCAGTTTTCCATTTCCATGGGAGAAGATGATAGGAAGACTTTCACAGGCCATGGCGAGAGGTGACTTGGCTTACCCAGAAGACACAAGAACAATGATTAGGACTATTGTGGAAGCTATGCGAGCACACTGCTCCAACCCCAACAGAGCTGCTTGTGCGGAGTCAGCCAGAGCTATTGTATCTTAGTATCCTTATATTATACCTTTGCTGATAAGACTGTGGACGGTGAGCAGTTAGGCTGCGGTTATTATTTCCTACTCAAACAATTTAAGAGAGAATCTGACAGCCTAGGAAAAGACCTACCAGTGAAAACGGTGATGATGCTGCTATCAAAAGGGGGAGATCTGAACCGAATAGTTACGGCTGCATCAACTGGCAACCAAGAGCTCTACCAGAAGGAGAAACAGCAGAATCCTCGGAGACAAAAAGACAGACTGCCCCTACCTTATGTGAGATTGAAGAGTGGTAGCCATTTCTTTTTACTTAAAGAGGCCTCTGCACTCACTTCCACACACTCACAGGTACTGAAGTCTAGTCTAGTCTCAGGGGTGAAGATCTTAAAAACTTGCTTAATCACAACAAAACTATTAGCCCCATCAGGGGCAAGTGAGATCTTCTACCAAGATGTCTGTCGAGATGGAAATGAATTTACCCACCACACCCAGGGTAATCATGCTTGGTAAGAGAAATATTTTCTATCATATTGTAATATTTTTTTGTAGAAATGTATGTCGTTGTTGTGGTATTCTTTACTTTTACCCACTACAGTTAGCCTGACAAGGGTTTGTCTGTTTTAGGAAATGGTTTTATGTCTGGATGGTCAGTATGGATGAGAAGATATTTTATGAGCCTCAGGAGCTGCATGCCAGCGCAAAGTTTGACTGCAGATGAAGAACCATATAGCTAATTCCTGTGCTATATGTCTTAATTTTAAAATTCAAGTGCCATTTTTTCTGTTAAAAGATTCTTTGTGAGGACCAATTCAGATGTGGGTACCTAATAGGGGAAGAATTTTGTGTTATGAGTTTTTTGTGTTCCTTCTTATTTGTGTAAATAAATGAACTATACTAAAAAATCTGCTCGGGTGAACAAAATCAGCATTATTATTTGTGTTAATGTACTCAAGATCTTCTGATTCTGCTAAATCTCTACTGAAATGTAAAGTTTGATTGATTTAATGATTCAGCTCTCTGCAGGTGTGTTTCCATTCACCTGCTTTTATTTGCTTTTTTAATTTCCGCATTAAAAACAGAAAAATCTGAATTTGTAAAAGAAAGTCTAAATATCTAAAAAAAAGTTTTTGGTGTTGTCTGAGGTGTAAAAGTTAGTGTAGATACAAAGAAAGAGGAAACAGTGAATAAGTGATGATATACATGAAGCATGTGACTTGTACGTCACTCGTTTCCACTGAAGAGACGAGATCTGTTTTATCTGAACAACGAGGAGACTGTAATTTTCCTCAAATTAACACATGAAACAAACACATTTTCCACGCGATTGTACAACATTGTAAATTTCTCAAAGAAGTTAAGTACAAAGAGGTTGTGATATGTAGCACAATAAGCTAGTGAAGCTTTGTAAACAGAACCGCGTTCCTGCACATGCCAACTGCAGCGGTGTGCCTCAATGATTTGTGTTTTTAATAGTTTTTGGACAATAACAAAGGTCTAAGGCACAGAGGAAGATATATCAGGCTTGCTGGTTTGACTTTGCATGTTAAATTTGTTGACAATAAGCAAAATATAGAAAATTGATAGCTATATCCTTTAAAATTGTGATGATTCTCATGCAAGTTATGAAACATATTTTTCAATGATTTCTAAGTGGATTTATGGAAGTATATTGGCAATGAACATCAGACATAATGATATTCCAGGAAAGTGTAAGTCACACTGAACAATATCAATATGTGTTTCATGTCTGTGTGTTAAGATTTGACTGAGTTATGACTCCGAGAAGGATTTTTGGTATCAGTATCTTTCGGTATCTTTGCCTCACCTTCAGTACTCCGGCGCCCCCCCGGGGAGGCTTTTGGCTTTCTCTTTTGGCTTTGTCCTGCTGAAAGTCCATGTCTTTTACAGACCATATCCTGTCATTTCCCCATGGTTAAAATGCTGTCCAGAACCATGAGTTCAATTACAGAGGAGCACAGTGGATATTTCATTCTCCACTATAATGTTCACTCTGTCTGAATGAAGCTTTAATCTTGTTTAAATCATAACTTAGAAACACAGTAATTGATAACACAGCTTTTACTTTATTACATTCACAGTATGTAGTCAAACAATCTACTTTTTGCAGAGGCAAATTTATTTATTTGAATTTTAATCAAGTATTTGTATTGTAATGAGATTGTTTTAATCTCATATAGTAGTGATGAGGCAGTAGTGTTAATAGTACTGTCACTATCAGTAGAAGTAGCAGCAGCACTATTAGCAGTACTGTTAGCAGAATTTCATTCTTTGCATGTATTTCAGTATTCAGTCTTCCTCCATTAGTTTCAATCTGTATTTTCTAAACTTGTTTTCAACAGGAGATCTTCACATCACTGTGTGTGTGTGTGTGTGTGTGTGTGTGTGTGTGTGTGTGTGTGTATGTGTGTGTGTGTGTGTGTTGGGCAGATCAAACGGTACTAAAGGGATCAAGTGTCATGTCTTATCATGTGTCTGTCAAAGCCGGTGGGAGGGATTAGCATGGCTGACACAGGCAGGTGGAGACAAAATACAATCCAGGGAGAGAGCGGAGTGAGAGAGAAGCAGGTGGGATCATACAAACACACACGCACACACACACACATGCACACACAGAAACAGGTGGGTCACTGTGAATGTCACCGACTTGTAAAAGAGCTGCCTCTCCTCCTCTTGTCTGCAGCTGCATGGCCATGATATTCACATATTTTCCCATCCATGACAAAGCAGGATTGTTAACGCCACTGAATAGGGCAGTTTATAATATATCCCTGAAAGACTCATCTTCTCTTTGAGAAATATGAAGCTGGTATATATAGCTCTGTCAAACAGCTGTTAGCAAGTCTCTAATGTAATATAATAATATAATGTAATATAATGATAATAATATAATATGCACAAACATAAGACACTTTAATCAAGGACATACAATCGTGTGCATGTTTACTGTCCATGAGGATCATATAAAGCTGAGTTGATGCATCTCAATCAACAGACATGCAGTGGTGAAAAGTAACTGAGTACATTTACTCTCCTGTACTTAAAGTCCATGTAAAACAATAACAAATATGTGTTCTGAGTTTGTCAGACCACAGATAGCACGGCCCATCTGAACAGCCTCTGAGTTAACAACACTAAAACCAAACTCCCATATAAAGATATACAATTTAAAATAGGCCTTGTTTGTAGGTGTAAGGCAAGCAACATGGATGATATTTTAAAAACAAAGTAATGTTAGGAGCCACTGTTTAATTCTGCACATATTTTGATGGTAAATATGGACTTGGTTCAGTAAATATGTAATCGATCCATCACCAGTCATTGGTATGTTAAATTGTCATTTTTTTCAATGGAGTTCGGTGCCCTTAACTTTACCCCCTCCTCTGCTGAAAAGCAGCTTCATTGTGGCCGTCACCCTCGGCGCAATTGCCTCTCACACCATGCTTTCTGATGAAGTGTTGACCGGCAAATGCTCTCCCTCTGGCCAGAGACCTCCCAGCTGCACAACAGGGGGTCATGTCAGTCACAACTCAGAGTCACCATTTCAGGTCCTGAATACAGAGATGGTGAAAAACAGTTTAACGCTCTAACTCCACAATTCAGTACTACATTTTCAGCAATTACTTTGTAACATGTATAACATGCTTGAAAAGAAATCTCTCATTTTCCTTTTCACAGACTTTAAAGGATAGGTTCACAATTTTTCAAGCATGTCTTAAAACAATAGTCAGATGCCCAAATGAACATTGAAACAGGTTTTGCTCTCTGTAATCATTCCTACTGTTCATACTGGCCATTAGAAGATCTCCTCCAAATGCGCTTACAGTGTTTACAATGTGGCTTCAATGAGGCTTCAACTGTCTGAGTTAGTCAAATAAAGTTTTCCACAGATACAGTCTTTTTAGTAAACTTTTTGTCTCGACAGTGTTTTCCTGTCTAGCTGCAGTGGAAGGATATTAACAAAAAGAGGGGATTTGGTACAAAAACGCTAAATTCTGAAAGATATTACTAGACTAGAAGAATGACTAATTTGGACGGCCTCATATTAGCTTCAAATAAACTTTTAAAATACATTTTAGCACAGAAGGAGGACTGTGGGTTTTGTCACCCATCACTTACATTGAACATTATGACATCATGAAGGGATCTCTTAATGTCCACTATGAACAGGAGGAGTGATTACAGCAAGACAAACATGTGTCACTGTGGATACGGGCACCTGATAACTGTTTTAGAACAGACTTGAAAAATTGTGAACCTGAGGAGTGAGGAATCCTATTTTCTGATACTTTACACTTCTCCTCCCCAAATTTTCAAAGGGAAATATTGTATGTCTTACTCCACTACATCTATCAAGCTATATTTGCTTGTTACATTTACAGATTAAAATTTTACACATCCAACAGTGTATAAAGTAGTTGAAATTAGCTTCACCTCCACCAGCTACAACAGTAAAATGCTTCTTATCTGTTTACACATTGATAATACATACTCCAACTAATAATAGTATAATTATAATAATACAATTATAATGTGATTATAATCATAATACGTATGCATTCATTTTGATGTAAATGTTAGTTACATGTTCCTCTCTAATTGTGCTTTTTGTAATTTTGTCCTTTACTACCTGAGTAAAAGATCCGAAAACTCCCTACTAGAAAAACATACTGGATTTATTTACAGTCTTTAAAGCTATTGTCATATTCTGCTGGAGGAAGAGATCTGAAACTGATACTTGATTAAAGATATGATAAAATAGGGTTTATTTTCCTAAAGGAAATTTGTCCTGGACACACACAGTGTCTGCTGTTAAAAAACTCAAATAACATTGCATTACAGTACGTACGGTACATACACAGACCGTCACCCATAGACATGCACAACACAATACCTACAGTACATGCACAGACTGCCATCAACCAACAAACTGCACACTGCCCATTGTACAACACACCTGTAGTCATCATAATGGTGTACATCAGAGGCTTTCAAAGTGGGAGGCGGGCCTCCCCAGGGGTGCTCCAAAAAGTTTCAGGGGAGGCTCTGGTTAAAGAGAAAGAGAATTATGGGGACTTTTACTGTTTTTCCAACTTTCCCAGAGTCAGAAACTAATAAATGCCTTAGGACTGACTTTTTTATGTATTTGGTGTAGTCTGACGTTATGTCAAATAGCAATATTAGGTTATCTTGGCTCAACTGATGAGTGTCTATGGGATCAAATAACATAATCATGATCCCATAGGCATCCAGGAACTGAGCGAAACTAGGCAAGTAAACTAAAAGGGGGTGAAGGGGCATCTTTTTCCAAGCTTTGTCTGAGGGAAGGCCACAGTCTCAGACTTTGAAAACCTGTGGTGTACATAATATGTGCAGTAAGAGTGAAACGTGTACATGTGCACAATTTTGCTGTGGGAAAACACAAACATGGTGTGAACTGGCTCTGCATTGAAAAAGCTTCTTTGTAAATATCGAGAAGGATGAATTCAACCCAACAAGCGAATATCTTCAGCCAGGTTTGAGTGTTTTATGATACTACACAGTTACATATATTAAAAATTTGTCAATGAAAAAACAAACATGATCGTTGCCAGCTTTGAAGCAGCTAATGTGGGCATCTTGTTCAGACACATGTAACATGTAACAAGACAAAAGCAGCATCTGGTGTTAAACAACCCCACCTGCTGCTTCCTATTGAATTATGCAACAAAAGAAAAAAAAAACAGCAATATCAAAACAAGGCTTCAACGCTGTACCAATTCAATCAAACACAGCCAGGTGATCAAAGGCTATGATCTTTGTCTCACACACACACACACAGACACACACACACAAACACGTGGTTATGGGTGGATGTAGGTCTTTCCTCTCATGTTAAACCAGCCTGCAGTCCTGTCCTGTGCTGTTGTGGCTCACTGCTATAATTAGAACAAGGGACGATAAGCATTCAAATGCTTTGATGTTCTTATCTGGAGCAGCCAAAAGGCGGATGGGGACACTCACACAGACTTAATCTCAGTCGCTCACTCATATACACGTGCACAGACACACACATTGAAGTGGAAAGAACACTATATCTTAATGTATTATCATCATGTAAGTATGTGTATGGAACATATTCACACACAAAATCAAATGCACATACTCATCTGGAAATAATTATACAATCCAGCTAGTGTACACTGTTAGCTCACTGTGACTCCTTAAAGTTGAAATTAATGTTCATATTTGTCACAATAACAAGAACAGCCATTTTTCTCCCTTTGAGATCCAGATCTTGTTAAGTTTGAACATGGAGTGCTCATTCATTTAGTTGCGTTTAGTGTTTCCTTATCGAAATCCCAAAGTCACAGGTTTAATCCTCAGGCCAGTCCAAAGCAATCTGTTTTGTAGACAGAGGCTCCAGTGGTTTCATCTTGACAAACCCATGTTATGGCCAAGCATTGTGCAAATCCACAGAACCAAAATATCCAGAGTTTGCAACTGAACGACTGGGGAATGTGTCTAAAAGGACGATTGCAGACATTGCTTACCCTCGACAAAGTGTTAGAAAAGAGGAGACACAGAATATACCGCAAATACTGTCATTCAAATTGGAAAAACTTATTCTAGAAATTTAAGGGAGAAATGTTTTGGGTGTAATGTAAACAAGTGTATTTGCATGCAACATGTTCTTTTTAGCCCAAATGCTGTGATACATAGCACAGATTATGTGACACTACCCTTCATACCCACCAGAGTGCACCCTTGTCTGGCTGTGAGGCAATATTTTGTGATGAGGAAAAACGGTCTTGTGAGTAAGAAAGTGTGTGTATGTGTGTGTGTGCGTGCAAGCATGTACGTGAACATGAAAAGTGTACATGAATGTATGTACATACAGGGTTGATTCTCATTGCCCGGTCCTCACTAGACAAAGCCCACTTCATAAAAATGGCTGAATACTGTAGATAAAACCACGACAGGCACACGCGCACACACACACACACACACACACACACACACACACACACACACACACACACACACACACACACACTCTGCTTGTCATCAAATCCCTGCCTTTGATGGCATGCTGTGTATCCTACCAACCACTCTTTGTTCTTCCAAAATAAACCCATCTCTCCTCACCTTGTCCTCTCATCCTCTCCTCTGTGTCTGGAAAACCATGGCACACATCTAAAAAAAGCCATTTCTAATCTTTAAAAATGAAGTGAAAATAACAACAGTGACAAGTGGTAACAACATACAGAAGGGCAGAAACAGATTGCTTTAAAAACTCCAAGATTTTCAACAAGTTATTTTACAAAGATGATCAATCCAAAATAAATTCACGTATAATGAATTGGAAGCACTTGTGCTACAGAGCAGTGCCAATGTGTTAAAATACTGACAGGGATATTACTATTCGTGTCTAGAAAACTCACGATCAGTCTCTCTTCTAATGCTTTTCTTCTGCTTGTGACTGTAAATTAGACCCAAAAACAAGATAACTCTCTTTCCACCCACGCCCCAATTTCCCTTTGGCTGAGTGGTACAGTATAGATGTTAAGGTTCACACGCAGGTTCAAATCCAATCTGTTTCACAGTGGGAAAGGACTGGAACCCTGTTTACACAGTAGAGAGATTCCTGCTCCGTAGGAACAGAGTGTGGAGGCTTTGATGCTCAATAGGAGCTACTGAAAGAGAGCAAGAGGAAGAGAGGGAGTGAGTCGGGGTGGAAAGAGACAGAGATTGAAGTGATGATGACCTTCTTAGAGTAACCTCCTCTTGGAAGGATCACAAAATATGGGTAACAGATGTTTTATGTTTTTGTCTCCGGGCTTATCATGCCAACAGGGCAGAGGAGCTGTGATCTGTCCAGGTTTATGTGGAATTTCTGTGTGTAAATTTAAAAGAAAACAGAGACAATATATTTACATTATTGCATTGAGTAAATCCCAGTGACTGAAACGTTGTTGTTATGTGTACATTAATTGCGGGCTCACCACACAAAGTAATGTGTTTGCAAAGTTGCAGGTGCAAGTCCAACTCACAATCTAGCAAACCCATTTGCTCTTCAACTGCTGCCAAATAAAATACAGACAAAGAAAATACTCTTAATATCCATTGTGACTGCAACAAAAAACAACTGCCCTCTGAGCTCCACTGCAGACCCTTTTCAGCCCCCCTCTTGCCTCTGGCTGTTGTATTTTCTCTGAGCCAGAGACCAGGGAGAGCTCCGCAGTCCTGCGGCTGCTGGCCAGCTGGCTGATACATTTCTATCAACTGGTGGCTATCTTAACTTCCCCTCCCTCCTTTACCCCCCCCCCCCCCCTTTTTCTCTCCATCCCACTGTCACATTAGCACAAAAACACACTTAAAGATACACATACAAACATGCTGACAAGTATTCTGTGTGTCTGAGAATGTGAATTGAAAAGAAAAAACAAAAAAAAGTCACTTTATTGTGAGAAGTATCCTCGTTTGATTGATCACCACTGGTCTCCTCTGAATCCCTTGTTGTTGTCCAAGCTTTCATAATACAGATCGGCGCAATGTCTGATTTTCAATAGAAAGCATGTATGAGTGATTCAAAATTGTAAAGTCTTGTGTTTCACTGTTATTTCTGGAGGTTACATTTGTTTTGTTTAGGGGGAGATAAAGCGCAGATGAACTCATGACAATCTGTGAGAACAAATCTTCTGAGAGAAAGAGATAACATAACGTAAAAAATATGGGTCAGGCGCCAAAATTGTCTCTGGAGCGTCTGTGGCTCCAACTGGAAGTACAATCCAGGACACACACAGGGTCCAGAACACACAAAGGACCACATCTCCCAGGTTTCCAGGGAATGCCAGGCTGTTTCAGGAAGAGCTGAAAGAAGATTGTAGGAAAAAGGACAACTGTGCTGCTCATTTCCTCCTGTTGCCAATGCAACAAAATGGCATAATACTCATAAATCGATTAATAAATACTCATGGAGTATGACTGAATAAAAATCAGTCCCCATGGAAATTACACAGGAAATACAGAGCAAAATCTCTACCCAAAAATTATACCTATAAGCTATCAATCAAATAATGATCCTATGTCAAATCCAGCAGTTTACATCAATAATTAGTAATTAACAAAATAATGTACAGTAAAATACAGAGCAGTGGTCAAAGAAGTATTAAGATTTTTACTTCAAAATATGGCCCCTGCACTAATAAGTTATTATATTTTACATAGTTGATAGTGATTCATGTAATATGTACTGTAAGCAGCATTTTACTGCTGGCTGAGGTTAAGCAGTCTGGTTTTGTGGATCGGCCTCCATATGTTCACAAGATATGGATCTGGAGGGTCAAACTGTGATTAATGGAGTAATGAAAGAAGAAAAAGTTCTGCTATACAAATTTTGAATTCATTTTTTTGGAGGCAAACCTCTCTTTGGTTGAACTGCTAAAAACTCAAGACATCTGAGTAGACAATGTTATTTTTGAAAGGGGTTACAAGCCTAAACAATAGGGAACCACTGGTTTAATCTTTAACAATCTGCTGTATTTTATCAGCGATTTAAGCGCTTTTTAATGTAAGATCTTAATCTGAAATTTAACTAGTAGTTGTCAAATAAAAATAGTGGAGTAAGAATTATATTTCTTTCTGAAATTGTAGAAGATAAAAAAGCATGGCAAGTGTACATTCAAAAACACACGTACCTCAGAATTGTAGTTAAGCAGAGACTTGAGAAAATGTACTTAATTACTTTCCACCATGATTCAGTGACATCTTTTATCTTTGCATGGGAGGTAAGACCTGTAAATGCCCGCTATCATTTTGCAAAAAAAGATTGTTTCACTGCCCATAAGTCACATATTATCCTTGTTGTACCCAACAACAGAGGGCAGCATTGCATCCTGAATTTCCCTCTTTCTCTGCCTTTGTGTCAAACTCTTTTTCTCCCGCTCTTAAAGCTGGAACACATGACATCAACCCCTACACTCTCCCATGTGAATTACCAGAGTCCTCACCCAGGGGTAAGGAGTCATCCAAGGAAAACAAACCAAAGCAACCAAAAGGCTCTATTACTGGAATGTGGGTTTGTTACACCCACACTGGATCCACCATCTCTTCAACAGGTGCTGAAAATATGTGGAGGACAGTTTTCATTAGTTTGATAGTAAAGTTTTGAATATAGCTTTTTAGATTTCTTTTGATTGACTGTCACCGCAAATATTAACATGGTAGGGGGAAAAGTAAACACTTGAACCATTTAAACTAAAATCTGCAGTATGGTCAAGGTGCAGTAAAGTATCTGACCTGCTTAAATGTTCTTTCCCAAAGCACTAAATGCCTGACAGCGCCCGACATCCTGTGCAGCAGGCGAGAAAACACAGAAGCTCCCAAAACCAACATTGATTTTAGCACTAAAAGTTGTTCTTATCAGGAATCAAATATATCACAAATATGTCAACAAATTACATCTGAAATATGCCACATTCAGCAAACTACAACTTAAATCTTTTAACCAAATTGTCGATTTTTTTGTTCTTTAGAAGTAGTATTACATATCGAACGGTAGGCAGCAAATCAGTGGTCTGTCTACAGCAGAACAGCAGACAGATCACACGGCTACTGCTAATGTGGATCTTGTTATTGCAAGGGCACCCAGAGGAGCATTTTAGCCCCACAGTGGGCCTCCCTCGCTGGGCTGCTATCGTTCCACATCAGGCCAGGGCTCCTTGATGTGGTTTGGGAGGACATGACGGGGCCGAGCAGGGCCCAAAGTGATCAGTCGCGCAGTAACATCTGAAACCCATTTCCCCACAATTAAAGAGAGAGAGAAACTATCAGGACCAAACATTGCCCGTTTCCACGGCATCAAGTCAAACATTTGCATGTGTGTGTAATGTGTGTGTTTGTGCGCATGTGTGAAAGCTGTGCCTCTCCACCACAATCACTCACAGACACACACACACACACACTGAGCATTTCCAAATGTGTTTACTTACAAATAAAGCCACTTGCCACCAAAAATGAGAGATATCAAGGCTGATACAGATCGACAAATGAGATATAAAGAGATGATGGTAGCAGGTGTCAGGACGGTTTTTCATTACACACCTGTCCTGCCAACATCACATTAAAAGTGTTGGCATTACAGTGGAAAAAAACACAAGAACTCACCCAGAATATGTCATTTAAATGGTGCCCTGTCAGAGATTCCTCTCCGACGTGTGTGTGTGTGCGTGCATGTCTGTGCGTAGCTACTTTAGCAGGCTATGCGTGTTGAGTTGCTCCGTGTGGATGCTCATCGGACATCAAACACAATAAAGCACAGAGTGGAGTGGAGCTGATTGCTATCTCCAAATGTAATCAAACCAATTCAACGCACTAAAGCACAGGCACATATTCTCTCTCTCTCTCTCTCTCTCTCTCTCTCTCTCTTTCTTTCTCTCACACACATGCTCTCCTACTCCAAACCAAGAGTAAAGGCCACACTCTTCCACTCTTTTCTCAGTGCCTCCTCCCTGGTTCAGATCATTGGTCATGATGTGCTCGCCATGTCCTTGGCCCAGGATGTACGGCGCAGTCACCGAGTGCTGCTCTTTACTGTGGTATCAGTGGTCTGCTATTTTACAAACATCCTCCAAGAGAACCTGTCAGTGAAGTTCCTATCCAGTCAAGCCAAGAACTGCAGCTTCCCATGACCCTAAGCTTTCATGGGTTAGGTTGACCTACATTGAACCCAAAGATGACCTTTTGGAACAACTCAAGGTTTTTGATCAGTTTGGCTGTTATGAATGAGGCATGGATATGATAATATCAGGCCATGTAAAGGCTACTTATCGTGCTCTTTGGGTTTTTTGGCTTAAGTTGCCCCGTGTTCTCTGATCGTCTTTGGCTCAGTGGCTCTCCATAATGACCTTGGTTCTTTGTGAGTGTGTGTGTGTGGGTAATAGAGATGGATAGAAAGGGGGAGTGACAGAAACAGAACAAGGCTGTATGTGCGATACCGAGACACAGAGATGAGCTTTGGCATAACTTAAACTACTTGATCAGTGAACTGTGGGTGCGCGATATATGATGCCAAGTAGGGATTAAATTTCATTTTCTGGTGAGAGAAAAGCTGCCTAAGATCATTTTAGTTCAGGAAACTTGGATGTTTGGATGACCATTTTAGGTTTTCTGTCAGTTTGCCATTTATGAAAAGATCTGTGTTAACATCAGACCACGTCAAGTCTCCTTTAAGTCTCTGATCATGTTTGAATCAACAAGTATAACTGACTTTGCTGTGTGCCGACTTGTGTGTCTGGGTCTCCATGTTCTTGGACGAGTGATGTTTTGTTGGCTTTCACACGGTAGTAGACCATTTAAGCCAGAACAATCTGTTAACGCACACAACAACTGAACTAGTGAAATGTGAGGAGGTTAATAGAAGAAATACAAAGATGGACATGGAAGAAAGTAAGACAGAGACACAGATATATGCCAGAGGGAGACCAAGACAAACCAGAACTTGAGGTGAAGAAGCAGAGACATGTTACGGAGCACTGAGATAAAACCATGAGAGAGGGAGAGAAGGCATAGTCTGAGAGACAAGAGACAAACACAGACAGAGCCCGATCATCATCGTTTGATTCTTTGCTAAGACAAGCATGTTCTAAGTATCCAGGAGTGAGAGGTACTTTCACTGGCCTTCTCCGAAAACACCATCACAGGGAGAGGCATTCCTTAACCTTTCACCTTTTGTAACTTGGCAACAGCCGACTATCATCTCCCATTGCCTTCCTCAGGAGATGGGAGGGGAGCTGACGAGCATGACATCAATTTGTGGCTGGGGAAAATTAAACCTCAGAAAAGAGAGAATCCAAACTAATCTGTTATGGGTTTGGATTATGAGGTTTGCTCGAGCTGCTTAATGTATACAGATCTGACTTTTTCGGGATAATTAAGATATGCTATGACCAGGAATACTGTGTAACGGAATCAATGACACACCCACACATGTATGCACTCATGCAAACACATGCGCATGTGCATGACGTATGCTCAAATAATCACAAATGCGCTAGGCTGCAGTGTTGACAGGATCTCAACAAAGATATGCAAAGAAAGAAAATATATCCATAGTTCAATTGTAGCTATGACTGAATTTCTGAAGTTTTTTTTTTTAAAGGTTTAAATGAATAGCTTGACAGTTTGGGAAATATGTGTATTTGCTTTCTTGAAAAAAGGTAATGCCTGCACACTTACTCTAAGCCAACAAATTTTAATCTGGACAACATTTCAATCTTTGTCAGGTCAGAATGTTTGTAAAAATGGAAAACACACCCATATTTATATATCATGCACACCAATAGGCTGACAAGCTCTACGCTGACAGGTGTGGTTAACCATCTGACCCACCCAGGGTGATAAACATCTCAAAGCAATCAATAATTCAATAAAGTACACAGAAAATAGCAGGAATACAAATTCAATACTTCAAAAACAATGCATCAAAAATACCACATCTAACATAAATAGTTAGATGAGAAAATTGATACCATTATTGCACATTAAATATGCCGCTATTCTCATCAGTTTAGCTTAGCACAAAGACTGTAAACAGAGGGAAACAGCTAGCCTTGCTCTGTCCAAAGATAAGTAGCTGACTGACGTCTTCATTAAAACAACAGAAGTTTGTTTGGTTGAACTGTAACTCTAGTTGCTCTTCTCTTGTATTTCTGACAACATAGCTGCTCAACAAGTGTTTGCTGTAGTATTAAACTGCACTTGCTGTTACCATGGTTACCACAGTGTCGCCAAATCAGTCAGGAGACATCTTCCCATTCACTTGAATGAAAAAGTGTGTCCAAACTTTTGACTGGTACTGTATATACAGTATAACGCAAGAAATGCCAAACTTAAATTGGATTAGTGAGTTAAATACAGAGGTAGTGAGAAGGCCACCCAACATGTAATAAAAATTCTGTTTTAGGTCACATGCTTATATTACATTATCTTGCATAACTTTGTAGTTTTGGATTCAACCTAGATCAGATGCAAATTCATAATTTGAAGATTGTATAGGGTAATTTTCTTCCAGCGTGGTGTTCCACCTTTGGTCTTAACCTTTGGTCTTAACCTTTGCAGAGGGCCCCTTTTGCAAAGTCATATGAAACAGATTTACCTGGAGAGAGCAGCGAGTGGAGAACTGCCGAGAGAGCAGCAGAAAGAACAAGACAGAGCAGAAAGGAAGGGAGAAGGAGGGAGGGAGGGAGAGAAAGGGTGAGAGAAGATCCTCTGAGGGCAGCAGCTCTGGTTTCACCCAACCACTGATGCTGACTGGCAGCCATGTCAAAAGGGAAGAAGTCAAACGATGCTGATTCTCAAGTTCATCTTTAGGGCATGTCAAAGTAAAGCTTATTATACATGAGTTTGGAGGGCCAGGAATGTGCAAACACACGTGTAGAGACACAAACACACACACACACACTCACACACACACACACACACACCACACACACACATGAATGTGCAGACACAATTTGCAAAATATATAAATTGTGTTTTTGTGCTTTTATGCACACACGCATACACACACACACTGTACTTTGTCATAACATCTTGGCTGTCAGTATTTAATGAGCAGTAAAAACTTTGAAGGTTATTACCCACATGTACTGAAGAATGGATTAAACATAATTACTTCTAAGACATCTTCATCTGGAGATTATCTCTGTGATGTACAGTGAAAAGTCAGGCTTAGACCTTTATTAGGACATGGGGCTTATAGGTTACTGATCATAACACAGGAATCACATGTCCTCTTTTTTTTTTTTGTGAGGTCTTGTATGGATATTGCAGGTCAAAATCTTTTCAACGTTTAAGCTGTTTTCATCTGTCCTGTGTAAGTTGAGGATGGTCTTCAACAGCTGAATGAATACTGTGGTCAGCAACCATAAAAACAAGATATTCTCCATCTTCCACAAAGTGTTTTCATTTCCACAAAGTTTTCTGCTTTGCACTCTATTTATATCCATATTCAGACATTGACAGAATAAAAAGCTAAAGGTTTGGCCGGTTTGTCAGGACTGAAACCACCATCACAGATCACTTTCTACTAAACAGAATTATTGAATGATTCAGTTTGACTGTTTTATTTGAGGGCCTACACCACCGCACACAACCATCAGTAACACTGAATGTTTCAATTTGACATTGTGTTTTCCTTTACACCAACAGTTTAATTAAATGCTTGAACCTCTAGAAGAAGAAGTCCAGAAGATAACTGACTTGATCATTACTTAATAAGGCCCAAGGCACAATTCTTTATATTTAATTTAATTTAGTTGTTACTCTTTCCTAATTTTGCTTGTTTATTTATTTTATTATGTGTGATATGATTGCATAAGACAAATAAATTTAAGTGACTACATTAGCGCTGTGGAATCCTCAATATAGTGATTGATTTGGTTTATTAAGTAAAGAACCTGTATACAAGAGCCAAGGTTGTGTGGTACACAGACGGGATGCCCCTTGTTAGCGTCCATCTTTTCCTTTATTTTTTTTTTCCTCTTGGCCAACCCAGGGACTCAGGGTCAGCAGGAATTCAGCTTTGAGAGTTGGAAACCTCATTCGTGAGAAAAGAAAGAAAATCTCTCTAATTCAATACATATTTAAAATAATAAACTTAAGTATTGTAAATAATATGGGAGAAAATCAATTCCAAAAATCCATTTTATATCATAGTTTTGGTGCATATACTTTTTAAGGGTTTATTTCAAAATATATTTACTACTTGTACTTAAGGGTCACTCAGAGTGCATGTTTGTGTGATGATTCATTGCCTCTGTAAAACTGGTGTGTTTGATGGCCTCAACAATAACACAGCCTCAATAAATTTTATGCTATGGAAATTATAGCTTAGAAAATATGATAGTAATGTTACACATTGTAAAAATGTCTCCCTTTACAGTTTTTAAATAAATTTTTCACTCTTGTTTCATTACATTTTTTGAACAGGGCTATATGTAGAAGTTACAATACATATACAGTACCAGTCAAAAGTTTGGACACACCTTGCTATCTATATTGTCTCTATAAGTTCTCAGACTTTTTGGTGTTTAGTTTTTTATTTTTTATTTTTTTCACTCCAACTCTCAGATGTACTTTGGATAAAAGCATCTTTTATAAATTGGATAAAAGCATCTTTTGTAAATTGTAAAATATTGAATACAATATATACAGAGTTTCTCAGAGGAGAAAAACACACACACACACAAGGATGGGAAATCTTAACAAGATAGAATAAATCACCAACCTTTCGTATTTTTTACTCAGGACATGCTGTGTCATGCTGAGATAGTTTTACACCATGACTTTAATGTGAATTGCTTGTGTCTCAGTACTGCTGCTCGGGCAACTAGAAATGTTCATGATAAAGGGAACAGAATGAGGGAAAGGGGAAAGGGGCAAAAGGGCATTGTCTAACCCCCAATATGGTTCATTCAAATTTCCAGTGACATTAACTGTATATCAACCACATTCAGGAAAGGCCACATGCCTGTAACATTGGGCTATTTTTTTGTGAAGCCGTAAAAATGCTCCATTGTGTTTTACAGCATTGCACTCCATTTTATGTTCATTTTCCCTCTGATGGATGTACAATACTGACATTACATCACTTACAGAGACAGCCAGCTCTGCCATCAATGGTTGAGCAAGCCATAACATACAGATTTGTGTAGTCAGTTTCACTGCTGTCACACTTGCATTCCACATTCCTCAGCACACATAATAGTTATTATGCTCTTTTTTTATTTTCACTGTTTTGAATCAGGCCTGTTAGACACTTCACTCACATTACCCAGTTGGGGGCGATCAGTCCTTGAATTGAATGGTCCTTGCCTGGGCATGTCTTGACCTATCCCTGTCCTAAACACTGAGGTGCAATGCTGCCCAATGACCTATAGAGGGAGCAGTTCCATATGCTCAGACTACCACTGACTCCTCTCTCTACCACAGCTGGCTCTAACACCTGCTCTCCAGATGTCTTATTCCACAAGAGGAGAGAATGAGCTCGACTTTCAAACTTTGTGGTGCTTTTTTCAGTCAGCCTCTCTCTCTCTCTTTCACTCTCTCTCTCTCTCAATAACCTTAAAACTCAAAAAATGAAGCCTTTTTCATGAACTCTCCTCACCTTTCTCTTCTCACCTCTTACTTTCAGTCTGTCTCTGTCCTTTTCCATGCCTTGATTGTTTACACAGGTCTTTATTACACCCAGGCAGCTGGAAGCGAAGGTGAGGTGAAGGAAATGAAACATCACCTGGTGGCAGAGTGCAAGAGACACAAGGGAACCTCTTCACATCACTCCATTACGCCACTCCCTCCCATATGGGTTCTCCACGCTCAATATATCCCCTTAAACCGACAATGATGAGGTATTTGTTTTTAATGCCTCTTTTATACACTTTAGCACCTAAGTGCAGTGTGGCTGAAATGTGTAATTAGTATATTTTTCTTTGTGGATGAAGACAAGGAGGGAGTTGCCACACGCAAATGGTTTATGAGTCACATGATGATTCAGAGGCAACTAAGGAAAGAAAATTAGTCTTAACTTTAACAATGGATATGTGGCTTACTGTCAAACTTGAAAAACAATAAAGTGAACCAGCAGTCAGAGAAGTGTCCTGTGATTTTAAGTTTGCCCTTGGTACAATTATCCCCTGTGTGTTTGTAGTAAATCTGCAAGCATATGGTCCTGCCTTTGAAGACACAGCTACTAATCCTGTAACCCTGTCAGAGAAAGAGAGGGAGGGAAGAGAAAGAAGGACTGCAATGTACAAGAAAAATCAAGACAGGGGACAAGAGAGTGCTCACTTGTAGCCAGTGATGGAAAACTATGCAATGTTTTCTGTAAAACCTTGTCAGAAAATGCATTCTCATTATTGGAAGACACAAGAGGAAAAAAAATAAATAAATAAAAGAGAGCTACTTAAAGTGTTTTAACAGATGTTTCAATGTGTATCTGTTTTCGTTGTTTTATGGGGATTTCACTGGATTCTTACGTATTGAACATAAATAATGGAGGGGAGAACTACACTGATTTTTTGAATTTTTTTATTTACACCACCACAAAATGGCACGCAAATAAAGGAAAGCAGAAATGGCCAAAGGGGAAGGCCAGGTCTTTAATATTTGTCAGGAGAGGGAAGCCACAGGGAGGGTGTTTCCCTCTGGCCCAGGGGCCGGTGCTGTGGTGACCGCTGCCTGCCTGCCTGCCGGGGCCGCCTGTTAGCAACAATGTTTGATCCCGGGAGCCCGAGATCCCTGGAAAAGCTGTACTCCATTTGCCGGGGTTGGTTGACTTCTGGAAGCAGAACAGTCAAGTCAGCAGCGGATTGGCCCCGATTCTGTGCAGCTGCTCGGGAGCAAACACCACGAGAACCGCTCAAGGAACCGCTCGGGGAACCGCCACGGAACCGCGTGGAGAACCTCGACATGTGTCATAGCCACAATTTACAGAGTTGTGTGTTGTGAAACAGATATATGATACCGCGACACTTAACAAAGTTATTTTGGAAATGGTATATAAGTCCTACCAACTACAAGCTTGGCTGCAGCAATGTGGAGTTTCTCATTAAAGCATGTTCTCTGCTTTCGTTCACATGCAGTTTCAGTAATTTCAACATATTTTCACATCACACTGTCATGCCTTTCACGTCTTTACAAACAGTGCAGAAACTTGTACACCCAGATATGCAGCTCTGTGTCACCACAGTCGACCAATGTACAGTGCATGTGTAGGTTACACATAGGGAGGCTATAGCTTACTGAAGAGAAGGACATTAAAACTGCTAAACTGAAAGTAATGTTTTTATTACGCTACGTTTTGAATGTGACTGTTATTTTGGTTTCCATTTACTTTGGATGACTAATGCTGCTCAGTATCAGTCAGTCTGCTGGTCTGCCGTATTACATATTCTTACAGACGACAGCTGTTATGTAGATCTTTGTCCAAATGCAGTAAATCTTTCTTTAGTTATATGTCTAGGACCATTCGGAGTCAAACCATCTAAGACTTTAAAGAAAAGGAAACAAGTCAACAACTAAATCATACAAACTTTGTGTTGAGTATAAGAGCCAAAAAGCCAGGGATTATAACATGTGGTGTCTTACCCACCTCTACCACAATGAACACAAGCTGTACTTGAGTCACGCTGTTGCTACAGTACTTGGGAAAACACAATACAAGTAAACAAAAGGCAAAAGAATGGAATGAATTATAAATATTAACAAAACTGAAATCAAATCAGTAATGTTGTAAGGCATTACTGATTTGATTTCTTATAGAACACAGACAGTCTGTTGCTCAGTGTATGTCAAAACAGTAGGGCGTTTACAGAATGTGGAGAATTAAAGGATATGTTCACAATTTTTCAAGTCTGTCTTAAAACAAAAGTCAGGTGCCCGTATGAACATTGAAATGGGTTTTGCTCTCTGTAATCATTCCTCCTGCTCATACCGGCCATTGAAAAAGTCCCCTCTAAATGCATGTTATTGATAGGGGACAAAATCCACAGTCCTTGTTCTATGCAACAATTTATTTTAAAAGTTTATCTGAAACTAATATGAGGCTTTCAACAGTCTGAGTCAGTCAAATCAAGTGGATATCTTCCAAAGTTACAGTCTTTTTAGTGTAAAATTCCCTCTTTGTGTCTCTACGGACAGTGTTTTCCGGTTCAGCCTCGGTGAGAGCATGGCAACAAAAAGAGAAAATTTGACTCTAAAAAGACATTAACTTTGACTCATTTGGATGACTGAAGCTTCATCATAGCTTCAAATAAACATTTAAATACATTTTCCCCCCATCACTTACATTGTAAGCACATTAGGAAGGCATCTTTTAATGATCAGTATGAACAGGAGGAATGATTACAGCAAGAAATTGTTAATATCTGATTATTGTTTTCAGACAGACTTGTAAAATTATGAGCCTATCCTTTAAAAACAGATTGTTAACAGTTAAATTGTACCACCACATATGTAGGGGGCATAAATACAGATGTCTTACATTTCTTGTATTGTATTTATTGTCTGTTTATACATTCTTAACACTTCCTGTTGCGTGTAGACCGACAGTACAGAAGTGGTGTAATGTAGCATGTAAAAAGTGAAATTCTTATAATGAAAAACATCAGAGAAACACATTAACATATGAGGAGAAATACATAGGCATACAGTCAAAGAGAGATACATTCCCGGAAAGATTGATAGTGAAAGCGGTGTACCACTGGGGGTTAGCAAGGCAGCTGTTCCTAGTATCTGGAGGAAATATTCCCAGGCCATCGTCATGACACACAAATACATAATGATCAGTATGGCCACATCGGCCCATCAGAAATCATACTGTACACATATACACAGATGCACATATACACATGTGACACACACACTAAAGATTCCCAGACATTCTTGGTGATGCGTAGAGCCTCATGCCCCCATCACCATGTGTTGAAGTAGCGCAGAGGCAACCACATCAGGGTCTTTCACCCCACCCTGCTCACCCACAGCATCCAACACACACACAAACACACATACACACACACACTCGCCTTGGTAAGTGTTTTGTAACACAAATGTATCATGAATGTACTGAAATATGCAATAACAACACACACACAGACAACACTTTTAACTGTATATATGCAAATACACTCACAACCACAGTACACACACACACACACACAAACAGATGCATGCTCAGTCTGACCATAAACACATGGAACCATGCAGGGGATCAAACCAATAATGCTTTTTCAGTTAAGTAATGTTGTTGGTTGAATCTGGTTGATGTTACTGTGGCTTTGGTTAGTTTTCGAAATTTTTGGAAATCTAAAAAAAAAAAGATGCCGTGGGAAAGGAATGCAGCTAGAATTTGGATTGTCATCAAAGGCAGACATTAAATACCATTTTTCAGATGTTTAATGAATGTTGTTTTGTGTATTCTGAGGCTGTTGGGGCTACTGTGTTGTTCTGTTTCTTCACTCAGTGACAGAATCTCTGTAATACTGTGCTTTTCAGACATATCATTTGCCTCAAGACCTGAATGGTTGTCCTGCTATTTCACATTCTTATCTAACAGAAAAAAAGCATAGCTATCTTCTTTATAGCCCAATAATTTGGCCATATTTTAATTTCTTCAGTGTCTATATGCATGATTATTCACAATTCATCGAGTTTGTAAGCTCCTTAAACTCAAAGCATTTAGGCTGTCCATCCATTTTATATCCCCAAACCCTGAACTCATTTTTTTGAAGAATGATGGTGACACCCTTTGACCCTGTAGAGGACCTGCAGGGGTCATACCTATTAGAGTGGTTATAAACTCTTTCTGGTATTCTTTCTGTCTGTAATTAAAGCAGTAAATTACCTGCTGATGGTGACAGGGTGTTAATGGTGGCTTTATGGGGCCAATAACATGCAGGTGCTGCCTTTGGGCAGATGTGGATGTGCTGACAGTGATTTTTATGCAAATAATGAAATGATTTTAGATCAATTTTATTTTAGATTATGTAGTATATTTATTTATTTGTAGCACATTACTGTCCAGCCTACATGGTAGTTAAATAATCTACATGAAGGTTGTCTATTTAAGACAATAGTTTTAATTTTCTCATTGAAGGATAGTCATGGTTTTGACATTTCTGCTTCATTATGTGAAGTGCAGAGTGCAGGAAAGATGGAAGAGAAAGAGCGGGAAATGTGACAGTGGCGTGAAGGTGAATGATTATAATATTTACACATTTGTTATATTTAACATAAACACATAAAGCAGACATGTTTGATTCAAAACAGTTATTTTTCCATCTCTTTCTGGAAAGAGGTAATATATACATGGCCTACTTAGTATAAATGTTTGTATTGTAAATAGTTGTAATTATCAGGTTGTAATTATTATATGTTCCTATATATATTTAAGTATCTGTTAACTGGCACCACTCCAGGAACAAAGCCACACTACACTGATGGTAGCAAAACGTTAGGCCAGGAGTGGAGTGAAGTAACCGTTTGACTTAATGGAAATATTGACCAAGTTGTCATCGTCTCACCCTTCAGTCTGGACCTCAGTCCGCTCGATAAAACCTTCCCATGATACCACATGTGCACACACATACACATAGGCGTGATCACATTTTCATCAGCATCTCTGTCTTGTATGGTTGCTATGGCTATGAATGGCCTTGATTTCAACCGTAACCAACGCTTGCACAGATCCAAGACCAAAAAAACATCATGATAACCAGTGACTGTATATTTCAGAGACAGTCAGCTTTGTTCCTCCTTCCAGTGCAGTGATTTAAAGTTCAAAATAACACAAGAAATGAGAAAAGATGGAAATTACGCTAGATGGCTGGCTCAGCAGTAGTATTTTTTACTCCAAGTTAGTGCAAAATTTCTTATTCAATAGAGGGTCTGAATGAGATATTATAACTCTCTCAGGCCCACTGCATCAAAATAAGTTGTGAAATGAGCAGCAAATCTGAAACAGAAAGTATCATGATTATGTTCCCTCTCCGTGAAAGAATTATATGTCTAAGTTTGAACGGGAACAGGCCATTTTCTAGTCTTCATGACGTGTATAGGCTCAATTCAGGCAATCACAACATCTTTAGTTAAAGATATGATTACGGTTAGAAAACTTTAGACCACTTAAATATTTTGGTCAAGGTTAGAGTTAGGTCAGCTGAAATCTCTGAGGAAAACAGCTACTTGACTCACAAGAAAGTTGTGGAAGCTCAAGGCAAATGAAAACACCAATGCACAATTGTGATTTTACAGCGTTACTTTGCACTTTTCTTTATTGATGTAAAACTGTGGCTGCTGGCAAGGTGTCCGAATATTACTCTTGTGATGAACAAACATACTTCTCTTACTTTTTGTGCATTGGACAAATTATTTGCATTTAAAGAAAATGTACCCACAACATAAAATAAGCAGTTAAGTAATGGAAAATGAATTGATACAGATTCAGCAATGACTAATAATCTGCTCTTGAGAGTCATTTTCCTGTGAACCTGTGGGACATCCTGATGTAGTAGCATGGATTCATGATGTTTGGACAACAGATGATGAAAGCAATGCTTAATAATGTTGTTTATCTCAATCAGCAGCTTTAAGCCACTTTGTCAGGTCCATGTGTGCCTTTGAGTAAGACAAAAGAACGAGTGCAAACTTTCCTGTGAGAAAAGACTTGAGAGAGATCCTCCCCTCCATCATGATCATCTGGATACAATTGTGTCATTACAGCCGACTCCTGCCTGTGAGTGAGGGGATGTTAAACACCCTGACGATAAGGCTTCAAAATTAACTTTATTTTCTCAATCAACTCCCTGCTTGACTCCTTCTCTTTCCTCTGCACCCAATCTCAGGAGCCACACAAGAAGCTTGCGACTACAGGAAATAAGGTCCCCCCCTGTTAAAGCAAGTGGGACCTCATTTGACCTTTGACCTCACTCTGTGACTGGCCCAAGAACAGTGACTCAACATAGACACACACAAACACTTACCGTAACTCGAGGCTCTTGTTCCCGTAACATTTTCAAATCAGTGAGACAGCTTGCAAATGTGAATTGCTGCTAGAAATGCTGGATGTCATTGAGCAGCTGCAGGAGTTTTACTGGAAACACTAATGAAAAACCGAGTTTGGTTTGCGTGAAATAACCCGGTTTTAAAACATCTACATATCGAGAACACTTTATAATAACAGCATGATTGTGCCTAGAGTGCAGCATAATAATCCCTAGAGTGCAGCTTTTGAATCCACCGTAGTTTACAGTACATCCGCCTCCTTGTAACAAAATGCCTGTAATTTTCCCTTTTAGTGAAAAGAGTGAGGGTGTTATCTGTTCTTACCAGATCAGTAATCTTAGAAAATTACTCAATTAACATAACCTTCGGTCTGTTATGACTGTGTGTTTTAAGTGTTGATTTCATGCAAATGTGTGCGACCATGTAAGTGGGCACGTATGTCTCAATAAGCGCATGTGTGTATGTGAGCGTGGATCATTTCACAAATAGCTTTCCTCTTGATCCCCAAAAGTGACAACCATTCATTCACCTGATCTGGGAGTCGACCCCACCCTATTATTTAGCTCCAGCAAATAGCCTCCCCCCTCGACTCTGGTCAGCACTAACCTCTTCATCTAATGACTCTCTACCTCGTGGTTATTACTTATTCTGCCCCTAGAATCAAAGACTTCATCCCACATGTAGAGCAATTTATGGCTACCGTAGACATCTTAATGACCACAAAAATGTGTAATGGTGACACAGTAGAGGTATTCATTTTATTTAGGAAAAAAAGTGATGATTGGTCAGTCAATCAAATGAAGCAGATGAGCAGTGTGTTGTTTTTTGCAAGGTTTCCTAAAGTTTCTCATTCTGGCACCAATATTTTGGAAATACAGTCTCATCCTGGGATACAGGCTTATTGAATCACACAGCACATGTGGTGACCCACCAGACACAGGCCTGTGACTCATTTTGGGTCTTGGGTAATGGTTTAACTACCAGTGGGGTAGCTGGTTGCTCTTTGTCTGTGCTTTTTACCAACATTATATGTGGTTTAAATGAAATCTAAACCTCTTTTTTTCATTCAACTACTGTCTTCCTTGTGTGGGACAGGAAACTATTTTAATGAATGAAAGCTTAAGTTTCATACACACTCCTGAATCAGGTAAGCTATTATTTTTTTATTTAAAAAACAAAATAACTTTTTTTTTTTAAAGTTTTACTTTGAATACTTTGAATATTTATCTCTGTTAATTAACAATTTAACAAGATGTTGCGGTACAGAAATTACAAAGATATGTAATTTTGATGTCAGAGAAGGTAAGTTGGATCAGTGTTTACTTTGTGTGCAGTGAGTTAATTTTGACCAATTTGTGTTCACGAGTTTAAACTAAATTTTCTCCTGGCACCTGCAGGGCCTCGTAAAAAAACCATGTGAACATCACATGAAAAAAAAAAGAAGTATTTCTTCTGTAGTTCTCCTTCCTCCCCCTCTGCAGTAGCTCCTACTGCTACTGATTAACAACATCCTGATGCCTGTGTGTGTGTGTGTGTGTGTGTGTGTGATCAGTTCTGGTGTGGGATGACAAGTTGACTGCTTTGATCTCACCATCACCTCCTATGAACAGACACAGCTGGCCTCGGTCCTGTGTGTGTGTGTGTGTGTGTGTGTGTGTGTGTGTGGGTACTGTATGAATGTGTAGTGTATTGTACATTCTCCACTGGAATGAAATGTGAACGGATGTCTGATACATGCTGGGAACATGCTCATCCCATTCACTTTTTACGTTGTCATGCTTTCAAATGCTGGCATGGTGAAATTGAGGTCAGGTAACAAATGTGTTTCCTAAGATGATTCAACAAGTCCTTTTCAAAACATTATGCTTCATTAATCCTTCTCAGCATTCATTTAAAAAAAACACAAAAGCCTCAAAACAAAACATATTTAAAGCAACTCATTTTTCAAGGAATCAGAACTTGAGAGATTACAAAGGTACAAAAAAAGTACAGTCTCTACTCCATTTGCTTATGACTGGTGAGCTCTTTTGTAAGTAATAGTTCTGTATGTTCAGCTTGCATTTTGCCCCAGCGATTCAGCTATTACAAATCTACACATTGTACTTCCCTCGGGCTTACTGTAAAGGTCTCTTTTGCATTGTAAACACTGCCCTCCATGCAGCATGATGCTGTTGGAATGTAATACACATGACAGAAAAGAAAACACACACTACTGCTCATGGCGTTTAATACTATGGTTCTGAGGCCTGGATTTTATGGTCTATATATGTTATCAAGAACTATAAGACAATAAATTTATTCAGTCTTTGCCAAATTGCTGAAGCTTAACTTGGCACTGTGCACATGATGCCTCTTGAGCTATTTTCACTCTGAAAATAGCTCAAGAGGCGTGTACACTTTTCACTTCAAGTATCTCATAAATAATAAAATCCAAATGTGATTTAATACACCTTTCTTTACACTTAACCGTGTACAGTATACTGTATGCATCTCATTTGGC
Source organism: Thunnus thynnus (assembly GCF_963924715.1). Lineage (NCBI taxonomy): Eukaryota > Metazoa > Chordata > Actinopteri > Scombriformes > Scombridae > Thunnus > Thunnus thynnus. The sequence goes on from NC_089527.1 coordinate 11,237,016, forward strand.
TAGATTACGTATCTCATCTGTCTTGGTTTTCTGCACTACATGAGTCAGTCCTCCTCCGGTTGACAAGATGATAATGCACTTGAAGCTGTTGCTAAAAAAATCCAGAAGAGTTGTGTGTTTGTGCCGTGGTATTCGAACGGCAAAATTAGTCTTTGAGTATTCGTTTATATACTGCACATATTTTTTTTTTTCATTTTTAACCCCTCCCCTCGTCTTGCCTACCCGCGAAACCTTTTTTTTTTTTTTTTTTTTTACAGTTGAGAGAATATTACCTGTGGACTGACAGCTGTCAATATATTGGGTATTACAACTAGACAGACGTACTGTCTAACCAATCACAGAGCTAGAATAAGCAGTTATGCTGTGACGTACAGTAAGTGACGCAGCAAGATTGGTTGACAGCAGTCAGTTGGTGCTAGATTGGATGGGCCGGAGGGAGAATATGCGAACCTCTTGCGAGATTTGTACGCTAACCTTAACCTTAACCTTAACCCTAATCTTAACCTTTACCTAACCATCCTAACCGCACTTGCAAAATTTTGTCTTTTCAGCCCGTCCTATCTAGCATTTACCACAGCGCAGCATGCACTGCTCATGCAATGATGTTGTTGAGAAGTTAATAAATAGCTCCTTCTGAGTACAAATAAGCTGTCTCGGCCAACAGTTTATATGACAAAAGCTAGGTTCAATGACCTACGGGACAAAATATGTAGCAACATCCCCACCCCCAATCATAGCAGGCTTTGAATAAATAATAATAATAATGATTGTTGCAGAAGTTTTGAAGCCCAAAAAAGGTATTCAGGACATCCATAAAAAACATCCATGGACATGACATGTTAATGTAAATCTTATTATTTGCACATCTGTGAACCCATCAGCATCTACCATCACACGTTACCTTGATGCAAATTCTGTATTATTATTTTCACAACTACACATGCATATACTCTTTATACTATGAAAATTTGCGCATTCCTAGTTAATTTTTTGTGCATTTCAGTCTCGTCATTTTAAACTGCATAATATCTCTTTCACTATAGAATATGTTTTAAAAATGTTATATGGCAAATTTCTATTGTATATTATTTACTTGACCTCTGTGGTACTTACTTTGTGTAGTTACTTGTATTTCCACTTACTTTGCATATTACAATCGCTATGCACCACCAAGCAAACTCCTGTATGTGCAAACCTACTTGGAAATAAACCTGTTTCCAATTCTGGTTTGAGCCAGCTAGCTAACAATTATTCATCAGTTTACCCAAACACTTGATGACTCGCTTGGATAAGAGAGAGACAAAGGTTTTCACAGAAAAGAAAAGAGAAAGCATACTGTAAATTTCAATTCATGGAGGTCATCAGCGCTACAAACGAGAAAGCAGTTCTCACAGTTCAATCATATTGAGAATTTTAGGCCTCTGTTAAAAACCTTTTGCTTCCACTGCCAACTCATGGAGAACATATGACAGATATTACTCTGCTTTCTTTATATAGACCTAACCCTGCCTAGCCCTGCCCAAAGCTTTCCTCATGTCCCCAGACCTGAGAAGCAAAAGAGAGGGAGGCAGAGAGGGAGAAATATATTAAGAGATGGAATGATTAATAAACTAAATGTTTCTAAGAATGACATAGTCACTAAAGACAGCAAACGGGAAGATAACTGAGGGGAGATCAGAGGAATGGAGAGAGACGGACGGAGTGAGTCTGGATCCGAGCTCTATAGAGGAAGAAACCACAGAGAAAACCTCTGTGGCCAAAGCATCCATCATCCTTATGTTACTGCGATGGGAAGAGATTGCTGACCTCACCAGCAGATGTGCAGCCTGCTAGCTGGGCTGGGCTGGCCAGGGTTGGGCAGAGAAGATTTGGAATTTACATGGATATTCCCATCCAAGTTCTTGAATGGTCATTTAGCTAGTATGCTTATTACGCTTATAATTGAATGGTCATCTTGCTAGTACACTTATGATTTAATACTCATTTACCCAATATGTGTATAACTGAATGGTCAGCTAGTATACTGGTGCTGAGGGAATATTTTCTTGGTTAGGGTTGCTTAGGAAAGCTAATATACAGGTTCTGTCAAAAGTACAGCTAGCTGAGGCTAATGACTTTAGAAAAAAATGGAAAAACCAAGATGGGCAATGCTAAGTTAATGTGGAGAAGCCAAATGGGGTAGTGTTTTTTGAATCTGGAAAGTATGGTAAGCCTCTTTCATGATAGTTGGACCTATCTGGGACGACTTTAATAATTCCTGTTGTCAGTCACATTAATTTAGTCGGATCCAGCTGATCGGAAAATAATTTCAGACACAAGGAGGTGCTTGTCTGTTCAGCCAAGAATGTCTCCCTAATAATTGCATTAATACAGCCAATTTGTATTTGCAAATACTGTACATTTTGTAGGAAGGGTAATACTGCCCAGACTGTACTTTATATCAACACTTTATATCAAATACACCTGTGAATCGTTCAAGTATTTCATTTGTTTTCCTTGCAATATCCTCGTTTGGCGACTAAAGCATGATTCAATATTTTTTTTGTCATGGTTATGTTTAGGCAACTCAAATCACTCAGTTAATGTTGGGGAAATATTGTGGTTTTGGTTAATATTTAAAAGATCAACATTGACTTGAAAAACAAGATGGGGCAAGTTTTGCAACCAAAACCACCACCTCTGTCTAACCTTAACCAAGCGTTTTAGTAGCCTAAAACACATGTGGGACACAGGACTCAAACCCTGGTCTCCCCGTCCAAGTTTCTTTGCTTTGTGCTGCATATTTCTATGTGATAACTGTTCATGATTGAAAACCACTGGCCTAAATCTACTGGGGATGATCGAAGCTTTGTTCAGTGGCACGGTATTCAAACAGCAAAATCAGTATTCGAATATTTTGGGTTTTTGTTTTGTTTTTCTTTTCATTTTTTACCCCTCCTCTTGTCTACCCACAAAAACTTTTTTACACTGTCTAGCGAGAGAATATCACGTGTACACTGACAGCTGTCAAGGTATTGGGTAATACAAGTAGACACACACTCTGATGTAAGGTAAGTGATGCAGAAAGGTTGGCTGACAGCACTACGTGTACTGCTCATGCAGTGATGTTGTTGAGAAGTTAATAAATTGCTTGCTCTGAGTACAAATAAGCTGTGTCGGCCAACAGTTTACTTGACAACAGCTTGGCACTGATATATGGCACAAAATATGTAGCAAAATCAAGAAGTGCTCCGTGCTCAGTTTGTTGTTGTGGGGTTTCTGCGGATGCAGTGAAGTGTGCAGTGAGGTAAGCAGAGCCGTGTGTGTGTGTGCTAGCTAGCGCTGTGTGTCAGCTGTGTGACAAGCAGCGAGCACCCTGCTGTGGCTGCTCACTGCAGTGATGTGCGGGGTGTTGCATGTATCTCCAGGGTAGCACAGCAGCTTGTTTTTTGAAAACAACAACTAGCATCTAGTTAGCATGGCTAGCATTGTTAGCATAGCATAGCCATGCCTTGCTGTGTGTAGCCACGGTGTTTGTGCGCTTTGAAAGACATCACTGATCGCTGATATATAGTCACACAGCTGGCAGACAACTACGTAAAGAGCTGCCATTTGGGAAAGCTCTACAATATGTGTACAGTATTTACTCTGCGCAAGAGGATATATAGATTATAAGGTTGGTTTACAGTATGGGGTAATCATCACAAAAGTCCACACAAAGATGAGTAGGCTATGACAACAGCACAGTTAAACAGGTCTCTTGAGATAATCCTATGTGCAAATGCTGAAACTAGTACAATCAAGAATGTAGCACATGGCCCCTGATGACCCATTGTTCATACAGAATGCCGGTGTATTGATATCTCTGCATCTAAAAATGATAAAAATCTTTCAAATGTTTCAGTAATGTCAATATTTTGTTGCCTTTTCAGCATTCCCAATGTCCAAAACTTTGTAGACTATTTTGGCTACAGTCTACTTAAAGTAATTTGTCTGTGTATAATTTTGAGTACAAATGATTGAATATGACATTTTTTGACATAGTAAATATCTAAAGTTAAATGTTTTTGTGGGAATGAGAATAGACTTTAAGCAACTCTGACTTCTGTATTTTCTTTTTTTTTTTTTTTTGACATGTTAGGCTCTGCTGCTATCCTAACTAGATGTTTTGTAATTTTAAATTTCTACAAAAGAATTACACTCACACAAAATAGTGTTAAGAATACTGTATCTCTATCTGAGGAGTCTTCTTACAGTGTTAAAGTTTTTCATGTCTAAGCAATTTCCTATTTATTTCCATTATGGAATGGGTACAACGTTTTACATTTTTCCAAAGTTTCTAATTTCAAGATAAATGAACTCATCAACCACATGTCCTCTGTCTGCAAAAATGATTTCAGATCTGTAATAATTGCCTTAAATATTAGTATCATCGCAGTCATATTTTTCCTGTTTGGGATCAAACTTGGATCACATTTCAAACTAAATATTAAGGTTTCCCAACCTAATCCCTCTAAGAGCCTCTACCCTTTTTCCTTCCTTCAGTTTCATCCTCTTCTTCTCATTTACTGTCCTTCCCTGCCTCACCTACTCTGCTATCTGCACTACTTTCCCCCCCTCTTTTGTTCTTTCTCCCCTCAAATCTTTGTATACCCACCACACTGCACACTGTCCCCACTTCCTTTATCTCCCTTTATCTCCCCCATCTCTTGATCCCACCGCTCTCTCCTACTTCTCTGCTGGAAAGTCCCCTGAGTGTAGCGGTAGCACCGGGAGCTGCAGCAGCAGTGTTTGGGTCACACTGGTAAGGGGAAGGCACGCCACTGGCAGCTGGCCTACCACATGAGAGGACTTTCGTGTATGCATGTGTGTATGTGCATGTGTGTGTCTATGTGCATGTGTGTGAGTGCATGCATGTGTGTACAATAATAAGAGCCCTGCTGCCTGTCAGCCACAAGGCAGCAGCTGCTCAGGCCCACAGATTAGAGGCTTGCACTGCACTGGATGCCCTTAGTGAGTGGTTAGATGGATGGATGGATGAATGAACCGATGGATGGATGGATGGATGGATGAATAGATGGTGGTAAGATGTTGGGAACTGACCGTTCACTAAGCCACGCCCCTCTCAATTATGTTTCTGCACCTGTCAAGCTTTGCATTCTAGCATGACACAAATGTAATGATAACAGTGGGAAGTATCTGCTTTACACAATCTTTTTCACTCTTACATAAAAAAAGCTTTGAGATTTTGATCTAACAGAAGCATTTAGCAAACACATCTCGGGTTAACTACCTCTAAACCACTTAAGAGCAGGACAGAGATGTTAATGTTACCCTAAACTCTGATATAAGATCAGCTCCCACCTAATGAATGTGTCAGTTCTGGAGGGGGCCTTTAATAGAACCTGTAACCCCTCACCAAAAAGTTGTTAGCTAGCGTTAACATTTTAGCAGGAAAACACCCAGTTTATTTAGAATTTTAATTAAATGTAATGTTTTTTGGTTTTGGAAAGGCCAAAAAACAAAGTGACATGAACTTTCCAGCATACTGAGAAATCCAAAGTTTGACAGACTGCCATGTCTAGCTAAGCTATGATTGCACAATCATTGCAAAGTGGAAGGGTTTTGGCTTTGAGCCTGGCCTTCCAAAACTATTGACTAATGTTTCAGAACTACCTGTCAGAGCCACATGACAAGTCAGATGGTTGTAACACACGTGAGCGCCGACTTCCACGTATCATTATGACTGCATCTTGGTAATTTTTTTCATCTCTCTCTTTGAGCTTCTTGTTTTTATTTTGACTGTCATGAGCTGTAGTGACAAACCATGTCATTACTGTTCACATTTTCACTAAAATACAGCCACAATAATTACAGTCCATCCCTTTAGCTTTGTAAAAAATTGTCACTTGGAAATTGTCCTCACCAGAAAAATGACAGAATTGGTCATTTGTTCAAATGCAACAATCAGTGTTTTCTATTTTCCAGTTTTATACTTTTGTCTGTCAGTACCAATGGTGAAAGTAGTGACCTTGTTATACCATTGCAAGAATGTCACAAGCCCATTAGGAAGGAGGTTGGGATGCATATGGGATGGTTATGAACACATGTCTATCATAACAGCAATATTTATCTTTTTAGAATCTTAACTAAGTACTTTAATTTACTGAAAATTAACCATATGGAAGATCACAACACAAGAGCTGTGTTGCAACTAGCAAAAACATAGCACAATGTTCTGTATTTACTTGACCTCTTTTTTTGGCAATTCAACCAACATTAGGATCTCAGACTGGCAGGATCTCAACCTGAGAGGCTTGGTTAAGTTCTCTATGGTTAAGTAATTTGGCTTTCACTATATATCATTGTCAAAGAAAAGTGATTAAGATTGGCTCCTTTTATAGTTGCTGGCATGTTAGTTCCTTGAAGTAAATTAAATAAAGCTCTTCTCCCATGCATAATAGTCAATCCATACATATTCAGATACATTGTCTTCTCCAGTTTCCCTTAGTTTCTCCTTCCTCTAAATGTTACAGTCTCATTTTCTGATTTAAGTCTGTTAAATGAAATTTGGGTTCTTGACAATGACTCAAAGTGAAAAATGTCTTTCTGAAAATTAAATATTTAATTGTTCTTTTCATCTGACAGCTATTTGATTTATCTGACAACATGAATATCACAGTTTCCTCTTGGCTGCCGTGTTTCAGCTCAACACAAAGACCCATTCTACTCCATTTCCACAAAAACACCTAAACAAGGTGTAATTTCTGCTCAAAGAATGCCAGAACTGCAAGATGACTAAACTATCCCACACAACTTCAATAAAAGACTTCTTTAATGCATGCCGGTATAATTACATTAAAGCTCCAGGTCAAAAATCATTTTAGGTGTAATAAAAATCCACCCTGAATATAATTCTCCAACATTATCTTGGCAATCTTACACAATACAGTGTATAATTTTTAAATGTAAATAGGCATGTCCTAACAAAAAAATCAGCCTCATCTGCTATGTTGTTGATACAATACCTGCTTAGCTGAAAGCAAATGATTACAGTGAAATAGGCTTAGTGGCCCATTTGATGTCTGAGCTTTTCCTGGAAAAATATTCTTATTTTGGTTTAGCGTTAAATATTAATACAAATATGGCTCAATGTAAGAAAAATCATCACTGTAAACAGAACATAACCATCCACAAAGTCCATCTTTCACTCACTTTTCTTTGATGACATTGTACAGTATAAATAGCTCGGGGCCAAATATCTTCAATTAACAGCTGCTTCTTTACCTAACTGTTATTGTTGATGTCTAAAAAGTGTATTCTTTCCACCTAATAGTCAAAACTTGACTTGTATTTTAATTATTTAGACAAACTGAGAAGAAGTAGACTCTGCCAGCCTCTAAAGTCAAGCACTCATACATCAGCTGCTCCTCTGCAATGGCTTTTTCATGTATTCAAATGGCATTCAAGTCCAATTTGGTTACCAGCTGCACAAGCACTAAAGAAGTAGGTGTCTCATGCCATATATACCACCTGTGCATAAAATGTGTTTTAGGGTGGAATTCCCCTTTAGGCAGGAGCCATCAGTCATGGGCCAATGAGGTATCCCCCCTGATCCTCTGTTGTGGTTTCTCTGGGTGAGATGAAGGCTATTGCTGTGACACAGGGAGGTAGGTACATTCTTAAATGTTCCCTGTCTGTGTCTGATCTCTCTTTTCCCTACACACTGGCAGTGCTGGAAGTACACGCAAGCACACGAAAACCCACAGACACACACACACACACACGCCGTTTGTTGATCCTTGTAAGAGTATACTCTTTATGTCATAACCCCAATAAAAGCGCAGCCCTCCAGATGTCTGGTGTGTGTATCATTGTATTGGGCAGATCACGTAAGATGAATGCCCAACCGCTACATCAGAGAGAATTCTCAATTCCCTCATGCACACAAATACACACATGTCATCCAGCCAGAAGGTGTGATCATGTCAGTGGTACGGTGGTAGTGAGACACCAGCAGTAGCTGCCTCATACACAAAGGAATGCTGTTCACAAGACATCTGGTGCAGGTAAGGATGTAACCTGGTCAAGAATTATGTCATCATGTTCAGTTAGTGGTGATGAAGATGGGGGATGTTTCATACACTTGATGTTACACAATCACACACACACACAACATAAATTGTCTCACTCTTTTTGACATACAAGCACATTCATTAAATCCCAAACAGTATCATTTATACATATGACAGGGTTTCAGTAACATAATTACAACATTAAAATACTGTTAGTCCATTACTGTGACAATGACAATGATATCAGAGAAAAAATACTTCTGACAGATGGCTGCTATAGGGATTACATAGAGATCACAAACATTATTAGACACATCTTGGAACGATGGTCAGTGTGGTAAGTAATAGTTTGTAGTGATAAAATGTCATCATACTCTTTTCAGTGAAAATTTTACATTTTAATTCTCTGTTTTAGAGGCAAAGATGTGCAAATACAGCTAAAAGCTATCATTTTGTGACTGAGACAATTTATTAGGCTACTGGAGATACTGTGATCTGCATCATGTGATGTCTCAACCATGTCTCTTATCGTAGTGAAGAAATGTAAGGGCAAGGTACAAACATTACGCACATATGTAATTAACATTTTATTTCTTCTCAGTTATAGTGCACAAGTCACCTGATTTTGACTGTTTTTGATTTAATGGGTATTATTTTGTGTTCTACTTTTGTCTCTTATTTAAAGTTGTTCATTTTAAATGTGATTAGCAGATTATAGAATGAATCATGCAATTTGATGCCAATTTTTCTTTGTCGGTGTATTTTTTAATTTCTTTGGTGAGATATCTTCACAAGCCCATGCAGGTTTTTGATCTCATCAGCACAAGCCCTGTCAATTATGTCTTATACTGTATATATTGGTCTTTTCTGCCTGTGAAAATAAATAAACTAAAAACTAAACTAAAAAAAATCAGAGCCAGTTTTACACCCTGTCTCATGCTCTTAGTCAGCTTTGACTTTTTTGAATAAACAATCTTTCTCTTACCTGAATCAACTGGTTTCAGTTGCCTAATCTTAACCATACCATAACCATGTTTTAGATACCCTTAACCAAGTGTGTTTTGTTATACACACAGTATCTTAGATACTGTAGAATACAATTCTGTAGAAATATGTAAGAATTGGAATTTACTGAGTAAGCACAGTACGTGAGTTCACCAGTTCCAACACCAACACACTGCAGTGACATCATACATATTGAGAAATTCTCTGAGACATCTTCTGTGTAATACCTAACATACTGCATATAAGCACATCAATAATATGCAGCAATATAAACTGACCTATTTGATATTGTTCTTGCTTCATTTTTTCTTCAAACACAACAAGGATTAAGGATTGCTTCAGAAAAACACATCGGTACCTGCATTTACTGTATAATGTCTGATGTTTCTTGTCTTACTTATAATGAAATGTTTAGTTTGGTGTAGTTTATCTGTAAGTATTCCTTTAGGCCATATCCACATAAAGGCAGATAAATCTAAAATGCTATTTACATGTTAAAATGACTTCTGTCCAAACAAAAAGTCATTTTCATTAAAGTCTCTGTCTACACTCAAATGTCAAAACAATAAAAATCTAATTATTTTGCTCTGTCTCATCAGGTTAAACTTCTGTTTTATAGCCACTTGTTCTCCATTATTACTTTTTTTTGTTTAATATAATATAATAATGTTATATAAGTAAGCCAAACATGCAATTTAGTTGTTCTCACTGACATACTGTACTTGGTTGTATATTCAGAGAACGGCATAAATATACAACGGGGATGTGCAAGTCTTTTTACCAAGGCAAACAATAATTTTTGTGCTGTTGCACTGAATCTGCTCATCAAATCACTATTTAATACATAGACATAAATTCAGGTAAATAACAACACCTGTATTGTGTGATCAGCTCTAATGGCATTACAAGTGAACAACCACTAAGAATTTGAGGCCACAGAAAGTTTGTTTCTTATTTTTTCTGCCACACATCATGCCATCTGTTAAAGCATAATGTCCCTTTTTGAAATAAGAGACTAGCATTTTCAAAATTCAACAATGCATTTTCTAATAGAATGTGAGAACATTTTGCTCCCTTAGTATGGACATTAATTGCCATCATTAATGACCACCCAATCAGGATACTTGTGGCTTAAGTTTCTTCCACTGTGAGATCCCTGGTCTGCAGAAATATACTTAGAAAAGGATATATATGTGTGTACATGCACATATAAATGCGCACACACACACACACACACACACACTCATACACCCGCCTTCAGCATGGGGCAGGTTTGAACACTGTGGTAGCAGTGAAACATTGGCACTCCCCTTCTAACATGTTCAAATCTGTCCTCATCTGTGATTCTCCACTTAATCTGTACCTGATCACCTCTGTCTGTCACATCAAAAAGAGAGGGGAGGAGTGGCACAAAGAAAAATGATGCATTTTGTATGTTATTCGATTCATATACTAATACTGTATAAGGCCAATAAAGCACCTTTGAGTTCAACTGGAAAAGCAGCGAACTGCATCTTCAGGTTTAAGTGGTGGTGGGGTGGGCTTTTGACATGAAACAGGAGTTGTGAGCTCCAGTCACACCTGTATGAAACAGAAGGTGAAAGTTTCAGGCTACATTCCTTACACTCTTCCCTTTAGTTAAACACGTGGAATGTACTTTATGCTGTATGTATGCAAAAGGGCGAGAAATTGTGTGTGGTTGTTTTTCAGAGGTAGCAGTTAGAGGTGCAGACATGTACATTGCAGACAAAAGATCATGTCTGTGTCAGCTGACGAAAGATGCAAAAGGGTTTTTATTTGAATTTGAAAAACTGTAGAACCGTGCACTTTTGAGAGATATAGATGTGCATGTGCACTTAAACAACAAAGATTGAAAGCTTCCCATATCTATATCTCAATGATAGATGTGGAAAATTAGAAAATGCATTGTACAGTTTGCACATACAGTCAATGAGTACAGCCGGTGTGCGTGAGCATGATAGAACTAAAGAGTGCAAGCACATAGTAAGTAAAATAAGGCCAGTGGATCCGGTCTGTTCCTGGCATATCTGCCCACATTGTACCACAGTCTGCAGACAGGGTTGCCCTGCGGGAGCATGGGAGAGAAAAAGGAGGGATGGACAGGAGGGAACTGAGGAAGGAGGAATGTGAGGAATGAAGGGTGAGCTCAGCCCGGCAGGTCTGTGCAGAGACAGCATGCGCAGTGAACTCTTGGTAAGGTAGTAGAAATGGCCTAGGGACACAACTTTGTCTCTGCCTCTACACAAAGAAATTGCTACTGATTAACCTATATCTAATCAACTTCCACACCCATTCTTCCACACTCCCATCTTGTAGCTCTGTGATTTTAACTGTCAGAAAACATTGCAAAAAATCTTCTATGGATCACAGTCTGTTCTTTCAATTGCTTATTTCCTACATTTAGTAGGAAGCCAGTTATGTTGACCTTCCACAGCTGACATGAACATGAACAACATGAATGCCATAATGTTACATTTTGTGGAACAATAACGATCATTGTGTCTCTATGAGATAAAACATTCATACTGTAAATATGTACTGTATATAATCCCCCTCTCACACGCTCTTCTGGACAGAGACCTCAGATGTTGTACCTGGAATCTGCTGGAGCCACTCTCCCAGTTTGTGGGTCACAGCCCCCAGTGCTCCACCACCCCCAATGTGAGGGGGGTGAGAGGGTTTTTTTTTTTTTTTATGTAATCAACTTGCCAGTTATTTAATGGAGACTGATAGGTGTCTGTTAAGTGATTTATTTTCATACAGGGTAGGCCATTGAGAGCAAGCTCTCTTTTTCAAGGATACCCTGATTATAATAAAATATACATTACATTTATGGTTTGATAAACAATTCTACTGTCATACAAATATTTCAAGTTATCAGAGTCAGATAACTAACATTTTCCAGTGGGAAAGTAGTGGAGAGCTGTGAAAACCTTCATCTCCAGTGTTACTGGATTGTTTCTATGGTGGAGTCAGAGTTAATGTTGCAGTACACTGTTTTTTAATGGTACATCTGGGGAAATACAAGTTCACAGATTAACATTGGTAGATGTTGCTTGTCAATAAAGACTGTGAGAAGTTATATATATCTATGTATATCTGCAGGTCTGTCGCAGTGAATCACACAACGCAACAGTTTCAATATGTTGGGGTAGTGAGTGAACCCTCACAGTTGAGCTTCTGTATCGTAATCATTTTGATTTTAAGATACTGCTGTTGGTTTATGAAGCACTGAATGGTTTAGGGCCAAAATATATTTCTGATCTGCTGCTACATTATGAACCATCTAGACCTCTCAGGTCGTCTGAGACAGGTCTGCTCTCTGTCCCCAGAGTTAAAACTAAACATGGAGAAGCAGCGTTCAGTTTTTATGCTCCACATATCTGGAACAAACTCCCAAAAAACTGCAGGTCTGCTGCAACTCTCAGTTCTTTTAAATCACATCTGAAGACTTTTCTGTTTACCGCTGCCTTTTATTAAACCAAATTTGAGGGTTAATATTTTACACTGCATTGTAACTTTTATTCTCTTGTTTTATCTATCTTATTCCCTTTGAGCTTCTTTTTATTTCCAAATTTAACACTTTTTGATTGTTTTTATATGTCTTTTTAATTGTGTTCCTTGTATATTCTGTTTTGATGCCTTTCATGCTCTATGTAAAGCACTTTGAATTGCCTTGTTGTTGAAATGTGCTATACAAATAAACTTGACTTGCCTTGCCTTGCCTTGCCATTGTATTTTTCCAAAACATTGATACGAGGTGCATTACTGGCTGTAGCTGACTGATTTTAATTAAGTTATTAGTGGCATAGGAAACCTCTGGGCTACCTCTAACTTCAGTGCTAAAAAGCTTGGAGAATTGGAGCATACCAATACTGGAGGACACAATTTTAACCACGTAAGTGCAATGACAAGCGCAGCATGGTAAGTCTTGGCATACAGACAGTGTGGGCATCTCCATTTGCACCTGCTATTTTGGTTTATGTATGTGCAGCAGCATAACGTGCAAAAGGGCTGGATGAAGGTGAATATAGATCAGTGGGTGTGGAGATTATTAAGTCAAGTCAAGTCAATTTTATTTATATAGCGCCATATCATAACAGGATTTATCTCAGGGCACTTTACACCATACTCTACCATACTCCATACTCATACTCATACAATTTACAGAGACCCTACATTCCCCCATGGGCAAGCACTTGGTGACAGCAGCAAGGAAAAACTCCCCTTTAATGGGAAGAAACCTTTAGCAGAACCGAGTAGGCGGCCATCTGCCTTGACTGGGTGGGTTGAGAGAGAAAGAAGTAGGGAAGGGGAGAGGGGAGAGAGAGTCACAGCAAAGCACAGCAGCAACAATATTAACAATAACAACAATAATAATAATAGAAATATGACTAATAATAGTGGTAGCAGTGGGTAAATATGACTAATAATAATAGCAGCAGTGGTGAGTGTCAAGCTGGACCAAGGGGACAGCAGGCAGTCCACAGCCACAGGCAGCAGATGGTCCGCAACCAAAGGTCACTTGCTAGACAACAAAGCAAAAAACTCCAGAAAAGATGCCAAGTTAGGAACATGCATTGATGGAGCATGAATGCATACAGATGGAGAGGTAAAGGAGGAGAGCGGAGCTCAGTGCATCATGGGAAGTCCCCTGGCAGTCTAGGCCTATAGCAGCATAACCAGGGCTGGTCCAAGGCAAGCCTGGGCCAGCCCTAACTATAAGCTTTATCAAAAAGGAAAGTTTTTAGCCTACTCTTAAACATCGAGAGGGTGTGTGCCTCCCAGACCCATAATACTCTCTCAGCTGATCACATAACTGCTCTCATAGCTTTGAAACAGTTGTGCCAATCACAGTTAGCCTAAGCATTATAATGACAGCTCAATAAATGGAAGTCTTTTCCTCAGGAAATGTCTGGACAGTTCAGAGCATCACAACATGAACACACATCACCACAAATCTACAGCCAACAACAGATGGAGTAGGTTTTTTCATCAGTTACTTACTATAATAATGATAGAAATAAAAAATAAAGAAATTGATTTGGTGAAGCCATTTATATGATTATATTTGACACAATAGCATTTGCACCGCAATGTGTTTCAAGAATAAAATGAGATGCAACTTTTGCTAAAAAGAAGGTTGGAAAAGAGATTGTGATGAGCCCAAGTAATCCAGTGTCTCCTTCATAAAAAAAGCAGAATATTGAGTTATAAATGATGAGTCTGATGTGTGTAGGGGTGTGTGTGGATCTATCTCGACCTCACTCAGACTTATTCGTCACCACAGTCTTTACCTTGAATGATGCTATCATCTATTTTCCCTTGAGACCATATATCAACAAAGTCATGTGACTGACCGTAAGAGGCTTGGCTTGCTGCCCATAAGAGCATCCAGGAGAACTTTGCTTTACTCACCTCATCTGAGACCTTGGGACTCCACTACCAACAGTCCATCACTGTGCTGCAGGTGCCTTGTGTCCTTGAGGATTGTAAGGGTTTTTCACTTTCTATGTTCCATTATTGTTGATAACAATTTGTTGGTGAGCCTTTAACTGTTTTCACTTGCATTTAGCAGAAGGTTACACTACTTGTGTTAACCTCTTCTTTTTGTTTCAGGTAGCCTAATTTATTGCACCTGGTGCTAAGCAATTATTGTAGCTTGCAGCTTTAGGTAAGTGCTGTTTGTCTTATTCTGTTTGTTTGATACAGTTTTTCCCTCAGGAATAAGTTAAAGAAGTTACTCGCCCTCGTGCATTCATGCACAATGAGTGGAGGAGGTGAGTTTTGATAAACTTTATATTTAATTAGCTATTGCCACTTTCCCTTTTACCTCTGTGCACAGCAGGTGGGATTTTTTTCTTTCTTCTCCCTGTATATGAACTACATAGGGATTAAGTTGGTTATTATTATTTTTGTTAAGCGCTGATTGTTTTGCCCTGCCAATTTCCCTTTTTACCTCTGCACAGCAGGTGCGATTGTTTAATTTTTTTCTCACTGTATATTAAATACATTGGGATTTAAGTTGGTTATTATTATTTTTGTTAAGTGCTGATTGTGTTGCCTGTAGCCCCTGTTCACAGTGGGTGGGCTTCTGATTGCTCCTCCCTATACCATTACATGCATACAGTTGGTGTTTTCAGGTGAATTACATTTATTTCACCTTTAATTTTATTGTAAGTGATTGTAGCCAGCTGTGAGCAGCCTGATTATTAGTTTACCTTTTCAGCTATCTGTAGCTGTTGGGCTCTGCTGTTTATTTTCAGTTCACATAAACAATTATAAAAAAAATACAAAAAAATGGCCTTGCAGTTGTGTCATTTTTGCCAGGGCACACATGAGCATACCCCTGATTGTAGGCAGGGGTATGTAAAAACCATGCTCCCCAGCCTATAGACCAGCTGATGCTCTAGGAGACCAGGGTCAGCAGGATGACACTAGGCTGCAAATCCTAGCTGCAATACAGAGGACACAAGGAAAGTGATCTCACATATACAGTCCTTGGGTTTCAAAGTGAATGTAAAGAAAAGTAACCTCAAGCCAAGGCAGCAGGTGGTTTTTATGGGACTTTGCCTGAATTCCCTCACAATGTTGGCATCCCTCAGAGGGTGATGAAAATTGTAGCCTCCTGGACTGATTCCATGTTTGCAGGCAGAAGGACAGTAGTAACCACAGATGCCTCTCTGACACGTTGGGGAGCAGTCTGGGAAGGCAGGATGGTGTGTGGTGTGTGGAAAACCCCTTGGGGTGGCGGACACATCACCATCTTAGAATTGAGGGCAGTTCACATTGCTCTGAAGGCTCTCCTCCTCTCCATTCGGGGCATGTATGTCTTGATAAGAGCAGACAGTTTTCCACAGTGTATCACATAAATCACCAGGTAGGCACCAGGTCCCTGCATTGCCTCCAGGTGGTACAGAAAATCCTGTTTTGGGCCTTTAAGCATCTGGCTTCACTCAGGGCATTTGGGGAAGCAGACCTACTGTCCAGAACCTGTCCTCCCCTGGGAGAGTGGAAGCTTCATTCAAAAGCAGTAGCCCTCTAATGGACTCAGTTCAGCATGGCTCAGACTGACCTATTTGCATCAGCAGAGACAACCCATTGCAGGACAAGGTGTTGTTAATAGCACCATCGTGGCCAAGGCGGCATTGGTTTTCAACACTCCTTCGCTTGGTTCATGGTCAACCTTGGGCCCTGCCAGTCAGGGTGAACCTTCTCTCCCAGACAGAAAGTCAGATATGGCACCCCAAACAAGCCATCCTGCAGCTCTGGGCTTGGCCCCTTCTCAGTTCCTTTCTCAAGAGTCAGATGAGGCTGTCCTGAAGACCATAGGCAATGCTAGGGTTCCCTCCACTCATGCGAACTAGGACCAGAAAAGGGTGTTCTCTGTGTAGTGTCACAATAGGCAGGAAGATCCAGCCACTTGCCCCATCCAGCTGGTTGTCCTCTTTCTCCAGTCACTCTTGGACTCAGAAAGGGCGACTGGCACTATTAAGGTGTACACTGCCACTACATCTCTCTTCCGTGAGGCAGTTGCGGGTGTTACAGTAGGGAGACATCCCTTAGTGTCTCAGTTCATTAAAGGAGCGTGCAGCCTGTGACTGGGCAGGGCTCTCAGAACTCCATCATGGGATCTCCCTTTGGTGCTATGATCCCTGATTCAAGCTCCTTATGAACCCATAGAGCAACCTTAAGTTTCTGTTTCACAAAACAGCTTTTTTGACTATATGTTCTGCCAAGAGAGTGGGTGAGATACATGCTTTGTCTGTAAGAAAGGAATGAGATGAAAGGCTGATAACACAGGTGTGTCTCTCTGGCCGACTCCCTTGTTTTTGCCTAAAGTGGTAAACCCTCAGACGACAAACCAAGTGGTTGAGATCAGTGCATTTCATCTGGCTCTCTCACAGGGGGAAGTAAGCCTGCTTACTTTGTGTCCAGTGAGGTCACTAAGAGCTTATACTGCATGCACTCAGCCTCTGAGATGCACAAACACTTATTTGTCTGTTTCAGTGAAAAAAAATGGGGCTCCCTGTGTCTAAACAGTATTTATCCCATTAGATTGTCAACACTATCTCTGAGGCCTATGCTAGGATGAACTTCCCAGTCCCGGATAATCTGATAGCTCAGTCCACCATAAATGTAGCCACTTCCTTTAAAAGGTAATCTGTGCAGCAGCAACACGGAGTGCTCCCTGTTCATGTTCTAGGTTATATAGGGTCAATGTGGCATCCCCTGCACCATTGGGTTCCACCATTCTGCTCTCAGCTGCTGGGCGAGGATGTGAGGGAATGGAGTCTTCTGTTCCTTGCGACGCTGATGGTACTAGTCATCCAAGGTAAAGTGTGTGACGGTCTGAGTGAGGTCAAAATAGATTGTGAGTTATAACTATAACTATGGATCTATGTGACTGAGCAACTACCATCACCATCTCTTGTCGATCAGAATGGGCTGAGGCATTCCAGGCAAGTGGAGGAGGTGTGTTCAACTGGATGCTCTTATGAGCAGCTGGCCAGACCTCCTAAGGTCAGTTACATGGCTTTGTTGATATATGGTCTCGAGGATGGGTAGATGATGGCACCATTCATGATAAAGGCCATGGTGACGATCATTGTTCAGTCTCATAGATCCATAGATATAGTCATAGCTTACGTTATTCTGTAGCCACCTGGTTACTTTTTCAGTCAATTTAATGAAGGTAAACACAGTGAACAACTGTGCATAACGGCACTGTGCTCTAGTGCAGCACTTCTCAGAAGCTGCAGATTTAACAACATGTCAGTCCTACTGCTTTCAGATCCTACAGGGATTTAATGAACTGAAGAAGCTTTTAATACAGTATAAAGCAGCTGTGTACAACAGATACTGTAGGAATCACCCACATTTATTTATAGATCAATGCAGACTGATTTACTGACTTTTCTGCTTTAACCACATTAAATGTTATTTTCTGCGCTGATTTTGGAGGAAGACTGTTTAATTGGGATAATTGATTTATATTTAAAGCATTAATGCATTGTAACCAAAGGAGCAGCGGATTGACATTGCGCCAAAAATAGACATGGTTTTGAGACGTCTGTTTTCAGGGCAACATTTTGGGCAACCAAAATACAACTATCTTTGTGCTGCTTCATTTGAATGAACCTCCCTCCTGTCTGTGCCTCTCTTCCCTCCTATGCACTATGATCACCAAAATACCGCACACACACACAAAGCAAGTTTCAAGGTCAGGAAAATACCAAACTGTCAGAGCACTGCTTGCGCTGGTCGTTGCACCTCCACGACAATAGGGCCTGTAATGTCTTAAAGTTAAGACTGATGTGCCCATTAATTCTTAAAGAGGAACTCCACACTAATTTGCCGCCTCATACAGTTGTTGCCCTCCCACTCCGTTGATGCATTTTTAAAAATATGCTGGAAGGAAGAGTTCTAGCAGACTTACTCTTTAAGCATTTTTGTGAATACAGTCTTTGATTTTTACCAACTATGAAGACAAAGAGGAAAACTCAGTAGTTTCTTTTAAGTCCTCATCAAGGCTTTGCGTGCAGCTGAGAACAGTTTTGGTAATGACCATGATTGAGGCGAAGGCCATGAATTTGATGATAAAGATTTTGACCTTCTTTGCCACGGATAACTGGAATTCCTTTGCTGTGTTGAATCTCCTGTAAAACTGCATCCTAATGTCTATATGGCACTTTCCTAAAATGGTCTGTTGGTATGATAATGTCTATTGTAGTAAGGAACAGTACCTGCATCCTAAGGGAGATGAGAATCAGTAAATGTAAGGATTTCAATGCACAATGAACAAAATGTAAGCAAAACACATACATACATTTGTATGTATTGTCTATTTGCATATAGTCTATGATGGAGTAATGAAGGTAACACATCCATGATCACAGGCAGCTCACTAACTGAAGCTAAACCAGTACAAACTATGCAATTTGCCGGTTCAGCCAATCAGCCACATTTTCACCGAGTTCCACTCTGACTAACTCCTCCATTGAGTTCATTATGATCCTTTGATGCACTACAGGGCACAAGAGAATATCTAAAGCATTAGAAGACTACAAGTGAGAAATTACCCAGAGATGAAACCATTTGGCTAACCACTAGTTTTCAGATCTGTCTCTAGAACCATACACACCCTTTCTCTGAGGCTTAGAGTCTGGTCTGGTTGAAGACCGTGGCTTCCTGTCTCTCATGGGTCAGTAGAAGCAAAGAAGAAGGTAGGAGGTAGAAAGCAGAAGGGACATAAAACAAGCCTCTGAAAAGGCTAAGATTAAAGGGTACTACCGCTTGTCCCTCGTTGCGTTATTAATCCCAAAATTACTAATTATACTGTCTCAGAAGTTTTTAAGGCTTAGTTGATGATACAGCAATTTAACTTGTTTGGGGCAGATAACTGATCAAAGCAGGACACCAGCCTAGATCGTAAAAGGAAAGGCCGAAGTTCATGCAACTAAAAGCAGACAGAGGGTGAGGGAAAACTACAGAGTTATAAAAGAATGAAGACATACATGTATAACATGCATGAGACACTTAAAGAAAAATAAAATGAATGAAATTTTAGATGGGACTGTGTCAGCAACATTAACATTCATCTGTAGATTGAATGTTAAAGCTTAAAAAGAAATGAGTTTTTAAGCTACTTGACTGAAAGATCAGATACTGCGGGCCAACAACAAAATACAAAGGTAAACATTGGATTTAAACAGTACAAGAGTGTTTAGCTTAATTGCCAGATTCATGAAATATTTTCTTCTAATCATTCCATTCAGAGCCTGAGCTTGATTAGTCAAAATTGTCTGCCACATTTATATTGATAATGGGCAAAGCCTGAATAGTATGAAATCAATACAGTTATGTCCAATTCTATATTATCTTATATAATCTTGAAAAACAGAAAGTAGATACATGAAAAACAGTAGATGGATGAATGTTGATGAGGATTTTTGTGGTGGCAGTATGACGTGGTCAGGACAAATCATTCTGACCACCACATGTAGCAAAAGCAAGATTTACAGCAGTTCAGGAGAATTCATGACAGATGAGGAAAGAATGCACAGAGATAAAAGACCAAACATAATGGCACATTAAGTACTGTGCATTCCTTTGTTTGGTGGCAATAATCAAGATATCATCTATCCTCAGATGTGTTGTTGACTTCAGTTGAGGCCACAGGCTACAGTTGATCCATTTGTCAATAATGTTTTTTTTTAAAAAGAAAGAGAAAGAGAAAGAAATTAGACCACATGACAAGATCACAAGATATATACTCCATTGAAGTGGTCTTGCCATAGATGCCTGCAAGTAAGGAATTGATTTAATGTGATTGCTGTCTTATCACTGGAGGACCACTGGATGTGTATCAGGCCATGCTATGCATTTATTTATATCTGATGTAATCATGATTACATTTGTTCATACACTTTTAAAGGAGGATGGGAGGCTTTAGGCTGCATTTTGACTGAAAACAGCCCTGCGTTATAACAATGCAAAGGGCTGTGTTGGTTGGGGCGTGTTGTTTAAGGTACTGGTGAGACAATGAGATTGAGAGAATTTGCAGTCTTCTACTTCGTTGAGCTCAAAGTGCAACATTTGAATCAGTTCTGGCTGAATCAGTAGAACTAACAGTTCCTCTTGGTGAGAGCTGGCTGGACCAGCAGGGTTTTACCCTCTTCCATATATAGCCCTTCCTGTGAGGCAATGTTTGACCCTTGCTGATCAATATTTTAGGAAAGCATTTCTCTACACCATCTCATTCCCTGTCAGGCTTCAAGAAAGTGGAACTCAAATCCAGTGGAGCAAGTGTCAGCTTAGGTCGAGTGGAACATGTTCCGAATGGTGTTAAAAGCATGTACTCGTTGGCCTCTGTTCTCAATAATTAATGAGAGAAGCCACACAAAAAATTATCCCTGTTTCCTCTTCGATCCTTCCCTGGTGGAAGAGGGCATGAATTAGTAACACAGATCAAACTGCAGTGTTAGCGCAGATCAAGTATTTGTAAAGAAGCTGAAAGGACTATATAGTATACAAGAGAAGCCCTATGAGATAATGTGCATGTGCTTTGCATGTTCCCTGCTCCTGTCATATTTAATTTTAATTTGTAATGAAGCAATTCTACAGGGTATAAAAATTATGAATTAATTATCAAAATTCAAGGCCTATCTTTAGACAGAAATGTCTTGAATAAGAGTTTAAAAGCAAAGTTTAAACTGAAATATTTGCAATCAGAAAAGATAATAAAATCATCAGTCCTCTGGAGGATATGCTTTAGTTTTATTTGAAACCTGTGAACAAATTACTCGATAATAGATATCTTTGAAATGATTTAACCTCAAAGGTTGGTCTGCTACAGCTAATTGGATTAAACTATCCACCTGTGTGGGCTCCTCTGATCTAGCTTCAAGCAGGGCATCTATGCTGATGTAGTATGTCTAAAATGACAATCAGGGACTGCAATTCTTCCAAACCTTACTGTAAAATGCATTTTCAGCTGTCCCTGAATTTAGAGTCATGAGTAATCTATTAAGAGAAAGCCATGCAACAGCAGAAGCGCCAGTCAGTATTACTTAACTACAAATCCCCTAACTACAAACTTGATTTCTTGTTTTTCTAAGCACCTTTGGTGATTCACCAACTGACAACTATATTTTCAAATTACATAACCCACAGACAACCAAATCATGAATCCATTTGCATGATGCTATCGCTGTAAAATGTGTCTGATATTTTGTCTGAGAGTTGATGAAAACGTATCAAATTCTCATCCGGCGCAGCGCATTGACAGAGCTTTAATAACCAGTGTAACATTTCATTAGTGCAGTCAGAACAGTGAGGTCATTCATAACATCATCATGTCAGCTGACTTAGGATGATCAGTCACACACTGATATCATCTACTGTATAATGTCTTGGCTTGTGCTGCTGATTGTTAATACTGTTGCTGTTGTTTTGTTTGACTTGCTGCATGTGGCATGCACACACAGCACATGCGGATTACTGTTATAATGCACTTTTCAGTGTTCTTTTGCCTGAGTTTACTTGTAGGGACTGGTCCATCACATTTGTTCTTTTCAATCCACCCTTGAGGGAAAACATTTATTCCCCATCAAGCTTGTAAAAGCTAACTGCCTGTCTGTCTTCTTATCTTTGGCTTCCTACATGTCTTTTTTTACATCTTCATACATTTATTTCTGTCTTATTGCTTACTTTTGTTGGTGTTTTTTTTTGTTTGTTTGTTTGTTTGTTTTTTTTAAACATTTTTTTTACCTGCTTGGATAACCAATGATACAGCTATGGTTTTTAATTCACATTGTCTTGAGTTTAAAACTTTAAAAAGGACAGACAACAACATTAACTACAAAAGATTATTCACAAAAAGGCACACTTAAACAAATGCACACATGCCTACAAGGGTATATAAACACTTGCATGCACAAATACTCACACACAAACATACAGTACATGCCAGGAAGAGAAAGGCATGCTTTTTCTTGCTGTCTCTCACTCGCTGTCTCTCTTCCTGTCTCTTGCACACATATTTTACACATGCCCAGCAGTTAAAAATGCACTGATTAGAGTTTGGATGCTGTGGTCTTGTTGCTTGTAGGAATATGCAAAAGATGCTTTTAATTAGTTTGTTTACTGTGAGGATAATTGAGTTATTAAAACATTCTTTACTAGTCATCTCAGAGAAGAACAATATCAATTAGGAAATTAAGGTTACAATTAATAAATGTACTTGTTGACAGTTTGGTATGCAGCGCCAAAAGGACCAAACTTGTCAGTGTCCTGGGAAAATCTTTAATTCCCAGAAAAACTGGTGTATTTTCCCTACTAAGGCAAATAGGGAAATTTGTAAGTTGTTGTCTGAAATGCAGTGGTTTTACAAGTCATTTTGCTCTGCATAGTGAAGAGCCACATGTCATCACTTGTTATTTTCTTGCATAGTGACTGTTCATTTAGGCGTCATTGCACAACAACCTGACCTTGTCCTTGAAAACATTAAAGAATGTTTAACAAGTGATGCAGACCTGCTAGTTCATGCCAAGGGATCATAACACAATAAATCTCATTCACCAGCATAATGTTGTTTCAGCTCAAATCTGCAGTCACTTTGGGACCTGCTCTCTAAAAAAATAACAGCCACTGTTCAAATAAACTCAACACACAAGCCCAGGCCTGGTGTTTCTGACATTCACAGGCAAGAACTATTCTCATGAAGATTAATGTTTTTTTCTTCTTCTTCTTTCAAGTAATCTGATATTAAACAAGTATTTATCAAGGATTATCATATCTGTTCAGGCTTTGAATAGTTATATGATCATTTGGCATTTGTTTCTTTCCATGCAAGATGAAATCATTAAAGCTGAAAAAAAAGTAGGCATTTTTATGTACAAGTGCTGTTTATTTACAATAGAGAGGATCAGCTGAACTTTGATTTGGCTGCTACTGGATTCTGTTGGTGGAAGAGCCCAGTAAGGATCTCAGCAGGTTTCTCAACCTTGGCATCAGGTTGCTGCCACACATAAAACAAGCTTGCATACTCATACCCTGTCACTTAAATGCACATGCAAAAAGAAACACACATTCTTGCATAAACAAACACGCACGTGCAATTCGCACACAGGGTTGTCACCACAAGTACACATACGCACATAAACTATTTATATGTAGAGAGGGAGATGAAGAGCATGTTCACTTAAATCAAGCATTCAGTGCACTGAAAGATGCACTGTGCATGCTTAACTCAACATACGGATGCACCAAAGAGGGGAGAGGGAGCAGCAAAAGGAAGCTCTCTCTTTTCTCTCTGAATGTGAGTAGTATGTTTGGATAAGAATAGCACTGCATGATGCTGAAATAGCACCTTTTTACTGCACATCTGTTTACTTTGAAAGTGTATCTCTTGCATTCTTACACTTGACTTGGTGACTTCATCGCTTCCCTCAGGGCATAGAATATGTAAGTGAGTCAGGACACTCAACAGGATTTCTCTCTGCACGCAAGCAGCAACTGGTAAGGGGGGTGGGGGGCGGGGGGGGTCTATACTTGACCACAGATTTGTGGTTTTATCTGGTCTGGATATATCTTAATGTCCCCACTAAAACATTCAGGCAATGTACAGTCAAAGTAATGACTAGGATATCTGTAACCGCAGTATGGATGCAAACTGTTCCAGTGAGAGGTCTTTTTTTGTAGTTTTTTTAGTCATTGTAGACAGAATAAAATCTTCTGCACACTTTCTCCACAGCAGATTTGACATTTATTAGCCGAGCTTTCTGAGAAACAGTATATACATATACAATATACAGTATATCCTCCATATCAGGAGGGTAACAAATGTCAAATAAAGAAATCTGGTTTTCCCCTTTTCATGTTTTTAGATCATTGTCATAAACATATGGGAAATAAAGGTTAAGAAAATAAAATATTTCTATTTTAAATACTACACTGAAAAAAACATTTACATGACATTTAAATATCACACACAGACAGACAAACAGGGGAACACACTGTTTGAGGAATAGGCATTTTTCACAGAAAATTTTGATGTGTCACAGTAGGAAAAGCAAAGGTGTAAATAACAACGTTAAAAATGGCTGAATTCCATTTTGGTTTCAGGATCCTGCTATTGTGCATGCTAAGCCATCATTTATGTAATTAGTAACACCTGTGCTTTTCCTACTACGGCAAGTTAAAATGTGAAATGTGAAAAACGTCTATGGCCTTAAAACATTGAAAAAGCTGTCATAAATAGAAGGACTGTCAATTGTCAAAATTATTAAGTGTACTGTACATTCAGGTACATACCTGTACCTGATTTGATGTTTCCGACAGTGGACAATCTTACTTTTTATGACAAATTTTCTGATGCCTTTGTGACTAAAAGATCAGCTAATAAATGTACAAAATAACCTTGGTACAAAATAAAAAATATATATACTTGGAATATGTACGTTCCTACAGGATTGAAACTTGATGAAAACTAATGACCTCTGAAGTAATCTTACCATAAATATACTGTAGCATAACTAAGGAATTTATCATCATTAGCATGCAGGCAGCACCTGACTCTTGACAAAATAAACATAAAACTGCTCTCTTAGCAAATACACTACTTTCACGTATTTTATTATTTCATCACATTGATTCCCCTTTTAATATTATGGTCTTTCTTTATTGTTTTACAAATATTAAGTTATCCACAAAAATAAAATAACTTAGATAATAACCATATTAAAACATAAAAAATACATACATACATACATACATTACATTACATTTATGACATGAAAAAAATGCATATTGCTGATATCTCCCAGAGTTCTCCTGGACACAGTTCTGTGTGTGCAAACTACTTATCAGAATCAAAATAATCTGTAACACCAGAAACATAATTCCAGATTTTTTTTTCCCTCTGCTTTCAACACAGAAACATTTTTGAAAAAAAAAATTAAAAATAAATTACACTGTCTGATAAAAACAGTACAGTACAACTCATACACGTTACTTGAGACCAAATATGATCTTCAAAATGTGCATATGGCAGAAATCCATGTCAGCTTTGTTATTTCTATAGCCGGAAGTTGACATCAGAATATCGGTTGAACATATGCACACGTTGAAGAAGTGTGAGGAAAGTGAGTGTAGATATATTACAAGAAGCTTACAGTGTCGCACACAGTGCATTGCATCACAAAACAGGAAACACTTTGATTGATGACAGCCTTGGGTGTTTATAGTGCGAGGAACTGAAGCCTGTTCATGTGCACTCAGTTTCCTATAAGTCAAATTAATTGATTATTATGCAGCATTATTATATTTTATTTACATTGCTGTTCAGATCATGCTGAAAATGAAATCCAACTTCACTTGATAAATTAATATGAGGGTCTCCTATGCACTGTACTCTGACAATCCTCTTATTTTACATCGCACACACGACATAGACAACACATGGAACATTTTGGATAATG
The DNA here is from genome assembly GCF_963924715.1 of Thunnus thynnus. NCBI lineage: Eukaryota > Metazoa > Chordata > Actinopteri > Scombriformes > Scombridae > Thunnus > Thunnus thynnus. Next base: position 11,263,078 of record NC_089527.1, read on the forward strand.
TTAATTCAGGACGATGTATCTGTGCTGTGATCGGGGAGGTTGTAATACATGATCTCAAAACAGCGGTGCAAGCTTGTGTCATGATGGTTTTTCAAACAGCGATTCTCAAATTGATTCACAAAAAGAACCTTATAGTGTATATAGGCCTATAGGTGCTTGTTCTTCTATTTGACGCTGATTTGTGTGATTAAATCCTCCGTTAAAAGGGAAGGAAATGTTTTCAGTTGTTAAGGTCTGTTATGAGAAATCCCAGGAAGCAGCATCAACAATCAAACTATCAGACCAGACTTTAGATTGGCTTAAGTTTTATCCATTATTAATCATTGTTGTAAAGTCCTCCTTTCCACCGTGGTCATCCTTTATTGTAACAAGTTTTCTCCTTTAATGCAACCTTATAATAGAAATCATCCTGGGACTCCTGTCTGCCTTTTTTTAGCCCTGTTAGCTGCGTTTTACATTATGCACACAACATAGTAATATTGACTGATACAATTATAGAGCGTCAGTTGAGCCAGACGATGATCCCCTGGTTTTCAGCTTCTTTGATAGGGATGTGTTCTAGCTGTAACCTGATAGCTGCTATAAACACTGAAACTTCAGAACTGCCCTCGAACAAGGCACTAAATCCTTAGGTGCTCCAGGTGTGTTGTGCTGTGACAAATCCTGTGCACAGTGAATCCTGCTGTGTGAAACAGTCTATATTTGTCTCTGAAAAACACTGTGTAACATGGTGTTTATGCTGTAAATCATGGTTGTATTGGTGATGGGGGGGACTATCGTATATATTGTATGATTGGTTTGGAAAGAAAAAAAAAATCTGATGTCCTCCCCCGCTTTTTGAGTTTCATTGGAACGCAGATCTCAGCCTTTTCCCCTTTTACAGTATATCTCTGGTGCTATAAAGATTTTTTTTTTCTCTTGACTGCAATCTACTGCTTACTCTCTACTTCCTCTTAGCTCATCTGAATCCCATGCAGCAGTATGCCAGTCAACAAATGTTGAAACAATAATCATTTGTCGCTTTCAGATATTTGAATTTTCAGACATTGAGCTGATGTAACTGTGTTACTTTGTATCGACAGGAACGCAGAACATCCGTGCTCTCTGAGTTGTGCTGCATACGCACACTCTTACCAACATGCACATCTATCTTTCTGCTGGCTCAACTGCTTCACACTCCGTCCTTGCTCTTCAGTTCTGGAAAGGAAAACAGCAGTCCACCGCAAAAAGTAATGGGGCACAAACAGTATAACGGTCATGTTCCCCTTTCAAATTAATAATGTTTATTGAGTCTGTTCTTTCTTTCTTTGTTTTTATCATGTAGTCTTTTGGTGTTTTTCTTCATTTACAGACACTGACCCACTCTGTTATCCTGCACTGTTCACAGACCACATAGCAGCACCAGTGAAACTTGCAGTTGCAGCGTTCGCTCCGTGTCTGCTGCAGGATGTTGTGGCCTCTCCCACAGCACAGACTTTCACAGTTGTCCATGCCGGGGCTGGTCTTGTTGCAGATCCGGCCCTGCGTGCCCGCTGAGTCCGACCCCAGGTCCCGCTCGCAGAAATCTGGCGATTTTTCAAAGTAGACCAGTTCGTTGATGCTTGGCCGCCGCCGATGCGTGTGATGGTGGTGATTGTGGTGGTTGTTCTGATGGTGGTGATGGTGGTGGTGGTTGTGATGGTTATGGTGGTTGTGGTGGTTGTTGTGGTTGTTGTGGTGAGAGTGGTCGAGCTGCCCGGTGTTCCGGTTGTGAGCCTTGATGAGCGTGGCGATGTGGAAGCGCTCTTTGAGGATTGAGCCGACCACCCGGAACTCAGGGGTGACCTGCCAGCAGGTCTTCAGCTGGCAGCTCCCCGACGTCCCGTGGCACTTGCATTTCCTCCTCATGTGGTCGAGAACCACCTGTGAAAAACACAGACGGAAACAGACAAAAAGAGAGAGAGTGGGATGGAGGGAGGAAGTGAGCAGAGGCGAGGGAGGGAGAGAGAGAAAATGAGAAGGATTAATGACTTTCTTGATCACTGGTTGCATTTGAAGTTTAATATAAACAGGAACAGGCTGTTGCAGACTGCATGTCATATTTCATACTGGCTTTACTTCAGTGTTTTTCATTTGTTTGTTCTTCTGAGCAAGCCTTGGTTCCACTGTGCTATGAATGACATATAATGCCCTGAAGGAATATTGGTCCCGCATTTAAGAAGCCAGGTGGTCCAACTCTGAGTCTGTTGTCAAACATACTGATATCAAATAACACAGATGGATGCAGGCATTACCCAAACAGATAGCAGCGTCATTATTCATTTCTTGGCATCAGGTAATGACTCCAAGCATGACCCACATGTAGTGGCACATTAGGCATCAGAGCATTGCAGTATTTACATATTTTCACTTTAATGGTTTAATGCTGGCCAGTGAATTCCTTGACAACATGGATACTAACAACAACTGTGGATTATTTTATTACATGTCAGTGAACGGAAGCCATTTTCACGCATGATGAGCTTGTTCATCTTCTACAGCTACATCTGCATGCATAAACAAGCACAAATACAAAGTGTCCTGTTAGAGCATGGCCAACACTGCAAAAGCTACCCACTCCTTTCAGCAGCAGCAGCAAGTGTGTGCAGCTATCCTTGTTAGGACATTACATTGACTTCCATTCATTGTGGACAGCCTAATCCAGCCCTAACTTTAACCATGATTAATTCATGCCTAACCCTAACCTTAACCTAACCTCAATTAACATCTTAACCCTAACCATAACCAGGACCTCAGAGATGATGTTTTTCATTAAGACCGGGTGAGGACGGTCCCCATGAGGACAACTGGTCCCGACAAGTTCAGCGTTTATACCGGAAAAGGCACACACACACACACACACACAGCTTTGAGGAAATATTACTGGGATGGATAGGACTCATGTCATGTGGGATGTAATGTGTGTGTGTGTGTGTGTGTGTGTGTGTGTGTTTATCAGTCATCACGAGGTCTAAACTTTAAGATCCAATTACCAACAGGAACACCGGGCCACCCAGAGTACTGACAGATGCTGCTTCTGCTGCCGCCCCTATCAACACACACACACACATATATACACGCACATGCTGGACACTTGCACAGTTAAACACATTCCACACATGTGCTAGCAATAATGCTAATCTCCACACATGCACAAAATATGATTGTCACCCACACACTCACATAGGATAAGGCGGAACTGGCAGAAATACAGGTATAACCTATTACTGTAAAGGAGATAAGTTAAAGAGTGTCATGGTATGTATGTTCATGCTTGTGTGTACACGGTGGATGTATGTGCGTGCAGGAGGGCTTTCTTGCTTTGCCTCAGAGCGTGAAAATCTTCCAAGAGCACCATGTGGATCATTTTCCCTGTTAAGAAATTACATAGTGAAACCCCCTTCCATTATTTAACTAGGATCTCATCCATTAAAGAGACAGAAAAAGGAACAGAAAGAGCACAGAGAGAAAAAAAATAGAGATGGGATATGTCATGTATCTATTGAGTGTGGCAATCCAGTTATCCACTTCTCAAAAGTCAAGGTCGATCTGGACCAACGCCAAAAAAACAGATACTTCACTTCCCCTGATTCCCCTGTGCTTTATTCCACCTTTCTCATGGGGAACGAGAACAAGTTGTGGAATACTTAAAAGGGCTTGGTTTGCGTGCAGCAAGGCTCCATTTCACGCTGTGCTGTGTGGGTTTCCCAATTGAGCAAACCATACAGAGTAAAGAAGGGGAAAAAAAACATCGTTCCCTGTTCTGGAGCATGAATGAGTGGAGAGGTGGATGAAAGAATGAAACTGTGATAAATGGAGCCACTTGACTCATCTGTTTGGAATGAACAAGTATAGCAAAAGAAAACACTCTAGTTTGCCACAGAGCCAAAGTTAATAGTGATCAGTCACACTGTCTCAAAAAAGCAATAAAACAAAAAATATCAGACCACCTGTGGAGCAGGGAAGGTCATGATACATCCAACTGGAGCTGCAACAAATGATCAAAGAGATATTCCTTTCCTCAGACTTAAATGCTATTCATAGAGTTAGGGTTAGATTTCTTACTGATTTACATGCATTTATGCAGACTTTCTAAATATATATTTATGTGATGATATGTTTATGTTACTGTCACTCATTGAACTTTCTAGGAGTGTAGGGCATTTGAAGAAATTAAATGTTCTTGAGCCTGCAGCTTAAAATACATCATACAATGTATTATAACAATTATACAAAAGAATGCAAAAGATTTTAAGCTGTTGCATCACTGCATGTTTTGCTCACAATGTGTGTTAAGATAACAGAAAGTAACCTAGAAGCATGCATTTTGGATAAACATGGTTGTACTGTTATTGCCAGTGTTTAGAAGAAAGTTAAAGGAAGCTGTGATCAGTGGTGAAGATATACTAGAGGCTGTAAGTCTTTTTGGTAAACAACATTATAATAGCTCAAACAGCACTTGCACTTTAAGAATTCAGATTGCAGCATTTGGTTCAGTTTTTACATAGGGGCAGAGGCAACCCCAGAATCACAAACATGCTGGCCTTAAACACACAGCAAAGTCTGTAATCATAAAGCTCTCCAACCCACTTAAACCTTAAAGAGTCAAACTGTCCTAGGAGTCATAATTGCATCCACATTGCTACTGTTTGAAGGTACATTCACAGCAGGATAGCAGTTTAAACGTACAGTAACACAACAAAAAACAGCTAAAAAGTGTTATTTCTATTGACATTTAATCACATTATTGCAGGGGTAAAAGCCGATTCTAGGAGTTTACGAACCATGGCAGTGTGTCTCAAAATTTTTTATGTGTATCAGAATAGAATGGTTTACGTAAGAATAAATATTTTCCTGAGGTAGAAAAAACATGCAATGCCTGCAAAACCTTTGCTGTTCCAGCTCTACCACATGTCTGACTTCCATAACTCAGAGTCAGAGTGCAGCAAAATGCTATTTTGCTCCTGGTTTTATTAGCCTATATGTCACTATAAAAGGATAATAGCCGCTTCCTAAAAATTTAATTTAGAATCAGCCACTCTCAGCTAACTTTTACAACTTCTTGTTACTCAACAAAGTCCAACATGTTACGAGAACGACCTACAACAGCTTTCTAGATTTAAAGGGGAACAGAACTCTTATTTATTTAAAATGTAACATATCTGCCAGTTCAAGATCAAAAGAACTGCATCTATTAGTTACGTTTAAGGGTGGATCTATCCATTAAACACATGAGGCATGCTGCACACCCTAAGGTCTGAATGGGCAGAGCTTGAAAAAAAAATGTTTGCAGGCTCCTAAAACCTCAACAAAAGAACATAACTCCAGGTGAAAAGTACTTTGTGTGTGTTGGGGAAATGTCAAATGTTCCTTTGACGTGTAGTTGAAAGGCAAACCGGTAGAATCAGACTCTTAACAGGTAATAGGAAATAGGGAAGCTGTCTGCTCTTGCTATATCAGAAGTGGTCTGTCAGTATGTAATGTGGAGTGTTGATCCATCTGACAAAAGAGCTGGGGGAAACGCCTGTTGAGTACATTTTGTACAAGTGGAAAGTTAAGAAGAAATGTACCAAAGAGCTCCTGATTTAACTAATGGAAAGGCTGCATCACATTTTGAATTTAATTTAGATTTTAAGGTGTCTGACTAAATAAATGAAGCATGCATTAACTTGTTCAAATGCATGACACTGCTTTTAATCAAATAACAAAGGAATGACTTGGCACAGTGAGTTGATTTGCATCCAATATGGTGCAGATTTTGAATTAGAACATGAGTCAGAAAAAAACAACTGTTGTAGTCTTTCCTGTCTTAACATCCTTATCTTCAAGTCACTTGTTTCCCATTTTGACTGTATTTTTCCAGATATAAACCAGTCTAAGAATTAGGCTGGTTAATTGATGATGACATGAAAGGTTGTGATTTTCTGGTTTCTTCCAGTTCACTTTATATTCTACCTGGGGGTATGACTGCGTGTAACAAAGGAGAGAGGGAGACACATAGAAACGTGTGTCGTCTGTCTCTTTGTCTGTGTTTACGATATCTGACTTGACTACTGTGGAAAAAAGGAAGAAAACTGATGCGATGATTTACGGTTACCCTGTTGTTGATCATGACAATTAGCCCTGAAGACATTGAGGGTTGGTGGAGGAGGTGCTGGGTGGTGGAGCTGAAGGGGGGAGTATACAGTAAATGGGGAGGTGAGGGGAAAGGAGAGAGGAAAAGAGGATGACAGGAGGAGGAGATGATCTTTGGATTATCTCGTTGCTGTTCTTCCACTGCTTGTAGATATACAAAGGCTGTTTGTGTGGGTGTGTGACAGTGCGTGTGGGTGTTATTACAAATCACCTGTCCGTCTAGCCGATACTCTATCTAGGCTCAGCCATCATGTCCTGCCGCTATCAGCCTTATCCTGCGGATTAGATTCTAATCGATTTTCCAGTGTAATTTATCGTCAGCTATGATAAATCAGGAAATACACACATATTATCGGTCTAACTCAACTTTATACAAACTATAAAATACTTGATTGCAAAAAACCTGTTGCATAACACACTTACTGTCTGCTATGGTAATGTGTCTAGAGACTCTGTAGAGTTTCAGAGGAGTAAAATAGATTAAACAGGGGAAAATTCTGTTGGTTTTTACAATATTATCATTTATTCGCATTAAAGTATCATCATTTAAAAAGATGTTTTACTAGATGAAAAAAGGAAACCTGACATATTCTATTCCATGACTTACAAATGGGCTTACATGTTCACCACATAGATGTAATTGCATCAAATGCAACGGTGGACCGCAGTTAGAAACAAACATCTGGCAACTTTTAATTGGCTTACAGACTGAGACAGAGGTGTCTATAAAACAACCCCAGACAGAGATCAAATACGACATGTTGGTGGCAGATTAGGACTGCAAGCTACATAATACAGTAAAGTTGTGGAAGAGTACAACATGTTGAAGTAGAGCAGAGCAGACTACCGTGCAACGAAGGGGAGTGGATGAAGTAAACTTAAGATCAGAGGTGGTGTCTGGCCTGGTTACCACAGTCAGACATTCGAAATGAGTGCATTAATTAGGTAAAGGTGTGATTATTATAAAATGCATCGCACTCATTGGCCCTTACACACTGTTTTATGGGATATTTACCTTTACTGGGAAGCAGACAGAATCAAAAGACAAGAAACAAGAGGCCAGAAAGAGAGGTTGACATATGATCAAAGTCGAACGCCAGAATTGAGCCGGAACTGCACCCGTACACTTTACACACATTTTCAGTCTAGTTTTTTTGTGTTTTGCGTCAGCATGAATGAAAATGAATGTGTCAGTCTTATGTGTTTGCTCATCTAAAACACATTCCATTTAGTAATACTCAATAATTACAGTGATTATTTTCTAGAACATACAAACCTAATGAGGCAGTTGTTCATTTGCTGCATGCAAGTGCCTGTTACAGCCTTGCCATAACACCTGCTGTGCATGACTACAGTATGCCAAAGGTGAAGTGTTACCACACTCCTTTTAGCGTAATGTTACACCTATTTTGTCGTTTGGCTGATTCAATACTGACTCAGTGATTATGATCAGTCAGTGATTACTTTCTGCAAAGCTTTTTTTGCAGAGGGAAAGTCCATGCAGCATGACATACAGCACAAATGTCTGATGGAGAGGAGTAGTAGCTACTGAGGAGTTGAGCAATTTGCTGGCTGTCTGTATTTATAAGACCTTTGATGAGAAATCCCAGACCAGAAAAAAATATGTACTAAATTGTATTCCTTGTTGTCAAATGTGTGTGTGATCCCTGTGACAGGCTAAACTTCAAACTGGTGTATATGTACACAAGCAATATGAGAAGTCTGTAACAGCTTGTTATTTAATGTAAAATGCTTTCATTTTAGTCTCAATGCTAATCCACACTTGAAATCAACACCTTTCTGCAATAATGTTCCCTGTGTGGAGGCACAGTAGTTGAGCAACTTTGTTGCCAGTCATAACCAACTACAATTTACCAGTATAATTTATGGCTTATTCCCTGTTTTGTAGTGCGCATTGAATTTAATCATTGGTCAATCCCTGTGTCATCACTGCTAAGTACTTTTGGGAAAATCCTAATCTAATGTCTATGTGTCCCACAACCGACCCTTCTCACTGATAAGCAGCAGACTAGTCTGCACGCTGCCTTGTGTTTGTCAGTTCAAAGAAAATCTACTAAAGGACCTTTAAAGCCAAGCAGAAAGCCAAGGCAATATCAAAGCACACAAACAAATCCCACAGCAGCACATTAAGCCCAGACATCACTTTAAACAAATCAAACGCCTTGCTTCAAAAGAACAGTTAAACGCATACAGACAAATACACACGCACACATGCAAACACAATGACATGCAATTACTGGGCAAATGCATATCTACAGTTTACATTAAGAACTATACTACATTAGAACGCATCTGTGAGTGCCTGTTTGTGTGTGTGTGTGTGTGTGTTTGTGTGGTATTTACTCACTGTTGAGTGCACACTTTGTCCACAGCTCTCATTTAGAGACTCTAATAAAATGTTATTACCAGCATAAGCACTTCCACCTGCTGAGCTTTTACTATGAAACATTTGCCTCTGTGTATTTTAATGTGTATTTGTGAGTGTATGTTATAAGGATGGAACGAGCATGATTATGTGTGTGTACATATGCTCATGCATGTGTGTGTGTGTGTGCATGTGTTGATGTGCGTGCGTAGTATGCGGTGGGTCAGATCAAATGCTCTCCCTCTGTACTGTCAGGACTCAGGAATGCTCTGCACACCACTGATGATATGAAATGGCCTCTAAGGAGTGCAGGACTAACCTCGCACTAATGTTGCTATTTTTGATCAAACACACTTTGCTTCTCGTGTGGGTTCTGAGTCAATGAATTAACGTGAATGGGTTCTCCAAAGCAGTTTATCATTGCTCAAGGGTTAAATTAGGCATAAAAGGACCTACGAATCTCACTATTGCTGGTTTGGATCAAGCCAGAGGGGGTGCTGCTCTAGATTCATCACGGTTCAAGCGCTCTGATGAAGCCTTAAACATCAGCTATACAAACATTTACAGTTTTCCAGTTGGTGGCATCTTAGTTGTCACAATATTGCTCTTGGTTTTCATTTAATCCAGTCACAACCTTTGTCCTTTGGCACTGAGTGTTATATACATTACATTGCAATATATTATTAATAAGTGCAGCAGGGGCTGGCGCCAGTAATTACAAATCAAATCAGCAATTTCCCTTTCCTTTGAAAGCAGTGCTGTCTTCACTGTGATGCTTCTACAATTGTTTGATGAAAGCTCAGCCTCAAGTAGTTTCCTGAAAGGTTTTCAAACAACGGTTGCAGATATAAGGAATCGTTTTTGTGATAATATGCTTGTTCGTTTCTTGCCAAGCACTGATAAGAAGATCAATGCTACTCTCATATCTGTCAGCTAAATATAAGGCTGGAGCCAGTAGCCAGTTAGCTTGGCTTAGCATAAAGACTGAAATACAGGGGCACAGCAAGCCTGGTTCTGTCTCAATGTAACAAAATCCACTTCCCAGCACCTGCAAAGCTAAATATACAATTTACATGTTATATCTTGTTTGTTTTATCTGTACAAAAATCAAAGTGTGAAAAAGACACACTGTGGTTATAAAGGGGGGTTATGAGCGGGGCTTTTTCTTGGCTGGGTGCAGTGACTTCCTGGAGCATTTGATTTACTTGCTATAGTCAAAATTTTAGGCCTAAAGAATACAACTATATTGGATGCTTTTGACACGCAATGCAAGTGTAAAGTCACCCTTAATGCCAAAACTGCATTTTAATTTTTAATGATTACTGACAGACTTCTTGCTGCACTTTTACTCCCACTTAGGTATAGTGAAGATCACCACAAGTCAGCAAAATACGAAAAATAATAAGACACAAACGACAATAAGACATTATAACACTTGAGATGATTTGCTCCCCCTGAGTCTGGACAAATGTCTCAAATGTTCAAAATCTTTTTTGAACAGCATGTTGCCTAAAAACGGGGTGAAAATGAGTTCAAGTATATAGTTTCCTTCCAGAAAAAGGGCATTCCATATTTCTTTACTCCCCTGAAGTTAGGCCCTGGTAATTGTAATTACTAGAAGATGCTTGCCAGTAACATGGCACACTGTTGCATAGCCGGCACTGTCACCACCTGCCTAATGAACAAGACAGGATTCAACAGAAACTCGGCATGGCTCTACAGTATAAGCTCTGCAACATGAACACAAGGAAAGCCTGCCAAGCATTTGTTTTGAGGTGTGCTCTCTAAACGATGGAGAAGTACCTTCAGAAAAAAAAAAAAAAAAAAAAAAAAAAAACTTGGCCAAGAAATTTACTGCCCCACTGAAGTGTTTCCATGTCATAAGCAGCCATTTTAAACATGTAGTCACGCTTTTAAAACCACTCTTATTAACTCCTGAACAGTAGTGTGATTTGGTTCACCGGAAATTAACAGTAACATGGAGGGCTGGAGGGAGAATAAAATCTGATTAGTGAGGAATCCAAAGAAAAAATTTGACTGTTTGGCTTATGAAACTATGAATTAATATATACCTGAAGAAAAATAAGACAATTATAAATCAGCTATATTAAAGAAAAAAACAAAACAAACTTCATCGCCTTTTGTAAAGCGGCTTTCACATTAAATAGAACCATGATTATTTGGGTAGCAAACACCTTAATTTACAATGTGTTTTTACTTGTTTTAAAATTTGTTTTTAAAAAAATAATAATTTAAATGTTTCAAATGTATTTTGTAACTATTATTATTAGGTATAAACAAGCAGCTGGTTAAGAACTATACATATATACTACATAGATGTAACTTTACTTTACATATATGTAACATTGATTGACATCATGTGTAGATAAATCTTCCCACCTTATTAATTTCTTGTGCCTGCATAGTGTACAGCACAGTATTATAATCAGCCCTGTTGGAGAGAAGTTGGAGGAGGCAGGAGAGGGGGAAGAGGGGAGGGAAGGAAGGGCGAATCTCTTTCTACTTTCCGCCCCGGTGTTTGAAGTCTAAAATCTTTTGCAGGGTTTTAAACATCTGTTTCCAAACTGCCAGCAGCCACTAATTAGGGCTAAAAACAAGACGGGACGTCGTGAGAACCCTGGGGTGGGCATGAGGCGACATGCACACCCCGCTAAAAAACCACCGCATTCCTCTACTTAAAGACTACTTCTCAAGAAAGGGGGAGCGGGGCAGGGGGTGGAGCGGTAGAGAGAGGTGAGGTGGTAGTGGCGGGTCGGTGGGAGGAAAGAATCACGGGAAGGATAGGCATTATTTTGAGGCCCCACCTGTCAGTGTTTTCTGTTTGATACTAGGGGCCATGTGAGTGCGTGTGTGCATGTGTGTGTGTGCAAGTGTCACAAGATCTTAGAGGGGTTTTGCTGCGGCTCTCAGTACCATTTGAAGTCATCAAGGTGCATGATATTTTAGAGTATATACATACTAAGTTTGTTCTCCCTCTCTATCTTTGTTTCTCTCTCTTTTCTCATTCTCTCCAGCCAGGTATTGCCTCTGTATATTACACTCAAGCAGTAATCCTCAGCTTGTGGTGAGCTGTAACAAGTCAGCCAGACTCTTCTGAGCAGCTCCATGTAAAAGATGGTTTAAAGAACCCTAGCAAGGTCATCAGGGGTCATCAGCTTGTGTCAAAAACACAAGAGGTAAAGGTCAGGAGCACTGGCTATCATTTAGTCCCCGCTGGTCGTAACCAGAATCTTTGCAAAAAAAACGAGGTGGACTCTTTGATGTCGCTGATGACTGCCTCAGCTCGTCTGGCTGGAAATAGAAGCCTGGCACACAGAAAACAAAATTTATTGCAAGGAATCTGAGAGCCAATATTTATCCTTTCTAAATATCCTTCTGGAAAAATCAAACTGTAAATTAAAATGAAGCTGAGTAGCAGCACTTTAAGTTTGTTTTTTCTTTTGAGCTCCTGTTGCTCTCCTTAAAGTTTAAAGGGTGTAATTACATTTTCTGATTTTGAAATATTTTTCTTCAAGGCACTTCACCTGACAAATAGTCAAACTGGCCCGGTTTGATAAACCTGTTTTTTAATGTACAATGTAACCGTCATAAAAAATTACACAATTCATTTGCATAATTTACTTTATAAACATTGCCTTTAATTGGCATTGTACCTTTAATTTTCATTTTGCCTCCTCTACAACAAAGAAGCGACCTAATGAACTTCCTCTGTCAGTTTTTGTCTCCAGTTACATCTAAAAGTCAGTTTCCACACCTTGTCTTTCTGATCAAATTCATGACACAACCCACTAGCTACTGTATTTTTTAACACACACACCGAGCCATTATACTGCCGAACTGTCTGAGCCAAAACAGAGGAGAAATATGAGCTTGAGTCTGACTCTCTCTGCAACTTTACAGTAATTCTGTCAGCTTTTTCAAGACATATCTGAAGCCTTTTGCCAACCAACTTCTGTGGTAATTATTTCATATGATGTGCTGTATCTCACCATCATCATCAATTGAGGTTATGCTTATTGTATAATAAAAGCAGTCCTTGAATATCAGGTTAATAGGCTAATGCGTCTGTGTCATCATACTTCGGTAAAAAGGTATTATTTAAAGTCAATAATGACCGTCTCCATGTGTCAGCGTAAAATTAAAATGAAGCTGAGAGTAAGTTCAAGCAGGAGAACTATCTTATGTTATTCATTCTCATTCCTCTTTCTCTCTATCCCTCTTCTCCTTCTTCTAGTATCAGCTGATTGGGGGTGTTAACTCTTCAAGTTAAACCAATCAGATTTCGCCACGGTCTCCGTCAGCCAATCGTGTCTTAGCTGTCAAACTTTAAAACCGTTCTCTTCTCTGTTGCCGTCAGCTGTCATTTCAGTATGAATCGTCGTGACCCTCCTCCACCCCTGTTCACCTCCACTTTCATCACTTCAGCGCCCGGGTCTGAGCTCATCAGAAGCCTGCTCCGCTTCTCATCATCCAGATCTCAGCGTTCACTTTATCAATCACCACCACAAGTGTCTAGACTCCACTGGGGGGATATCCTACACTACTCACAGCTTCATTACCCCCGTTATAGAAAAAAATATATATACAATGATGTCATGATGGGGTCTAATCGCCAAAGACTTTTTCACACTTCTCATTATTATTGTGCATATGTCAATAAAATAATTGTTCACTCTAATGCAGTCTCTCCTGATTGCAATAAGGTTTACAGCAATTATCAGCAACGTCAAGTTTCTCTCTTTTTATAACCCATTAATATCATATTTTGACATTATTACGCATTAAAGTCCACACTTACTCACATGAAGAAGGATTTCAGTGTCTTATTAAATGGCATAATAATAGGGGACACTTCTGCCAAAAAACAGACTGACAAGAAAGACAAAACAAGATCAAACTCGGGATGTTTTGGATGTGGTATAGTGTATATATAGGTCTCCCTGCCACCAGCTCCTAGGCCTTAAATATTAGGAAGCATGTGGCCTCAAGGCACAGTAGACAGCAAAAAGACAACATACTGTGACACAGCTTTATACCATTACTTAATACATCCAAACAAAAGGAGAAGGATTCAAAAGACAAATTATTCTTTCCTTGGCTCATGAACTCATTACTCCTCATGTCAAATCAGCCACCACCCAAAGTTTACTCCCAAGTCTACAGCACTGATTGGAATACATCTCACCAGTTGTATGTCCGTGGCTATTTGTACCATCACCTCTACTGCTGGGAGGTCAGCTGTTGTTCAGTTCGCCTGACGCGCTCCACATTTGTGTTTTGTCTGCATAATCAAGGAAACCAGAAGTAAACTGATGGAAAGATACAGGCCCAAATTACTCAGGAGGAAACGGGGAACAATGAGCAATTTACGGTCGCTTCTTGTCTCTGTTCCACCACAGTGCTGGAGATCATCAAGGCTTATCACTGTCATTTACATCTTTCTCTCTCATTGCCCAAGGCAGAAAACACTGTAGGAACAAGTTTGCCAAAAGAAGTTAGAAAACAAAACAAGAGAGTCATTTATTACAGCTGTTTCATTGTTTGTTGTTGACATACCCTTTAGAGTTTCTAAAACCCTTATATTTGCCCCGGAGGGATTGTTTTTAACCTTTGTATGCTGCAAAAATACCTAAAAAGTAACAAGCGTGACATAAAATAGGTGTCTGATTGCTATGTAATGATAACTGCAAGAGAGAGAAAAAAAGTGTTTTTAAACAAGAAACAGGGAAAATATACTTCTTAGCTGCAAAATTACTAACAACTATGGCTGAGTACTGTCACCTTCCTTTAACATCCTGACTGATCTGACACAAACTGACAGAACACAGTGAGCACAAAACCACTGTCATAACAGAACAAAATTTGTCTAAACTGCTAACTTCCTTCATCTATCAAACAGAGACTGACTGTGATCTGTGAAAAAAAAAAAAAAAAGAGTCCTCTGAAAGTTGGAGAAATTATATGAATTTCCTTAAATAAACAGGAAGCGTGATGCAGCTGGTTAAAACAGTGCTAATTCAAAATATACAGTTTCAGTGAATGGTTTTCAAATATAACTCAAACATTCTAACAGTGTAAGTAATATACTGTGAGTCAGAGTTTGAAAGCAGGGAAAAATTACTCCCTCCAGACATGCAAGGTAATCCCCAATGCTGTGTATTTAGGCAACCCTAATACATAAAAGAAAAATCGTATCGGAAATTCCCACTGTGGTCACCTTAACCACACATAGTTCTCTTGGGTTTACACTGGGAGAGGGTAAAAGGTAAAAGCTCCCTCTGAACTGTTCGGTAGATGACACTGAGCATACGCAACGCTTGATTGGACACCAAGCTCATAATGATATGAAACAAGTTTTAGCCACATCACAACCTGTCTCTCCTTCATTAGTAATGTTTTCCAAGCAATTCCCCTTTTGGAAAATCCACCTCTTCTGCACTGTAGCGCTGCAAAAGTGTTGAGCTCAAACCTCTACAGCAGTTATTGTATGTTTGTACAGAATAAAACCGTAGATGTGATAAGATATGCGGAACACATTTTATCAGAATTGTAGCAATAAATGTGTTATGATAAAGGTCACATTTTCATTCAAAGTATTTTTGAAAAAACAGATTCCCTGTTATTGTTTTGCAGATAGACTGCAGATGTAGAGTAAACATGGAGCTTAGGCAAGTACACTTATAAACACACGCATGCACACACACACACACACACACACACACACATATACAGACAATCAGTCCCTAGTCTCTCATCTATCTAGATACAAATATACACAAACTGTCTATGCCAGCAGAAATAAACTGCAGTGTAATGATGACAGGCCACTGTTGACCCAGCCAATAAAATGAGAGTGTATTGTTCACTGTAATGTTATTATTGGCCCCGTAGCACTCTACCCACCCACTCTCCACCTGCTTTACTGTGTAATATGTTTTTTCTGTGTAAATTATATTAAAGATAATGTAACATTTACTTTGATAGCAGATATACTGTAGATAATGTATCTAACTGTGCTTTGCTTCCTTCATAGGTTTGCAGATACATAGAGGCTCATAGTCAGTGCGTTTTAACTCATCAATTTCACATGTGAACAGTAGCTACACTTGTTGATATGTGGAAACAAACTGCCTTCTCACACTAAATTATTTTTTAATTTAAAGGCCTGATCCAGTGATGTATGTTGTACTTCCATAAACTTAGGAGAGACTGATTAAAAGAAGAATGGTCAAAACTGAGGCAAAAGATATTCTTTTTGTCCCTAGTGTGCTGCAGAATATATGATCCTACATTTCCAATAATGCAGGTGGAAAGTGTCTTTCATTAAGAAACTCCCTGACAAGTAAATGTCCATGTCTGAAACTCCATGCGCTCAGTTTGTAATACAGGCTTTCTGCTAAAAAGTTGTTATATCCAAGCCCAAACTGAGATAACCCTAGTGAGATTATCGGGATTACTTTTTTCAAACTTTGGAAAGCTCCATCCTGTCGTAAAAATAATTGTTTTTACAGGCTGAGTAGAAGTGCTTGTGACAAGTCAACTAAACTTGATGTGTAAAATGGCCCTTTTAAGTTGTAGGAAAAGTCCCAAATTGCTGAAGTAATTCAATTAAAAGTGCGTCAAAGCTGTTAGACACTGGGGCAGAGTAAAAAATCTATTTGAATTTGTCTGACATGAATGGGTAAATCTAATCAAAATCTTCCTCTCAGAGAAAATGCTGCAAGGTTGCTGTTGCAAGAGGAAAATACAAATATAACAAGTGACACAAACTTGGGGAAACAAAACACACACACACACACATACATCCTCTCACTTCCACTCACCTGTCTGCCAACTCTATTATTATGCAGCCTCATACGGGCATGGATGTCCTTGTAGGTCTCGCGGGCATCCAGGAAGTCCCGAGAGAACTTCTCTCCGAATTCCACATCGGGGCTGCAGCCGCCCCACTCCCAGGAGTCTTGGGGTCCCGGCAGGTCAGCGGGGAAGTGCTCCATGACACCGTGTACCATGCCCTTCCCCCGGTGGATGGCCTCCAGTTGCAAGCGGTGCAGTTTGATGCGAAAGGCCTCCTCGTCACCGCGGCGCTTCTCGTCACAGCCGCACGCCTTCAGTTTGCCCATAGAGCAGGCGTTGGCCACTGCGTGCACCACGCCTGCTGCTGCAATGGCATATGCAAAGGCACTCTCTCTAAAACCTGTTGAGATGAGAGTGGAGGAAGAGGAGCTGTTTCATATAAATAGAATAATGATGTTGCTATATAGCCTTGTGTGGATGTAAGAAGCATCACAATCGGGAAACAAGAGTTTGGCAAAGAAAACACTTGAGTGTCATAGTTTCATAGCTTAGTCCGAGACATGCTTTCAGTTAAAATGGCCGTTGCCAAGAGGAAGATGGGATTGACACTCTCTGAACACCATACTTCACTGCTATGTCCAAAATGACATAAGTATCACATAAAAACCTTATGAAAGCTGACATGAGGACTGTGTCAGTGTTCAGGAATTTGCCATGTTGCTTTTAAGAAGCATCTGTAGAGGCATTACGAGTGTTATAACATGGAGTTTGTGTTGAATGTTAACCAATGACCTGCAGGCAGAACATACCACTGTGCATGTGTCATGAAGCTTTCAGGTGAAATGAGAGGATTACCAGGTAGATGGAAGATGGAGGATGACATTTGCTAGATAGCAATCCATATTCAGATTGCTATGAAAAAGGTGTTGTTGACAAGTGTTGTTAGTTGTGGTAAATTTTTACCCCAAATAGCATCAGAAATAGAAAAAAAAACCCATTTCCCTGGTTAAATTTCTGCTGTAAAACTGCTGGATTCAACTTTAACATGTAAAGTGATTTTCCTAACCCTAAAACTCAGTTTAACAACAGCCAAATGAGCAAAGCAATGACATCTTTTAAAATCTCTGTTAGCGAAGTGTGCCATAACGCTTAGTAAATATGCACTTTAATGCTGACTTTGCATGCTTTGTTTCATACAAGACAAGCATTGGTGCACTGTAGTAAAAAGAGCTTACTCTATTTTGATAAGGATACACATAAGAGTTTATTCACACATTTATATATACACACATGCCAAGGCTCATAAAACCGGGGGAAAACATCTGGGACAATAGCAATTAAATGTTCCAAACACTTGCGTACTTTGCCTCTGTGGACCAGCTGAACATGAACAGACCTCCACCACTCCCATTAGGGGACACACACAGAGGACTCACACGCTCTTACTGAACAGGGCTGTGTCTCCTTCTGTCCGTCCTACTGCTTATGTGTAAGATATGTGGCTGTATAACTTGCTGACCAGCTGCTTACATATGCTATCTATGTAATGAGTAGAATGGTAGCTAGATAGCGCTGGCATTTGTGCTGCAGCACTCTACTAAATAAGCCCTACTGGGCCTTTGAACCACATTGGATGCATTTCTGGCTCTTTATGCTCCCCGCCATGAAACTCTCTCATTGCTTTCCTCCACAAGTAACCCATATACCTTCTTTAAAGTTTTCAGCACTTTCCAAGATCTTTCTTCCAGCTTGTAACTATTACCTTTGCTATTCTTGGGTGAATGGCTTGGTCACTGACTTACTGTTCTGGCTGACTGAGTAGCAACAGATGGCTGGAGTTTGATACTTTTATCTGTTTTTGTCATATCATATCTTGCACTGATGGTTAAGGATCAAAGTGTGTGTGTTATTGTATGTGCATGTGTTTAGCATAGAGAGGTTGATTATGCCGTACCGCCGCTTACGCCTTGTAATCTCTTTAACTTGGCTCAGACAGACTAGCTGCATGTAGAGGAGGTAGTTAAATGACTACGTGCATGTAATCTCTCTATACAATGTGTGACTGCTTTTGCCTTTACAGCTAAACACATCCCTTTCTCCTCGACAGCAAGACTAACTGGCATGTGGCACATGTAATCAGTGCGAACGCTACCACAACTGATCTGTAATTCAGCCGACTAATGTTACACCACTCTCCTCTTATACACACATACACCGGCAATATGAACACACATACATATCCATCCTATCTATGTTGATATAGTTCTGTGACTAAAAAAAAAATCCATGTCCAATTGTGGAATCCGTGAATATTGAAGGATGAAGTGCGACAGCAGCGCTTGCACTTGTATCCTCTACAGTTTCCCTCAGTGTTTGTTGTTAGATCTCAGCTTACTGCCTGTAAGCATGGTACCCTCAGGTTCTTTAAGCCCCACTGGCAGTCATTTACTGGTGTAGAAAACAGTGAAGATTATAATGGAAACTTGTGAAGAAAACATGAAAAGAAACCACGCAGGAGTTTATAGCACAGTGCTTGAGGGGGGAAATGATTCAGGCTGCTTGTTGGAGTCAAATAAAAAGCTAGGAAACTAGAACTGCCCCTTTTAGCACTGTTTGGTTTCCTTATTTATATTTTGACATAAATATAATACTATTTGATACTTTTTTTTAAAACATGATCTACATTTTGACACACTTGCTGTCATGCTGGAATTCTTTGATTTTTGTGTACTTAAAAAAAGGTAGAAAAAAGCAGAAACAGCACAAGTAAAACTACACCTGCATACTTATTCAAATACAAAATTTGTGTTTAGTCTTCACATCTGATGGCTAAAAAAAACAGTTATGAGTCAAACACTCCTGCCTGAGTCAGAACATGTAGATTAAGCAGAACCTAAAGATAACTATCAGAATATGGTCACTTTCTGAATCATCGCTGCCATACTCTTCTGTAGATTTTAATAATGCAAGCTCTATTAGTCAAGCACAAAACTAACTGAACTCGCTCAAACAATTTTCCCATTTGAATTCCAATAAATAAAACGGCTTCTGTCTAGAAATGGCGTCTTTTCTTGTCTGAAAAATTTCTTAAACTGTGTATTCATAATCTGAGATGAAGGTGTTCACTGACAGTGTTATACTGTACACTGATATTAATGTCTTGGATTTAAAAAATGCAGTGAGCCGACCGCATGCAGATGGACTTTCAGTCAGCAAGGAAGCTTGTAGGCTACATACAATATGAACAAGCCAGCAACATTACCCACAACCTCTCTAGACGCACACTAACTGCCCTTCAACCCACATTAACAGATTTTTTGGTGAACTGGGGGCAGTGGAAGCACGTTGTGAACACAACATTGACACATCATCACCATATAAAGTTTATATGGCGAACATGTTTGCAAAGACTTGCTTATTTACACATCCAGCTGACATGAAGTTAACACTAGCATTCATTTGAAGTTGTGTTTCTGGCCACCTGTCGAATGTCCAATATTCACTCTTCTTTTAAGTCTTATTTGGTCTTCACCTTTTTAGCTGCTAAGTGTTCCACTCTGCTCACCAGCTAGTCCCTAATTTTGCCTGTCTGCCATTCGGTGGTGGGCTGATAGTGTACGGTTGGTTTTTTCGCTGAAAATAGCTGCCTGCTGCGTCTGGAAACAAGGCTGATGAGAGTGAACCAGAACAGTAGAGTCGCAGACTGTGAAACCAAAACAAAGAGTTAAACGACGCCGAGAGGCTTCATAGAGTTGAGGTGAACTGCAGAGTTGGTGATAATTGTCTGTGGGTTCGTCACTATGAGGGACTCCTTTCCTGTTAATATAAAAATACTGATTATAGCAGCTTATAGTTCAGTGTAAAGTTGTAAATTTGGTTTTATACCCCTCAAAAAGATGCATACATACAAACTCTTGAAACTGCATGACTATATACATATACAGTTTGACTCACTAACTCACACTGTGTACCCCCCTCCTCCCCCTTACCACCTTGACCCACACAAGGTAGGGGAAGCGAGAGAGGGATGGCACTTAGGCACAGCCTCAAACATAGAAAGCCTGTTTTAGCTCTTGCCCTGCTCTGAGCCTGGCTCTGCAACGCAGGCCCCCGGAAGACTGGGAACAAATCAATCTAACAAATAATTCACCGGCTGCGGCACGCCCGGCTGAACTGATGGCAGAGGAAGTGGCAAAATGAATTAAAGATTCAAAGGAAACTGTCACTTTGTGTTACAGAAACCGACTAAACAGGTTTATGCTTTTGCCACCGAGAGTTGGGAAAGTGCTGAGAGCAAATTCACAAGCGCTCGCACTGGCAAGGGAAGTAAAAGCATTAGGAGCAGCTCAGCGAGGGAGGACGAGGGAGATAGAGACACAGACAGTGACAGAAAGAGAGAGATTCTCCTATTCCTGTCTATCCATGTAATGTCTTGCCTGATGTCCTCTTTAGCCTAGTTTTTAATGCAAGCTAAACGGGGATGAACATGGGCCCATAAAAGTTATCAGAATCCATCAGCAGAGAGATACGTGGCAGAGGATCCAAGCAGCATCTGATGTAGTAAAATGAGACATCCAAACAAACAGTGAGGTGAAGAGCACCTGATATTCAACTTAAAAAAAAACTTTGTAAAGCATCTAATAGAAGATTTGAAAAAGCTCTGCGAGAATATGTGAACAGGTAAGGATTAAAAAAGTGTTTTATTGGAATGGATTTACACTATGACGCAAAATGGTGTAAATGTTGCTTCACATGTTTTTAAAAACTCAGATAAACTTGTTGCAATAGTTACTGAGTTAAAAAGCAAAAATACCAGTTTGGTCTGAAACTGCGTCATTTATTTTTCTTCGGGCAGTTACACTAAAAACTTATCTCGATCTCCACAATTCCACCTACAGTAATCTACATCTGAAAATCTGTCTCATTGAAAGTACTAACCCTTATGCAGTAGCTGCACGCAATAATGGCTGCAGCGTGTTAACTTGTATCAATTTTTAGCTTCTGTGGAGCGGAACGTATCAACATGTAACAGATGAATCATCCGATTTAAAGAGGTTGTTTATGTCAGTGGTTTGGAGTTTCTGCACCCGAGGCAAACCAGGGATGCCAGACAACCAGCAACTGCCTCTACTAATAATGACAAACAGCCTTTCAATGAGTCAGTGAGGAGTGAAAGTACGACCAGAGGTGTGTAAGCATATACGGCAGTTAAGAGGTATTTTTGTTTGTTAGTTTGTTTGTTTGTTGTTCTTTGACAGGATATTAAGTCCTCGATGAAGGTTACAAAGCTAAAGGTCCTTGACTAAGGAGAACATAAATTACAGCAACACCCCTCCAGGAAACTTTTGACACATTTAATCAGCTTTTCATGATGGGGAATTCCATCATGTCTTTGGCTCATTTTGAACATAAAGCTGCATATCAAGACGTATTTGAACCTATAACACTAAAAACTCAAAACTTGTCATAACAGATACAAGATTTTGTTGCAGACAATGACCAATAGAAGCAAATGCAATCTAATTCATATTACAATCATGTCAATGTAATACAAATTGTAAGAAGTGTCTCGAGAGCACTCCATCCCAAAATATTTCAGTATTTGATTGATTTCAGTAGGAATTAATTTGTAACAACATAACAATAAGAGTCTTCTTTGTCAGTCATTTCTAAAGTTTTGGATGTGATATTTGCATTGAAGCCTTTAAATAATTCACTTTTAAGCACTAGCTGCTTCCCTATTTGGTTAAACTGAACGCTGACTTAACTCAACACACAAACAACTAACCACACCGTGCACTGTTCATCTCAAGCTCAAGCTACTAAGAAATTGATGCCTTTTCCAGTCAATAACTTGGGATGAGTCCATCTGAAGGCGTCCCGACTCTAAAGATCCTCTTTCATCCTTTGTGGCTGACTTGCAAAGCTCTAAGCACTACAAAGCATAACAGAAAACTGATCTGCATGAGGTCTGGTAATCTTGAGGTGACTAACTGCTTTTGAAGTTACCTGCTCTTTTGTACCGGCTACTGAGAGAGATACTGTTAGGTGATTAGAAAGTAGATACCAGTCCGCTAGTCAATAGAGATAACCTGACCATTCGGAGGACTTCATTCATGTGAGATAACATTCAAAAAATGTATCAGTGGGAGAAAATGATCTCTTCTGATAATCTTTTGAATGTGGAGAATTATATTATACCAACACTTTTTTAGGACATGCATCTTTGTTGCGGCTAATCTATCCTGTAAGCCTCTGCCTTTCAAGGTATTGTATCAAAGTGTGTTTGAGGATGAAACCACAGCCTGTTTGAAGACCAAACTTTTGAACTGTACACTTGTACTCCATTGTGTTTTTTCAATATGGTGTCTTGTAAGTTTTATCCAGTGGACAATTAATTTTTGAACCTTTAAAACATACATGTCGCTTCCCCCGGTGCTGTACTGTATTTACATTTTTAATGGAAGAGATGCAACATGGCTACAAGGAAGATATGAATTCAAATGAAATTATTAAGTTGGCCACTTTTGTGTCGTGACCATAAAACTGACCTCTCTTGAAGACTATGCTGTCGTAGGGTATTTTGTTCCTAGTCTCGAGGCTGGAGCAGTTCCAGCGATGCCCTCTGAACTGGTGCTGGCACTCGTGGATGGCAATCTGGATTCCCTGGATTGCTGAAGCTGTCACATCTGGGTTACGCATGCACACCTCCAACTGGCGCCGCGTTAGCCCCGGCAGAGTCAAACACACGGTGTTGGCATTCAGGATCGGGTCGATGTTGGGGAGCTTCAGGCCCAAGATTTCATTGGAGTCTACCCTGCATGGAGCACACAGGTCAGGTTAAGAAAAAGCTACTACTCATAAATCTTTAGTCTCTATCCTGTTCAAAGGAATTGTAGAACAGTTGCTCACTAAAGTCTCTTTTGGATCAGTAAAGTTTTTTCAATGGTCCCTGGGTGTCACACCAATGCTCAGTTCGTACAGTACCAAACAGATGCCCTGACTTGATGGTTCCCAGTGTAGTTGATTCCTTTAAAATCTCAATAATACACATACTGTGGCTTGTAAAACCACCTCCAGATACCAGTGTACTGAAGAGGAAACATACTTTCAAATCTATTATGCTAGAGTCGAATTCCTTGCATGCATAAACATACTTGGCCAATAAAGCTGATCCTGATTTGCAAGTTTTTTGTTTTGATTGATTCAGTTTATGATCATGCAAAGACCATTGTTTGGTTAGGCAACGAAAGAACAAAACAAACAGAACTACTGATTTCAATATACGTACCAAAACAAGTTGCATACTTGCACTGCACACGCTAGTTCTAGATTGTCACTTTGATGTTGACTTAATTGCGCAATATAATAATTACACAGTAGAACAGGTGAGCTGAAGTGGGGAATGAGGGAGCAGCTGCCACTTTGTTGGCATGAGTCCAGTAGGTGTAGTAACAGTTTTAGATACACAGCATTGAAGAAAGCAACTTACCTGCCTCACAAATCACCTCAGGAAATCCGCTAACATGTAAATTCAGTGTTACTTTGACTTAAGGTGTGTCCCTGTACTTGACTGTCAGCTGCTTCTGTTGCTGATCAATCATGTGAACAACAGTAATTCAGCTGACAGCGGTCAAAGCTCTTTTCTTCTTCACAGAGAAACAGTTGCAGCGGTAACAAGGAAAACACAGGCTGTGCTGATGATGGCTTGAGAGCTGAAAGGTGCCCCGCTTTTCTTTTTTATTATCATTACAAGTAAAACACAGGTTGTGTGTTTTAAGTGTTAGTATGACTGAGACATGCAACCGCACATGCAGTCAGGAGCATGTATGGCTTTGGGCACACACACACACATACATGCTCGAGCACACCTTGACACGCAGCAACACACATGCAGCTGCAGCAACTTTGCATACTACTTATTTCCTTATTTTGTCAACATGTGTATCTCCAGCACTTTATTCTGCAAGCCTCTATATCAAAGAACAGACTCGGAAATTCACAAACCACCTTGTGCTCTTGCTGAAAAAGCAGCCAGTAGCCTTGGGCATAAATCAAAATCGAAAATACAGCTTGTCGTGACAAAAAGTGTTGCTCATTTGTACTATAGTGCCCTACTTTCTAAGTGGTATTGCATTTTGTAAACTGTATGCCTAACTGTAATTCCAGTTTATCTTCTGTTGCTACCTGTTGTGTTTCCTGCTTTAAGGTAGACCTGTTTCAACAACTATCTTTCCAACTGGCAACCTTTTATTGATTGTAAATATTGTTTGGGAATGATGGGGTGCATGGGAAGCAGGTAGGCTAATGTTTCATTCTTTATTGTGTTTATTTTATAATTTTTATGTTAGCTTTGTGCACAAACATCATCCTGAAAACTGTGGGTTAGGGTTAGGTGAGGGTTAATCTAGGCTATGATAAATGATAAATTAATTACTTGTTGAACACAGTTAGTCACACGTTGGTTCATTCATTGTGTAATTCTAAACAACAAAGATGTTCTTTAAGTGTATTAAACTGACACAGAGATTCACTTTTTTTTTTAACTTGAACTCAGACACCACTTATTCAACTCACCTTTTATCCAAGAGACAGATCACCACCAAGACGCATGTCATTCTGAGGATTGAGTGATCCATTTTGTGCCTTGCAGTAGAAAAAAAAGGGGGAAAAAAAAGTTTTGAAAATAAAGAGACAAGAGTTTGATTCAAACAAAGTCCAATATTCCGCCTCAAAGTTTAAAGAGAGGACAAAAAAAAGAGGGAGGTCAGGTCAGGTCCAGCTAAAAGTTGGCGCTGGACTTGACAGATCCGACGACCCCGAGTCCAGATGTGCCAGCCAGCGGCGGGATACTCATTCAAGAAAAGTTTCATCAACCTCTCCACTCACTGAATGGAGGAGATTTGCTACAAGTTTGAGGAAATGTCAGTCTTTCTCACACACATCCGTACACATCCCGGTATCTCCGCCAAAGCATTTGCATTGATATAACATCCGAGAGAGAGGGCGGCTGTACCAAGATAGGCGCTCTAAATGAAGTCTGCTTGACTAGTGATGTTTCGGTGCGCACCGATAGTCCTCTAAACTACTGCACTTAGCGCTTTGCCAGCCCACTTTTTTTGCGTCACTCAGGGAGTAGGAGAGCGCCGAGGGAGGTCAAGTGCCTCGTTAAAGCAGGATAGAGATCCTTTTAGATAAGCAAACCAGAAACACTTAGCCTGCGCCCTCTGTGACGGAGAACATTTATATTCACTGGAGGAGCGATGCTGAGGATGAGGATGGTGATGATGAGGAGGACTGAGTAGTCTGTATTGCAATCGAGAAAATTACTTTTGCATTTGATTTCTTAGTGACAAGAGATTTGGTCACAATGGTGAAGGTAATTATGAAGCCCTTACTTCAGGAAGGAGCTAGACTCATTTTTGTTTTATAAGTAAAATTAGTGATTTGTGACGATGAAATGATGAAATGCCATTAAATTATCTTTGCTGTTGTTGTCCTCATATCAGACCATGCTTTCAAACCAAGTACTGTACTTGTGCGTGTGTTTGCATCTGTGTACACACACTCTTTGCATCCTGTAATGACAAAAACAAGTACAGTAACGACCAAATCATGTGTAAATCTTTAGTTACTTTATGCTTGAGTTGCTTCACTTCGCTCTTTATCTTCTATCTTCTTCTATCTCAGAGTAGATCTATTTTAGTAATTAAATTATCTGCATCCTACAGCGAGGCTTATTTTCCCTCTGGGTTAACTTGAGCTTTTCATTGATTTTGTGTTTCACTTCCATAAAGTTGGGAGTCTTAAAATAATCAAAGCCGAAACAGACTTTTAGATTCTAATATGGGTCTAGCCCCAGAAACGTTGAATCCTACACAGCAGCATCTTCACATTAGACTCTCCCTGCTTGGTAAACCCTTATTTGTTCAGACCCTAGAAAGCTACAGAAGACATTATACAACTGTTTTCACGCATTTAAGTGCTTACCATGACAAGTAAACTGATTTTCATGTGTAAAATTGATAGAGTTTCCCTTTAATACATTTGAAATAAAAAAAAAGCATCTATTTAGCAACAATAAAATCCACAGCGGAGGAGGGTTTGTCAAGCTTAAGACTGTCTTGTGCTTTGTAAGTAGAAAAAGTATCACGAAAAAATGAATGCTTGTTAAAATTGCCGGCTGAAGTTCCCATTGCTCTCCAACCTTGCCTGTGTGTCACAGCCTTTAATCTTTCGATTTAAATGACTATAAAGTATAACAAAAAGCTCCCTTGTTGATGAAGACCACATGATATCACTCATCTCGGTGCTTTATGAGTAGCCTAGAATAAAGATTCAGAAACCACAAATAAAAAGGTTTTCCCCCCACTAGTGGAGGGAAGCAAGCATACTGCCAGAATAGAGTCACCAGAGTAGTAAAACACTACACGAGTTTAGCATTCAGACGCAATTAAGTTGCCATACACAAATTTAGAAGATCAGGGGAACAATCCCACATCAAATTTTCTCTCAGAAGGATTTATCACAGCACCCTGATCTGGAAGATTTGGCAAGGACGGCGACTTTGTGCTTAATTAGTTCAAGGCATGTAAGGAAAGCAGGCTTGTTAGTAGACTTAGTGGTTTTGTGTCTTTGAGTTTGGTTCAACAAGCAGGATGTGTTGAATGCTGTCATCCCAATCTCTGTGTCTCTCTTGCTCTCATCACGAATGATAATAACATTACTTTATAAATCACAGCTCTTTTTAATGTGACTCATACGTTACTCCCCTCTCTCTTCTTGGAGAATCAAAAACAGCAGCAGAGTAGATCTCTGTTGTGACACTAATGTGACCCAGTGAAACACTCCTATAAACCAAATCATGAAAAGGTGTTGAAAGTGGGTTTTTTCCCCCTCGTTACTGTAAGAAAGGCAGAAAAATGGGTCAAAAGTAAAAGTTAAGTCATGGTTAGACAAAAAAAAATCACTTACTAAGAGCATTTTTCTTTCTATCATGCTAACATTTTGTCTATTTTTCATTTAACTTTTAATCTAATTTTGATTTAGTAAGTCAACATTATGAGATAGTTAACCAAAATTTTAACTTTTTTTCTCTTTTCCTGGCAGAAATGGGTTTCCATAGACAGGCTACTTTAATAGGATCCACAAATCAATTTCAGATAGGTCAAGTTTGTACTCAGATTATTTACTTAGTATGAAGTCAGTGTGGTTTAAGCAAATATCATTAGGAACTTTAAGCTGTACCTGTTTTCATTTAAAGCATCTTTACTCTGGAAATGTGTCTTGGATGATGACTTTGGGGCCCAATTTCCTCCTTGTTGAATTTGAATGACAAGTGTAGGTCCCAGCAGACAACAGCACTTTTCTTTTTTTACATATACATGTTCCATATTTATGCTATGGCCCTTTTACACATTATTCATCATGAAAAGGATATTGTGCACAGACTTAATACACACAGCTTCAACATCTGGAGTCCTTTGCCAAGGAGTTGGCCGTCTTGTGCTCTCTCTGCCTCTTTTTCTTCTTTGTCCTCTCTCGCTTTCTCTCCTTCTCTCTCTCTCTCTCTCTCTGTCACACACACACACACGCACACACACACACACACACACACACATGCACACCTTTAATTGTTTCCCATTCTTCACTGCGGAGTATGTTCCTGTTCAATTACACTGGTTTAAAATGACGTGGGAAACATTTCAGTGCTAGTCTCAGCTCAACTTGACTCCTGTGTCTAGAGACAGGAAAACATTAGTTTTTGTCAAATGTTCATTCAGAATGCCCTGCCAGGTTAATTTCATAGTTCCCCATTTTGTTCCTGAAAGTTTTTGTGTCATAACATGTTTTTCCTGTAGGCCCTGAAAACATTTATTATTTTATCTTGCACCGCTCACTCTCATTCGCTTTGCTACATGAAATATGAACCTGCTGAACATTTAATTCAATAATAAACTAAAACACAGAGTTTTCCCCATAGTGCCTGTGTTTTTGTCGAGTTGCAGTGTCTGGTTCAATTGAAACTTTATTGTCCTGCAGGGAGAGACACGGCCAACCTAAGTTTTCACAGTCTGGTGGCGAGTGCCATGTCAACAGATTAGGTCATACAGTATTTATGAATATATAGTTTATGGTCTTGTGCAATCAGACTGTTAACTTTTAGCATGGTAGTATCATGGAACAGTAGTGATTTATTACTGTAATGAAACACATAGCATTTTATCTTTAAGCTTCTTGAAATGAGTTTTTTTCTGTCAGACAAATCCAGATTTAGAATTTTAGGTTCATGTGGAGCAAAAAGCTGAAATACAGTAAGTGTTAAGACCGGATTTGTCATGTGGCCTTCGCCTCAGGCTCAACAGAAAGTCACCCGCACCGAGACAATGGTCACTTATTTTCCAGTTATCTTCCGTTGTCATAAATAGTAAGTGCTTTGAGACATCTACCATAATAACAGCAACAGATGTCTTTTTTCGAATAACAAACAAAACGAACCTTCGTGATGGAACAAAAGTCGTGATGTGTTTGAAATGATGACAGGTAAATTAAATAGGTACCCTAACCCAAAATGCACAATAATGGCATTTTAGATTAGATCAAAACTGTTACCAACATTTAAATAAAAATCTTTTTTTGGTTATATACAGCAGCCAGATCATTTCCTTCCTGCTAACTACAAAGTTCAGCCGCATTGCTGCTTTAGTGCTTGATTAGAAACCATGGTAACTTTGGTCTGATTACGTCTTTCACACTTGTAAACTCAAAAGTGATATATAAAAGGAGATGTAGTATATTACTCGCCTTTTACACTGTAGAGGGTTCACATTGTGTCTTGACTTGTGTGCCTTTTATACAGTACAGTAATGACTTTTCATTAGTTCAGTAGCACCCCCCTTTTTTACTCCCATGAACTTTTTAAGATCAACTTCATTGTTGCACAAATAGCAGAGTAGGCGTCATGGTTACTTTCACCATTTAATGCATCCACAGGACTATCATGAACCGAAACCACTGTTACTCTCAACCTGGGATCTCAAACATCCCATATTATGTAGACGGTGGCAGTTAACTATGAGAGGATTTATGATAGAATATCAGATATAATTACAACATAAAGAAAGCAAATTCCCCGTCTTCTCTCGCTTTGCTTTTCTCCTGTGTCCTGGCCTTTCTTTACCTAAATCTCCCTCGGCACATGGACCAATAACACTGTGACAGTGCAGTGTGCAGTATATTAACTGACAGAAGTTATGTCTGTCACACCCTTGCTCCATGTGTCTCTCTGAGAGGGGAGTTCAAGCGAAGTTCATGTTTCTTGGAGAGTTTTGGACTGAGCCGACGAAAATGAGTAAAGCAGAGGAGAGAGCGGCAGAGCAGAGGTTAGTCAATTACAAGGCTCTACTCTAGTAACAAACTTCTAACAAGCAAATTCTTTGCGTTGTGTGTGTGTGTGTGTGTTTGTATGTGTGTAGGAGAATGAAAGAGGGGTAAAGAAAGCATATGCGTGCGTGAGGCTGTCGATAACTAAGTGTGGAAGTTTTTGCATGCATGAGCAGATGTTTATGTGTGATTTTGTGTGAAATGCGGAGAGCAGAGTGAGGGACATTGTAGGTTCTGGGTCAAATGACTAAACAATCAGTTTTTGAGATCGATGGCATGGTTTGAAAAAGAGAAAGTTGAAAAAAAAAGTGTTTTTGCTCTCATTTTCCCATTTTCTCACTCCACTCTACTTTTCTTTCGTCCGCTAAAGGACCCCCTTTTGCCCAAAACATTTGGATAAAAGTTTATTGCTATCTGAAAGCACAAATAGGACAGTTTTTAAACAGCAGATAATACATGGCTCTGATGTCACTGAGACTGACTTTTAATATTTCCTCATCTACTGTGTTACTGTATAATATGTCACTTTGTCTCAATTCATGCTAATAATCCACAAAACACACACACACACATGCTAAGCTGTAGATTTAATGTTTGTTGGACATTCCTGTGCCGGTAACACATGCATGTTATTAGAACAGAAAGTTGTTTCAATGTATTGTATCAGTGTTGCAATCCCCAACCTCAGTGTGGTTCTAATCAATTAACCCGTCTTTCCGGGGAATGAAAATATCCTGGGGCTGTGAGAACTGGCTTTGTTTTGGATGATACTAACGATTCACAAAATGTACAGAGAACACTTGCCTGAAGGGAGGTGAAACTCCGCTGAGGATCCTTTAACAAAACAGGCACCAAAGTGGGATGCTAAACTTCTGTGATTTTTTTTTTTTTTTTTTTTTTTTTGCCCTGGTGGATGGAAAAGAAAATATTTCTCGGGTTGTATTTTTTGGGAGAGGGAGAAAGTGGAAGAGCCATATTTGGGAGTGAGAGAGCAAAAGAACTATTTGTTGTGTCAGAAAATGAATGTACCAAGAAAAGTACAATTTATAAGCACAGTTAAACAAAAGCTACAAAAAAAAAAAAAAAAAAAAAAAAAAAAACAGCCTATTTGGAATTTTAACAGGGTCACAATAATGTGGCTGATCCTCAATTTGCTTATAATGAATATACTTCTATCATTCCACTCTTTTTTACTAACTTGGCAAGCGTCATTAAAGAAAGGAAAAAAGAATAAAATAAAACAGTAAACTAAATCTGTACCAAAGAGAAGAATAACTACCACTTACAATTACAGTATTATGAATTATGCATTTTGTGCATGAAGGCACCCCATACATTTGGATATTTATTTTACTCATTTTTTACCAGTCCCTGAAAGCTAGTAGGGGTCTTACTCAGAAACACTTTTATGAAGTGCCCTGGTGGTCTAAGGTGCGCGTCACGTGACCTTGATGTCCTGGCTTTGAGCCCTTAGCACATCATCCCTCCTTAGCTTCTTCTTCTTCACTGCACACTACCTAATAAAGGCAAAACACTTTCACAGCTAAAAAATATTGTCTCAACTCAACGCGCTACCTGCCACACCCCAGCAGTACGCCAGACCGAATGAGAATACAGTACACGAAATCAAAATCTTATAACCTGCTATGTAAACCTATGGTTTGGTTTTTTTAATCTGGGTCCAAGAGGCTGTCCCTGTACCAAGTTGAAAATGTACAGATACTGTATGAAATGCAAATATATGTACACACAAATACACTCACACATTGACTTTGTTTAGAGGAAATAAGAAGTGCTTGTTTTTCTTACCGCCTCACTTACCCCTGGGCATCCCTAATTAGGGATGATTACAACATGTGTGCATGCTATTGTTGTTTCAAAATGTTTGTGTGTGTATGTGTGTTTGTATGTGTGTGTGTGCGTGTGTGCGTGTGTGTGTGTGTGTTTGTGTGAGCATTTGTCTATGTAATTCAACCAGGGAGGTATGCAAGGTAGCGGGCCCAGCCGATCCAAGAATGTGTTTACAAACTCTTATCGTAGCTTCAGCGCAAAATTGCCGTATAAAGAACAGTTGGATAATTATATGGCTTACTAAGCTAAAAATGTCAATAAAATCTCCTCTTTCTCTTTCTGACCTACAAAAAACAGTGCAGTAATGCTCACAAACAAGCACACACATAGACATAACCTCAGCATAAATGTTCATATTGGCTGAAAAGCTGAGGTGATTGAAGGCAAGCCAAATGGCAAAGGATGGCTCTACTTAAAATGCCTTAAAGTGCAAGTCATGTGTTTGTGCCATATTTCCTTTCAGTCCATTATTTTCATTACTTCATATATGCTAAATTTTACTTGATCTTTAGTTTATTTCAATGTAGTTGGATGCACTTTAGTTGATATTTAATACTGTTTTTTGTTTTTTTTTTATCATTGTTACCATTACCATCAGTCCTCTCAGTGCAGTCTGCCATGCCTGGTAGGATGGAGGCGTATCATCAACTTTCTGCTCCAAGGACGCCATCTTGTGTTCAAACACTAAAGTCTCTGTCCGACGCCTGCACAGTGTTTTGCAGTTCTACCTGATGTCATTTTATAAACACTATATAGCCCTGCTATACTGTAATAGTATCATACTCTACCTTAAAAAGGCTGAACAAAAAGGATGTTACAGTATCTTCACTTAAACACTGTAAAAGATTCGCTTGCTGATGGTTTCAGCCAAGGACATCTCTTCATTTGAACAATGATGCACCCATTGCTCACTTCCATGCCTCTGAGAAACATACAAATGAAAAGAAGGCTTTATACACTGATTGCATGCTGCCCGTCCACACATGCACACACTTTAACAGGCTGGTTGTCTGCTTCCAATCAAGGAATTCCATGACTTTTGTTGTACAAACAACCATGTTTATTGTCTCTGTCCTAAAGAGAAAGAGACCTGCCCTGCCTTCACACAGGAACAGACACAGAGCCAAAGCAGCCACAATAGACAGAGGGCCCCCTCTGTCTCCCACCAACCTCTGGCAGCCATGTTTTCACAACCCAAGATAACAGAGAAAAGGAGAGGAGGGGGGCCGGGAGATTGTTACGGAGTTTGATGAATAACACAATCGCAATTAAGACTGTGTGTGACAGAAAGAGAAAGAGAAACTAACTGGACAGATGCAGGAAGGGTTAGAATAGTGGGGGTTAAACAAGAGAGATGAGTACATTGCAAGGTCATCTCATTGTTTATCCACCCACGACAATGATGTGCGTCAATGAGTCTTTCTCGAGGCAGCCGGTGGACATGTGTTGTTTCATGATGTTGCAATGAAGGCAGGTTTCTCCAAAAAGCCTGTGAGCAGCTATGCACCCCTATTTTCTCACATGTTTTTCAAGGAGGGGGTTTGCTTTTGCCAAAACACATTTTAAAATGAAACTACTCTCGCTGAGCTTTATCTGCACGGCAATTTATCTGACTTAGCGCTCAGCTCACCTCATGTTTTGGAACAACCATGTACAAGTCAAGTCAAATACTCCTGGTGTGTTTTGTTGTGTAGTAAATGTCATTTGAGGGACCTGAGGCAAGCTGTGCCTAAAAGGCGGAGATGCAATGTGCACAGAATGGACTATTAAATCTCTTAGCACAAGCAGCCTAGTTGGGTGGGCTGTGGAACTTAGGCAGCAGCTGAGCCATCACCTCCAGGGACTGCATTAACTCATAAAGATCACTGTCTCTTCCAAACACACTGAACCAACGTGGAGGTCATGTGTGTGTGTGTTGAGTGTGTGCAAATGTGAGAATGTGCATGTCTCTATCTTGAAAGCGTGATAAATTATGCTATTAGTGCATATTTCATCTGCAAAAGAAGTAACATTTCTTCATTTCACAGTTTGTATTAAACACGTTTCTGCCCCCCCTTCTCTCTCTTTCTGTGTCTGTCTCTCCCACTCCTATAATTACAGTCATTGGTATCAGATGAAACCCCACACAGAGTTGATCTCTAGATGTGCCCTTTGTGTAAGCAACATCTCACTGCTAGATTGATAGAGGATTGGAGGAGAGTTCACACAAATGGAAGAGCATTATCGTGTCGGGTTACCTCTAAGTTCTCTTTCCGTGTCTCTTTCTCTCTCGTTATCTTTCTCTCAGTCTCTCCCTCCTTTTCCCTTTTCCTCTATTCATTAATTTTCCCTCCCTTGTCTCTCATTTCCCCCTGCTGGCCCACTCATTTCTCATTTTTATATAATCTCTTTCTTTCTATTCATGTTCAAGCCCCTTGTTTTGTCCGAGTGAACACACACATACTATAAATGCATAGTAAATATAAGCAGCGGACCACCAGGGCTCCAATGTCTCAGATAAGAAACAGCAGAACTCAATCTTACTGATCTACGGAAATAACTGTCTGTAGCGTAACACTATAGACCCATTTATAGTGGCAACCCTTCATTAATGCTTTGTGTGAAGGCTGTGTTTGTGTGTGTGTAGGTGTGTGTGTGTATGCGCTTAACAGTAAATGTAGGTGGAGACAAAACTCATCTCTAGTGGGGACGATATTACATTCCTGAGGCACGATTTCTGTCTCAGAGGGACACATGGAAAAATACACCCATTCTAACCAGGCTGGGCACTCCCACGGACAAACACATATGGATACGTGCGCGCAAACACACACACACACACACACACACTGACTGACAAAGACAGGCACATGCAGCCACATGCACACAGATGTCGACAGGCAACTATATTTATACCAATGCTCCAATAAATCTATCTGCTCACTTGTCTATTTTCTCTGGCTTTGCCCATGCAGCACTGAATGCCTGCACAGCTTAAAGACAGAAAGAGAGGAGAGGAGAGGAGAGAAGAGGAGAGGAGAGGAGAGGAGAAAAGAGACAAGAGGGCAAAGGAGAGGAGACGAGAGGGCAAAGGAGAGGAGACAAGAGAAGACAAGTGCCCCTTGGCATTTTCCTCCTCTTTGGCCTACCTCTCTGTGTCTTAAACACAACTGCTGGCCCGACTCTTCTACACACCACTGTGCAACAAATTCCTGGAAAATGTGAACTTGTGTCAACTTGTACGGCTCAAACTAATACAGGCCCGCTTTTCTTTTTTTTTTTTTCCCCCCCACACGTCTTTTCATATCTGCGGCATAAATACCTCAAAACAACACCTCTTTTTGCTGAGTGGCAAAACGAATCTAATCAAGGCAGAGGTGCGGAAAGGATCTAGTTTGGTGAAAATCGTCACTGAAGTGAAAACCTAACTCGACCCTGTACCTGGGTGAATAAAAGCCATTTAACACGTCTGGAAAAAAGTGATATTTGTCAGTAAATATTTAAAGTTTATATAAATTTGACCTGGTTGTAATCTCAAGAAGCTCTCTGCTGTTCCTCCTTGCAGAATATAGACAGTATTTAGTATAACAGATTTGGAATATTTTTGTGAGGATTGGGGTAAAACCATATATTAAATCCAGAGTGACACCTACACTTAACACAGAAACACTTACTTAGGTAAAATATGATATACAAGGAAGGCTGTTTCTTACTGTTTTTTTTCTGCATGGGGATCTTGATGCTATTACTAAATCATTTAACATACACCTGGATATGGGTTGCATTGTTCAGGTTGCAAATGAATAAGTTCAAATATACTGGAAAAGATGTAAATGATCAAAATGAGCAAAACAAGGGTTGCTATTAATCCCTAATATATCCTATACCTCTAAGTTGTTAGACAAAATGAAATTAAAGGAGAACAAGGATGTTTTCATTTTTTTTATTTGAATAGTGTTTTGAATGTGACTCATGAACATTTATGCTTCATGAAAATTCAGCATAACATCCACATATGAAACAATTTCTGTAGAACACAAATATAAAGAGCAGAACAAAATCTACAACCAACATAAATGACAAATTTTAAATAAATGACAAAATAAATGACAAAATGATGAATTGTGTAACATCTGTGAACAGGTAGTTGTTGGAGATGAATAGTTGAGCTAAAGATGTCGACATCGTAGCTGGAATTTAAGTATTTGCTCTCTTACTGCCACAGTTTTTTTTTTTCACCATACCTGTTTAGAATAATGTATGGAAGTGCTTGGAATGTGCTTTATGTAACATATGCAGATATCGAAATGGTCTGAGGTTCACATCACTTGACAGGTCAGTAAAAAAAGGACACAGAATTAGCCGAGCACTGCTGATGTAACTCTGTCTTGACTGACTTAATTGTTCTACTCTCATTCAAGGAGAGTCACAGAGGTTAAAGCTATACCTGCAACATCAGCCAAAAATGTCACACAAACATCACATTATGTAACTAGCTCTGTTATACTGTATCAGATGATATCTATGAGGCCTTATATTAATATGAACAAATTTGCGGCAACAATAATAAACTGAAAAGCAAGTCAACATGATAACCATGTACATAGATTTATTGTTTTCACAGAACAAAAAAGTAAGTGGACATGCTGGTACTGATAAGATGTGCCCTGTCACACACAAGTTTATTCACTGATCTCATACTAACGTGAAATACATGTGTGCTTTATTGATGTAATAATGATCATGCTAGTAATTACCCAACGTCCAGCAGACTGCAGAGTCTGTACACGCTAAACTGCAAAATATAAAACTTTGGGACCTTGTTCATACAAAAACAAACTTTTGTCTCTTAAATGTACAGATACTAACACCCACAATTACTGAAAATGGACTTTACCTGTATAGTGTTATTTTGAAATTGCAATTAAAATGATGTTGACCTAGCTGAAAAGTTACAACTTAATAAAGCTATGTACACAGATTTTACCTACACAAGAGACTTGGAAACAACTGCCCACTTTAGCCATCCTGAAAACTTGTCATGAATGAATGTGGTCATTGAAAAAGGTTGTCATACAGCAGTCAATGAAAGTAACAAGGTAACTTTGGGAAAACCAGCCAGATCTGAGTCATCCTGAAAAAAAGAAAAAAAAAAAAAAAAACACAATCAACTAGACTAGGATCAAAAGAAGATGATTCTGAGTCCTTAAGGGTAAGATAACATCCTACCTGAACACTCACTCAAACACAAACAACCTTAACAGAACATGTTGAAGCAATGTAGTGTTATAGTTCAGTATATTTACTGTACATTGTCTGGTAATAAAACTTAAGTGTAAATGAGATGACATGATAGATTTATGGGAAACGCACACATCATGCTGGAGGAATATAAACACACTTCCCCTGAAAACGAACGACAAAAGAAAGATCTTATCTGCCCCACATGGAGACAGAGAGTCAAAGAGCAGTGTGCTTTCAATAACCAACATAATGCACTTTAACGTCAGACAAGTTAGAGATATATGAAATGTAATGTCAGCTGAAGGAAATGATGGTAACTGGCCAACCTGCACAAACACATACTTAACACATTTACACACACACGCACGCACATACAAACACACACACATATGCACATATAAAAAAAAAAAAGCTAACAACCAAAAGTGCATTATTACATAAGCCCTGTATATCATAACAGATTAGCACAATACATCATATACATTTTTTGATACCAACCAATGTCATGTAAATAAAGGTTTCTCTTTTGGTTTAGAACAAACAGCCAACCTCGAAAGGTTTTATTGCCAAGCTATTAAGGAAGTCCACCGCAGTGATATCCAAAGTGCTTCTGAGAGAGATGGAAGTGAGTAGTCTTGTCATCATATCTTTATATAAATAACAGTCTTCGCTGGCAGGTCCAAGTCCACAGCTGCAACCATGGTGTTGACAGCATTCTTCAAAAGTGATAATGTGACACCATTTCCCTTTTATAAATGATTTTTTGACACTGTAGCAGAAGAGAATAAGATCCAGCATTTTTTTGTACTAGGTTAGGCTACAGTTACTGTAACTGAGAGACAGACTGATAAACTTTTTAAAGATTTGAGGGTGGTAAAATATAAAGATGCTTTGACTCTAGGTAATGCGTAGTCAAGAATAGAGTTACACTGGTACACTGTCTGGTAACAGTCATTGTATGATCACACACATCAAAGTAAGGTGAAAGTGTCTGAATTGGGGCCCAATGGAGATCCTTAATCTTTCTATTATCCTACAGCATACTGTAGATAGAAAGCAATGTCTCTACAGAACTTTAAATACCAGATAGTACAAAAAAAGAATCATAATAGTCAGTGTGGCACTTGTAGATTAGTAACCAGTTTATATAAAGCCATAATCAAATCAGGTGCATCAGCATGTCTAAATGTCGGTTTTGGTTTTGGAAAGCAGTCCACATCAAGCACTGCTGATGATCTGGTAGTGGAAGGAGGAGATACTAACCAACTGTGCCAGCTAGTCACATATGGGTCCTCCGAGCACAGATCCTCCTCTTTCACTAAGATGGAAAATAAACACTTTCACATTCTTTGGTCCTTTTCTATAAACAAGAAATGACAAATAGGTAGTTCATAAAAGAAACATTTCTCTATTTTACTTCTTCTAGTCCCTCTTGCCTTTGTGCTGCACCTCTTGCGTCTTTCTGGAAAGGTTGTGTCAAAACCCCAGGGAACCATAGCCAGAAATTGTGTCACATACAGTTTGAAATTACAATTTTGCGGGCATGATCTGGCCCATGACTGGTGCAAAAAGGATCAAGATGCAAAGCAAAACCCTGTCCTTCTTTCACATCTGCAAAACCAATGCAAAAACCTCAAAAAGGAAAAGATGTAATTATAACAAACCAAGTAATTAGACTACTCTTAACTCCAGTTCATCAGTTCATCAGT
Source organism: Thunnus thynnus (assembly GCF_963924715.1). Classification (NCBI taxonomy): domain Eukaryota; kingdom Metazoa; phylum Chordata; class Actinopteri; order Scombriformes; family Scombridae; genus Thunnus; species Thunnus thynnus. The sequence continues at coordinate 11,301,601 of NC_089527.1, forward strand.
GACAGAGACTAAGCTCTTTCCGGACCAAGCACTTCTTGCACTGGACTACACAACACCAGTGGAAACGACACAGACAGTTCTCCTCAAACACCACTGATTCCTCCCGGTAGCCACGCTCGCAGCACAGCAGATCACAGCCACTGATGTCCATGGCTGTGCTGTTGCACATGCGGCCCCGTGTCCCCAGTGATCCAGTTTTCCGATTTGCCAGGCAAAAATCGGGTGACTCGTCTGAGTAGATCAGATCCTGCTTGTCCGGCGGCTTGATGTTCTGGCCAACTGGGATCAGGGTCTTGCCGTCATTGCCGCCCATCACCTTGGATGCACCGTTGAAGCGCTCCAGCAGGCGGTCGCCTACCTCACGGAAATGAGGCATCTTCTTCCAGCACGTGCGTAAGGTGCACGAGCCCGACAGTCCGTGGCACTTGCACTCTGTCCGCATGTAGAGTTTCACCGCCTGGGAGGTGGTGGGTTTGGGATTTTGGGTGGAGGGTGGTGGGGGAGAGGAGAGAGGAGAGAGGTGAAGGAAGTGGAAAAAAGAGAAGGTTAATCAAACAGAAAAAAGGAGACAAATGAAAGTTTTTGACTTGTACCCTGAAGTGAACAAGGACTACTTTTGACAAATGACAAGTTCTCTAAAGAAGTAATTTATTATTGTGTTTTCATGTTATATCACAGACAAAGCCACTGGTTCTCGCACACACTCATACACACACACACACATGCACACACACACACACACACTGATAGATAGGTAAGATAAAAGCAGACGCTATTCAGAAGGAATTTAACTCCCCAGCCCCCCTCCCCCTCCACGTTGCCTCTGGCCTTCCTACATCTAACAAGCCTTGACAACAGATCATTCACTTATACTGCACATAATTAACCCATCACACACACACACACACACATACTGCACACACACACTCATGCACACACACACACACACAACGTGTACGCACATACACATGCATGAATGCACATAAACAGACATTTACACGCATCACAGCACACTTATTTCTCAACCTCTGGGCATTTGTGTGCAGGTCTCCTCTTATGTTCAAAATGGTTTGTTCACTAATGCTACAATTGCACTATATCCCAAAATCCTCCCCTCCTCTCCTCCCCAATACCTGTCTTTGACCCCAACCGCTGTGAACTTTGTAACTCTGTGTTTTGCTTGTGCATGTGTCAACATTTCTGCGAGTGGGTGTAACAAACTGAAACCAACAAAACACTGACAGCTAAAAGAAAATGTAATCTTGGATATTTTGTGAGCTATACCGTAAATTAACATGATTAACTTATCGGAAAAGTTGCTACTTTATTCCCACTGTTTTGGTAGCATCTTGACTTATCGCGGCTTTAATTCACTTGGTGTTCATAGGTGCAACAAAGAGGAACTTTAAACTTCTACAAGGGCTCTGGAAATGTTAGAAGGTACCTGCCTCGGAGGCTTGAAAACAAAATGTGTGGCACGCTCTTGTTTTTGTGTTTCAGAAACCTGATTCTTGTTAGAATATCAGCTTACGGCGCTACACAAATATGGCCGGGGGTGATTTCTTTCTCTTTTGCATGTTCGTGGAATGATGGGACATTCCACAAGACAAGCAACATCTTTGTGGCAACAATCTTTGAGCATTAGCGGTTAAAATATTTTTTATGAAGTACATTAGAGTTATGCTCAATTAATCTTTAACTCTACCCACTGAAAATGTAAACAGAATCTGCACAGACATGCTGTAGTACTCATTCTGAAACTATTTCTTACCAGTCGCCCAGCTTCATTGTTGTGCAGGTCAATGAGCGTCCTGATGTCGCTCTTGCCTTTTCTCCTCTTGGCATCCATAAACTGTTTCGACTTTTCATAACCAAACTCCACATCATCTCCACAGCCCCCCCATTCCCACTTGACTCCGTCCCCCGAGGAGGATGACGATGGCGGCCTTGGAGGTGCTCTGTTCCTGGTTGCCTCACAGCCACACTGCAGTAGGTCTCCCATACTGCAGGCCTGGGTCACTGCGTGGGTCACCCCAGCTGCTGTGATGGCATAAACAAATGCTGTCTCCCGGATATCTAGAGAGCAAGAGGGGTTTTAATTTGATTAAGTTTGGTTTGCAAACAAAGTCACAAAAATGCACAAAATAATTAATTATACACATGTAAACAGGCCCACCACCAAAATCTAAAACTCAGAATAGGAACTTGTTTTCACTCCCATATTTTGGTAAAGTCTATTAAAGCAATACTTATTTGCTTCTGTGTTAAGAGATAGATGAGAAGATTGATACCATTCTTTTCAACAGGAGTGGAAACATTCTTTGATCTTTTCATTGATTAACTATTTTTCATAGAGCTCTCTGTATTTATTCATCCTTGCCCTCCACAATCAATTGCAGGACAAAAGGAGAGAGCACTACAAGTAAAAGAGTTTCCATCCATCCAGGCACCTGTCTCTCCACTCAGTCAGTCAATGGCCCTGTTCACACCTGGCATTAACATGTGTCTTGGGTGATCTGATCCCAAGTGGACAGCTCGAAGTACATCAGTTCACACCTGGCATCAGAACGCTTCTCCATATGCATCCTGAGTGACCACTTGTGACTGGATCTCACTTCCACACTCTATATGCAAATAAACACATACATCATTCCTGTTTGCAAAGACCAAATGTTTTTAACCAGCGGAAGGCAGCAAATGCACTTCCTGTGCCTAGTTTGCCAGAGATTAAAAGAAGAAGAAGTTTGCAAAGACCTTGGTGCGCGGTCAAAATCAAAACTCTTCGGCCCAAATGGAAATCAGACAGCGTATTTTGTGTGAACTCCAGCCACAAGAATCCATTTTGCCCATTGTTGTGGCTTCTTCTTGTTGTTTAGCACTTTAATATGATGCTGTTGGTGCACAAATGAGTACATACTTACACAGAGGATGTCAGTTGAGTAGGCAGTCTATCAATGTGGCCCAGGACGCATTCGCATACACACTGCTAAAAGGATGTGGCTACATGCGGCCCAGACCACCACCAAATGTGGTCTGACCAATTGGATCTCAATGTGTCCTCAATGCGTCTTGAGTGCTGTCACATCTGTACTTAGAGCTGTCCACTTGTGATCATTTTACCCAAGACACATGTTGCCAGGTGTGAACAGGGCCAATATCTCAGCTACATGGAACAGGATAAAAGCACCTTTCTCTCAGTCCTGGTCCATTACTACAATCTCAAGTAGCAGTGGATTTGTAGGGCTCAGAGGATGGCTATTTCTCTCTCTCTCACATGCACATATACACACCCTCACCGACTCATACACACCACAGCTGCTGGTTTATTTCTGGTACGGAGCTTAACACTCCTGGCTAAAGGAATGTACAACCACAACTGCAAATTGATCATCTGTCCTCTCCAGTGGCTTCAGCATCATTCTCACCCTCGGCTCAGTACGTCTTTATCCTCAGTTATTGCAGCTATTGTCATTTGCTTGACAAGAAACTATGAATGAATCTGGGAGGCCTACAGGCTCAAAATAATCGTACTACTTTTACGCACACGTTATTCTTAACAGCACACAGCGGTGATTTAAGAGAATTTGTGGCACTTATAAGATGGTGGCAGTTTAGTTAGATGGTGGCAAAGTCCACTTTTTGCCTCCTCCTAATGAGGAAGTCACCTTATACTGACGTCATCTGAACTGTCACTTCCCCGGGTCATAATTACAACAGCCGCTAGATGGCGAAAATTTAACTGCAGGTCATTTTTGCCGGCTGAATTTTAGACCTAGGCTCCGTTTCACAAAGCAGGTTTAGTGAAAATTGAACCCTGAAATGAGGGAAACTCTGAGTTTTCCGTTTCAAAAAGGGAGGTAACTCAAACCAGAGAAAGAGGGGTAACTCTAGCCTGTTTCAGAGAGAGAGGTAACTTAAGCTCTCGGTCAGTTACCATAGTAACAGACTCTATGAACCTAACCTGGTCGGGACCAGGTTTTTCTCAATGAACCTCGAGTTTCTCTCTGTCTCCGCCCTCTTTCAGAGCCACTCCACTCCATTTCCTCATTTAGTCAGCAGGCGAGTTTTGGCGTAGCCTAGTTCTGCCGTCTGTCATTTAAAAAAATCATGAAAAAAAAATCAGAGTCAGTATATTAGAAGTCCATTAGGCACAGTAGGTGGTGACTTTTTTCACTAACATGGCATGTCCTTTTGATTACGATCCTGTGGATGAAGGTGCAGTATTACTGCACAGAGAATTAGCCTAAATATTCGTTTCAATTATCTTTTTGAGCTTAGGGCCAGCTCCTCTGCCTCCGTTAGAGGTGGCGGTGCTGGGCCACCACCCGTTTTACGAGCATCTGCCTTCTTTCTGTTGGCTGAGTAGAAGTCTGTTAGTTTGAATAGGCTTAATTATTTAACAGAACATGATATAGATGAGAGGACATTTATGTGTGTGAAACCAGCATTATGTTGGGGATAAAACTGCTCAGTCAAACAGCCACTGAATATTTACTTTAAAATGTAAAACTGGTGATCAAAATGAGGTACCCCCATGAGATTATGCCAAGATTTTACCTGTTTGAACAATGTTTTTATATTTCATCCTAAGCTTCTCCCCTGCGGGATTGCACCTAAATGAAATAAATTAATAGGCGACCATTCAAGCAGTTTTCCCCTGTAATATTATTGTGATTGCAAAGGACTACATTTAAACTTAGGCATTGACCCGAGCAGCAATGTTCTACCACGCCGTTTCCCTCTCTTTCGCAGCTGCAGCGGTGTTGCACTTCTTTCTGAAAACATGTTCAAACTCACCGTATGAGAGCATTAAGATTTCTAGTTGTAGTGGGGCGAAAAACGCAGCCCTCCTCTTCCCCGTTGCCATGGTGACTGGTTGAATCGGGGCACCATTGATGCTGCTACTTTTTATAGTTGTGGTGCACGCGCTTAACTCCAGGTGAAACTACTCCGAGTTGATTAAACTGACTCAAATCAGCTGTTCTGGAACCGGAAACTCAGAGTCTGAAACAGACCCCTATACTGTCGTCTGTCTTGTGAGGACAGGCTGAAAATCTACATGACTGTCACAACCCCTGACCAACTCCCATCATGGAACGCTGTGCTATAAATTTAGTTTTTTATCATCTAACTTCATATCAAACCATTCCCTTTTTATTAAAGTGTTTCAAGTCCTCTAATACCACTACTGGCACTGCTAAACTTGTTGTTTAAAACTGTTTTTGCCAGCTGGTTTCTGAAAGCAGGACTTGGAGCTCTGTGGCTTCAAATTCTTCTTTCACACAGCTGGTGAAACTTGTGATTTAATCTAGATCCAAACTAGCTGTTAAGCTAATTCAATCAGATCTCTTTGGCTACACTGAACACTGTTGCCCCATTTACAACTAAAATGAAAAATGTTTTCAATTCATCCCATGGATCAATGAGAACATCTGAAACCTAAAAAAAAAGCATGCAGGAAAACAAAATGCAGATGAATGACAAGTAAACTCCATCTGCATTACTTACAAATCATATATCAACCGGTCATCTACAATCAAGAAGCAAAAGAGGCAAGAGACCAATATTTCTCTGAATTAATCACCACCTACCACTACAATTCCAGATTTTTATTTCGAACCATTAACCGGCTTGTAAACCTTCCCCCTCATAAGTCCTACTGCTTCATCCACTGCTGACTGTGAGAAAATTTCTCTCTCCCAAAGAAATTTCTCCCCCAAGCGAACTCTTCCAATTTCTCCCATGATTCTTGTCCATACATTTGTGTATAATTGATAGTTACTTTAAATTAGTCTATTTTGCTGTTGTCATGTTTAACACATTGTCCTGAACACTAGTTTAGAAAGTCAAAAGTCTGTGACAGTCTTTGAGGTAACTTGGCCTGACCTGGACTCTGGCTAGATCCAGGAGAAGCTGCACTTCATGCTCCAAAAGAGCTGGGGAGCTGCCAGTAGTGGAGTGTGGTGTTGCCCAGGATTGCAGCAGGTAAAGAGCAGTGCAGCTGAGAAGGGAAGACCATCTTCCAGGTGCACTCTGGCACTGTTTTTTTGTCTGGTTGAACCTCTCCACCCCTGGTTTGCGTCCGGGTGTTAGAAGGCTGTGCAGATGTGGTTAAGTCCCTGGTCCTCCGCAAAGGATACAAACTCAGCTGAGACAAACTGCATTATCCATTGTGATGATGTTAGGAATGCCCCACTGAGCAAACAGAGAGGCAAGAAAGTCTGTGACCAACCAAGCCTTAATGGAGCCTGTGGCAACCACTTCTGGCCACTTTGAATGGAAGTCGTAGGCTACCACGAGGAAGCGCTGATGCTGTGGGACACCATGGAACTCCTCATAGATGTCCACCTGGATCTGTTTGCAAGGTGTGGGTGGCCACTGCACTGCTGCAGAGTTGCGGCAGCAGTGGGCCAGTCTTCCCACTGACAATCAGGCTATGCAGTCTTCACCTTCACAATGCCTAGGTGACCTTTGTGTGCCATAGACAGGATACACACTCTCAGGGTGATGGGGATGACTGTGCAGAGTCCTCGGGCCACACAGACATAATTCCAACAGGACAGATCGTCCCTGTCGTGATGGAAAGGCATAAGCTCCTCTGGGACTCTCGAGGGCCACCCCTACCAGATGAAGGTGTGGAGCTGGGAGAGCTTGGGGTCCTGCACTGATGTGAGCTGGAGATCCTGAAGGGGGACTGTGGCCTGGAGTGTGGTGTGGAGCATATGGATACACTCCATATCAGTTCTGTCTGGGCCCAGGTTTAGTGTAGGGTTGTGGGTGGCTCAAGAGAGCAGGTCTGCCACCATGTTCTGAAGTAAAAAGCATGGTGAAGTTGTATTGCTGGAGACTTTCTGACCAGTGGTGGATCCTCAGTGGTTTCTGCCTCGACCCAGTTCTGGCAAGCAGGGCTGTGAGGGCCCGGTGGTCCGTCCACAGTGTAAAGTGCCATCCATACATGTGCCACTGACCACACACCCAGACACAGGCCAGCACCTCTTGCTTCCCCACTGAGTACTTTTGTTCAGCTGAGGTGAGGGACAGAGAGGCAAATGCCACAAGGAGCAGCAGCAGAGCAGGCAGGAGTCCACATCCATGTTGTATCCTTTTTCTGGAGCTCTCATAGTGGGGCAGTGGTTGCAGAATATTGGGGAAGGAAACACAGGGAGTGGGCTGTGTTCCCCAAGAATGATGCCAGTTGGGCTGGGCAGGAAGGCTCAGGGAGAAGCTGCACATGCTCCACATTAGAGTGGAGTGGGCTGAGGTCATCAGTGGTCAGGCGAAACCCCACAAACTTGATGGAGGGCACAGTGAAGATGCACTTCTCCCGATTTGGAGTGAGGTTGTGGCTGGTGAGGACATTGAGCACCCTTGTCAGGCATTCGTCGTGAAGTGCCAGTGTCACATCATGTACTACTATGTCATCCAGGTAGATGACCCCTCCTGGAATGCCAGGGAAGATGGTGACCATGATTTTCTGGAAACAACTGGGGGCGGAGAATTTGGTGGTCAGTTCCTCCACTGTGGGCAGTGGATGCTTGTCCAGGATCACATCCTTGTTCACTGACCTGAGGTCTATGCATGGGCACAGGCCTCCTGACTTTTTCCTTGCCACCACCAAGTTGGAAATCCAAGGAGATGTGCCTACCCGCTCGATTATGCCTGCTTCCAGGAGCTTTTGCAGTTAAACAGTTACATTATCATGCAGGGTGAGGGGCAGATGACGCAGGGGCTGCATGACAGGATGCACCTCAGGGTTGAGGAGGGGCTGATGGTTAAAGGCAGAGAGGCGGCCCAAGCCGTTGAACAGAGAAGGCCAGCGCTGTTGCCAAGGTGAGCTAACAGTCAAGATGGCAGACCAGGTATTGACCAGAAGGGAGAAACTCAGGTCACAAAACAAGTCCTTGCTCAATTGGAAGGTGAACAATGGGACAGCCTTAGCCCCGTAGTACACAGAAGAGGTGACTGTGCCCACCATGTCAATTTTACAGTCTCCATAACCATAAAGATCCTCAGTGCCTGCAGTGGGTGTCCAGAGTGGAAAGAGCTGCCAAATAGGTAGAAACATTTAGAAGTGACCATGCAGCTCCTGTATCCAGCAATAGTGGCAGGGTGATTCCACTGTGCACCACTTTGATGGCCAGGAGGTGACGCTCACTGAATTGTTATTGTTGGTGCTGGAAGACTAAGTGAATGTTGCATTGGACTGGCGGTAGCGGGGGCAGAGTGACAGACCCTGGCAAAATGGTTCTGTTTGCCAGTGTTGACACCTCTGCCCCTCGACAGGGCAGGTTGGGGCTCGGGTTGGGTGTGATGAGAAGCCGCAATTACCACAGGTCCAGCGTGCTGCAGCACCCTGGCATCTGGCAAAATTCACCTCAGAGCTGTCCTGACGGGCGCAGGGCTAGGAGATCCTGTGGATGGCCCCACTGCCTACATCAGTAGCATGGGCTGGGAGAGGGAGGGGCTGAAGGGTGCTAGTTGCGACACTAAACCAACTGCAGATTCAAGCTGGAATGCTATTTCCACAACCTTTGCCAGGGTTTAATCATCAGGGGACATTAGAAGTTTCTGCCCAAGTTTCGGGTTATTAGTGTGTTTAGCTAGCTGGTCCCTTATCAGTTCATCATCAGGTGCCCCAAACTTACAGAGGCTGGCCAAGCCCCTCAGGTCAGCTGCGTAATGGTGGACTGACTCACCGGACCTGTTGCTGGTGCTGATGGAAAACAATCCAACGGAGCATAATGTCCTGTGGGACAGTGAAATGTCCAGACAGCTGTGTGACACATGCAGCGTATGTAGGGATGGGTCAGAGAATCCGAAAAATCTGCTGTAGCTTGCTGCCCAGGTTGTGGATGAGCATGGTTCTCGTCCGGTCGTCGCTAGCATCCGTTAATCTGATGGCTGCTATGAATGTTTCAAACGATTCATGCCAGCAAGTCCATGGCTCACTGAGCAAGGCAAGGAATGGAGAGGGAGGTTGGAACTGAAACTCCATCCTCGTCACCAGTGTTACATGACATTGCAGGAGGACAGGTAAGGCCTGCATCCTTTCTTAGGTATCCACAACCTATAGTACCCTGTATACTGCATGTTGCTGCCTGTAAGTAGCTGGTACAGCCTTGGCTCAGGAAAGTGGGCAGAGAGACAGAATAATATCTAAATTTAATACAATATAAAATTAAGCCAGCCATGTCCTTAAAAGAAAAGTGAAACTTGGAGCTGGAGAGTAAATCTTGCCTAGAACAAGCAAGCAGTTGGTTTTGTTGGGGATGTTGATGATTTAAATGGCAGAACTCCGCTTAGATAGATGAGAGACTAGGGACTGATTGTCTGTATGTGTGTGTGTGCGTGCATGCGTGTGTGTGTTAAAGAGAACGAGAAGGAGAAAAATAATAGCCACTTAGCAAGCCATTGTGTGTGTGTGTGTGTGTGTGTGTATGGAGCTGAAGTGAAGGACTTTTATTTCTAAGAGCTGGAAGGCGGTGAGCGTGCAGTCACCACCGTCAACACTGCCAACTCCATATCGCATGATTCAGTGAATGGGATTCATTAGGAATGGTAACACACACACACACACACACAGAATGGGTGGCGTGCGACGAGACCTGCACACCCCAGCATGCCGTGATATCAATACCAGCTGTACACCCCAACACCCAGAGATGTCTCCAATGCAGGCAAAATTGAAGTTTGTGTGCGTGTGTTGATGCATATGTGTGTGTAAAGCATTGTTTTGTAGACTTAAAGCATTTATTACATCTCACATTTGGTCACCTTGCATAATGTTTGTTTGGGATTGGTTGGGATTGGTGCCAGATTAAATAAATCATAGAATTTGTTCTGTATGTGTGACTTTACATGTGCATGGTGGTACATGTGGAGCCTGTCTGCAACTGTGTATGTGTGTATGTGTGTGTGTGTGTGTGCGTGTGCATGTGTGTGCTGTGTACCTTCCACGCAGCTTAGAGAAGACCACACCTTACTATTCCTGCTGTTCAGCAGAATAGAGTTGAAACATCAATTCAAGATGTGTCATCTCCAAAACATCCCTGTGTCTATTTAGAGACACGTGTGTGAAACATCAGCTCACAACTCATTATTGGTACAATATTTCGACAGTAACACAAACTGTGTCCAAAGCAGCTGGGAGTCTATGTCAAAATGTCCAGATGTCCTCAGAAACACTGCATTTGGTGCAAGAAGACATCATGAGGAAAATGTCATGTTGATATAGATATACTTTTAGCAGAAAATATCAAATTTAACCTAATTCTCATTGCAAAATGTTTATTGGTTTATTTTTTCCTGGTGAAATGTAAGTGATGATATCAGTAACCTGGAGCAAATTATCATCATGCTAAAAGAGTGAAAGAGAGACAAACAACAGAGAATATGAGGAAATAAAGACAGAGCAGAGGGCTGAAAGAGAAGCAGAATACAGAGACAAGAGTATTGTTATGCATAAAGGAAGCTATCAAAAATCGAATGATTTGAGGCACCCTGTTTCATATTTTCCTTGGAGACATGAATTCCAAACAAATTCTCTGCCACGGCGGGTGTCTGGGCCTGTCTACGTCTGCTTCTAATTCCAGAGGGCCCTTCTGCAGGAATTAGCACATATTGTTTTAATACTCTGACTTTTAGGTGATGATACAGGGGGGTCTGGGATGTTAAGTTCTCTGTGAAATCACCTCACAGGCCAGATTAGCAGGGGTTGGAATAATACAAATTTGTTTTCACATAGTGTTAACTCTGAGCATAATCTGTTTTGATGGATTTGTTGACAGCTGCAGCAACTGGGGGTCACATCAATTATCTTTTCCAAATGGAGATCACAAAGATCAGAATCTCCAATGAGGACAGTGGGAGGCAACCATACACCTCACACCAACCAACTCTGCCAGAGATTCATTGGAAGGTCAAATTAGATAAGGTGTTAAAACATTGCCTATCAGTAAATGTGAAGAAATGAATGACTAACTAAATGATTCATTCATCCATTCATTATCTGTACTGTACTGTCTATTGTGTTCAGAGTCCTGGGGGGCTGGAGCCTATTCCAGCTCACAATAGTAGGAGGTGGGGTACATTCTGGACAGGCTGTCAGTTTATCACACTGCTGTCACTGACATATATAACCATTCACACTAATACACACAGGCAATTTAAAGTCACAAGTTAACCTAACCTGCATGTTGCTGGACTGTGGGAGGAAACCGGTGCACCTAGATGAAACACACACAGGCACTGGGAAAATGTGCTAACCCCACACAAAAAGACCACTTCTCACTCCTTTCAGGTCCATTTGGTTCCTGGTAACTGTCAATATGTATAATACCAGAGTGGATCCATCATTGGATCGGGTGGTCCCTCATTATCATCACTTTTTGAGGCAAAATAAAGATGAAGAGGTCTGTTTGGGTCTATTGCATTTGGATCAGGTGAAATTATCTTCAAGTGTATTCAAACTCTTTCAAATCAGACTCTTTTTTAGTATAATACATGTACTGCCTTCATGTTCTGGTAGATTTTCCATTGGTCCCTTTTGGATCAACTCCAAATTTTTTTTTTTTACCTCTGAAAACCTTCTACTTTACCCCCTAACCTACTTTACTGTGCCACCCTAGCATGATCACTCATATTTATTAAATACAGTTATGATTAAAGCAATGGTTCACAAATTAGTGATATTCCAAACAGAGTCATACGTGGTATGCAGGTCTAGAAACCAACCACAACACCTTTTCTCATGCTGCCAAAACACCTCCCCTTTGAAAACACAAGGGCCTGACATTTATTTCTATTTAGACTTAATCGCCATGTGAAAATACATAGTGTGCACTTGTGTCCTGAGACTAACAATTATTTTCATTATCTGTTGATTATTTTCTCGATTATTCGATTAATTGTTTGGTTTATAATTGTTTGGTCTATAAAAAAAGTTTGTTCAGCCTTGTTTTGGGAATATCATTGTTTTGTCCCAACCAACCCAAAAATATTCAGTTTACTATCATAGAGGACATAGAGGAAATCAGAAAATATTCACACTTAAGAAGATGGAATCAGATAATTTTGGAACCTTTTCTTTAAAAAAGACTAATTGATTATCTAAATAGTTGGTGATTCATTTTCTGTCAACTGACTAATCGTTGCAGCTCTATTACTGATGAGTGTGTTCTGGCTATCAGGTCAGGGTGAGTCACTGTATCACATTGTCCATAAAACATACGTTATATTCACTTACTATAAATACCAGTTAAATAGAGAGATCTCAATTTGCATGAGTGTGCACACATGTGTATACCTGTCTCTATACTTTTGTGTGTACCTGTAAAGATCATTAATAAGAGGCCCAATAAATTCTAAAAGTTTTGACACAATGATGGCTGCTTTAATTACTCTGCAAACCTCTGTACAGCCCAGAGGAAGAGTACTTGTTTATTCTACAGCAGCATTATATTACACACACACACACACACACACACACACACACACACACACACAATCTATCATGCTTTTCAAAGAAGAGCCGCAACATCCCGTATGTGATTAGTAGCATCACTGAATGCTGGCACTGCTCTCACTGCAAACCATTGCCGCTCCAGGGTTTGTATGTTATTTGAACACAGCGGAGATGAAGGAAAAGAGGATAATAACTACCAATTAATGACGGGAGACCAGAACTTCAACCTCTTTTTGAAGCTGACAGTACGTGAAAGGTTCATGTCTAGAGGAGAGAACACTTGGACTCCGAAGCAGAAGTAGTCATCCTTGTGTAGACATGTTCATTCATTCACACTTCTCACAATAAAGATATGAAATGGCAGAGTTTCAGTAATGTTGTGAAATCAGCTAAAACCCCTATTATATGAACACACACACACACACACACACACACACACACACACACACACACACACACACCTCACTCCCTCAGTCGCTCTTTATAATCTGATGAGTTTACAGAAAAGTGTTCAACTCGTAAAGTAAACATTTTATTACCCTACAGCTGGAGATGCAATGCATTCATTACTATTGTCATCATATAAAACATAATATCTCATTATTGTCATCAGTGCAGGATCATTTCACCTTAACCCATTACTACACTGACAAGCTATACAGTCTGTTTCTTACTCAGACACACATGCTGGCATACAGTTACAAAGCAAAGCCCATTTCTGAGGAAGGTTAGCTAATGAACACACGGCACGACAGAAGTGCTATGAGGTTTATGTTTGGATAGTTGATAAAGATAGCCTGGGGATATTTTTGCTAAGTGGGAGTCAGAAAAGGATGGTTCCGCCAAGCTGGTTGTTCTCCAGACCCAAACACCCTGTGGCTTTGTTTTCATTGTACAGTTTGAAGGTGTGTATCTGTGTATAACCCACACCATTAAACCACAAAATTAAATCTTCTTTGTCCAAAAATTGATTTCAAAGTTGTACAAAAACAAAGAAGACCTCATCATTACATCTACTTCAGAATATTTGCTAAGCAAATTAGTAGTATTTACTCAAACAATTTTCCAAATGTGCTTGTGAACAGAGAATGATTTTGTTCTGGCAGCTAATGAAGGAAAAATGTTCAGACAAATGAAAGTCTCATTAGAAACTGATGTATCAACATAAAACATGTTTCAGTTGTATTTTGCTTTGACAAAACAACTTCACTGCCCATTCAGAAAGCCATTTCATATTGGGATGGGTAAAAGCAAAAATCCTCCATGGGGAATTCAATGAAACAGGCAAAGGCATAAAGCAGTTAACGTTAATGCTTAGAGTTCATTGTAGAAGCTGCTTCCTCGTGAAGAGCAGTTATTCTAGCAGCAGCAGCAGCAATGAGGAGTGAAAGGAAAATAGCAAAAGCAGAAAATTCTAAAATAAAAGTTTTAAGGAAGCCACTCAAGATCATGAAAACAGCAGATTTGCATACAGTAAAGAAATAAAAACTCTGCATCTTCTTCACAGTTCAGTAATAAAATCCTAACATAGTGCTTCCTGCCTGTGTGACTGCTCTGTGTAGCTTTGCAGTTAAGTTTTCAAGTTTGCACTGGGATGAATTATCTGTAAGCAACATACAGAGTGCTCCAATTTACACTTGGATTGTTTTGTTTGTCTTCAAATAAAACCCCACATTATGCCATCATAATTACGGGAAATATACTGTAATCACATAGAAATTAAACATATAGATGCTTAAAGTATTAACTTATGTAACTAATCACTAGTTTAAATGAAGTAATTGAGGTCAATGAAGTTAAGTCAGCCACTTAGAGAAAGAGATGGGATTAAATACAAAGCCATACTCAGAAATTATCTTCCCTACTATTAAGAAAGTTTTACTTTGACATTTACTGGTTCATGATAAACAGCCATTAAGAGTAGATCCAGGTAATTGAGGACAAAGGCTTCAAAACAGAGGAGCACTTTGGCTTCCCTTATAGACAGGCAGGAATTTATGATTAATTGCTAGTCTGTCTCTACTGGTAGATTCTTCTCTTTTCCCCCTCTCTTTCTCTCTTTTTCTCAATCTATCTTTCTGTCTTCATTCTGTTTTGTTTTTTCTTTCTCTCTCTCTTTCTCTCTCTCTCTCTGTCAGATACTGGCAACACTGGAAGTGTTGTAATCTCAAATAAGATAAGAAATAAAAACAACTGAGTATTTTGCGTCCTTAATGGAACTTGAAAATTGTATGCACCGTACGCTTACTGTTACACAAAGAACTTGCAAGATGGAAAAGTAATACAGCTTTGATGTAAAACCCCTTACGATTGAAAATTTGAGCAATCCAGTGTAAAATGTAAAATACTAATGTGGAAAATTTGCGAATAAGATGAAAGAATTGTGTGTGTGCCTATTGCTTGTGAGGTTAATGATAGGTGAGCACAAAATTTCACTACACACATCTGCCAGGAATGAGACCCAAAATGGCTTTAATAACATGCTTGACACGTTTTGTGTTGTATATTAATAATAGATATTCACTGTTTGTTGACTAAACACACAGATAAAGGCTCTCTGTAGTACCAGTCAAAAAAACAGACAGGCATCTCTCTATGAATCTAATCATACAAGAGAAAAACCAACACAGTAATTGCACAAGACCCAGCGGTGACCCAACATCAGCTATATTACAGACATCAAAGACCTGGAGGAAGATGTTAAGAGATCTTAAGAGAGATGTTAAGAGAAAAGGCAATTTTAGCTGATCATTTCGAGCGTGCCCAATCTGATGAAGAGGAGAGTCAGTCAAGTGTGAATATGTCTGGTCTGAAATACAACAGCTGCCCTTGTCTGTTGGACTGCCATTAGACAGCGATCTGACCTCAAGCTGGCGTAAGGCCGCCGGCTGCGGTCATGAGGTCATGGGTTCAGATCCTAAGGTACTTGTGGCTGAAAAATGGAACATGACAGTATTTTTTCATGTTGTGTGTTTTTTTTTTAAATTTATACAAGGACTTATAACCGTGTGAAAAACTTTTTTAAAGGACTGATGGAGAGAACCATTAAGATGGAGATGAGAATATATATCTCTTCCATCAGCTACGTCTAGATCAAATGTAAAAAAATTCATAAAATGAGTCACATGCAAGTGTTTTCATTTTTAAACAAGTGCCTTACCAAATCCAAACAACTGCTATGATCTGTTCAGTGTTATTTCGTTGATGCTAAAACTTGTTTAGTTCATTTATACCTTTGTAAACATGTATTTTAATACCTTGTTTAGACACATTCCTGATAAAGTTTCTGTTTCTGTTTAAGGAATAATTAGACATTTTGGGACATGTGCTTATTTTGCTTTCTTTCCGTGACTTAGGTGAGAAGATTGACACCACTCTTGTGTCCGTCCATTCAGTAGGAAGCTACAGGAAACCGTTAGCTTAGCTTAGCATAAAGACTATAACCACTGAAAACAGCTAGCCTGGCTCTGTCCAAAAGTAAAAAGAAATCAGCCAACAACACCTCTAAAGCTGTTCTATCTCGTATTTATTGCAGTGACCCTTGGAAGTCACTAACCTGACGCGCCAGATGGTTTGTTAAACAGAACCATCTGAGAAGTCGTCCATAGAAACTGTTTTGAAAAGGGCACTTTCAAAAAAAATACTTGGCAGGTGATTGGATGAACCATCTGTCTATCACCGTCTATCCCCGTCTTACCTTATGAGGCAGCTGGATTCATGACACTGATTGGTCTGAACCACTGGTGGTTTGGACACAAGCACATAACTTGAAGCCTGACAAGATGGATTCTCGCGTGATCTTGTGATGTCGTGATCTTGCGAATCCACCTGCCCCGCAACGCCAAGAAACCCCCCACCCCACACACACACACACATTTTCCCCCCTGTCTCCAGTATTTATGTTAAGCTAAGCTAACCGGGTGCTGGCTGTAGCTTCATATTGAATGAACACGTGTGAGATTGGTATCAATCTTCTCATTCTGCTCTCAGCAAAAAGTGAATAAATGTCTAATTATTGTTTCAAGTACGAATGGAACTCCATACTAGATATTAGGGGTAAAACACAGGGGGGAAAGGGTGTAATCATACAAGCAAAAACTAGACATACAGTATCATTTCCTCCCTCACTCACCTTGCTGCAGTATTTTGCCAAAGTACTTGTTGTGGCTGGTGCAGTTCCACCGGCGGTATCTGAACTGGTACTGGCACTCCCTGACACCCAGTCTTGCTCCTTTGGCCACCTCGCTGACAATCTCTGGCTGAGTCTGGCACAGCTCAGCCTGCTTTCCCGCCAGACGCTTCGCCTTCCTGCATATGCTGTTGGGATCCATCACCAGCGGACTGCCCACCGCCCTAGAAAGGTTTAAACAACGTCAGAGAAGAGAACAATCTCTCAGTAACATGTCAACAATAGAAGGTTCACACTGCTCTTTTTGTTGAGCAACACCTGTTAACTTAATCGCACGGTAAACATTGTGGCTGCACTCATCAGCAGCCACAAACCAAATGCAAGCTAAGTTTTCTCTGCGGCTGCCAAGTCTGCCAACTTTACCCACCACTTCTCGGCCGAGGCGACAATGTGCTTTTTGAATAGGCACGTGGGAGACAACAGAGCACAGTTTCCCAGAGGCATCTTAGCTCTGACGTCAGGTTCAAAAATCTGTTTCTTGCTGTTGGACCGCACTTGGGAGAACTGTGTGGTCCTCACAAAGTTGGAAGTCAAACAGTTGGTCTCTTAACAGACAAGCCGTTTACAGTTGATCTTAATGCTAAGTTGATTTTGGTAAACCAGAAGACAGACACACTATGTTTCCAGATGATACAGTTTCTCTGTAGATTTTGTAGCAGTTAAGACCGTCACCACTTAAACCACAAATATCCTTTGCATCAGTATTCCTAAAAAAAAACATCCCAGATTAAAGAGTGTAGATATTATATTACTAAAAAGAAGAAAAAATGAATGTTTAAATGTGTGGCAAAATAAATCAAATGTGTGACATGTACTTCAAATATTTAAAACATTAAAATATGTATGTACATATATCATGTATTTGATGAATATGGGCCCTGGACCTCCTCTATAGCTTTGACAGATGAGTATATGTAATGAGGATAAATAGTTTATTCTAACTCTTAATGAGAAATATGGGTTTGGCTTCACCACTGAAAAACACTGCCAGCATCTGTGGCGACTTCAGTGGCATAACAGGAAAGTGGCTTTATGAGATGATTTTTATTTCTTTTTTACCCTCCATTCTTTTCCTCCTCTTTTTGCCTGAGTGGTCTACCGCTCATGCTCTCTATGCTGTTAACCGTCTTTCCCTTTCATTTACATCCATCTCTCTCTTGCCTCTTCTCCACAGTTAGCTTTTAGTAGCTTTTAGTCACTGCATCTCAGCAGATGTGATCCATAATTTTACCATGAAATAGGAGTCTGAAGGGTATGCATGAAAGACAGAGGGAGAGAAAAAGAGAGCGAGAGAGAGCAAAAGACTACTGTACCTTATAGGTTTTCATTCAGCCTTGTCCCTGTTAATCTCACCACCCGATATCATTCATCTGCTTTGTGAGTTTGTTTTCAGAAGCAGAACAAACACTCTTGCCAATCCCCTCTCCTGGCGGTCTGATACCGAGCAAGACATTTGCACACTCACACACAAACATGCACATTCATCCTTGCACATTTAGTCCTTGTTCTCAGCCAGATGCACACAAGCACATGTTGAACAGACTTGTATCCTCAGCCCTCAACTCAACATACATCAGTATGCATAAGTTTATGAAAACCTACGTCTTTTCATTTTAATAAAGGTATTTATATGGTAGACTAACATATCGGCACATACAGTGGCCGTGATTGAATCAAAACATTATTCACAGTAATATCATGGAGAGGAAGGTCCAGAGGCAAACTGCCCAAATACCGTTATCAAGCAGGACTTAAACACACGATAATGGCAAATAGCATGGATTACAGTTATGCCTTTCTTGTAATCCATTCTAATAATTCAAGTTGTCTAAATGTGCTTTCTGTTTACATATATCTGCACAGTCTCTAAAGACACCCACTACTGCATTCCTTCTATGATCATTGAAAGTGTATTGACAACATTGCTATGGAAACGATGCTGTATTTTCAATACAGGTGTTCTGTGTGTACAGTATGTGTGTGTGTGTGTGTGTGTGTGTGTGTTTCTCACATGCGTATGTGTATGGCAGTCACACAGATAATTAAAATACACAGACAGAGTCTGTATGTGTTACTGTAATTAGCAGGTACCAGTACAATACTTAGCAACACACACTCACTTTTGACAACCACTTATTATCTACCCACTTCCATCAGGATGTGTGTGTGTGTGAGAAACAAGAGAGAAAGTACACAGAGAGAGAAAAAACTGATGTTCGTGCGTGCAAGTGTATTTCTATGCAGTATGCTCTGGTTTTTATGGATGTGAGAAAGATCATCTCTATTTACTTGTTTGTGCCTATATGTGTGAGTGTGTGTATGTTTTTGTGTGCTTATGCGTGTGCATATGTGTGTGCGTGTACCAAGGGCAGTGCTGGGAAGCCAGTTCTGTCAGCAGCTCACAAAAGCCAGTCTGTTTTTTACAATGGGAGGTGTAGAGTTGTAAAACTAGTGAATGCACTGGATGAAGTTTTGTTCCGAGTCCTGGAAGCGAGAGGCAGAGTCATTTACAACGTCTCTGCCTCACAAAGTTCCCTATCATCTCTTTTAGCACAAAACAAATACTGCAGAGTGGAATGATGAAAGAGATAAACAAAGATTATTTTGTGGAGGAGCGGATCTTACAATAACAATAATAATAATAAATAATTATAAAACAGCATCTTTTGCGTATATGTGGACTTTGCCGTGGACTGAGGTGCTTTGTAACCATTTTGTTTTTAATCTGTTTCCAAGTTCTGTCCAAAACTGACTTATTGCATATTAAAGAAACATTAATTTAAAAAGATATGATTAAGTGCTTAATTTGGCAAATAGACCAGTTGTCCAGTATTGTACACTGTTACATGAGAGGTTTGGGCTTTAACTGACTACATTCTTTTAGCACTACAAATAAACATGCCTAACACATACTTTAAATTTGTTGGATCTGTTTTGAAACTGTATTTACATTCCTTATGTTTCCCTTGCTACTGTCAAAATAGGGAGCAATATGTCATTTTCCCCCGTATGTCACAGCTCACACTCTCTCCGATCAGAGCTGATAGCGATTTCACATGGACGTCTTTGTAAAAATGTTCTCTTTATTAAGTTTTCATGTTTGACATTTGGCACCAGAGACATGTCATAACACATAAACACAATAAATTCATATGCTGGCATCTGCTTTTATCTTGGATGTCATATCATACAACTTAATTTATTTCAACAGTATCTTCCTAAGCCTAAGCAGCTGCACAATAGATGTGAAAGGAGAAAAAACTGACTAACCAGAGCAGAAAAACAAACAATAGCAGGAGTTCAAACTGTTTCTAATAGTTGACTTTGGTTTAAATCAAGTGACAATGTTTTTACAATTAAGACCAAACTAAGTGTATGTAGTATGTAGGTAAATCAAAATAAAATGCTTGTGCATTTTTTTTGACACGACAGAGTGAAATCATCTCTTCATTTTGGTTGAACGCTGTTCTCATAATCCCCAGTGGACTGTTGTGAATATAAGTTTAGAAACAGGGCATGAGGAGTTATTAGAGTGAACTGAGGTGAAAGGGTGCATCGCTGGCGATATACCCAAAAATGGGGTGCATTAATTGGATAACAGGATGACTTTAAGCCCAGCATTCTTGCCCTTGTTTGGGGTTTGGTACATAAAAGTGTGCATCCCGGCAAGGTAGATTAGAATGAGAATCCAAAAAGTGCATGTTCAAGGTGCTAAGAAAAGCAGAGAAAAGCATGAATGTAAAACGAAAATTTGCTATTATTGTGACAATGACATTTGTTAATTTGCAAGAAAAGTCTCATTTTTGTCTCCTGCTCTATCAGCAGTTGAGTTGCATTGTGGGTAATGTAAGTGTCCGATTTTGACAAGGAAGAACAATGCATAGAATCACAAAAACAATATCTCTGCTTCTGCTGCATCGATTTTGATCCATTTAAAAAAAAACAAAAAAAAAAACTGTCCATTGAGTCCAACAATGTTATAGGAGGGTCATGCTCAATTGGTGGAGTACTCTTTTAAATGAGAGAACTACAGATTTTACTGCGTCATATCAAAGTGACCCCCAAATAATGATAATAGGATGAATATATGTACATAGTTGAACATACATACAGTTTGCACTCACTCAATTTCGCATATACACACAGACATGCACATTTGTCCAAGCAGGTGCACTTGCTACTGTGCAGACATGTAGACACACAGATAAAAGCTCACACACACGTGTGAGAGAGAACTACAAAGTCAAGACAGTAATCAGATCCTCTCCATGCAAAGTGCCACTGTTCCTCAGCCTGCTCATTTATGATACAGATCCTGAACAGAAAACAAAACACCAACAAGAATGTGCAGCCATGATATTATCAAGGGCTTTCAGGAAACACTGTCTTGGATGAGTAGTTCTTTATGATGATAAAGTCCTAAAACACAGACAGAGGGTCATACTGTGAGAGATAAAACAAGACAGTAACAAAAATACCCAAATCAAAAGCACTGATAGCAGGACTACACAAGATAACAGCAGGTCCCATCCAAAATCTAACCTACAAAGGATGTCTGCAATATTCTGATAGGGCCATATTCTTATTTTGTTCTTTTTATAACTTGATAAAATATGAGCTCACATAATGGATATGTTTACATTTAATTGTTTCAAAAACATATGATTTAGGACTATTTTAAAAGGCTTCAATTAATAGTTTTTTTATAATATAGCTCGAAATTAGAAAAAAAGCTTGATGCCTAGATGCCTTATTCAGTGTTTTGTGGCCCAGATGTGGGTCAGAAAGAGATTAAACACTGGTGCTCAGAGCGACCTCAAGTTTCATTAAGAATCTCACGGCACCATAGATAAATTGCTGTACTGTACGGGGCCCTTCTTTTTTTTCACTCCACCCATGAATGGGTGAATTTCATCCCTCCTTAATCCCTCAAGTATGCTGGAGATGAAGACAGTCACGACAAGCGCTAGTCTGAGATGCCAGAGCGAGGGAGAGGAAAAAGAAAAAGGGTGGAAGAGAGGCAGCTGGGGAGAGAGTGTCTAGAAATGGAAAAACGACGGTGAGGGGTTCCGTGTGAGATAACGAGGAGATAAAAGGAGACACAAACAGATAAAGCAAGATGATAAAGAAATGTGAAATTGTCTGATGTCCGAAACAAATTTTTGAAGATGGATGAGAACAGTTTCAGTGCCTCAGCAGGGTTACATAGACACTGTGAGAGGGTCAGCGTGCCCTCAACAATTACTTTCCGTTGTTGAGAACAATAAAATTTGACAGGATAAAAAGTTTCAGCACTCATAATTTATAACGCACCCAATTTAAATGGTAGCAATAAAGCGTGACCAACAGGAAACCAACACCACCAAAGCAATTTCACATAAGAAAAACATCCAACGTTTGTTTGGTTTTAACAACTTGTTACTGTGGCACACCCAAAGGCACTGACAGACCAAAGATACAATTTCTTCAAGAATGGATTTATTCAGGAAGGAGTGTACAGTTGATATACTCTGTGATTTCCAGGGCTCAGCTTTAGCTTTGGAATATAGAAAGCAGAATAAATCTAGTTGATAGGAAAACTGGTGCTTTTCCATCTAAAGAGAACCTCTGAGTGTGACAGAGTGGTAGCCTACATCATGCAGCACATGGAGCTAAGTGAAGTACTGGTAATGGGATAGCTCTGTTAACTTATAGCAAATAATCAGGGGTTCCTAACACTATCACTTTTCTTTTAATAATTAATTTTATATTATTTTCAACATAAATCAATTAGTAATGTTAGGAAGCAGCCTTTGGAAAGCTGTGGTATGTTAGTTACTTTAACTTTAAGGATGCTAGCTACTACTGCCTTTTTCAGTGATGTCTGTCACTAATTAAAGTGGCATGAATGTCTGTAAATTAAAATATAAATACTTTATTTTTATAGATTGTGTAGGATAAATCCACATATTGGTAAAGACAAATGCAGTATTTAAGGCTTGAAAAATACAGTTACATTGTGGTGCATCTGATTACTGTAATGCAGGGGATTCCACCTAGCTATTATATTATTTAGTTATTGTGCCAATAATGTGACATTGATGACAATATACAGCATCAGTAATTTTAACAACAAAATGTCAGTGGCCACAGATGTTACTCCAAGGACAAAAAAGTTTTCTGATGGACTCTCTGGTGTTTCTGTCAGAAGTGATTGATTTGTCAAATTTGAAGCAGAAACCATTTCTATTTCTACAAAATTGTCAAAATATTGCTTGCTCACCAACACAGGCACCGTGACAAAGGAGAGCAGATCAGAAAACCTTGAAAAGTTCAGATTCATTATATTAACAGTTAGAAATAACAGGAACACAGAACTCAAAAGCTCTACTTTATGTAGGAACTGCAAGGAATCAAACCCGACAATGCTGCGTTACGGCTACGTTAGCTGGCATTTACATTTCTAGCTGTCTTCTGCCAACTCCAAAAACCTTGAGGACTGTTTTTGCCCCCTGTTCGTCAAAGTACAGGGGTATTTTCAGATTTCTTGGACCATTTTTTTGCCTTATGCCCTGTGTATGTCTGGCACTGGAACATAGTGGAGTATAAAAACGCATGCTTGCAGTGCTTGCAGTGCTTACAGACAAGCACAGACACACACTTGCCCACACACACACACACACACACACACACACACACATAAATACACAATTCAGTTCACGACCTGATGCCAAACCCACATCGTCATTTAATCTTTATCTGTACCCATCTCTCTGGTCCTGATTAGACATCTAGCTTTTCAGACCAGGAGTGGAGGGGACAAGATAAGATCTGTTACAATGAAACTCTCTTCTAGTGATGATGGCAGCTCTGAGTGTAGAGTGTGTGTGTGTGTGTGTGAGTGTGTGTTACCGTAAATGTATGACTGAATTAGTGCATTTGTACATCTTTGAGTGCATGCTAAACAGATTAAGCAGGATCCACTGGTTAGAGATGAATTTGGACTGACACACACATAAACACACACACACAAACGCAGTGTGTGTGCACCTGTGGGCCTGTGGCACACTCCAGGCGGGCTGTCCGCCAAACCGTGGCTTTGACACACACACGCACACGCACACACACACACATATGGAACAAAGTTGGCCCTGCTAAGCATCGCAGTCAAAACCAGTATAAGAGAGCAAAGACATTCCTCACTCCTCTGAGTCTCTGCTCTCAGGCCAAATGATTAGAGCGCTCTAATCAGTAGAGGCTCTGAAAGCATAGCTATCTCCCAACATTTCATCTCTCTCAACTCTCTTCCTCTCACAGTAGCTCTCGCTCTTCCGTCAGCGACAACATATCTATATGATAGGCATTTTCCCTTCAAAAGACAAGTATGGCCAAAGACAGATAGAGACATTGAAGAGGAGTGAGCATGAGACGGAGAAAAAGAAATGTACGATGGTATGTCCAGCAGCTTTCAACAGAGAGCATCATTGTCCGGGCAGACGGGGGAACAACCCACAGGTGTGGTTTCACCCTAGCTGCACTACAGTCTGCCAGTGTGTGTGTGTGTGTGTGTGCGTGTGTGTGTGTGTGAGAGAGAGCCAGCGAACAAGTGAGTGAGTGAGTGAAAGAAGATGACAACATATGTCAGTAGGGATGAAAAGGAAGTAGCTGGTTTCATAGTGTTGATTCCCTTAATCCACTACAGCTTAATTTAAAATAAATGTCCTGTATGCACTGTCAAGAGACGGCTGACAACAGTACAGAAACGGGCAACCAACACAGAATGAATTTTGACATACAGAGTGTCTTTTGTATTTATCACCTGTGTTTAGGTCCTTGTTAGGTGCTCTCTTTCCTTTCCTTGCAGCTGACCACACCATATATTAATAACTCTGCTTATGCTAATAATAGCACAACGACCCCTAAATGTATATATTATCTCCTTATGTCAGCAATTTTGTAACTCATTTTGAATTGAATTCAGCCCAGGTACGTGACAGGATCTTGCCAAATAAACCAAGTTTTTGCAGTGTAATAAATTTCTGGCCCCTGTTGGAACGTTGTCTTCCACCCACAGCTGAGTCACAGCACAGTCCCGCTGCAGACCATGACCATCTCTCTGGCTAAAAGTGACTTAAAGTATGTCCATACTGAAAATATTTTTCTTTTTCTTTCTGTTTTGGCCCTACATCCACACCATACAGGCATTTTTCACACCTGATACCGGAGCTTCTCAAAAGCGGAAAAAATAGGAAAAACAAGCTGTTCAAAATGATGCCTGCTCAGACAAAATAACTACTTTTTGTTGCTTCTAACCCATTCTGTGATCATTCAGGTTTAATCAATGTAGCTGATCACACAGCTAATTGCAAGTTAAGCTAATCGCTAATTAGCTACCATGTTAGGTGGACAAGTCTACTTCTTCTGGTGTCCAGAATGTAAACGCACATTTACGCTGCAATGTTTTTTTACTAGGTTGCCTGCTGTGGCGGCGGAGAGAGTCAGCAGCTACACATTTCTCCGTTCTGTTTAGGAACAGCTGAGATTGACACTAAAATGAGAATAGCTGGTTCACCTTAAAGATCAGTCCACCTTAAGTGATCATGGTCAACTAAGGCTAACCCACTGTTGCTAACTTCAGGGCTAACCCCCTTCACTTTTCCAGCAGATGGGGAAACAACAGTTGGGACTTTTCTTTCCTTGGTCATGAGAAGCTGCAGCATTTATTAACTGACACACTGTAGCCTCTATTGTACATTTACTACCAGACTGACAATTTACTGCTAACCTTTTCCTCTACTCCGCTCGCATTCACTGTCACTTTTCGGTCACTCACTCTCTCACACTCGCTACACACACACATTACACACTGCCCTATTCCTTAAAGGAGCTACGTGACAAAGAGTTTCCCAGGCAATGACACAGAGGTTGACTCACGTTTCGGAGCGCTGCACAGAGGCTTCCAAACGTTATTGATTTCCGAATTAATGGATATTTGGCGTTGTTTTGTGCATTAAAAAAAAATTTGATCGCCAGGCCTGTACAATTACAGGAGAAACACTGTGTTGTTTTAAGCTAAATGTCAAAGGAATTTGTTGCTCTAGATGGCCTAGTTTTACTCCTTATTTTAGGGAATAATGTGTATTTTGCATTTAATATACAGTGAGTTATAGTTTGTATTGTGTACTAAACCTAGAGCACAGTACTGTTTATTATTGAGCTGAAAAGGGCTCAAGTGTAGCTGTGGCAGAGTAAGCCTGTGAGCGCCAGCTGCCCACTCTGAACTCACTAGCCTCAAGTCACCTGCTTATGTGATATTCTCCCGTTAGCTTTGAGGTAGACATCGGATGAAGAGGGACTGCTTGGGCCCTGCGGGTATTGGAGAGGAACTGACGGCTGCTGCTGCACAACCTCCTGGACAACTTTTAGCATTTCATTCCCCAGTTAAAGACAATTCTCCCTTTGGATTCCCACTAAAAGAGACACCTTATTTTTTCAATTGAACTACTAGCACATGGACTCAGAAAGGACTCCTTAAGTTTAAGGGTAACACAATACATTTCAGGTTGAACCTGTAAGTGTTAATGTTATTAAGACAATAATTTGAAGATACTGATTTGTTACCAAACTAAGGTTACATTTATTTTACATACATACCTATCCATTTCATTTTAATTGAAGTGTAAGCTTCCTTAAATTTCATGTCTATAAGCTATGTGAGGAAGTAGGATAAAGGTACTCTGTGATTATTATTATAAGTATAATAAGGATAGCTTCTGCTTCAGTCCAGAAATTCATACAAATAACTGGATATAGGTAGTAAACTCCTACCAGACCCTAAATAAATTCTCCTGAGTTGTCACAGTTATATGGTCTCAGTAATTATTTTATAATAAGCTGAAGCGGTGGTTACAGATACACACCCTGTCTCCAAGAAATGTTTACTCATGTTGACAGAAAACGTAATTTGGGCGGCATTATATTTCCTTCAAAAAGTATTTGCTGTTGCAATTTACTTGTATATAAATTCATGAGTTTCTTGGAGACAGGTTTGGTAAAGGGTTGGTAAAGATTATGACGAAGAGCCACGGGGGAACAGACCAGATGTTTAAACAGCTGAGACTCAGCAGAAGCACTCTTTTTTTTTTTAGTTAAAAAAAAGATGATAAAGAGGAAATGTGACTCTTTAAGCATTTCAGTGTGAATGGAGCAGACTGATGTTGACAGGAGGGATTGAACCCATATCCTTCACTTAAAGGTTGTTATCAGTACTTACTGTGATGCCATGTTGCCCAAACATTGCTTTAATTTGACATTGTCCAATCCTGCTGGTCCATCAGTACACATTGTTAACCCTGCATTTACATGAGGAGAGGTCCTTACATCAAATTAGAAATTTAACAAAGTTTAACATGTTTTCCTCCACTCCATGTCCTATAAATTATAGAGAAACTGATGGAAAGTATTCATGTCTCCTAAATCAAGATTTTGGGAAAGGTATATGGCTTGAAAAGCTTTACCATTAGTAGCATTATTGTACCAGTAATATGGCATTAACAGCATCACAGTTTTTAATACTTATGTTTGAGTTAGTCAGTAATTTTAATCACAAAATGTCAGTGGCCACAGATGTTTCCATGAGTTACTCCACGGACAAAAAAATTTTATGATGGGCCTTTATAGAATTTCATTTTATGTTCTTATGTAGAAACTGATGGGAACTATTCATTTTTCCTGTGAATATCATTCTTAGTCATAGTAATAAATCCACAGATTACTTGTGAAATAATTCCAAGGAGTACAAGTTTTGTAGTTTACCTCAACCTCTACAGCGATCACGTCTGAAGGAGCAGAATAATGGCAAAGTTGGGGAGACGCGTCCTCTAAAGCTGCCAGTCATACAAGGACAGACAGTAGACTTACACAGCCTCTGTGACACTACAACCCACATTGACCTTGACTGAGCTGTGAATGAACAGTGGGAGGATTCGCTTGAGGAAAAAAAAAAATCACAAAGCTTCACATTCAAACGCTGCTGCTTTGCAGAAGTGTGTGTATGTGTGTGTGAGAGGGAGAGCAAGTGAGAGAGATGAAGACAGAAACATTGGATGTTGTCTAATGAAATACACCACACGAGAAAACGAAAGCAGTTCACAGAAAGAGACCCACATGGATAGAAAATATGTTATCAGCAGATCTGCAGGGGCTGTCTGTCTGTCCGACTGTCACACACCTTGTGGAGTTGAGCCTATATGGATTGTTTTATGATGACATATCCACTGCGCCCAGAGGGCCACCTGACATTCCTGACTCTGAAACCCCCCTACACACACACACACACACACACACACACACACACACACACACACCATCAACACCACCTCCACCAATCTCCCTCTCTCCTCTATACTGCAGGCAATGAACAGCAGACAGCTCTCTCACCTCCCTGTTTCTTTGCCTCTTTCTCTTCTGTCCTACTTCAGCCTGTTATTCTCTGAGCACCTTAGGCTACCCCCAAAACAAAACAAAAAAAAAAAAAGATGCCGCTTTATGAACTCCTTCACCCTGAGCATTACCCTGGCTAACATGGGCAATCTCAAGTCAAGCAGTTTGCAGGGAATCATAAATTAGTTTCAGACTTTTAAAGTATATACAAGCTTTAATTCATTACTATAGAAAAACATAATGTTCAGATCATGTTTTACAGTATTTTTGAACACTTTCAACATGTAAGCAACAGGCAATTTTGTTGTTTGTTTGTGTCATTACTAATTTTTCTGCTTAGTTGGTCCATTTTTATAGATTATCCATATTGTGTTACATAATGTAGTTATTGCAGCCTTGATTGCAGTGCACGTTTACAGTTATGATGGTCATATTCGTTTTTGAACCAGACTCCAAACCAAACGCAGGCTCCCAAGATAGCCCTGGAACCAACCCGAAGACAATGTGAGTATTTAGGTGAAAAGCCACAACACCGGTAAGCCAATGCTGAGTGATGGTGCTGTGGATAAATATAGAAGACACGATTACGCCCCGCGTCTGTGCGCAGAAATCAAATAAAACTAAGTCGGGCGAGGTCATTTAAATCCCAGGTTGACACGAGACACAGAAACATTCAACACGTGGTTAATACAGAGCACTTACCACCAGAGTCCGATGATATTGACCGGACAGAGCAAGATAAAAAACAGGGCTAGTTGGATCCGAGATAGACGAACCGTCATGGTGAACGCCGCAAATCCTCAAGGAGATTCCCCAGAAAATTTTACACTGACAAGCTCAGCCAACACAGAGTTTGATTTTTTCTTAAATACATAAGAGGTCCTTGGTTTCTGACGGTACGACTCAGCAAAAAGCTTACTGGAAACTGTCTGTCAACGAGAGCGCAAAAAGTTCATCATCCAACTCCTCTTCTGTCGGGCGCATCTTAATGCGCAACAAAGTTGGTCAAGAGGTTGCTGAAGAGATGTCCGCTTTCAAAGGTGTGGTTAACCTCTTCATTGTCGTTCTGCTCCATTAGTCGCAGCACATTACATGCTAAAGAGCCTCGTCAGACCGTGTTGAGAGAACCAGAAATGACTCAAAGCAATAAAGTCGTCTGTAACCGCAAAAACAGCGCTTAGAGGTTGCTCTGGTGGACACACTCGCCACGCTAAGAGAGATTTGAAACAATGAAATGATATTAAAGACGAATATGAAGAGCACTGCTGCCTGTCCGGTGATGATGACGACGGAAACTTATAAATAAAAACGTTTTTGGTGCCGCTGGATGCTGGTTGTTCTCTACGCGCTCTGAACTGACGCACTGATGAACTCGGTGAAGTAATTTTCGGTGCGCACCGGCTGCAGGTAGAGGCGTCTGTGCCACAGTCTGTCGGGGGTGTTTTCTTTGGATGAAAACATCCAAAGTGAGGAAAAATGCGCTCGTCTTCTCCCACCTTGGTGTGACGTCGCTCCGGGCGAAGCGAAATCCTCGCTGTCAGTCAGAGAGAGAGAGGGAGAGAGAGAGAGAGAGAGAGAAAGAAACTGCAATTAGGTTTAGGAGGACGCGGCTGAGAACAGAAACGGGGTAAACACACACACACGCATACTCAGAGCCTTGCCATAATGTAAATGTGTGTTTACGGTTGACCAGAAATCAGAGTCTATGGAATGAGGTGATGTCACCACAGGTGTGGTAGTACCTTTCTGATATTTGTGCCAACAGCCTATCGGGGACTGGCACTTTGTGAAACCATATAGGTGGGTGTGTAGGTTGGTCGTGTGTTTCTTTGGATGTTGAAAAATTCACATTATTTTCGTTTCTTTTCTTTAAAAAAAAAAAAAATAGACAATGGTGTACTGTAGGTGTCCTGTTGTTTCACACCAGGCTTTTGTACACATAAGTGTCCAAAGTTTAATTATTTCTCTCAATAGGAAATAGGAATTTATTGAATTGAATTACTGAATGTGTGTGTGTGTGTGTGTGTGTATGTGTATGTGTGTGTGTGTAGTGACTGGGTAGTATTCACTTATCTGGCCAAGGGCATATCCATTGAAATTCAACACCACTGTACTGTGGTCGCCCATAAAAGCCCTGACACCCACCTTCGTTCCACTGCAGTGATGCAATCAATCACAAGTGTAACACAAGGCAAACTCACCCTGTCAAGCACCGCTGTCTTTCATGAGGGCCTCTGTTCCATTCCACATAACCCTCATTAATAATATACCTTCAGTCAGTTATTACTAACCATATTTTAACCCTGATTATAGTCCCAAAAATTAAAAAAAAGAGACACAACAACAACTCTCCACTGTAATTTTTTGCCCGGTCAACCTCAGTAAAATATGGAGTCAGATAGTCAACCTGCGGTAGGTTTCATGTATTTATTCAGACTTTTCCATCATTTTGTGTGTCAGGCCATATGGAGAGGTTGAAACAACTTGAAACAAATCCATGTAAAACACACTAGAGTTTTTGCATGATTTAAATCATGTACAGTATACTTTGCACTGTTGCTGACCAAAGCACACCATAACTTTCTGATGCAATTTTCCCAACATTCATTTATCCATTGGAACACATTCCAAATCAGCCCACAGACCTTTTCTGCACTATTGCTTTTTTCTCCTTTTTGGCACTAATAAATGGCCCTCACATTTTTCAAATTTGCTGATGACTGACAGCTTGTCAACCCTTTATAAATATGGCTTCAGCTTTATCTGTGATGGTTTGATTTTGTGTTTGCTAATAACACAAATACAAAGTGTTGAGACTGACATGCTGTGTTTGTCTGTTTCTGTTGAATGACAATGATCACAGATCTCACTGCTGAGGTCAGTAGCATTTATGACACCTCGTCTCTCCTCTAAACTCATGCACTCGTCTGACAATAGAAGTGGAATGGTGTCAATGAGAAAACCGCTACACAACGTAATCATAGAGGGAGTCGGAGCTGATAGACTACTTCACTCAGAGAATCAGGTAGCTATTGTAACTGGCTGTGAATGTCAGTCTGTCCATTGAAACCACACTTGTCAAAAGGGGCGAAGAGGACAAAATTTAACAGTTTTCACATTTAGATTTCAGCATTTCAGTGTGAATGGCTAGCGAAAGCAAAGGATCTGAAAATACAGATTTGAACAAAACCCTTTCACATATAAATGTATCCACACTGGTGTGCACATGCCACTGATTATGACTCCCTCTACAATGTTGAAAAAAGGCAGATTGCTCTTTAAACTCCAGAGAGGATTAAGTGATTCACTAGCCTGTCAGCTAATCAGATGCACAGTAATAAGCAAAATCATTTGCAAATTTGTGAGACAGCCCCTTTTCCTGCTTGGTGAAGCTGGCCTGTACACTTTGGTGAGTCATTTTCATCATTCGTTATTTCACTTCACCCAGATCTATCTCAGTCTTTTAAATGGACGTTCCTCTCTGATAGACAGAGCCATATAGAATTTGAAAGAGGTCTATCAAATAATATAATCTTCCACCGCTTTGAAAAATTAGGTGTTTGTTGCAGAATGTTCCTCTGAGTTTATCCAATAGAAAGAGTTTCCCCCTAATAACTTGAGCTATATTTCATTGCAAAGAGTTTATGCTTAACGCAGCATTTCCACCATGTCAGATGGAACGTGATGATTTTCATGTTTATAACTTGCAAGTGTGCATATCAAGATGATGATTGTCTCCTGCTGTTTGACAGGCAGAGTAATGTGCCTGATCAGCATTACATTTGGGTTCAGTTACCCTGAGTAATTTACTATCGCTGATGTGAGAGATCCGTGTAAATATGCTTTCCACACCCTGCTGTATTATTTACTGGCATTCTAGACTTGTAGAAAACACAAAATTAACCTTTGTGATTACCAGTTGGATGTTACCTCAAATAATAAAGCTGCACTAATCAATATTCTATATTACAAATGGATCTAATTACTATATATAATGTTAGGGAGGTCTCTTGTAGTGACAAACCGACAAATAACTATCTGCAGTTCCCCTGAACTCTACCAAGAGAGGAATAGAATAGAATATATGTTTGCTGTTGACCAGGGTGGAAAATTGTCTTATGATAACCAAAACAAAAAGACACACTACACATGATTCTTACAAGAAAAAGATAGCAAAGCAGTCAGTATAACCAACATAGCAACAACACCTTAAAAACAGGTCATGTCACATCTGTGGTTTTAATCTCAGTAGTAACTTTGCAGAACTTCTTTTGCATCTTTTAGCACATTATTTTGGTGCTAAGACTTTACTGTTTTGGTTCAGTCTCACAGATCTCATCAACCTTGTTTCCAGTTGTTCTGATAAACTCGCTGTAAACTATCTGCAAAGAACCAAATTGCCAACACACAAAGTTAGTGATTAGCTTGTGAACATAGCAGAGCATCTAGCAGCTGAAGACACAAATATTTCTCAGGCGTCACTGAACAAAGTTATAAATGTAAATGTATAAATATTTGGGTGAATATCAGACTCACTGTTTGTCAGGTCAGCATAAACATAACTCCAAGTGAATGCTAATATTGCTACGTGTCTGCTAGATGTGTCCTAGCAGCTTGTTGTGGAGGTCACTTATTAATTCTGTGACTTCCACATGACACAAAAGCAACATAAGACCGACATTTTCAAACTGCGTGCTTAATTAAATTAATTGTGAAGATGGTATCTAATTTGGACAGAGTGTGGATCTCAGTGGATTTTCCTGAACAAAACAGACATTTTTGAGTTAATTTTAAAACCCAGAGGCCAAGTCTCATGCTGTAATATTACTGTGTTATAAAGTTAGCTAGATAATGAGTGAAACACCAAACAGTTCTTTTGATGTAAAGTAATTTTGTCCTTAATCCCAAATCCCTCTCTCTCAGAGGGCTTTGTGTAAAACATATGACATTCTCTATCATTAGATCCTCAATATGTTCCAGGCTTACTGGGGTTCCAGGTAGGGTTGGGCTATATGACAATAGAGATTTGATTTCCCATGTAATTGTAGTTTTGGTTGTGCAAATCGATGAGAAATTGCAATATTGGATTTGTAAGATTGTTGCATTAATGTAATGAAGATTATGTGATTTATTCAACAAGTGGTGTCTAGCAAACCTCATAATTCAACTTTTTGAGAGAGGCCTAATTCTATTCAAACATCTCCTCCTCTAGCACTGAGCCACACAACCTTCCAAATAATATATTTATATATACTTCTTGTATCTTGTCACCAGTAGCTCATTGATTTGTCTGTGCAGTTTTGGTCTTTTGGACTTTTTTTTTCTCTCATAATCCGTTTAGGACAGGCTTGGCCCTGCCATGGAAAATCAGCCTCTGGTTATCTTGTGATCAGGCCTTTCTGAATCCACCCTATTGTTTTCTAGTTTCACAACTCTTCAGAAGTGATGCATGCAGTATCTGCTATTCCTCCAGGTGTGTCCAGGATTCTTTCGTTGTATATTGCATTACAGAAACAATGCGGAGCTGAATTTATGTAAGCTTGGCAAAAATAAGTCTTCTTTCCCAAAAAATCTCCAAAAATATCACACTATGGTAAGTTACAGCAAGTGAAGGTAATATTATACTATACAAAAAAAATCTCCTCTCCATATCATTGCATATAAACTTTATTTCAAACCTAGATTATTATTTTATCCTGTTACAGTCTTTTGCTTTCTTTACTTCTGTCTCCACTGCCTTCCTTTTCTCACTTCATATGCGACCAAAACACGACACACAGGTGAATAATGAGCGTGCAGCGGCTAAAACAGAACATGTGATATTTTAGCAGAGAACACTTAACTCCATAGAGAGCTCTCTATTGACAGGTGAAGTGGGACCAACCACAACAAAATTAGAAAGTCATGAAAATTGAGTTATCTCCCGATGGCCTATAAATAACTGCAGCATAGTTGTGAGCATGAGCATGACAATTACACTATGCTTTGTACTGTCTGTTCTCTCTTCACATCTATCTCTCAGTCACCTTACTCTGTATTTCCACCCCCCCAATTCCTCTCTCCATCTCTTTGTCTGTCTCTCACTCTCCCCCAATTTCTCTCTCTGCTGGATGAGTGTGTTTTGTTAGGGAGGGCTGATTCTTCATACTTGGCTGAGGCTTTATGGACAATAAAGATCTGATTTCAAAGTCCGGCAGGGTGTTGGGCCTGGGGTCTTGGCTCACAGCTTTAGTTGCCTGCTGGGAGGAGACACTGCACAGCCCCTAACCAGATGGCCATCATCAGCCTACATACAGAAGATACATGTTGTACAATATGTGTATGGTTCATACTCTTATATGTGTCCAGCACTGTATTTCACCACTGTGGTGTCAGCCAGAGTCACTGAGAGACACTAAATGACTATAAGCTTCAATGTTTTAATACTTTCACATTGTACAGTACTGTATATTGCATTTCACTCACAAGATATTTTGCCTGAAAATAAAAGATAAACAATGTGTCTAGATGGATTTTGCCTGAAAAAATTGATATTCAGCAGCTGACTCTCAAAAGTTGAAGTTTCATCGAACACACCAAATGAGAAACTTTTCAAAATACTCAGTGCTGGCAACTGTATTGCGCAACATGCATTCACAACAACTCTGAGAGCCAGAAACTCAGTGTCATGCTCAAAGACACTTCAGCAGACCCAACGCCCGCCAACACAGGAGCTGGAACCAGGGTTCACTGGTTTAAGCGTAGTCTCTCTAACCATCCTGCTTCCCTTCCCCTGATGCCAAGTTGACCTCAACAGCTTTGTGATTTATTGGAGTCCCGCAAGTTGTTTATTTCCTGACTGTCTCATCTTAGAATGCCTTGATAGATACAGGACTAGGAGCTGTCACATCTCATTACATTGAACTTATAATAGATCTTTTCTTCTACAAATTATTTTATAGTAGAAAGAAGAGAAGAATGACAATGGTGAAATATACAGTATGATATTTGTATTAGAGAAAGAGAAGACTGTCAAGGGTGGAGCAGAGATTTAGTACTTGTGATATAACTTGATCTCACAGCATAACCCGTGCCCCACGTGTCTCCCTTTTTAAATATACTCCTAATGTTTTCTCTCAGCATTCCTAAACTCCATCACTTTGTATACGGGCATGTTCTGTCAAACACATTTATTTAATTTCACACTGGTCCAAACTGATATAATTTCACACAATCACACCGGGACAGTCAACTGATGAGTATAAGTGTTTTGAAGCAAGAATTTCATAAAATTGTTTCAAGAATGCTCTCAATATTAGATTTAGGACCAAAGGGCTGTGGAAACCATATTTAGCTGCATGACTCTATTGATGGCAATGCTGGTCTCTCGGTCAACCGGTCCACCACTTTGGTCCAGACTGAAACATCACAACTACTGAATGGATGGCTAGGAAATTTTATACACACATTTATGGTCCCAGTGGATGAATCCTACTGCCTTCGGTGAACCCCTGACTTTTCCTCTAGTACCATCATGAGGCAGTTTTGGTCTTTAGTGACATGACAACTATCAGATGGATTGCCATGAAGTGCATAGAAGCAGATAATAAGTCCATCAGGTACAGAGGTGTTCGCAAAATAGCTGGTTTCTTTAGCTTTTTCTTAAAGATCAAGAGGGACTCTGCAGATCGAATGGAATTTGGTAACTCATTCCACCACTGGGGAACTACAGAAGAGAAGAGTCTGGCTAGCGACTTATGGCCCTGTTGTGATGGTTGTACCAGATGCCTTTCATTGGCAGAGCATAGTGAGTGGAAGGGAGTGTAGACCTGAATGAGGGAGTTCAGGTAGGCAGGAGCCATTTTATTTGTTGTTGCATTTTAGTTAAGGTTTTGAATTTGATGCGGGCAGCAACTGGGAGCCAGTGGAGAGATATGAACAGCGGAGTGATGTGCTGTTTTAGGTTGGTTGAAGACTAGACATGCCGTCACGTTCGGGATCATCTGCAGAGGTTTGAACGTGCATGCGGGGAGACCTGCCAGTAAGGTGTTGCAGTAATCAATGCATGATATTACAGATGCCTGTACCAGGAGTTTTGCTGCATGCTCAGACAGGTAGGGTCTGATCTTTCTGATGTTGTACAGGGCTAATCGACACGACCAAGCAATTGCAGGGCCATGTGAACCTTAAAGGTTAGTTGGTCATCAATCATGACACTCAAGTTTCGGGCAGACATCGTGGGCATGAGTTGGGCTGATTCGAGCTGGATATTGATCTGTTGTTATTTAAAGGGACTGGCTGGGATGACAAGGAGCTCAGTCTTAGAGAGGTTAAGTTGAAGGTGGTGTTTCTTCATCCATGCCGAGATTTTAGCGAGGCATGACGGGATCCATGCTGAAACTGTGAGGTCTTCCTGAGGTTTCTTCCATTTATCCCCATTAAAATAGTTTTTTGGGGTGTTTTTCCTTATCTGAATCGAGGGTCTAAGGATAGTGGGTGTTGCATGTTACACAGATTTTAAAGCCCCTTGAGGCAAATTTGTGATTTGTGATATTAGGCTGTATAAATAAAACTGACATGACTTGACTTGACCTATCTGTACAGAAACAATACTTAATAAACAATCAGTTGCAATAACTTGTGGTTTCCCCCTGGGTCTGTTATTGATTGAACCGAAAGAGCATTGGTCCGGGTTATGAAGTGTTCCCTCCCTCCCTCCTCCACCTCCGAAAAGCTAACAGGCCTAACCCCTGTCCTACCACACCTATCATACACACGCTTCACACACATTCTCCCTCTCACACTGCTTTCTTCTGGGCGTGAAATGGATTCCTACTGTCTGCCAGAATGCACCACCTATCTCTGGATATGATTCTCTTTCACCCCCTTTCTCCTTTTCTTCCTCTGTGCCACACGTGTGCCCTTTTGTTTCCAGAGAAAAATGCCTGCCTGCCCTGCAGAGTACACAAAACACATTCCCGGGTGATTATGATTAAGAATGATTACAAATCCCACTGGAGATAATATTTTATATGACAACTTGAATTAGATCTAAATCAGAAACACATGACAGCCCTAACCTTTTTAAAACAAACCACAGTCATCCCTGGAATCCCCAGAAGAAAGGCATGTTCATGAAATTCCTTCACACACAAACACACACACACACACACACACACATACACACACATTGAAAATGTGAGTTAGTTTGTAGTATATTCCACTGTATTGTAGTATATTGATACCTCTCGCCGCCACATGACCTTACATGACATTACATGTCCACAAGGAACCGAGAGGGAAAGAAAGAAGGAAGGAACTGAAGATATGCGAAATTATGGTCTTGTTAGGGCAAGTAATGGAAGTAAACCCTGTTCCAGGCGACTGTCTCTCTCTGAGAGTGGTTGTAATCTGTCAACAAAAGCTACATAATTTGGTGTGATACAGATATATTCTGCTTTCTCTCTCATACAGGGTTGACCCAGTGCTGACTCAGACACCCTATCATAATTGGACACACATTATTTGGATCATAACAATCTGCAGACACTTGGAATAGACCAGTTGATCACTTATCCGGAAGAATAAATTGTAACTATGCTGAGAGGTGATGACAAAGACTTGAACTTCAAGTTTCCAATAAACCAGGTACAGATCTTTTCTCACTAACATCTAACTTATATCACTTGAAATGCCAGAGGAATTTGAATTGTTCAAGATCTCAGACAGAATCGCCTCCTGCTGAGCCATATTTGAACACAGACAGAGAGTATAGATGAGGAAAGTTTAACTAGATGGTGTCTGTGCTTGCCTCTCAATGACTGATTGATTTTATAAGAGGACTTCTTGTGACCTCTTCTTGTGACAGGATTATTTAATTGCTTTGAAGACATAACTGTAAAGATGAAGCCACATATAAAACAAAAAAAAACTGGAAACACTTTTACATTCTTAGTTCACAAGATGACTTCTGACTACAGGGAAGCACTTGAGCTTTCTTCACAGTGAATTGTACCCCCAGACTGTATATAAATATGTTTGATGCATCTCCACTTCCTACCGCTATGCAAAAAAGAAGCCAAAATATCTCCTCTCCGGCAGTTGGAGCCAGAGTCTGCACAACAGAGGATGACGGCTCACGGGACACACCCCCCCAACTATCCCACTGCCTGATGGAGGTTTGAGAGCGGCTGTCACAGCTGTCAATCATGACATCACACCCCTTTTTTATATTGTCAAATAACTATTAGAAACAAACAGAAAAATGAGTACTTGGACAAACATCAGGGTGATAAGAACTACCTAAAATGACAGAATTGGGTTCAATTTATTTGACATGTACTTTAATTTTTTAGTTTGGCTAACATCCCATTCACTAATATGGAGGGGGCAGGGCTTATGACCTGCCTGTGCTGCAGCCAGCCACCAGGGGGCAATCAAGATGTTTTGGCTTCACTTTTTGGAAACAGTCATGACATCCATATTTATAAACAGTCAATGATTGTGCCCAGCAGCAGTGGTCGAGTGTAACTAATTACATTTCCACAAGTACTGTGCTTAAGTGCAATTTTGAGATACTTTATTACTACAATACTACTTTATTGAGTGCTTCCACTTTCTACTGCTTTTCACTTTTAGTCCACAGCATTCTAGAGGGAAGTATTCAATATGTTTACCCCTCTATATTTACTTGACAGCTGTAGTTACTTTGCAAATTAAGATTTTACTACATAACCCGTTGTCTTTTTATGAACATGTGATGCAGATTAAACTACCCGACAGTAAATAAAAGTAGTTAAAGGATAGGTTCACAATTTTTCAAGTTTGTCTTCAAACAACAGTCAGGCACCCAAATGAACATTGAAACAGGTTTTGCTCACAGTAATTATTCCTCCTGTTCATACTGACCATTAGAAGATCTCCTCTAAATGTGCTTACAATATAAGAGATGGGGAACAAAATCCAACGTCCTTGTTTTGAGTAAAAATGAATGTAAAGGTTTATCTGAAGATAATATGAAACTTTAGCAGTCTGAGTTAGTCAAATAAAGTGGATATCTTCCACAGTTACAGTCGTTTTAGTAGAAAAAAATCCTTCTTTGTATCTTGGCGGACAGTGTTTTCCTGTTCAGCTGCAGTGGAAGGATCGTAACAAAAAGAGGGAATTTGAAAGATTTCACTTAATTTCACTCATTTGGATGGCTGAAGCTTCATATTAGCTTCAAATAAACTTTTAAATACATTTTTGCTTGAAAGGAGGGCTGTGGATTTTGTCCTCTGTCACTTACATTGTAAATGCAGTATAAAGGGATCTCTCAATGTCCAGTATGAACAAGAGGAATGATTACAGCAAGAAAAACATGTGTCAGTGTTCATTAGGGGCATGACCATTGTTTTAAGACACACTTAAAAAGTCTGAACCTGTCCTTTAAAATTACTTCCCTCTCAACCAGCTACAACATTAAAATGTTCTCTACATGTTACAGTAATAATAATCTAATTATACAGTAAATATAAACTGACAGGGGGCATTCTGCTACATAATGATTATTGTTACTTTTCATACTTTAAGTAAATTTTGCTGACAATACATTTGTATTGCCTGTAAAGTTTTGAATGTAGGACTTGTGCTTGTAATAAATTGTGATATTGCTACTTTTAAAAGTTAAGTATTTTGGTACTGCTTTCACAAGAACAAACACGCTCAGAAATATGTCCATTACTCTGTAGGGGTGGACAAAATAACAGGAACAGCTGGCATGCAGGCTATTACGCATTCAGCATTTTTACAGGTTATGACGTCAACCCCTCAGCAGCTAATAAGCCTTTTTTTAAACAGAAGCAGAGCTGTTGAGAACATAGAAATACCGACTGTGTGAAAACTAATAACTCCTATATTAATTAGATCGATGTTATTGATCTTTTTTATAATTTGAACTGAAACTTTACATTGTAATTGAGGAACCACTGTCACAACCCCAGAAAACCATTAAAGATCTTCTGTCAAGTTGAGCATTGATGTGATTAACTACCAGACTTTCCTATTTTCCCATAAAAGTTAACCATTTGGACTGTGTTATTCTTAATCCAATAGCTGCAATAATTTAGGCAGGAGAGGGACAGAGTAGACATGTTCTCCAAATGCGTCACATCCATTCGTGAGTAATGATAACATCACAGCTGAACCTTTGATTATTAGATTAGATTTGGCCAAAGCACGGTGTGATGCTATTCCCATACACTGTGTGTTTGTGTGTACATAGACAGATGTGTGTACTGGCATGTGTTTCCATTGTGTTAATAACATTTTGTAAGTTTCCCACACTTTTGCCAGTTTCACTCACTAGAAAAAGAAAGGTTCTCTTTGTCCTTATGCTGTTTTTTAAATGTTCAGTTTTTAATCTAAATTCAAAGCCGAAACATACCTAAGGTAGATTTATTTTTATGATTTTGACTATGATGATGATATGTATTAATTTAGCTAGAAAAGTATTTTTAAATTGTTCCCATTGGATTTTTCACAAGATATGAAAACTGGCATAATTTTTACTCACTCTTACAACGCCCTCACACACAGCCAGACTGACTATTCAGTGTGATTCATCAGCATTACCGGCAGAACAGTAACTTTATTATAACAGATCTTATCAAGTCCCTGCTCACCATTTGAAAGCTCCAGGTCTTTTTACTCTTTCTTCTTTGTCCAACTCGTGTCCAGAGGGCTTGTGGTGTTGCCGCTTGTTTACAAAGAGATAGAGGGGAACCAGCCAGATGGGTAACACACACACAGACAAAAACACACACACACACACACTCTCACACACACAGATTGTCTCGGAGATAGAGGGTGCAGATGACTTTTGGATCAGCATTCATCCAAGTCTCTCACCAGCCACACACACACACACGCACAGTCGTGTTTCCATCCCTTCAGAGGACATTACATTGACTTTACATTCATTTCCTGGAGACTTACCCTAACCATAACCACTACTTTCCTAACCCTAACCGTACCGTAACCAAGCCTTCACCCTAAAATTTAATGATTTACTTCATGGGGACTTGCTTTTTATCCCCAAAAGGGAGGCGAGTCCCCACAATGTGACTGTAAACGGGTTTATGTCCCCACAACATGAGTAATACCTGGCACACACACACACTCACATACAAGGCACTCAACATAGACAAATAGCTTTTAAAATAAAGAAGCATGTTGCAGTATTGACTCTCTCTTCAACTCCAATATCAGAATATATGCTTATCACAAAAATCATAGAGGTGAATTCCCTTCCTCTTTATGTTTGAAGAATCTCAGTGTGACGTTTGAGTGCTTCATTGTCTGATAAGCGATGCAGTTTCAAAGATCATTTCTTAGCTTGATTCCAAAGATTTAACCTCAATAACTGACGAATTTTCAACTGAAACAGTTGTTTTGCAGGTTCTGCTAAAAATCACTGCATTTGTATTGCTTTAACTAGGTGCATTTATACATATTAAGCATCACTTACAGCAATTAAAAGCTGATTTTCTTTTCTCGTTTTAATTGACTAGTAAGAGAAACTTTCTTTCTTTCTTTTTGGTTTTTTATTTTTTTGTTTTTGTTTTTGTGATTCCATTACTAAGCTCTTACTGGACAGAAGATCTGTGTGACTAGGTGTGAGAGATCGTTTTAATGCTGATTTATGCTGTTTCCCAGCTGTTATTGTAACATACCCACACATG
The DNA here is from genome assembly GCF_963924715.1 of Thunnus thynnus. Classification (NCBI taxonomy): domain Eukaryota; kingdom Metazoa; phylum Chordata; class Actinopteri; order Scombriformes; family Scombridae; genus Thunnus; species Thunnus thynnus. Next base: position 11,343,374 of record NC_089527.1, read on the forward strand.
GCCTATTCCCTCCTTTTCCATGTGGATGAAATTAAGCTCAGCTGTGACTTGAGACGATGTGAACCATGAGGCAAGTCCGTTTGTTTGTATGCAGCACCATCTTGTGGTATTTGTTAAAAGTACATGACAGACACTGAGGACTGAAGGGGGGGGGGGGGGGGGTGGATTTGAAGTTAGTTATAAATGATTCAAACCTAAAGGAACATACAATAAATTAAAGTGACTACATATTATTAATAAATGAATAAGACCCCTAGTGTCAATGGAAATCTTGTGAATGTTTTCTCATCATCACTCATAACTAAAATAGAACTATAATTGAAATTATAAAAATAAAATTATCCAACAATACTGAATTACACCCAAGCTGCTCATTTAGATTAGATAGTTTATGGTCTGACAACTTTCACTATTTATTTTGCACCACATTAATAGGCTGCACAGTGGTATATGTATTAGGGATGTGCAGAGGGCCTAGTATTTGTATTTGTATCTGTATTTGTTGAGGCAGAAAAAGTATTTGTATTTGTATTTGTATTAAAATAAAAGTGGAAAGAGGCTAAAAAATCCTGTTTCTGTTTCTGTTTTTGTTTTTATTACACTTTTAATTTTAGAAAATTAAAGTGTTACAATAGGTGTTCACGAATAACCTACCTTACGAAGGAGGTCCCCACACCGGGTCTTGAACAGGAGTCTCCTTGATCATAGCAGACTGCGCTGACTGCTGAGCTAAAGCTTTACTCATGGCCTCATTGCAGACAGACCTCTACAGAGACAGCACACCGTGTAACGTGTAGGGAAGAACTTCTCATTGCACTTTTCATTTATTGCCTATTTTTTACAACCTAACTTTGTGGAAAGGAGAAGGGGAACAATAGCTTATGGAGAGTCCCTTGGGAGCACTTTGCATGTGTCAGTAGCTCAGGTTTTTCTCTGGGGAACACCCCCAACTCCAGGAGCAATGTCCAAATTAGGAAATGTGCGTCATGTAGTAAGTAGATGTGAACCCCCTCGTTGAGACCTGCTGATAGACATAACAGTGGAGCAGAGGACAGAGACTTAGATAGATAGTAATGTAACCAACCTGCAACAACCAACCTGGTATTTGACATGTTTTTTTTTTTCTTCACGAAAACAAATAATTTTTAAAATATCTGTGCTTTGCCGCATAACGAATTTGTATTCGGGCACACCCCAGAAGTTGCTATCAGTCATATGTACAAATATACATATGTACAGAAAAGTAAAAATCTATAAAAAAAAATGTGGTGAAGGGGCTAGAAGAAATGCAATGAATGTGATAACCTAACATAAATTGGTATCTGTATATTTTGTATTAGCTTAAGCGTGTATTTAAGGACTATGTGAGGAGTAGCTTCATTTGAGGATAAAGAAAGACACAAGCCACATGTTTATTCAGGGCCATACAGCCACCATGGAGGACACTGTGGTCATGTTTGCTATATTTCTTATTTAACTGAGAGTAGAGTGAAGCTTTAATGTTCCCTCGAGGTCAATTTGGCTTACAGACAGAGGTCCATAATAATAAATACAAAAAGAATTCAACGAGTAACAACAGTAATCAATCCAAAAAAAAAAAAACACAACTACAAGTTAACGCCAACATCACAGCTGTCATTTGTCACCTAAACCATCAGAGAAAGCAACAAAAGAAAAGAAGCCAGAACCAGGGGACACTGTGTCACACACAGCTAGTAACAGGCCTAATCACATCGTATTAAAAAGCAGATAGCTGTTGGAGTAAAAGACTTTGTTTTATCTGTTTGTGTCCCCTCTTGGGATGTAAAACCTCCGCCCTGATGGAAGCAAATTGAACTCACTGATCATAAATGTTAGAAATGACTCAGTGAAAGAAGTATAAATCACTTTTAACAGAGACTAAAACCTTTGAGAATCCTTAAGAAAAACAATCTTTGGTTTGCCTTCTTGTAAGTAAAATCAGCGTTGGCATCAAATGTAAGTTTCTTATCCAAGATAGTTGCTGAATATTTGTAGTGCTGGATTACAGTCACAGGCTCCCTTTTAAAGATGGCGCAAGAGAAGCAGGTCTCCTGCGAATGTCAATGAATATCTGTAAGACATGTAGGAAAGACTGATCACAACTGTGGGATTTTATTCTGGGGAGACTAAAACTCTTCAACTAAAAAAAAAACAACATTAACACATTGTGGCGATTTTAACATAGTATTCAGCATTTCCTCAACAATTTTATTTCTGGCAACGTGGAGAAGGTTTTAAAACAGTATTTATTGATCTTCATATATAAATATAATTAAAAAGTTTACCCAATAAATAAAATATGATAAATCAAAATGACTAAAAACTTTTTAGACTTCATTATTCTTATTTATTTGTATAAAAATAGCTAATTAGAGCAACCTTTGAAGAAATACATGGCATTAATTCACTTTTAAGAGAAGAAGGTCATTAAAGTCAGTGAAGATAAAGTGTTGCTAAATTAATATGACCTATGGCCACAATATATGACCACATTTGATGCGGTCTGTCAATGGATCCGGAGTGGCACGGCTCGTCTAATCAAAGTGCACGTGAGTAGGCTACATAATGTGCAGTATACAGGTTGGCCACAGGGTGGCAGCACATGTAAACACATGTCAACTTACACAAGCTGTTACCAAACGCTGCTGAAGACTGTTCGGTAATGAGTCGCAGCCCTCCTCTATGATCCCGCTGCCTCACTGGAGGTAAGTCGTCTGTAATCCTAAACACAGGGAGAAGTTACTCAGAGCAGGAGTTTAAGTTAAGTTTTAGTCATGTTGTCAAAGTGTTAAACGATGTAAGTACAATTCCGCTTCATTCATTTTAAAGTTGACAGTGTCCTCGTCTTTGCGTCTTCTACAATGTGTTTATGTTTAATTTTACTCTTTCTTTAAATCCTTTGACTATTACACATGTGAAGCACTGAGTGTAAAAGTAAGAAAATGCCCTGACAGTGGATTTTCTTGTCTTAGTGTGTTTTTCTGTCAGGAAGGGGCTGTTACATCACAGACGCAACAATGAAGTCCATCGCTTGTATTTCTACCTCTGTGAGAACGGCGTGTCAGCACACCTCAGCTTGTTTCTCTCTAAATCGTGCTTTAATTCGTTCCAGTCCGGTGGGTATATGCACTAATGCAGTTTTTGCCAGTAAAACTGTAGTTGCGCAACAACCGTGCGTAACCGGTGTACGTGCTTTTCATGGTACACACGTAAATACAGCAGCGGTCCAGCACGTGAGTGCAGCCCCTCTCCCCATCCCGGTCTATGTACCGGGGAAAAGTGAGAACGAACTGAACCAGCTTGGAAGACGCATGACACCTAAAACGGCTACAAGATCGGCCCCACACCTGTCCCCATACAGCCCATACACCAAACCACAAAGTAACACAGCTGTCAACATCCACTCATTGTTTGAAGGGGAAGTCATCCAGGAGCTGTGCACCAGGCTGACACACTTCCCAATCAATGACAGGGCAGAGGGACTGGCCACTTTACTGGGAGCATGTGTTGAGTTTGGTGTGGATGGCCGCAACCCTCTAGTCTCTAGACTGATAAATGAGTGCCTGGAGCTCCTCTCCAACAGAGACATCAGGGTGGCACAGCTCTGCCACCTGGGTGAGGTGGCGTACGCCCTGGAAGGCCGCCAGTCAGCGATGGTGACAGAGGTCCTGGACTCCATAGGTGCAGTTTTAGAAGAGGACATTGTCTCTCCCAGCGAGGCTGTCAGGGTCTACTCCCTCCTGGCTCTGTGTTACCAGCCTGCCAGCCAGCGGCAGACACTCCTGCTGTCCACTTTGCACAGACACACACAAAGGCTGGTCCACAGGCTAAAAGCCAGACAAGTCAGTGACATTCTGCAGTCCCTGCTGAAGTTACAGCACCGACAGGTACGAAGAGCAGTCCTTTCTCAGGTTCTCTTTAATTTCTGATGATTCTGATGATTTCTCACTTATTAAACACCTTACATCTAATTGTCCTTTTGATAATTCAGTTTCTTTACGAAGACATGTTCAGTTAAAAATAAATGTAATGGTTGTGATATATCCCTTTTTATGTAAAGGATATTAATACATCATACTAATATCCTCTTTGACAGGCCATTTCCTTGGTGCTGAGGCTGAGTCACAGAGCATCACGAGTCTTTAAAGCTTTCAGTAACAATGAAGTGATTAAGGTGCTCTCTGCATTGATGATCCTGGGACAGCATGATGAAGAGCTCCTGGCTGCTATGGAGAAACACGTGCCAGGTGTGGTTTATTTAGCAAAACTTTCTGTATTATTATTTTTTTTTAAAAATAAGGAAATGTAAAGATAAGGAAATGTTGAGATAATCATGGATTATTTTGCTGTGTTTGTCAGGGAGGCTGGGAAAGTGTGATCCGGAGTTGATCAGCACCGTCATGGAGTACTGTCTGCAAACGAGGTGCCGCTCTGAGCCCATCTTTGAAGCTGTGGCTGAGAACTTTGTACTCCATGCTGAGAGACACACCACCCTCCAGATAGCCAAACAGATTGTTGCCATGGGGAGACTCAACTACCTGCCACAGGTGAGGGCTGTTTATACTGTTGTAATACTGCACACAAATCAAAAGGCAATGAAATGCAAGCACACATCCTTTCTGGACAAAAAATAGGTTCCTCAGCATGCTATAAAAATAATCTGTAGTAATTAATCTCTCCTTTACTCCTCAGTGCTCCAATCAGATGTTTAAGAAGCTGGAGAGCATTTTATCATCAAGGTTTTCCCAATTCCAGCCTCGCTCGCTGATAGAGGTGCTGCACGCCTGCATCCACCTAGAACGCTTCCCGCTCAACTACATGTCCAAAGTTTTCAGCCCGTACTTCCTGCAGAGGCTGCAAGGTATGTATAAGCTTTGTATTGCTTACTGTGAGAGAAGAAGAGAGAGGGGAAAGAAACTTTGTCACATCATGTTTTCATCTAGTGTTCCCATATTTTCTGTCTGAGGAGGATTCAGAAATACACCCACAACTAAGTGTCAGGGTCAGTCGTGCCCTTTACTGCTTGTTGCTTCAACAAACAGGCTTCAAAATACTCTTGGGCTCTGTTATATCACTCTTTCACCTGCTGCTGTCTGTATATACAAGGCTGGATTTTGTAATAGTTTTAGTGTCTTTGGTACCATACTGTTTATTTATTAGAGTGTGGTTATTCTGTTTTTTGTCAAAGAAAACTGCTGTCATACCGAAGCTACTTGTTTACAGCACATGGATGTACAACATTTCACTGTATGTAATATGTATGTAACAGGCTATGTAATGTTTATGATGTAAGCTGTCCTTGTCTGTCCTACAGCACAGGGGGAGCCATTGGACAAGAACGCATTGGGACAACTGACACAGCTCCATCTCTCCACATCATTAGAGTGCAGTCACTACTGGGTGAGCATCACACAACCTAAGTTTTGTAGTTTTTTTAAAGCTTAAACAGTATTAATTGAGCTACGTATACTCACTTTATGTCAAATTACTTGTAGTAGTTGTCTGAATAAGTGAAGCACAAGCAATGTCTTTCCACTTTGCTTTTAGAAAAAGGATTGAGTCAGAGAATTGATAACAGGAATGAATTCTTCTTTCGCCTTTCTGGTCAGGGTCCCAGGCTGCCCTTCTTCCTCCATGTGAAGAGGTTTTCGTCTGTGGACCAGGCCTTTGAGACACCCATGGAGAGTCTCTTGTACAAACAGGTCAAACGGCCGCTGACACAGCTGTTGGGGGGAAAGTTTTACTCCACCAGTATATTTACTCATAGTGGATACACTGTAGGTAAGCTACAAGCAAACAGATATACACAAGTATATGATATATGCTATATTAGAAATACTTAATGGTATATCCCTTCAAAATTCAAAAAGAATCAACCATGTGGCTCACATGAGCTCCATGTGTCTGGACACCTTACTGTTCATGCTGTACTCACGGACAACTTGTTGTTTCCCTTTTCTGCCCAGATGTGGAGATATGCCTGGATGAGGAAGGATTTGTTCTGCCCCTGTCTCAGTGGGATCACACGTATAGAAGGTAGAAACCCAAATGCTGCAGTGTTAGATTTACAAAAAATACAACACACACTGATTAACACACCATTTACATTTTGAACCAGTTGGAAGTTAACAGACTCTTCTGAACTGATTATTTAATCGTCTTCCTCACCCCAACAAAATGACACAATGTTATGTCTTGTTCATGTGTAGGATGGCACTGTGTTTAGATGGTCAAAACCGTTTCTGCAGCAACACGCAACACCTGCTGGGAAAGGAAGCCACTAAGAGGAGACACCTCCGTAGGATGGGCTATGAGGTGGTGCAGGTATGTTTGGCAAATATTGTTGCATTAAAATTAAAATCATGATCATAAAACTAGATTGTTGCATCTAGGCATCACAGCTTTGTTCACTGCTGATTTGCAACTTCCTCTTTAAGTCTACTAGTTAGACATTGATATGTTTTGCCTTACTTACAGTTGTATTTGTTGACGCTATGTTGTAATTTTTGAGAATACACTTAGTATTTTTCATTTTTGTTCACACACATGCTTAGATGTGATTTATAATGGACTCAGCCTCTGGCCTCTTGTTGCAGTATTTTTTTTGTATTGGCATCTCTATTTATTTGTTATCTTCAAGGCATGATATTCAAGGAAAAAATGGTCAGCATTAAGATGTCCAAGCGCCTTTTTTATTTGTCTTGAACTCTCAGCCAGAGAAAATGAAACAAGAATGAAAGACATACTTTTTTCCTCTCCAGCTCCCAACTAGATCTCTACTATTTTTTTCTCTTACAGATCCCTTACTTTGAATTTGAGAAGTTAAGAACGCACAGGGAACAGGTCCAATATCTTCACAGCAAGATCTTCCCCACCATCTTCAAGTTCAATCACAGTTGACTCACAGGTTGAGTACAACTTCAACTAAAGATTCTCCAGAGACTTTTAATGGTCGATTCTTACATTATTGTATAAAATCAACCAACTTTCCAATGAGTTGAATGAACATTTAGCTGAGTGTTGCACACTTGTTATATACAGTGCAATATGAAGACGATATAATGCCTGACAGAAAATACTGCAGACATATCATAATAGGAGGATACTAATCTTACTGTCTGGGAATAATTCAGAATAAAATATTTCACAGATCTGTAAGTTACAAACCGAAGTTACTGTATAACATAAATATATGAGTGATGGTCTGACAGTTTGATCCCCTGGTTCTCTGTCATTTTAAGAATTGACCTGTCTTGTTTTGAGCGTTAAGGTAAAAAAAAAATGCCAATGGATTGTTTTTCAAAGATATTTTTAACATTGCTGCTGATATCAAAGCTGTCTGTTAAGGGAATTGAGAAATTAGATAAATGTGGATAGATATAATAATTTTCCCATTAAAAGATGAAAAATCATATCCCTTAAATAATGGAGCTATTTAACAGCTGAACTACCAGTTCCTTGGCCACATGCGTGACTATACATCTCATATATGCACCTTGTGACCTGATTTTTTTACTTTGTCAATGGCTATAGTCAAACTGACTAAAAAATAAAAATAACAATACTGACCATTTCTATTCTGTTAACTTATTACACAGGTAAAAGGACATGATAAGTGAATAGAAAATAATAATTTAAAAAGGTTATGTAAATATTTAATTGCACAGGGTTGTGACTATGCCTTGTTAATTGTACATGATTTTCTTTGGGGTTGGAAAAAGAATGTGAACTTGAAATTGGTCTGGAAATGTTGATGTTCAAATTATAGCTATACATGAGATGTACAATGTGTGATTTGCACTGTGCTTTTATTAAATGCTTGAAGATATACCATAAATTGCCTCAAATTATCTGGTGGACTGATTTTTCAAAATAGGAAACACTGAGAACAGTTGTTAGAAACTGTGCAGGGGCCATGCTTGTAAATGAATATCAGTGATCTGTATAAAAATATTCTGAGTACATTGTACATAGACAATGAATAACGTCTGTAAAGATACACTCTACTGTTGCCCATTAGCATATAGACAAATACAGCAACAGAGATAAATTTTTAATTAAGGCTTAAGATTGAAAAATGAGACATCAGTAAACCTGATATGCAAAAGCTAAAACGTGAATGTTTTGCAAATGCTTGTTTGCAGTGTATATAGTCGGTTAATGAAGTCACACAAAATCAACATTTGAACATACGCTGCTCCTCAAGCATACAAAATAATTTGTCTTCAGTTTTATGTGCAGTGTAATACTGCAGTAGTTGTGTTATTATTATGTAATACAGTTTTGCAAGACAACACAAATGCAATAAGAAACATTTAGTATGTAGAAATGACTAGTAAGATGGAATCTCTTTAATTACTGTCCAAAATATGTGGTAATGACTTACAACAGAACCGCACAAATGAAATGTTTCTGTTAGGAGCCTGGTTACCAGGTAATCGCTTAGAATCAAAGATAAAGTCCAGTGAGTGCAGAGATATTGGGCTAGGTAGGAGAGACACATGAATAAAGCAAACATTTGATGGCACTGAGTGGGATGGTATGTGGCAAGTCAAACTGAACATACTGATGGGCTATAAGTTGGTTTTCAGTGAAAACAGAGGAGGGAGATGGACCTCTGGGACGCTGGTAGATGGTTCCTGCTGGTTTCTTTTTGATTTTCACATTTTCTCCTCCTCCATGGCTCTGGACACCCTCCTGATTCTGATGGAACACACAATATGTTAACCATATCATGTAATATTTTATATCTGCTTAAAGTACAGATTTCATTTAGGTTTCATGCAACAAATACACCATGGAGTTAACAATGCCAAAGCTAAATGTGCGTGCACAGCGTATGTCTGTATTTACCTGGCAGAAACAGGTGGCAAGATAATAGTGCGGGGGTGCACAGTAAGGACAAGCTCTCCTCTGACAGCTTCCATCATCAGATTCTGGAGGGTGTTCAGCAAAACATCTTCAATCATGTCAGCAGGCACATGTTCAGTGCTCAGTGTGGTCTTTGTTTGGAGTCTGTTCCCTGAACATCCTGCAGTCCCATCATTGTCCACTGGGCTGTGCTGTTCTTTCAGTTCAGCCTTTGTTCCGTTCAACAGATCTTGAGGTTGGGGTGTAGGGGGCAGGGGTGGCTGGTAGGTGACGGGCCTGGACGCCAAAGTAATCAGAGTCTGAGCGAAGGCTTCATCATCTAGTATGCCCCTGGAGCATGGGAGGAGTAGAAAGGGAGCAAGATTAAATATACACACACACACACAAATACACCTTATTTCTTGTCACAACTGCTCTAAACCCAAATGTAAATCCAACCATCACCATAAAAGCTGAATATGAGTCTTTACTTTATCTGTTACCTGAGCAGAGAGTCAAGTATGTATATGAGAATGTCTCTCTCAGGGCGGTGGACGTGTGTCTGTGGAGGCAGCCCAGCAGGGAGGGGTGTGCTGGACAAAGTGGTTTCAGGCCTCTGGGACTTGACTGACTGGAGGCACCTTAGCAAGGCAGCACAGATGAAAACATTATTGCTACAAAACTGCAAATCCAATGGAGATCAGGGTTTTCTGAAACCTGATCTCCTTCTGTTTAGCAGCAGTCACAATTTATTTCCTAAATTTTAAATACATTTCATGTGCAAACAGATTTATAAAGGACACTCAAAAGTCTGGATTTTGCTTGGTGATGCTTAGTGTGTACTGTCAAATAATGCTTTACCTATAATGCTTATTGAACTGGTCAGGGAAGTGTGTGAGGAACTCCAGGGTGCCATGGGAGCGTGCCGTAACCTCCAGATGCAGCAGAGCAGGTTGAGGAGGTTCAGGACTCTTCCACACTTTCGCTGGTTCTCGATGCGCCCGCCGTTCAGCTCTTGTTAGCTTGGTACATATAGTGCCCAAGGTTTCACAACTACTACTGGCACAGATAGGAGGAAGAGTCTGGATGTGAGAGAAAGTGAGACATAAAAGTCAAAATAGAGCAGTGCATCATAGACTCTCAAAGATTTCGATTTTTTCCTGCTTATTTATAAATTAATGTGAATAATGTGCTATAATAATCATACAGAGGGTACCTTGCAATCTTTTAAATGGTTTTATTTTCCTTTGGTAGCGTTACACTGCTGCTGTTTGTATATAGTCATAAAAATACATAATCTATAGCAGTGAAAAACTGCATCACAGGTACTGTACACCAGGGATGAGAATGAAAATGAGATGTCTCGTGTTAAAATTCTAAGAGTCACCTTATATTTCCTGAATTGTGGCCCTTTTCTTACGGGAACTGCTACAGATTCCTGTAATGAGACAAAGGGTAAAAGCTGTGAAGATGACTGTCACATTATCATCAAATATATGGCACTTTGTTTGAGTTAGGATCTCATCTATCAAACCCCTTGGCTCTCTGTAAGGTCTTTGTCCAAAATAGTGAATTCATCGTGCTGTCTCTTTTTCTCTTGCTCCCAAAGCTGCAAAGCATCATGATACCGAGCCAGTGCTGCTTCTTGAGTAACCTGGGGATTGAGTTGAGAGGAGAGGAGAGAACAGAGCAGAACAGAGGACAGGAGAAGAGAGGAGAGGAGAGGAGAGGAGACGAGAGGCAATAGTTTGCCAAACCAGGACTAAAATATCAGTCAATATTGGACATAAATTCACCAGGCCCTTGCCATTTTATTTCTGCACTAGCACTGTTGTGGTACCTGACAGATGAGATCTAGCCGATAAATGGTGGGGTAGTCAGTAGAGGTGAAGGTTAGGACACAAAGGATACTCTCCCCTGGACAAAGACTGCATTGCTCTGGATGGATCTGCACCACCTGACACAACACAAAACACAAACCTGGTTAGTACCTGAAATTCTGAATAGACGTGGCTCACACAACAGGGAGAGTCAGCTTGTTTCTTTCTCAAAATGGCGTTATTAACACACATAAAATATTATGCAGAGGCTGCAAATGCACTTTTCTGTACCTGTTGGTTGCACTGCGTGGCCAGGTCCCATGTACAGTGGACGGTGTCTCTGCGGGACATGTTTGTGAGGAAAAAGATTCTTGAAGATCGTGAGCACACAGGGATGTCGCCTAGAGAGACACTGTCCTCGGACAGGAATACCACCTACCAACACAGACACACACATGTTGGGATGAACGCGTATATACAGCTACAAATGGTCACAAACACAAAGGCAAGAAGACTTATGAGGACTAGACTGTTGGTATTTTAGCAGAATCTGAATTACGTTAGATTCAAATGAAAATATGTTGAAGAGTGTCAGTCTCTGTTTTGTTTCATAGCTGCTCTCACCTGTCCTGGGAAAGGCACTCTCTGCACACAGGGTACAGTTGGCTCAGCATCACTGCATTTAAATGGGTTTGAGGAGCCCAGTGCTGGAGATCCAAACCCACATCCCTCAAACTTCACCAGTGTGGAGTCTCCATCTTGGATGTAGATAGGAATATCCATCTGGTAATACACAACAACAGACAAGTCTCAAAATCACAAACTAAGTTTCAGTAACTGAGTTTCTTTGACAGCTTGATTCCTAAATTGCTATGTGACTGACTACTACAATGCTACAAAAGAGAAAAATACAAAAAAAAACTGCAGTAAAATGGACATTAACATGTGACCACAGTTACAACTGGCCAAACTGCTTCTATAAAGGGCTTTATAATGGGATGAGAGGGGTATTGTTAAGAAGAAAGCAGAAGGTAGGCAGAGTATGGCTCGATTCATACATAGTATATCTTGGCCTCCAGTGGTGAGAAGATAAACTCCAGCATGGCTGTCCTCCCTGGTAGGACGATTCCCACTGGATTGAGGCAGCACAGCACTGGATGATTAAAGTTGTCCACCTGTAGCTGTGACAAAACAGCTGTATCCACTTCATAATGGACTGGCACTGCACCGCCATTGTATACTTCATACACCTACAGGACAACCAAAGATGAACATATTTTAAGTGAGTCAAGTTTTGTCTACCTTTTTGTCTAATTTTAACAGGTGTGTAGTTATAGGTATAACAGACCAAACAAATGTATTATGGAAAGTCTGGGAATAGTACAAAAATGTAATACACAAAATCAATTTTGTTTTTGGAAAAAATAGCTCAGGTAGCTCAGGCTGCTACTGTATTTACCAATTTATCTTTGTGTGAGAACAGTAAAAAGATTTTTAATTGCTACTTGGTGGATCACATCTATGTTGAGGTTCCTAATGGAAAACAATCCTGCAAGTTAATTATCTGGAGAAATCTGTGGAGGCTGTTGCACTTAATATGAGTTGATATATGAAATATTATATGATAAGTGTGCAATATACATTTCAGCTAACTGTAAATAGGTGACTCATACAGACTTTATGTTAAGGCTTAATGAGAAATCAAACACACACCTGGGTTGGAGGAGTTAAATCCCCAATAGTTACAGGGGTGAAGACATGTTGATTGGAGGCGAAGTGGAGATACGGTCTGTCTCTCTCCACCGTCACCCCCTGGAAGTTCAGCTGCACACAGAAACACAAGTACATCAAGTTAACAGACCATACTTAGTGATATATCAATTTACTGCATTCCTCCAGCTCTACAGCAAGTAAATGAGACAATACTGGAATAGCACAACTAACAAAGAAACAATTTATTTTTGTTCATACAGTTACTGTTAAGCAAAATGTTATTGCTGTTTTGTTAGCATAAATAGTCTCACGTAAATTTATCAGGAGTTGTGCCTCACCAAGATCTCTCTGCCATAAGAGAGTTTGAACACGATGGGAAACTGATCTGCCCCAGCAAATTCATGGCTGTGAAGGACAAAGTTTAGATTATTTTGGGATCACATTATTAGTATAATCACATATCTAGAAGGTCTGCCATTCTGCTAAAATGACATCATTTGTCATCATTTCAGTTTCCAAATAAACCTGAAATGTCAGAATAATCAAATAAATGCATTACAGCTTAATCGCCACTGCCAAAATGACAAACTTTTCTGACTTGGACACCAGTCTGTGTTGTATCCTGTAAAATAATCTCTGACCTGTAGCTGAATTGTACTGCCCTCTGCTGGCCAGGGAGCAAAGTTCCAGAGCGGGGAGAAATGCTGAAAAGCTGGTTTTCTTGGACCTGCCAATAAAATGAAAATATTTGTGCTTTGTGTCGGTATTTTTTTTTGAAGGCAAAATGTCATATCTGAAATATCTGAATCACTGTGGAGATGGTGATATTTAAAATTCCTTCATGTTTTTAGATAAATACATGACATGTCTGACCTTCATCTGGTACAGTTCAGTGCTGCTGAACTCTCCTGTCTCGGCCCAGTACTCCAACTCTATCTGTTGATCCTCTGGAAACAAGAATGTCCTAAGAGGAAGCCAAACATCAATAAATCCTTAGAACACTCTTTTCAAATTCTTCTCAATTTCTTTATTTTCTTTCTTCTTATTTTCATCAGTCTATCTATTGTATCTGCACTGTATACATAAACTGAACATTTTAACAAAAGTAAATAGAATGCTAAACGCAATTATCCTTGACTTGGCTTAACTGTACATTATATATTCTGTACTATACAGTCTGTTTTTTTACTCACCAATCTACAGGGATGGAGCCAGGGTTGTGAAACATCAACATGATAGTAGAGGGGTGTGAATTCAGGGGAGCTGCACTGAAGTTAAAATCCAACAAGACTTTGGTAAAGACAGAAGGACAAGAGCGCAAACTAGAGACAGGAAGAGAAGACAAGGCCAGGGTGTTACAAAGATATTCAGTTTTATTTCGTAAAAAAACAAAAAAATCAAAGTAAGATTGTAAAATTGGAATCCAACAAAAACTGTATGAATTTCAAGACCCACAGTAAGCTATCATGGTCTTCTATTTTTTCTTTTTTCCCCAAGTACAATTCCAATTTCACTGGGTATAGTATATTATGCCCCTAACCTGTGCCTGGTGGGGGTTCTGTAAGTGAGTTCTACAGTGGAAGGGTTGGAGAGCAAGTGCTCATTGAGGCAATCCAATGAGAAGAGTTTCCACAGATGCACTTTGTCGAGCCTGTCCACACTGCCACTACTGCATGCATCAGTCACCTGTAGGGTGGGGAACACACCCTTAGCACGCACTTCACACACTGCCTGGGGAGGGGATGACACAAAACCTAGGGAGAGAGAGAGAGAGACAGAGAGCTTAAAGAATCGAATAATAGAGAATGAAATGATAGTATACATTGAGTAATGTGAGTGAGAGTATGTTTTTTTTGTCTACCACTGGAGTTCAGTGTCTGGTAGTTTATGGTCCACAAGTACTGGGCTCGTCTGTGTGGCCTGACCGTGGATCGGAGCAGCACTGTGGTATGTGAGGCAATGGTTCCCCTCTCACAGTCCAGCTGCAGGACTTAATGGATCAGACAGGACCAAGTTAGTGGTTCAACTAGTTATGATCAGTGGTCATTTTGATTTGAACGGATTAATAACTTAAATATACATAAGAACACCACAATAGAGAATACCACTTGGCTCAGTTTTAGGGTCATAAATATCTTCCTCATCCAGTAGTATCTGCTGTACAGAGAGACAAAAGGTGACAGGACAGGGGCTGTTGTTCACCAGAGGAATCTCAATTGACCGGTAACTTCCAACCAGAATCTCCCCCACATCTACAACTGCTCTCTCTGCCTGGGGAGTAAACAAATATTGCTTCCAGATCAACACATGCTCTAAAAAGGTGAGTGGAACAATCATTTGATTTTGCTTGAAAAGTGACAGCTCAGATGAACATCACACACACACGCACACATATGTAACAAACCAAGATGAGAGTCACACCTTGATGAAGCCTATGGAGCCCGTTCCCACCACTTTGAGGGTAAGGTGTGATATGTTGCATTCAGGAGTCTGGGTCGGCCAGAAGGTGAGAGTAGGTTTGAGTGTGTATGTTTTCTCTGCCAGAGGACTGAAGGACCATGTCTGTACCTGTAATGTCAAGATGTACAAACAATAGTAAATACAGTCAGTTGCTCAGTAACTTTCTTCAAGAAGTCACAAAATCACTGTCTGCATAAACTTGTGTGTGATCCTTTCAGTCTCTCACTGAGCTCTCATTGGGATGCAGTTCACCAGCATCTGGTTCAACAAAGATAAGCTCCTGGTCTGACTCTGGAATGCTCCATTGGAACCTATCATAAAGGATGATCACATAAAACCAGCTGTAGACAAGATTAATGATGATTGGATAAACAAACAATACACTGAAAATGTCAGAAATACATAACCAGAATAACAACCTTTGGATAACAACCATTATAAATCAGACAAACAATTAACCGTAGAGGCAGGCGGCTGAGGTTCCTGAGGTTTTGGGTGCGCTGAGTCTGTGAGCCCACAGCGGTAGGCTTGAAATATATACTGCTGTCTTCTTCCAGAGACACACAAAGCTTTTCCACCACGCTGACAACTGTCAGTTCCTAAAGGAGACAGAGAGAGATGCACAGATAGAAAAACATGCAAGCACAGTGTGGGTGTGTCTTACTCTTCTTGTCCTCTGTGTTCATGTGTGTACCTGTGTGTGTTTAGCTGCATTGAGCTGCAGTTGGAAACTAAATCCCTGTTTGGGACTGTCTTCTGTGGGAGTTGTTCTGAGCGTGAGGATTTTGTGATCCCCTGGCTGGATCAAACCGCAGCTCGGCACTACAGACATCGATGCCAAGGCGGGGTTTGAGTTGTGGTGTGGGTCCAGACAGAAAGTGAGCGGCAGGTCTCCAACATTCTGGAGGAGTACTGTCCGATAGCAAAGAACACTCAGGCCTGGAAACACCTATAAAGAACAAAATATTACAGTTAGCCGAGTATAGTCTCTTAGTGTGTATCAGCGTTATAATGTGCTTCATACTGCTTTCAAAAGTTTTAGCTTGACAGTTGTTTTCTGAGGGAAATGATGAGATGCATCAGCTGAAATACCACTGTCATCTGTTATTGTTTATTGAGATTACAGCAAAACTCTTCTTTGTAGTGCTTATGCCTCACCACTTGATGGGGCTTAAGGGAGTAGCGTGGGATAAAGTGCTCTTTGCCTGGCTGGAAGGAGTGGCCAATGACTCTGACAATCACACACCAGGGCGGATGTAGCAGTCGCTCCTCAACGTGATGATTGTCTTGCTGAATCCAAACAGGTAATAGTTTAGTGGCAGCAAATGAATACAATTTGATAGTTGTAGTCTCAACAGATACAGAGGACAAAGGATAGAATACACCTCCAGATAACAATGATAATAACGAAATTATTTACTTTTCACTTTATTCATTCAAAAAAGCAAGGCATCATTGTTTGTTGTGATGGATTTTTTTCTGTAGTTTATACTCCATTATTACCTTATAGTATGCAAAGCACTCCAGTTGACCTCCGTGCAGAGTATTGAGCTGTTTGGGGTCATATGTCACTCTGAATGAAGTGGACTTCAGTGGAGCCAGGTCACATGATGAGGGAGAGATAGAGAACGGAGATTCTTGGGCAACAGTCCAAACCAGGCTGGAAAAGAAAAACATGCAGTAGAAGCGATACTGTATATACAATAGAACAGATATTCTAGAGAAGAAGCCACAAATAAAAGACAGGCAGGTGGTACTGTACCTGACTTTCCGTCTGGTGTGATTGGTGATGGAGACAGCCTGAGAGGAAGTGGATGAAGTAGACAAGGAGGAGGGTATTTTGTGATTAAACAGCAGCTCATAGGGCACCACAGATACACGCGGAGACAACGAAGACAAACTGGAAGAGAGAAGATCCATGCCCCCCAAGCAGAATTGGTAATAGTCCTCCATGGGAGTGCTCAACACAACAGCAGCACTGTCTGGTCTTTGGTTTGACTGCTAACAAAGTGACACAGAGGAAAAAAACAGAGTAAGCAAAATGGACAAAAAGAGATGGTAACACATCTCTCTTTGGCACCTTACCTCCTCCAGTGGACAGAGGACCCTCTGCTGGTCCAGTTGTATATTATGGTCTTGCTGCATGGCAGTGAGAGTGTCCGGTGGGTCCTCGCTGCGGTTCCAATGAAGCCTGTCCAGAACCAAGTGTTCGGGTTTCAGTACAGCTGGTTTCTGGCACTCTGAGTGACAGGTACCAATCAGGTCAAGGAACACAGGGTCCTAAAAGAGGAGATTGATAATGTAAGACAGTAGATTGAATCAATAGTCTTAATGATGTCTGTGTTCACATTTATGTTCTCCTACCCTGTGCAGTATGAAACATGCCACTCTCCTGTGGTGTGCAAAAGGCTGTGTGGGCCTATACACTGCTTTCAGTGTTATACAGCTATGTGGGCGTAAAGTGCCACTCGCTGGCTGCATGCTGAACACACTGTGCCCGCTACAGTCAAGGTCCCATTGGTAGATAGCCTCAACAGGTGAAGAATTGACCAGCTCCACTGTCTGTATTACTGCTCCTCTTTCTTCAACACAGCCAAAGTCCACCACAGAGGAAGACAAGGAAACTTTGGGACCTAGTTACAAAAAGAAATATTTTTATACACATGCCTCTGATTCTAGATTCTAAAAATTCCCTTCCCTTTTTCATAAAAAAAGTTAAAGAATACACTAACGCATTTATTCATTCATTGTATGTTTGTCTGTGTGTGTGCCCCCTACCTATACAGTTTCCAGTGAGTTTGAGCAGGGTTTTGTTGAGTGCCCCTTTACAGTTTAGAGACAAATACTCAACAGAGACAGTATCAACAACAGCAGGAGTATAGGTGACTGTAGCCTGTAGCGATCCTCCAGGCGCCACGTTACCCCTGGTGATATCACAGTTGAACTCTGACCCCAACAAAGGCACTCCACCAGAAAGTCTTGACAGAGAGAAAGATGCAGTTACCTGGAGGAAAGAGAGGGAAAGATAGATGAGAGGGGAGGCCACTGAGAGTGTATATGTGCATTTGTGCATATTTTGGGTGCCACTCACAGGGGAGGGGTTAAAGATGTCAAAGTATTTCTGCAAACTTTGGCCAACTGCCACAGAGCCAAAGTGCAGCACTGGACCACCCTGTTCTTTTTCATTCTTGGAACTCTTACTTCTCAGCTGAAGACATGGGTATTTGGCTGTCAAGGGAAGCAGAGGAGAGACAAGAAGTGAGTGAAGGAGTATTAGTTCCTTTCCCCCTCATCTTCTGACAAACAGTATTCTGACAACTAGGGTTGGGGTTAGGATTAGTGTTATGGTTCAATCCATAATGCAGCGCTATTATGTTAGTATATAAATAATAAAATTGCAGTTTAAATAAATACACAGTCAGACCTAAGCACAGCTTGGTGAAATCAGTGTTCATAAACATGAATATTTGCATTTTGTGCTTCCCAACCAAGCATACTTAAACTCACAGGTCTTTTTTAAATTTTACTAACTTTACTGATGTAACCAAACCATAAATCAGCTTGAAAGCTATTTACAATCATATTCTTTGATTTCGGTAGTGGACAATTTATACAATTTATTTATATCACAAACTGTGTCCCCAACACTAATTGTTAAGATACTGATTTATGTGTCTGCCTATGTTAACGGTACCTAGTCCCTGCAGGAGCACAGTGCAGCAGCTCATTTCATTGTCCCCCTCTTCTCCAAACCTGCAGTAGGCCTGCTGCTGGTACACCAGTGCTTCTTGTGGGTGGAAGACGACAGTGATGTGACACCCATGGCCGGGCTTCAACAGGCCTTGCTCAGGCCCCAGCTGGAAAGGTGCTGCACACTCCCACTGGAAGCATGTCTGGAGTTTGCTGAGTGAAGAGTGTATGCAGGAAAATGGGGAAGATAAAGAAAAAGCATGGAGGGAGAGAGGGATTGATGAAAATAATTAAAAGGAGAAAGAGGAGAGATTTTAACATAATTTGCTTTTCTCCAAAAATGCATTTAAAAACACGAACATGCAAATACTTAAAATATAATCATATAAAACATATTACATATACAGTATGTATACTCATTCACTTGAATGAGAAAGTGTGTCCAAACTTTTGACTGGTACTGTATATACATTATATGAATAAAGGAATCCCTTTCCTTTCCTCATTCACTCCCAGGTTATTCATTCCTCCTGCTTTTTCTCATTTTTTTCAAACATTCTAATGAGTACCTGACATTTTTGAGCAGGAAGGTAGTATATGTGGAGTGCTGAACAGCACAGATTGGCAGCAACACAGAGTCAGGCACCTCCAGGGCATGACAGGGAATGATGGCACGGAGGCATACTTGGAAGCTGCCATCTTTACTCTGGAACTCAACGCTGTCCTCATACTCACACTGTCCCAAGTAGTCAGACAGACACACAAACCATTACACAGACAGACAACATTTTAACAGGAGAGGCAGATCATGTTACATATCTAATACTTTTATATGAGTAACAATCTTTCATCTTTTTATAGCCATGTATGCTTTCTGAGGGGATGTGAATGATTTACACAACTTTCTCTGCTCTGAATGATACAAAATATGACACTTTAGCAATGTTATATTATGGTGTAGATAGGAGTTTTTTTGGAATTATTTAGAGTTACAGTATATGACCATTTTTTAATGGTAAGACTACAAATACTTGGGATGCCTGTGGTCCAGGAATACAAAATGCATACTCACATTTGAAATCCCTGGGGCACAACACTTTCAAAATACTGGTACAATCTATTAATATATGCCATTCTGTTTAAGATTGTGATGTGTTACCCTTTGGAGTGGTCTAAAGGTGATTGGTATTGAGAAAGAAGTCCCTGGGCTGACAACAATTATCTGGGGAATCAAGGTGGTGAAGAATCTGGACACTGGAGGTCTGTGAGGGGGCAAAGACAGGATATGTTAGCCTGTGGATACCCATCGAATTTATATTGCTTAGCTTGGGAGTAAACAATAAGCTTTGACCTGTGTGTGTTTGTGTGAACACTACAGCTAGCTTATACAGTATGTGTATCTATACATATGCGTGTCTGTGTGCTTTTGTTAGACCTCAAGTGTAACTTCTGCGGCTTGCTTTGAATGTTCTTTATCACTAATGTCTTGGTGAACTCTTTCCCCAGGTCCCAGTCCTCCCAGACCAGCTCTGGCCTCGTTTCCAGTCCTAGGAAGCAGCATTTTCGGCTGGACGCTTGTCGCAGGTGCTCTGCTCCCTGTTGCCTATGCTTATTCCCTGAATGCTGCCAAGTGAGGCAATGCAGAAGATGTAAGATTTGGAAAAAGAAACAGATAAATGGCTTTAAAACTCTATACATTGAACCTTTAGTATTTAATACTTATTGTAACTGAAACAGCCATATAGTGACAGCTATTGCAGAAAAAGTCACATTCTGTACAAGCACTTGCTTTTCATACTTGTGAAAACATTGTGGGATAGAACAGTAGGAAAATATGGCTTTTTTAAGTGTCATTATTTCAAAACTAATAATTAATGCACAGATGAACAAATGAGATTAATTTTACTACAGTGCAATGTCCACTGTCTGTAGTCTGTTGATTTGTAAATCAGAGCTTTGTTTTTTTCTTCTTTCCTCTCCCATTACATGACCATGTCATGACCCCTCAGAGATATCTGTTGACCCTTAGGAGAGGCTCAACCCCTATGTTGGGAACCACTGGACTAAACCAGCTAAACATATGTAAAGCAGTTCAAACTGGCTCCACCTCCAGCAGCTACAACAGTAACATGCTGCTTAAATACTGATGCTTCAGTGTTAATAATAATTGGTCAGAGGCACCAAACCACTACTGAAATACTTTAAGTATATTTTGCTGCTAATTCTTATGCACTTTTACTTAAGTAGGATTTTTCATGCAGGACTTTTACTTATAATGGAGTATCTTTACATTGCTGTATTGGTACTTTTACTTAAGTACCACTGCAAACCATATTTTTACTCAGCGTGGGATCAACACAAGTTCAGCACACAGACAGTATTTGTCTGTTAGGCTACAAAAAGAAAACAGGCAACAAATCATTGATGATGACGAGCTCTTGCAGGTGTTTACTTTGATACCCTTCCCCGAGGTGGAGGGCTTCCATTGTGCGCCTGATCCCAAAAGGTCTGGACCCCGAGCCTCAGCTAACATGACTGGAGAAAGAAACAAAATACAACAAACTATGATACAGTATGGCTGCGAATTCCGGAAGCAGCTGTTTTGCGTGGACCGTGTTGATGAGGATTTTAAGTCTTACTAAAAAATGACAAATTTCATATTCCCGCTTCAGTGTAAGCCAATTATAAAAGCTAGCTAAACACTCATAAAATACCTTATAAACTGAGACGGACAATTACTGTAACACAGTTTACTGCTTGAGAGCACGGTTGGTCAAAGTGACGAACCCGCACTTACCTCATTCAAACGTTATAAAGTTTGAAAACAATCACAACTTATTGCATTTGAGTGGTGAAAACCCCGCTAACAACAGTCACCGGGCTAGTTTAAGGAAGTTTGTTGTCCACTGCGTTTCCTTGGCAACGAAGAACTGTTTGTATCGCGCTAGAAATTAGCCTACGGCAGGCCAAGAAGGACATATACATATCGCGAACTGGCAGAATTCATAGTGGGTAAACATACTTTAACGACTTACATACTTTAACCCGACTTACATACTTTAACCCGCTAATTTAAAAGGCAAAGGCGACATTTCATTCACTTTGTCAGTCTGAAGTTTTTGGATCAGCACAAAGTCATGAATTAAACTTTATTTTTCTCCACAAAAAAGAACCACTGTTGCATTTAAATTGAAATATATTAAATTATATAAATTATATTGACAACAACACACTTAATATAAGAAAAGGTTTACAAAATACAGGGAAAATGTCATACTAATAGCACATTTCAAATACCATATAGTATGTGCAGCCATTTCTTTCTGTGTGGCTTCATCTGTATATGACATGCAGTTTCAAAAAGATAATACAAAACAAACAGTTGAATATTACACAACTAAAATTCATGACCATATAGTCAAAACGTACTACAATAAACATAGTAGTGTTTTTCTTGCCACTCTATTACAATGCCCTAAAACTTATACTGGGTCATTATAAATCCATTACTTGTGTCTTCCTAAAAATATTTCAGGTTTCACATGTTGGTGGAAATGTTTGTCCAGCATTTGTAACAGACCAGGAAGCACCGATAACAATGTAACACTACTCTCTTTACAAATTCAGTCTCCAAGTTATTTTTTCTGTTTCTTCATCCTCCCACCAAAGTGCCATTTATATAATTTTAAGTACATGTACATTCATAGATAAATTAGTTTATTGCAAATCACAGGGCAGGGACATTGACTTTCAATGTGTTTGTACTGCTTAAATCAAAAATAAACCATGCATATAAATGTCCATTATAAGTCAGAATTATTTGTGGGTGCTGAAGTAATAACTCAGATGGATTGCTGGCAATTAAACCATCAAATGTCCAGACACATAAAGCTGGCATTATCCTGGTTCGATGTAATAATTTTTCATAGCCAGCTCGATGTGCAGGTGTCAACAAGCCCTTTGCTAATTTGGGAGCTGCAGATACAGATATGGCACTATTTGGATGTGGTAAATGAATGATCCGCTTTATGCCACCTTATTTGTCTACCTGATTTCATTGTGCATTGTTTTCTCAAGAGCAATAAACATAAAAAGACATACAATAAAAGCATGCTGAACTTTATAACTATGGGAAAACACCAGTTCTTGTTCTTGGGCCTCCCTCTTCCAGCTCCTCCTCTAAATAAGAGCTGTAGTTCCCTGTTCCTCCTCCTGCATGCCTCATGACGCCTATACAGCCTGAAGAACCTGCTCTCAGATCCTCTATCTCCTCTTTTTCATCTTCATCCTCTCCTTCTTCTTCATCCTCCAGGCTCGAGCTGTGAGAGTCACCCTGAGGCTTGGCACTGTGTATACCCATCTCAGTCCTTTCTGTGTCAGTCAGTGCGGAGGTTGCTTGTTCCTTGGCTTTGCGACTTCTCTTCCATTTCATTCGTCTGTTCTGAAACCAGATCTTAACCTGGTATAAAAACAACAGGAATCACAATGGAGTTAAGATACTTTGAGAAAAATCTTCTCTTGTTGTCGGAGAGGAGAAGGATGGTAATAATTTTGATATTACAGACAATATTAAAACAAGGCTGGTGATGAACAAAATTTTAAAAAGCAGGGACTTGGCAGGATACATAGCTGCTTTTACTTCTATTAAAGGGCTGTTTCACCCAAATCACATAACACATTTTTTTTAAATATTTCCCCCAAGTGGTATCTAGCCATTCAGATATTGTTTTAATTTTGTTTGCTAGGGTTTTGAGAAATAGACTTCTGCCTTTAATGAAGGTGAGTGTATTTTGTTTGTGGTGCTCAAAGCACTGATGAAATACACACCAAAGCAATGTGTTTGAATTCAGGTGTGACAGAATCTTTTGTGTTTTTAATGAAAGTCCATTCACCTCAAAGCCAGAGTGAATAAAACCAAAACTTTCAATTTGTTTCTTTTCATGTTATTTTGTTTGACAGACTCATTTGGATTTTTTTTTAATTATTCTTATCACTGTATGTTGAACAAAGATTATGAAACTATCAATATTTGTGCCTTTAAGCATTATATGCTTATAGTAGCAACATAATTGGCAGACACACTGTTAATGAGCAGCTACAGTTAGCATACTGTAGCTGCACAACAACAGAATTTATTATTTTTGCTTACCATAAACCTTATCATTAAAAATAAAACTAGTAGAACATCACTGATGAAAAGCATGTTTTGTATTTTTTTCTTGTACCATATATAGAATAGGTGAAATGTGTCTGTGAAAAGTGTTGCTATCCTATATTTTAACAGTGAAAGGGCTGAAATACATTAAACACGCATTTCCTAAATTATTATTGATGAGTGTACTTTTTACCACAAAAAGTGGGTTTGCAAAGAAATGTATTCTGCAGGCCTCTAAAAGGTTTTCCAGTCCTGCATCTGTATAAGCATTAAATCAGTTCACACTTTCAAAGATGCCATGCAGCATGAATCCCACACACAATTTTACAGAATAAATATGATATAATAATAATTCATTTGCAGCCTCTGAGGCTCTTACCTGAGTCTCGGTCAGCATGAGTGCAGTGGCCACCTCAAAGCGTTTAGGCCTAGACAGGTATTTGTTGAGCTTGAACTGGTTTTCTAACTCCAGCAGCTGCTGGCTGGTGAAAGCTGTCCTGGGCCTCCGACACTTCCCCAACAAACCTGCCTGGGCTGGGCCTGAGAAGGGAAAAGAGCAAGAGAGGGGCAGAGACAAATAGAGAGTGATTTTTTTTGTGTATTTTTATTTATTTACATTTTTTGTTGCTATTTACATTTGTAGCCATTTATTTTAACAGCTCCACACTGCACTGTTAGAGTATTTCACTTATGCAGGCCTATGAGTAAAAGAAAGAAACACAAAAAGAAACAGTTTCATTCTAGAGATTTTTTTTCTTTAATTAATCTTCAAAGAAATCCTCACAGAATCAAACATTTTGTCTCTATCCCATTGTTTGGATGCCACAGGCCTACCTGCCTGTATATCTTGCTGCTTCTGTCTGTTGCCATTATTGCCTTGATGTGAGGACGTGTGAGAGGATATTGCTTTGGAGAGGCAATAAAACATCATAGAGGTCCATTACCTTAATGAAAACACCGTAAATGTTATCATTTGATTAAGTGGTAGGTCTATTTCAGGTGTTACCTTAACCGTAAATGCTGCACGTTGTTTTTTTATTACATAAATTGTCCTTAAGCGGCAGCATCTCAATGTCACGGTCTTTTCAAAAAGCAGTGCCAGAACGCAGGCGAGGGCCTTAAAACATAAACATGAATTGGACGTTGGCCTACTCATCACTGGACAAAAACGTGCCAAAATACAGCATTTCCTCATGGACTGGTAAATTAAAAGGTAAAATAATGATGTGGTAGCCTACATGATGCACATATTTTTAATCAGTCTGCTATACAGGTTATAGATCTTACTAGATCTTTTTAAGGTGTGTGCGTAAATTCACTTATAAGCGTAAATGAAATTTTATTTTTCAAATTATAAACCTGGTGCCAAATTTGAAAAATAAATAAGATGAAATCGAATAAACTCATCGAAGACGTTATAGACATATTTTAACATTTAATCTAATAAATTCAATCATGTATTATGCAAATTTTTGTTTTTTAAATTGTGACCTTTAAAACATTCATGTTTTATAAAGATAAACTCTGATCCACAAATTCCGAAGTAGATAAACATCATGCATTTTGGCTCTTTCACCATGTTAAGGAGTTTATTATTTTATATTATAAAGTTTATTATTAGGCTGCACCAGACAGAGTAAGCCGCTCACCTCCATACTCTCCGAGTCTGGGTATCATCATTCCAGCTCTGATCCAGGGCTCCAGCGGGATCGCCCCGGCCATCGTGGACCCCTTCAGTTGCTCCGGGTATGGCTGGACCAGCTGCGTCAAACCGGGATAGATGAAGGCGGGGTGCTGACCGCCAAGAGCCGCCAGAGGGTACATGGATCTCGGGTGCATTCCAAAGAATCCCCCCTGGTGCACAGCAGTGAATCCTGACTGTGACAAGTTGAAGAGGGGTGGCTTAGAGAGAAGTCCTGGCTGGACCTGAGAGGTATTTGTTGGGTTTTGGTGAGGAGAGGGCGTCTCGGAGCCGCGGTTCGACACCGGACTGTCGCTGGGGCTCCTGTTGTAATACAACTCGGGGGACGCACCATCAGTCCTCTGCTCCACGTCGTGCGCCAGTAGCGCATCAATGCGAAAGTTTTTGGATTTCTCCATGGTGGTAGTCATTCTGTCCACGAAGTGCCCGAAGAACACCTGATGTCAATTCGTATGAAACTGGCCTCCTGTTCTTGTCAGTATCTTATATTCAATACTGCAACTTAAACTTACCAAATAAAGTCCTCTGATGGACTGAAATTGGTCTCTAATTACAAAACACAGTATGTAGAAGCTTCAAGTTAACGGAAACTGTTGTCACTCCTCCCTTCTGAAGAAATGTCTTCTATCTGGCGCACTCCACTTGAAAAAACCACTTCACCCACTTCAACAGTGAGCTGAAAAATTACTCGCACCCAATGGCACAATAAAGTCTGCTGCGTTGTGATTGGCCAGAGTCCTGGCGCGTAGGGAGGGTATAGGCCCACTCTTTCTTTTAAAGGGTTAATTATGGGCATTCGTGCACTAATGTATCAGCTTGATGTTTAATTCTATACAAATACTACACAACGTTTATAGCAACATTTAAAGTATTTTCATGAGTATTGTGGTAATATTTCTAGTAGGAGTTGCTGGTTTCAAAATATAGTCAATATTTTCTGCTTAATTTCAATCCAGCAAGCATTCACCATCTTATTCATATATGAAAGAAAGAATAAAGTGTGTGTGACATTCTTTCTTTCTTTATGACGGTTTGTCTGCTATCTGTCTGACAGTTTGACCTCCCATTCCCTGTTTCAGGTGTGATTGAGGTACATATTTCTCACACACACTGTCTAGCAAGCACACATTGTATTACACATTCACTAACATGTAAGATGTACACACACACACACACAGAAAGAGAGAGAGAACGAGAGAGAGACTCTTTTGCCATAATTACTGTAATCTGACTTTAGCGAGATGAAGAAATTCATCATTTTACAACTAACTCTTCATTAAACTTTATGACCTGCTAAGGTTGAGAGAAACCCAACAGTTATCAGTGGTTTCTGCTATGATTATCGGTCATCACCACACCACGGAGCAGATAAAGGGGCAGTAAACCAACAGACTGCAAACACATTTTCTCTCCCTGCAAACCAGAGTCAATGTGTGGACAGGTGACACAAAAGCCTGTTAAGTTTTTATTCCCCCTCTATAATACGCAATCATCTTACAAAAGGTGATCAGATATGTGCATATGGTCGCCGATAACTTGACGAAACCGTGTCTTTTATATTGGCTGCAGCAGTACAGTTCATATATTACTGTACTCATAATAGCATCTAAGCCCATCTTTGCAGGAAACATCTTCCTGTCAACGTCAGCTGATTGCCGTCTGTCTTGGCAAGTTAATGCTCTGTACAAGGACTTACACTCTGCATCTATGTGCTTCTGCCACAGTCTAACCAATGGTGATTTCCTGCCAGTTCATACAGGACTGATAAGTGACAGCCATAAGTCTGGGAAAACAAACTGCTCTCACTTTGAAGACAAACACACTAACACCTGCTGAACTACCCAACATATAAACTAAACGGCCAATGTGTGCATACAGTATGTGTGTGCAGGCATGTGTGTCTATGTGTGTGTCCATCGAGGCAAATGATTATCAGAGTATGACGGTTTTTCAGTTTTTCCAGACATCAAAGTTCTCAAGTTTCTAATTAGTCACTCTTATCTTATAATTGTAGTGTACTGAGTGCATGAACAGCAGTTGTAGACAAGGCTTAGTGTGATGAACTCATAAATACTGATAAAGTCTCCTTCCTCATTTGACTCACAGACATACACCGAGAGGCTTTGATGTTCTATTTAGTCTCACAGGAGACCCGGGTTACTTATTTACAGGTTATCATCAATCATTTCTAAGAACACAAAAAACCATATTACCCTTAGTACTAATCAGGTCTATCTAGACCACAGAGGGGTCGAAAGAAAAGCTATTTAGAGGAAATAGGTGCAGAAACATCAGACTGGATGCTTTACAATATGGACACATTTTGTAAACCTGGAAATGTTAACATGCTGCAGCAAACTATTTCAGTCAGACAGATGATGAATCATGGAAACAACACAGTGCATACTAAACTTGTGCATCTGTGCAACTTATAACTAAGTTTTGTCACTCTTTTCTGTTATTAAGCAGGAGGAGATGATTTAATTTCAAATTAACAGTTATCAAATTCTACACTGTATTACTTATTATAAAAAAAGTGCTTTATTTGTTAATGATTAGGTAATTTTTTCCCCTGCCACTGATAGTGAGGCAGTAATGTGTGACATACTGAGATAGAAGTGAGGTGGTAAAAGACAGTTGTAAAATAATTAATACTCTGTGATCTGTTCTTCATAAGATGAGGGAAAGACAGTATATAACTCACCATATAATAAAGTCTGCACATCATATCTTGACAATGATATCTGAGCGCAAATATCACATCCTTCAAGATAAGGCTATGGAGATATAAAGGACAGTTTTTGAAATTTCACACCACTGAGAGATATTATGGAGTTGGGATTTATGGTCATTAGATTGCCATGTGAATAACCCTTGACAAAAGAGCCATTGTGTTCATATAACCCACGCACATAGTATTTATCTATTCATAAATAGATAGCAGTCATAACTTGATACTTTGTACAGTAATATAGTCTGGTCAGAGGGGGGTAGAAGGAATGATCAGGTGTATGAGTCAGGCCTATCTGCTGTATGTCTTGTCTGACTAAAATGGAAACATTGTTTAATGACAGCATTCATCTCCACCAGCATTTATTAAACCAGAGGTGTGTCATAAAAGTATGTTATAATCTTATAGTCTTAATCTAATTGATTCAGATTAAAATAAATTTAAAAAATCATACCGCCCTACAAAGGCATGCAGGAGCAGTGAAGTTGAGAAAAAGTGATTTCAGGCTGTAACAGATAGATGTAACAAATAGAAAGGTTGTAATATCCTTGTTTTATACCTTTTAAGGCTGATTATTTTACAAAAAAAATCTCCTACCTGTATTGAAATCAATATAATAAATTGATTTACAGTTTATTACATTTATAAATTTAAATGTGTGATTCAAAGTCAGCTTAACCACGCCACATGTCAAAAATTCAGATTAACACCACAGGCTACACAGCTAAATGATATTCTGCTAAAGTTGTTATCTTAGCTTTGGCAGGACTTTAACAGGGTTTTTATCCTTCATCATTATTTAATTTAGCTACTAGTGGAATAACAAACTAAATTAACAAAATCTGGGTACATAAAAATGGGTAGTTTTCCTTTGACAGAACAGCTAAGGGAAAAAATGAAAACCATGTAAACGTAGCTTTAGCAGAGGCTAGTTAGCCATGACTCTCTCACTAGTTAGCTTTTGCTTGATGTTGTTCTCTTGCTTTAACTAGTTGTCTTAGTTGGGTGTCTCTCTGTGGCTTACAAAACCAGAGTGCAGTTATTGCAGATTCTGGTCCTACCCCATATATTTGACAAAATATATTTTGGCCAGGACGATGTAGTCCAGATCGTACTTCTTGGCAGCAGGACAAAACTTTTTTGACAAGTGTTGAATGTTAATTCAAATTTCTCCAAAATGTTTATTGACAAGTGTAGACTTAATGGCACTGTGTTTTGTGCCAGACTTACATCAGCGCTGATGATTTTGTTGTGGTCAATTGCATTAAATATAGCGACATTGGAGTAATCTTCTAAATTGAATCATCTTACTGTTGCCCTTTGTTTGTCTATGTATAGCAGCTTTTACACAGTACTCTTTTTTTGAACTGGACTGCACACACACACATATACATACTCATGCAGAGGCGAAACTGACAAGAGCAAGTCTGGGAGACACAGAACAACTACTCAGCCCATAGCTCCTCTCTACCCTTAGCTGTAAAAGAACCATTCATGTTGCCTCTATTCATACACAAATGGAAAAGAGGTTAACCCAGTGGGCGACGTCTGTCAAACCACCATAGTTAAGAGGCGAAGAGGTTATACCGTCCCCGCATGGGGGGTAAAGGCTGATTTGATTTTACGTATTCGATTACAAAAGGGTCATTTCTATGGAGGATATTAATTGCAGTAAGTGAGGTGATAAACCAAAAAACAAAGGATACTTTCATATATTTTTAAGCACAAAACAACATAACATCAATAGCATTAAATTCATGTAAAAACTAATGTAACATAACATGGCATTATTGATCAGCTGGCAGAGACGACTTGCACAAGCACTAATTTTAAATTTCTTTTGATGAAATGTCAGTTTCAGTTGGTATCATGTAAATACTAACTACCCAGCTCATATTCAGTTTGTTCCAAATAAACCACTGCTGAAATATAAAAGTGATGTGATAGTATAGAAAGAGAAACATAAATGTAATCAACTCCTGTGTGACAAAAGATTTTCCCAAAGAAAGAGTGTTTGTGATAAGAAATGTAAAAGATTTTATGAACTGAGTGTACTTCTCCTCTTGATAGTATAGAAAACTTATTTCACCATGGTTGTGACTTTATGACCCTCTTTAGAGCCTGACACAGATTAAGAGGGTCAGAGTGTTAATAAAGTAAAATATTACTATATTTCCATTTGGGCAGAAGAAGAAAATCCCCCTAATTCCCCAACAGATAGAGTATAATAAGGCCTGTTGTTCTCCTGCTGTCTGCAGCGTCCTATTGTGGAATCTAGTCTAATATCTGCTTCTGGTCTCTATTGTTGTGTCTATTGTCATGCCCCAGTTTTGCTCTGATTGGTCTAATGGACCGCAGGGGAATAGAATACTTCCTGGTTGAGCAGAGGTGGGTGTCCAAGGGTTGCAAGGTTCAACGTTGTTTAAAATGAGTTGATTAACGATGGCCGTCACAACTGAGACCAGGACATAATGAGGAGGACAAGAGGGAGGAGCGGAGGAGGAGAAGAGGAGGGGATGGAAGGGAGGAGGAGAGCTGAGACTGGATGATTATTACTTAGCACAGTAAACAGTGAGATGACAACAAAATGAAATGAGACCTCGGGGTAGAAGTGGAAAAGCGGGAGCAGGAGGAGGAAAGGAGAGGAGGCACATAGCTAATTAGTCCTAAACAGAGGTCTATGAATGAGAGGAGGAGACAGACACACGTAGAGCTGTTTAACACACAAAGACAGGGGCAGTGACGGGGCAGCAGAGCGGTGGCGGCGGAGAGTAGTTAAACATCTGTTGCACTGTGGGACACCCAGACTGCTCTGCAGAGTCAGAGAAGGGAGCACAAAGCAAGAGTCAAACAGACTATGCATACTGTGACCAGGCAGTCTCTGGTAGGCAGGGCATACAAGTTGATACACTACATATGTAAGTATCAGCATGTACAGAGCGAGTTAAAGGTGGGGATTAGAATCAATCTTGAACACAATTTATCCTCCAAATATGAAAGAGAAATTTAAGCATGTGTATATACAAAATCATAGATTATAATGGTCAACTCAAGCAAGACTGAACCTGGATAGCACTGGACTTACAGTAGCTGTTGACAGACATTCTGGGGATATTTGTGCAAGTGAAGCAGATCATTTTTTTAAAATTAAAATTAAACCTTTAAAGAAAGTACTTGGTAAAGAGAAATTAAACTTACCTTTTTAACTACTCTACTGAATTATATAAATATTATTAAACTAGTCTGAACCACAGTGCTGTCGCAGAGAAACTGAAATGACAGAAAACACAGTGTTGATTTCCAAAAGCAATCATAGTGTAAAAAAAATAAATGAAACCTGCAATATCACTCAAAAAGTTAGCTTATGGTCCCTAAAGTTTCAGAAAACAGCTGTAAAATTGCTCTAAACACCTGGGCGAATGAATCACCAGATATTTCGTGGTACCAGATTTTGCAGGTGTTTGGTCATAAACCAAAGTATTGGACAAACGGCTCTATAGAGGAAAGGTCAGGGGATCGCCAATGTTATTACAAATCATCCTGTGGGGAACATGAATGTCCAAATGTACCACATTTCATTGCAATATATTCAAGAGTTATTGAGACATTTCACATTGAACCACAAAAGTCAACCTCATGGTGGGGCATGATTCCTCCTCTGGGGACATTGAATATCTGTACCAAATTTCATGGCAATCCATCCAATAGTTCCTGAGAAATTACACTCTGGACCAACGTGGTGTATCAGCCACCCAACCATCTGACTGACATTGCCATCCCTACAAAATCCAACAATGGAAAGATAAAAGATGGCGTGGTTGTGGAAGGGATTTCATGCAGCATTTTGACCCATTTTGCTTCTGTTACCTATTTTCTGTCTTGAGTGTTCAGACATGCTCCCCTCCTCCTTTTCTTTCTGTGTATGCATCTTTCTATGACTACTCCTGCATGTTTAATCTAGTCCTCATCATTCTCTCCATCCTGTCCGAGTGGAGACAGTTCAATTAGCCTTGTGGTCCATGGACACTCCCACCAATTCATGTTTGCTGGGTTTAATCAGATCAGTTGTGTGTGTATGTGTGTGTGTTTGCTTGTGTGTGTGTGTATGTGTGTGTGTGTGTGTGTGTGTGTGTGTGTGTGGAAGGGTTAGGGTTAAGGGATGAAGGGAAACACATAACTCTTTACCACCTTACCTGACACAGTCATATCATCTCTCCTCTCTGGCTTTTTATGTCTCCTCTTGTTACTGCACCTGATGAAACCAGATGAAAAGCACACTTATTGTTGAAATGAGGCGGATTATATGAAAAGTCTGCAATGTGCGTCCATCACAGGTTTCTAGCAGTCACTTCATAGCCCTCTATGGCGATGTTGCTACAGTCTGTATGTAAGTGTATATTTAAATGGCTCGCATGATGATTTATGGCTTCAAAGCAATTCAGATAAAAGAGGCTATCAACCGGATTTTCATCCACTTTTATATTGGTGACATACAGCCACTACAATAACATGTTTTTCACTATGGCTGTGCACTATAGCTATCTGAATACAAATTTACTGCCACAGAAATAGCTGAAACGCTACAGCCAAATTCTATATGTGTCAGCTACTAAAGTCAGTCAAAAATAAGGCTAATTCTGTTGAATAAATGCAGGCAAAAAGGGAAATATATGATGAAAAAGCCTAGTTCCAGGCTAAGAAGCATGTCATCGTTTGAGAAAAAGTAACACACTCCCAAATAAACTTTTGTAATTGTACCTGTACGCAGTGTATTTTCGACTTTGTCATGTTTCTGTGTCTTCTTGTTTCCAGAGAGGCGGTTGTGTTAGAGAGGGGCTATCTAGGGGTTAACGGGGGAATTAGCTTTGCTTTAATTGGTCGTTTTGACAGAGGTGGGACTGACAGGCTTAAAGGAGGGGCTGTCACTGCTTGATGTATGTTGTCCCACACTGAAGAGATTTCATTTCCCTAATTGAGCCCCCCCCCTCGCCCTCACTTTACACCTTCTCTGGTCTTGTTTTGCTCTACCTTCTGCCCGTGTCTCCTCTGCTTCGACCCACCCTTAGCTTCGTTTTTGCCCCCACCCCAGATGTTGCTTGTCTAATGGCAGTTGGAACAAATTAATTAGTTACACTAAAATGCAATGAAAAACCAGGTGCTGAACCGATTAACTTCATTAGAGGCCATATGAACTTGTTAATGAAAAATGATTAGCCTATGCTCACTGTCTCACTCCGAGCGCTCTCTGGTCTAAAAGGTCGTTTCGCACAGCCGCAAATGAACTGACAACTGAACCTCTGAGGTTAAAAAAAGGTTTATACGCTGAAGAGCCAAAGAGAGTCCGAGAGAGAGTCCAGTTTGAGTTATTAGTTATTAAATTTCAGGGATTCTTGCACTATAGTGTGAAAAGAGGATAAGAACCCTTGGTGCTAGGAGTGGATTAAAGACAGTGAGTAAAACGTCATAAATCCTGGCTTTTTTCAGGCATTTTCCTACCACAGTAAGATGTAATGAGTAGGGAGTGGAGAGCAGCTGAAAGGAAAGAAGAAGGTGATGGTAGGAAAAATACTTGACAATAGTATTTTCATAAATTTTCAGGTCTGGAATGTCACATATGTGTGTGTGCATACAAGCTCCTGCCTAATGTCTGCAAATAAGCTCCTAATGATGTGTGTGCAGCTATTTGCTTATCCATATCACTTCCAGCTGCTTGTGTTCACACACAGACACACATACTCACTAAAATACACTGATATACATGCAGACATGATGAATGAGCATAGTGATAGTACAAGCTATTCATCATTTATATTGAGTATTTTAATTATTCTGGACAAAGTATTTATCTTGTTTAGATTATTAGTACTTTTGTTTGCCAGTTATTTGTTTTGTTTAGTTACTGGTTTGTTTAGCATATTTAGTTTACTGGTATTTTGTTTTATCTTATTTTCTTTTGTGAGAATTGTGTAACACTGTGCAGCACCTCAGTAGGTAGGATTTTGATTCTGCACAAACAGCCACTACAGTGATGATTTATATTTTACTTGCTCAAACCTAGCCATGCGGGTATCCTTGCAGCAATAACACTGTCCATTTACCTGTGTCTCTTCTTTTTTTAAAAATAGAAAAGACAACTCTACAAGAAAGAGAGATAGAGGAATTTTAAGTGAGCAATTTGTTACTACAGATTTTTCTTGGTTACCACCAAAGCTCAGTTTCTCAGTTTAGGGCAAAAAAACTTCATAAATATGAGAGTTGATATGTCCAGACTCCAGTCAAGGATACTTTCATGTTTTTTAGCCAAGCTAACAGTGTGGCTAAAGGAATCGCAATATTAGTCAGTCTGTCTGTCAACCACTTTGGTCCAAATTCAAATATCTCAACAGTAATTTGATATAATATTGTGTGTATATATACATGATGCCCAGTGGATGAATACCTGTGATTTTGAGGATCCTCTGATGTTTCCTCGAGTGCCACCATGAGGTTTACATTTTTGATATTAGTGTGATATCTCTGCAACTATGTCAGGATGAATTGTAATAATTTTGGTAATCCCCTGACTTTCCATTAACGGCATCATCAGGTCAAATTTACTTTGGTTTATAACCAAATATCTGCAAAACTAATTACATTCCCATCAGCCTGAGCTGTAGTTTGTGTTTAGTGCTAATTAGCAAGCTAACAAGGTCTACTATGAAGGTAAACATAGTAACCATTATATCTTCTAAACATCCACATGTTAGCATTGTCACTGTGAACATGTTAGCATGCTGACATTAGCATTTAGCTCAAAGCACTGCTGTGCCAAAATAACCTCAGAAAACTACTACAACATGGATTAGATTTAGTCCTCTTATAATTACATTAAGCATATAGCTAAATATTTGACATTATATATCAGCTAAAGTAAGCCTTTTTGTCAGGTGACAATGTAAAAATGTGTGTAAGTAACATCATTTGAGTTGGTACAGAGCATACCATATGTAATATATTGGTTTGCTAGTTAGTGATAAAGATTTGGCCACATTCAACACATTTCTATTTTGTGCTACACATAGACATTGGAGACGAATGCTTACATCTTGCTTCAACCATGTTCAGCTATCCACAGATGGTGCAGCAGAAGCCCATTTTCCCCCTCAATCCTTAAGTCCCCTCCTCCCTACATTCTTGCCTATTGACGTGATAATGGCTACAAATTGATGAAGCCATTGAGTGTGCTGGTGACACGAGGGTGAGTGGGGACACAAACTCTCCACCACCCAGTAACACTCATTAATCAGACCTATTCCAGCCCCTGTCCCTCCCTCCAGACTGCCTGACACACTGTCAGGGGCAGTAATACTCTGTGTGGGTGTCCCTCCCTGTCTGCCTTTATTTCTCTGTAACTTTATGTATTCTTGTTGTCTTGTTGTCCCTATGTCCACATCAGTCACCACAGTGCACATTTATCATTAAAAGAATTTACTCGATAACTTGTTTTAATAAAACTCACATAAGATGTAATTGTATTGTTATTGTTATATCAAAAAGCAACAACACATTGTATAACCAAGAACAGAGAAAATGCAAATTACCAATGACAAGAAGCATTTACCATTAAAAATCTTAACAGTTCAAAGACACGAATTCCACAAATATAATAATAACATTGCCAATAAAATGACCTGCAAGGTGACCTCCAAAGCTAGACATTCACCTTATTAATCCTACATGGAAGGTGAAAGAAATGAATTTCCCCCAAGTGACAGATAGTCTGTTTCTGGTCATGAGGGGTGCTTTCATTTAAATCACAACATAGATTTATGCCAAAGTAAATCACCCGGCTGGTGGCCAATGTGTTGACATCTACATCCTAAACTCCCTCACTCAATAATGAAATCAGCCTTGACGCTGTGACAGCTCAATACAGCCAGTCAATACGGTTAACTAACTTCCCGCTCACATAGGAGGTGTTTGTAATATATAAATGCTGCCATACAAAACCCCTAATTTGGGTGCAAATATCTTTCTTTTGACCGCAATGGGAAGATATCTTTAAAGATGCACATGATTTTATAATTGCTCTTTTTCTCAGTTTCAAAAAATGACTGACACTTAGCTCTTGTTATTGTGGAGCTGGCAGTCATTGCCACCCAAAGTGCTGGAAAAACAAATCATATACTGCCTACAAATGGCATCACAATAGATGGCTTGAGAGCACTGTCAGTTCAGAAATTCTCTCCAAAGGGGCAGACAATATGCTATTATAATATATAATTATACAATATCTCATTGTTCACTACTTTATGACGAAAGGTTACTTATGAAGATTTCATCTGTAATAATATGCAACATCATATTAAAGGTAGACAGACAGAAAGGTTGGGAGAAGGGTGGGGGAGGCTGGTGCATGTTGAATTTAGAGATTCATTAGTTTTCGCCGCACTTTGATATTATTGACTTTAGCCAGCAGTAAATTTCAGGACTCGAGAAAGGCTGTGGTAATTTTCCAGGGGCATAAAAATGGTAGCCTCCTAGGTTTAATATTATTCGGTTTATTTTAGTTCTCCTTGGCGACCCCACAGTGCAAAGTGACAGGAAGCGATCAACAAATGTGTAAAACCAATTTCACATGTACAAATGGATCCATAAATGTGCAAATGTTTACAGAACAAGTTATGCGTATTTGCAAATTTCTCCGTATTTCTCTCGTGGCTATACCTTTACACAACACAAATTTTTAAAAAAATACATGTTTATGGATAGCGAAATATTTGTGGATCATGGTATACACTTGTGAATTGTCTTCTGTGGGTTACAACTATTTAAGTCCCGTAAAAACTTCCATACAGTGCGAGCGGCAGTAGTTGTAGTTGTGCTGTTGCACTGTGGAGGACTATGTGTAAGTATTAGCTTGTGGAAGAGAAGCAGCTTCAACATGCCAGCATAAAGCCTCTTCTGGGAATGTAAATGAGGAACTAACTGATGAGTAATGAATGTATTTAATTATGTGCTTTTACTCAAATCAAGATCTCAAATCAATTTCAAATACACCTAAATGATGTTGACAAAAGCAAGAGCTTCATGACCAGCAGTCAAAGGACCTCTGGGCCTAGAATTTCCTCCTTTCAGATTATGAAAATCAATGCTTCTTAAGGGAAGTTATTACCGGCTCCACAAGCTGGATCTGACTGGCCCCTAGTGTCTGTGCTATATAATTACACAAATATGTCCAATTTCATTGGGGGCCAGTATCACCTATGGCCCGTCTGTTGGGATTTTGGAGCATAAAGTGCTAAAACTCCACAGTTAAAAGACCTGAGCCTGAAAATTTAATAAAGGAAACATCACAAGATATAAGAGACTCTTTAGAACAATTTAACCAAGAAATGAATTATGGATTCTTACAATTTGCAAAAATGTAAAAATCAATAGCAGACTGTTAAAGCAAAAAGATAGTAAACATTCTATAAAAAGTGTGATTTTTGCTTTTTATATAATTGATAGAACAAACTGTGTTTAAAACCAAATGATTTTAGGAAGAATAAAACCACCAATAGCTCCAGTCACAAAGGATTGTGACCATTTATGGGTGCACCTTTAAAAAAAGGATTCCTAGTGGAGGTTTGTTAACCTGTGTGTGCTTGACGTGAGGTGACTTTACAAAGCCAGCATCAAAAATAACAGATAGCAATCAGCCCGGTCAGCCATAGCTGGAGGAGATCTACACTACAAAGGTGCAGGAACAGGGCACAAGCTATTATCACACTCACTCACTCTTCCAGGTCACCGTCTATCTTCACTGCCACCATCAGGTAAGCACTATCGCTACATCAGGGCACACAGCACTTTTCAAAGACAGCTTTTATCCCCAGGCAGTGACTTTTTAACAGTCTACAGGGCACATGCAGGGGCGAGCAGCCACTGTGCTCTTTATCTTATCTCATTTTACTCATACTTTGACATATCTTTTTTTAAATGTAATTTTGTTTTCATTGTAATAGGCCTACTGTACTTATATGTAACATTATATGTTAGTAAAAAAATGTACACTGTAATGTAATGCAGTATATTGTGAGTTTCTGTATTTTTTGTTTTGTAGTTTTTCATTAGGCAAGAAAGTGCTGGAGTCCTTTCATTTCACATTACAGTTAATACATTCCTCCCATTCATTTTGAGACATTACAGTAGGCCATATAATCAGATTTAGGAAGTAAAAGGAAACCTAAATTGGGGTACCAGCACCAGCACCAATTAATGTAAAGGGTGATTATTCACAGTGACAAAGCTGCCACTCAGCAGTGGTTTGGATATCAAAATGTTATCTCGAGCCATATACATTTTCAAAAAATTGGGATTAGATCTCATCCCACTGAGTGGTACCATTTAACAGTCACATCATCTACTCCTATTGGATACTCAATGATAATTTCTGGGTCTCTACAAGCCCATAACCAAACTTTGTTAGCTTGTTAGTGAGAGAGAGAGATAGAGAGAGAGTGAGAGAGAGAGAGAGAGAGAGAGTTGTGGCCAACAAATGTCCACCCACTCCATCTATTACTAGACAGGGAAGATTTCACGATCAAGATAGGAGGCACACCTGCATGTGTGTGTGTGTGTGTGTGTGTGTGTGGTCTAGGTATTCCTCATGTTGTGGGAATGTAATTCTGTTTGCACAATCATGTTGTATGACTACATTTTTTTCTACATTGCATTTTTTGCCAGCAGCACTACAATCCACTTCAATTGATAGGATTTTGGACAGGATGTGAAATCCCAACAGGACAGTTCCCCAAGACATCCAGCTGTTTGCAGGCTCTCAGTCTGCCTACTCACTTTGCAACATATTGTATGAATGGTTCTGCAGGAAAACATTTATACAAAATTTTGGATCACAATAATATAATATCTAAAATATTAAAAAATATATTGAATGCCAATCTTATATGTATTATTAAAGTATGTTTTGTGCATTTATGTATTAGAGGACATTTATGTGTTAAAGCCAGTATCATGTCACTTCTCTAATGCAAGACATAGCTTTCTAGATTGGTAATAATCCATCAAAACGACAATTTACTTGTTGTACATCCTCCTTGCTTTCTTTTTTGTTTTTGTTGTAATACCATTTAAAATCCATGGGATGTCGCCAAAGATCACCAAATCTCTGAAGTAATATGATTCTACCTCCCACCCCTCTGAGAGATGATAAGCATGTTCACCTCTCATTAGAATCAAATTAATATCATTATGATCCTTCATTATAAAACTATGTCCTGTAAGTGCTAGTTCTTGTTTCCATCAAACCTAGAATGGTGGTACTTCATATTCAGGAAGGAACCATTATAATATTCTTTATTTTTTTCCACAAGGACCTTGTCTCTCCAGAACTCACTGCAGATCCAGACTTCCTGATGTGTTGCTTTGGCTTTGCAGGAGATGGGATTGTACATTGTATAGTTCCTTTGCACTCCCAGTGAGGGTTGAATATCCACGGGGAGGCTGGGACTCCTCCTTCCTTTCCCAGCCTTCCGAGTGGTGGGAACCGGGTACTGGGCAGCCCAAAATGGTATGCTATTTTTACCACTCTGGGCTCAATCTGAGGGCTGCTCCCTGGAGACCTGTTGCCGGCAGCGCTCCCCAAGCCGCGGAATTTAACCCAGGACAGCTCTCCCCAGATGTGATGGAAAACATCTGGCCAGCTGCTTGACTACAAGGCCTGCCTGCCCAGCCCCAATGCAACTAAGCCCCATAAGACTATTCAGTCCCAACCAACCCCCCTGTTGATACTGCTGATAAATAGCAACCAAGACCCTCTCAGGAATGTGAGATTTAATAATCTGTTGTACTATGTGGTTGATTTAGACTGTTGCTTGTACACTGTAGGTTAGATAAAAAGACTGTTCAAAAGGCTCTGTACATGGAAAATGCCCTGTAACATTGTGCATCTGTCATTCAGTATCAATTGAGGGTCAGAAATGTCCTTTATGGTTATGTGTGAATGGCTAAAATTAGTATCTCCGGAATAAATACTATAATAACAATGCAAAGAATGTCACAAACTCCCACAACATTTATTTATTACTGATCTTTATTTAATTTAAAAAAGATTACTTGTAAATGTTACATTGAGTTCTATTGAAACATTTCCATGTTCTGTCTCAGCACAGGTTTACTTTAGGCACACAAGAATGCAGACATCATTTTTGCAGTTCTAGCCATTGTTCAAATACAAAACACAGAAGAGAGGAGAGGGGAGGGAGATGTCACCCTTAGCAAAATTGCATTTAAACTGTGCAGAGCCAAGGAACAAATACATCAAGACTGGCGTTAAGCTCAGTTGTTCCTGTGCAAGGGACAGGAACAACCGATTTCTCAAATCCCTATGTCGTATGTGACATGAAAAAATACAAAAAACAGCCACAAACCAAGGTACATCGGATTGCAAAACACAACTAGACCAAGTGTTATTCCCTCAGAGAAACCACTGGTTGACTTAGAAATCAGTACAAACTACCAGTACAACCAAATAAAGATTATAGTCAACATACCTGAAAATATAGCGCACTGTTGCTTCTTTGATAATCAAATTTGGCTTGTGTGTAAATATATACCGAGTACTCGAAAGGTGGAAAAGCTGTAATTGCTCAATTTCTTCTGATACATCAAAAATATCTATGGTCACGTGTGCTTAATATTTGGTCTTTCCCCCTTGAAAAATAAACATTAGGTCAGAGTGGGTCAAGCACTACAATAGCTCAAGCTGCAGTGGCAAAAACAGCTATTTCATAAACACAGCATTTAAAGTTAGGATACTAAAGAAACCCTTTGTCCATGCCAGGGCTACAGCCTAAAGCCTATGTACAGCTTGTGATGGCGACTTCTATTGGTGGTCACTACTGTTTAGCCAGGAAAAGAATAATCAAGAGAAAAAAAACATTATTTATTGCACGCAAAAGAAATATCAATGTCAAGGGTTTCACTTTGCACCAGAGAAACTGAAAGCTTTAAAATCGGGTGAGGACATTACAAAGGGTCTGGGTACCTTTGCGTCTTGTGGTCGGGTATACTTCCACTGGAATGTCTGCACTGCCTTTGTCAGTATCCTTAATCAAGTCCCACATAATGCTTCTTTGATTCATACATGACATTCTACGTGTTACTGCCTTTGCAAAACATTGGATTCAGTTTACAATAACTCTTTAGAGATTAAATAAAGCTTGGAAATGGTCACAAACTGTACTGTGCTGTGCTAGTAGGGAATAATGGAAGTTGATCACATGTGCAGTGCTGTCAAAGATGACAAGAATCAGCCACTACAGGATGATATACCCCCCCTTTCAAAGAGTTTTGCTGGCAATCATATTGTCAATAACAGGAACTGAACAGGGTCCATCACCTATATGGTTTTTCTATGTCTGTATTTGTACACTGACACGTGACAAGTCATGGGACCTGTTCAATGGCACATAGGAATTGCGGATACAAAAAGTGGTTTTACAATAATATAGCAAATTACATTTGACTCCTCAACTGCCCGCTGTGCTTTTTTTTTTTTGTCAGAAAAAATATATAGAAAATAATACAACATACAATCAAATTCATTTTCAGGTCATCATCTTTTGGTTACACCGAGGTGAAGACAAGTGCAGTATTCTCTTCAGAGACACTAATTCTGACAGGCCGAGCCCAAAAGTTCCCCATCCATCTCACATTTTAAGACAGAGATACTTAAAAATGGATCAGTCGAGGCCAGTTGAGGCTGGAGCTTGTCACAAGGTTCTTATAATAACATTATCTCAAAAGACTGATTCGACATACAGGCAGAACAATCATTATCAACATCACCATTGGTATACAAAAATCTCTTGTGCCCACGAGATTTTTTTTTTTTTTATCCGTCTTCAACTCTTTACCCCAGTTTTACAAAACACCATTGAAACATTTCACCAAATTTCTGTGGCATGCAACCCCGACAAGGGCTTTCTTTGCCAAAAAGGTGGCACATGGTTACAGCTATAGTGATGCCATGGTAACTCTGATAAGAAGAGACTGAAGGAAAAAACGAAAAACAAAATTAAAAAAAAAAAAAAAAATCGCAACAAGCTCAAATAACTGCACTGTCATTTTTGGGCCCATTGTGGGCACTGGGGTGATGGTTCTTGAGACCAGAGTTTTCGGAGTGGATGGTGGTTTGGTGTTTTAATCGTGCCCAATCTGAGCACTCAAGAACAGCACTGGAGAGGTGTTGAGGGGGAAGCTCTATGCTGTTGCGGGTACTGACACCTCCAGCAGGCGGTTGTTCTTACGCTTGCAGGACACGCTGTTGCCGTTCTTGGCGACTCCTTGGATGAATTTGACGCATACTTTGTCCTGCTTGAACTGCACCAGAAACCTGTTATACAGAAAAAATCATTGAACAGGATGCCGGTGGAAGATGCATATTAACACGTTTCAACCTGAAAACTGAATAGCACT
The DNA here is from genome assembly GCF_963924715.1 of Thunnus thynnus. Taxonomy (NCBI): domain Eukaryota; kingdom Metazoa; phylum Chordata; class Actinopteri; order Scombriformes; family Scombridae; genus Thunnus; species Thunnus thynnus. The sequence continues at coordinate 11,385,979 of NC_089527.1, forward strand.
CTGCATGCTCTCTTACTCATCTGAGATGTCAACGTTGAGCTGCTCCCTGTCCGCAGCGGTGGAGCCGATGTGGTGGAGTTTGGTGATGATCTCAATCAGATGCTCGCTGCTGAGTAAGAAGTCTCCTTTGACGGCTGAGGCTGACCCCTACAGCAAAATAATGATGGAACGGGCGTCAAAAACACAGATGCACAATTGACCACCATTTAACAACATTAGTGTCTAAGCAGACCTTAAAGGAATAGTGAGAAGATTGATACTACTTTTATGTTTAATACAGATTGAACAAACCAGATACTGGACAGAGCCAGGTTAGCTGTTTCACCTTTTTTCCAGTCTTTACGCTAAGCTCAGCTAATCCCTTACCCCCTCTGGCTCCATATTTTTTGCAAGGAGAGTGGTATTGATCTTCCAATCTAGCTCCCGGCAAAAAAGGGAATAAGTGTATCTCCCAAATTGTCGGACTATTCCTTTGACTTGATCTGAATCATAATTCCACTACAACTATAAATCACAACAGGTCTCCCTCACCTCCTTTAGTTTGAGAGCGAAGAAGCCATCACTCTGTGTGCTGACTGACACGCTGGTGAGGTCCGGCAGAGGGACGCTGGCCTTCACCTGGCCTGTCTTCTGGTCAGCCAGGACAACGCTGTTCTTAGTCAGCAGGAAGATCCGAGCTGTACCCTGCGAATGAGAGCAGATCCAGTCCGTCAATCTGAAATTGTGCCTCTCACCTCCACATTATGGCAAAAGGAAGATGTAAAGGCTGAAATTGTTTTTTTTTTGTTAGTTTTTTTCTCTGGGGCAGGGTTAAGAGTAAGAAATAATACATCTATCCAAGAAATGTCCGTTATCTGCTGAAGCAAATATGATGTCAGTTGTTAGGATGTCAAAAAAACATCAGATTGTTGTAAAGCTGGGTGAAATACACATCAAAACAACCTAATAGTTTTGTGCTCAACGAGGCTTGTGCCGAAAAGTGGAGCAAGACTCTAAACAGCAGGTCACGATGTGATCACAGCTTATATTTTTTGACTTTTCAGCTCTTGTAAAAACTAAATATTGTAGTGTGTGCGATCTTTCTTACCTTGCCATTGGCCCTGTTGATCTTGTTGACCACATCAGCCAGCAGAACCTTCTCCTCCACAGCACTGTTCAGTTTCTGGTACTTGGGGTTCTTGCGGATCTCCAGGTAGTCTCCTTTGAAGGGCTGGCTCACGCTGACAGAAAACACAGAGTCAAAAAAGGAAGAGACTCTCAAAACCCATTTAACTAATTCATCAGAAAGTGAGCCATTTCCCCCATGTGTCCATACATATTACTCATATACACCTATACCATGAAAGAAACAGAACTCTGCTCCGGTAGATTTCAGGTACCTGCTCGGGTAGAGAGCCTTTTTATCCTTGAAGATCTCGCTTGCCTCCAGCTTCTCTTCATACACTGCCTTCTTCTCCTCTGTGAATGTGCTCCTGTATTTCTTACACTGAAAACACAAATGAAAAGTTCACATACAGGACTCTCGTTAATATCATTCATCTTGTAGTGTTATTGCACATCTGGTATTTTCTATTGTATTCAATGGATCTTGTGATGCATAGCTCATCTTAATCTATATATGTATTTGATCAATCATTGATAGGATCACTGCTGGTACACGTTTATGATTTGACTACTTTTGTGACTGGTTGTTGCAGCCTGAGGTTCTGGTACTTTATGCTATTTCATATCATAAGTTTAATATCTGACAAACGTCTGTGACTGAAATGCTGACATCGTTCTACTAGGCATCCGTCTACCAGATACCGACAATATTTACTTTGACTGTATAAATCATGAAATGACAGGTTATTTGTGACCGACCCTCCAGAGGTGGAAGATTCTCCGGAGCTCTGTGTGGACTCCGTCCAGGAAGAGGTAAGGCCTGGAGGGCCAGCTCTTGTCTATGGGTGACATGGAAGGCAAGTCCCTCTTCAGGCCCAGGAAGTACTTTTGCATCTAGAAAAAAAACAGACACAAGGGAATCTAGTTTGATTTCTCTGAATGTAGGGGGGTAACTTACATTTTTACTGAATATTGAAAAGAACAACAACAAAATTCCTTCACTCATACATCATTGTTTTCAGTGTTTACGTTTATTGAATTAAGCTTTCAAGCAAATATTCAAGTTCTACTCACAATTCTCTGGATGGTGAACTCATAGATCTTCTTGCCTGCATTTGCCCTGAAGAATTTTCTGTATTCTCTGCGGACCTGTTACAGCAAAAAAATAAACTGTCAAAACACATATTGTCACCTATTAGTTTGACGTGAGGCGGGAAAGAAAGGGAAGACACTGATTTACACAAACAGCACACTAGAACAACAGACATTTGGTTAGTCACAAACACCGAACACCTGGAACAGACGGAGTTACCTCCAAGCTGCTGAAATTAATTAAAATTACAATGATTGCTTCAAATTAATTACTGAAAACTCAATGATGGTTATGACACATGACCTTCATGCTGACTTTAATTGCACAAATTGAGTTGTGAACAGGTGCACTGTGTACTGTGAGGTGCAGGCTGGTCAATTAAAATGATGAAAAGATTAACACGGCAACAAATGACCAGTGTGATTCTTCTAAGACCAAGCAGACACGAAACACAATCAACAAAACGTCAGACACACATACTTTATATGCCAGAAATAAGAGGTGAAACAAATAGTGTTGCGTACAGAATCAGCGCTGCTTTACATGAGGTTAGTTGCACAGATAAACAGGACAGAGTAAGATGTTAAGAAAAGAACAGATTGGAAACAGACAGACAGCCTCTGCCATGTCAGTCAGGGTGTTGGTTTATAACTGAAACCCTCAAAAACCAGTAAAAAGCGTCTGTCCCTAAATAATAAGTCATTTCATCTGAACTATGGAATTACAGGAGGATGTTTAAATGTAACTGTTTTACCGTATCCTCTAGTCAGAGTTTTCTAATGATAACTGTTAGAGAGTAACCAGGACATTGTTTCATGTGTGATTTTTCAGTGCTTTGAGCAATGACTGGTGGGAAGAAGTCTCAAAACCTCTGCAAAGAAAAACCACCAGGTTAAACTGAAAATGTTCTTTTGTTTTAAGAGATCAGACTTATTGTGTTAAATACATTTCTCTGGGCCGTATTGGTGGCTCAGGGGTAAATGTTCAAGGACTACAAGTCCTGCAAGTCCCACAAGAAAGTCACACGAAGGCGAGGGGATTAGGCTTTCTATATAGAAGCAACACTAGGGGAAAAACTGTAGCAAGAAAAACAATACTTGACTCTGATGTAAATAAATCTACGTCTGTTCATGCTATATTAATCTTTGTAAAAGTATAGTTCAGTGTTGATTATGGACATTTTTTTACTGTTTTGATGGTGGGAATATTTAGTCAGCGAGTTTCAACAAGAGTTGATGTAATAGATCAACTGATAAACACATGTAACAACTTGTTTCTCAATGTCTTTAACCTCTGGGACGTTTGTGTCGAAAGCTGCACACAGTTTGAAACAATGTCATTATGAATTAAGTGTGATTGCTATACAAGGCAGAGACTGGCTTTCTGAAGATAGATGATTGTGGAGGATGACGAGGGTCAGGGGTGTTGAGTGGGTGGCAAGACGTGATGGTGATAGCTGCGCTGTGGGGCTGGTAGGTACCTTGAGTCCCTGCCAGTAGGCCCAAATCACAGCGACAGCATGCTTACGCCTGGCTTCTTCCTTCAGTCTCCTCAGCTCCCTGCGAGCCTGTTCAAGGGGGTGGGCGGGAGGAGACAAGGAGCGGGAAAAAATGAAGCAGGAGAAGATGAGAGGAAGAAGAGGGAGACATTCTTTTGCCTGAGGTGAGCAAACATCAAAAAACACACATACACACACACAACCACACACACACACACGCCCACACCCACTGCACTCAAACCCTGTGTGACCATCAAGAGACTGTAAAAAGTACAGCTCTTCTATTCCCGCCTCCAGAAACGAACATGACACTGTGGGTCACATGAACATTTATCAGGGGAGTCTCTGTAAGGGAAACAGACTTGGAGCTTTTTAGTGGAACTTTGAGTGAAACAGGAGAAGAGCAAAAGTCACAACTCAGGCAGCAGAGGTCACCTCAAAGGATCCAAACAGTTCCATCTAAAAAGACAAACAGTACTGCAAGACGAAGAGAAAACATGCATTAACTACACAAATAGAAGGAAATCGTGCAGGGAGAGCAGGCAGCGTGCAGTGGAGAGGCATGGACCTTGGATGAAGGAGCTGAAAACACATTTAAAAACATGACCTGGAAGAGACTTGTCTGATGTGTGTGTGTGTGTGACTGTACCTTCAATGACATAGGACTGTAACTGCAATAACAACTGTTTTGCTTCTATTAGTAAGACTCCATCCAGTGGACGACAGTCTGAGTGTATGTGAAAGGGTGTCTGGTACTGCCTTGCATCATAAATGTAATGTTTAGAATGAGGTAAGCAGACTGATGGATATATGTTGAGGGTTTTTTTTGGGGGGGGGGATGGGTGGGGTGGGAGTGGGTGGGAGGGGGTCGATGGAGGCGGCAAGTCACGACAAGTCAAGTCAACAGGCTTCCCAAATACCTTGGTGCCCTGCCAGCCGGCCCAAATGACCGATACGGCATGTTTATTCCTCGCCTCCTCCTTCAGCTGACGCAGCTCCCTCCGAGCCTGATGAAAAGCGGTGGCAGTTGTGGAGGAGGTTAATTTCAATGGAAATCAAAAGTTAATTGTCCGCGGTGAGATACTGCGTAGGTGTAAAAAAGCGTTATGAGGAAACATTGACGAAAGACAACAGAAGATGTCAAGAGATGGGACACCGTGTATTTAAACATCAACATGCCGGTTGAGTGCTGCTCGTGTTTTCTGCCTCTGTATTTTGTTCATGTTTTTGACGGAAACTTTTATTTATTTGCTGGTTTGACAAGCTGGATTATTATTAAATTATTAAATATTATCTAGAGTTGTGTAAAAATGTTGACGAATAAGAAACCTTGTTTACTAAGAGCAAAGTTCTCATACAACACAGAATAATCTTAAATGGCATCTATAATGAGCCTGAATTGATAGTTATCAGCGGAATGAGACCTTGAAATATAATATTAATTTTTACAACAACAAAGGATATCTGAAATGATAATGTAGATGCTGATAAAATAATGGTATGTTATGCGTGCAGACGACAAGTCGAAGTGGCTGTAATTATACACATATGCTCGTTGCCATCTTATTGTCATTATTCCATGCTTGTTCGTAAGAGCTTCTCTGTGTTTTGTTGTAGGCATATCAGTTTACTGAGAGTTCTCAACATGAGCTCGAGTAAAGAATACAGTGAAAATGATCTGTGTGGTGGGCAACAAATTATAATAAACACATAATAAAAGAAAAACATATTAGATAGAAAACAAACTAAAGACAAAAAAAAAATTCAAAATATGTGAGCCATGTTAAAGGATCTCATTGTGGCTGCTTTACAGAGATAATTTCGGTTGCATATGCCTATGATGCCATGACTGAAAAACAAAACTTAACAACCACAACATGTCAATCTGCAAACTTTCAAGACAATCCTGCATGCGCGGTTAACGGCTACAAAACAGAAAACAGAACAAAAACAACAATAAGGCACAATATTCAGGCTAGTGGATAACAGAAGGACCGGGATTGGGGTTAATTCAGAGGGGCAGCTACTCTATTAGGCACTTTCAATGAAATGGGATGGGATATGGTGAACAGGGATGACAAGACAGCTGGGACAGGGACACACTACAGCTGGGTTGAAATACCTTGGTTCCCTGCCAGTATGCCCAAATTACTGTCACGGCATGTTTATTCCGCGCTTCTTGTTTTAGACGTCTCAGTTCCATCCGAGCCTGGTGGGATGCGGGTGGGCGTTAGGAGTAAGACAGGTTGTGAGAAGGAAAAGGATCGAGAAAGGAAAGTGAAAAAAAGAAATGGGGCGGGGTAGAGAGAAAAAAAAAAAAAAGAAGAAGAAGTGGCAGTTGTGTGATCAGCAAAAAGAGGCAGGATTAAAGGAATACAGCAGAAAAAAAACCACCAAGCATAGAAAGATTTTTAGAAAGGAACATAATTTTTGTAATAAAGTGGAGCCATTAGCAGGAGCATTGCATGAGATGAAGATTTATGTAGGAAATACTGTTAAGTCTTCAAGAGTGGTCTTTTTTTTTTTTTTTGCAACATGAATAAAAAAGCCTGGATCAAAGCCAGGCTGATGCTCTGTCGAGGTAGGCTCCTCGCTCTCTGATACCCCCCCCCCCCTGCACTTTAATGCATCAGTACCTGGGTGCCGTGCCAGTAGGCTGCGATGGTGGTTGCTGCCTCTTCACATCTCTTCTGATATTTCAGCTCTCTCAGGAGTTTGCGGGCCTGGTGGAAATATTTTAATGTTGTTTATGTCATGATTTCTGAATTGCTTCTTGCATCATTTTATTCTGAACAAAATGAATACACAGAGAGAGAAATGCGCACCTGCCATCCTCTGGTGTAGGACTGCACCACAGTGGTGGCGCTCTTGATCTTCTGGTATTTCTTTTGTTGCTGTGAGACGAAAAAGGAGTAGATAAGATATTAACAACACTTCATGCATTTTGTTTTACTTCATATTTTATCAGTTATTTGTCTTTTCAATTCTTGCTAGGTGTGTATTTTTTTTGGTTTTAATTCCACAAGAGCCTCACTGCGTATCGACGGTACCACGCTGCCACCACGATCTGACTCTTTTTCAGCAGCAAGAAGTGGCTGCGGCACTTCCAGCCGCGATAGATCTTCTGAATGAGTGTGGCCAAGTCTTGTAGGCACTGCCTCCTCCTCTCCTCCAAGAAGAAGAGCTGCAGAGAAGACAAGAGAGAGAACAAGACAACACCCTTACATACAGTGTAGAGGGGTAACAAAAGCCAGTTCTCTTCTGGGAAGTCTTTTTAACATCTGTAACACCATCATGGAGAAAGCAAAGTTTATCTTTATAGAATTTTTTTTTTTTTTAATTTTATCATGGCAAATATTGATTCAGTGATATCAAGAACAAAGTCCAATCACCACAATCATCACATTTATTGCTCTGGTTTACGGCAAGACAATAAAAAATTACCTATTAACTTATCTTTATCAGGGGGTGTGAGTACACCATTTATTGTTCTGCTGTAAACTCATGCAATTGGTTCATCTGCTGGCATAGATTCTCGGGTCATTTGATATCACCGCTTGAAAATACATGTAGAATTTCTCAATGCCAGGTCGTCTAATCTTGTTTGCACATTAACCTGAATTTAATCAGCGTTGTGTCTAGATAAGCAGGAGATGCTACATTAGTTTAGGCAAGGTCTTATTATTCTTTGTTTTCTAATAAAGAATTTCTCAAAACCTTGATGACAATTAAACAAAAAGGTGTGGCTGCATTGGATTAACAGCCAAAACAAATATGGTCTGAGAATACGGATTAAAATCTGCTTTGTTTAGTGCTTTTGCAGCTGGCAGATACATTTAATGGAGATAAGTTGATCAGACAGAGAAAGCAATTAGAGTGAAGGAAAAAAAAAATTCTCCCACTATGAGATCATGTTATTCCAAGCTTTGTTTGGTCTTCTGCAGGGTGGGGAGAAGGTCCACACAAATGCTGCAGGCTTGAGGAGCCTGCGAGCGAGGAGTAAAGACGCTCATTTCCCATGTTAGATGGGATGGATAAGTGAAACCATGTGTTTTCAGAGTGGTGGTTGCATGCTAATTGCTCAAATGGGGGCTCGATGTACAGCCCACCCTGCTTTACAAACATCTTACTGTGAGAAAACAGGGCGGTTGAGCACACTGGATTCAACCTTTAAACATTCAAACACAGCTTGATCTACCAGATCAAGCGTTTAGTTGATACACAGCAGATGTCAAAACTGGAAGAACATAATTTTAGGGATATAAATTTTGTGTTTTACTGTGCGGTTCCTACCGTTCTTGGGTTCCTGATGAAGATCTTGGAGCGGCCGTAGGAGAACTCTTCAGTGGGGACCTGGAGGTCAGACATCAGCACCTCTACTCCTTCTCTGTGGGAAACCAGAGGAGTCAAAGAGGTCATTGAAAGCACCCTTCACATGTCAAGTGGTTATAAACAACACAAGCACAAATGTATAGAAGCGGTGATAAGAATTTGGACACGTAATGGGCACAAATGAACAAGGAGAGAACAGAGGAGAACAGCATGGATTACAAAGAGTTTAGGAAATGGACAAAAAAATGATAAAAAGAAGATAGCAAAATATCTACAGAAACATGTGGGAGGAGGGTATAAGGAAACCACACAAAGCACTGACGGATGGCTGAAAAGCACAAGATAGGAATCAGTGCTTTTACCAGCACAGTGGATGAAACATGCAAGTCTGGCTGATATGGAACGGAGGAGACAGATAAGGATGAAATGTCTCAACATGTTGTGGTTTGGAGGAAATTGTCAATGGTGAACAAGTGGTATGTGACAAAACTGCTACTAGATTCTAGGAGGAGGCTAAGAGGACTTTGATGTGTTGTGTGCATATTACTAAATATGTATATGAGATAATAAAGTTATAATCATCAAGGCGAACACTATGCTTAATAAAAGATATACAAGTTAGTCTGTTGGGTCAACTAGTCTTATATATAAATCTTGGTTTATCCAGGGAAAGTCTTCTGAGCTGTTTTCCAGTAACAACCTGCTTCACATTCACACAGGTCCTCACAATCACACCTGGGAGCTGACCGCTCCAGCTACAACCTATTAGCGCTGGTCACAGAGTCGGTCCATCAGGAGTAACTGGAAGTTCAGTGCCTCGGTTAAAGACACCTGGGAGTGTGCTTAGTTTCCAGTGTCACTATTTTCTCACCAAAAAGCTCGGCAGGATTTGTTCTGGCAACCTTCCAGTGACGGGGGCCCCCCCACTCTGCTCCCCTCACCTGCCTCATAACTTAACTGCTTCGGAGTAAATATAACAATTACCTGGCAGGCCCTCTCCAATGGGGCCAGGTCTTTTTGCAGAGCATTTTGTAGCGCTCCAGGCAGGGCTCGTAGGCCTGGCGGAAGGCGTACCCTGCTCTCCTCACACGGACGTTCTCCATCAGGCCCAGGTAGCGCACCTGATGGCGGACCAGAGACTCGGTGAAGATGTGGGATGCCTTCTTGTCGTTGGGCTTGATGCACCTGGGCGACAAGATGAGAGGTTAGACTGTTGTAATGATCTGATAACATCCTTTTATTTGAAAATCAGATATGGGCTAGCTATTGTTTTTCCAGCTTATTCAAGATTGACATCATATTTGTCTTGAATCTTTAATCAGAAGCATTTTAAAGACTTATTATGTCACGGTGTGGTTATGCCATAGCTGATGTCAATAATACTAAGGTGAAAAAGACTGTTTTGGGGGAATTAGACCTTGTTTTCTACTCATCAAATGATAGAATGGGGGTTTAAAATGGTACTGGATATCAGTAATTATTGCATGGGAGGTTTGTGTCATTTTCCATTAAAGCACTATTTTTGGGGCCAACATTTTTAAACAATAACAGAAAATTTCTCTCTCTCTCACACACACACACACACAAAACATACTCATAATATCCTAGACTGACACAATAATAACTGATATTCTCTCTGTATAAATTACCGGATGTAGTTCGGGTTCTTGGTCTGCAGGTTCCTCATCAGCGTCCCCACGGATGCTTTGAACTGGAATCCAGCGGTCGGTGGTCTCTTCAGGTTCACTTTGCCTGGGTTGCCTTCAGGGAACAGCTGTTTGATGAGGCTGTGGTTGGCCTTGTACATGGCTTGTGACAGGTCCCGGTATAACAGGTCGTTGTTCTTATCTACAAAGCCCTCGGCACGGTACAGCACCTTGATACGGACAGAAGAATGAAAAACACTAAATTACTAAAATGAATTTTCTTTTTATTAATTCATGAAAAGAGGAACAACTGAACAAAAAATTTTAATTATGCATACTGGCTGCACACTAAGCATTACACCTTTCTCCATTTGTTTTGTGATCCTTCACAGTTCACTGATGCCCGTTTCTGCATCATGGATAATACCATCATAACATGACTCTAATCTCTTCAGTGTTTTTTTGCATTTTCTTAACAACTGTGTATACATTAACAACTATATAGCACTTCATCTGAAAAGTCTTCATCATTTGCTGTAGACTCCTGTCCAGTACCTTGCCGGCGTAGTGCTGGATGCGGAAGCAATTGTGTGGCAGGCTGTGGTCGGTGAGGAACTTTGAATTCTTGCTGAGGCGGCTCTCGAAGTGCTGGTGCTCAGCACAGATGGTGTTCAGTTTGTCCAGGAAGGTCTCATCAGTGACTGTCCCAGGCCTCAGGCACTCCTCGTCTAACATGGCCAAGATGCCGTTTTGGTTCTGGGCAAAGCAACGTGCACAGACATGAAAGTGGTTTAAATTCACAGTAATAAACGGTTTGATACTGCACTATAAATGTAACAGTATTACTTTTTGAAATTGGCTTTTGACCACTGAAAAACACTTTTATTAAAAGTGCTACAAAAGCCTTTTTGACCTGGGTCAAAATGCTGGAATAATCATGCTTCTGTTGATGATTACTTTCAATTTACAAGGCCAGACTCAAAATGTGGATTTATGCTGAGTTGGTTTGTGTGGTTTCTCGGGACTGAGAAACTGACTTACATTCTCAATGAGGTCACAGATAACAGCATTGTTGAAATATTCAATGTTGGTCCATTCGATGCCCTGTAACAAAAGAAATTAAGGTCAAAAGATACAATGGCTTTTCTATCTGGAGCCAAAAAGAAATATTTTCCACGTCAGCAAGACCCACGCAGAAGTGAGTGTGTGATGAGATAATCTTGAACGTCCCTGTGTGTCAACACAACACTGAGCACCTGGTCGCGTATCTAAGGAAAGAAAGTTACTTAATTAAAGATTGATCTCATCGTTAACTCTGTAAGTACTGTAGTCTACACAGCAGTGTTCCACAGACAGCTCTGAACAGTTTATAAGCCAGAACTAACAGTATTGGATGTACCACAACACTACATGATGGCAAAATATATAGTATGACCACCTTCCAACCTTTTGAAGTTAGTCTGAAGAAACCACAAATGCTGTCCATCATCTAGACAACCAGAGTTGTTAAACAGCTCATTTTCACGGGTGCATTTTCTGTTCCTATAGTTTGGGAAATTTGTCATTTGAACCCAACAATGCTTCATACAGAAAAAAAAAAAGTTATTTACATTGCATTAACAAGCCACGCTCCACGTTAATAATGATAAAGAATCAGAGCTGGACGTTTATTCCACTGGTGATTGCTTCGCAAAATAACGCAGCCATCAAAACATCTACAGCACGTTCCGAATGAGCGACCAAAGTGGCTTTTAGCAAGTCTCTCTGGCATAGGGACAAAGGAAGATGTTGTTTTGTCCACAGCCTGACTTTGAAAACGGAAAACAAATGGTGTGTCTGGCCGGCTAGATAGTGGCTGTGAATTTATCTCTGATGTGTTTCTCCCTCTTAACTAAATCCTAATGAGTTTTGCATTGTTATAAGTTGAGGTTACACCGAGTCTAGACAAACAGCACTGACCTGACACATTCATACAAATTGACACATTTTTTTCTAATTCTTTTAAATGAGTGGAGGAAAAACAAAAAAAAAACAGTTCTATGGTTAGCCGGATTTGTCTCTGCTGTGCTGGGTCGATGTTATATTCTCTCTCCTGCTGCGTCTCCATCTCAGTTTTACTCGTGTCTGTCTCTGAGTGAGGAGAGAACATAAAGCTTTTCTGAAGAGGAAAACATTTTCCATCCAGCCCTTTAAAAAAAAAAAAAGGCCACTGGTCCTTGAAAAAAAAAAAAAAAACCCACATTGTCGACCTTTAATTCACAGCTCCTAAAGGGTTGGGAACATAGCTTCAGTTGATGTAAGTAATGTGACAGATATTTTGAAGGGGGGAGGGAGGCAGGGAAGGTGTGGCTTAAACTGATGGGTGATCAGCCAAATTCCTGATTGGTGGACCTCCCCTCCTTTCTCCAGGCCTCTGTGGTATTTTCCCATGCAATATACTGGACAGAGGCCAGAAGCGGAATATCATTGGTGGTGGTGTCAGTAGGGAAGGGGTGTGGGGGTCACCGCTGCAGCACTCATACGCATAGAGCTTTAAAAACAAACAGAGCTTAAAGGCCCACAACGGGGAGTGTTTACTCTTGCTCAAGTGAGGGATCACTTCCGTCGCAGACGATCCACAGAGGGAGACGGGGAGAGAGAATAAACTGCGTGTGGCAGAAGATGGAGATGGGATATAAAGACATATATGAATTAGAAATGTGTTTGGGTCGAGGTCAAGAATGCAAATTTAAGCCAAAATAGCATAAGGAGGTTAAACAGATGAGTGACATGACCAGGTTGAGATCACGCTGCGGGGCCTGCAACGATGAACTGTCAGCTGAACAAATTGAGTGCTGACATGTTGAAGGATGTAAATGTACAGTTGCAGGTGACAGAGTGATACCAGGGCTACAGGCTGGGCTTGACGGGCAATTTATCCGAGTGTGCACTGCCCTGTGTGCTCTGTTCTATGTGTGAATGTTGAGTATACAAAAACTTACCTCTCGGACATACTCCTCCTGCTCCTCGCGCAGGGTCAGCTCGATGAAGATCTGCTGCAGCTTCTCGTTGCAGTAGTTGATGATGAACTGCTCGAAGCTGTTGTCCTGCGGGAGCAGCGGCGGGAGGAAAAAACGTATTAGTTTCAGCTATTGTTAATCGATAGGCTGAGTCCGAATGTGCCTGTTATGTTATTGGATGAAATGGAAACTAGAATCTGTTACATTTCTGAGCTTGGTTCTTGTCATTTCTACTGTAATTCACAATTTACAATTACAAAATGCACCCTAAAGGTTGTCTTAAATCTTAAATGTTAGGGGTTTTTTTTCCTGCACCATTTTCTCATTTCTCGTAGCTGACTGAAGCTTTCATAAAACTTTTTCACATCTTTGTCCAACTTGCTGTTTATTAAAGAGGTCAGTTGTTTGTGTGCAGCGGTCCAGTGAGGACAGCTTGTGTTTACAGATGTGAAAACATACTTGCTAGACCGTCTTCGGTCCAGCGGTCAATCCAGATTTTGTATCAGCTCTGGAGCGGGGATGACATTTTTCCTACATCCTCAATGATTCTAACTCTCATGGAAACATTTGCAAACTCTAATGCATGGCCAGTTTTAATTAGAATTTTAATTAGTCTGGCACAGCCTCTGACGTTACATGCTGTTAGAACAAAAAGTCTCAATACGGTGGATTCTTGATGGCATATAATATCAGTAATAATCCAGGTTGAAAAAACTATAACCTGCAGCTCTTCTTCTTACACTTGACGATTTGCTGCCTCATCACTTTGACAACCATTACTGAACACACGTTTAATCAATCTGGACAGTTGACAACTGATAGCAGTAAATCTTGCTGATGTACGCTGATGAACTTTTATGATAAACCTTTATCAGGGAAAAAAAGTTCCTGTAAACGGTCATACAACATCGTTAAACATTGATGGAGTGTTAACCATTTGAAAACCTTTTACTCCCAACGTTACACAATTAATATTGTTGTCAATTATGACCCGTTGACGAGAGAGTCATGCTTCCTGGGAGATCTTATCGTGTGCGGGGTTAGGTTAGTATTTATTTGCTAAAAGACACTAAGGCGGTTAGAATAGCGTGTTTAGTCCAAGAGCTTGTAGAGTGAAGGACACGGCGAGTTTTTTCAGTGATCAGGAAATGGGATCGCCACAAGGAGATCGGTTATTCCTTTTAAGACTCATTTCCTTTAACTGAGAAACCACAGTCGCCTTCACCCCTAATAAACACACACAAACACACACACACACTCAATAGCATATAGATACATGTGTATACCCAAGTGGCAGCAGACAGCAGGCTGAAATATGACCTTGTGCTGTTTTATGACCAACGGTTTACAGCAGCTTAAGGAAGTAATCATCTTAAAACTACATTTGAAGACAATGGGATCATTTCTCATAAGTGTGTATTCCCTTGTCACAGGGTAGGGGAAAGTCCCTCGACTTAATATTTTGCTTTTCTAATTTAACCTCAACAACATTTCCGGCAGAAAAATGTTGGGAGCAAAGACTGATTAAATGCCATACTTAAGAAGGAGCACTGGCCCTAAATGATTTTATAAATACAAAAATTTGTCTTTTAAGAAGAATCTCATTTGGATTTCTCTCAATTTATTATTATGGCAAACATATGAAATAAATATGCTAATCATGATGAAGTTGTCAAACCCATGTTAAGAAATTGATTTCTGTGCTGCTCTCAGTGTAGTATTAGTGTTTGACAACCAAAACATCTAAAGCATCGGTCTAATATGTATCTATTCAATAGAGCTGCAATACACTCTGTTGCCAGTTTATTAGGTATACGCACAGTAGCAAAAACTAATGAAGTCTAATGCAACAGCCCTACAATAAATCCTTCAAATTTACATCAGGTGGACAAATATTTAACACATATTTAAGCCTCCAGAATGACCACACAGTTCAATCAACATCTCCTAAAACTGTTTCAACAGAAGCTGAGCAGTATAACCTTTAGATTTATTGTGGGGGCTGTTGTATCAGATCGCATTAGTTTTAGCCATGTGTATGCCCTGATTCAAATGATGCAAAGGCGTCTTTAGCGTGTTTTCAGCCGTGTGGCTTTGCTGCGCACCAGGAGCACCCCCCTGAATTGTCTTTAAAAAAAGAGGAGCTGAATTAAGATCACAGCATGCACACTGGCACAGCAAAACAGGCTGGTGCAGGTGTTACTTACTCCATCCTGGTGACCAAGACACAACACAACAGTCAGAGGAGAGGAAGGACTTGAGAGTGAGTGGAGTGAACAAGCAGGGATATGAGAAAGACATGAACATATGGGGGTGGAGAGGGGGTGGGGGGTGGGAAGGGGGGCTGAAGGCATCAAGCAATAGGACAAGAAACATTTATTCCATCCCCATTTAGTCTGTACAGTGCACTCAAACTCTCTGACATGTGTTTGCATGCACATGCTCATTTACATGCACCTGAACCAAACAACACTTGATACTCAAATGTCTGGTGCTGCATCAGTTGCTATGTATTGAACATAATGGTCAGATTAAAAAAAATCTAAAAAAATATCAAAATATTGGTCCACTTGACTGTTTTTGTGTTTTGTTTATTTTCTATGTGGTTGGCAACATTACTAAGGTATCCACTATGTACTGTTTACTATGCAATGTCTTTGATATTGTGTCCATAACATGTTTATGATGTCTATGATAAGTGTGTATTCATAAGTGCCTTGATGCTCTGTCCGTTTTTCCCACTGTGAAATGCTGATTTTAGTGTCGGAATCACCTCGCCACAAAAAATGATTTCACTCCTGGGAGCAATAAAGCTGAACTAATCTGATCTGAATATGGTTTTATCAGCTCTCAGTTCTTGTTGATAAGCTCCTCACAGGTACGCCGACGCACATGCAAACAGCCTGGGGAAAATTCCTTTTAAAAATGTGATAAAAAAAAATGTTTGGTGGTCAGATTGTGGCTTAATCGAGGTTTGATCTGGCCATTTTTTCTTACCTCAAATATCTCAAAGCCATAGATGTCCAGCACACCCATGACCTTGTGGCGAGTTTTAGCTTGTGCCTGCAGAGAGACGATATTGTCAGTGTTAGAAATAGAGGAGGATAGTGGTGTACTACCACTTCAAACTGTCATGAAAAAAAAGGAAAAATAACAGAATAATTAATTAAATCAAATGAAATAAATGAAATTCTGTACATCACTTACTTTTATGCTTTCATTGATCCTTGTAACTAGCCAGCTAAAGAGACGACTGTAGAGATTTTTGGCAAGGGCATCGCGGGCGTAGTAGGCCTGTGAGTAAACACACAATAATCCTGATGAAGTGAAAATGCAGCAACAAAGAGAAAATGCATCAATTCATTTTTACTAACTAAAAGTGTGTATTTATTCTTTGCAGACCTAATATAACAGGGCTGATAACAGGAAGTTATCTCTTGAATTTCCAGCAAGTCAATCATTTAGGAAACACAAAAAAAAATAACCTTGATAAACACAAACACAGTGAAGATTAAAGGGCAACACCAACTGCATGGTAACATTATTCTGGAGGTCAGGGTGATTCTCCAAACCATTTCTTCTTCTGCTTTTGGACATAGGGCCCATGTTTACAGCATCCACATTATATGAACACTTCTTAACAGTCTGAGTGAACTCACTAACCTCTAAAATATGACCTACATTTGAATTTCCAGAAGGAACACTGCTCATCTATAATGGAGGGGTTTTCGTAAAATTGACATGGATGAGAGTCGGCAGCCGGCGGAGGAAGTCAGGGGGAAGAAATTGCCCTTTTTATGCACCGTGTGTGTTTCTGTGTGTGTGTGCATTAATGTCAACAAGGAGCAGGAAATGCAAGAAATGCATATAACTGTAACTATCCCTCTGACCTGGGCAACGTTCAGGGTAGTGGACACTTTCTCCAACTTGGCCTCTACTGTGCGGTAGCTGAACGCCCTTTCCAGCACTGACTGTTCGATGCCCAGCAGCTCACACATCTCCTTCAGATCTGCAAAAAAAAAAAAAAAAAAAAAAATCACACACAAATAAAAACACTGACAATGAACAATTTCTGCTTGTGATCCATGTTGTTATTGTCTATTTTGAATTAAAACTTGAACTTTGTGAGCAACCTGTTTATCAGGTTTATTTATTCTCTCCTCCTTTATGTTAAAGCTTATGCTAAGATATGTTTTTGCAGATATAGATCACTACTTGTATACTCCACTGAAATTTGCTCCTTTGTTCTGATGGAACATTTTATCAGTGGTTGCAGTTTAAAACCTCCTGTAATAATATGCTAAATACACACAAACATAAAACCATCTCAATTTATGCTCATCTTCTTAGCAAGAAACATGCTGCAACATGATCTCAACAAGACGGTCTTTGAGTCATATGAAAAAAAAAAACAAAAACACAAATGTGTTTTCTCTGCAAAACTGTCAGTAAGGACAGTGAAACTGGATCATTCCACTGTCCTGGAGGAAAATATGTAAATGCAATATTTGCCTAAAGAGAACAGCTGTGGGAGTGATAAACACAGCTCTTGTCACGCAAATCATAAAACACAAATATTTGGTGAGCAGGACTGCAGAGGAGAGTGAAGCAGCCAATAGGGGGCAGTGGCTCAACATCAGGTCAACTGGGCCTGTGGGCCAAAGGGATTTTATGTACAATTCACAATAAAGCATCATAATAATAACACTATGATGAAAAAATTAATACAATTATAAAGCTCTCCTAATTTATCTTTTCATACCTAATTATCCAGACAGCTCAGTTCTTAACTACCATGCTGCTGAATCATTTCATTCAGGGAGGAAGTTAGTTGTAAAAAGGGACTCTTTTGCTTTTTGTTTGCTGTCCGTCAAACCCACCGTTTTTGTCTTTGACGCGGCTCTCGTCGGTGCCGTTGCAGCGCGACTCCGGCTTGAACTCGATGTTGCCGAGCTTCAGCACGGCGGCCACCAGCTCCAGCACCGACTGCACCTCGTCCTCCATGAAGCCCACGATCTGCATGGCATTCTGGGAGGGCAAAAAAAAAAAAAAAAAAAAAAAATGGAATGAGTGAGTCACTGATCAGCTGTTGAATCCTAAAGGAAAACATGGGCACAACGGGAACTAAGCTATAAACGTACTGTGATGGTGTCTATGCAAACACAACGGTTTAATATGACTGAAACATTATCATTGCAACCTGACGGCGCTGTCACTGGTGTTGTCATGGTAATCAGGTGACAAATGAGGATATACATGTTCAACACAAACGTCTTCTGCAGGCATAAATTCCACCTTATCAAAGACATCACTGTCTAAAGTTGTATTTGTGCAAGATTGAATAAGACAGAGCTGCAGCAGTCAATTAAATGTGTCAACCAGATCTTAATTTTAACCTTTAATTCTCTTTCTTCACACCGCATCTCTTTTCTGAGAGACTTCAGTACATTTAATATACATAACATATAAAAAAAGAGAGCAAAGAAAAAGGAAATGCAAAAACATAACACATATAAGCTCAATCTATTCATAAAAAACACTACATTTGCACAAAGTAATAAATAAACTGTTTTGAAGTGAATCCCAGTTTATCACACTAGTGCCAAATATGAAACAAGTCCCTTCACAGAGCTGACAAAACAGACAATGAACTCAAGTGCTTGAGATGATTGTGTTATAAAAACCCACAACCACAATCTAGTTTGCTGTGGTACTCCACTCCAAATTCTATTGTTGTGACAACATGTATCTAAAAGTTTAAATGTTTTAAGGGGGGGGTGGGGGGGGGGAATGTGTGGCCATGTTTGGCAGTAAGAGAGAAGGCCATGTGGAGGAACTCATTGTTTAGTGAGAATGTCCGCATGTGTTTCCGCTGGTGAAATACAGCTGTACGGGGAATACTGTAAAAAAAAAAAAAAAACACCCAACAGGAGAGGGGATGAGAAGCAGGATGTGGTGAAACGCGGGGAAACGAGAACAGTAGAACGTAACACAGACTGCAAAAGGCTTCTACGGTAGCTTGAGTGGAGCATGCTGGAGCAGGGACTGATAACAATAGAGGTCGGGGTAGAAGGGGTCTCTTATAGACACAACATCCTTTGTCTCGTCATCGGTAAAGACGAGGAGGAGTGGCGCTGCACATGCGGACGAGAGATCCCGCATGTGTAACTTTATTCAAATACAAATAGGAAGCAGGTGAGGGTGTTTTTTTTTTTTTTTTTGTGGTGGATTTCCCCAACAAAGCTCTGCTGCCCCTGCGCTGTTGTTTTGATATTGTATTAAATGGTGCGCATGAAATTTCCCTTGTTTAATCAATACAAACCTGAAGTTCAGGTTTTAAGTTCACTTTCGATTACAGATTCAGTTCAAAGTTCAAAGCGTTTTGCAATAGGTGGGAGGAGAGTTTTCACAATTTTACAATCGACACTTTAGTTAGTTTGTTATGTTCGGGAGATAAGGAGGATTCAGACCGCCTCTAACCTCTGTGCAGCGTATTGATTAACTCAGAATTATGCAACAAAAGACAGTCGGTGCTGAATGGTAGTGGGGCGAGACGGCGCTTGTGTGATGAGTGAGTCATTTGCGTGCGAGTCGGTTGGTGGTTTAAAAAAAAACCAAAACATTATCAGCACTTTTTTTGATAAAGTGAGACCATCTCTATCAGGTCTCGGGTGTCAGGTTTCAAGTGGGATACTTTAAGTTTGAGGTTGTGCTTACGAGAACTGTTGGGTTTAAGTCTTATTATGGCTAAAGTTTAACATCATTAAAAGTATAATATTATAATATTCAGGTGCTAAAATGCACATTGATGTGTTTTTCTTGCTGTGATTGATCACTCCTCCTGTTCATACTGGCCATTAAGACATCCCTTCATAATGCACTTTCAATGTTAAGTGAATGGGGGACAAAATCCACAGTCCTCCTTCTGTGTAAAACTATTTAAAAATTTGTTTGAAGCTAATATGAAGCTTCAGCCGTCCAGATTTGTCAAATCAAGTCATCGTCTTTCACAGTTACTTTTTGTACTCTTTTTAGTGCCAAATTCCTTCTGTTTGTTACTATTCTTCCACTGCAGCTGAACAGGAAAACACTGTCTGTCCGGCCACAAATAGGGATTTTTTTTTTTTTTTTTACTAAAAATACTGTAACTCAGACTGCTGAAGCCTCATATTATCTTCATATAAACCTTTAAAGACATATTTACTCAAAACAAGGACTGTGGATTTCGTCTCCCATCACGTTTTTAGTACATGTGGAAGAGATCTTCTAATGGTCAGTATGAACAGAAGGAACGATTACAGCGAGCAAAACCTGTTTCACTGTTCATATGGGCACTGGACTGTTGTTTTGAGATAAACTTGGAAAAATTGTGAACGTACCCTTAAAGAAAAACATGTATGGGAACCTGCTGGCTAGATTTAAGACTAGAGGGGATTGTTTCTTTGCTGTCACCTTAACTCTTTAATGATCTGCCTGAGGAGCTCAGATTCACCAAATCAAAACTTCTTTTAAGTCATTTCTTAAAACAAATTTGATTCTTTTTTTTCTTTTATGCATGACATCTTATTATGTTTTATACTCTGCACTTTAGATTGTTTATCTCATGTTTATCTAAAGAACTTTGTAACATACTGGTTTTACTGGTGTCTGCCTTTTGATTTTATCAGTAACTCTGTTTTTATTGTTTGCCGTCTGTGTACGGCGCTTTTGTAACATTGGTTTTTGAAAGGTTTTATACAAATAAACTTTACCATTATAATCTTTATAATGCATAAGCACATGCAGCTAGTACTCACTCTGACTGTCCTGAAGTTGGCTGCATCATCCAGCCCGTTGACTACGGCTGAGTCCAGGCTCAGGTAGTTGTACTTGCTGAAATCCCGGTCCAGCTTCAGCTTCCCTGTGACACACAAACCATGTGGTTACCATTTAAAAACTACAATTGGTCAAGCAGCATGGCTGAGGGCGATTATTTACATTAAATGCAAGGGTGAGCAGAAAAGGTAATGCGTTTACAGACCTACACACTCACAGCTGGGAGGTGCCTGATAAAAACCACAATATTGTAATGATGTAATCTGCTTCTTTAAAGTACCTTCTAAAAAAAAAAAAAAAAAAAAAAAATGCACTTCATGGCGCAAAGATTCAAATGGGTGATACCCTGGAACTAATTTATCTAACCCCCAGGCCATTGTCACTTCAAACATAATTTCTACACAGTATATGCACTCACTGGGTTACTGCTGTGAACATTATTCTGGAAGATCAAATAGCCCTCTTAAAAGCCCTCTATGTAGTAGCAAAGAAATCCATTCCTCTCGTGGGTGCATGTGTCGAATTTCATTAGCGGCTGCATTAACTACAGCTGAATCAAGCCCCTCTGATGTGTGTACTCTGGAGTGAATGACCATTACATTGTTCTCCTGTGTTCAGGACATAAAACAATGCCCTCTGTCCGCAGAAAAGTAAATAGAGGGAACAGGTTTCACGGCCAGTCTTTGTTCTCTGCGGTGTTTGTTAAGCAGGAAGAGTGGGCCCTTAATGCATCAGCAATGTGTTTTTTACCCCAGCTGCATAGGTTACTTCTTTACACAAAGACTGGCGTGTTGCTGGCTTCGGATTACAGTTAGGTGGATAGAAATGAAATGAATAAATCCGAAACCCAGAAATAAGGTGACTCAAAGTGCACGGTCAGGTTTTCCTTCCATTCTGGTGTGAATGAAACCAAAACAATGAGAGTTAAAAGGTCTAGTTTACTCTGAACATGACTGCTTGCAAGCCACTGTTTTGGTTCAGTTTTAATTTATTACTTCCTGTGTACAGATGTGTGTGTATATAACTGCACGCTATTTAGAAAAAAAAAAAAAAAACACACACACTCATGCTTCCGTTCAACTCCAATTTCCAGTATTAATATGACTTACTGAGTGTGTCGTCAGAAGCTCCAGACAGGAGCTGATAAAAGACGTGGAAGTTCCTCTCTCCTCTTGGCTGTTTCACCACACGTGACTTCTCGAGCAGATCTAAAAGAGCGAGGGACGACAAAAAGGAAACAATGACACACGATGACAAAAAGTCCGTCCCTAACAATAGTCTTCTCTGGAAATGTTTGTGCGGTGGGGTATTCTTGAGTAGTAAATACATGGCTGACCCTGTTATAATAAAGTATTAAGGATGCCCAACATCTGTGTGGAGCTCATATGGCTTCTAACCATGTATTTAAAGTTGCCATGGTGACCGAGTCAATGTTGGTAAATATTTGCATGTGTATACATGCACACGCGCTTCAGGAAGTGTATGATGAAGAAACCGCACACAGCTTTCCGACCAAGTGCAATAGTACCTGATTAAAAAGGGGAACCGTCATCTGTTCACCGCATTAGGCTGAGTATGATTTAATTAAAGACCAACTACAGAGCTCAGCAGCTGAGGCTGCTTGAGATCCTCTTCACTGCCGGGTTTGGCTGGATGATAGCGTTCATTTTTTCTGGTTAGAAAACATCTTATTTTAGGAGACTCTGGAGTTTATGTTACGCTGAAGTGAACGTTTTGGAGAAACATCCACATTAACTGCCATTTTAAAAGATGATCAAATTTCCAGCCATAAAAGAATGGCTCCTGGCTTTGCCAACTTTCAGACTTCGCTTCAAAAAAAAAAAAAAAACTGACTCTTCCAGTCAGTCGGTGCTGAGAGGACAGAAGTGCTACTTTACAATACTTCTGTGGAAACACTACAAGCACCTAACTAGAGAGCTCTGTCCAGAGACCCGGGGTTGTCAGAGTTAGTGGCAGATCAGGCTGAATGTGAATCTGTGGCACCCGCTGCCCACTGATGACATCAGAGGCTGTCGGAGAGCCAGCGCATCAATAATAAACAACATCCAGGACTGAGTGGCTGCCAACAGCAATACAGAGCTGTGATGAAAGAGGAGGACAGAAAAGAAAAACACCCCTGAGGAGCCACTTTATGTAGATAGCTGTCTGACACCTTTTTTGTGAAAAACACAAGGGGGGGGTCAGCGTGGGGGCCAACAAAGAGTTTCAGATTATTCTACTCCTAAGGGTACTGAAGTAATCTTTCACCTTGTGTCCGGCAAAACCGTTCAGTCATCTTTTTTATTGCTTTTTCGGGGGCCACAGCTTCCCATTTTCTGCAGCAAAGCATCCTGAATGCCATTTATTGTTTGCTCCGTTCAGGACATGTTCCCCTCTCCCTTAGATAAGCAAACACACATTAAAGTAGCAATGTGGGGACAATATCCTGTTATGTTTTGACTAAAGGAATTGGCTGTTTGGCTGCCAAAACACCATTACCACCCCGTTATTACCAAAGCTACTGAGAATTGGCTTTTTTCGAAAAATATAGCTATCTGTTTTCAGTTGTAGGAAGTACTGATGACACCGAGGATCTACATACAAGCGGAAATAATGAACTGGGAGGTTAAGAGAAATTCCTTAAGGTCTGTCCTGCAAGAACTTCCTCATCCAACTGTCTAGCCAGCCAGCCAGCCAGCCAGCCTGTGTCTGAAGAAGTCACATGTCAGTGGCTCTTCTTTACAGACAGTCCCTTGTATTTGACTAACTCAGGCCAGCAGACAGAGGTTCACTTGTGTCTCCGCCATCAGCTCCGCTCTTTGTTTCCGTGACCTATGGCGGGGAAGCCGGCGCAGACAAAACAATGTGAACAGAGGCAAGATAAGAGCAAAACAGAGAAAAAAAGCTGAGGAAAGGGAGTCGGATAGGTGAAGGGCTGCGTTTTGTTCGGTCTGCCCCCGCAATATGTTTTTAGTGAATTTCTACTGACAACAAATAGAAGATGGATTGCTCTCTGTTGGTGTTTTTGCAAAGACTTTGGCTACGACTGACCCATGTAGGAGGATGAATAATATGGAGGTGCAAGAGAGCAATCTGAAAGTGAGCTATGCTCAAAGTAGAATAACTTAGATATTTAGTTTAGTGGTGTTGCTTGCAAAGCAATAAGTGTCCGGTTGATGAAGGCCATGACACGAGAGAGAAAAGTATGCAATTGACATGATAAAGATGAAGTAGGAAATATGGTGCGTGTCATTTCCTGCGTTCACAGTTTCAGATGTCTTCAAATCTTTAATTGGTGAGGGCATTTTCATCCTGACACTACTCACAGTTGCTGATGACTCCACCGAGAGGATCCCCTTTGAAGTCGAACTCAATGTCCATGTACTTCCCCTGTTGAACAGAGCACGACAGTTAGAACTGAAAGTGGGTATAACTCTAACTCTAATATACACTGCGAGCTTGGCCCGAAGCCAAACTCATGAGCTCAGTTCAACTTCACAGGGGGAGGATCTCTGAACAAACCCATTCAAGTTACGATTGAGGCGACAGCTGCCAATCATAAACACGACTTGCTATGAAATAACTAGCCTCTATAGGAGGGAAAGACCCCCCCCAACTAATGCCAGTTTTTTTTTTCCCTCTAGTGTAGGACTTAAACTATTTCAG
This sequence comes from Thunnus thynnus, assembly GCF_963924715.1. NCBI lineage: Eukaryota > Metazoa > Chordata > Actinopteri > Scombriformes > Scombridae > Thunnus > Thunnus thynnus. The sequence continues at coordinate 11,410,132 of NC_089527.1, forward strand.
GCCCCTTCTCTCCTTCTGTCTGAAATTTGGGAGTTAGAACAGAGAGTTCTGTGTGTTTCACCCTCTGATGTATTAATAGCAGACAGGTCCTCAGAACTGGCCAAGCTCTACTGGTGAGTGGGCTCCAGCCAAACTCAATAAGTCCTCTGCACTCAGCAAAATGAGAGAGAGAGAGAGAGAGAGAGAGAGAGAGAGAGAGAGAGAGAGAGAGAGAGAGAGAGAGAGAGAGAGAGAGAGAGAGAGTTTGATTCGTAGGTTTCTGATAAACTGATTGAGCTCTGATGAACTAGTGGGGAGGTCTGAGGTCCTTGCCTGGAGGTTTATGCCAAGGTTACCTAAATATAAACAGATCAGGGGCATAATCCTTTATAATACTCTCTGTTACAACTGCGAGTCCAAGCACTGGCGTGTATTCATAAGTACTATGTAGGTAGATGATTAAACATAGTGTGAAAAAGCATGGTACTGGCTAGAATAACCATTTCCATTATAACCACCAAACAGTCATGTGATGGAAGTTCTTCAGTTTAGCTGAATCATTCACTGGTTAAATAAAACACAATACACGTTAGAAAATAAACACAAGCGGTAGCGCAATTGGGGTAATTTAATGTGATGAAATAAGGGAGGAAACTGAACCAGGCTGCCCCCACCAACAGCACTCTGAACTGCAGCATCACATGACACACACTGGCCAAAAAGACCTATTCTAACACACAGTCATTAGAGAAGTAGTGGCTGTAAAAACGGTGAATTCATTTTTCTGAGTGTCCCCTTGAAAAGACTCTTTGTAATATCAGAATTTGATCCATTGGGGTCTATTTAAGTTTAGGAGGAGCTGTATCATTAAATTACTTCATGCTATTTGTGTGTACGGGGGAGCCAAGAGGAAGTCAACCGGGCCAGAGGATGCTGACAATCCTTCATGAGAATGAATGAGATGCCAAGTTGGAACATGGGATCCAATTTTTTTTATTACTACATCCATGATCGGGCCTCCCTGAAACCTTTTAGCCAGTAAATGTGTCGAAATACTTTCTTCGTAAAAATAAAAAACGGAAAACACCCTGCCTCCCTTCATACAGTCACTGCCTGGAAATGTCTGGGTTTGTGTCTGTCCGTACAGAAAGCGAAGCAGACTTTGAATCGTTCTTAAGATGCTATCTCCATCTTCCATTGAGATCAGATGTCTTCAGATTACTCATCGTAAGACCACAGTAGGTTGCACAGGTGATCAAGATAGGAAACTGTCTGAAGCTCGACTGATAAACAAGATCATTTTTAAAAACGATTGAGAAATGAACATAAAATAAAACTAAAGAGAAAAAAAAAATCAGTGCAGCCGTGCCAGAGTTTGCTTTCTCTTTGGTTAGAGATAAACTGATTTCTTGGTCTGTGCTGGCATTTGGCCACACTGTGCTGCTGATGAAAAGCAGCGCACTGTGTGTCAATGACTGTCTTGTATGCGGCATGTAAAGAACATTTATAAAAGGCTATTTCGCATGTGTCTGTGCAATATATCAAGTGTACAAGGCCTGCTAAAACTGAGGCAGTGCGTGGAACGGTGTTCTGCACAGATCCAATTGAATCTGCGCTGAGTCCAATTCTGAGGATGTTATTTCATGTATTTTTCGTGTTGCTATGAAACATGTACTAACATGCATCACTTGCCAAGGACGTGTGTCTACAGGAAACGTCGACCTTGACAACTTGTGAGCTTCAAACCAGTTTTGTATGTGTAAACACCTTCGGGCTTTTGCTTTAACCATTAAGATGTTGCAGAGGCTGTTAACTAAAAAAAAAAACAGGACTTGTGTCCAGGTGACACCTACACTGATATGAGTGAGTTACTGATCCTGCTCAAACTGAACAAGGAGAAGAAAACTCATTTCCAAAATATTGTAGCTCCTACGTGTTCAACTTAATGGAAGACAGAATCATGCGAGTACGTGAATTAGTAATTCTCACACTAAGGAAATGACAAGAAATATGGAGGGACAAAAAAAATGCATTGCATTAGGAAACAGCGGGGCTTATTATGAGGGAAACAGAAAAAAAAATAGAGGACAATACTGGATTATTCACAAGCATGAATTAAGTCTGGATGAAAACATCCAAGCTGTGCATCATAATTAGCTAATTAATCATCTAATCAAACGACATTAGCATTTATTAATCCTAGAGGGGATACTTACAAATCTGGAGGAGTTGTCGTTCCTTACTGTTTTGGCATTTCCGAAGGCTGAAAAAGGAGGAAAACCATAATTAGCATAATAAAGTACAATAAAGTATAATTTATGCTAATCTGTCTGGTATATAGTTGCAGCCGATGATATTAAAAAGACAGATCAAATCTTATTTACAAAATATCGCAAAACCTTATTTAAATGATCCTTAACATTGTGTCTCACTCCGGCTAGCTGTCAATCATGTTAGGGCTGGATGTCAAAGCCATTTGTACTGATGAAGCCCCATAATTCTGTATGGATTAAGCAAAGCACTGGGGCTTTCCAGGCTTAGGATGGGATGAACCTTGCTGTCACGCCGCATTCGAGTCAGAGTGCTTCAATATGTGCCCACGTTTATGAATAAACAATAACAAACATGATGTTCAAACACAAAGTATGATTCCTTACGTGTGTGAGCACCTCAAATACATCAAACACATGTGCCTCTTGTGTTATGTGCATAAGGGATCCTTTTAGAGTAATATATAGTATCCAGGGCCTCTCCGTTTGCTTCCAACCACATTTCTACATTAAAATGCTATTAATGTGTCATGCATCGCAGCGCTATTAGCATAACTGCTTAATTGCTGATAACAGCTGATTAATGTGTGTTTAAGTCTATCGTTAAAGTGAATGTGTGGGGTGCTAGCCTGGTACAATGGCAGCTGGAGGGGCGAGAGAGACGGAGAATAACGGAAAGATAAAAGGGTAAGAGGAGTCAGGGCGAGAAATGAAAAGAAAAAAAAAAAAAGGGGTGACGAAGAATGAAACTAAGATCCTGAAAGAGAGTGAAAGCAAAACTGAGAGTCGCAGAGAGAGCCTGACATAGATACATTGTGTATAGCTGGTTAACTGTGCTGCCCTCTCCCTCTTTTTTAGCGTTAGGGCAATTAGATCTGCAGGAGCTAAGCTCTTGCAGATGTGCAGGGTTTTCTGCAGCGACTCAACCCAGGCATACAGCTTCATCATTCATGGGCATTTCCTGTCCACTGCCCCCAATTAAAATACAGCTGTTCCGGTGGCAGCACTGAGCTGTGAGGAATGAGACAGTATGTATGTGTGTGTGTGTAAAATTCATGTTTCTATGTTTCTCAGTGTCTATATCCTATATCTAAAAGGTTATGTTTTGTAGTTGTGTGAAATATTGTGTTCAATAGAAAATTACTAAGTTTTGTGGTGATAAAATGTATCTTTATGGTCATAATTTACTCTAAAACCAAGCTTAATGATCAAAGATTGTGATAAAATTAAACTCTGATAAACACTAGTGCTCAGTGGGTTAAAGAGGTCGCTGAAAGTTGCAACTATACATCTGTATCTTGCAAATTTTGGCAAAGGACGGCCGCATTTGGAAGAGCCTTTTGATTTGGGAGCAGCTTGAATATGCAGAGCGCTTCACTCACCCTCCAGCACGGGATTGGACTGCAGCAGCTGTTCCTTGACCTTATTCACCTCCTGGCCCTTCCCACACACCGCTGCCACATATGACATCACCAGCTTACTGGCCTCTGAAACACACACACACACACACACACATTCAGATAAATATTAGGTCAAAGCTTTTGCTAGACATAACTGAAGAACAAGTGCGACATATCCACCCATCTCACCACTCCCCATAAAATCCCCCTCTTACATCATCCCCCCTGACACCCATCCAGACAGGGTGTGCATCAATCATTTGTCTGGAGCAAAAAGGAGGAGGCCTCATTTCTCAAACCCCAAAATGAGGACCCACTTTGTTTAGTTAGACGATGACCATTATTGCATCATGTTATCATCATTAAAAACAAGAGATTTCGCTGAGAAACAAGAGGATGCGGCGGAGAAACATGACTTCGTTTAGATCTACAGAGATGATGCCTGTTCACACACTTTTATCAGAACTGAAGCTGATCTGAGAGACTTGTGTTGTGAGGGGAGCGTGCTCCCCAAACATAATTTTCTGGATGTGACAAATGTGACACAAGTTCAAAAGGCGTCATGTGCTGTCTGAACCGAGTGACATGTCCTGTAAGATGACTATTGGCATCGGGATCATCTCTCCTGTCCAGTGAGATGACCCAGTACTGACGATGTGAGCGATGTGCCAAAAGAGGGGATAGAAAAGAGCTTGACAGTAGTTGCTGGTACAGACTGCTAATGAGCCTGGCATACATACAGGTCCAGACACATTCGCAGATTTTAAACCAGGATAGAGGAAGGTGGGCAAAAAAAAAAAGAAAAATGTGGCGTCAAAAAATGTAGACATCATGAGCACCTTTTTTTATCTCTTAGAGTAGCAAAATAAACGTCCTCAGTCATCTCTCTCAAGCAATAAAAACTACAGTATGTTATGTCTCTTGCACACTATTTGGCATCTGATAGTAATGTTCGTCATAGCCTCTCGCTCCTGTGGAAGCCGCAGAGGCATGAGAAAACCCTTAGTAAGACATGGATGTCAGTGACCCTTATTGATGGGGCAGGCTTGTTTTTGATGGCCTTACTCCACTACAAAGCTTTGGGGGACGATGAGATTACTGAAATCCGAATTTATCTCTTTGACTTGGCTGAACAGCTTCTTGGAGTGGGGTTTTTTAATATCCATGAGAGGTTGGGAGCAGCCAAATAAAGGATACCACATGATGCAAAACATGATCTGTCAAGCTGCGCTGTGATTTCTGCCGCTTTGTATTGGGCCTATTTTACTATTGTATCACTGCATTTCACCTTTAAATGTATAGTTAATATTTTAAATGATTATGAATAACTGACTGATCTTATACAGTGTTGACAGTGTTATTTGTTCAAATACTTGTGTGGCTTCAGGGCTCTTGATGTTTTCTACCAAAGTGCTACAGGGGAGGTTATGTTGTGAAATCTGAGCTCTAGCCAGAGATCAATGCATCAATAGCGCTAAACCATTAACAGCATGAAAACAGAAAGTCATATCATCGATACGGGCCGTGGATACAGGATAATTTCAGCAGTAAACAAATATCAGTGTTGATACTCATAACAAGAAAGTAGGGCAAGGTGATGATTCAATATCATTTATCATCTCTCCTTATGATTGTATTTTGACAAAATTCTCATGTTGAGATATCATGGATCAATTCTGATGTGTAAATTATTGATAGGTTAGGCTTAACCAAAATCAGAACATAACAACCTAAACACTATTTCTTGGAATTTAAATTATTTTGGTCAAGTTTAACACTCAATGGGACAAGTATAAGTTTCACTTTTTCCCCATATTCATTAATTCAGTAAATATTAAAAAAAAGATAGAGATAATGCTGTGATAATTGTTGTCGGTATAATTATTTTTCCCATATCACCCACCCCTTGAGCCATGTGGTAACTTTAAACTGGAACCAAATGGACAGGAATCATAAAGAAAACAAACTTTCACTAAACGGTTATCAAAACTGATATGCTGCGAGTCAACAGCTGTAATGAGAGCGCTCAGTCAAGAAACCTGAGTGCAAAGGTCAAGATTTACAATTCTAAAGAGTATGTATGTGTGTCTCTACTGTGCAGGTAGATATTTTATGAGTAGATCGCAACAGTTTGTACTTCCCACAGTTTGTGTGCTGCCAACTTAATTTTTTACCTGTGACACAGCAGGAAATTCCATCCCTGTTGGGTTTCTGTAAAGGTATGTGAAACTACTCTTGAACATGGCCACATAAATATAAAAAAAACCCCGACAGACATAAAGGACAAGGAGAAGAACACAGCTGCCTCTAGGCTCCATTAAGTATTTCTAGTCTGACACACAGTCTAACAGGAATTTCCAAGTTTCCTACCTGACCAGTGTGAAGGTTATGTTTTCTGTGTGCTGCTGGTCTACCACTATCGTTTTACATGCCAACCATACACGGCTCATCACAGATCTACTGTTGTGTTTCGTGTACTGACATGATGTTCTCAAAACAAAAACTGGCATCAAGCTGCCTTTCAAGGTAGATCTGATCTAAAAATCTGCACTTCAGCTTTCTACATAACAACCCTCATCTTACAGTTGCCTTTAGGTAAGTTTTGACTACACTTTGAACAAACTTTTGTTGAGCACTACAAACAAGAAGAGCTGAACGGACAAGACAGTACATTTTTAATCTTCCAGAGATCTATTAACCAACTACTGGGTTATTTGTGAAGATACTCTTTTCTTGGATCTATGAAAATTGTTTTTGGGTTTGTTTTTTTTTTTGCTTAGCTTTTGATAAATAAGGAACTTTTTATGTTCATGCTTCAAACAGATGTGTTAATGAAGCTCTCTTCCCTTGCGTTCTGCTTTTATTTGACTAAAGGTGAATGTCAGCTGTTTCTTCCTGTTCTGTTTCTCTCAGTCACATCTGCTTTCCCACAGTCAAAAATCCCTTAATTCACAATTTCGTAATTGCCAGACTGGATCAATGATATTTCTGCCTGTGTTCCTCAAGCCAATCAGTCTCTATACTAGAGGCTGTTCTTTAAATATTGCTGCAATTCTGACATTCTGTCTTTCAGATCTACTGTTGCACAACCCACCTCCTCCCCCATTATCACCGTGACCTCCATGATATCCGGTCAGACTCGTCCAAAGGTTTCCACCAAGGACCTGCTAGCTCTACTCCACCACCACCAGTGTCTAGACTCTGGGGGGATCGTGTCCAATCTCCCTTCTTGATACGAGCCAACACTCTAATGCTTCACGTCAATGGAGTGGAGTCTAACCGCCAAAAATCCTTCTGTCACTAACATCAATAAATATTGTTCAAAATCATCTCTCCTTGTTGAACTGATAGCATTAACATATGTGGCTGTATCAAGCAGATCCAAGCTACTGTATGAACATGAATGATTTTATTCATGACGCAGGATGGTGTTTGACAGGAGTGTGGATGCACCAGTCAATTTCCCTGAAATGAAGAAAAACTAAAATAATGTAACGTAAATGCAAAAATGGCTGCCTACCAGTTTTCCCAGCCCCACTCTCCCCTGTGATAAGGATGCACTGGTCCTTGTCCTGGTCCCTCAGTGAACGGTAGGCCTCATCTGCCAAAGCATAGCTGGAAGAAAAGAAGCACAAAGTCATGAGACTTAATAATACAATTAAATACAACTTAAATGCTTACATAACACCCTTCTTTCCAAGTATAGTTGATTATACTTTACACCTCATGATTATGTTCTTTAACATACTGTATGTAAATATCTGCTGTGGGAACCGCCTTTGCTTTTCAGAAAAATCGTCCATTTTCCAGCATATTTTGAGGGTGATGAGAAGGTAGTGGGGTTAAAGAAGTTCAGAGAAATGGTATACTGCTCTGCCAGGCTGCATGGCGTCTACCCTAATCAATAACATGTGGCTGTATTGGAAATTAGGTTGCATCTGTGGGACAGCCACAGGACTGGAGTAACTTGCAGCTTTATTTAGCTACACAGGCCGGTTTGCATTTGGGATTTGGCTCCGATAGTTGGAATACTAGCCATTTCCTGCTCGTTCTAAACTAAACCGCTACAGCGATGCTGCTGAAGCTACTGCAATCAAAAAGCAGAAAACAATAGTTACATTCTTCAAGGACAATTTTTCTTTTCCAAAGACTAATTGTTTAAATTGTCATATTGTAATTACTTTCAGGATTTGTTTGTTAGTATAAAAATGCATAATTAGACATGACTCTGCTTCAAATCATACCCTGGCAGGTGTTTGAATAATGCAATTAGTTGATGAGAATGTAAAATAAGCCGTGGTGGATTAGTCAGTGATAAAAGGGGAGTTTCTATTCCTATTGTAAAATGAAACCTATTGTCATACATTCCAGGACAGCGATACAATGGGAAATGGGACTGATTATTGCAGTTTCACCCCCACTGAATTCCAGAACAATATATTATTTGTTCTCTTTATGCAGACAAATCCCTTATGACGGTTTGAGTGTAGGGTGTGGATGGCATGAGGACCATATCACAATGACAACTTTTTATCTTGTGTGGCACAGTGGTCTGTAATTTCAACATGATACGCCCGAAGAGAAGGAATACTAAAGGGTGAGGCTGCAGCAACAGCTTTTTACAGCTTCCATTTTGGCAGGCAAACAGTCAAGTACAGTCCTACAAGAACCGTGTTTCAAATGAGCTTGCTTCGTCTCCCGTCCCCCCGTACTTTGGCATTCACTACTCAGGAATTTTTTCCAAAGCCACGTCTGGTAATAGCTGTGGTTATGGGGGGAAATGTTGCATGTAGCATCCCCCTTTTGCCTTATGACACACTCAAAATGTATTTGCTGTTAAGAAATAGTTAGTTTGAAACAAGGATGAGTGGATTTTGGCGTACACTGTCATCCAAGACATTCATGATGAATTCTACCATGTTTAGGGAGGGTCTCTTTGAGTCCATCTGTATTGGTGGATCATCAAAGGAGGGATAGGAAACTGGACTCAAGGGTAATGTTGCTGGGGAGAGCATGTCAGTCAGAAAAAAAAAAATAGTTGCAAACTCAAGCATCTGCCTTGCTGAAGTCTCCTTGAGCAAGAATCTCTACCAGCTATACAGGTGGTAATTTAACTCAATGCTAGTAGCTGCAAAACCATCAAGGGCTTAATCCCTCAACTTTTTACATATCAAGCTAAGATCAACATCTTTAAGTCTTATGTTACACTTTGAGTACAGGGTAAATATAGCTTGAGGTAATTTTGGAGGAATGCATCAGAATAGTCTCTCCCAAGTGTCTAATTTGCTCTAATTCTGTGGCTTGAGGGTGGGGGAACCCCATGTCTCCCAGGTTTGAGTAATATTATTAATCAAGTATTTATATGCACTAAGAGCACTAGACATGAATGCAGGAAGGAATGTCTGACATTCACAGATGCTGACAGGGATTTTCACATGGCACTAACCAATGGGCTCTGTAGCTGGGTCTGAAATGGGATATCTTACATGCATTAGGCAACACTTTGAGGATGTGTTTACTTGAAGAGGCGAAGCTGTTGTCATATTCAAGCACACTGCATGAAAAGTAGTCTGGCACCAACAAGGAGTCTACAAAACTAGATTAAATGGGGTCCAAAGTGATTTCTACAGGAGATGTTCAGACTGCATTTGAATTTGTATGCTGGATGGTTGGGCAGCGTCATTCTGTAATTTTTTTTTTTTTTATTATTGACTGCAACATTCGCAAATACGTCAAGACATGGAAAAAGAAACTAATGTCTAAAAATGCCTAAATCTGATTTGGAGTACAGCGACGAATGTATTAGTGGAGTCAGTGCGGCGGGGAGCAGAACTTGGAGCATATAATCACACTCTGAACTAACACTGACCTCCAATTTGTAAAGTAGTTGATTGCTAGTAAGAAGCCATGACAGACTAGGGGCCAGAGATGGACAGCTAGATGAATGCATTCCAGGCCACAATACAAAGTTAAAGCTCTAGCTGGCTAATGGAGCTTAGGGTTCTGCACCATCACACATCGTTTTGGACCAGAGCCCATGCAGCCTCACAACCAGTCCCCTCCCACTTCAGCCCCCAGCCTGGGCCCTCCACTAGCAAACCCTCAGGAAAAGGGGTACACTAATGCAGCATTCCTCACCATAAAAGTGCCTTTATGTCAAGCTAGTGAAGTTAGTTAATAAAAGTGTGCTATAGAGCACAGTTTGCCTCTACTGTTATCTGCCAAGAAACAGCAATGTGCCAATAAAATATGGGGATGAAGACTGCTAACCAGTGTAAACATGATGTAAGACCAGGGAACTAACGATTGCGTCCATTACTGATTAGTCAATCTCAGATTTCCCCCCCCCCTCCAACCTTCTCCTGTACACCAACCCTCCACTCCAGCCCTCCACTGTGCACTTTTTATATGGATGAGACTTGCCACAGGACATTACGTCACTGCTGAAAAGGGCAGCACAGCGCAGCAGATGTCTGCTTTGTGAAAACACTTCTGTTGCCTGACTTGATCCTGACAATGAGCAAACCATCACACAATTATCTCGCCCCCAGAGGAAGGGGGGGGGGGACCAGGAGAAGGCGAGAGAGTGTAAAATAGGAGTGGGAGGTCCTCTGCCAAGAGCTCTTCTCAGTGAGACACACACACACACACAGAGCTGGTCATATGAATATGAATGGCCGTCACATAATCACAGTAAGAATAGAGGTCAGCAGAAGCAAGGGGCCACACCCAAATGGTACACAGGTTTACATCTTAAAAATGAAAAAGAAAAAAAACCAAGTCACAGCTGAGACTAATCTGTTTTTATATCCCATCTGTGAACACACAAGCACAGCAAGCAAAAACAAGGCAGGATTAGATATATTGTACATCTGTGTGGTTACCGCATTATGCTATCATGAAGACCATTAAAGCAGTGGGAACAGCAACTGGATGTACCACTTCACAAATGTGGACATGAAAATAATGATGAAGCACCAAGGTCATCATCAAAGGCAGGGGGAGCAGTGAATGATGAACCAAAATCTCAAAGGTCTCCCTGATCAGTGTGCGGAGCTGGGTGTGTGTGGGGGTTAGGCTGGGATAAGGCCTTGGACCTAAGTGCTGCTTGGCACCTCCCCTTTACATCTGCCTGCAGGCTGTAATTTCGACTTGCACGTGGCAGCGGTGAACACAAAGCCACACTGGCATGAGGTAAGCAGTAGAAAATAGTCTCGTCAGTTCTTTTTACTACCAACCTCTGGTTACTGAGGCACAGGAGGAGATGATGGGCTTGCTGTGTGTGACCTGAATCTTAACAGGGTGGAGTACTTTGAGGGCAGATTCAGCACAGTTTAAAGTTGTGATTTGTAAATGCTAATGAAGCTGTAATGTATGGGCTGGAGAGCAGCCCACCCAGCTACTGGAAGATGACAAAGGGATTTTTGCAAACACTCAGAGGCTGTTTGCCATGTCTTCATGCTAACATATAGCACATTTGATTAAAAAAAATACAACTTTGTTCTTTTTCCAGTCCTAAAATGGATCCTGATCATAGGTTCATAGAACTTTGGTGCTAAATTGAGCAGTTTCTATTATGCATTTGTGTGTATGAGGGGCAGTACAGTAGCCTGTGATCTCAGTGTGATCTGACTTCCCCAGGAAGCCTCAGGAAATCCGCCGGGCTCTGATGGAGCAGCCAAGGAAGCATCTCTTTCCTGGCGTCCAGGTGGTAGAGTAGGTGGCTTGTGTAAGAAACATACACACACACACAATAATACAGTGGCATGCATTCAGAGATTGGTGGCAAACTTGCTGGTGCGTGTGTGTGTATGTGTGGGTGGGGAACGGATACACACATGTGCATGCTAAAGATACTGGTTCCAACAGATGTGGCCCATCTGTGTATTGGTTATGACAATGTATTACTGTAAAACAGGTGGTAGGGAGAAGATCAGGAAACGGAGCACAAATCTCACAACCATCTAACACAAGATCATGCTAACGCTCTTCAAAAGAGCACTCTCAATGTGAAAGTAACAAGGTGCAATAAAGAATACCTCCACTTTCTAAATTAAAAGCCAAGAGTGAAGTACTGCTGCCATAGATCTCTAATTCATTCAACACTCACTAGAAGTTGCCTGAGACCTGAATCACTAATTACTCATTGATACTCCCCCACCCATACATCAAACTTCGAGGGGGGTCCTGAGCTTTAATTTACTTTACTGCACAGCAATTTAGTGTTCCACAGCAGGGAAAAACACAGCTCCAAGTTGTTTGTCTGATCCTTGGAAAAGCAGGAAACAAGCATGCTGAGTAAGGTAGAAAAACATCCTCAAACAAAGTACTTGAACAAAGACTCTCATGAGCCTCTTTTTGCAAGTTTGTGTGAATCTGTATGCAGCGTATTCAAAACAAAAACCCACAATATTCAAACAGCTTCCAAATATCAGGTTTTAAAGGACCAGTGTGTAAGATTTAGCGGAACTGGAATATAATATTCATAAGTATGTTTTCATTAGTGTATAATCACCTGAAACGAAGTATTGTTGTGTTTTCGTTACCTTAGTATGAGCCCTTTATATCTACATAGGGAGCGGGTCCTCTTCCACGGAGCCCCTCATGTTGCACTGTGATGTTTCTACAGTATCCCAGAATGGACAAACCTGGCTCTAGAGAGGGCCTTTGTGTTTTTTGTGAGTTTCGTGGCCACCGTAGGTTCTCCTACATTCTTGAAAGGGAGGGGTGAGGGCAAGGGGCATTCAGTTGGTTGCGATCCGCAACCTCACTGTTAGATGCCACTAAAACCTACGCACTGGTCCTTTCAAAAGCCTCAAAGAGTTGACTGAATCCTCCGAGTCATGACATTTCATCCTCTTGTCCTTGTGTCTTTGCCGAGCTCAGACTACAGGAGTTTTGGGCCGATTTATCCTCAGTAAACCCCTCCTGACAATCAGAGGAGAAATCTGGTCTAGGATCTTGTTTGGTACCAATGTTCGGCTCAGATTATCTGGTAATGTGAAGTGTTTACAGATCCAATCTTGAACCTCACAGACTCATCAGGGTTGCCCCGATAATTTCAAATATGTTTGATATTTAGGAGTTAAAACATCACTACTTTCCGAGCGGGACCACAATAGCCAATGAGAGAGACAAGTCTGCAAGGACTAGGTAGCTAAATGTTAGCGTTACAAGCTAACGTTAGCCCTGGAGCAGCTGATGGTGTTGTTAAGCAACTGTAAAAGAACCTAGCCCTTGAGGCTAACGTTAGCTAGCATACTACTGTTGACAGATATTAAAACTTCCTGCTGAAGAACAGACAACCCGTCTGCGTCTCCCCAACCATTTCCCCCCCCCCATTCAGACTCGTTTAGCCTTCTGCTTTTGTTTTTTCCTCACTACAAAGCATTACTACAGCAAGTTGTTGCACCATGTTACTCTCCACATTTTGTTTACATCTGCTTCCCCTTGAGATTATGTGAGGTGGTGCATTACTCCCTCTGGCACGATAATATCTTGTAGTGTGTGATGCACCATTATTTTCAAATCTTGTAGTGTGTGTGCATGTTTGAGATTAGAGAAAAGAACATCTGTGAAGTTTCTCCTTATGTGTGTGATGCAACCTGATTTCAAAAGTGGTTAGGATTTTACAACTCTTGTACTCTGAGTCCAGCTTTAGGGGAAAAAACAAAATACAGAGCCACATGTGTATAGCCACAGACAATATGATGGAAACAGAAGAACAAAACTTCTTTTTATTGCCCGGCCATGTCAGATTTGAGAACTTCCTCTCTTAACCCTGTTCTCCTTGTCTTAGCCTTCCACTGTGGCAGTTGTGGTCACTTCTGGCTCTCAGATACCTTGCAACACAAAACACATCTTGACACTGAGGTATAGTGCTGCTGACATACAGACCAACTGCCATTCAGTTAGACAAATTGTACTGGACTTGGATCTCTCCTTACATTTGTGCTCCATATTGCAACAGAAAGGAGTCCACTGAGACTCCCTTGCCCTTTAATTCTAGGGGATGTTTTGACATCTTTCACATTGCTGACTGCAGTAATAGATTGTGGATATTCATTATTCTGCACTGGACCAAGCTCATCTCAACATCAAATTATACTTTATATATTTGCCTGATATCCAAATAAAATAAATCAACAGATTGTTTCCAATTTAAAGTGCAACACCAATAGCTGCTTTTTAACAGCATTAAAATTGATTTTAGGTGGATTTGTCCTTTACTATACAGCAGTTAACAGGTTTACAACTGTGACACCATAATGGAGTGGATGATCTATCTATGCAAGAGTGGATGATGTCTTTTTGACTCCAAACAATTGATTTCTTTCTTAAAATTAAAATTCCCCTAGCACATATACAGTCACGCACACAAAGCCTGCATAGAAATAAACTGTTATGCCTAATTTAGCACAAGATCACTTGGCATGTCCTCAAAGAAGCAATGGCCTCAGGGCCACCATGTGACCCACTGAGCCCATTCACACAACAGGCAGAGTCATTGTGGGTCTGACCGACAGTGTAATGTTGGTCCCTCATCAGCACCACACTGGTGGGTAACACCTTCTCCTGCTCCACACCAGGAAATGAGGAGGCCACAGACTGAGAGGTTTAGAGGAAAGGAATATAGTTGTTGAGGGGTTCCTAATAAACAGTTGAGTTCACGCTGATTGATCACAGTTGAACAGTAAGAAAGAAACACGGCTGGTTCATTCATGAAAAATCATAAATACTGGGTTGATTCAACACATGCCAGCCAGTTGAATGCAACTGATTTTAAGGGTTACTCTGCATCAGCTCTTCATGCAAAAGCAAATGAAAATACTGACCGCAGCGTTTTGGAAAGGAGATGCGGGCTGCCTCGCCTTAAACAAAGAACACCTCAAACAAAAACACGTCCATCAAATAAAACGTTAACCTTCAGTGGAAAAGAGCAGGAGCTCACTGATCAATCACACTGTATGTTTGCTTTGCATAAATTCATCAATGCAGCATGTCACGATGCCAGGAAAAAAAAAGAAAAAAAACTCAGCTCCTCATCTCCATCTTCATTTGGGCACTAGAACCAACTAATACTACCTTCAGCTGATAGAAAACAGCCAATGACTTGGATCCAAGAAAAATATGTCAAGATTGATGAGTATATGCAAGTTTATGGTTAAGCATTATATCTATAACTATGTCCTTACTGGCTTTGGGTATTATACTGTATACACAGCTTTATATTCTACTTTTTTTCTACTCATTGTTTCCTTCATCTTGACCATTTTCAGGTGCTTCTGTAAGTTACTTTGTCAAACTGCACAATGTAACAGAACATGCACGTTTTTCAAACTAAGAAATGTATATATTGGTAATTTAATCCAGATTTAGCCTTTTTTTATATATACATACACAAATTTCTCAAACCCCATTCCCATACATAAAACTAACTTGGCAGTGAACATTAGCTGATGCAGGCTTAACCTTGACACGATGGCTGTCAAATCAGATTTCCATTAGCATGTACAGTTTCTCTGTGTACTGCCAATCTTACTCTTAGTGCTCTTAGTACAGCCCTATGTGAGGTCTGGAAGAGATAAATGTTTTTACACACAGCCAAATTTCCACAGCCAACTGAGTCCTCAATCCACACAAATCACTTCAAAATCGGGTTTGACAGCTTGTTTGATTTCATGTGACCAATCACGTGCTGCCCCACCATGACTTAGCAGCGGCTGTACAGTATAAACATCAGTTCCTACATTGGATCTGTTCCTCTACAGTTTTGCTGTAGAGCTCAGAAGGGTCCTGATAGAGTTCTCATGTCAGTACACCAAAATATGGATGCATGCATTAAAATGTAAAGAAAACACCTTTGAAGCCCAAAAAGATGCTTCGGTGGCAGTTAAACCCAACATAACATAAGAGAAGACTTGGTCGAAACCTAGTATATAGCTGGACCATATATGAAACGCATAAGACATGGATATCACCAGCATTTTTAAGATGTTTGTTTTTATGTAAGTTTAAGTTTATTTATTTGCATAGCACTTTCCATACAGTAGTTGTAACTCAAGGTATTGTACTCATAAGGAAAACATTAAAAAAAAAATACATTGCACCAGATTTTGGCTGTAGATTATATGGTGTAGAAGGGTTGAGTTAAGATTTAGGCTATTTGTTTAAATGTTATATATATTTTTTTACTTATCCACAACCTGAAAGGTGTAAATGACCCCAATACAGTATGTTTCATGTGTGTAAAGTTTGCATTCGTAAATGTATTTGTTACATTGTTTTTATTTTATCTATCATGAACATGGAAGTGCTTTATTTTTAAAATACACTAGACGCATGTGACATGTGGTGACAGACTTTGGGCGTGTGTAGGGCTGGACCGCTGTTGTACTGTAATGCAATAGAAGTATAATGTCATTGTCTTGTTACCCAGAATCTGCAAAGAATGAATGGCTGAGCATGGGCCTCTTGATGATTGCCAATAAAAAAAATAATAAAAACATGTTACCATTCCTGTAAAATTAGCCTAGAATGCCTATCCGAGGCATACCTAAAGTAAATTGAAAACTGTTCTTGAACCATTAGGAGTACATGCATGGTTTTGGTCTCTTTTCAAAGTTAACACGCTGAAGTTTTTTCCCCTAACAGTAAGAATCATTGTTACTTCTACTGGCGTTGAGTAATAGGAGTTTGAGCACACTGAAGTAGAGGGTTTTTATTTCTGCCTGAATTTTTTTTTGCAAACAGATGCCTGCAGATGACCTATAGCTGTGACTTAATAGCTGGAAAACACAATGGGACCACAGCATGGAGCCTTACCTAGTCCAAGTTCAAATTTAATAAACTATACCACAGAAAATGAATGTTTTTCTAAGGATGTATCTAGGCGTTTTCCAAAAAAAGTCCATTTGGAGACTCCAAAGGATCCGTGCTTCAAAGTAACTGAAGCATACTATAAGCAAATTATACATATTATAGTGCTTTTTCCCCACTTCTTGAAACTAAACTTTGTGCATACAAGAGAGTCAAAACAAGTGCTATGGTGAAAAAGCAGTTTATATAAAAGGCAACACACAGCAAACTATTTAAAATTTACATCATTTCCTGTTGTGGCTTTATAGAAACCATTAAAGCTGCGCATGGTCATTTTCAGAATTTCATTGGTTATACGAAGTGCAAGTCATCAGCACAATCTGTTCCAAGTGGCTTGGTCTTTACACTAAAGCAGAGGGGCAGGCACTTCCTTTCAACGCCGATTCTTTTTGGCTATTGTGGGCTGCGGACAGGACATGGAAGCTCCTATTGGGTCAAGTGCGGTGTCGATCGAAAAGGTCAGAGTGCAGCCACCATTTTGATACCAAGATATCGCTAATGTTTACCTGCTAATTTGAGTTATGACGGAAAATACATGGAGGATAAGCACATCTGTCGGCTAATTTGAAATGATGCAACAGCGGTTTATGGATATTTATTGATGTAATAATGTGTTTTGAAGTATTTTACTGGACCTTTGCCAATGTAACAAGACCATTTTGAGTTTTATGGATCAGTGGTGTAATATGAGGCTTCATAGGGGAGTTGCCTGAATTTTGTAATTGTTTGTTTGATTATATCTGCTGCTGTGACTGTATCTTGAAATAGTTTGCATCAATGGAATCACAGGAATCTTAGCTTTCCAAAGATATGTCGCATGAGTACCCGCTTAAACATAGGAGTTGTGTACATGGCATAGTTTTGTATTTAACCGTTGAGGTTAAAGTCAAAGATATATGGTTCTATGGAGAAACTGATAGGAGTCTTATCAGTGTTCCTTTATTTTGTTATACTTCTCACATATTATTATGCAAGCTCTGTGCACAGATAAAAAGCCCAATAGTCATTGTTCTGACTATGAATAGGGAGAGTTTGCAATGGTTTTGGACAGTCACAGACAAAAGAAAATCTATAAAAATGAAATCTTATGCTCACAGAAGCAATAAATGACAGAGTAGGCAATGTTTAATCAGTCGTGTGTTGAACTATTGGCAGGTAGATGCATTATTTCTGAAAACAACAGAGGGACTTCATAACCTCGCTCTATTAATGATTGCCAACAGGTTTAGTAATTTTAGATACCAAACAGTTCACACAGTATGAAAAATTCAATACATACAAATGGCAATGAAGTAATTTCTTTTTATCTAATACTAACATACTCGAAGAAACATAATTAGGTTGGTCAGTGGCTTGTGTTGTCAATATGGGTACATTTTCAATTTAACAACGTGCTCTGCTGGGCATCTATAAGCTTTAGCGGAGAACAAAAGACCGGGATTGTGTATGTATAAGTGTGTATACAAGTGCTCTGTGTCGCTAATAGAGTAGGTGGGTGTGAAAGTTTTGCCTGTATGCACAAATGTAGGATTTGATTATAAATGGTTGCATTATCCAGTTTAATACATTTGCATTTTATTCTCAGGTTGTAGATGTAGGTGGAAAAAAGGAACACATGCACACACTTTCCCAATCATTTCTCTCTAGGCTCACCAAGCTCTCCATTACGCCAACACACATACTGGAGAGGACTCACTCTACCCACCTGAGTCAAAATGCCATTTCAGTAAGTGCCCACTTCAATCTACCTACAAACAGGTTCTGTGCTGCAATTTATGTAGGCATGCTCAAAAACAGTTTTATATGCTACAAAAACGTGGCATGTCACGTGTTATAAGCTTGTTACCAAATCACTGCAGCTGTGATGGATAAAAAAAAGGAAGGACGTGTACCATTTTATAGCCTGTCCATGGTTCCCATCTTTTGACAGTTTTTGTCTTTTTGACATCAAACTTTATGTTTATGATGTCAAGAAGCAATGACATCAAACTAGACTTCCTTGTAAGAAACATCCATATGTCTTATTAAAGATCTACTGTGCAATCGGTTTTCATACTGTTTACTGCCGAATCTGACACTTCGGGCTGCTGCAAAACAACCCAGTGTTCACTCACCTTATTTCAACTGGGGAACTCATTTATCCATGACAAATCTAGCTGTATTTTGGCAGTTTAAGCAGGATTTCAATGCAGATTTTTGAAGGAAAAACTAATACAAAGCAAGGGGCAAATGTATTTTGGGAGCACTGCCCAAATGCTATGTGTAGGTAATTTACAACTTCTACATATTGCCTTTTGATCAGTGTTCCAACCGACCATACTGGAAAGGCAAACACAGGTGCAATGCCATGATGCAGTAAATGGCTCCAAAGTCCATCCTACCCACAGATACAGCTGTGAATCACCATGGGTCTTTTATCTCAATCCAATATCGGAGATGTAAAACAACATTCAGTTTTACGCCTGATGACAACATTTGAAATGAATCCCAATACAAATGGGCAGTTGGGAGTTTTGTGCTGCTCTCGCACACTCGGCAGCAGTTTGACAGAAAGACACCCGTAGTGATACCAGGGCCAGAAATTTGACCCCAATCTGACAAATCCAAAGCACCACTACTTATTCATACATGACTGTACTTGCACTGGGAAATTAAGCTAAATACAGGACCACATATACTGTTACATGCAAAGGATTGAGAGGCACAAGACAATCATGATATTCATACACATTAGAGCTGCAACTAACCATTATTTTCATTATCGAGTAATCTGTCGATTACTTCCCCAATTAATTGTTTGGTCTTGACAGTTCCAGAAAATGGTCAATGTCAATCACCGTTTCACAAAGCTTAAGATGCAACCTAAAATGTTTTGTTTAGTCCTGACTAAAAAACACAACCCAAAAGATATTCAGTTTACTATCATAGAGGTCTAAAGATACCAGAAAATATTCACATTTAAGTAGATTGAACAAGAAGATTTGAGCATTTTTTCCCACTCAAAACGATCGATTATGAAAATAGATGCTGATTGATTTTAAACGACTAAAAGTTGCAGCTCTAAAACACGTTATGTAGGAAGAGATTGCATGGAGGGAATGCTTTTAGTGTCAGACAGGCAGTCTGTAAATGAGCTTACTCCCACATACAATCTCTGGACTTCTTCAATGCCCTGACATGGAGGGCAGATGCCTTTTTCTAGAAACTGCAGTTACAGCAATGACTACTTTGAATCTTTGTGTTCGTAACCAAGGATGTGTAATGACTAGAGTTTCTTCATATTGTGTTATTTATAGTTGGGCTATTGCTTACCATTTTAACTTCATACTTGACATTCTACATATATGTCAAACTTTACTGTAGTTAACTTCATACTTGACATTCTAGACATATGTCAAACTTAACTGTAGTTGTACAGCAAAGGTTAAATCAAACTATTTAGAGGCTACAATCCAAAATGACTGTGGCAACATCACAAGGCAAGAGGCATTGCTAGGAGACAACACAACCTAAATAAAAAAATAAAGGAGATAATATTTCTAGAGGTCTAACAAAGCAAATGTCACAGTCAAGCTGTCATAACCATGTATGCATGACAGCTGAAAGCCCTGACATACCCCTTGCATAGGGGGGCTTCTTTGCTCCATTAGCCAGTCGTGATGCCCCTCTGCAGCCAATGCTCTAGTGGCACTTGGTATTGAGCGCTGAGAGCATTGGTGGTCTCAATACCTCATTAAACATTGGGGAAATATGATCCTACTCTAGAGACATGGGGCTAGCCCCCGCCTCACACACTCCTCTCAATCTTTGTCTGGAGTGGGCAGCAAGCAACATACAAAAGATGACTCTAAGCCATCTGTAATGCTGCTGCGCATGGAGAAAGGCCGCTGATTAGTTCACCTCTAATGCTTTGCCTGTGTGTGGGGGGGAGGAAAACACCTGCCAGTTAATTATGGGGTGCCTCATCTGGGTGGAGAAAATTTTGCTAAATTGGACAGCAAAGGAAATGATGGATAGATCAGCGGTCCTCTATAAATAGAGATGGGTGTGGGCTGTGCAGGTCTCAAGAAAGCAGAATAAACTCTCTGGCTGGGTTTATATTCAGGGATTTTTGCATGTTAGTACAAATGGAAACAGTAAGAGACAATCAAATTTCTTTTAAAATTTCAATATCACAAAAATGTACCATATAGGTTGTGTGACCTATAGCTGGTACATTAGAACATTGTTAACTGATTCTAATTGATGTCTTTGTTTTGTTCCTCTTTTCTTGTGAGATAAACTCATTTGCTTCAACCCAGTTAATGAAAATGTAATATTGTACTTGACAATTGCATGTAAACATCTATCATCTGACTGTTTCTGAATTGACCGATACTTATGTCCCTGGCCTCACTGTTTATCTGCAATAACTCTAATTAAGATGGAACTTAACAGGCAATTAGTCTACTACCAACTGAAGAGATTGGAGACCAGTTGCAGTTTTCCCTCCAGCATACGTGCGCATGCTCACACAAAACACACACAAACACACACCCCTATTTGCCTTAGGGGTAAAGGAGCAGGTGTGAAATACATGAGCACCTGCACGCACTCTGTTACTTACTTGTGCTCATATAAATGGACAAGCACTGCCAGACATACACAAGGTATTTAAGACATCCATGGAGACACAGACACACACACACGCTTACCCAATTATAATGCCACAGCACTAATCAAAAGCAACACATCTTACAAAACTAATCCTGCTCAGGCACCTTTTCCTGGCTTTTAAAAATGAAAACAAGTCCCCCTCCACTCAAAAATGTGTTTTTCTTCTTGTTACCTCAGTTGAATGTTTGGGCTTCACTGTGCAGAATGATGTACTGTATCTGCTGAAAGAGAGAAATTTCTAGGTGTCTCTTAAATCTCAGTTTAAGGCGTGTATCTATAGGTATGATTTGTGACATCACAACTAGTTTGGAGCCAATCGTAGTCCAGTATGCAACGCACGCAAATGTAATATGGAGACTTGATTTTTTTTTTTATCTAGCAGTTAAAACTTTTGAAATGGAAAAAATATTCATAAATTCTGGAGAAGAAGAATGAGGGAGAAGGAGTAGATGTGAATTTTAATCAAGGTATTTGAACTTTTTAGGGGGGGAAAATAAAACATCAGACAATGTATTATTCCAAGAAGATAATTGTTCATATGTCTTAAAACATGTCTGGAGGTGATCCTTAAGCTGCATTACCATCCAGGATGCTTAGACAATCCCACGCCACCGAGTTAAACAGTGAGCAAACTGTCACAGCAGACACAGCTATGTGTGAACATGAGCAGGAGGACAGAGAGGACCAGTGATTGTTTTTTAGTGAGAACGAGCTAGACGCATCAGCTGACATTTTGTCACTGTGCGCAGCTCTTTACAGTGGCAATAACTACATAAGCACATTGTTCTGCCAGGATGTCACAGGAAAGAGATTTGTGACATTATGACACGGCGCGCCCCGTGACACGTTTGTATACAAATCCTTAAATGTCCGATTCGGTGCTGCCGAGCGACACGGCGGTGTTGTTTACACTGCGTGTCTGGATGTATGGGGGGGTTTAAGGGTTTAGCAGTTATCTGCTGCTTGTTATTTGTTCTCTAAAAGTATCTCTGCAGTGTCAGTAAAGTGAGAAATTCACACAAACCGGTAGCTTTCCAATACATATGTTAGGGGGTAATTTTTTTTTTCCCTCTTGTATATGTTCAATAAAAGCTTTCAAGAGCCTTCTCTTAGGCTGGGTGCCAATTCAAATAAATGTTCATCTCTAAAAACAATCCTGCAACAAAATGTTCTTTTCAATATTAATTATGCCCATCAAATATTTCACCAAATTTCTTGCAGTAGCATAAAACATAACCATCAATGCAAATGCTTTTAAAAGTACTTGAGCGTATCCTTTCCATTAATCATACAACGCCAGTTTACTTCAAGAAGAAGACAGTAGTTAAAATACGGTCAAACCTGAGAGGGTGCACGGTTTTCCAGACAAGCAAGTCAAAAGGAGCTTTATATGCATGCCCCCGGCATCTTGAGAGGGCAACGGAAACACCCCTGCAACCTGTTCTGAGCTGCTGGTTTTATACTGCTGAAGTGTCTAATGAGGATCAAAGACAGGAAGAGGAAGATTCGTAGGACCCCCCGTTATCTTAATTAAAGCCCAACACTGATCCCCTTTAGCGCTGGCTGGTCACTCTGGTAATAATGCCCGGTCAGTCAGCTGAGGCTCAGCCATGCAAAAAAAAAAAAAAACAGGGTAAATGGAAAACAGCAACCTTTGTCTGGTTTTGGAGTCATTACACAGAATTGGGAGTCATTTTTTTGATTTAAAAATATTAACTGGACACTAGATTCTTCAGTGTTTCAAACATTAAGTAGTAATGATTTCTATGTGCTTTAGAATTGGCATAACACTGTGGTGAGGACTAAATTAATGCTAAAACTAAATCAGATCATTTCAGTATGCCATGCTACCCCCCTTAACCAGAGTTTGATGAGGAGATCAGCATCAATTTCTTCAGTGTTTTCAATGCTGAGGTACCTTTGTCATGTGTGTTTAACTCAAGCTTACCGCAGAAGCAGGGGGAAACGCCTACGTATGGGATGTATTTCCCCTTTTGACATAAGCTAGCCATTTCCTCCGGTAGTTATTGTAGTAAATAACATGTCAGACGACTACCTGCTCTGAACAGGAAGTGGATTTCTAAAAATAATGCTGAGGCTTGTGTTTGGCATCACTTACACAGTTATGGGGTGAGCAATAAATAAATAAATAAAGTCAATTAAAATGTTGTAAGTAAATAAGTAATAAAGTATATGGTATAATGTAAGAAGCACCGATGCTGGAAGGACAGGTAGCATGACCCGAGATAGCCTTCTTTTTGTTTGCGCATCAGTTAAACATGAGATTGCATTGAGAACAAATGTGCTGATACATTTGGCTGGACTGAGGGTTTAACATTACTTGGGGTAGATCAATGCAAAGCCACAAAGCTTGGTCCAGATGGCCTGACCGGAGGATTAAGATCAATTTATGTAGCATGTTGAAACAATCTGCCTTTGACTGGCATTTTAGGTCTTCTACAAGAGCCCGTCCTATTAAACAGGGTTTAATCTTCTTTACTTAAAGACTAATAGCAAGGTGATGTTTAATGTGTTTAGAGGATGTAGGTTTCAGTCGACTGATGAAATTTCTGTCTGCCAATACGACCGAGTCATCTATCTCTAGATATGCAGAAATGGGAGATGGCTTTGAGCTGAGCTTGTACAGACGAGGATGTTTCTAGGAGGCTCTTTCACCTTATTGCTCCTAGTTATCTCTGAACCAGGTCAAAGCTAAAATATCTATAATAAATAATAAATAATTAATCAGCCACTCTGATTTACCATGACTCATTTAATCTGGCTCTGTGGTTTCACACAAAAATCAGTTGAAACGGCTCAGACATCCAAACCAGAGAAGTAAATTGCAAATAACACAAAAACTATTTTCCTGAATCAGCATGTATTTTAAGACTTTGACTTTCCTAGACATATGACAGCACGCATTATATTCTTAAATCATTTCTTTTTTAAAAAAAGGGCTTTAAGTTAGTAGCTTCGGGAGATCAGAGCAGTGTTTCTGCATGTTTTAGCTCATACAAACCTTTCGTACTTTACAGCACCGTCTTTTTAAAGCAGCCACTCGTTTCAGTTCATGTCAGTATGGTATGAAAATGATCTTGCAAAGCCTTTGACAAATGGTCAGGTATTTAGCCTTTAGCCTTGGGTATCTAAATGGTCTTGTGGTAATCAGAGCAGGGACCATTTATGAAAATACTTGTCCGCTGCAAAACAGGTTTTTTTTTTTAGATGCACCAGTGTTTACCAGCTTTATATAACACTAGCGGCGTTGATGTTTATGTTAGAGTCCAAGTTTATTTATGAGGCCTGTAAATTCCCTGAGTCCAAATTCATAATCCTTACAGAGGTCTGCGATACAGTATCCAACTATGTAAAATGAGGCATTTTGGCATCACTGTTATTATAATAATGGTTCAAGAGTACTCAAAATAAGAATTCAATGGAAAAACATTAAAGAAAAGACTTGACAGTCCACCTTCTATATTCACTTCTGTGCAACATCTCGCTTTAAGGTATTAATCGCAGAGCTGGCCTGTGAGCTGTGTTTGATAGAGCACCGCTTTAAGCCAACAAAAGCGCATAGCGAGGACCTGAATTGTTATTTTAAATGGGAATCTGTTGTGGACAATTAAAGTCCCCATAACTCAACAGGTAAACTAGGACAACCTCCTAAAAACGCTGCACAAAGTCGATGACCATGAGAAAAAGTCCTTGTAAACACCAGTAGTCCGAGCTACTATACAAAAGAAAAGAGTGAAGAGACAGCCACGGGGAAAACAAAAGGGAGGAAAAAAAAGGGGCAAAACAGCCTGAAACTGTGTCATGTCAGTTCTCGATGGCTGGCTGTAAAGTGAAGCCAAGACGCTTGCTTTTGTCTGCAGGGAGTATGTCTGTTCTGGGACAAGGGCACTCTCGCTCTTTCAGTTCGTCTCTCTGAGGGTTTTTAGCCGCAGCCTAGAGACACAGCAGGCTAATTGACGAGTGTTGGGCTTTGTTTTATCTTGGCAGCCTCACAGCAATGCTGACTTAATGTTGCCAATGGACAGATGGCGTGCCACGGTGCTGAATGGCCAGCAGCAGCAGCAGCACCACCAGACTGACTCTCCATACAAGAGCTAGTGTCCCTCTGATCTCAATCCCGCCCACCCCTCCCCATTAGTCACTGGGTCCAAATTGATAATCCTTGCAGAGGTTTTGCAACACACCGTATCTTCAACAGACAGATGACAGTTCCTGCTCAACACATTCTGACTCACAAAGCCTTGAAAAAAAACTTTTTTTGAAGTGCCTTTGTCACTTGTTCACTGATACAGCCACACAAAAAAAAAAAATTCACAAGAAAGAATAAAAATTTAAAACCTCACTGTGAAAGTGCTCGAGCCTTTAAGCTACACATAAAAACTGAGTGGTTTTGGGAAAGACCTGGAGGGGGTGGGAGGGCGGGTAGACTCACATGTGTGGACTAAGTTCATAGAAGTTCCTGTTGCGATAATCCTCCACTTTCTCTGGCGTGTAGATGGGCAGGGACCTGTAGGGGTTCATGGAGATCACCACACTGCCAATGTATGTCTGGAGGGTGAAGAAAAACATGAACAGTTAGTTGGACACCACGTGGCGTTTCTCAGCTTCACAACAACACTGCTGTCAACAACTTTTCCAGCCCTCTATCCATTTGGGGTGCTAATTGTTGAGTAGTGATAGGAGGAATTCTGTTTGTGTCAGCTTTTCCCTGCTTGGTATTCCTAATACATCGTTGAGGCATGCAATGCCTGAAGTGAAACTGGAGATATGTTTTAAAAAAAAAAAGAAAAGTTGATTAGATTTAGATGTTAGATTTTGTTAGCTGGGCAGTAAAAACAGACTGCAAAGAGGTCAAGGTGCCGAAGGAGGGTTTCAGTAAATATATGTGCACAAGTATTCATGCTAATGCCTGATAGGCTTAGATATTGGTATTTGTTGTCAACCAAAAGAAACTTAAAGCCTAAAGATAAAATGAAAATGTTTGAAAAGAATCAATTTAGGTTAAGGGCTTCCCATAGAAAAAAAAAATTAATTACACAGTTATTAAAATGCAGGAGATA
Organism: Thunnus thynnus; assembly: GCF_963924715.1. NCBI lineage: Eukaryota > Metazoa > Chordata > Actinopteri > Scombriformes > Scombridae > Thunnus > Thunnus thynnus. Next base: position 11,436,397 of record NC_089527.1, read on the forward strand.
AAGCATGTCAACAGTGGATTTATCATCAAAAATCTGTTAACACATAAAAGCACCGCTTTATATGTTTTTACATTTTCTCACAGAAGAACACCTTTATATAACACTCACATTGGTAGCGCTCAACAGCTAGCACTTGTCAGATATTTTTGAAAGCAGACATAACCAACCATCATCTTCATCATCATCATCATCATCCTCCTACGCTCAAAACAGAGCCTGGATAGCACTTTCAAACATCAACCTGAAACATTTTTCTTTGCTCTCCATGGTAATGGCTGTTGCATAACCCACTCTGACGAGAGTGGAGCATGGCCTTCCCTGTGGCAACCACAGCCACAACTTCCCACAGCCTCTCGTTCGATAGCGCACTGGAGGCAGGATGAGCCCTTTTGAAGTGCAGGAGGATGGGTACAAAGGGAAAGAGTGTGTACAATCTAAGCAGCGTAACGTGTTAATGAGGGTTTCACTTGACCAAAAGCAAGAAAGCACAAAAAAAAAAAAACATTAAAAATTAATGTCCAGAAATCTATGTGCAAGACGGCATGGATATGATTAAGTTTAAAAAAAAAAGTGAACATTTGGGACTCGGTGTGAAAAGGCCTTTGGGGTCTAGGGTATTGGTTAATTAAAAACGGGTGGAGCTGAAACCTAAGCAATTATGTACGAAACATATGTCGGTGTCTTGATCTCTTCATCTGTCACGCCATTTAAAAAAAAAAAAAAAAGACTTTGATGCTCACTGTGAAACTTCAGGACATCTATTGGTTATGCCTTTAGAGGAAATCCTTATGTTAAAGTGAGACGTACTGCTTTAGTTTTGGTGCGAAGGAAAAGAGGAGTTGCCGGTTGAAACGGAGAGAGCTTCAGGAGTTAAATGAACTTTTGAGAAACGCTGAAATTTTCCATCGACTCTTCTCGCTCAGAAAAAAAAGGCAGAGAGCTTCAGACATGAGACGCAGGGCAACACTTAACAGGGTAATTTTCGTTCTCTTTGATTTTTCCACAGTGTTATTGGATACATGATGCACTGTCCCTCTGGAAAACAAAGTCATGTTTCTTCTGCTGTGAGCTGTCATATGATAGTTTGGGGGTGGGGTGAGGGGGTGGGTGGGGGGGTTGGGGCCATTTGTAAAGAATGATGGCACATGGGGGAAAAATACATTCACATGCAAGGATTGCACACCACAGATTTATTGGATAAGTATAGGCTTCTGAGCTTTTCCTGGTCATCACTCTTAAAGTGCAGCTTATGCCACCAAAATGCCTCCATTATAGACTTAGTACCATGTTATTTACCTTTCCATGAAAATGCTATTTTATTTTTTACTTTCACTTCATATGCAGTCAGCACTAAACTAAAAAGGTAACATCTGAAATGTAAAAACTAAAGATTTTAAACCAGTGTAATGAAAACATAAGCAGATTTTCTTTTTTTCTTTAAATAATCTTAAAAAAAAAACAACTGTGCATGTTTAACCTCTTCCACAACATTTAGGTCAGCACCGCAGGAAATAAAAAAGCTCTGAGCTTATAGTTTAGGACAGAAAATTGAGGGCATCAGAAATGTGAAAACACCATTCCCAATCCTCAGCAGGATGTGGGCTGCATCTCCAGAAAATATCTAGTGCGCTGCTATGGCAATCGTCTCTATGCGAGATGACATCATCCCTTGGGCGAGGAGCCCTGTGCGCCAACAGCAATCAGGGCAGAGCTGTAATCATTGTGGCTGATGTCTGGGGTAGCCAACCTGCAGAGCAGAGAAAATCCTGGAGTGCCAGAGCATAAAGCCCATAACGAATTGTCTGATGCAGGGATGATAGTTCAACAACTCCCTTCTTCTAGCGATGAACAGCCAGCCAGCGAGCCGGTCCCTCCTTATCCCCCGAGCAGTGGATTTCATGCCTCATTTAAATGTATCATCTACATTCCTCTGTGATGTGATTTATTGATTGGCTGGTTACTGTGGTCTCTGTATCTGTGCTACTTTTATTGCCAGGACTAAAATGAGCGAGTGAATGGTGGAACAATAGAGTTATGAGAAGCATGTTTCCTTAGGGAAGCTTTCTATTTCAGTGTTTGGAGTTAGGGATGAGCAAAAAAAGGGATCAGAACAATACAACACTTCTTTTACATGGATGGAAGTTCAGTTACAACAATGCAATTATTATTTGAATGTAAATTGGTGGAGACTTACGTAGATCTCATTGTGGTCAAAGCGGTTCCTCAGGTTCTCCAGGAACGAGTCTTCAGACAGGGGCTCTAGGAGGACCATGTCCCCGACCCCAATCATATTGTCTAGAAGTGACGTCTTCACCTCCATTTTGGCTGCCGGTGTCCCCCCCTGCACAGAAAAAAAACAACAGAGGAAGGAAGAGATACATCAATCATGCTGTGCATTAAAAAAAGCGAGAGACGATTGCTAGGTCAGGTTCAAGAAAAGGTATCACTCAGTTACACCTAAGACGCCTTTATTCTGTTTGTTGGCCATTATTTGCGAGGTCTCCGGCAAAGTTTTAAGAGACATTCTCTGATCGGTAAATAAACAGTCCTAAAATTAGCTAATGCAAATAAACTCTGGGGTGGACATGTTTGTACAGCAGTGGTTTGACTCCAGGGGAGGAGCAGGGCCTTTCGATTGGCTGTTCAGTCTTGTTCTCCTCTGGCATGTGAGAATGTCCCATAGGTAATTACATAAGAGGAGAAGTCAGCCCCTGACCTCAGTTGGAATCTGCTCCCACTTCTGGGTGTTTTGTACATCAAAGAAATAGCCCCCCCCAAATTCATCACTTTTTTTTTTCCCCCCCCACCCATCTTTGCTTGTTGCAGCAATATAATATTTGGGGCCGGTAAAGGATCTGGGGCTGGAGTGCACCTAGACAAAAACACTGCTGGGGGTGGCAGTTTTCAGTCCAGCGTTGCGTCCCGTTGCCTTTGGGACAGTAATCCCAACGCTATAGGGTTGAAGATAAAAGAGGGGCCTAGGATACATTCAGGGCCTGGATACAGGGCTTTGCTGTACCAAAAACCTAATGTCTGCTGTTGTGACAGACTGTCCACACCGGGCCAATAGATGAGGCCATGTAGTCGACCATTGTTCACCGCTCTCGTAGTACAGATGACTCTTTTTGCATAACCAGTAACCGCCGCTGATGGGCACTGAATGAAAATATGTCAAGGCTACACATTTATGATGCGCTCTGATGTTTTAGACATGTGTTTCGATGAATAAAGCAGTGATGCGAGTGGAAATTAGAGAAAGCCCTAAAATTGGCCGACATCTGACACTTTTCAAAACTTCTCTGCATATTAATCTAACAACCGGATCAGAGGGGTTTTATGTGATCTGAAACAAAACGCAGACAGCTACAACTGGGCGACTTAAAGCTCCCGCAGAAAACCCTCGCTTTGTTTCAAAGGAATAACTCTCTATCAGCTGTCAAACTTACTTTTAGCAGTAACTTAGAAACAGCGTGAGTTCCTGGAAATGGAAAATGGATTCCCTGGGTAGACTTCCACTTCACTTTTCCCCTGGCTTCTGTTCCCCTGCAGGGCACAATGTTATTGGCCCATAAAGAAGTTGCCAGGCTCTTAGTAGGAGGCAAGACTCTAAGACTCTAAAACCACTCACTGTCACACTGAGCACGAAAACAAAACTTTTAAAAGTTGGGCCAAGACAGACAGGGGGAAGAATGCACCAAAATGATTGATGTTTTTTTTTGCAATTAAGACATTTTAAATGGCGAGGATGCTGCAAAGATGCTTGATATGGACTCAGATATATACCAAACACAGGGGGGGAGAAATATTTGCTTGCTTGTCAACGTGCAGTCCAGCAGAGTATATGACTTTGTGCCCACCAAAACACTGAATTGTGCCAGTACTGGGTATGATGGCACTGTGCCAACACATTCCTTGTGAAGGCTCGTGTCTACCAGCTGCTCTGGTTGTTTTCAACGCGGTTTTTAAAATCGAGTTATTTCCTTTTGACATAGTTGCTGATTCTCTGCAGAGATGAAACGGCATTCACCTGCTCTGTGATCTCACCCCATATGTTATCTTTCTGTGAGACTTCATAACGCCGCTGCTTTGCTACAGCATTCCAGGGTTATTTGTTTGTTCTCGACAAGAACTGAGCATCGCGTTCGCCTTGTTGTGTTGCTCTGATTCTTCTGTTCCCCCCCCCCCCTTTTTCCTCGGTTTCATTTTAGTCGGTTTGTGAATTCTCTTCGCACTGCCAATATGCCATTTCTCATAGGGCTACTAAGTTTTTTTTGTTTATATTTATGGTCTCGAGAGCTCCCTTATGAATAGTTGGAATTCATCCACATATTTCATGGATGCAATTAAACAAATTCCTTTCAGTAAAAGGGTTCTAGTCTTACATTTATATTCTGTCCATGAAAATACATTCAAATTAAAAAACAATCATGACCCCTTTGAATATTGGCCATCCAGAGCATCAGAGAAATATTTGTATGAGCCTGCCACAATCAATATTGGTTGCACCAATTACTACAAAGTCATTAACTACCCAGATTCTGCTAACCCAGTGCCTGACAGTAAGAGAGTAGACATGCAACACTGAAAGTGCTGAGTCTGGTCTCTGGTATGAACAAACAAGAGTATAAAGGACAGAGCCCACTCCTCCTCAGTGAAAACAGATGCTGACGCCTTTCTACTGACCTGGGGGGAGAACACCATGTGTCCATGTCGCCTGAGTGCCTATGCCGTTCTGACCGACAACATATTGCATCTGTCTGCAGCCTGGGTGCCGGATGCCCTCAGCTCCTCTGTTGATAACCCACTACCCCAGATTTGGAAGGGGCTTCCAGGCAGCCAGTGACACAATCCCATTAATAAGAGTTGCTGCCTGCTGCTAAATGTTGTACTGAATCCAAAAAGAGGGAGAATGAGAGAAAAAACCTGACAGCCTTGATTAAACTCGGGGGATTATCCTCGCTGCTGAGTGGTAGAGAGATGAGGAATATAACTAGTCTGTAATGGTAGATTTTAAAAAACTGTTTTTTTTGTGGTTTGCCTCGGTGTACACATGAAGGGCATAAGAAAAAAAAAAAGAGTTTGTTTTTTGTCCTTCCAAAAAAAAAAAAAAAACTAACAAAAAAACAAAAACAACCCACAATAAACCAGCTGTCAACCTTGTATGATAGAATAGATTAATTTTATCAGTCTGAATCAAAATGAACCCTGTATGACCCTTTAGCGAATTACACTTAGAAACTGGATTAGAAGTGTCCCGCTTTATCAATCTCTCTGATGCAAAAATACATCAGAGAGATTGATGAAATCTCTCTGATGCATGTTCGGCCAGTAAGCACACACATGGTTTAGCTTACTATTAATCTCAAATCTAAAAATCTGATGAATCGGTGATGTAGCAAAACTTATGGTCAAATACTCTTGTCTGGTAGTATGTTGCCTGCTCTCCAAAACCTCACCAGCACGATGACCTTAAGTACCAATGTACCAAAAAGCAGGGCAAACATCAGCGTCTGTTTGAAACATCTTGGCTGTATCTAAATTGAAACTTTATTGCACACTTACTGAATGATAACTGAACCGTACGGCCAAATGAACAGACGTTTAATATCATTCTCTCACTTATAAATGACTTCTTGCTAGCACATCCTGATACAACTATCTGCCATCTTTCATAAAAGCTATATCAGCGATATAAATTCAACTTAATACCCGTCACTGGCACTCCATTAAGCAGTCCACCCCCCCTCACCGTCTCCTTAGTGTCACGCAATATGCAGCGTGCCGGCGAGATCAAATGCACCACGCCCTGAATGTCAGCAGAAGGGCACTATTGAGTCACCGTTTTGATCCCGCATACAAAAATACTGTACACGTCACAGAATTAACCGTTTAAAATTGGGATTTTTACCGTACAGCGGATTAAAGTGCTGTATTTAGAAGATGCTCGACAGGAGAGAATGAAAATAGATTTTTATCGTTGAAAGTCTGATAGTGAGTGGAGGGCTGGACCTGGGAACGATATTATGAGACCTGCTTTTCTTCCTGCCTCTGACATTGACCCAGATTTCCCAGCCAGTTCAAGCTATGGGGGAAAACCATGAAAAAAAAAAAAACAACACACCATTAAAACATACATGTATTATTTACAGGCTCTAGACTGGGGCCACGTGTTCTTTTCTGCCCTTAAGCGAGGAGACAAGTCACTTACCCCAAAAAAGGTCAACAGCCGTGCAAGCACTCACATGCATGAAAAACACACAACAAATAGTGAAAATGCAAGGAGTTGAGCCAATGCGCCAGCTTTTGTTGTGCATGTATTTGACTTTGTTTAAAAAAAAAAAAGAAGGCAGCTCAGAGTGGCCATTCATTTTCATCACGATCAACAAAGCAAGCTCAGATTCTACAATGACATGCGGTATGTGAGAGACTAAATGGGTATGGTGTGAGCTACACCGAGAGATGATTGGTGTCATTTCTACCTTGGGAGCGGTTGTTTGAGAACACATCGGCTTCTATGTGCTAACAAACGATAATAAAATCTATTACGCCGCGTAATAGTCTGTAAATTCCCCCGCAGATCAAGCTGGCCTTGTCACGGGGCTAGAAGAGTCACAATATCACAGCCTGCTGGCAATGATGGAGATTAAAAACCCTCCCTAATAGAGCAGCGGCGTGGCATGGGTTCGTGCCAAAGAGCGGGGCCCGGGATAGAGGAGGACAGAGGTTTTTTTTTTTTGAGAGGAGCAGAGAGCCAGCTGCTGCCTTGGGGAAAGTGACCACCAATCCACGAGTCCTCGACGCCACTCCAGGTGGAGATGGAGAGTGTATGTGTGTGTGTGTGTGTGTGTGAGAGAGAGTGAGCACAGGCTGGCACACGAACAAACTGGCAGTCATTCCACTTGTGGGCGCACTAAATGACTGAACAAAATGAACATTTCGCACTTAATTACTTCTATTAAATGATTTCCATCTACTGTGAAAAGTGCCAACGTTAGATAAAACTTAAAATGTAGACCTACACGGTAAATCGGGGTGGGTATGGTGTGGTGTTTTAATCCCTTTCAACCATCCGGCCCGGTTAAATATAAACCTGCGACCCAAAAACAAACACTGGTCTTTATTTACAATACAGCTCGAACTGCGGGCAGAGATTAAGACGAGTAGATATGCAAAACATGAGCCTGCTGCTGACATTAAGATGACAAAAGGATCGAGGAACCATACCATCATTCATTCACTGGGCAGATAAAACCATTATTGACAAAAAGGGGACCGGGAATGATTATTAATGTGTTAGCTTTAAAAAGGCCCTAAAAACATATTTTATCCTCTCTGACTGAGTGATAAGGTACTAATACAGCGCGTGATCACAAAGCAAACAGTTTTGGTTACGTCACATGAGAAATCGCTGTACTTTCCGTCTGCGTCTCTTCTCACTGATTTTTTTTTTTTTTTTTTTTTTTTGGGAAACAGGTGATGTCATGTATTTCCGTGCACCAATTAGATTTAAGCAACATCTGATTCAAAATATGATGACGACAGGCCTTTTTTTTTTTTTCCACGGTGTTTTGACTCGTCATTGTAGGAAAAGCACGATGACCCTGTTGTATTTTTAAGTGCCATGACTGTGTGATAGTGAGCCAGCGTGCACAGAAACAAAAAGCAGTTATGTGGAATTCAGTTTCATTATTCACACATGTGTTTTTTCCCCCCACTGTCACATGTCGAAATGTCTATGGCCTATTGTGGACTTGTTTTGTTTATGTTTGTGTGTTAAACTCTTATAATACCATTTTTTTGCTGGTCATGAATATATAATGTTAGAAAAAAAACTTAGAAACAAAGTATTCAAGGACTTTAAAGAATTTCCGTCTGTGTTACAAGACTGAGTTTTACTCTTTTATGCATTTATTTATTTCACAAATGAAGCAGATGAATGTTTGGCCCATTTCCCTCTCCTCTTTATAGGCAATGAGGCTTGGGATGGTGTCCTTCAGCGGATTCTTATTCCCCTTACTGGTATAAACACACTGCAAGAGTGATTTACAGTAAACAACCTATGAGCCTTTACTTCTGATTTCAACTTGCGTCGTGAAACAGGTAGCAGGTAACCTCGTGCTCTGCACCTTTTTCACGTTGGCAGCTCTAAACGGCAACGTGAGGGAACTGTTCTCTGAGTCCTCTGAAGTGCCATTAGGTACCAAACATGAAGCGTGCTCACATTTATCCACAGTCAACAGGTAATGCCTTCAAAACAATTAGAGAGGTAAAATATACAACACCGGCACATTCCTCTGGACAGAGCGCTCGCTCACGACTCTTAAGGGAACGCTCAGCTGTGGTGATGACACTTGCATCCTGATTTTTGGAATATATTTAGCCTAGCAAGGTAGAGATTTAAAGAAAACCCTGCCTGCGGGGCTTACCGGTCTGTACGACTAATGCAGCCGAAACTCCTTTCTCGATCCTCGGGTGTTCGAAATGTTGCACTTCACCACAAAACAACAGCTTTAAAGTGACCTGACCGCATGTCGGCTATGAAATGAATGCACACAGGAGAGCCCTGCGAGCTTACAAATTTTCACTGTAGTACATAAATACACACAAATGTTCCCCAGGCTGCTCTGTCTTAGCTGGATCTGCACCGTCTGCACAACAGGCAGTCAAACACTTGGCCTGGCTTGGTTTCATATAGTAAAAATGGAGAAAGCAGCTGTCCTGGACTAAACAAAGCAACAAAGAGCTGAAACAGAATGTGCAGCATTATTACTCTAGCTTCATGGGGAGACAAAGGAGGTAGAGTTGGAGCGATCAAGTCGAACAGGTGGACTCTGACGGAGTCAAACAGCACGGGGGACGGTTGAAGACCACGTATGATTTTGACCCTTTCGATCCCAAATTTATGTGAGACAACAGAAAATTTCACATCTGAGACCTATGATGCCGACGAGGCACAGAACTGGAAATGCAACTAATCCACTGGACTTTTCATGCAGCCTAGGTTTAGGAAATCCTCTTTTAAAGCAAAGCTGCTGAAGGTTTTTCATTGTCCAGTCTGTGGAGTTGCACATGTGCCCCTGTCTATCTCTGTCATGCAGGGCTAACACAAGACACACGCCTCACTAGACTAAGCTGCACGGGCAGACAAGTGCAAACACTATTCATCACCATGGCCCTGGCTGCAGGACTTTGGTCCTTTATACACACCGCGTTACATCAGAGCATGTCACCCGACAGTGTTCGTGAAGAAGTTTTTGGCACATTAGAAAAAGCAGCTGCAACTTAACAAGCTCACACAGAGGGGAGCTACTACAATGGCAATTGCTCAAACAGACTCACACACTGCCCTCTTCCAAGTCTGAGCTAAACGGTTGTTATATTTTCCAAGAGTCTTTCTGCAGCTCTGAGGGCTTACCACACACTACCTCTCACAGTCGTCTTACATCACTGTTTGTTTGATCAGTGCAGGTAATAAAGTTCCCATCTGGTTTCCCCGAGTGGGACTCTAGGGCCAATAGAGGCGGGACATATTTGTGGAAAACCACAAAGAGACAGACATCATTTATAAAAGACGGTCTTATCTGATCCTCTCGGGATTTCGAGTTCACGGATGGAATTAGGAGTTGAAAAACTGCAGCGTTCAAAAACACAGTCCAGCATAAAAACAAGTGTTGCATCAAAGGCGATCATGTGACATTTAAAGCATAACAAAGATTAGATTTCAACTAACTTTATGTGTTGAATCAGTTTTGGGTCGAGCCAAGGCCGTTAATTCAGAAGCATGGTTATTTATAGACTTTATGGAAATGTTCATAGTTTGGTCTTGACTACTTATTGCCAAAAAGAGAGAGAGAAAAAAAAAAAATCTGAGTCAAAGTCAAGGACCAATTTATGTTTAGACTGAGTACAATCAGCAGTTTCTGCAGGCCTTGAATCATAGATCTGAATAATTATAAGAGTTGCTATTTCCATTTAGAAACTGCAGACTTGCTTAACTTCTTCACCAAGTAGGCTGCACTAACAAACAAACTCTTTAACTTCAATATTTTTGAAGTACATGCACACATAGACAGTTTCAATGGCACTCCAGGATGACCAGAGAGCAGAATTTTCCCCTATTTTAATTATTTCCTGTAGTCTACAGGCTATTTTTATCTAATGTAGTATGGTTTTGTTTTGTTATTTCAAAGTAATATTCTTCTCATAAGTCAGTGGCTCTCAATCTGCTTTGCGTCAAGGGCCCCTAAAGTGACACGGATTAGACCATTGTACCCCCCCCCCATTTGATAAGATTTTGTCCCAGGGCTGGATGTTTTGTTACAGAAAGTGTATGAAACCCATGACCAAAATAGTCACACATTCTGTCATTGTGTTATGGATGAAATTACAGTGAAAATAAATGATTCCCCTTTTAGCTGGGGACCCCTTGGAAGCCCCTCAAGGACTCCTACTTTGAGAACCACTGCCATAAGGTATTCCTCCTGTTTGATCCTCTGGGTTTCAGGCTGGATGCCTCAGGGGACCCCAGCAGGAAGAAAGCATTTCGACTCCAACATGGGGAACTTAAGGATGTTTCTCAGAGGAGGTGAATAGTTTTATTCATGCATTCCGTGCTGAGCAGTCATTTATTCCAGTCAGCGACATAAAGACGTCTTAAAACCATGGGTGCACAGAGTAAGCCCAACTTCAGACAGTTTATCCACTTTTTAAGCTGACATTGATCTTTTTCTTTATATCATATCCATGTTTATCCATAGATCATAGGGTATGAATATGCTTTTAGTCAGCAAAACGTGTGAAAGATGGTGGTCGTTTCACTCTGAACAACCCCAATGAGAAAACCAGAGTTCAGTTCACCGTGTTCATTTATCCCTGCATGTCTGATTTAAAGCTGACTTGAGCTGTACATTTACACATTGTTCAGTCGTATGAAGAAGACACGGGTGTTTTTGAGCTGGCTTTCTTTCTTTCTTTCTGCTGCTGCTGCTATGCTCCACGCTGCATAAACCAAACTTTCAGGGCTGAACTCTGAATGAGTATGTTTCAGAGTTGACACATCTGCTACTGCCCTAGGCGTTTGGGTCTGCAGTGGTTTGACTCTTGAAATACAAAGATGGTGCTTAAACCCGCAGATGTAGGCAATTAACGACCACACTTTTTGATTCACAGCGCTGAATAAGCTTTGATTAGAGTTGCCTAGCCTGTAAGACAGAAACAAACGGCGAAACTAATCTAGGACATGGTCACGGTTTTTACCATCTCACCGTTACAATTCCTTCACAAAGAAAAAAAGATAAACAAAAATCCCAACCCCCTCCCTTCACCTAGTGAAGAGGAATGAATGAGCTGAAGAAGCAGACGGTCTAAAGACCATGTAAAGCTAACTTTTGAGAAAAGTTACAACGAGTGAAACATATGAATCAAACAGTAACAAAAGGACTCGCAGTTTAGCACCTAGCCAAGCAAGAGAGGATGTCAAACTTGCCTCTTTATCTCCGCAAGAGTTGCTCCCTCTCGTCCTAAATCCACTCTACAGACAAAAGTAGGATCCCAGAGGTGACTCTCCAAGTCTGGAGTGGCTCTGAAGCCCTTCCCCGCTGTCTTTAGTTTAACTCGGAGCCTGTCTGCTGTGCTGGATGGGGCTGAAATGGGGCTCTCATCTGGATCTCAGCACTTTGAATGGAGTTCTGGATGGAGAGAGGACTGTCCGCCGGTCGAAGGGAGCGTCCAGAGCGGCGTCTCTGTGTTAGTTCAGCGTCTGTTAATCACCTCCAGCGTGGGGGGAGAGGTGGGGTTGTGTTGCGTTCGGGTGTCGTCGGAAATATTGGGAGATATGCTTTTGTCCACGTGAATCACTTATTAATCCCACAGAGGGAAGACGTTAACCACATCAAACCTTTAGCTAACACCAGTCACTTCTAATGTTGAAATGTAAATATTTGATCTAGTTTTTTAGTCCAGCTTTAATTTCAATATATTTTCTTTTCTTAAATTTACATCATTTGTATTTCTCTCGTACATTGGTCTCAAATTGTTTTGTCATATAATCGGCTTGTCATTCAATGTATGGCACTTTGAACTGCACTAATCCGTATAAAAGGTACTATACAAATAAAGTTTGATTAATTGATTGACTGATTGATTGATTGATTGATTGATTGAAGCAGCATATCTAAACATCTTAAACCATATTTGCATAACCTTTCACGGACTAGGTGGGTGTTTCTTGTATACACGACTCTCTGGAAACTTAATGAATGAATGATGGGCTGATTAAAAAAAACAACGTTTTGTTTAGCATATAAAAATTATTATGGGAATTGTTAGGTTCCAATTTCAATCCGTTGCTAAAAACATCTAATTTTATCTGAGTAAAAGAAGTTGCTGGAATCAGAAACAAGATCTACGAGATGAAATAACAACAGTGAACGCATCATGAAAGTTTTCCCTTTATCCCAAAGACAGACGGTTACTACTCCACCGGACAGCACAACACTCCCCTCCTGTGTCTTAATTCTAGATAGCAACGACTTTTTAATCAATTATTTGACGATACCAGCTCTGGGGCAGTTTGGTGTTTCTGTATTACAGATTAAAACGTCTTTTCTGCGGTAAGGAAAGTGGTTTTATTACAGTTTTTAACGGGGTTGAAACATTTCTGCTAGCCTATTTGTTTGACCGTTAATTTTAGGAAATGCACAGGGGGTTAATTTACAAGAACTGTCGTTATATTACTCCTGCCAACGTCACAGGCAGAGAAGTAATGCAGCCATAATGCACGAAATACTACATTCATTGGTAAATTTCCCATTGTTATTTCACTCTAACGTTATTTTGTCAACTTTTAGCCGTTTGTGGACTGTACTCTCTCCCCACAGGAGTGTAATGACCCAAATAGATTTAGCATTAACGCGCATGCGTCGTTACTATAATTTCCTCTCCACTGTCTGGAACTGATTGTACTAAGCTACAACCCAGTGGCGATATTTTTTGTTTCACAGACTGTTTTTGCCCATAAATAGGACTTCGGTGAGTTGCTGTTCGTTTTAGGTCAACGTAATTGAGCGGTGGTTATATATTTTTGATTTCTGAGGCACTGCGTCAGGAAAATAAAGGAAGCTGGCTGGAGTTGGCTAACATTTCCCGGTGTTAACTGAAGTCCTGCTTGGCTCTGTCTGGCTTTAGCTAACATTAGACATGTTCATTACTGTCACAGTTTAATGTTACTTTGTCAATTTTAGCTTAATCGTTATTTTAGAAAATATGTAACTAACGTCATGTCGTTTGTTAGATTCACATCATAACAGTGAACACCTGTATAAACGTCTAGTGACTTGCTATGAGTAAGTTAGATAAGTTAGTTTCTATCCAGTTAATTAGATGTGATAGTGTTTGCAATGTTAACTACATTTAGCTAATTGTAACGTTACCTATCGTTGATGCTGGTATGAGTAGAGTAACTCTGGCTTGTTTTACCCCACACTGCTTGTGTGATTACACATAAGCATGACATTACACCCATTTTTAACTCCACTGCTGTTCCCTTGTTTGTTTCCATTATCTTTTGATTAATGTTCATTTAAGAACGACCTTCACCAAGGAATGTAGTATGGAACAATGTCCTCAGTTTCTTAATAAAATGAGGTGACTGCTGAAACTGATGTTTTCAGCCACATGCATAACTTAACATGATAGATGGAGGGAGTATAAGGGGTACAGATGATTATTATCATTATTGGTTGCTAATCCCAATCATATTTCTGCTTTTCCCTGTGTCCTCCAGAGTGTCTTTTATGAGTAATCAAAGGCAGCAGAAGCCTACACTAACAGGCCAACGTTTCAAAACACGAAAAAGAGGTGAGAGACTTCAAGATGACTCGTAAATGATGTGTGTAGCAACTGGATTACACTTAGCCCAAAACTGTTTTGTGGCAAATAAATATACATGAAAGAGTCTTCTTTTTTCAGTGGCAATGAAGATTAAGCACACACAGTAAGGTAGCAGCTTAGTATTAGTGTTTTGGCTTGTAGAGCTTAAGTCACAATTTACACATCTCTATATGTTTGAACTGTTCATAGGGTTTGATATTTCCTTCAGAATGTCAAAAGATCATATGTAAGTTTCAGGGTGAAACTCAAGTGAACCTTTTTTCTTTCAATAGATGAAAAGGAGAGGTTTGACCCTACCCAGTTTCAGGAAAGTATCGTACAAGGTCTGAACCAAAGTGGCACAGATTTGGAGGCTGTCGCAAAGTTCCTTGATGCCTCTGGTGCCAAACTTGACTACCGTCGCTATGTTGAGACTTTATTCGACATCCTGGTGGCCGGTGGAATGCTGGGTAAGAGACAGGGCTCGTTCATATTTGTTCTGCCTTCACAGAGAGATTTTAAAAGTTGCACTTATATCTAAAGAGGGCCTTTTTTGGTGTTGTTATTGGTTTGATTGTGAGGATATCAGTCCTTTGAACAGCTGAGCATTATCATCTAACTAACAATAGTACCCATGACAATTGCAAACAAGAGCCTGCAGTTGTGTGTGGACAATGTGTACTAAATTCTAAAAACATGTTTACAGAAAGAAAAAAAGAACTTATTGATTTATTCATTCAAATTTTTTTATACAATCATGGAAACAAAATTGCACAAAGTAAAGTAACTCAGGAGGTAATGCTTAAGACTCACTTCAGAAAATATGTTTTTCAGCCCCAGGTGGTACCTTGTCAGATGACATGACCTGCACAGAATTCTGTCTCTTCAAAGCACAAGAGGACATGGAGACCATGCAGGCATATGCACAGGTGAATTTCAGTCTTGCACTATTGTAAATGTTATTGCAGGGAAGTTAAAAATCTATTCTAGTTAGTATTAAAACATGAAAAAATGCTTTGTGTTTCCTTTTAGGTCCTCAACAAGCTCATCAGACGTTACAAATATTTGGAAAAAGGACTTGAGGAGGAGATTAAAAAGGTTTGTTTTTGGCTGGAGGTCTTTTTAACACATAGTATAAAAGCTTTTCAGGTCAAGTTTTTGTCTTCATGACTATTTTATTACAACCCAAAGCTAGAAAATTCTGAAAATATGTCTGAC
This sequence comes from Thunnus thynnus, assembly GCF_963924715.1. NCBI lineage: Eukaryota > Metazoa > Chordata > Actinopteri > Scombriformes > Scombridae > Thunnus > Thunnus thynnus. Next base: position 11,451,484 of record NC_089527.1, read on the forward strand.
TCAATTCAACCTATAGGATTGTGTTGATACTGTATGTTTGCTCTTTGGCAGCTGCTGCTGTTTCTCAAGGGCTTCACAGAGTCTGAGCGCAACAAGCTGGCCATGCTGACAGGGATTCTGCTGGCCAACAGCAATATCTCTGCATCCATTCTCAGCAGCCTCTTCAATGAGAACCTGGTCAAAGAAGGTACCCACTTTTCTGCCTTGTAGGCGTACCAAGTTTATTTGTTAGTTCATTGTTTAGAAGATAAGGTCCACAGACAGAAGCAGATTTGAAGAGGGAGGAGGAGCATCGTGTACCTTCAAATTAATCTTGTAGAACATTATAAAACTGTGTTCTTTTCTTCTCTCTCATTGATTTTTACAGTTTGTCCAATCATCTGTCCTCTTTGAATTAATGATTTATTGTCTTCTTGAGGATTTCCTTGCAAATTTATCAAACATTTTAAGGATTGAGGTCTGAATTAACATAAATTTACATCCTTATATCTGCCTAAATGCTTCACTTAACAAGATTTTCATTCTAACCAGACACTACCCCAGGAAGACTTCACAAATTGGCACACTTTCAGAGAACTGGAGTGAAATCCTTTGTTAAGTCAACGTAGCAGTCTGAGTTAGTCAGTTCAAGTGGGTATTTTCCAAAGTTGCACTCTTTTACAATTTCCCCACTGCTGAAGCTTCATTTTAGCTTCAGCTGACCTTAAGAATGCATTTTTGCACAAAACGAGGACTTTTGTTCCTCATCACTTGCATTAAAATTGCCTGAGGAACATATCTCTTCACAGCCAGTATGGACAGCAGGAATAAATACAGTGAGAGTGGTAAAGGTGAGAAGTGACTAATGATGCCACTAGCAGAGTTACTTAGCCATGTTGTAATTAATGATGGCTTGATTTTTTTGTTTCTGTTGTTGTCAACACTTGGCTTGATGTGTCATGGCCTTTACACCAGGGAGGGAGCTCTGTAATGAGGTTGTCCATTTCATGTTTTCAAACTATGTTACTGAAATCTAAGGCTGCAACTAACTAACGTATTTTCCTTGTCGATTTAATCAGTCGATTATTTTGGTTGATCGATTAGTTGTTTGGTTGATAAAATTTCAGAAAATGGTGAAAAATGTTGATCACTGTTTCCCAAAGCCCAAGATGCAACCTTAAATGTCTTGTTTTGTCCCGTCCAAAAGTCCACAATCCAAAGATATTTTGGCATTTTTTCTTTAAAAACTGATTATCATTTATTATTAATTGATTAGAATCAGAATAATTGATCAGAATAATTGTTGATTAATTTTCTGTTGATTGAATAATTGATGCAGCTCTACTGAAACCATGTTGTTTTTTATGGTATTTCTTTGAATTTAGGGGTTCTTTTAAATGCCTTTGGTCCACACCAATTTTGTTTACTCTTTGACACATGCATCATTTTTCCAGTTAAAACCTGTCTAATCGCATCCTGGAGTTGTGTTTACCAATGTCTTACTCAGGCCTAACTTTATCCCAGCAGGTCTGTTACTAACAGATGACTCACATTTGAATGCATTTGCTCAGGTGTTTCAACATCCTTTGCTGTAAAACTCTTCAAATCCTGGCTTTCTGAAAAGGACATCAACTCTGTTGCTGCCAGTCTCCGAAAGGTTGGCATGGACAACAGACTCATGGTGAGAGTGACATCTCAAATATCAAACCTTTAACAGGATTTGGATTTGGTCCTTTAACAGGACCTTTAACAGAAACCTTTAAGCATTATGCTTCTTAGATTAATAAGGGTCAACAGTCTGTTTACTCATGTGTAAGCAGTTTTTAGATTGTTTGTTTGATGAAAACAAAAGTTAATAATCATTAATTTATTTGAGTTTGGTGTGCAAGGCAGTACTTAATTGCTGAAGAGGTCTTGTCTGCTGAGCAAGGTCTGTCTCAAGCTTTGACTGTGTGCTATTTCAGGAGCTCTTCCCTGCCAACAAGCGGAGTTGTGAGCACTTCTCGAAGTACTTCACAGACGCAGGGCTCAAGGAGCTTTCGGACTTTGCCAGAAACCAGCAGTCCATAGGTGCCCGCAAAGAGCTGCAGAAAGAGCTTGAGGAGCAGATGTCACGTGGGGAACCCCTCAAAGATGTAAGCTTTGTTAGTTTTTCAGCTTCTTTTACATTTACTGGGTCCCTCTTTTCAATCACACCACTGAGGGGTGGCACTTAAGATCGCTTCCTACTTAACCTCTGCCCCCTTTTGTCTTGAGGAGTGCGGCAGAAAAGGATGCTATGAATCAATGACAAGTTGCTGAAATCCAGTCAACTTGCACATATTATCTGTTGCCACAAGCCTCTGTTTCCTGCCAGGGTTCTCATACCTCAGACGTCTGCAGGATTTGATAAGCAATAAGCCTCAGCATATGCTGGCCATGGTTTGCCTGCTTTGCCAATAATGTGAGTTCATTTCTGGGCTTGGGCCTTACAGATCATCGCCAACATCCGCGAGGAGATCAAGAAGAACAACATCTCAGAGCAGATGATGATTGGACTAATTTGGTCCAGTGTAATGAGCTCTGTGGAGTGGAACAAGAAGGAGGAGCTCGTCACAGAACAAGCCATCAAACATTTAAAGGTGACCCCCTCGTTATACGGCTCTGCTATTCCTTGGCTCTCACGCTGTCATGACAGCACACTCTCAGAAATGAGAGATGTACTTAACAGAACGTAGACGAACGAAGCAGTGAGGACAATTGATTTACTAACAGTCAGAAAAGTAGAAGTAATGGAAGCATTTAGAAAATAATTCTATCCTCTGAAATTTCACCATTTCTGAATTTATACAACTCTAATTTTCCCTGTTGTGCATTTTCAGCAATACAGCCCACTGTTGAAGGCCTTTACATCCCAGGGTCTCTCTGAACTCACTCTCCTGCTAAAGATCCAGGAGTACTGCTACGACAACATCCATTTCATGAAGGCCTTCCAGAAAATAGTTGTTCTACTTTACAAAGGTAAGCTATTTGGTGTCCATAAGGCTCCTTTTTGTTCCCATCCTCACATTTGTGGAAAAAGTAGATTTTTGTATTGGGAAGCTATGTAGGCACGTATGAATGATGCCAGATGGCCAGAGATTATAGCCAAAAGTTTTTCTTGATTGATGTCGTCAACCTGCCTGGCGACATTTGTTTATCAGGCACCTGCAGACGCATCTGTGCTTCTGGCGTCATGTTGAATAGATTTTTTTTTGTTTGTTTGTTTTATGTATGTGTTTGTTTGTTTTTTTTGGTTACTTTTTTTAGCGGATGTCTTGAGTGAGGAGGCAATTCTGAAGTGGTACAATGAAGCCCACTTAGCCAAAGGGAAGAGCGTTTTCCTTGAGCAGATGAAGAAGTTTGTCGAATGGCTTAAGAGCGCAGAGGAAGGTAAGCACCTCACACTCACCTCCTAAATGTTTGACATGGGTTTGGTCACAAATGGATTAAACTGATTTATCCCTTGTATTTCTCTCTAAGCTACTAGTGCTACCAGCTGTCTTGCTTTCTGTCCCCCTTCTAAGACAATGTGTCATTGGTGGTAATGCTTAGTGTAACTTGATGTTTGTGCGTAGTGCTGACAGATGTGTTTGTTGTTTTTTTTTTTTAATTATTATTTTATTTTTATTTTTTCCAGAGTCCGAGTCTGAGGAAGAGGAGGCAGACTGAAGAACCTCTACTATCCTGATTTTGTATTTTTTACATTAACATAAAATCAGATGCAGTAGAAGAGTTTGTTACAGAAGTCTGTTTATGTTTTCTTTTTTTTTTCTCCCTTTTCTCTTCTACCTCCTCATCAAGGGCTTTAATAGTTGTAGTAATAATTGTTTTAATTTTAGACATGTTTTTCTGTCTGACTCAATACTTGTACTCTTCTTTATACTCCTTCGGGAGCCGGTCACAGTGCCACATTTAGCTAAATAGATTGAAACCCCTTTCATGTAACAAAGGGGAATTTTTTTTTTTTTTTGATTTTTTTTTTTTTTTTTTGAATGGTTCCCTTTAAAATTACCCAGTTTGAAGGCATATTTCACAGCTATAGTATTTAGTCACGGAACTCTTGAAACTCAAGTTTGCCAGAGGTCCGTCTGTGTAGCCATGATATCTTGGTCCTGTGAAAGGCAAATTGCTTTTGTAACCTAATTTTACATTTCTGCCAATTATGTGACAACTTTGAATTCGTTTTTAGATTCTTCTCCATCATTGGTGACGGACCTGTGCCATTTTTAAATAGCAACGGTGACGATGACAATGCCCCACAAAATGAATTTTTTTTTTTTTCTTTACATCTTATGTAACAGAACCATAGTAGCTTTGTAAGTTTGTTTTCCTTTACCATACAGTTTGACTTTTTAAAATAAAAGGAAATGAATGGTTTTCATTACTGATGTCTTTATTATTGCTGGGTACAATTAGTCACATCAAATAACTCTCAGTGTGAAAAGTCATACATAAGCAGCCAAACATACAAAAAGGTTCATTTAGAAAATCCATCTGTTGTGCCAGAGATCAACCTGTACACCCTTGAAAATGTCCAACTGACTGGTCGCTTCTAGTCTCACCTAATCAAGTAATCACGAAAGGCAGCTTGGCATGCGTGACCTGAGGTGCAAACAACGATCTCATTCACTACACTCCCAACCTACTTACTATGGTAATTATGGTTCAGTGAAGCATGCAAAAATGAAAGTGAGATGGTGATTCAAGATGTTATGAAAACGGAGATCCACGTACATTCATTATGACAAGTTATTTTACAAAGCCTAAAGAACAGACAGCTCATTTTAATGTCGTGGGTGCTGCGAAACAATCCTGAAATTTTCAGTGGGTATGTTTAAACCGATGCCTGACTGGTGATGTTACATTGTCAGCAAACTTAATTCTGATTTCCTAACCACAATTTCTATATTTGATGTTTGGTTTTTTTATATTAGTAGGCCTGGGCTTCAACCAGGTGTTGAGGAATAACCATTATTTCTGGAAAGGATTTGTGTATGTTTGAGCCTTTTTCATGTACTGCAGCTTCCAGAGGTAAATTTTTCTCTTCAGCTCCAGCTATCATACAGGCGAGTATTCAGGCTTTGAATGTAAGAAAATCCATATGTAAAGAGGTAGCTGAATAACCCATTGTGAATTAGAATTGGTCACATTTTCTGAAGGGTCTTTTTTTTTATTATTATTACAATGGCTAATAGTAGTCCAAGTCAGCATGCATATCACAAAGGAATGTACTGTACAGCAGAGCACAAAGATTATCGACTGATAATCAGTTACATTCAGTACCAACAGATGGCAGTAAGTCCTTTGGAGATGCTTCCTCCTATTAAAGCCTTAGAGCGGAGCTCAACTAGAAAATGCCATTTTGAAGAAACAAGACTAGAAAGACCTATTAGGCACAGGCGGCACTACAAAATATCTGACACTAGTATTTTCTCTGCCTCTCTGTCCCAGGAGGATTTGTTTGCCTTTTGGTTTTACTTTGTCACTCTAAAGAACATGAAACAATTTGGGGAGACTGACACGCAGGCAAGAGGAAACACGGCTGCTTGTGAGATTTGTGTGTGAGAGAGCATGCGCATATTTACACTTGTGCGTCGCTGAATGGCAATGATACACTCAACCCCATCCCTTCCTGTGCCAAGCATTGGTAATGCCATCTTGGTGGGACTGTTATCTGCTTGTTACCAGCGCTGCCTCGCTTGACACCACACACTATGAGCTCCTCCCTGCATGTCATTTTGTACAGGCACAGAGTATGGCTCCATATTGAAGAAGGCTGTGCTATAATGAGCTGTGCACACTGTGCCCTGACACATCTGTTTGTTTTGCTTATCTGCCATTTTTTAAGCAATTAGTAGTGGATACACAGCAGGTATCTCAAAGCTTACCTGTCTCTTACCTTATCACAGGTGTATCTCAAGGTGTGAAAGTTGGTGGTGCTAAATATACTGTAGAGACCTTTTTTCAGTGACAGGGAGGCTGGAGGTGTCTACATTCCTGAGTGACTTTTTGTGTTTTTCATCTTATCACCCTGCAGCATTAATGACAAAAAAAATATATGGGGATTTTTATTTTTGATTTTTTATCATTAATTTTTCAATGACACTGAAAAATGTGTCAGAAAAATAGAGGAACAGAACATTGACTTAATTTATTTTTGGAAATTTCTCTCTCAGTTGGACTTCCTGCTTGAATTGAACAGAACAGCACAATGTGCCAGGGAATGCCAGGGGAGTTGTGGAGAGCAATTATTCTGGATTTCACACTGCGGCTTTGGTCAGTAAACATGACTCAGACTGCAATGCAGAACTCATCTGAATAATGCTGTCAGAAAACAGAGGGAGACAGGGCAACGGTTCTTTTGAATGAGAAGAGAGAGACTTACGATAATTACCCGGTTTTCAACAAAAATACCCCCCCCCTCCCTCCTTCCCCCACTGTGCCATGATGTGCAGAGCACAAAAGATGGGTTGTTTTTGTTTTGAATTTAAATTGTAAGTGATATCTGTTTGCTTTGCATTTCAAGCAGCATTGTGTTGCACGCAGACCAGTTTTTTCTGCTCTGCTGCTTTTGTATTTATGGGAGACCACTCTAATGCTGGGCTTAGCACCCAGGTGAAATATGGAAATGAGGATCAACATGTTGACTCTCTAAATTCTGCCAATTTGTTCTCGGATCAACTTTTGCCAAACATCCTAAAGCAGTGCAGCCTCCCAACCTCTATGTAGCCATATTACAGTGTGGACAACTGAGCACCTCTGTGACAGGAAATTGCAGCTAAGCTCTTAAAACCAAGAGGACTGAAGAGTTTTTGGGTTATAGGCTGACACCCGCTGTTGTCTGTCAGCTGTCCTCACTCAGCTCATGTCGGTCTCTGTTGCTGGAGGTATAACTCTGCCATCCTCACCGGCTTTGTCTCTTGGAAGCAGGCAGCACATAGCAGCCTTTTTTAATGTTATGGCCTGAAACCATTATATTCAAGGTTATTCATCATGTATAATACTCCTGCACTCCAGAAGCAGCTTAATCAAAGATGACGACCACAGGTTTGAAGCTTTTAGACCATGGCTGCTGTGTGACTTTCAAAAAATTCCCAGATGAATCTTTGGTTATCTTAGTTAATTTGTTGCTACGGTAATAGCATATAGGTCTTTCAGATCATGTGTCTTAGTTTTCTAGACCCACGTTGTCACATTTGTTGATAGATGATGCTGGCAGGATATATTCTAATCGCACCTTTGCATATAGTGTGACTTAATGACATCCCCTATGTCAGAAACACATTAACAGATATAATGTAAAAGGAAGGCAATGGGCCAGAGACATACAAGTCCAACTGCAACGGTGTGTATGCGTTAACATATATACTTTCATTTTGACATTACTAGTCCCAATAATGTCAGAGATAAAAAGGTGTTGCATTTTTATCAACTCCGATCTGACAACTATATGTTTCATCAAATAGACTGAGACTAATAGACTACTTAAAAAGGAAATATTAACAGTGAGCAAAGAATCATTTCAAATTACCCAACTGGAGCTGAGGTTCTCCTCAAATAATTCAGGCGCCATGCTGTTTGCATATGCTGCACCATGCTATTTAAAAACGAGGGGGTCAAGGCAGATGTGCAGCAAGAAAAAATCAAGACAGTTAAATAGTTAAATCATAAGATAAGATGAGCACTGCAAAATTGGGTGAGAGTTGAAATCATTCAAAGGGTTAAACATGCAGTTTTTGTAGACAGGGCTGAGTTATCTGGTGGTAAAAAACAGCCTCAAATAAGAGCATCTACACTCCCTTAAAGCCCTTCCACCAGCTTACGGGGACCACACCGAGTGTATGAAATGGCCTGGCTGTGAGAGTCGAGGGATTTAGCAGCTAAACTTGAGTCAACACTGAGGCTCATCACAAACATCATTACTTTCTCTTTGCCTGTCCTTTTCCCTCTTCTGTGGCCCAGGTCTGATAGCTGTGTACAAACGACTGGGAGCAAAGGGATGGATGGCCTATTTTGATAAAGATTGATTGACTTAAGGGCTGCTATTCACTGGGTACAAGCTAGTTTCTTGCTCCATGTCAAGAAAAAAAAAAAAAAAAGCTCTTTGACGAGCACACATTATTACCATCCCACCTGCTGCAGCTCATGTTGCTTATTGAAGGGTTTCCACTGATTATTCGTACATCTAATCACTATCATCAGGGCTTAACAGGCCACTGCTGGAGGTACACATTGGGTTGGAGCTGTGCGAGAAGTGAACGGGAACTTTGACAGAGCCGTCACGGGAACACCAAAGCTACATCACAGCACTTTGGCTGTGACAAACCGCACTGATAACTTGCAAATGGAATGAAAGTTTGCATCTCCAGAATGTTTTTAACGAGTCTCCCTGGAGTGTGGTATAATGACTGTAACTCTGGAATGGAGAGAGAGAGAGAGAGAGAGAGAGAGAGAGAGAGAGAGAGAGAGAGAGAGAGGCTGTGTGTGTGTGTGTGTGTGTGAGTGTTCGGTCTGCATGCAGCTCTCAGCTTTCTTTTGCCCATTTATGCACCAGTGGCTCTAGGGACTCAGACAGGCTGTGGAAAGACATGAAAAAGCCTCTACAAAACTGTTTGTTTTTGTAAGGAATGGCGGAGTAGGGAGGAGGAATCCACTTAATATTAAATAACTACTTCTTCCCAGGTTATACTTAAAAATATTCAATAAAACCATACAAAACATAAAGAATATTGACATTTTCAAAAATGTAATTAATAAAACCTCACCAAGGGCAGATATGTAAGCAACAGGAAATACTTTTTACAAGAGTAGACTTAAGGTTGTTCTTTGTGTCCACATATCCAATATATAAATTTAATTTGGGGGGATTTCATATTTCAATACATTTTTCTCTCAAAAACTGACAAGAATAAAGCCTCTTGCAAAGAATAGCTCATGCAGAAGCAATGACACAAAATTTGACATTGCTGGGTAATTACTGTTTTTTCAAGACTTCCAAGCTTTTCCAATATTTAAAGGACTTCTTTTTCATAATCACTCAAACTTGTGCAGGGAAGAATCTATGATAGCCAGAAGATCTGAATACAGGGTGGGAATATATTAACTACCCAGAAGGTTTTGTTTGATCCGTTTTCACTCTTTCATCTTCATTCTTTTACATGGTGAATATGATCATTTCAGTCAGATCATCAGCAGTTTAATGAAACATGGATGTGAAGCAGATGCGTTTTAAAGAACGGCAAACAAATAATCATCACCGGCGTCCAACATGCACTTACATTTAGCTGACTCGTATAAGGATGTGTTGAAGACCACATGCAGATTCTTCATTTGCATGATAATTTATCCAAGTCAGGTACAGAACCACTGAAGTTGAGAGAAAAAGTTTTGAGGCTGGTCTGTGAAACTACAAGACAGATATTATTTTTACAGGTTTTAATGCCTTCATGTTGTTCCCTTTTAGGCTGATTATTCTGATGATTAACACACCAAATCACATCAATTTTATCAAGCTCAAATGATATTTTGCTAAGCGAGTTACTTTTAGCGGATGAGTTTCCCAGGTGTGTTTTCTTTTATCAGTCATGATTGGATTTATTGCTTCAAGTTATGTGAAATACCAAATCAATTACTAAGATGTAATTTAATGAAAATTTCATTTAAAAAAATAATTAACTGTTCACAGCTAGCTTTCACTTCATTTTCAGTTATAAAGGACATTTGATGTGTTATTTTTACAGAAATTATATATTTCTATGGCTTATCGCTATTTACCATGTGGTAAAAGAAAATGTCAGTGAGTCAGTTTTGAGTCTTAATTGAAATTTGACCAAATAATTATTGCAATTTGGCATTGTAGGCATACATAGAGGAGATGTATGCCTATACAGTAACAGTAACAACATTACAGTAACTGTAACAGTATCGGCTAATGATCTTTGTTTGTGTATTTAACAAGTAAAAGTTAGCTATCTCAAGAAAATGAAAAATGAAAACCAAAATGATACATGTTCTGTCCACTGAAAAGGTGTCACGTCTTCAAAGAAGAAGCATTTGAACCTTTGTGGCAGTCACACCATCACGTGGACGTTGCTTGAGTTGTGTAAGAGCATGAATTGGTGTAAAAATGGTGGGGTTATTACAACGCTTTGAAAAACGGAGAGGTGAAGTCACAGTCCTCCCTGACTGCTGAGAGATGATTGTCGCCGCCTGACATTAATGGATTCCTTCACACCTCTTTCAGATCATCAGCCTTCTGTGCCCAAAATGTTGCACTTATCCTTTGTCTGTGTAGGTCCATGTGCTTGTTGAGTGACTGTTTCCTTCTGCAGCACAGCTTTGAAAATGTCATCCATGATGCAAATTTTTATTATGAATATTATTACTCTACTTCTTGTATTACAGTATTGTGTATTGTATTATAACATAACAAACAGCACATCTGCAGTTGAGATTTCAAGTTAGATTTAGACGAGAAATGCTCTTCATATTATGCGTTTGCAAAAAAAAATCCACATTTTGGGTCCTATCCTGGCTGACAACAGCAAAGGCAAGGGAAACTTAAATTTATAAAGCATATTTTATATAAAAAGGAAATACTCAATAGGCTTTACATGAAATTCAAAATGAAAGAAAGAAAAAAGACACATTCACAAGCATACAGTAAACCATGCATGTTCTTTCTACTATTCAATACGATACTCTTTGTTGAAAGAATTTTCCAAAAAAAAAAAAAAATGTTATGAGGCTACTTTTAAAAGAGGTGGGCGTCTGAACATATCTCAAGTCCTCGGAAAGGCTCTTACAGCAACGAGAAGCAAAAACTAACAGTAGCTTCACAAGATTTTGAATAGACCCTTACAATGCTTGTGTAGTGTACTGAAATGTGTAGTGCTCATAGCTCTAAAGCATTTCCCAACACATATTGTGGACCAAGGACATTCAGTGCTTTATATGAAGCAAGAGAAGCTAACTGTTCATTCTGGAAACCAGTACACAGCAGTGATTTGAGGAGAGGTGCAATGTGCTCCCTTTTCACAGTTCCTGTTAACTGGCTTTCTGAATGAGCTGCAGCTGTCCCCCAATCCTCTGAGGCAGACCGAGGTGAAGGATATTACAGTATCTACACATCTTACATCTGTTTTACAGGTTACAAAGGCATGAGCAAGTCTCTCCAGGTCTGGTTTTAGTTAGAAACCTCATATTTTTGCTATAAATGCCAAAAATATAATTTTGTATAAAAAGCTGATCTTGTAAAACTGAGGTTGGCATTGAGAAAAACTGAGATTTATAACTTCATCAGTTGATAATCTGTTTTGTCTTCATCTAAGGAAGTCTGTTCAAAACAGTCAGCATGCTGGAAATGAATATTTTCACTTGTGAATAAGAAAATTGCACCTTGCTAGCTGGGTTATCTGTCAAATTTTGCAAAAGCTAATTCAAATAAACAGCAGGCTTCCTCCCAAATATTAACAACAGTTCCATCACCTTTGCTGTTGTTTAAACAATGTTTTTATTACCTCTTGCTGCTGATGAGAGTGACAGTTTGCAGAAAGTTACACATTTTATATTTTAAAATCTGGGTAACAATTTAAAGAACAAAGCCTGCCACACAAGTCATGAAGTTGAGTCAAGTTTTCCAGACTGGATACGTTTTCTTATGTTGTGAAACTGCTAGATACCACATAACCTTAGCGAAAACCTACAGTGGACAGATGTTGAACAAGACATCTCTGTGAACTACATCACAGCACACAAAAAACAAAAAAGTCGATATCATGGTGATGCTAGAGGAGCAGTCAGGGGAGCACTAAAGTCAGTATTGTATTCATCCTCCGTAGAGATGCATGTTTGAACAAAGTTGTTAAGATATTTCAGCATGGACCAAAGTGATTAACCGACCAACTGACCGACCAACAGACCAGCATTGTCACCCCTATAGAGCCACGTCACTAGCTAAAAAGGATGTCCAGGCCATGCTGTTGGATGGATGGGAAGGATCAGAACGATTCCCATGTTAAAAGGGACATCTCATGCTTTTTGTGATTTTCTGTAATTTTTTTACTGTTATGATGTCGGATGTTTAGCAGCTGGAAGCTGGCCAATCAGAACAGAATGGGCTCATCATGAGGGGGGCTTTAAAAAGACAGGAGCTGAAACAGCCTGTTTCAAACAGAGGCTGAACTGAGTTTTGAACTGCTAATCATGCAAAGATGTACAAGTACAACCCCAGAATATAAATATAGAGACGGGAAATGTGCATGATATGTCCCCTGTAAGGATTTACAAGTGTTCATGTCATCTGACAACTCAGGAAGGTTGTATGATAACTGAGTTGGTCGAATGAGGATTTAAAATACTGTGCATTGACAAAATTACATTATATCCATTAAATTTGGGTTTAATTACATTCAACGATATTCTTTGGCTGACGTAAGGTGCCCATGTTTGCTTGGATTTCAGGCACCTCCGTGTTATTAAGTGCTAAGTTGGATATATCGGAGCTGGTGCTCCTCTGGTGCTGTTATCAAGAGCTGACTTTAAACTCTGACCTCCTTTGGACAGGGCAACAAGAAAAAAGAATTTAAGATGAATATGACATCAGATACAGAACTGAATTTGATTTCTATCCTTTTGCATCATGCAGGAAACAGAGGCGACAGGGCAAGACTTGAAGGTTAACAGTCATTTATTAAATATAGGCCTGGAGGAAATCACATCAGAGATACATCACATCAACATCTCACAAGGTTTAGAAAGTTTTCCTGCACTGAACACAAAATGCCTCCATCAGATTGCTGCTGTCTGTTATACAACTGTGATAATGTGCAATTCTGATTAGAGCCCTGGATGACATATCCTGTTTATGCATATGTTTAATTGTGCTGAGCTTGTAGCTGGTCATTATGGGAACTTACAACCAATTTTCCTGCTGTGCAGATATATATATATATATATACTTCTATATGTCCACACATTATTTCCCAATTACCTTTTATTGTTTTTCACCGGCATACTTTAAAGCAATTTCCTTTATAACATGCAATAAAATAAAATAAATTGGCCGTTTAAAACAAGTGAAATATGAAAATGAATCAGAGAATGAAATATGAAGGTGATAATGCATTTGCTAACCTGTTCTAATCTGCTACCATCTCTACCATCTGCTACTGTAAAAACTTCTTTATTCTCTCCTTTGAACAAGCAAAACAATGAACCAGTAGATGTGGAATTAAAGCACCTGAAATGTGCTTTGAAAGCAATGACTAAGATCATAGAATTAACCAGTCAAGTGATGTTAGCATTGCAGTTATATTTTCTTGTTTGTTTAGTGCTGGTTAAACACCTTAAAAATCTGGCATGTTGACATGTTGTCAGCAGAAGAGAGACATTTAACAGTCATACTCCAAATGGAACATAATGAAGGTATGTATAAAGGTTTTCAGATTTTTATTTTAGGACAGATCATTGAGATTTTTCTAACATGAAGAAAGAACATGTAATTTTCATTGATTATTTGAGCTGAGGTTGTGATGAGAAAAAAAAAAAAAAAAGACAGGAAGCCAAGCAACACTGTGGGAGAAAGTGGTGATTATACTGAGACTGCAGGAATATTTTGCTCCTGCACTGAGGAAAGATTATTTTCATTATTTCTTACCCACCATCTTTATCTACTACCAGAAGAATCACACAAGCAGTGCTGATTCTCATTTTTCATTACCAACATACTGTATATACACTTGTTAAAATTACACCGCTTGGAATCAGAGTAGTGCATACAGTTGATTGATGAAACAATTCTATGTTACACATAATATGGTGAGATGTGATTTTCATCTTTCTGCTAAAATCTGGCACTATCATTTGCTTGCATACGATGCTCCGGGTTTGTGTTATTGGTGATATTGCACAGAATATACACAATAAGGACATTTTGCCTTTGTCACTGGTGAGATGAAAGAGGTGAAAGACATCATGCCTTATTGATTTCCCCTTTCATAGGAGGAGATTAAGAGGAATAAACCAGGCAGAGAAAGATTTTTAAGAGACAGGCGATACTGTGGGGCTCCTGCTTAATATCAAGAATATGTCTTTAATATCTAGTTCATTAAATGTATTTTGTGCATGCGGTTTTGTGCAGCACATTAAATTCAGCTTTTTTTTTTCTTAGCTTGATCCAAGGAGTCAATAATAGGTTTTATTTAGTGGCTAAAAATATACACTTTCCCCAACTTTGATTTCACAACAAGTCATGCCTGTATCTGTTGTGTTGCTGTTTGGTGGCTCCAAGCTGGATTGTGTGAGGTGTTTTCTTCATTACTTTTCCCTGCAGGTTCTCGCTTATCTATGCATCACTGCACACTGCTGGACAGACTGGTCAAAATTATTCCAATTCAACCAGCTTCATGCTGACATCTAGTATGTCTGAGTAGACGTGTTTTTGTGACCAAGAGGTAATTAATCATGGGGAACACAGCAGTGAAATATACTGGAACGTGGACTATTTTCAGCTTTCTTTTATTGCAGCTTCTAACACAGCAACCAGAGAGAAACTTTCAAACTGTAAGTCTCTAAAACTTGTGCATCCCAGCTTTGATATTTGCTTATCCCAGGTTTATCCAAGTCAAAGTTGATTTGCTCAGTAATGTTATGCATTTATAGTCACATCCAAGACTTTAATTTGCACTGATTTGACCATAACGACACAGTAATATACACTTCTAAAACTAATTTATTACAGATTGAATCAGCTTTGCGGTCTGATTTTAATATCCTACAATACTGGCTCACAGCTAATAAATGACTACTCAATAAAACTAAATCTCACATTATGATTTTTGGTACCCGCCAAAGCATTAAATCCAAATTTAAAGCTCATTCATGTGTTATTGCCTATCTTGATGGTACATAACAGCAAAGAGTTGAACACACCAAATACCTGGGCCTATGGCTTGACTTTCATTTTCATTTATTAATCATATTGTGAAGAAAATGAACTTCGGTACTGGTGTTCTTTACAGATCCAGAAATTGTTTTTCTTGTACTGTTAGAAAGAAGCTTGCTTCACAACTCATTTTACCGATATCGGATTACGCTGACGTTGTATATCAGGCTGCATTCAAAACTAATCTTCATCCTGTCAATATAGTTTATAATAGACTATGCAGATTTTCTCTTGGTTGTCCTTTCATAACTCATCATCGTACAATGTATGAAATTCTTAATTGGCCCTCTCTCATCATATGAAAACAGTGACATTGGCTGCAGGTTATTTTTAATTGTATACATTTCAATTACCCTCATTATTTATAACACTTCATGGTACCTTTCTCCTCCAATTATCTATTGAGACACTCAGTACAACTCTTTTTTCTGTTCCTGTAGTCTATAGCTAAGAAAGCCTTTATGTTTAATGCTCCATCTGATTGGAATAATTTACCTGTAAATATTTGATCCATGTCATCTTTCCTCTTGTTCAAAAATGCCCTGTCTTCTTATTATGAGATCAGTTGTACATGTCCATAATAACACCTCTATAATTATATTTTATGACTTTATTACTTAATGCTATCACTGACATTAATACTTTTTTGTAAATGAATGATCTGTTTGCTCTGCTTGTAGTATGATCTCTTGATCTTGTATGTCTTATTATTTGATATATACTGTTTTTTGTTGTTGTTATTGTAGTTCAGGCCTGGGGCCCGTACTACAAAGCAAGTTCAATATACCCAGGATATCTTTTCATTATCTGACTTCACTGAGCCAAACACAGTTCATCCAGATAACCAGTGTCATGAAGCTGGCTGTCAACTAGCTCAGTCAAATCTGGATTTTCCTATCCAGCGCATTCATGTGAAAGAGGTGGGGTTATTAATTAGGAGCGACATCATCAGAGCCTTGAATGAACTTCATATGATATGAGATGAAATGGTGATACCAAGTACCTGAGGAAAACATATTCAGTGAAAATGATAGCCTATTAGTTAGTACAGGTCCTTCATATTGTTTAATTATCTTTAATCTTTAATTATTTTTGTTTTTTTTGTTTGTCTAATTGTGCTTATATTGTATAATTGTCATTTAGGACACCCTCGAAAATGAGATGGTACATCTCAAAGGGTTATTCCTAATAAAGAATTTCCAATATAAGAATGTTATCACTCCTTGGACCCCTCAAGTTTAAGAAACCTACAGGAATCATTGAGAATATCTCCAGAAGAACAACCTGTCTCTGTTCCTTAGTGGCCCCTAGGATTCAAAAAAGTGTGGAAAACATAGGATTCAGTGGGGCTCTCACTGTCAAGGACACAGAAAACATTTCAGAAGCTGTGCTTTACTTTCATGGATTTTTCCCCAAAAGCTTTCCCTCACCCTGATACACACAACAGGTATGACACTGTTCTTGGACTTCACTGCTGCACCAACAATCAACCTAACTTGACACAAAAAAGCATCCTATTATAATAAAAAAGTGTGCAGCTTTTGAGTTGCAAGGTAACAATAGGGTCTGGAGACTGCTTCCACTCTAGCCTGGCTGCTCAAATACATCTAACAATACTGTTTTTAAAATATAAAAAGAGGATTATTTTGTAGTGTTATTTGCCAGCTGGCTCTCAATTTACTTTTACTTTTTTACAAACTCCATTTATTCATGATTCCATTTTATTCATTTCAAATATATGGCATCCTGGAGTTTTGCTGTGGTATTAACATTACTGCAGGATAACAATGGCAACCACCTGAACTCTTGTAATTTCCACCTTTGAAATGTTCAAGGTGGCAAAGATGAGTCATGTCTTAGGAACAGACTTGCTGTGTGACTCATTTCTGAGCATGTAAATTTGGTTATGTTTACATTATAGATTTATTCATGGAAGTGTGAACAAACCAAATCTAATTTGGCCACTTGCACATGTGGTCCTAGATCTGATTCATATCTGATCTCAGACCAGATTCATGTGTTTTTTTTTTAATGTCTTACTTCTCTGCACATGTGCATATTGCCTGTCGCCATCATTCAGTGTCAGCAGCTCACAGCCCAGTAAAAATGGTGGAGAGCAACAATAGTGACAAGGGTCAATGGAAAGATGAGGAAGTTTCAAATTTGGACAATTACGGAGAAGCTTCTATTTATTTATTTTATTTATTTTCTATTTCATTCTATTTTTATTCTGTTTGACTGTCACATGAATGACGTTATTGTTATTCTTGTACACATTCATGGCAGCTTAGGACCTGAGTGGTGTTCCTACCAGAGCTGATACAGATAGATGTCACTTACATACATGAATGTGAACCATCAACACAAAAAGATCAGATCTGACTACAAAATCTGAATTGAGCATTAAGGTCTGTAATGTGAACATAGCAATATACCAAAGAGCTCTTTTAAGAACACAAGTGGCAGTTTATTAGTAAAATAGTCCACAAATTTAAACTTGTGGCCACTAATTACAACATCAACTTACCCTAGTTAACCAGCATCTTTTTGTAGGCTAATACAGAAGTTTGAGGGAAAAAGCCTAAAGTTGTTTGTTGCAGCTTGGAGATTTTTTTGCAGCCACTAAATTAAATGTTCTATTTCATTCTTCCTGGCTGCCAGAGGCAGTGCTTAACACTGGATGCTATCCGTCTCGCACATATGCAGGTCGAGTATGTAATGTCAACAAAGTCAAATGTGACCTGGCATGACGTAATGTGACAGAGTGACAGAGGACTCTGGTGGTCATCCAGAATTCATAGAACCGTAGTTACATGTGTAGCTCTCAAACTGCATTTACACAGAGTGTAGTTTCCAGATTGTGATTTTGATTTACAAATGTACAACATTCACTCGTGAGGAATTCAACAACATTCTCCAGAATTGCCCCCAGCTCCACCTTAACCTATTTCTCTAGGCCCTACCATCCCATTGGCTCATAACTAGACAACTAACATGCATTTTTACAATAGAGACTTGATTTGATGAATTTTTTTGATGAATTTACCATTGCAGTTGTTATTTTCTGATGTTGGGGTAGAGGGGTACAGTAGCAGCAAATATCTGCCAAGTAATTATGGACCTTTGCAAGACCCTAAAATTCATCTGCCTACTGCCCCGTCATTTCTTTACCTCAGAAGTTATGGCTTAACTTGGAGGCAACTTGGATGTGTGTGAGACAATCACAGCACAGGTGAGGTTGAGCCGATTCTCCACGCTGCTCTGCCTTTTCTACTCACCCACATGAATGGGTGCCCCTTGCCATCTCAGTGCCACTAGTGTTTTAAAATGATTGTAGTTATTACCTGATGTCTTTGCAAAATGATTTAATGCTTGTTCACTCAGGAGAAAACAATAGTTACAGTAACCTTCAATCAGCTCTATTCACTGTGTGGGAATCAAAATGAATTTACTGTTTTACTGTTGGCTGTAAAAACCGGTGAGAGATAAAAATGATAAAATAATAAAATCAGGCTTGGGGGTGGAACCAAAGCAAAGGAGTGTAGACAAGACAGGTTATTTTAACTGTGAGTGGAATGATTAATTACACCTGCAAAGCCCTGCTGATGTATCATTGTCCTTTTGTGCAATTAGACGGTAAAATATTACTGATTGTATATTGAGTATTAAAGAGCACAAGGTGCATAAATAGTATGAAAAGACTGATATGGGAAAGGCAGATTTAAAATATGAAAACAAAAAAACAGTATAGTTGTGAAATTGAAGTCTGACAGCATTATTTGCTTTTCACATTATGTATGTTTTTTTTATACTTTAAGTAAGAGTATTTTACTTGAATACAGTAGACAGCCCTTCTTCATATGAGCTATGCCACAGAGGGCCTGACTCAGCTGAATAAAGATGTCTAAAAATCTTGTTTCTTCATCCATAGCATGAGGGATTTGAATTAGAATAACTGTTGCAGCTTGTAAGCTGTGTAAATGTATTGAGAATCAGAATAACCGGTACTGTTAGTGCCTCAGCGAGCACCCAACAAGCCCTGATTTATCTCCGCTGGCTGATAGGAGACAGTAGGACTAAGTCATGCAGACGGTGTGTATTAAAACAGCCGCATTGTAACTCCACGCGCCACAGAAAAAGCAGCAGTGGAACTGTAACACACACAGGCATGCACGGATGCGCAAGCACCAACACACTCAAAAGCAAAGTCATTCATCTACAGAACTGGCATAACAGTGGGCATTTTATCATGAAATGTTTGCCGCAATGCAAATATTTGTCAGATTTATGCTCTTCCAAAAGAATTACACTGGAAGTCAACTGATATGAATTTGTTACAGGCTCTGTGAAAACTGCTGCTATACACTATACATTCTTTTTGAATGCTATCAGAAATGTGATGACTTTTCCTTACTGTATATTCTGAAGACTACATAACCAAGGTTTTTTGAATATGTTCTCTTCTAAGCTAGAGATTCCTTTTCAAAACATCTATACATGTAACCCCATTGACCTTAAAAGGTTTAAGTAGGTATAATGGATTAAAAAGTGAACTGTCTTTTTTTTTTTTCCTTTTTCGAAACTGTACCCAGAGACAGCAGAGCGAGCAAACTGTGAGACCCTTTAAAAAGCACAGAACATTGAGGTCTGTCTCATGATGTCATCACTGGCACTGAAGAAAGGTAGTCCTTGCCTTGAAAGCCTGGCAGCTGGGTGATATGAATAGAGGAGAAAATATCATGCCTAAGATGGAGAATAAGATGGAGATAAAAGATGTAGTGCATTTCCTCATCAGCTACCTTCCATGACTATAAGGGTGAAATTCCCATCTCTTTGAATAAAACATACTGGGACCAGCATCACTGAATACATAGCAGAAAAATTTAAAAATGCACACATCCTGTACAACACTGTGTGATTCTGATCTACATTAGATAAGAGAGAGGAAATACATTTCCCCCCTATATAAAAGCTTAATATGTGGATAAGTAGAACTCATGCTGTGCCTATATAGACAAAGAGCAGATATGACTAAATACACAAGCGGGCCTTGTTGTAAATTCTTTTATGTGTGATAAGATTCTTCAGTTCAAATGATAATCATGGGTACTTGATCTTTAGCTGCTGCCCCAGCTGAAAGAAATACTAGATTTGAGTTGAGTAAATGGACCAATTAGCGAAATTTCTGTCAGGAAGACTATCTTTTGCATGCATAGGCTTGTAGTTATATTTCTCATTTTATCCTTCCATTCACATCTCTCACATAATTTCCCTTACTGTCATTATCTGGGCCTGTCAATTGAGCTATCAGCTTTTCACATCAGCTGTTCATGCCTATCCAATAGCACAGCGACACACCTCCATTGTGAGCCTATCATCTTCCTGCTGTCTTTTTAAATATGTTTTCCCCTCTGCATTTAATGCATTCATGCTGCTGTTATGCGTGCCCCTCTACCTCGCCATTACCACCTAGTCATCGCAGATTCATCAGTTTCATCACTTCGTAAGCCTGAGCCTTATCAGCCTCAGCAGAAGTCATTAGCCAACCACCACCACCACTGGACTCCATGGGGGGATTTATTATGCTGCTGCTCAGGGCTGATGCCCCCCGATTAAAAATTTCTCTGTAGAGTGTAAGGGCCAACGAGTTTCCTAACCAAGACTTAATCACCACTACATCATCTGTTATAATAAACAATTATTCTTACTTCATTCACAATGTCTCTCCTGATTGAACTATAACAATACTGACCGGCTTAAAGGATAGGTTTACAATTTTTCAAGTCAGGTGCCCATATGAACACTGAAAGACGTTTTCCTTACTGTAATCATTCATCCTATTCATACTAGCTATTAAAATATATCCCTTCAAATGCGCTTTCAGTGTAAGTGATGGGGACCAAAATCCACAGTGTGTCCACACAGTCATTCTGTGCAAAAATGCATTTAAAAGTTAATCTGAAGCTTATATGAGGCTTCAGCAGTCTGAGTTAGTCATATCAAGTGGATATCTGCCACATTTACAGTCTTTTTAGCATCAAATTCCCTCTTTGTGTTTCCTCAGACAGTGTTTCCCTGTTGAGCTGTGGTGGAAGTATAGTTACAAAAAGAAGGACTTTGGCACTAAAAAGACTGTAACATTAAGACATATCTACTTGAATTGACTAATTTGGACATTTTGAAGCTTCATATTAGCTTCAGATTAACTTTTAAATACATTTTTGCACAGGAGGAAAACTGAAAATTTTGGCCTCCATCACCGACATTGTAAGTGCATTATGAAGGGATCATCTAATGGTCAGTATGAACAGGAGGAATTATTATGGCAAGAAAAACCTATTTCAATGTTCATTTGGGCTAGCCTGGTTCTCTCCAAAGTTTAAAAGTAGGCCTACCAACAAATCTAAAGCTCACCAATTAACACGTATCTAATTTACTTGATGCATACACCAATAGGAACTGAATGTTGTAACACTTTTTTGATGACCAGTAGTTTATCCATCTGTTGAGCATCTGTTACCAGATTTGGTTGTGAGCACAGGCTTTTTGTGTGGGTCTCTGTATACACATAATGGTACTAAATCTGGCAAACTCACCTTGACAACAAAACCCCAGGATGCCGCCAAGAAATAATCACTATACATCATGTCAATCCCCCTAACAACATATAAATTAGTCAGATTTAGAGGTGCTAGTGGGCTTTTTTCACTTTGGTGAAAGTATGACTAGCTACTTCAAGTCCTTATGCAAAGCTAGGCTAACCACATCCTGTTGTATGTAGCGAACATGTAATTAAATCATTCATTTTTTTTCTGTTTTGTTCTTAACTTTGTCGTGGAAATGCTGCAAAAACACTGGACACAAACACAGAAATAAAAGCACAGACTCTGGTTAATCTGAAGATTAATGGAATTATTATTGATCAATAAGGAGACAGAACTCACACAAAGTGAATCATTCCCCTGTCTCACAATACAAAGTCAAACTAACCTTCTTATAGTCTTCAGAGACAAAGAAATGGTCACCGATCGGTCAAATCATACAAACCTATGGATTACAGCCAATGGCAAACAGCCACAAGGTATATATTTACATGCTCATGTATGTGCCCATCTCCTAAGGACACAGGAAGGCAAGAGCCTTAACCTGTATGCGGCCTTTGACCCTTTAATCTGTCCTGTTTACTCCAAGATCCAAGATGTTGCCTTATCTAAGTCTAAGCCAGAATGGAAAGAGAGGAGTGGGCCTCCTAAAACACATTCCTTCTCTCAAAGACATGCATGCATTAACAGAGCAAATGATCATCCTTGCACAACTCTGCACATTAAAATGATAAGCCAATCCTTCACAACTTGAGGGGAAATATCACTCTTAGCTGTTAGATGCTCGTCTATATTCACCAGTTAGTAGCTAGTTGCCAACTTAGTCTGGCTGTGTACAAAATCACTCCCTATTTACTATATTTACCCTCCACAATTTTATTTAAGTGTCCTCAAAAAATCCACAATGGAACAAAGAAAGTAGTTTCAATGGCATATATGCTACTTTCTGTTAACAATCCCACAAAGCAATGTTTCACATTTTTAAGATGCAAAATGATGATAATTAGTGTGTATAGTGTGTTTATCAGATAGTTTTCACTGAGAACTGCTGCCTGCTGTGTCAGAAAACACAGCTGATGAAAGTGATGTAAAGTTGTGGGCCGTAAAACCAAAAACACTGAGCTGAGAGACACTAAATCTCTATGTATGGCTGAGGGGGACTGCAGAGTCAGGTCATAATTATCTGTGGGTTTGTCTAAATGAGCGATTCCTTTCACATAGGCCTTTTTCACAGAAAACATTTACACATGTCACAGTCGGAAAAGCACAGGTTTTAATAATACAACTAATGATGTGCTGAAATTAATGCTGAAATTCATCTAGCTGTTGGTGTTGGTTTAGGATCCTGGTATTGTGCATGCTGGCTCACTGAAGGGTGGACAAATACTGCTAATTGCTATGTTGTTTTCAATAATTGTTTATTTCCACTGAAATTCCTTATTCATTACATGTACGTGCCTGCACATTATTTTCTTAACACCCCTGTAACTGACAGCATTATGATTTGATTTTATTATATTTTTAAACCTTTTAGTGCAAAGGTAGGCACTTAAGGCAGCAGGGCTTCTCCTGGCACCATGCTGCTAAAAGCTCTAGCTTATAAATTCAGAGGACTGTCACAGGTCCTGTTTATATTTTCAGACTATCACTCTGCTTTCAGAAAACATTCTGGCACTTCAGCCAAGAAGCCACAGTGCACTGTGCAGCCAAAGATTTGATTGTTTATAACAGCAGCCAGTGACATCAATCCCACAAGCTGACCACCATCAAGTTAGCCAATGTTATGCTACAAGGGTGGCAGTGAAATGCAAGATTGAAGTATAAAAATAGATGTGATGAAAATGCTTCTGCACTGTAGATGAAAGTCATTCAAAATTCATTCAAAATGAATCTGGAATTGTCATGGATGACCACAGTTTATTAATGCCAGTGTTATATCTGCACTCGGCAACATCATATTTTAATGACCTCAAGTGCAGTGACAGGTTTAACCTGAAGGACTTCATTACCATCTCTTTCTTGGTGGAGGTCAAGGTGGTAAAGCAGCAAAACTACCACCAGTACTACTCCTGCTACTACTACTAATACTTCTCTCACTGACAGATTCAATCATTGTAGATGAGGTTTTTTTCTTCACTGTTTAGTTTAAGTTTGTTCCCACATGCAACACTTGAATTTCATTTAGACGCATAAGTGCACAAATCCACATCATCTCCAGTAGTAAGAAGGGGACACTATTTAATGTTGCATCTCCTATGTTCTGGAGTAGTAAGATGGATGAATCTTTACATTTTTCCTGTGCAAGTTTAAATCACTTACCATACTGCAGAGTTATTGCTCATAGCTGGCTAATTCAAACCACTACTGCTTTACCTACATTGATCTAATGACCTCAGGGAGTCCATCCCTCTTTAGTGTGTGGTAAAGAAATAGAGAGATAGAACCAAAACTACATCCACCACCGGTGTATGGAAATTAAAGCTTAACCTAAAGCCGCTCTAATCCCTCTGTCTTGATTGATAGCAGGCTTGTGAGACCTATTTTGCTACAGCTCATTGTTTATATGACAAAAGATGAGAAATGTCTGCCTTCTCATATAATTACCAGTAACAGTCTTGCAATGTGTGTGTGTGTGTGCCTGTTTGTGCATATCCATGTCAACAACAACCATCCCTGACAGTATAATAGCTCATTAAACATTTGGAGGAAGCCCTTCAGTTGTCAGGTTCAGTTTTCATCATTTTAATAGCACTCCAAGAGGCATAAATTATTGATATTTCTTATTGCCTTCTGGTGTGGAGTCCAGTGGATCCTGCTTTATGTCCAGTTCCCTGAACAGAATCGCTAATGAACACGTGAACAAAAAAGTAAACTGGTTTACTAAAGGAAGAGCAAAACAGTCTGTCATATCTTTACATTAAAAGTATCACACTTATTCAATCATTACACTATAAATTTATAAAATAGTTGCAAAATACATTAAGGACAATGAGATGTGAAGATACAGGAAAGGAAAACATTAAGAAGAGCTGATATACTGTGTCCAGTAGGCATGCATATTTTATACAGCTCAAAGGCACTCCGGGTGCCTTTGAGCTGGTTCTTACCTCTAAGTTCCCCTTGGAAGTCGATAGCAAAATAGACCACACATCAACCTTATGGAGCGTGACAGCACAGTCATAGTCTTATACTTATTTATAGTCTTGATTTAGATGGACTAAAGCAGCCTGAAGTGAGAATTTCACAAACATGAATTACAAAGAATGTCATACTGGGTGTGCAACCATCAATGAAAACTTTTTAACAATGAGCATTTTATTTTTTGTCAGACTGCTCATTAAGTTCATGGGTTCAAAACTGTTTAGTCACGTAGAAGTTTTACTTTCCTCCCTGACATACAGTACACTACAGTCTAAACACTGAAAAAACCACAGGAAGTTTTAGCGAGTTGGTGAACCAATAAATGTTAAGCAGTGGGAGTTTCTTTGGTCTCTGATGGCACCCGTAGATATCTCCCACCAAGCCTCCCTCATAAAATCAATAACCTGAACCGTCTGTCAGATTCAGCATGATAGACGACTTCACACGGAATGTGTGTCCAGTGGCAGAGTGTTCGATGCGAGCTGTAGGGTATATATCCTGCATGTAATATGTTGCTCTGAGATGTTAGAAGCTGTGCAGTGGCACGAATAATGAATGCACTTCATTCTTCTTTTCTAGTAATGACTGGCTAGGTGAGAATAATCATCCAGCTTTGGAAAATGCCCATTTTTACCTTCTACACTGATCTGCTGCTGTGTGCCTCAAGGGTCCTAACAGCTTGAAAGAATCACACAGCCTTCTGCTGAGTTGAGTTGAAAGGTTTTACTTTGCATCATTTCGAACCTGACTTTCAACCGTGTTGGCCCATATAGGGAGAAACACAGCAGCAGTTCATTAATTATATTCCTTGACTGCAGCACCCTATGTGCTACTACAATGTATTTTCTTTGTTTAATAAAAAAAAAAAAAAAAAAAGGAAAAATATGGTACAGCAGTGTTGGAGAGTGAACTGGCTTTCTGCACCACTAAAACACATTTTACTTGATACCCAGGAAAAGAAAATGTTCATTGGAGAATTATTGTCCAAATATTGCAGTGGTCATAACAGCACTGAGCCAGGATGGTTCAGCAATCTTGTCCTCTGCAGGTGAAAAAAAAACAAAAAACAAAGTCATTTCACTGTTATGGATTTGGTCCTGCTATGTCTTCTGCCTAGTGGTATTATTTTCTGATTTACCAGGTTATTACATGTGCTCTCTGATATCTGAACTAAAGAATCAAAGAAATACCTACAGTATACACCCACATACGCTACATGAAAGTAGGATATCTGCCATGTTTTCTGCTAGAAGAGAAGGATTTTGTATGACTTGGGATGAAGCAGTCAGTCTCACATCAAAATAAATCTTCTATTTCATTTTCAGTGTTTGAGTCCACCTCTTCACTGGAGAGATAAGGCACTAAGATGCCCTATTCTCACTTTCTCAAACATTTCTGTCACAAACTCACAGACCAGCGATCTTTTCTTTTGATATCCCGTGGTGTTTTTGTGGAGACTGGAACAATTTGTCAGAGAGCTTTTGCAAAAATTCAACAAAGAAGATAATTTCTCTCACATTTACCCCTCATCTGTCAATGGGTGCAACTTTCCCTGCTGTCATTTTCATTCATAAATTTGGAATCCACATCATTTCCATTTTACCACACTGTCAAAGCACAAAGCCTCTCATTTACAAATTTCACAAATCATCATATCTAAACATTCAGCAATCTTCCTGCAGTCAATGAACCAACTGGCTTGTGTTATTGATCTCTCAATGTCAGAGCATTGAACAAACCATCACTTTTCTTATCATCATACAGATCTGCTGTATATTCCCAGCTGGTACAACCTTATTCTTTCCACTCCTCCTTTACCTCTATCAGCATCTAGACTCCCAAGGGGGATCCTGTCCTTACTCTTAAGTCCTATGCCTCTCTGAAGATGCATCTGTTTTCTGTATCTAAAAAAAAATACAATATTGCTATTCATCTCTACTTGATCTCTCTAAGTGAAATACAGTAACTGGGGTCAGACCTTACCACCACATAATGGTGCTAAAGCACTTAGGTTCAAATAAACACGTTTGAGCTTTTCAAGGCTGATTTGCTTGGATCGCTAATGACATTACAAGTGAAAGGTGATGTTTTCTGTCTACTGAACAAATTCAAATTTACTGATGAGTGAAGATCATGCTTGATTGTATCCTGTATACCTCTTTTTGCAACCATCATACATTATTACTTACAGTCCAACAAACCCTACTGGTAAATTCACTTATGTATATCTCTCAATCTCTCCAGTGACGTTAAGAGTTTTCTTCAAATGGTAAATGTGTGAATGTTCAGACTATCTACCAAAGAGATTTCAATATATTGCACTTCTCAATTTTCAAAGCCTGTTAATGATAGTGTATTTGAATTATTTACTTTGAATAAATACTTTCCCTCAGTGTTATTATATGTTATTATAACTGGAAGTCAAAATAACTGCTGAGTAAAAAATGTCAGTTCATTTTCATTTCCTGTACATTATGCTATCCAGAGAGTACAATATGTAGACCTACATAAGGCAAAATAAAGACGAAACTGAAAAAGAAGTGAATGTTAAGTAGATTGTCCACATATAGTTACAATGTCACCTAATGTACCTCATGTACCTTGTGTATTTTTGTCCACTATCAACATTTTTAATAATATCCACAATATTCTTGATGAGTAATGTAAATTATTTCAGGCCATAGCTAGCACATTTTTTAAAGGTTACATTCAGAACAACTGCATGTGTGTGCAGAATTGTAACAAAGTTGGAATAATTTCAAAGGTTACAAAATATAAAAGTAAGGCATGAACTCCTGGACCTCTAGAAATAAAAGCTTCTCCTCTGAGTGCTTTTTCTGCTACTGCAGGGAGCAATTTTCATCTGAATCATTTAAACAATAAAAAGCGTGCTCACAAAATCTTATTCATAGGTGTGAAGAAATGTAGGTAACCTCGTAGGTTGCACATTGTTGGAGTTGCAAAGAAAGGAAGACATTTACAACTTCTGCTACAAAGTGTCACTGGGAGGAACCATGAAGAGTCATTAATATAAAATAAAGTGATACTTAATTTCAGAGATGAAATGCAATTGGTAGCTGTTTGAGAGCATATTGATTTGTACTCCATGGTAACTGTTTGCTGACAAATTGTAATGGTTGCACTGACAAATCGTCTCACTTGACAACACTTGGGCTTCATCTGTGTACAGTATATGAGTCCTGTTAAGTGCCACTTTTTGAAACAAGTTCCTATTAACAGAATGCTGACATCTGCAAAAAGTCATGCGAGTACCATTGAAAGGAGGGTTGGGTACTGTGAGGCTGTGTGATTAGTCAAGAATAAGAGCCTGAAGTTTAATTAAAGTCATCAGGCAATTAGGAGCCAGCACGATAGTGCTTTACAATGCATTTCTGTCTTGTCCATTACCCATGCTTAATCAAAGAAGTCCCTCCACTGATGTTATGAGCTATAAATGTTACGACAGTATATGGGTCAGCCACATGGAGACTGCTGTTGAAACAGAGCGTTTGTCAATTAATTACTGTCCATTTATTATTTGTAATGCTGAGGTTTCTAGAAAGCTTATGCATCATCTAAATGTAAGTAAGGTGTAAGTAATTAGGTTGTACTAACGTGCATCATTTGAAGCATTGGGCCAGTAAAAACACGTTTTATTGGGAAATTGTTAATGAAATGCTTGTACCACAGTGATGATGATGATTGGCTGTAATGCAAAGTCAATTCAATCTACTGCAACTAAGAGTATTGTTCTTCATATTGTTGCACTTTAAGTGCCTTCTAAACTTTTAGATTATGATATTGATGGCCAACATGTATCCATTGTTGATTCATTGTTGGGGTGTGAAGGATGAGGAACAACGGAGGGGAGGTGCAGGCACAGTATCCACATTGATCTGAAATTGCTTGTGTGCCAGACTCAGGCATGCACTAATGGGGTGTGAAAGTGGAGAAGATGAAAAGTAACAGATGAGGAAAAATGAACTTGACCAAGTACACAGCCACCGTGAGACCTGGGATTCATGGTAATGATTCAATAGTGTCAATATTTATTACTGTAGCTCCATTAGTGATGACTGCGGCTCATTAATATGTGCACAGCCACTTCGAATGACCTTCACAATCACTGCTGTTTCTGGTCCAGTTACATCAGATTGAATAGGATATGTTAAAAACTAGAAGAAAAACCTTCTTTGTTACCAGGCGTAATTAGTCCTTTAAAATCTGATGAGGTCCTGATATTGAATTGTAACATTTTGTCTGAAATAAACACATCTATCAGAGGTTACTTTAGTGAGCTAAATTGTGGTATGGGATGTCTCAGCCCTACTTGATATTTTTAGATACCCCTTGCCTCTTGTTCAGTCAGTCAAGATAGAGACAGATACACAGAACAATAGATCCTAAAGCCAAAAATACAAGGCACTATCACAAAAATGAAAACTGACCTTGGCTTGTTAGCTATGAAATATAAATAATCCTTACATTTGCAAAAATTCATTTACAGAATTCAATTAATGAACTTTAACATGTTAAAACTCCACAAGAGTTTTTTTTTTTTCAGTTAACGGAGTTTATTAGCACTTGGTTCTCCTTTTCTGGTTTAACCTTGGATTATTATTTACCAATGACTGAGTGATATGTATCAAAATGTACAACTGTGGGATGGTCTTAGTTGTCTGTATGTGTAGCATATGGGATACTCTGCTTTTAATATCTTATACATACAGCTGGGCTGTGATCTGTGCATCCCACATATCTAACATAGACCATATGGTGTGTAAACACATAAAATGTGCAATAAATGTGTTGTGGACATTTGTTGGTACTCCACTGTGGCATGCAACTCAGACAAATCCACAAAACCAGAAACATAAAATGACTCAGCAAGGAAAGGAATCATTTTAAAATAACATATCTAATAACAAATAACACTTGATAGAGAATAATTGCAATCATCTGGACTGTGAACAGTCGTTGGGATATACAGTATTATCTTATGCTGTTCTTTCATGCATTGTTAGAGATGTCTTTGCTCAGTCTGCTTTAGCTTGTTGAATGTCAGTAAGCTAACAATAAGCCTGCTGCTGCTGGCTATTTTCTCTTCTCTTAGCTTTTCTGCTGTACTTGCTGCTGGCATGGCTTGAGATTCGATTTATTATAGGCAAGAATTGTCCTGGTTTTATTGCCTTCCTGCATACTGTAATGTCTAGTACTGCTGGTTGCTAAATTTGCTCCATAATGGTGCTTGATTTATTTGTATACATTTGCTTGGTATTGATTGCAAATTACTCCCATGTAGCAGATGAGCTAAATTTATTGGTTGTTGTTTGGTATATGCAATAGTTTCATACTAATGATGTCGAAAGCAATGAAATATTAATGCATATTTTTATGTCCAGAAATGGTTGTGGCTATATTTTCCTATTCCCTAGTTTTTTCTATCAAAAAAGCTCCAAAAAGGTCTCCTGCAGAGGGTACTTTGTGGTTATCTTGCTCTCATAATGTTTTCTTATAATATTAAATTCATGTGAAACACACAGAGAAAAGAACAGTAAATCATTGTTTGAACTGAAACAGCCAGTGCTCTAAAGCAGCAGTCTGCGTAGCATGGACATGCAGGGTTTTGGGGTACAAATGGTGCACAAGAATGATTAATTTTAGGACGCATATTACTTATTTGGAATACAAATTACAGTAATTCATTAAAACAATTTATGAATAATGTACCCCCGATACCTGCAGGGCTCTGTGCAGACCATTTATGGACAGGGTTTGGAGGCATGAGCAGAAATCTAAGCACTTATTCAGCAGCTTTGTGTTTGACAGAACTAAACCACACATTGTTCCTCTCATGCCTGCACATTTTTGCATTCACTGGCAGCTTTTTTTTTGCCAGCATGAAACAGGCCTATTTCACCTGACATTTACAATAGCTATGCTATGTATACATTCATTCATCACAAAGTAGCAGTACAGTTATAAGTAACAGTTGTCATTCCATGTTTTAACCAGCTAAGCATTCAAATATTTTACATTGGGTTTATGTAGTAGCTTCACTGTTCTTGATATCCTAACTGAATCAAACAGCTGCTCATGCAGCTCTCAGGGAGGTGAGAGGAGACTTCATCACACACCACTGGTGTTGCATACATAAGCGATGATGGTGTCAAATTGTTACATTTGGAGGTTAACCAAGGCTACGTTACATATGTGCAGATGATGTACTGGGGTAGGGGTTGCAGACTGATGAGACTCTTCAGGACTGTCCTTCATGTTACCATACATCAGTGAGGACAAGGAAACCATGTGTGGAGCTAATCCACTCGTGTCTTCTGTCTCAGAAAGTTCACCACCAAAAACCCAGCCCATCTAAATGGAAATGACCTGGACCAGGGCAATGCAAGAAAATCTGCAGGTGAGGGATTGGATGCACATGAGCCATATTTCCACTGGGATCACCTTGCTCCTCAAGTTCCCTTTTTTCTGTCTGGTATGCATTCAACTATTGTGGCAAATGTTGTACCACAACATAAAGGACAGAGTCACCCAGAGACACAAAGAGCCAGCTTAAATAATATAAATAGTACATAAGCCTCATTGTTGTCTTTGCCTGAAGACATGTTGGAGTGCACTTTGAATAGTTCATGCCAGAGACCTGAGGCCATGAGTCAATCAGTGTTTTGGAGCTCATATGGCAGCAGCCAGCTCTGACATGTTAATTAGTGATGACTTTCCCTTCTGGCTGCAGCGTGAGAGCTACAGTAAAGGTGAGATGCAGCAGGGAAATATGCAGGAAACGTCCCAGAGCACGGCTCGGCTTTTGATCTGCTGAGATCGTTGTTATCTATTGTTCAGTTTCATTTAGTGGCACTAGATGGAGATGAAAGCGGAGCTGCTCTGACTTCTGCAGTGCTGACAGCATCTTAAAAGGCACAGTTCTGCTGTGAGAGTTTGACTTCAGACTCACATTTCAATTTGGAATAACTTTCTTTCTTTCATTTCATGTCAGTGTTTAAATATACAATATATATTATGTTGAGTAATAAGAAGAACAATGTAGTGTCCCAAGCTAAGAGGCATAGAAGAATGAAATCAAGTCTGATTATTTTTTATATATTTCTGCTTTTATTTTATTATTTACAACTTCTTTTGCAAATAAGTGGTGGTAATACTGTAAAGACAATTTCCTCAGTATCACAAACATTTAAATTCAGCTCTTGAAATTAAAAATGACCAGAAATGGGTGAAAGTGATAGGAACTTTCTTAGTGAATGCCCTGGGTGAGCTGCTTTTGTCTGAATGAATGAGCTGCCATGTTTAGACACCTTATCCAGTTCGATATCACATGTTCTCAGTCTGTGAGTCGAAACACCAAGCTTTTAGTTTGGGAAATGGATGGTTTCTCAAATTGCCCTGTGAAAACCGTTGATCGCTGTAAGCCTTGCAGAGACTGTGTGACGCTCATTTTAATAAAGGCCTCAATCCACATCAAAACTTAGAAGCCCCAGACATGCTGACCTTTTTATCATGCAGTCATTTTTCCTCTAGTGCTCTTAAAGGAATTAGCTTTTAATTAAAGCAAGCTGCACATTACATTGTCCAGTCCCTGTGGCAGTAAATTTTGTGAGATGCACAGGTAGCAGAACTGATATCCTCAAATAAAGGAAACTCTGTGATCCGCTGATGTCTTGATTCAATTTTCCTACTACGGTATGCACGATGAATGAAAGGTCAACCAAGCAATATTTCTAATCTCAGATTGTACAAAATAAAAACCTTCAATCGGCTGTGAGTTGTATCCAGTTTAGCATACCACCATTATGCCAGTAGCCTTGAGAATGAGAGATGATATCCAGCTGGAAAAGAAACTTTATGGTGGATCTACAATGAGTGCAAATCTGGTTCTCTTGTTCAAGAATGAAAACAATTTTTACATGTCATTCTCTAGCTTGTGTAATTGAGTTCTTAGCTCATCAAGATATAGACACTTATTATGTGTTTAACTGACACTGGGTTAATGATTTTCAAGCCCAGTTCAAATTACAGGGTATTTTGGTGTGCTACTGTATAGTATATGGGCATTAGTCCATGTACATACATATATGCAGTATGCATTTCAAAGGTGTAAATGAATATTCTTCTCACAATGTGGCTTCCCACTGTTCCAAAGAATCTGCAGACCAAGGGCATACCTGAATAATGCAGCTAAATGCAGCCAAGCAGATTACTCAGGTACAAATGTGATTGTGAATGCAAGATGTAGTGAAGTGTAGTGAAAAATCTGCAAGGCATGTCATCATAAAACACAAGTCATTTCCAACTGTGCAACCATGTAGATTCAAACCACATTATGACCGTGATAAATTTAAAACATTTCAAGCATGCAAATATGAGATCAGTACATCAAAAGTACAGTATATTTTAACCCAGAGGTTGAAGAATGTAGTCTAGTTCTAAAGATGTGGGTCAGTCATTGCAAACACGGGTTGTTACAGAGTATTTTGAAGTTCTTGCAGATTATTCAGATTTCATACAATATAATGAGGCGCTCATGAATAGCACCGGTAGTCCATGAATAATATATATATATTTTTTAAATATTATAACATCAATTGTGTGTACAAAGACAAGTAAGCACTAATACATGAAAAGGTGTCCTGATATTCTAAATAACAAACAAGATGGAGCTGAAGAACGCTACACTGTGAAGCTGAAGCCTGGCATGCATTCATTTGCTCATACCACTGCAAATCTAGTCTTTTCATCTTTTCTCAATGTTTATTTGTAGTCACTTTAACGTACGTGAGCATCATATCATATATACCATTATCACTAGACCTACATGATGAAAAATCCTAAAAACCCATAATACAATGGCTATATCCTGAATGAAAGCTGAAAATGGATAACTACTCAGAGTGAATGAGTAAACTTTCATAATTTGGTTGCAAAATCATTGCCGATGGACCTCCTCGATATGAACCATAATTCCCACCTCAATGGTACAGGCAGTAAAACACGAGAAAATATTGTTACCTGTGGAAAAATGAAGACAATGACTGGTTTCTGTCTTTTTGAAATTATATTTTCTGGTTATATTTTGCCTCCTTCAGGATTGTTACGACCCAACTTGTCCAGGCTGCAGTATAAGGGAAACAGATAATAGATTAAGATTAAATGAAATGACTGAATTTATTTGCAGTTAGAACGAAAGAAAGAAATAGAACTTTGTTCTCTGAAGCTAATAAACAGTGTTTGCAAGGAAGTGAACAGCCTTTAAATCTATGAATGATTAATATTACTTTGTAAGTTTGCAAGTAAAACAAACATTTTTATAATTATCATCGATACAGAATGTTATCTACAATCAAGGCAAAGACTTTTAAATGCCCATTGTCCAACCAGCTAGCATTTTACATAGAAACCCCATCAGCTGAAGAATTGACGGAGAACTGTCAGCCAATAAGACACAACTATTTCCAAGTATTTTCCTGTAAACCCTCTGTGATTGGTCTTGCCTCCATTCTGTTCACTGCAGATACAAAATTACAACACAGTCGTCTTCTTTACTGACAAACCGATCAAAGTGGAGAACTATTCGGGGCTAAAGAAAAAAATGCCCATGCCAGACGATGCCCATGCCTGTGAGAGTTAACCAATGTTGCATGAAATCAAAGTTAGAGCCCAGTTCTGCTCGAGGTTTCTTGCCGTTAAAGGGGAGTTTTTCCTTGCCGCTGTCGCCAAGTGTTTGCTCATGTGGGAATGTTGGGTCCCTGTAAATTAAAGAGTACGGTCTAGACCTGCTCTATGAGAAAAGTGCCCAGCGATAACCTCTGTTGTGATTTGGTGCTATATAAATAAAATTGACTTGACTTGGCTTGAATTACTTGTGGTAAAAGTCAAAGTTTATTTACTAGCATTTTCCAGAGCCTCCGACTGTATTGCGCAGCGTTCTTCAGTAAATGAAACTTGCTCAGTTTTCAACACTTGACCTGAGTACAGAACTTCAGTTATGTGATAATGGTGAAGTTAAGTGGTCGTATATGAAAAAGGCTGTGAAAATGGTCGAAAGCTCTCCAACTATGTAAATACAGTACCAGTCAAAAGTTTCTGTATGTGCTCCCAAGGTCAAGAATGAATCTCAATGCTCAAAAGACGAATTGTTGCTACAGCTACCTGCAGTTTACTGTAATACATTTTACACACTGATGTAGATCAATGGTTAAATTGTTGACTAGAAGTTTTGAGCTATCCTGATATGGAATTTTAATGACCACCATCAGGCCAATCAGAAACAAGTATTATTTGTGGCTAAGGTCTAAATAACCACATTCAACAAACCATTTCAACTGGATTTTACAGTAAATGGACAAAAGTATGAACTTGACCTTGAGCGTCAAGCATTCCAGAGACATATAAGAGTGTCAAGTGTATTACTGTGGATTTAGAGAGGATACATTTTTATACAGTCTTGTTTTCTATGTCTGGTTTACCCTGAACCCATGAACATTAAACATAAAACATGTGATGCCCAGTATACATAAAGGATGTGTTTTTTGCAACATTGCACTTTTGTAGACACACAAACAAATAACAGAACCCCAAGGAAGTGGAAGTGTCTTGTGCTGCATGGCGTTCCGTGAAATACACACTGTACAAGTGCATAAGATAAGGACAAAAAGAATAAATTTTCATTTTCACTTACCGCTTAGAAAATATGTGCCTTGCAGCATTCCCCCAAACAATTCCAGATGGCATAACAGGCGAGTGAGAGGCATATTGCATTCAAAATTATATGCATCCCAGTCTTTGACAATCCCTCTGTTTCCCTTTTCACTTTGTAAGTCATCTGGATCACTTGCTCATTTCATTTGAAATAGGTGGCATATGCTTGCACAAAAGCTGTTATATATGCAAAATACCCCTGCAACATATTCATACATTAACACATTCATGCATTATACTGACTGCACTGTAAGCTCTGATTTTATACACTGGTCAAAGTTATTGTTGAAGGACTGAGAAATGGAAAGTAAAACAATTTCAGTTTTATGGAGGAAGGAAAAAGATGTTGGCAAGTATTCACTGAAAGCTGTACTGATGGCGTGTTTGAAAAATGGGGATAAAATCATTGAGTTGTCAGATTGCCACCTGGTATAACATACGAGGGAGGAGATGAGCATGAAATCCTCATAAACCAAAATGCAGCAGTCTATCATCAAAGTGAGATGAAAACGAAATGTTTCATGCAAGGTCACAGCGAGCAAATGTGACATTAAAAACAGCTCAAGACGTTAATTCACTCTAAATGTGCCAT
This sequence comes from Thunnus thynnus, assembly GCF_963924715.1. Taxonomy (NCBI): domain Eukaryota; kingdom Metazoa; phylum Chordata; class Actinopteri; order Scombriformes; family Scombridae; genus Thunnus; species Thunnus thynnus. Next base: position 11,487,491 of record NC_089527.1, read on the forward strand.
TTATATGCCATGGAAAGCTTACCTGACATTATATGCCTTGTAAAGCTTTGTGCGAAGGTCACTCTGAAGTTTCTGTGACACTACTGGAAACTTTTAGGGGTATTACTTTGTTAAAGTGTTGACAGTAGACGTCAGAAAAACATTCCTCAGCGTGGTGCAGTGTCATTTTTTCGCAAAAACCGTTTTAATATTTAATGAGCTACTCGCAAAGACATGACAGAGTCTGATTGCTGTACACAGTCGACTGATAGCTTAATTTGTGAAGCTACTTATCTTATGCTGGCAGAACAATAAAGACTCTGGATGTATAGTTATTTATGTGATTATTTATGAGTTCTTCACTGCTTTACAGACATCCTCCTCTGTTATTTGCTGGTATTGCATCGATGTCGTGCTGCAACTTACATTTTCCTCATCCTCTGCGCTGTGACTTGACTTGGCTTTCCTCTTGCACCGATAAGGTTTGAGAGTCCCACCCGAGACTTGTTGATCTGTCATGGCCAATGCACCAGAAGTGTTCAAAGACATTTAGCTGGGGGGTGCACTCAGGTGTGAGGGGTTGGACCTGGGAAGTCTGATGTGTATGAGCAAGACAATACCTGACCTTGGCCTCGCTGTGTGAGCTGCTTGGCAAGGAATGTGCTCTACTCTGAATGCAAATGAAAAGGATGAGCGCAGTGGCAGAATAAACACCAGGAACAAGATACCTGGAACACACTGAGTCACTGCACTCTGTAGTCTCCTCTTTAGCATGCAGCTCACTCTTGAGCTGTACTCTAATATCGCCCTTGTTTTCTGATAAAAGGATTTCAGTCCATAAAAAGATGTGAAGTGCATAATTTGCGCAGTAGAAGTAAGGCATGCGGTAGGACTGAATGAGTAATGTAAACTAGATTTTGAAAATGTTTTTCATCTGTTCTCTGTGGAGACCAGCGCAGACGCCATGGGGCCCCCTGCAAAATTTTGCCAGAGGGGCCCCACTGCTCTGTGCAAGTAAACTATTTGACATATGAAGTGATGTGAGGTCTATAATACAAAACATACAGCTCTTACTGTCTAAATTCTTACTTACTTACATATAATGCTAAAATTAGTTTTACTTGTTGAGCTCCTTAGTTTAAAAACCCATTTTAAACCCACTAGAAACCCTACAGTTGAAATCAAGTGATAGATTTATTCTAAAATGATTGAAAGAGTTATACAAAGATACAAAGACACACGTGACAATATGTTTGGCTTCATGATTTTCTGAAGAAGTAAAACTTGTTTTCATACACAACTTTGTAAACTATAGCATGGCATACACCCAGGCTACTGCCCCAGGCTAGTTTGATAGCATACAGTGATTTGGTAGCATACAGTGGGTTTTTTTTCACTGTAAACTATGTCTGTCTGCAAACTATGTCTGTGTTGTCATTTGATTATATTTTCAGTCTCTGTAAAGCATGTTGGTCATTTTTTGTTGTTTTTAAATGTGCGCTGTAGATAAATTAATTTGACTAAACTGTTCCCTGATGTGTCTAGAAGTGACGCTGATGAAAGTGGCGAGACTGAACCAAAACAGTAAAGTTATTGTCAATTTGACAACCAACCCCTTCCACATTATTTTCAGTTAGTTATTAGTTAAGCCTAGTTTTGTTGTATTGATTGTTCTGGTACTACCACTTTATCCTGTCCTCCCCCATGTGATTACCTTCCAAGTTCAACAACTTTGACGGTTTCACTTTTTGGTTTTCGTGCTACTGTCTCAGTTTCCCATAGTTCTACCAAGGGGACATAACAATAACTGAAAGATCATGGTCATGGTTAAAAGAAACTGATGTTGAATATTGGTTGCATTTGGATACTAACATTAATATGAGAAGCTCTCATTAAGGAGCTTAAACATTCACGTAAAGTCATTGTCTCGCAGTAAACTATATGCCTCCACATATTGTAAAAAAACAGATATATTAGAATATAGTTTGTCTCACTCAATAAGGCTGCTCCTCTTGACTGGCCAGGTCAGAGCATAATTTAAAGGCCCTGCACACCCACACAGGTTTTTTCACTTACTCGGGCTGATTAGACCTCTGCTCAGGTTGAAGTGTTGGCGCATGAGAATTACGTGAGGTCACTGGACTCTGGTCTATTAATAAGCCTCTTCCAAAGCAGACATTTTCACTTGTCATAGCAGGAAAAGCACAGGTGGAGCTGATATTTTTAATAATGGCTCTGTTCCATTTAAGTATTTCAGTAAACCAAGCCAGTGAGCAAGTAAGCACAATGCCTGGACTCTGGAACTGACACATCTTAATGTCATGCAGCCATCATGATTGTTATTATTGACTACAATGCTTTTTCTACTATGACGTCAAAATATCTGCAGTGAGGGCACCCTTGTGGCTGGGTAAGTTGCAGGCCATGAGCTGCAACGTCCTTGGTTCCCATCTGGCCAGGGACCTTTGTAGCGTGTCGTTCCCCATGTCTCTCTCCCTTCATTTCCTATCATATCTTTTCTATCAGCTATCAAATAAGGGCATAATGCTGTCCTCAATAAATGATTTAAAAAATGTCTGCTGTGGAAAAGGCACATTGGAATGATAAAGGTGTAATTTGACATACCCTAATAGTGCAAGAACGCTGAAAGGAGAAAGGGGAAAGAGATGTCAAGTACAATCAAAGAAACATTTTTTAAAAATATCTTTAAATCAAATATGTTTCATAGAATCTCAAAAGGCTGAGCAACATAATGCTACCTGAAGAAAGCAAACAAGTTGACCTGCTTGCTGGTAAATCTCTTTTTTATCACTTTTTTTTCCATTTGCAAGGTTGAGGAAATTGGCTGTGTGGATTCTATACTGTGATGATGCTGTGTCACTTTGCAAGGGGAGTATGGAGCCCTGTGCTACTTGTTTGTACTGTGTGTTTGTGCGCAGCCCTGAGGGAGACATGTCCTAAGAGAACTACTTGAGTTGACTCTCAGTTTTAGCCAATTCATCACAACAGTGCTCTGAATTTATGCTACCTTGTTTTATGTGTATTTCTATGGGCAAATTGAAGGCACCCTGTATTCATTTTTAGAGAATGTGGTACAAATAAACTTAAGACTATTGCTTATACTTTAAATGGCTATGTGAAAGGCTGTGTGGACTACAATTACTAATTTGCAAATTTAAAAGTTTATGACTCATGTTGTCAACATGGAAAAGAAGAAAAGAGGTACTCCAGCGAGATACTAAACCCGTATTAAAAGATTATCATAAAATGGGAAAGAATTTGCATGAAAAGGAAAAAACAGTTGCAAAGTATTGATTATAATGTGGAATTAAGTTGGATTAGCGGCAGGATTTAGAGTTATACATCCACATTAAAGTCACACCCCTAGTCTTCAGGGACTAGTAACATGTTTTTTTCACTCAAAAAAGTGTCCTGAATCCAAAGTATTACATTATTATTATTATTAGAGGTGGTATGCAAGAGTAGACCTGAAAATCCCACCTTGCTGATTATCACATGGGGAAAAGAGGCCTTGTTCACGTTTCACCATCAGACAATATAGCATGACCCACATATATGTGGTTGAGACTGAATAGTTTGCAGGGAGTGATACTATAATGCTATATCAGTTACTTATAGGCATCAAGGTATCAAGGTTACTGCACCATTGAACTACAAATTGAAGTTCCTCATCAGGCAGTCTGTTTATGATATATATACAGTACCAATCAAAAGTCTGGACACTTTGTCATTCAAGTAAATGGGAAGGTGTGTCCAGACTTTTCACTGGTACTGTGTATGATCTGTGTGTGTGTGGGTAGGGGAGGTGTTCATTAACGTAATTATCTATCTGCTGATAGCGTATAACATAATACATGCAGGAATGAGCTTTGGGTGCATTAATATATCTAGCTGGAAACCTGGCCATGAACCACCTTAAAAGTTATTTGAAAATTCACAGTTCATTCTAAAACTCAGGCCGCAGTGAAGAGAGACAAGTATAGATGCAATGTATTCTTGTGTCTTAGAGCTACTCAGTGGTCTATCAGCTTCAGGTCTATCATGTTGGATAAGGTTGAAGTAGGTGATTAAATTCTGGCTTAGTCCTCCAGTTCAGTCGTCAAATCAAGAGGAGATAAGAGCAACCTTTTCCATGTATTGGTATTATAATGTAAGATACTTTTGGCTATAGTTTTCAGCTGGAGGAAGAGATACACACCTGTGCAGCTACTGAATTAAATGATTACTTTTTTTTGTGCACACTTTCATTATGCAAAAGACAGACAGGGAAGGAAAAAGAGGTCATGGATATTAGTGCAATCAGGAAGACTGCAGACATTGCCATACCTGAATGGTTTTTCAATGTGAGGTGAGTGGATAACTGCAGGCATTTACCATATACACTGAGTATAGATGCATCCTTTTTAAAAAAAACAGCAACAACAGTGGAGAGGAAAACATACTGTAGATGCTGGGTGAAAAAAGACAACCTGTCTGACTCAACATCTGAATTTCTTGTAAGCTTCAAGAATACAATACAGTTGTCAAAGCGTGGAATGCATGTCACATAAAAGCCTGCTAATTTTGTAAAAATGTCAAGCCAAGAAAAGAAAAGATATTGAAATTGATTTGCTGTAGTGAGGCTTGGAGATAAAAAGCATAGATGACATCAATGATTTTTCCCTCTATAGGTCATGTACAAGCCTGTACTAATGCAACAATACACAGTTGATGGCACATTAAAACAATAAGTGGACAGTAGTGGTGATTTAGGGTTAGGGGGAAAAAATACAGCATAGAACCTTGCAAGTAGCCTGTAAATATGTCAGCAAGTTCCTATTTTTCAAATGGATGGGTAGTCAATATAATATTTAGACGGTGAAAATATAACAAAAATGCTTTGCTTATAATAAAACATGCAAGCACTCCATACTAGGTGCAAGCAGACACTTTTGCATACTCAAGTTTTGGGTATGGGCGTGAATCATAAGCTCCATATACCGGTGGGTTTGTACTGTATATTTAAGCTCATAAACTACACAATACAATTACACTGTGCAGCACTGTCAGCCATTTCCAAAGCATGCAAGAAGTGCTGTGCAATGCAGAGTTTTCTAACATCCCAGGTAGTCATTGGTTGCATTTTATCCCATAGCACTGAGCAAAATGTACTTGCAGAACCCTAAAAACCCTAAAACATGCTTAAGATGGGTCATCTGGAGCAGTTAAGAGTTTGAGAAGAGAATGCCAAAGCAAAAATCAAAAATGATGATGAGAGGCTCTAATGAAAAAAAAGATATTATGCTCTTGCTATAGAGTGAGAGAGTGGCAAGGAGAGGAGAGGCCATCTTAAGAGATGGGCAGTTGATTTTAAACTACACTAAAATGAATGGAAAATAGTGTTTACCTATTTATGTATCTCCAGAGTATGAGTGTAGCTATGGGCTCACTATGAGGCTTGCACATGGTACCTTGGGGCTCTCATTAATGCAATCAAACCAGTGAACATCCAAGAGGAAGACAGTCCCCTATACCATCCTCTCACCTGATTGGACTGTAACAAATTGTCACAGGTGCTGAGGTTGTGTCTTGTATCGCCTGAGCAATTAGAAAGTCCATGTCAAGGTACAGCCAGTCGAACAGTAAAACCAGTGGTTGCATGGAAGATCAATCTAAAAAGCTGGTTAGCTCCAAAAAATGCAAGATACTGTTGAAAGGATTTGGGCTACAGCAGGGGTTGACAATAGGCTGTTTTCAAAGCATACATTTTGACTAGTCATAGTAGCAAAACCACAGGTGTCAATAATTACATTAACAATGGCTGCATTATATTCAGGTGTCCCATTAAGCTATGACAGTGTGACCATGAGTCAGCATGCACAAAAGCAGGGCCATCATTATTTACACCTGTGCTTTTCTGAGTGTGACATGTCACATGTCCTCTGTAAAAAACAGTAAAAATTTTACATCATGGCAGGCAAAGCACAGACATCACTAATACGTTGCTATTCAGTGTTTTATATAATGACTATGTGTAATGTGAAAAGACCAGACTGCAGTTTGGTTTATCAGCTCTACGGAGGGTTTTAAGCTTTACCTTTCTATTAATCTTGTACATCGTGTTAACTCACATTACACGTTTTAACTACCACTACGTGGTACAAGTATAGTGCATGTATCCAAAGCCCGGTATTTTGTATTTCTCTGTGCCTTAAACCTCTGTTGTTGTCCAAAACAAAAAGTGCAGGTGTGGATCAATGATGTGTTTTTAATTGTTTTTGGACAACAACAGAGGTCTATGGCACAGAGGGAAAAGATATATCAGACTTTGGATACATGCACACTACTTGTAAGTAGGATGAATTCATTGTTGGTTTTGGTCTGTACATGAGATTTGTTTACAATAAGAAAAATATAGAAAATTTCCAGCCTTATCTTTAATCCATATCATTTCTGCCTGCTTCAGGCTCTTTCAGCTCATGAATATTAGTACATTATTAAAGAACATATATTGGACTTACATTTGTCCAGTGGCCAAAAACGTGAATGCTGATGCTGCTCTGTGTAAAAGGTCAACTGTTTGTTATATAACAACTTTAAAAGGTGATGCTATATGTCAATTGTGTGCTTGCCCTGCCTCCTAGAAGGCAAAAAATAATTAATGCAGGTTTAATCATGACTGCTTTACATGGAGGCTTTTCAGTTCCAGATCCCTGCTATTGTGCAGGTTGGCACGACTTAAATGGAACAAAGCCATCATTAATATTATTACTCACACCTGTGCTTTTTTTTGCCATGACAAGTCCAAATATCTGGCATGGAAAAAGTCTATTAGGACTGCCTGAGGGCTAGTTCTTTGTTGACTGAGGAGGCCAGCGGGTTTACAGGTGCAGTGGAGACACAGACTTATATTTTTGGAATTGGTTGATATTTTAAATTAAACCATGGCCACTGAAAATCAACAAACCATAGGAAAGAGTATTTTTTAAATGACGTTAGCTACAGTGAAGCTGGTAGCCTACAGATCTGAGGCACAGCTGAAAGAGAGAGGAAGAGAGATAGGACGTGATCAAAACTGCACAGAAAATACAGGCATGCAGAGGAGTCGTACTTAAGAGTGTGAAGAAGAAAGAGAGACAGTGATAGAGAGCTAATGTGTATGTGTGTGTGTGTGTGTGTAACACAGGGTGTTGAAAAGAAAAGCAGCAAGAGAGAACTACCTTGTAGGTTGGGTGTGTGACAATAGTGAACTGAGTCTACATGTGTGTGATGCAACACAATTTCAAACTTAGTAAAACGTGCTCTTTTATGTTGCCATGCCATGCAAATGCCAGGAATTTTTACACATAGGAAATACACTTCATAACATTTTCAATGGATAAGAGAGGTATATATTTTTTTAACCTCTCTTTTCCATTGAAATGTGAAATTGGATTACATATGGTACACTGTTGGCAAGTCCCCATGGTATAAGCAGGATAATACTCTCCAAGTAGCACATTCCACAATTGTTATGGATGATGTGGAAATAAAAGACCATCTGATGCAAAGTTATGACAGATCTGTAGCCATTACTCATTATCCTTGATCTGCTGTCAAGTTTGGACTCAGTGAAAGCCATCCATTCTATCTGCAATAAAAGACATAAGGTTATTTTTGTGGTGGTGACTTCTGCAAACAATGCTCCAACAGTTTTTCCAACAGGTATTTTCTTACCCAGCTCAGTGTGCACGGCAAGCCTCAGAGTAGAGGCTCAAACAGGTGAGACTTTTAAGTAAAACTAGGCAGTGCAAAGCAAGTTGTTAGTATTTCGGAGGTGTTTTAGAGGTTGTGTTGCGAATAGAAATCTCAGGAGCAGGTTTGTTCCTGCTGCAAATCACTCTGCAGGTAATTCTGTCAACAAGGGAAAAGACATACTTGGAGAAAATCCTTACAAAACAATTTTCATGTTAACTCTCCAGGCAATAGATGCGTTTAAATTGACGTTAAAAATGAAAGTTTAATGTGATTACAGTAGGGATATCGATAAATTGATCTATAAATGAATGTGTTATTCTTACAGTATTGGATATCCTACAGCTGCTTCATGCTATATGAAAGCCTTCCTCTTCAACTAATTAAAGCAGGACCTCCAGTCTGAGAATGGCCGCGCCGCCACAGTGGATGGTCACACAAGGCCATGTTTATCTTAATGGAGCTCAGTGTAAGTTCAAGCAGGAAGACTGTCTATTACTCATTCGTTAATTCTCATTCCTCTCTCCCCGCTTCTCCTGCTCTCATATCAGCTGATTAGGGGCGTTACTCTTAGTTAACAAATCAGATTTCGCCATGATTTCTATCAGCCTATCATGTCTTAGCTGCCAAACTTTAAATCCGTTGTTCTCTTTGTTGCTATCAGCTGTCATTTCAGTGCAAATCGTCATGACCCTCCTCCACCCCGTTCACCTCCACTTCATCATGTCAGCGCCAGGTCCGAGATCAGCAGAAGCCCGCTCCTCTTCTCATCATCCAGATCTCCACCCCATTCACCTCCACTTAATCACGTCAGCACCCGGGTCTGAGATCACCAGGTGCCCGCTCCTCTTCTCATCATCCAGATCTCAACATTCCCTTATTTATCACCATTACCAGTGTCTAGACTCCATCAGAGGATATCCTACTCTCGCCTTCACTTCTCCCCTATAAATATGACATCACGATGGGATCTAATCGCCAAAGACTTTGACATTTTCATCTTATTATGCATGTGTCACTTATAAAATTGAAGTCTCTCTTGATTGAAATAAATCTCTTGGAAATGACACCAGGTGGCTACAAAATAATCTCACTCACTGCATCAGGCAGGAGGCTGGTTATAACTCAGTATTCTGTCAGTTTATGAGGGACATGACAGATAACCAGGGTTTATTCATCCTGTGTGTCATGGCCTCAGTTCTAAGCTTTATTCTTGAAATGCACTCTCATGATTCACCCAGCACTTTTGCACTTAGCATGCTGTGCCTTTAAAAATAGCAGGTGTGCTTGGAGAGGCTCACAAAACCTTGTAGCCAAGACCAACTGCTTTTCTGTGGTTCTTGCACCTTTAAAAGATGGTCCATCATGCCTATTAAAACTGTATAAAAGAAGTACAGGCAGAGGAATACATGTTTGTCTAAGGCTGTGTTCAAACTGTCTTAAGTGCTGAATGAAAAAGTGCTGCACCTTTTTACATTTCAGTGACACTTCTGTGTTGATGTCCCACAGCTCCCTTTTTGGTCTGAGTACCTTCTTACACTTACTTTCCAATGCCAAGCAAGTGTGCCGACATTAAACTCTTGCTGTTAGAAAATCATATAATCTCATCAACATTTTTTTTTGAGGCACAAATCTGATTTTGTTAACAAGGACGACATTTGTTTTTGAATTAAATATACTACAAGATAGTACAAATGGTACAAATGAAGTGGATTTATTTAAATTCACTTCTAAATAGAATTCAAGAGTGCAAGGTTATGCGGTTTTTGATGGGAACACATTTTAATGCAAATAATACAATGGTAGCCTCTGGAGCTTCTTCTCTCCATTATTTACTACACATCATTTACACTGCACATTCTGTCCTTCGCAGACAATGAAACACAGCATGAAAAATATTTCAATTTAGAAGTAAGGTTTCAATACTAAATATTAGGGAAGGAAAAGAATAAAGAGTAAAGAATACACTAGCTTTACTTAACACACAAGATCTACTAACCGAGGGTTTGAAGCACAGGGGAGCTCATCTTCCCCCCAAGAGATGTAGAAAAAGTGGTAATTAATGAACTATGCATTTTATTAGAAGTAATAATGCTACTCATAAAATGGTTGATGTGAGAGATGAACATTAAATACAATCAACGTCTCCGCCAATGCACAGGAGATTGATGCAGACATTGTGATGTGTGATTTGTGTTTCTCCAGTGAGCTTTTTTGAGTCTTATACTTTTAGTAGATTTCATGAAACAATGTTAAAACAGAGACAAATTAGTGTTAATGCCGTTTCAGCAAGTGATGAGCCAGAAAGATCACTGATCAAGGATGCTGGGGCATATTCTTTTCAGTTGCTGTTTTATATGTGGTCTGTGTTAGATTAGAGGCTTTATATATATATATATATATATATATATATATATATATATATATATATATACATATATATTTTACAGCAGGCTTGCTGTTAGGCTTCAATTAATGTCCCTAAATTTCAGTGCACTGGTTGATTGTATTATATTGTTTAATCCATGCACCTACAGTATGTGTAATTATTACACGGCACTGATGAGATGAAACCATCTTTAAAGCTGCATTTATTTCTATTTTTGGGCAGTGGAACAAGCTGTAAACCTGTAATATTGACAAATTATTACCTTGGGTTGTTATGGTGAATGTGTAAGCAAAATTTCTTAAAAACAAATCTCTGCATAACTGTATACGTGACAGGTGTGTTGGAGGAAAGTGCAACTTGAAACAGTGAGAGAAACTCCCTCACACTGTCTCACTTACTGCTGGAATATTTATTAGTTTGCAATGTTTCGATCTGTCTGACCTTCATCAGGTGTATGGGCAGCATTACAACACTAATATACATAGAAGCTGCCTCAGTCATCCAATCAGAGGGCCACAAAAATTAGTCTCTCTGATGAGCATCTTGAACTAACCCAAAGCATCTGCATCACTCTGAACTAATAAATATTCCAGCAGTAAGTGAGACAGTGTGCAGGAGTGTTTCTCATTTTTACAACATCCAGCAGACACAGAGCAACATTAGTGAAGCCGGGATAAATTGCACACACAACTTCAAATGCTATTTGTGGGGCCTTTATTGTCTTTTCAGCTATTCATGAGGTATATTGTTCCCAGTTGTAGGTTTTGTATTTATGGAATAAATAAGAAGGAAATGGTTTCCAATTTACAAAAGAAACAGATATTATTAAAAAAAAACACCCCAAAACAAATAGAAAATGAAATTTAGTACTATTGCAGCACTAATACATTACAATTATGACATAGACAAATAAGGTGCAAATATGGCAGTGGCACCTCTATAGAGAGTAAAAAACAGAGAAAGCATCATAACACTGCTGCATATCTGTAAAATAACTTTAGCAGAGGTAAACATATACAAGGCTTAGAGGTCCACATAATAAATATCCACTATATCAAAGGTCCAGTAGGGGTGCATTACATGATGATACTTCAGTACAAAAACGTCAGAACTCCCTACATGAACAGCATTTCTGTATTATTGTGAGACGTGATGCCTTTGTTGTGTAACCAAGTCCTTAAACTTCAGCATAAAAGGTGTATTGTGAGTGTAATATGTAAGTGTTCATTAATGAGTCTGCTGCAGTATGAGCTTTTCACTGCATTCAATGTTAAAAATGTTTCAATTTACAATTAGTGTTGATATGACGACTTCAGCTGCTTCAGTTTTGCGGTTCTTACCTCTGTTTTTTTTGGGATAGTTTTGTTTAAAAAACAGGCATGTTTGGTGTTGTAGTGGTGTTTTGCATTCCCAGTCTTCATTATGGCCACTGTTTCATAGCAAATCAAGGACAATGGCCTATTACTTCCCTCAGGCAAAATTAGCATGTATTTTTGCATTCCAGTCATCCTTAAATGTACAGAAGCATTGGCAAACCTAAACCCAGCAGTTACACAACATGTGGATTTCCATTATGTAATCAGGCAACATTCAACCAACACTGCTGTATTGTGCTAAATCATTCTTGAACAAGGATTATTCATATATTTTCTCACCGTTGACAACACCAGCCAATCCCACCAAAATAACACATTATGTAAACCCAGTGTGAACAGTGAACCCACACCTCTGCTGTAGTGGAGAATTTTATGTTAAGGGTTTTTTTCCCCCATATAAATTGTGTATATTTACCACTTGGTTACATTAGCATTCATTTGGTGTAATGTTTCTGGCAAATTGACACATGTAAGCACAATATTCACTCTTTTTTTTAGCTCTGGTTTGGTCTCCTTAGAAAAATATAACAATCTTTATCTTTCTGGATACTCCACTGTATTGCCAACTTTGTCTGTCTGCTGTTTGGTGCTGGGCAGGCAACATATAGTTAGGTAGTATTTGTATTTATGTATTTATTGGCACCATGTACAGTGTTATAAATAAATGTTACCATTTGACGTACTCTACCAGAGTTATCTTATAGCTAATTTTCATCTGCAGTCCCTTCGGCAGGTCACAATTAAAACATATAACAGCACAATAACAAACAGTACAAAGCAAAAAACACACATGACACATAATACAAAATACAAAGCTACACACAATAGCACATCACATACACCCACATTGTCAACTAGAAATGACTAATGTAAGCTTGTCAAATTGTCAAAAAGCAAGACTATTTGCGTTCATAAGAAGACCATGAGATGAAATTTAAAGTCAGTGATTACAGAGCTGAGTAGTTTTTAGCAGATTTTTTTAATTTGGTTTTGAACATATTAGTGGAACTGCAGCTCTTCATATCATATATATATATATATATATATATATATATATATATATATATATATATATATATATATATATAGTCAGGCAAGGCCTGCATCCTTTTCTTGACGTTTATTGTATGTGATGGCCTGTTAGTATCTGGTACAGACATGAGGCTCAGTGGTAATTAAATCCCCTAGACCCAGCAACAAACCATTAAACCAGTATTAACTGTACCGTGACATGTTGTTTTGTCACTGAGAGCAACCCCTTTCAGATTTCACAAAGTAATTTGATCCTTTGTTAATATAAACATATTGATTAATACAGCTTTAATTGTGTCCTGGGGCTAATAATTGACCACAGCAAGCTCTGTTGACAGTCAGTGTAGGATTGTGATTATTTGAACAAGTGCGTGTTCACCATTGCGATGTAAAGTAGCTGTAGTCTAAAATTGCAAGTAGATGGGGCAGAAAACCAGAATATGCAGTTAAAATAAAATGCAGTAGTCTGCTTAGTATTTAACTGGCAAACAGCAAACGGCTTGGAAAATAGTGTTGTACTGGCGGTATGGTTTTATTCCAGAAGCCATTAGACTTGTGAGCAGCCAGAGTACAAGAAATGCTCAGTTAGACTGATAAATGCACTTACACATTGACTTTTCTTTACATAATATGTGCTTTTGCGGAATTGAATATTGTTAGCTACTGCTTGTTTTCAGCTCTTTCTAACATTGTCATACAATATTTGTATTTTTAAATTGTTTATGTGTGTAAATGAACTATGTATGTGTACTTTTTGTTTGCAAATCAACAGTTAAAATAAAATGCAGTAGTCTGCTTAGTATTTAACTGGCAAACAGCAAACGGCTTGGAAAATAGTGTTGTAGTGGCAGTATGGTTTTATTCCAGAAGCCATTAGACTTGTGAGCAGCCACAGTACAAGAAATGCTCAGTTAGACTGATAAATGCACTTACACATTGACTTTTCTTTACATAATATGTGCTGTGAATATTGTTGGCTACTGCTTGTTTTCAGCTCTTTCGAATATTGTCATACAATATTTGTATTTTTAAATTGTTTATGTGTGTAAATGAACTATGTATGTGTACTTTTGTTTGCAAATCTGCTTGCCTCAAACTACCCCTTGACGGATGAATAAAGTATGAATGAAATTAAAATGCACGTTGTAGAAAATACTACCTTTGTCTGACTTTTTATTCAACCAAAAGTTTTGACAGAGTAAGAAAGTGAAACTGTTGACAGACTTGCTTTGTTTTGATCACAGTGTGCTATCATTGTCTCTTTACACAAAGACACAAAGCTCTTAATGAAGCCTGAGAAAAGGAGATAGATCTAGCATCAACACCTAAATAACTTTTCAAAGTAATTATTTTGCCCTAATTAGGTAGGAACCTGGTTACACACATAGAAATGTTTCTAGGTGAGAATTAATAATTTGATGTTATGCATCCCACTTCTAAAAGAATTCACTTCTAGATAAACATCCAGTAATATAATTAGCAATGGGAATCGTTTGAAATCCCTTCTTCAGACTGAAATGATGTTGGCAGCTGATACACGGCAAGAGGGAAAAATAACTACGTCCAGAAGGAATGCACTGGTGATAAACTTGGCTCTTACCTCTGTGTGCCATTGAATTTCAAGTTGCTCACAGTTGTAGCCTTGACCCACTGAGCTGATTTTTTATGTAGTGAGTGCTCCCTGCCTGCATGCAAAAACAAGTAAGAAAAAGTGATCAATGAGACATGAAGACAACATTAAGGGCTCCCTAAAAAAGAATAATACTGTGAATGTGATGCTTTATCATTTCATTCTGTTCTTCTATAATTTTATGACTAAGAAACACAGGCTTCAACCGTGCTAATAAGCCTTGGATACCTGTCATTGACCCTCTAAGCAAACAAAGAGACCATCCAAAACTTCAATGAATTAAATAAAAAACTGGCACAAAAAATGCAGGCAAGTCAAAGATGAATCCATATTGAGATGCCTGAGTGTGAAAAAGGCAGCAGGTAAACCCAAAGCTCTTGTGTTTAAAGTAGAGTGCAGCTCTGCTCTGCTGCTAACAGGCAGCAACATAGAAAGCAGAGGAGAGAAAGGCAGAGAGGCAAATATCCCCCAGTCAGAACCGGGTTCCCAGTGGCGTCTCTGCAGCTAAGGCTTCACATTATCAGACATAATTATCATCTAAAATTCCATTATCAGAACAATAACAGCAATTTGATTTTCTTATTTATCAGCCACAAATATATCAGCCACCGATACACATCTCTAGATCATTCTGTACACCCACCAATTCAAGCTGATACAGTCAGTACAATTTATTAAGCTCTCAGACTGTTACTTTGGGTCTCAGGCTTCCTCAGGTGGAAGATGGTTGGCCATGAACCAGACTGCATATTCAGGCTTAAGGACAAGATTCATGCAGTCCCTCAATAGGGGAACATAATCGCTTTCAGGGTTTTATAAATGTAAGACCTGTACTGCAGTTTTCATTATCTGCCTGAGGTTATCCAGGCAACATAGCAGGTAATCAGGTGCTGGTGGGGAAACCTTACTTAACAGATAAGCTATTGCTTTGATGGTCTAATATCACTAAAAAAGACATTGGTGAATTTTGATGACAGAAACATTCAATTTCCTGTCTTTGTCTTTATTACAATTTAAGTTAATGTCTATCAATCTAACATGCCTTTTATCCTGTCTCCATTCTCTGAGCTCCTTCATACATGTCAAAAACAGCTTCAAAAGTTGTACAGCGATGAGTCAACAGTCAGCCAGTTTATCAAGTAGTCTCACTATGTTGAATGATACACGTCTGCAGGTGGTCTCTGTCCTTCTTTTTACTTTTTCATGGACGACCATGAGTGTGACTACAAGACACACGGCTGCTATTTGTCTTTGCTTAAAGGTGTAAGATTCACAACATTGCAGTAGACAGAAGGCTGGCGATGGTTGAGCTGACGCAAACCTTTCATCATTCCTGTGTGTGAGGGACAGGAATTATGACTGCTGGTAGAGCTACTATACACATGAAACACACTGGGGATTTTTTTTAAAACTGAAAGCCATTTGTTTTTCAGAGCTCTGCACTGACCTCTACTGAAAAAGACTGGGGTTTATTCAGAACCTCACTCAGACCGTGAATTGGTAAGGGTACATGGTGAATATCATTGGATTTCCCAGTTGTGACATATACGGGCTGGTCAAAATGACAAATAATTCAGCATATCCAATAGTTACTGAAGTTATAAGAAGCACCAGCTTCTTGTCTCAACAGCATTTAAATTACATCACTCACTGCAGAATCCAAATCATAAATACAATTCCTCTTCTCCAAAATGTCCCTCATATGTATCCTGTCTCTTAAATACATCTGTACATCTTTGGTTATTTGGTACGTCAACACCTAGTCTATATCATTTTAGTCATATAATTTTAGTCATGTTTGGACTCTGTTCTTCCTTTAACTGCATTATTCTCCAGGTTAGGTCCAGGCTTAGTGAGTTGGAGGAATGCTGAGGAAGTGATCTTATAAGCAAAAGAGGTGGAGCTAAGTTGACAAAATGTGTGGGTATTGGATGGCTTACTGTTTTCATGAGGAATCTTCAACTCATATCCTTAATCGCAGAAGAAAACCACATCAAGACTGACTCCATGTTGGAGTCAGGATTTTAACTATAGTCACAGCTGTCAGAACCCAGTGCTCCAACTGATGAGCAGCCACAAGACTGGATGACAGTGGTGGCAGCTTAATGTTACAGCGTACACAAGTTTCCCAACAGGAAGAGCTGGGATTATAAAACCAAGATTACCAACCAAAGACTTTAAGGAGAAGGAACATTTAGTCATATGAGAAAAGTACAGCAGTTCCATAAGTTAGGACCCCTGGATCTGACTGAAAATTGACCTCTGCTTGTAAGATGTTTGGGAAGATGAAAATTTATGACCGTCTGGTTGACTAAGACTGACACTGTGTCTCAATTTGGATACTTCTGTTAGTAGACTTCCATGTAGGACACTGTGTACACTACCTGCGTAGTGCATGAATTTCGACAGGGTGGTGTTGCCTCAAATTGAACACAGTCATCCTTATTGTCCTTGGAAGTTTGTATTCCTGAGTCAAATTTGCCAAGTCCTCAACACACCTACCTGACTGCACTGTGACAAAATAATCTCAACTCAAAGCTCCACTAACACTTTTTCTCTTGCAAAAAATAACCTCATTGACAGAGAGATGCAGTACATTATGTGATTCAGTCTGTCATGTAGCTATAATAAAAATGTGAACTGTTATGTAGCTTAATAAAATAAAACAAAATTGAATATAAACTGATCTGTTCATTTTAATACAGTTATGTTTATTGAATTGTGGTGATATCTGTACATATAGAGCCCCAGAGGCAGCGCTCTTGTTCTGTCCAGTAAAAAAATGAGGCTTCACTTTACATTCGTGTACAGCTACAATTATTAGATTTCATCTGTGAGACCAACGTTTATCTTCCAAAGAGAAGTATATCATATATCAAAATGCTAAGGAGACATTAGAGCCAGCAGTAAATCACCAAAGAGCTGCAGATCAGTTCATTGGATCATTTTTTTCCCTGGGATGATGACAGACATTGTCAGGCTGCTATCAGCCACTGGCTGGTCTCACCCGGCCAGCAGCTCATTACCGAAAACATTGCAGCAGATTTACAATCAGGTGTTATTTGACTATATATTGGGAATCTACATGGTTACGCCTGAAAAAACATTAAAACTTAATAAAGTGACATATTAACAGTCCTACAGTGAAAATTACAGAAGCTTTTAGGATGCTTTAATATCTCTGCTACATTGGTGGTCCCTCCCCTTCTGTTACCTAACCAAGATGGCGTTGAAAAAGTTGAGTTCCACACTCAACTTTTTGACTGTAATGAGAACACCATCTGGGTACTCATAGTGTACTGCATTTTGCCATAATTGTAAGTTTGAATGCACTTATGCACTCAAAGTAGCAAGTGTAAGTATGGAATGTAAATATCATATATTATAAGAAGTTGAGTTTCTTGTAATAGAGGAGGCGATAGAGACAAGGTTGGGTTACAAATCTGACAAAAGTGTTTTTGTAGAAGGATTTAGTAAAGAGTTGTGGAAAATGTACTCACCCAGACTATCATAGACATAATCAATGTTTTCTCTCCAGCTCTTGTTCTTATTGATTATTATTCCATGGAATTTAGTTGTTCAGACTTGAGGCACATCATTTTACTCAAGTGAGATATTTGATGAGTTTTTACATTATGTTTTTTTAACACTGATAATAATGAAGTTAGATTTTGTAATATTTAGAGACAGTTTGTTTGTTTTAAACCGTTCTGCATAAGCAGATAAACCACTGGGAGCAGTCAAAACTCAAGTTTTAAAGCACCTGTTCGTGATTGGTACATGGAGTGAGTTTGCAAAATACATTAGAGGCAAGCTCTGATTCAGTGATGGCAACTCATTTGGAAACATAAAAACTCAGCAGGAGCAGCTTCTGTGCACGCTAAAGGGCATGCAGATATTAAATATTTTATACTACATGTTCTTACCTTCTGTGTTGCATGTTGTAGTCTGTTAAAGATATACTATGCAGGATTTGTCAGGTGGTGTTTGCAAACACAGCATTCAAAGAGAAAGAGGGAGAGCAAGCAGTCATGGTTGAGTGAGCTAGAGAATTAATGAAGAGAGCAGTGCTGGTGAGAATAAAGCCATGAATCAGATAAATAAAAGGTTATTTTCTGATTGTTTCACAGTGGTTATGTTCTAAAGCACAAATAAACACGCCCACACCTCCACACAACCCTGGGAAGGTGCAGAACTTCATCTGCTTGTGTGTAGCTCAGCCCCACCCTCGGTCAAGCAGACACACAGATATGCAGCTCTTTATACATCCATGACACAGAGACAAAGAGCAGAGAGTGGACCAGAGCAGAGAGATGGAGAAAGCAATGTAACCTGGTTGCTAGCTATAAGTCCCGACCTCACACCCTGCGTGCTGTTATTGGCTTGGGGCTACACACCCACTGCCCAAAGGCTGACACCCAGAAGTGTCCCAAACATAGCAAAATAATTAGAAAATAAGAAAATACAGGCAGAGGGCAGAGTCTCTGCAGATAAATACACACACTTCTAGTGGGTCACAGGAATGATTGAGAGGGATTATTTTTGTATGAGTCTATACATTGTTTGGAAAATCTTGTACAGTATGCCTTTTACCAAAGTGACAACCAGCAGCATTAATCAGATCAACTCAAACTTAATAGCACTCTTCATGCAAGGTTACAATGCAAAGTGCTCCACATAGAAGGGACATGACAAGAAAGATCATTAGGTAAACTGAAAGACGTGAGACGTGACATGAGCACCAACTGGAGGCATTGGGGTGGACAGTTCTTTTCTGCCTTGCCGGATGGTGCATCTGTTCTATGTTGATTGGCTTGAGACAGGCTTAAAGCATCATCACTCACTGATACTGTACAGACATAAGTGGGCAACCTTAAAGCACCAGCTGACAAGGACAAAGTGTGGGCACTTACTGACACATAGGAGAAAAACACAATGAGAAAGAGCAAGAGAAAGCCCAGTCATTGAGGCACAGACAGCCACTCTGCCTCCGGTGATGAAGACCATTTTGTTTTTTCTGTGTTAATAAGAAACTGGGAGAGCACAGCTAATTTGCATTTTGTAAACTTAAAAAGAGAGAATAATAATGCCAGATAACGATGAGAGAAAGAGAGATTGAGAGACAAAGGTAGAATTAGCTTTCAGTTTATTACAATATGACAGCATTATTGTCGTGTAGATGTAACTAGATCGAACTGAAAGAAACAGAGAGAGAGAGAAAGAGAAAGAGAGAGACACTTTAATGTCTCCGTAGGGAAATTTGTTCTGGCCTCCGTCCTGCAGCTCTACAGAAGATAAAACATTAGTAATCACTTAAAAGTAAAACAATGTTGAACCTTAAAAAAAAGATATTTAAAATATATTTATTGTGCAATTAATTTTTTGTGAATGCAGACATGGTTATCATTTGGATCATTTTTGATTTTTCTTGTGCATCATTGAGACCAGTGTTCAATTCCCAGCAGTGCTGCCTATGCCAAATGGAGAGGGACAGGATGGACAGGCACCAGCGCTGTCAGGTGCAGTGCAGGTTTAACAGCAAGACAAATCTTTTCACTTTCATGTCTTTATTTATTCAGTTTAATTGGCTCACAGTTACTGCCCTGCAGTGAGCACACTCACTTGGTCTCTCTGTCACCCAGTGTTTTGGATTAGTGTTTGAGCAGCTTGTTATTATCATTTTACTGTGCACACTGTAGGTGATCTTTAGAATGTTTTCTCATTTGTAGAGTTATTATTTAAAAAATTATTTAGTATGAGTTTGTACAACCCTGGCTCGAGGTGAAGTAACAGTTGTATAACACATAATTGTATAAAGTTTGTTAAGTAAAAAACAAAAGTAGGAAATAGTGTGGAGGAGACTCTGCTTCTGCCATAGACTGTTTATAAAGATGGACATACCATGGTGTGACGTCACCCGTTTGTTTGCATTGGAGCCATGGAGTCAGTTTAAAGCCCAGAGTTACAGCTTATGGTCGGTGCCATCTTTTCCGTTAGGAGCCAGGACTTTCCAGATAAGGAGTATGGGGTGTTGCCTTTCACGGTTACAATTCATGGCTTTATGTTCTAATGTTAGCTACTTTAGGTAAGTTGTGCTAACAGGGCAGGTATCGTAATCAAGTAACATTAAACTTACCAAAATATTGTGACAATAGTCTGACTCAGTACGAGTCCCGGAACCGGGGAGAGCAGTAGTTGAGTGAACCGTGAATCACAGCTGTCAATCAACGCCCACACTACAGACATCAAAGCTGCTGTAAGTCTTCAAATCTTATTAATGGAGCAATAATTTCCAAAATGACCATTAGCACACTTATTAGAGGGTCTCAATTTATTTTATTATTTTGAGACCTTAATAATTTGTTGAAAAAAATGATTGACTTGATTTTTCTAGACAGAAGTTGATGCTTTTTGAATAGGAGTCAATTGGAGCCAGGGGTTCTTTGGAGCCAGCATCTAGCAGCCGTCAGTGGCATTGCACTTTAAGGTACTTCCACTGGTATGTAAAACAAATGTTCATTAAATTCATTAAAACTAAGATTAACACAAAACAAACAAAATGGTGTTTAGAACAAGGTGCAAAACCAAAAGAAGATCATGCAGGGTGGATGCAGGCAGGAGGAAGGGAAAAAAACAGCAACCACATAGGCCAGCTTTTATAGTCTGGCAGGCCCAGCTGAACCAGATTACACTGAGGACCCTCCACTGTCAGCCTATTGTCAGGGCAGCTTCCTAATCAGTGAGAGAGGCATCACAGACATAACAGTTATTAAAAATCATGTTTGTACACCACTAATGTCTAGACAGATAACTTTGTTTTTCAAAATTGTAAAAAAAAAAAAAAAAGCCTTAATGCACCTCTTAAAAAGACTGCATGTGGAAAAAGCTGACTATGGTGCTCAGTGCCCATATTTCTTTTTTTTTTGAACAAGAACAAGCACCAATAATAAGCCATGTTTTCCTTCATTCTGGCAATAATAGAGTAACTCGCTTGAATAATGGTCCTTATTTTATGCACTGGGATGCTTGTGTAATTCATTTAATCAGTGTATGCTTGCTCTTTCTTCAGGCTATTATAGAGGATTACAGATTACCATTACAGGCTGTAAACTGTGGTGTCATTCAGCATTCAATGCATTTAAATCAAGTCATTCTACTATGACCAGTCTGTTTAAAATAGTAACTGTTAATAATGGAGAAGATATTCTCTATTCATGAAGTTGCTCTTTATTGATTGTTGCAGCCTGCAGTATTCCAGGAGAGAAGCTGGTGCAGGAGGACCAATATGAGGCTGAGAGTGGACCTGAAGAGGCTCTATTACGTCCCCAAAGTCATGCTCGCTGTTCGGAAGGGGAGAGTTCAGTTTAATTAGGGAAGCTTAATGCCGCCTTTTATGAGGCCTGGAGGGCCTGCTCTCCTCCTACCTCCATCTGCATATTCATGACTCCTGTTTTGTTGGAAGGACCAAAAGAGGAACATCCGGATCACAGCTCTGAGATTATAGAAACCAGTCTTCTGCATAGAGGTACGATGCGGATTAATTTCAGCAATTGACCAAAACACAAAGAGTACAATACTGTAGAGACCTAAATCTTATGTCATTATTGCACTGCACAGTGCATACCAAATCTAATTATTCACCTATTGGTGTCTTAACAGTGTTAACAGTACAAGAAACCTGTCTAAGAGAAGAGTATGTATGTATGTAAGTATGTATTATTATTATTATTATTATTATTAATAATGTTATTATTATTATTATTATTAGCTGAGGTACAATTCAAGGACACTTCATGAAATAATTTCTCATATTGTTGTTTTTTAGTTTGTTTATGTCAAATAGGAACAGAATCCCGACTATTCTTTTAAGTGTTCCTATGTTTCAACTTCTCCCGGAAATATGTCAAAAACAAACACAAATAATCACATCCACAGGGGCATCTATCACCGGCAATACCTTACAAAAAACACCTGAACAACCATTGTTGTTTTCCAAACTGATTAATGCCAAACAAGCAGACTGATGGCAGACTTGCACCAGGAGCTACTGTCACAACCTTATCCCAAAATAGACAGTTTTATTACCATAATAGAGACCAGTCGATCTGGAGCTGAAGCCAGAGGGGGTTGCCACATGTCAGGCAGATGACAGCCTGGACGTGATTCTAATTGATTTCAATGATTCTGTTGGATTTTAATCACCACAGATGTGCAGTGAGAACAGGGAACAAATGTGTTTTTCTTGCTAGAGTTGCCACTTTTGGAGAGTCAGGGCGTTGCTGTGGGACAAAGACTCAGACTTGGGGAAATATTTGCACTTCCAAAGTGGTTATCTAAGTGCACCGCAGTCGAGGTTACATATAAATTGGGAAAGCTTCAACACACCACTCTTGCATAAACTCTACTTAAACAGACGTGCAGTATTTTAGTGTTCCCCTCAGACTGCCAGCAGCACTGAAAGTTTTGCAGTAAAATAGTACTTAGGCTTAAACTGAAGGACTTTGTTTTTGAGGACTGCACAACATACAACAGTACAACAGATCCTTACAGCCTGCCTGCAAATATTTATATTGTTTTTATATCGATTTATATATGATATGACATATAGCTTGATGCACAGCTGGACATTGCTGAGAGTATATTTATTTCCCTGTCTCGTACATGCCTTATCAACAACAGGAAATAGATTTTTCTCTCGTCTTTTCAGATATATAATCAGCGATAGGGTCATATGCTGGATTCAAAACATACCATAATTGACACTTTGTATAATACAGCATGTTTCTTAGTTTACTCCTCTTTCTGATGGGTCATAATTTAATTCAGGAAATATGTTTCACAGGCTAACATGAGTGGCTCTCAGAAAAAAAGAGAGAGGGCTTCACCCTGCAAGTTACTGTCCTTTTCATCTTGGTAGAGGATTCTGTATGCACTCTCCTATCAGAGCTTTTAACAAGGGGACAGTCGGTACCACGCTCTGTCACCGTTCTTTATTGTTTCACACAAAGTGGTGAAGTCCTTCACCAAACAGTCGGGGCATTGCAGACGGCGTCTGCAGGTCCCTGAGGAGGTCGTTACGATAGGGATGAGCGGCTCGAAAGCGCTATAATATGGACAGCAGAGTGACAGCAGGGGAGGACAGGACACAATATAGAAGAGAAATATAAATTGGAATGTGCTGATTTGAAATAGATTGGCTTTCTTTTAAAGAAGGAACTTTTGACAGTTTGGGATTTTGCTTGTATCAGCAATCCTCAAGTTGAACAAATATGGATAGAATATCTGTCAGACTCTATAAAAATGTAAATTACTGTAAATTGACTTGATTTAAAAATGTGTAATTGATCTGTAATAATTTTATATTATTAAATGTGCATTTGGCTGTGCTAAATGACAAGTAGATGTAGAAAAATACAGGAAATGATGTACTTTATGGTTTTCTTGGGAAAAAAATCAAAAAGGAAAATAGAACTAGCAGTTATGAATACTGATAGGCATCATTAGGAAGTGAAATATTGTTTGCATCTTTTTTAAGGGTCATAAATGTAAATAAGGTTTTGCTAAATGAAAAAAGTACTTTTTCACCTGAATATTTCTGCTTAACAAATGAAATTCCCATTTGTATATTTGTGTGCACAGATTCATACTGTTGGATCTCTTAAGTATAAAACTGGAGTGTGAGTACAGATCTTCATTTGTGCATGTGTCAATCCTTGTCTGTGCATTTGTCAGTGTCACCCTGTAGATACAAACCCTCACAGACACATATATATTTTTGCACTATGTCTTCCTTAGAAAGTGATGAAATATTCACGTGAGAAAACAAAAAAGAGAAACATACTCTCAGATACTAACAAGATATGTGTTGTGATTCACAGATCTTGGTTTGTTCATTTGACAGTCCCATCCTGCGAATACAATCTAATTCACACACACATCTTTCTTGCAGTCTGAGCATGTATCCAACAAACACATCGCTGATCCTTTTGCCAAATCAGCAAGCAGTGGCATTTAACCTTTAATCTTTCAATGTAAACAAATGCCAACAGAGTGAAGAGATGCTAACAGCGACGCTTGTGATCACCATTGCTAATGTGCAGGTGAGTAGATGTTGTGAAAATGATAGGTTGCAGAATGAAGATTAATATTTACACCATGGCTGCTAAAAATTCTGAATTCTGATTGGTTGGAAGGTGCAGATTAACTATACAGTAGACGACTATGACAACAGTACTGAAGCAAGCAGTGGTTTAGCAGAAGGGCTTTATTGTAGCTGGCTATTTACAACAATATGTTCTTGAATAATGAAATAAACACCAGAATGAATTAAACATCACATTTAACCTTTATGGTAAACATGCAATTTGTGGGATGCTGCTCGTGAGCAAGAAATAGAAAATATCAAGTCAAAGGAGAGATGGCTCAAAGAACTAACAGAAGAAGAGCTCAATAAAGTAGAGGAGGAAAACCAGTCGAAATGTTAATGGATTTTCTTGAACAAAAAGGAAAAACACAGACCTGCAGTCTTACAGTGTGGCTTCTCTGAACAAGATGCTGAGGGAATGTTATGACTCTGTCCAGGCGGGGAAGGAGTGTAGCCCGGCAGGTCGAGCAAGCTTGAGGGCTGGCAACAACACCTGACTGCCTTCAACTTCATTACTGACACCACATTCAGCTCATCAAACTAAGTTTTTAAATCTGTAATTAAATGCCACAGAAAAAAATGGAAAAGATATGAGTGTGCACCTTTCTCCTGTGTCAGAGTCTGACTTGAAATTAATTAGAAATTCACCTGTGCTGCCACCTAATGTAGCTGCAGGTCTTGTCTGTCAGGTGTAGTTTGGTAACCAGCTGTGTTTGACCCAGACAGGTAGAGAGGGAAAGCATGAGCTGTCCCGTTTGTTGTTTTTGGTGAAGCAGGATGAAGATGGGGTTGAATATGTGACACTGTCATATAATCCTGAAACCAAGAACCATAAATATTCAAATGACCCACACAAGGATGTTTTATGTTTGCAAATTAGTTTGTTAGTATTTATAGTATTTATTAATTTGTCATCATTATTATCTATGTGTTAAATAACCGTGATGTCAATATTGAGCAAAAATAATTGTGATTATGCTTTTTGCCATAATCAAGCACCCCTAAAGAGAAAATACATTTTGATTTACATACACACACACACAAAACATTTAAATATGTATGTGATAAATCGTTGTCTTTAATAAACAGTTACTTTAACATTTTTCAGTGTGCTCCTAAATTTCTATGTGTGCTCCTAATTTTTTTCATTTAGGAACACATGTACTCCTTGACAAAAAAGTAAGCATTGAACATTGCTGTCAGATGTGTAGAGACAGTAAGTAACTGCAGCTGGACACAGAAAAATACTCATATATTTGAATGGAGAGTGTGAGCGAACCGCTAGGTGCTTGGGCTCTAATAAAGGAAAAACTGCAGTACAGAGCTACAAATTTTAGTTTCGATTTTATTTTTCTGCAGCACTTTATCACTAAACTGTCACTCTCACTCCATTTTTTTCCCTTCCCCTCATAGGTCATCCCCACTACTGAATTATACATATAAGACTCATAATTATTGTAAAATAAATGATAACACCAAACTTCATACAAAGTTTGTATATAATGTACTGTAAATATATAGACCTTTCTGCTGTATCCTTCAAAAATGAGCTGCATTTAACCCATCCCCCCACTTTCTTCCCTCCCTCTCCCTCTCAGTTGGAGAGAAGGATTTCAGAGTACTCTTCTTGTGAAATATCCTCATAAATCCCGAGACTTTGGCCAAATCTTACATTAAAAATCATATTTTAGTAGGAATTTTCGTTGCGAATCTGTTGATACAGGTTTGAAA
The DNA here is from genome assembly GCF_963924715.1 of Thunnus thynnus. NCBI lineage: Eukaryota > Metazoa > Chordata > Actinopteri > Scombriformes > Scombridae > Thunnus > Thunnus thynnus. The sequence continues at coordinate 11,513,506 of NC_089527.1, forward strand.
GTGGTCTGACTTATAGTTTAGACGTCAGACGCCCCAGTTTGGCACAAAGCCCATGCCCAGAGATTGCCTCCCCATTGGTTTACATTGTAAAGTGCAATGTGACACTCCAACTTTCGGGGCCTTACAAAATCTAAATCGTTCAAGTTATTACAAAGTTTTTAATAACTTTTGTTCAGCACAGTGTGATAAGTCATGTATTAAAGTTTGAAGCCGATACCATTAACGCCCTAGGAGGAGATAGCGTTTATTCAAGGTCCAAAATTGGCACGAAGTCATACTTTCATGGGTGAATTGTGGACTTCCTGTTGGATTTAGGTCAGGTGTCATCATATGATTTGTAGATCTTGATGAGATGAATAATTGAGTTTTGGTTCGATCTCTCTACGACATTCCTATGGGCCGTGGTGGCCATATTAGTGACATAGGTGGCGCTATAGAGCACATTTTGGCACTTTGGGGGATATTTTTTACATTTTCTCAAATTTTTCACCAGACCTGATGTGCGTGCCAAATTTGGTGAGTTTTTGAGCATGTTTAGGGGGTCAAATTAAGGGTTGAAGTGGCGGATTAATAAAGAAAGAAGAAAGAAAGAAAGAAACAGAACAGATACAAGAGGGTTTTCACCCCTCTGGGGCTCAGGCCCTAAATAGGGTCCTCGCCCTTAGGCGAGGGCTACTGTTTTACAGTAGTGGAACATGTAAGAGATAATACTGGCCAAGGAGGACTACTGTTTTACAGTAGTCCTCTGCCTTTTGGGCTCGGTCCCTAAAAATATGCCCTATACAGTAATTAAACAATGACTTATGTTTTTAATTTGATAACATATGGCCATTTGTGGCCATAAGTGGAATAATACCCCTATGATTGTAATGACGGATCTTCCACCTTGGCCAGTATTATCCCTTACATATTCCACACTGCCTGACAGTATCACATAATTAATGCACTAATATATATTCTGTATCAGCTCTTTGTTAAACTACACGATATTTACATAGTGAAATATTCAAACCCAAGTCTCCATTTTATTTATGGTTGCACCATTCCATCTGTCGAAATGTGCTGTGTTGCTGTGAGTCATTTGATACACATTTCACCAAAATTCAGCCTGACATATTTGGTATCTTTGGAAACTTTGGGATCTCCACTAGAATTTAAAATGATGCACTGTGGGTTTGAACAATATTTGGTTGCACAGCATGAGTTTGTATTGACTGACCCACCGGTGGGTTGCGGCTTGTTAAGGAGTTTTCAACACTACTGCCAGTCTGTAGGTCTATGCAGTTCAGACTAGATCTAATTAAAACAGACAGTATATAAGATAAACTCCCTGATTTTGTTATAGCATGCAATAGCAGCCCCATATCCCAAAATTTATGAACTGTGGTGAGTTTCAAATGGTCATCTGAGAACTGAGAGGAAGTGAAATTGCAGTCAGTGCCAAAATGTTTTTCATTGATCATTCCTACTGCATCCACACATAGCAGCTACAGTATGCTGAGGTATTGATTTAGGTAGGTATCCTAGTTAACCCAGGTGAAAGATTGTCGTCATTTGTTGTTTGTTCAAACTCACAACACAAGCATGAACACACACACACACACACACACACACACAAACATATATAGTCCTTAATCAATTATTTCATGCCGTGCCCATGGAAGTTGAATTATATTGAGGGAGAGGGGTACAAGTAACAATGCACATAGCGCTGAGGGGTCAAAAACAAAATTTTAGAAAAGAATGAAAGCTAAAAAGAACTAATCTAGGACTCCACAAACTCTCTGTCACCAGACATCATGACATAATTTAAAATATGAGGTCAGCCAGGAATTTAAAGTCTGAAGGCACTTTAGATGTTAAATATTCATTCTTTAATCTCAACTTGTTCACTCTTTCTATATTATTAGGCTTTGGGCAGCTTTCTCAAGGGGAGTCTCTTGCAGGCGAGAATACCAGAGACACATTAATTCTTGAAATATTCCTGATTTTCTCAAAACCCCGTTCCTGAAATGCTGTTAAAACACACCGCATATCTGAGCCACTGCAGAGGGCAGATACAGCTGTGCTTGCAGACTGTAAAGAAAGCTGTTTCCTTTAGGGGCGTTACATACACTCATTTATTAGTTAGATTGTAATTATTTGGAATCTCCCAGTCGACCCGTAAAGAGATTTCATGAAAATAAGCCACATTTAATCACTAATTAGTCTCTGTATGTGTGTATGTATGCAATTTTTTGGCCTTCTGAGTGCAATCAATATTTATTTATTCTGTGAGATCGGGGATTAAGTTGAGGGTAAACTCACATAACACAATTTAGCCACTTAATATGAATCTTTATTAAAATGAATTCATAATAATTCTCAAAAGCACTGTAAACAAGAATAGCGTACCATATAAAAAAGGCTTTTGCTTGTATCAGTGGTTATTTGCCTCATGGTGTTCACTGCTGATAATTACATGTTGATAACGTTTGAAGTTCATTCAGCGTCGTAGCATGCATTATCAGTATCTAGTAGATCAGTGTACAGTGTGTGAAATAGTTTGTAAAACAGAATTCAAGGAGGAAAATAATAAATTTGCATTTTTTATCTTTTATTTCTAGTAGCAATATGTTCAGGGTAACCAGAGTCACTTTTTCATTTTTCTAGTCAACCACTGACAAACATTATATCAGCTAAAACCAGAAAATGCCTGCAGTGCTCCTCAAACGCATTACAGGTACAGCTCATCATTCTGCTCTCACTACTTTTATTTACTGAATTTGTTTTCTATAATTTTGTGGTTTTTTTTAACCTTTGACTTTGAAAACGCTATCAGCCAGCTATTAATGCCTTTATCACCTCTTGTTAATATAACAGCTACTCTTACTCCTCTGGTCTCCAGCAGAGCTCCAACCATCACCTCAACCTGGTGCAAAATGCGTCCAGGAGTTTATTTTAATATTGGTTGAGGGGTGACATGCAGCAAAACTTGCAATCCTGCAAACAGTGAATCTGAAACATTACATTGATAGGATACCAGAACACTCAAACCTATGGACTTTTGACTGAGTTGAACTGTCGGGATCACACATCCCCCTGGCAATGGATGTCTTTGCATTTTCCATTTGATTCAAAGGTGACACGTTTTAAGGCAGTACATGTTATGGCTCTCAGTTCCATGATGAGCCAGCTCACAGGCTCACATCCTCAGGATGGCTCCTGGCAAGTCCAGTCCAGGGAAAACACCAGAGGTGACTGAGCTGCTACAGAGCCGCTGGGAAAGCCATGCCTGAGGAGAGCCAACTGGCAACAGCTGTGTTATCCTACTTTTCAAATACATTTTCATGCAAGTTTTGCATCTTTTCATCATTACATTCATTTTGAACTATTCATTTGTATTTTACATTTTTATTTGTGTCATTTGATTTACAGTAAATTATAGTCTTTATTATTATTATTTTATTACAAACTATCCATCTACGTGCAGAGTTCTGCCTTTATATTGTGGACTTGAAAGAGTATCCTCATGCTTGCCACCCTGCCAACCTTTCATGGCTGTCAGATTACGTCCTGGGTGCCCTGGCCTGCAGTGATACAGAATTGAATTGTGCTGCAGGGATTTGGTGAAGGGAGATTGCTCTGTGAGTCTCAAGCCACAGTCAGGGTGCTTGATTCTGTTATTCTTCCATTCTACCATTTTGAAATTGCTCAAGGATGTTGGCTGTTTTCTGTGAACAGTAGATTCTGTAGACAGAGGTTAGATTAGACAGACAAAGATATGCAGCCTTGTTTTCAACAGGAAATTACAGAGTGCAGGTCTATTGTTGATGGTGATTTTTTTTTTTTTTTAAAAACAACCCTTATATGGAGATAGCCCAGAGCAAAAATTGAATATTAAAAGTGTATGTGGGTGGGTGTATGTTTATGTGTATGGAGGGCACACATGCTTTAATTTACCCAAACTAATGAAAGCCTGGAGACAGGAGCTATTTAAGACAGCGACTAACTTCAGCTTTCAGTTCTGGCTGATAACTGTTGTTGTACCAGAATTAATTTGCAAAAACATTATCGATTTGTATCAAGAGTGAATTAATCCCACTGACTTCATTTTAACTGACATTTGATTTTATTTATTCATTTCCTCATCTCTGTCGAAGGCTGTCATGAGCTCAATATGACTCTTATCTATGTCTCTTTGTCATATATTACACACCATTTTGGAGGTTTCTTTGCATATGCAATAAGGGATGAATACAGGTGTTAAAGTGGTACAATGATTTACCATATGTAAAAAATCCCTGATGATTAATTGTCTTCAATTAAACATTATTTATAATTCAAACAATTTCAGCCTCTTCACTAATGACATTTTGCTATTTTTAGCCATACTAGCGACATGGCTCTAAGGATAGAAATGTCAGCCAGGAAATGTCTTTCGCTAGTCGCTCGGTCCACCACTTTGGTCCAGACTGAAATATCTCACAAAATATCGCATGGATTGCCATGAAATTTTTATACAGACATCTGTGGTCACCAGAGGATAAATCATATGGACTTCAGCAATCCCCTGACTTTTACTCTGGTGCCACCATCAGGTTTTGTGTGAAGTATCTCAACATCTACTGGGTGGATTGCCATGAAATATGGCACAGAAATTCATGTCCCACTCAGGATGAATTTTAATTACTTTGGCGATCCCCAGACTTTTGATCTAGTGCCACACTAATGACATACTCATCACCCTCAGCTGTTCTTTGTGTTTAATACTAATGAGCAAATGTTATCTTCATTTGCTAAATAAACATCAGAATGTTTGCCCATTGTAAGCTGCCATGCTCAAAACTGTGGGTAGGTGTGCTCAACTGCACAAGACGTCTCGATAACTGTAGGCAGTGAACAAGCAAAAAAACTGTCACTCTCATTTTGGTCGGGGCAGCCCTTAGACTGGGGAGCTTGGCCCCCTGTGGCCCGCCTGCAATGATGAGTCTGACTCCTAATTCAGGGCCTGAGATTGTAAAGTCTTTTCACAGTGCAATGCTGTCCAGATTGATCACCATGGAGTTTTAAAGATTAGTAAGACTATATATGGTAGATCTGAAAATGTAAGCTTCAATTTCATTAAATGTCACAGACTATCTCTTTTATGCATATAATTGTACTGAGATGTTCAATAATGCAACTTTTCACATATCCTTGAGATATATATATATTTTTGCATGTGAGAAATGACCAATTTCCTGAGTATATGCTGCCTTTTTGAATAAAGACATTCTGTACATTGACATTGTGGATGGAAGCCCGCAGAGATGGCATTAGAGCATATGAGAATAAAGATTAAAGTTCTTGATGTTCACAGATCTCTGGTGTGAGAAAAGAGGAAGCTTCTTGAAAAGCTCTTCCTCTGTGCAATTTGCACCAAACACATGCCAGTACTTTTAATTAATTATGTAATTTCCCATTACAGAGTGGAGGCCAATTGGCAGTAACGCAAATGACTTTTATCTCATTTCTTGCTCATACTTTTGTGGCACCCAATGTCGTGGCAGAATATATTTAGTTTAAGGGCTTTCCATTGTAACTCTGGTCAATAATCAATCAAACTGCATCTTATCCATCATATCAAAGGTGTATAATGTTGACTGATGTCAGATTTTTAATTGTTAATGTACACACAGTAAGATGGACCAACCTGAATGCAACATACAGTATACCTGTCCTGCGTGTTTGTCATAATACATAATTTAGCTGGATTATTTATGACCGACTTATGTCTGTGATCTATATGCTGAACTGTGATTTGACTTTCCTTTGCAAAGAAAAATTTGCTAAAATATAAGAGATAAAATATTGTCACCCACAAAAAACAGCTCCAACAGGAAACTGAGTCTGTTTCATTTCTGTGTCCTTTTATCACAAAAAAGGACAAGACTCACTGTACTGCAATCAGTTATAAAGAACAACACGCCATTCTGGAACAGCATTACCAGAGTATCTGACCTACATGATTTAACCCAACCTACCTGTCTCTACCACCTGTAGACACTCAGAAAAGCAAAAACATTGAACTGAACAAATGGCAGAAGCCTTGAGGTGGGCCTATTCAAAAATTAATAAGCATATATTAGGTTCAAGGACAGAATGATGAGATGGGCAATAACAAGAAAAATTATGGGTTACCTTAGCAAAAAAAAAAAAAAAAAAAAAAGGCAGAGAGTAACATAATGAGGACAGAAGATGTGGGTTTGGCAGTTAGGGCAGTGCCAGTGGTACTAAAACTTGTGTGTAACAGCTGCCTGAAAGTCAAGCCAGACAGCAACACAATGTGTGAGTGCGGTGTCTCCATCTTTGTAATAATTTTTTGTTTCTAGAAAGTGGGAATTTGCTACTGCTATACTGACGCAGTACTACTTTTATTTGATTCTTGGAACTTTAACCAAAGAAGACAGATTTCTGCCTGGCCATTGAATTGCTCAAGAGACGCTGTATTGTGGTGTCCCAGGGGGGAGTCAAAGAAGAGAAGCCTTCTAGCATGCACAAGGACACTAGACTTATGGACATAAGTCTTGTTTTCTCAGTGTTCCTGCATTATTATTTGTGTTATTGTCTTTCACACTGTGTGCCACAAAATTAGTACCAGCCACCAGCCAGATGCTGGTAAAATATGCAAGTGGCTGGTAGATTTGCTTCACTCACCAGCAAAAAAAAAAATGGTTATCTATTGAGTGGCTGGTAAAGTTTGAACATTCACTAGTCAGTTGGTCATTGGACATTCATTTTACACCCTGTTTCCACTGTTTCCAAACACAGTTCTAGCTTTGGAACATAAACATCATACACAAATACTTTTAGTACAACAGATGATTAAACATGAATCAACAACTGTTTGGTATGAAACTGGATTTAGGAGAAAACCCATTTGAAAAGTGGAAATGATACTGAAGGTTCATAAATGGCAATTAAGTTGCTGCTTATCTGCATTTTGAAAGTAGTTAAATGGTGATAGCAAGGTGTCACTCTGTCAGTAACCCTATGTTTATATTTCAAGGCATCCCTGTCTGCCATGGGCAGCTCTGATAACAACTTGAATCATTTAGATGAACACATTTAGTTCATATGACACTTTGTTGTTATGTCAGACTCAGACTGACATGTCATAAAACCCAAGTTAGGGCAGATTTTCACTTATCAGTGTTTTTACAATTGGAATAAATAGGCAGAAATAAGCTAATATTGCGAATGTAAATGTGTTAGCACTGCGGCGGCATGCTGAACTCCCCTAGTTAGGGAGTTAAATCATCTGTGTCATATGATGTCATCTGTTACAGAAATAGGCTTGAACTGTCAGAGCCAATGAGGTTAGAGATGGAAACGTTGAACTGTCTGAATGTCAATGAGGGATGATTGCTGCAGTGTTGCATCAAATTGATGTGCACTGAATGAAACTGTTAGAATACATTTCATTCTAGGTGTAGAGAGCTGTTTAGGAACTGGAATAATTCACAGTAAAGTATGACTCTATTAAGAACTTATTTTGCAATTTTCAGTTTTAATACAGTTTTGGTTCTTTATTTCGACTAGACACCTTACAGACTGACTACGCTGTCACTGCAAATCTTCAATGTCGCCAAACTTCACCTGAATATATATATATATTTAATATTCCCCTGTATTGTATATTTTAGATGGATGACTACTAATAAATACAATGCATGAGTGTTCCAGAAGTCTAAGGTGCCACTCAAGGTCTGATGCAACCTGGTGCAAATGTTGAAGAATTACTAGAAGGCCCCTTGAAATATTGAACATTTGAAAACGTTCTTCTTAACTTTTTGTTCTTCTGAGGTTGCAAGGTTGCTAAGGCCACATTCTTGTACCCTTTTTGCCTGAGAATGTATAAATTTGACAACATTCAGATAACATTAATACTGTCTGGTTTTAATTTTAATTTTAATAGTTATTCATGTCTTCACCATGAAGAGTCAACTACTTACATTTTAATCTTAACTCATGTGAAAGAAACAATATTTTAATGTAAATAATGGCAATTGTTCTTCTCCTGACAATGTCTTCCACAATGCATATTAATATTCAGCTACACCGCAGGTGCTTTTATTGACTCTTCTGATTCATATGCTGAGATACTTCTACTGTATATAAAAAGTAAGAATTCTAAGACTCAGTAAAGGCTTGAGTGAGTACATAGTGCCAATGTCAGTGATTTGGTAAATGTGCAACTTAAATCACAAGCAGAGTGAGAGAGAAATGATCTAAATACAGTAGATCTACAAATCTGCAGTATAGCAGAAGTTTTTTTAACCATTAAAAAAATCTAATAAAATTAAAATAATAATTGCCTCAACAGACTCCACAAAAACATTCAAATTAATTTGGAAACTGTCCATAAAAAAGAAAGTAAAGCAGTAAGAATTCAAATTCAAACTCTGATGTCATATTCAAACAGAAAAATTAAATTAAATAATAGGAATTATGCCATGTTCCTATTCAGAAAGGTTTGAGTTGAGTCCTAGTCATTAATTAGAAGTGCTGCGTGAAGGTCACCAGCAGAAGCTGTCACAATATCTTTATTTTCACACATTTATGTTCAAAACGCTCTTGGCATATATGTCAGAAACTTAATTGAAAAAAAAAAAAAAATCCTCAGCCCTTTGTCCGTGGCAGGACCTACTCACAGGCCACAGAGGAAATGAAAAAATGCAGCACCAGGGCAGCCACAGTGTGAGCTGGAAGCAGAACAAATTCTGCTGGTCGTGACATACTTGTATCATTTGTTTTTTTTAAGAGAGGAGAACATTGTCTCTGCACTGCGGATGCACATTCTGCATTTTGTGTCTTGAGTGTGGTGTTGTAGCCTTAGGGTAACTCTCCCCCTGCGGTTCAGATTGGATCTCTGTCTGGCAGGAAATGTTCTATCACAGCCAGGCATGACTACAGCATGGGGAGACTCAACCCCCCACACACACACTACCCCCTCAAGCTACACAGTGAGACAGCCTGCTGGCTCAGCTCTGATGAAACTGGACAGACAAGTGTATTTCCTCTCATTATGTATATTATAATCTTCGGTTTTGGCTCGAGATGTCTCTTTCAGACACAGACAAAATCGGGGTCAGGTCAAGATTTAAAATGCTCATTTTGTTTGGCATAGCACGTCGGTCTTGCTGGTTATACTGTGCTACAGCAGTGAACAGAGACAGTAACATTGATTTTTAGTGCCCAGCTGCAGCAAACATTGTACTATATTATCTTTGGATTCGTTTCCCTTTCTATGTTTCCATTTTTAAACCTGTAACTGCATTGCATCTGTTAGGCACTTGGAAGAGAGCGGTGAGGCGAATCATTTTTTCAAAATCCAACCAGTGTTGTCTGAGGCGTTATTCATGATAAATGTCAAAAGAAACCAACTCTTACTCCAACTTAAACCAACTCCATTTTACATAATCAAGCAGAGCTCCTTCATCCAACAACAACCTTGCAGCACTTAGCAAGTAGCTGAACAATGACAGTTGAAGTGACTTGATAGCGATCTGTCACTCAAAAGTGGTCCAGGTCAGGTCGCGGTGGTATTTAGTTCCCAGAAATTGCTGAAATTCTAGTCTAGATCTGGGCTGAATGACAATTTACAATTGCGGAGTCCCCCAATGGAGTATGCATGACCTATACAGTAAGATGCAATTCAATATAAAATACTTCCTTTAGGAGGTTTAAAATGTTTACTTTTTTGTTGTAAAAGATGTTGATTGAACACTATGGTAATTTGTGAGGAAGTGAATTGTATTGTTATTTCAGATTGCATTATATTACAGCTCATGACACTGTATCAGATGCCTTCATGCTTCAGTAGCCCAACCAGGACCAATTAAATACAAAGGTGTAGGAAAGGATCATAAAACTTGGCAATGGGCTTTTATATTTGAAACTGTACAAAAGTCAAAAGTAGTTCACTCTGAGCCAGACATTTACTGTATATATCCTGGAAATCGTAAAAGTTCCAAAGCCAAAGAAATCTTTGTGCGACTGCCATTATTTAGGGATAATTATATCTAGTAACTAAGAGATTACAATGCAATGATGAATGTGGATGCTCTTTTCCAATGAGCAAGGGAAACATGTGCTGACCCACTTTAGACCCAGATGTGAAGGTGATGTATGGAGGAAGGTGTGTGAGAGAAGAAAGCTGTCAGCATTTCCCTCCTACATTTAATTGCTGAAGTTTATTGCCAGTGAATAATTATCATGTCGGGCACATCATTGTCTTCTTACTTAATCAACAGCAGCTCAATAAATGGAAGGTTATGCTTCTTCTTGGGATTATAGCACATCAAGAAAGAGTGGGAGACGTGGTTTAATGAAAGTAATAAAATATTAAAAATGTAATGACTTAGAGCAATAAATTATTGACTTAATATTAGATTTTTTTTTAAAAATCTCTGACAATCACTGTCAGGATATTGTATGCTGTTGAATACACTTTCTCCAGTCTGGTGTGTTCTTAATTTTTCCATTCAGAGAAATAACTCCATATTTGAGGTCAATGTGGTGGCTGCATTTGGCCTGTTTGGATCAGCTGGGATTTGGGAGGTCCACAGATAGTTGCTGAGAGTCAATGATACATGATGCCTATAAGGATGCAGGGTAATTGCCAGTTACATTGTGAACATGACAAATTGCCTACACCACAGCGGGGTCCCTCAAGTGAAACAAGCCGCCATGAGGTCATTCTCAGGTTAAGAGTGTTATCAGCTGTTGACCTTGACTGTTCACTCTCACTTATGCAATGCAAAGGGTGGCAGGGGATTGAAGCAAGAAACATGAATGCCTATTAAAAGTCTGACCGAGATAGTCAAGGTGTTAGGTAAGTGTTGTATATGTAGAAGCCCAAATGCACAGAGAGCCAGCTGAATATGCCTTGAGCACAATTTTACAATGTAATTTAAGGAGTATTAACTCTAGATTTTGTTTTTGTCTTTTTGCAATATTAAGGGAATTATTGGACATTTTAGGAAATATGATTGTTTTGCTTTCTTGCCTTATGTTAGATAAGAAGATTGATACCAATCTCTTGTCTGTACGGTAAATATGAAGCTAGCACCAACAGCTTGTTAGCCTATCACAAAGACCAATTAAATACAAAGGTGTAGGAACAGATCTGCACCCAGACAAGAAATAGTCCCGCACATAACCCCCCATAAAACCACAAATTATAGTTTTTAAACTTAGTTTTTTGTACACATTGAATTAATGTGCTAATTAGTGAGCTTTAGAGATGCTGGGAGGTGGATTTTGTTACCTTTAGCCAAGCCTTTTTCCAGTCTGTATGATAACCTAGGCTAACAGGCTGCTTATCTATCTCTATCTAACTATCTATCTCTCGGCAAAAACGTGAATAAGAGTAATTCCCAAACTCTCAAATTATTCCCAGGTTCACCAGCCTGCCTGTGTCTGACTGCGCCTTGGTTCCAACGGGCATGGCTGTTTTGTGTTCTGGCTGTGACGCAGTTTTGTTCTGTTCTCTCCATGGCTTCATACCCCACCTGTAGTGTTTCAGAAGTGGAGTGACTGTGGCCAAGCCAGCCACCTTTTAAATTCAGTTGGGCTGTTACTACAGTAATTACTGTACATAGCCTTAGCTGAAGAAGCCCCTTTAAGATACCATAATTGCTGCAGTGGCAGTGCAACTGAACTGCCCAATTTTGTTGACTTGCTCAGATTTTGTTGGTCATTTTTCCTTGATTTTTGTGCTTCTACTTTGGGTAAGCATGCTATGTAGTTAAATGATTTCTTTATTTGTCTGTTTTAATTGTGTTTATTGTTGATATATGATCGGGAGTCTGCACAGTGTTATTTATTTCGAAAATCGACCAGATGCTCTATACTGTTTCTGTGTCTGACTTCCTGCCTGGCTAATTTGCTGTGCAGCTTGACGTGGCTTCAGTCAAAAACAGACTATGTGCGCCCTTCTGGAACTTCTGAAATGTGCTGTTGTGCATCTGGTGGAATCACAAGCATTGACTAAAGTGGCTGCGATCAGCTCTGGCGGCCACATCGGAGCCGGAACGCCAGGCAGCTGTGTGGGATCAAGCCTTTATTGTTAGTTCTTCTCTCAGACATATAAGTACCTATCTAAATGACTCCAAAGATGTAAAAGTTCAATCACTTACACTTGGGTTTTTTTTTTAATCTCTCAATATTCATGGAGCACCCCATCAAAAAATAAATAAATCCATTATTTATTGCTTTTTGTGTCCCATCCTTTATACGGAAATCACACCCTGTGACATTAAACTTAGAAATACGAAAGCAGCTTTTTCAATGACCCATCAATATTTAATTTGTCCACATCAACTTTGCCTTTGGAGCTCATATTTTTAGATCAAAATTGTTATGCCATATTTCAGTGGGTGATGCCCCATGTGTATCCAAATGGAGAATGCAGTGCAAGGATGATAACTTGCTAACTCCCTTGATCTTTGCTTGGCTTGGCTCCACGGCTGAATCCTACGTGGTAATGGTTGCTGCTATTTTAAACAAACCATGGGGGATGCATCTATTTTGCATTAAACCATTTCATTCTGACAACCCTCCCTGGGCTGCTGACAAATACAAGTTTCAGAGGCTGGATAGTTGCATACATGAACATATTGGACAAGAAAGCCCCTGTGATATTTCATCCATGGTATTTGCAATACAATAACGTCTTTTGAAATAGTGTATGTATGATAAGGACATCCAATTCTCTGATTTTACAGATGCTTTGGTCACCCCAAAGCAGAAACTCACAGGCAGAGGATTCACATACTGTAGTACTATTTCACGTTTTTTCACAAGATGGTTGGCTGAGTCTTTGAAATCAAGTCTTTGTCTAAATATAACTTACTCAACCTTACCTTTCTGTGTATAAACAGGCAAACACAGGACCACCAAGCCCCCGTGGGTGCAGGAGGCAATTATTTGGAGAAAACTGCAATGTTACAGGTTGAAGGAGGGATGTTAATTACCTTGGTGGATTCACAAGATGCTGCTTCTTCCTTTTCTTTTGTTCAGTCTCTTTATGGGCTCATTAATTATGAAACAATGCACAGGTGATTCATCTGAGAGCAGGACATGTTTAAACCTTCCTTCTTCCTTTGTACACAACAGCCAGGGGAAGGATCTTTATCATATGTCAGAGAGGGGTGTACAAGTCCATATAATGTACGTCTTTTAATGGAGCATCAAAAAGACAGACGTCAGCTCAGTTTGAGGAACGAGATCACACAAATCTGATGGGGTTTCAGCTCTAGAGCCATGACTTTGGTCAGCATGCCCAGTGTAGCTTTAGTGGCACAGTAGACAGCGTGGTCTCTGAGCTGTCAAAGCAGTCATGGATTTTCAAGTATTAGGGCTTTAGTATTAGGGCCAGTTAGGGCTTGAAACTGATGATGTTATACTATTGTAACTGAATATTATAGATATCTACATGTACTGTACATGGGGAGATAATGTAAGTGATAAAACCATAGACTGAGCCCCAAAACTACATATACTCATGTTCAAATGAAAAAGCCCCTAGCGACTGTAGTAATTATGACGGGAGCAAAGGAGCATATCAGGTGACATTTTTATATAGTGACACCATCTGAGTAAGGAGAAGGTCGGGGTGGATGGATTGGTCAACAAAACATCATACTTGAGCACTGGAGATCAGTGTTTCCTGTTTCCAACCGGCAACAAAGTTACCGCAACGTTAATGGAGAAGTTATTTTGACCCCCCAATGTTTCCCTAATCTTAACAAAGTACTTATTATATCCCAAACCATGATTTTTCCCTATACCTAGGTGGTTTTTGTACCTAAACCTAACTAATCTTTAATAATACTGTTGTCACACTGTGAAATATACTTCATTTTCAGTGATTTTTAATGGTTTTGGAAGGCACTAACAAATTATGTTGTCCTGCCATTAGCTGCCATTAAAGGTGTTGGTTTCGCTCTGGAGTGCATGGACCAACAACATATTTAGTCATTTAAGTTGGAGGACGTGTTGGAACAGAAGCTTTTTTCACATGTGCAACTTGCAGCATTGCTGGATATGAATATTTAATGTTAGTGGTTTCTTGCATTCAACATCAGGTCTCTCACATGAAAAAATCCATATTGAGACCATTTGCAAATGACGTGACCATTCCAAATAGATTACCTTTTTTTCTACCCATCATAGTGTTAGCTCTATAAGAAAGCAGTGGTGAATTGGAAAATTATGACACCAATGAAGAAGAGTGTTCTCAAATCTCATACATGCTGCCTAAGTCATGGAATTTAAAACTTATTTTGCAGTTGAATGGCTGTGTTATCCCCACAGCATACCTGCCAACTTAACTTTAATGAAACAGGGAGAGGGGTGATGAAAAATGTATAGAAATCAGTGCAACCCTCAACATCCTTCTAGGCCTGGTGCTGAAGTTGAAGCATCACGTTGCAGCGCCTTTTTCACCAACTGTGAGGTCAACCATATAACTTCTGAACTATACTGAAGACAAGAAGGGTGCTCAGAAGTATCAGCATTTTACGATTTAACTAGGATTGCAATGCAGACTTTGAATTAATTTGATTCATAATGCTCAATACACAGTTGATTCATTTAAGAGTAATATATATTTAAGCCCGTCATCTTCCATTTTTATAGCCACAGAATGCTAGTAAAGGTATTGAGACATGTAAGATCAGTTTGTATAGGAAAGACTATTATTAGTATTATTAGTAATAACCTTATGCAAACTCCTAAGCACTTCTGAGAAAACTGTCAGAGGAACTTTGAAAGAAACAACATGACATGAAGGTCAAAACCTAGTATACGGCTGATATATGAAACACTAGAGGACTTTTACTTTGATTGATTGATTGATTGATTGAATTGATACAGGAAGTGGCTACACATGGTGACCAAGCCCCCAGGAAGATAGGGCCTTTGTCAATACCAAGTACACAAGGTTCAGACTTGCATTCTTGCTAGTTCAGACTTGGCAAGTCTGACTCGAGAGTACAAACCTACGAGGATGGGAGGACGCAGTACAATCATTCTGCAATTGGAACAGCAGCGTACTTGCTGACAGCACCAGCTCAGCATCAACACAACTACCTGACTGCACTGTGACAAAATAATCTCAACTCTAAGCTCCACTAACACTTTTTTTCTCACAATAAAATAACCTTATTGACAGAGAGATACAGTAAATTATGTTATTCAGTCTGTAGTGTAGCTATAATAAATAACGAAATTTGATACAGACTGATCTGTTCATTTTAATACATTTTTTACTTTTTTAAATACTTACATATATTGATTGATAAATCCAGATAAATCCATAATTTTAGTCAAGGTAACAGTCGATTTCATTTAATTGCCTGTCAACGGCGTCATAGCCACTCTACGAGAGTATATGCGCACAAGATGCATGCATCAGTGTTGTGGTTGTCTACCATAATGGTGTCTACAAAAGGGTATACACATACAAGATAATATGTCGGCATTGTGGTTGTCTACCATGATGGTGGTTACCAAAGGGTATACGCATACAAGATAATATGTTGGTGTTGTGGTTGTCTGCCAAAAACTGTCATAAATTGACTTTTATTCAGTTTTAAGCCACAACCATATGATAAACTTTTTAGATCTGGGTTCTTTTTTAAGTATATCTTTTAACCGGATGAAGGATTTGAGTCACTGGACGTAAGTTATCAGAGAAACAAGCTGAGCAAATGTTAGCAGCAGCTTGGCTAGCAGCCCCTCCCAGATGTCCTGTGCCCGCCAAACAGTGTCAGAACTGCTTTATTCAGTGTTTTTACCTGTTTCAATCACAGAGTCTGTTTGTTCTGGAGTGGATAATTTGGTGATAATCTGGAGTGGAGGAGATCTCCGTGGATACTTTGGTTCCCGGTAAAAACATCCTGAACAGTGAACACTGAAGTAATCCTAACCCCGAGAAGCTGGTTGTTTAACAATGAAAACAACAACTCCCGTCTTCATAAAGTCATCAAACTCTGTCTTTTGTTATTGTTTTGATTGAGAAACACCTACTGGCAGAAATTATATATTGTGCATTTAAATGATAATAGAAATAAAATAATAAAAAAAACCATTTAGAAATAGTGGCTCGAAGTGTAAGACTTGAGGCTAATGTATTGCAACGGGGAATGCTAAGGGAAAGCTAACATACTTCTCAACAGAAATTATCTTCTTAATTTTAATATTATTCAAAGTCAACCCTTGATCACAAAGCCATGTTTAGCCTTACTGTTGATGAGTTTTGTTGTAGTTGGGGTTTGTGTTGGTTGAGCTGTAGTTGTCTGTAATGTTGGTGCACAGCCCGGTTCAAGTTGTGGGCTATGGGCAAATCTTTGTGGATGTAATGGTGTTGAACCACTACTGAAACAAGGACCAGGGAAGAGTCTTTGCTGTCAGCTTAATTCCAGGGGGCGTGATAGCCAGTAATTTTGGCCATACTGCTATCAGCAAGCAGGCTGAGATCCAGTTCAGGCGTTGCTGTCTTCTTCAAAGTGACGTTTCAGTTTGAATTGAGGATTCAGGCTTTCACTCTTGTAATCTTTTTATTGAGTGCCAAATAAACTTTCCTGACTGCACTCATATCTTTATTTAAGATCAGATAAAACTTCCTGTGGGTAGCCGTGACTTCAAAAGCAAATACTACACGTGAAACACAAAACTTAATGTTACTAATAAAAACAAACTGAATTTGTTTTAATAAAAGTATAAAATACATGCAAACTTGGTTGAAAAACAAAAAGAAAAGAGACATCTTAATCGAAGAAGTGTGTCTTAATTCATGAGTTACTGGAGACCAGCTCAAAGGGAAATCCGTCTGCTTGGACAAGAGAGGCAGAGTTTTGGGTGTATTTTACATGTTTTTGCGTTTAAGTTCTGATGAACATTAACATTCTTTGGGACTATAAAGGTCTGGCTAATACTCTGACTTTAGATGGGAATTGTTGATAATAATTGTAAATGAATAATAATTGGAATTGTAGATAATAATGTACTGTATAACTATTCAGAAAAACAGTTTAGCGTTATAAATTCATTTCATAAAAGTCAGTCCTTCCTATCAACATGTAGACAGCAGTATATTGTCAAACCATTCAAAAACGTGAAAACAAATATTAAACCTTCACATTAACACTTATCTCATGATATTTAGACATTCAACCTATCAATGGTCTGTTTAATCTCCATTTTGTCACAGTGTTTAACTTTGTTCAGTGTCATGCTGTCTTGACTTGGGCAAAGAGGTCAGTTCGGGGGTCCCGGTGAGACACTCAGACATGTCTCTGGAGTTCACTCACCTCCTCACTTTGAAATTAAAGGGTTGTTTTATCCCATGGAATTAAAGAAAAGGGCATGGTGTCCTACAGGTGTCTCAGGTTTACATGAGGATAAGTACTTTAAAGGACCTGATATCAGGGAAAAAAATATTTAGTTGTGGCAGGAAGATGGTAAAAAAGAGTCTAACTGGAGCTTGATCACTGCTACTACTACCAATCACCACTACTACTACTAGGAAGAAAGGAGTCGCTGGGCGTCTCTGTCATCTGACAGCCAAAGCTCAGACTAGAAACTATCAGTAAGATGATGTGTCTCTGGAGACAAAGACATCTCAGGAAAGAGGCAGCTCTTAATCATCACAGACCCACTTCTCTGCCATTTCTCTCTGTTTTGCATGCTCATCTCATTGTAAAAAAGTGTGCAGGTGTCACCTGTATTTTGCACAGCTGAATGGCTATGATTCACAAACACTTAAGGCTAATTTAAGGGACAAAAGTAGCTGTGTGACAGTTCACATGACAGCATTTGTTGCCCAGTTCTACAATGAATACAACATTGTGTAATCAGGAAAGACTTGGTTGGAAATATGTTTTGCAGCACAAAGGCGGACATTAAAGAGAGGGAGAATGGGTCTTATTAATCTGGCTCCTAATTATGGCATTCAAGGGTGTAATTTCCACTGGGGACAGGGTGGACATGTCCCTCTCACTTTTGAAAATCCTATTTTTGTCCTCCTTATTGTATTGTTGCAGGGTAAAGCAGGGCACTGGAAGTGTGCGAAAGCTAAGCTAGCAACCTCTGGCTACTTTGTTAGGAAATTTGGACATGATCTAAATATCTTACTTCCAAAAAAATCCTGTTGAAGTCTCAACTGTGCAACAGCAGGTTTTACCCCTTCAATCATGATCAAACTCAGGTTCATGGACCGCTATATACTGTCTTATGTCTCCAGAGGCAGCCATTAATCCAGGTAAAGATGCAGTGTAAGAGAACTTGCATTATTCATTAGGTCATAGAGTAGGTGGTCATTAATAATGCCGATTTTATGTAAATAGCTTCCGAATCACCCTGCTGGAGGACAAAGGGGAATCTGGGCTGTAAGGTAAGATGGATTTAGAGAAATCTAAACAATTTTTGGTAAATAAAATGTCAGATATATTTAAAAGAGACTCAGTATTTACACAAATTAGTCAAAAAAGGCCATAATACCAGATCTTTAATGGTGAAGGTTGGTTGTTGGAGCTGTATGCAGCCTGAAAAGAAAACCTAGAGACGCTGCTCAGGGCTGAAAAAATTACTGCCAATTTGTGTGTGTGCGTGTGTTTCCTCGTATGAACAGATTCGTTCTTAAAATGCATGTACGAGTGATTTAAGAACATTTGTGGTATTCATTTCTCATACTTAGAGTTTTCTCTTAGGTACGAATGAAATTTACGAGTGTTCCAGACCTGTCGTACGTGTCATGAATAGATCATCTCTGCCTTTCTTCACTGAGGAGAAACACTTGTTTGATTTACAATTATAATGCCCTAATCTGAATTAATTAAAATAAAATATATATATATATATATAAGTAAAACAAACTTAATACAAAAATTATATTCTGTTTGCCATATTTTCATCATCATGGCTGCCAATTTATTTAAAAGATTTTTTTTTTTAGATTTTTATTTTTATGGCCATATTTCAGTAGTTATAGGAAACTTCTCTCACTCTGACAGCTGCCTCTGTGTCTGTGTCTCTGCAGGTCTCTGTCCAGCATCATCTGGTATTGCAGCTGACAATGTAACATCACCTACTGTAGGCTATAATATCTCTGTGACACAAGACCACCTCCCATCATGGAGCACTTTGCTTTAGAAAGATGTTTTTAGCATTTAACTTCATGTCAAAGCATATGATTTTATTGTTGTCCTCTTATTGCTTTCTACAAGAACAAATATATTAGAAAAATAAGAAAACATTCATGCATGAGGCCCGTTGTGTCGACTGCAAAGAAGAGTTTCTATATGCTGTAATGTCTCTGACAATTATTCTTTTCAATGAAATCCTTTTAGTTACCTTATGCACTTGCTGTAATTGTGATTTAGCCTTGTGCAACATTTTTAGTTACTTCAGGTTACACAAAAGAGAGATATTGCTATTAAGTCTCTGGTATACTCCAGTTACTGGGGTTACAGACTAAATTCTTTAAATTCACCTTTTTTCTCATCTTGGCAAGTGGACAGAATATGCTCGAGTGGAGAATGACAGTGGGAATCCATCTCCAGTTGTCTCCCCCTTCCATTAGGTCTGCATGGAAACAGCAGCCAGCCACTGTGGGCCATTTCAGCCAGGCTGCAGAGAGCAGCCAGGAGGATGATCATTTGTTACCAGTCAATCAAAAAGCTCCAGACCACACTGAGACTGGGGGTGGCAGAGGCAGAGGATGCGTTGGTGGCTTGAGTCTAATAGGCGGACAGTATATGGGCAAATTGTCCATGTTTTTTGAGTCAAATGACAGGGGGATAATTTAAACTGAAAAGAAGTAGAGGTGAGGGGTAAGCATGTGATGGCTGAGGGAGAAAAAAAACTGATTAAGACAAGGTCACACAAGATGTTTTTACGCCACTTTGAAGTCCAACTGCATGTTCCAAAAGCTCTGGGTGTGTCTGTACTAGGGATGTGCAGAGGGCCCTGTATTTGTATTTGTATCTGTATTTGTTGAGGCAGCAAAATTATTTGTATTTGTATTTGTATTCGAATAAAAGTGGAAAAAGGCTTAAAAATCCTGTTTTTGTTTTTATTACGCTTTCAATTTCAGAAAATTAAAGTGTGACAATAAGTGTTCATGAATAAACTACCCTTACGAAGGAGGTCCCCACACTGGGTCTCGAACTGGAGTCTGCCAGATCATTGATGACTGCGCTGACTACTGAACTAAAACTTTACTCATTGCCTCATTGCAGACAGACCTCTACCCGTATATACACCCATAACACAGAGACAGCACAGCGTGTAACATGTAGTAAAGAACTTCAACGGCGATTCTTGCCTTGCACTTTTCATTTATTGCCTATTTTTTACAACCTAACTTTGTGGAAAGGAGAAGGGGAACAACAGATTCATGTAGCAGGTGGATGTGACTCCCCTCATTGAGACCTGCTGATAGACGCAACAGCGGAGTAGAGGACAGTGACTGAGATAGCAGTGCAACCGACCTGTGCGCTGGTATTTGACTTTTTTTTTC
The DNA here is from genome assembly GCF_963924715.1 of Thunnus thynnus. NCBI lineage: Eukaryota > Metazoa > Chordata > Actinopteri > Scombriformes > Scombridae > Thunnus > Thunnus thynnus. Next base: position 11,534,057 of record NC_089527.1, read on the forward strand.
TTCTCAGAGAGGACTGAACTTTGCTGATGTTTTTAAACAGCAAAGATTATAACTTTACTTTAAACAAGAGTGTTGGTGAATACTATGGATATGAATGAAACCAAGTTACAATGAAGTACATCGTTACAGAGTAAATTTTCATGGGAGCTGTGGTTTTTTATATGCTAAGTTGTTTAGGTTTCAACTTCTAAAAGCAAGTGCTGTAGTGGATGCTAATTTGTCCTAACATATGGAAAGTAAACCCCAGAAGATGCTTTATTTTCTCAGTGACAGATTGCATTGAGTCACAGAAGGTAGTGGAACAGCCAGGCCAGCCTGGGTATGACACTATGACTTTGGCTCTCTATTGACCATTTGCTAAGCCCTGCACCCCTTAGTTACCTTTGCTTTGCCTGTCAAGCTTTCCGCCCTTGCATTGCATATATGCAGCTTACAATGATAATGGTGGTGATTTTGCAGATCTTGATTTCAGACAGAGGCAGATGAAAGCAGGTTTATGATTTCACGCCTGGCGACTACCAGTTTTACTGGCTGAAATGATAACTGTTACTGGATGAGCAAAATCATCAGCTAGCAGGAGAGTGAATCCAGGTCCGACCTGGACTAACACAACAAAGTATGTTATTTTTTTATATTTGGCATATAGGAGCTTCTTCAGGACTTTCTTCTTGTGTTTACATTTTTGCCTCTGCCCCAGACACATCTAACCAATGAGCGGAGTGAACATCCTCACATGACTTTTAGTGATGCACTTTGGTTCTCTTGGATTATTCTCTGTGTGAAAGGAAACCGAACCAAGGGGAAAAGGCACCAAGTTTATCAAATCATCCACTGATTTGGACCAGAGCCACGAACTGTAGGTTTGAAAATGCCCTAAGATGCACCATGACTAAAGTCCAAGAGTTTTGGGGATTGAACCTCAAATAAAATGGTATGAAATGTGCCTGGGTCATATGTGCAGTAGCACATTAAGAGAAAACAGTCTCATACAAAATTGTTTTTCACTGTTTGCCTCAATATCGCTATACATATTTGTTTCTGGACCATTGAGCAAGAAATAATTGTATGATTGGTTTGTAATTATATTAGTATTGAAGTGCTCAATTGGGAAATGTTATAGAATGACAAAAAGTACTTTGTGATCTCTCGTCTTCCTCTTCGTCTTTCTATTGTTGTTTTGCATGCACAGCTTCACCACAGCATGACAAGCATTTTCTCAAGAGCAGTTGTTTGGTCTCAACCGAACTTGGCGAGACTGATTTGTCTGACTGAGGTCAGACAAATCAGTTTCACAACAAGAGAAAAGGGAAATATGGAGAGAAAATGACACAAGTGGAAGGTGCTTGTTCCAGGCAAACCAGCTATTCTCTTCCTCAGGTCATCTTGCTCACTCACCTGCAGCTGGCCTGCAAAATGAGAACTCATCTGATCTGTGCATAATGACAAAGCAGTGTGCTGTAAAAACACCTCCTGAAACATTGATGCCAGCTCTTGTGGCTACAAAATCTCCAAATGTACAGTTCACAACAGAGTATATTTTATTCATCCAATTCTGATTTTGATCCATCAACCTTGTTCAGAGTCAAGTTAATGCCGCATAAAGGGTGAACATGAAGAAATAGATTGGGCGGGGAGAGCAAACTCCAGACATTGCCGACTTTTTCACCAGCTATCCATCAATCATGGTAGGCCATTAGGCGAGGCGGCAAGCCACAACCACAAACTGTCAGTTTCCATAAATACTATCAACACAACTCATGCAAGATAAACAACAGGACGAGCAGAGAGAGAGAAGACAGAAAGAGGACAGCTAGGGAAGGTTCAGATGGCTCAGCTGGATGTGACAGAGTGCAAGTGGTCATCCAGAAATATACTGTCTCTATGAATGATCAGCTGTGTATACCAGTGCTGATGCAACATAGGGATCATGTTTTTTTATCTCAATAGGGCTTTTTTGACTGCCTTTCAAGCTTTGCATGAATTTCCAGAAACAGATGGCGCCTGTCTGTATTGTCTGTAGATGCATCCTGGCTGATAGCAACTGAGAAATCCAAATGCAGATTGTAGTTTTAGTTATACAAACATTTCCAGGAGGCACAACTGCTGTGAAGATACAAACGATTTCAGTGATTGAGTTAAATCTCACTGAGCCAAAGAGTGAGTTTTTTAAAGCTCAACGTTATCTATTTAGCTAACCATGATAATTTAGTGACCTATAGTTAGAGAGAGCCTCCTACTATATGATCTCTCATGTAAACTCATAAGTGAGGCCTAAACAAAGCTTAGGTTAGCTTACTTTGGACAGCTTCAGATCTACACAATCTCACAGGTGACATACACTCATCGAGCACTTTATTAGGAACACCTGTGCAATCTAATGCAATCCAATACAAAAGTCTGCCATAAATTCTACTTTTACATTTTCAGTTTTTGGTGACATTGTTAGAAAGGTCATAATACTACTTCATGTTTATTATTGAGGCCATAGTGGGTGGTGGTGGTCTACTGGAGTGCATTATATTGAAAAGTGTTCCCAATATTTTGCCCCCCTCATGTATATTAATGGGTTGGACAAAATATAGTGTGTGTGTGTGTGTGTGTGTGTGTGTGTACCAAAAGGCAACACATGTATTACTCAAACAGTTTTAGGATTATTAGTCAATAAACATGGACATTGAAATAACTTAAATGCCTATCTTTAATTGACTAAAAGCTGCTGAGTGTGGACATTTATTGGGCAACTAGCTAACTACTACTTAAAATCCATCCATGGCATTAAAGGCCTTGAACCTGTCACCTATTTTACCTGATTAGACCTCTTCTCAGAGCTATGTGGGTGTGTACAAACTATGTTTGACTGACATCTCTCTCTCTCAACCTCCCATTAGTTTTGTTACACCCGTTAGGGAGATATGACTTCAACCTTTATCATTCTTTTTGGTTCATGGAGTTTATTAACCTCAGTAAACTCCCTGGATAGCTCCGCCCAACTTCAGTCTGAGAAAACGTGTGGGTGTGCAGAGCCTTTAATATGCCTCACAGAAGATGTTTTGACGTACTGTATCTCAGAAGAAAAGCACAGATATAAATAACACAGTTTAAGATTAATTAATTCCATATAGCTGCTTCAGTTGCTTGCCACATTGTCATGTCTCACTGGGCCACTTGAATAGAACAGAGCCATTGTTAATGTAATGAATGACACCTGTGATTTTCTTGCTATGACAAGTCAAAATGTGAGTATAAAAATAGCATATGTTGAATTTCAAGCCAAAGAGACTTAAAAATTGGCCAGCAAGTGGGGTGTAAAATCTGGTTCAGGCAATTTCACATGCAGTATTAGCTCCTCTGGCTTGGGAGAGCAAATCAGTCTAATTAAAGTCTGGTTGGGTTCACTGACTGCAAAGTTAAGACTTGCATGTATTGTTTCTACCTCTACAGCAGCATACACTGTGCTGTTGCTGTCTTCCTCATTGGATAAGATATTACTTTGTTTTTTCAGCATTGAACAACTACAGCTCCAAAGAGGTTTTGATAGCCAGCTCATGCATATGACTCATGGGAGTTGTAGTTGAATGCTAACAAAATAGTCACATGCTCAAACTTTACAGCCAAGTACAGTAAAGAGTTAAGGTGTGTTCCATTCAAGTTGGAGGTTGAAAGTTTCCCAATGCAAAATGCAAACAATCATGGCTGACCATGAGAAACTCGTCTTATGGTAGCCACCATATGAATATTTACAACATCAGTAGAGCTTAATTGGATACATAAATGAAACAGAGGTAAGAGCCTGTCACAAATTTAGTGAGAAAAGTACCAACCTATGTCATTTAGTAATATAGCCTAAGTGAACAGTCGTCATTCTGAAGTTGGAGAATGAAATTGGACCGAATTTCCCAGTCTGAGCTCCAACTTCGAGAGCTATTCCATCATACTTTTTCAAGTAGGAGGTCTGAAATTTTCAAGTTCCAAGTAGTCTAGAATGCAGCATTACTCATTTAATTTAGAAGATGGACAGAAAACCCAAGAATCATGTTATGGCTTTTCTAAAAGATGAATAGAAAAATAAATTATCTGACGGAAGCAAGAGGAACACAGGGCATCGACCAGCATTAATCCCCTAGTTGAATCATCTGTACAAAAGATAAGCCACTACCTAGAAAAAAAAAATCTTGTTGTTTGATAAAAAAATCAAAGGTACAAGATTGTGTCATTAAAACACTGAGAAAAGTCAACAGCACTACATGGTCAAAAGTATATAGACACCTGAAGATTAGACCCATATGTGATTGTTAAACCTCAAGTTCCATAACCATGGGCATTCATCTTCTGCTACAACAGGTGTCCACTCCTCTGGTAAGACTTTGCACAGGATTGTGGAACCTGGCTGCAGGGATTTCTGCAGCCACAGGAGCATTAGTGAGCATCAGCTTACTGGGCATTATTTACTTGCAACATGTGATTGAAACAATTGTTTCCTAGGATGCAGTCACACACACACAAACACACACACACACACACACATAGAGACAAAGAGAGTGAGAAATTAATTACATTGAAGAATAGCCAAATGCAAACCAAGTGTGAAGCTATTTGCAAGAAGATGACCTGAAGCAACCCACAACCTGATATGATGGTGGGACCCGTCAGGTCAGCTGTGTTTATGAGAAAAATGGTGGTTGTTCTCTGATCATGCATTATTTCAGTCTCTCCAATCTGCACAGATTTTAAGGTAGAAAGATTAATTCTCCCATTTTACTCCATACTCACTACTTTTTTCTCCTTGCTTCTCACCTTCTCTCTCTCTCCTTTCTATTGTATTTTTTCTTTTACTTATAGGTCTGATAAGTCTGCACACAAAATGCATGGAGTTTTGATAGCAAATTACAGAATTGATCTGGAGCTCAGCAGGCAATTATCAGTGTGGAACCACAGTGCATATCAATGAGCCATGGGCAAAGAGAGAGAGAAAAAAAGTAACAATCTGTTCCTGCAGCACATTTCTAATATTCTTCATTGCAAGGCTGTCTTGATGTCAGTACCTAGGAGCTCTGTGGAAGGGAATTTCCAGGTCACTGTTGTGTTTGATTTCCCTCACTGATCACAGGAAACCAATTTCTGACCCTTCATATTGTCATGATAAAAACTTGCAGTATAATGGATTATTTCCTCCTCTTGTCACTTCACTGCCAAAAGCCTACACTTCCTCTCTTTCTTTCTCTCCTGCTGTTCACTCTTTCTCTTGCTTTGGCTTTCTTTTTCTCTCCCATTCAGAGCTAACAAATATCCCAGGTCTTAACAGGTATGACAAACAAACAAACACACAAAAAAAAATGTTGAAGCAGACATAACCACCAACATTATTGATGTTCTGTTCCTTCCAACAAGGAGACGACAACAATGGCGCTATTCAGTAACCTAGCTGGGGAAGTTGGTAGCCATTTCTTGTTGATAGGCAACTCTCTCTCTCTCTCTCTCTCTCTCTCTCTCTCTCTCTCTCTCTCTCTAGCTCTTTCTATCCCTTAACACTTGTCGACTTGGAAAAGGCAATTAATATTCCTTTGCTGAGTAGAGGCTTTAGTTTTAGGCTGATCACGTGTGGCATACTGGCTGCTGCCTCCCCACTCTTACAAGTCAGATAATTACCTATTTAGATGTTACTGAGGAGATGTGTGTCTGTGTGTCTATGTGTGTGTGTGTGTGTGTGTGTGTGCGTGCGTGTGTATGCATGTGTGTGCATGTATGCCTGTGCGTGTGTTGGCCTGTTGCCACAACTTGCGAAGAAGCACCATGTAGTGGATCTGTCAGTATGGGTTAGAGACACAGGATGGCTGCCCACCAAGAAAAAGAAGCACAAGACACTAAACTGAACTATCAGACCGACAGACTAACACACAGCGTATATATTCATGCTCTGTGAACAGATTCACATTCTGACATTGTGGGGTTTTTTTTATGTTGTAGAAGCTGTTTTTTGAGATTCAACACACAGCAGCCCACAAATTTCATTAGTCTTAGGTAATTACAGTGGATCTAATCGAAAGCTGTCATATTTCAGTGGTTAATGGGCTCTGCGTGGAGGCTGGTGAGGTGAAGGGCTTTCTGAAAGGTCAGCTGACTCACCACTGCTGCTGACCCCCTTCAGCTCTACCTACTCACACCTCTTAAATCTCAATCAGGGATGGGAAGCGTGGCCATTCATTAGCTCGGTATCCAGCGGCTGTCTCCTTCATCTCACGCCTCACAAGCCCACTGCCACGCAGCTGCTGCCCCCCTTTTTTTCCTGATCCTTTCTCCTCTTTCTCAGGGTAAACACTCTCCATGGAACCCTGGAGGCATAGCGGGTCGAACTGCTGGGAAACTGCTATTGACCCCCACTCAGCTCACACACACACCCCCCCCCCCCACACCTCCTTCCTCCACGTTGACGGTCTTTCGCTGTCTCCCAGCTCTGCTCCTCTCCACATTTTTTTCTCCTCTACTGCCAATCAGTGGAGCATTTCTCACAGATCTACTTGTGACAGCAAAGAATGAGAGAGAGCAGGAGTGCGTGCACGCGCATATGGGCAACAAAGCTTCGCACTAAGCTGAGGGTGGCTCCAAGGTCCCCCCCTGAGGCAGAGCTGAGATTGAGTTCATTATTCAGTAGGAGTGGGTTCCAGCTGTGAGAGGAGAGACATGGCGAGCTGCTCTGTCTGTGTTATGGCTCCTCCAGCTCAGCTGTCCACTGGGAGCCAGCACAAAATATTGCAAAGGAGAAAGACTTGAACTGTCACACACAAATGGACAGGCAGCATTTGGGCTTTTTTTTCATCCATTAAAACGCAAAAATAATGAAGGCTGGTTCTCTTTTTACTCAAGGAAAGTTTTGTTTTTGCAAAGAGGTCAATTTGTCAATTTATGAAATTTTCAAAGTTTTGGGTTGTAATTTTAGAGTTTTGTTGTAACATGAGAGTATGTAGTGTCCCTGATGTGAATATGATGTACACAGTGTGCAGTCCTTAACCAGAATGCCCGTGTGTCCCTAGATGGCAGTAGTAAGTTAGACATCTGAAGAATATGTCTTTGAATGTGTGTGATCATGTGTCTGCCTGTTTGTTTTCTCATGTGGTAGATAAAGTGTGTTGGTATCTTTTCAAAAATAAATTTAACAAAAAATCAATATTAGAAGAAAAAGAAACAGTATTTTCAAAATAGTCCTAGTGTCATGCCATTCCTCACTTACAAGACTGTAGCTTCCCTTTCTCTCATGAATAAATACCGATTGTGGAAGCTTTCTTTTTTTCTTTCTAGTTTTCACACAAAGGCAATTAACTTGAAATTGGTTTGTTGAAACTGCGCTTCACACAGCTTACTACAAGCTCAGGAAATAGCATCACAGCTACTCTTTATTTGTGAGAATTAAATGTATGATGTTCATTTCCACTGAAATGTGCATGAAATTGCATTGAAAGACAATCAATTCCTGTACAATAACATGCGCAAGCTGTTGATGTACTTGTGTGTAAAACAAATAAATAGTATGTGGCCAGAAACATGCTTTTTCATTGAGGGGAGGTCCGTTGTATAAGCCTATGACATTTTAACCTCTCTTGTCACATCTGTTTTATTTTTATGATGTCATTTGTATATATGTGAAAATAAACAAAATCTGAATCTAAAGAAGCATCCACATTTGATGAAGACTCTTAAATCAATTGGATGGCAGTATACCTGACCGACACACATAAAACAGCTCTTTCCTCACATTATCCCGGCAGAGTGCAACAAAGGTGCAGTTTACATTTCCCTCTTCAAAAAACGCAAGTCATTTTCAGCACGATGAGAGTGCAGTGATTCATGCAGCAAATTGCCTGTCATCACACTGCTTGATTAACAAGCACAGAGACCCTGGGGAGCACCCGTGGATCCTCATCACTGTATGGCCATGGTGGAGGACTACGCTCGCCCTCCCTTTGCAACAAGACGGAACCAACCTCCATTCAGTCTATTTCCTGCTTTTCCGACTAATAACTGTCAAAGGACACAAAATGCATGTCAGACCAGATTTGCCGACCAATCTTTGCTCATTCCTCATTTTTAGAAAATAGCTTTTGACTTCTGAGGGGAATGTTGCGGTAACCCAGCTGGGAAGAATGCTGAGGCTATAAGCTGAGGCAAAAACCACAGCGGCGGTGTTATTAGCCCGATAATGAGCCTGCAGCTATGACAGGGTCAAGCAGGGTCAATAGCTGCTGCTAATTTTGGAGAACAGCATCGGCAAAACTGTACTGTAGCTAAGTACAGTCGAAGAAGTGCGAGAAGTGGCAAAGTGAACGGTTGTGCCATCATTCATGTCAGTCAGTGAGGGGAGCTCCAAGGACACAGTGCTAGACAATGACCCACAGAGCGTCACTTCACACAGATGTACGCCCTCGAGGTCATGTGGTGCGTGCGCTGTGCGTCTGTGTAGCTGCATGTCAGTGTGTATTCATGACAGGCATACAGGCCCCATCTAGTCCTGTATGTCAGGACCTGTAGTGCAAGTGAGTGACATGCAATGCATGAGTGGCCTATTAGGCTGCCCTAGCCTCTGCCATTCAGTACTGCGCCTGCCACTAGCCCTTGATTCCCTCTGACACGTGTCTTAAGTCAAGGCTGCTGGACCTCACTGAGTATTACTCCTACTGATAGGTGTATGCTTTATTTGTACACGGCAACATTCAAATTTACCAAAAGGGCATTAGGTTTGAGCTGATGTAATTGAATGTAGATGGATGACTTGCTAATTAAGGGTAGAGGTGAAAAGAAGAGGCAGATAAGTGCACCACATTCACAGGTAAAACCATTGCATATGAATCATTCAGAACATAAGTGGAGCAGTATAACGGTCAAAAATGTTGGAGCAGTTCAATCAAAATGTAGGCACTATGATTGTGAAGGAAAAATACGGTCTACACTCAGCATTCAAGGAAAAAAAAAAAAAACGAAAGCCTCATGAAATTATTCATTTTTTTTCTGTGAAGCAGAAAACAGTGCGATTCTGGCAGCAAGAAATAGCAGAGACTCAATGTGAAATGCCCTTGAAGACTTGGACTTCCTCATTCTTTGCGACAACTCACTAATAAAACATGACAGATTGTTCCACATGAAAGTTAGGCGTGTTGCTATCTCATCTGAGATACATTTCTTTGTCACCTTAAACAATGTTTTGCTTAATGAATTTATAATGGCATGACAAGACATAGCTGCTTATATTTGAGTAGCACTAACAGCCTGGTTCATCTGTGGATAATGAATACATGTTGCAATATCATATGTATTTAGTGAACACAATTAAAGAAGATATACTGTAAGAACAGACATTTGTTTACAGTGATTTCAGTGCCCTGCCTAAATGCAGGCCATCAGGTCAGGAGACAGTTATTAACAGACTATAGACTCTTTCACACATGCACTGCAACCCTGAACTTATCTGGACAATACCTGGAGGAGCTGTATGTGAGAAGGCAAATGTCTGAATCAGTTGAACTGGACATTAAACAGACTTTATCCTGCCAGCTCCTTAGTACAGAGAACCCATGAACCCATGTGTGAATTGTAGCAGGTCATTGTCTGGATAATTCACAGCCAGCAAGCGGGCGTGTTGATGACATTTCTATCATGCAAATGGCGTGAAACTGGAAGAATGCAAACAATCTGAAGGTGAAGAAGAAGGGCCAATTACACCAGGACACCAACGAAAATGTCTAACTGGGGAGATGATGAGATTCGGGAACTTCTGTCAGTGAGGGCCGACGCCGAAATCGTCAGACAAATTCAAGGAACGGCAAGAGACTTGGTTGTTTACCAAAGGTGCAGGTGAACAGCAAACTAAAAGCACTCAAAAGACAGTACCATCAGGTTGTTGACCATAATGGCCAGAGTGGAAATGACCGCAAAACTACTTTAGCTTGTGCAAAGCTATATGGATATGAGTCACTCAACGAACCCTGTGGCTTTGGTTGGGAGCATGGAGATGACCCCCACCTCAAGAAGCCCGGAGATGCTTTTCTACCTCGAGTTTCCCCAAGACGCCATACAGAGACACTGAAGAGCAGCATCATACAGAGCACTTCAGAAGTAATGGATAATGGTTAACAATGCTAGCTCTATGGGGGCTCTGAGAGCTCAATGCACTGCAACTTAAAAACACACATACAAATAGACAAAACACAAGCAAATTAAGAAAATGTCTTCATCAACTTGACAACACATGGGGAACATTTCGAAAATGCGCTGCAAATTCAGGCAATATAACACCTTACAGACAACATAACACATATCAGAAACGCACTGCAAATACAGACAACATCACACATAACAGACAACACAACACAATACAGAAATGCGCTGCAGTTACACCAAACAATAATGGAATGTTTCCAGAGGTCACTTAAAAGTGATGAACATGTCAGGATAGGCTTGTTGTTGCTACAGTTTGTGACTGTCAAATGTTAAAATAAACCAAAACCTCTTACATTGTAGCTCATGTTCCAAAACCACTGACGGATAGCAGACTTCAATAATGACATGAGTCACAATTCAGTGCTCTGACTTTCTTCTCCCACCACCTCTGCACGATGCTCGGGTGCCCTGCTCTTCTGAAGTTCTCCCACGCTCTGCTCAGATGCAGCATCCTTACCAAACAACAGAAAACATTCTGCAACTGCTTCCACTTATGCCGGCCAGTGCAAAGGCAGACAGCACTGTCAGAAGTGAAGCGGCTACAGCGATGAAGAGCAATCCACGTCACAAAAGACATGTGAGACACAGGTGATGTGAGACTTGAAAAGAATGACTCTAGTCGACAGAATTAAGTGTCTTACCACATGCTTGTGCATATACAACCAACAATATAGGGCAACAAAACTCACATTAGCATTTATTGTAAGTAATTGCAAGAAACTTACATGCTTGGTACATAAAAATAATTATTAAATAGCCCATAGTTAGATGTGGCTGAAGAAAATCTTCTTGCAATAAGTCACTACTAATGACTGCTTATTTGCTGTGCCAATGAAAACTCTTCTAAAACATACCTTGTCATGACTGGGGGTGCAACTAACGATTATTTTCATTATTGATTGATCTGCTGATTATTTCTGGATTAATCGTTTAGTCTCTAAAACATCAAAAAACTATGAAAAATGTCCATCACAGTTTCCCAGACTCCAAGACTTCAAATGTCTCATTTTGTCCAATCAATAGTCCAAAGAGATTCCATTTACTATCATGTAAAGTCAAGAAGAAGCATCAAAGTCTCACATTTCTGAACCCGGAACCTCAAAGTGAATTTAATAATAATAATAATAATTTTATTTATCGAGCCCTTTTCAAGCAATAAGCACAAAGTGCTTTCCAAAGGAGAGGAAATTCAAAACATAACAACATTAAGGACAATTGCAAGGCTTTAAATAATGAAACACAAACATACATACACATACATATACACATATATGCGTATATCTGCACAAATAAAAGATAAAAAAAACCCTAAATGAAAGAAGAAAAAGATAAAAACTCTCAATCAAAGAAAAAATCAAATAGTTCATGGCCATAGAAATGTAGTCCATCAGCTGTTAGGAAAAGCAATTCTATAAAAATATGTTTTAAGAGCTTTAAGAGAGAGAGATTTAAAGGCAGTGACATGGTCAGCTGATCTGATGTTCAGTGGAAGGCTGTTCCAGAGCCGAGGAGCCAGTACTGCAAAGGCTCGATCGATCTTTGTTTTTAACCTGGACTCTGGAATAGTTAGAAGACCCAGACTGACAGACCTGAGGGGCCTGTTTAGACAGTACAGTGTAAGGAGCTCAGTTATATACTCCAGCACCAGATCATTCAGAGCCTTGTATGTGATTAAGAGCACTTTAAAATGGATTCTAAAAGAGACTGGAAGACAGTGATGATATTGTGGCTTGAAAAATGACTGAAACAATTAATTGATTATCAAGATAGTTGCTGATTAGTTTTCTGTCGATTGACTAATTGATTAATTGATACATTGTTGCAGCTCTAGTCATGATAGCAAATGCCTACTAATACTCTCCAAGTAGTAGAACTACACCTTCACTGATACAGCATTATTTACTGATTGTCAAGCATTCAGCATTTCTCCTCATCATGAGTACTCAGTCTGAAAGATCAGATCAGATTATCAGAATTTAGAATGATAGACTGTATTATAGCAACTAAACTGATTAAAGGTTGAACTCTTCACTGCCTCCACCAAAGGAAAGATATAGTGGTCGGATAAAATCCCACAGGAGCAGCTTACTCAAGTCTAAGACTCACTAAAGTACTATCTAGTAGGACAGCACTGAAAAAAACCCAACCTTTGTAAATATCAAATATTTTATATACTTGTTAAGACTATCAGGACTTGCTCATGTAATTCTATGGTAATATTGAGTTTGTGGATTTGTTAAGCAAAGGTACAAAGCCTCTTTCAGCCAACGTTGGCGAAGGTCAATTTTTCTTTGCAGCAGCAGTGCTCCTGCATATGGCACATGTACTATAATAATCTTTAAGACTCCGGTGAGTGAATTCACTGTAAAAATAGATGTTTTCCTTGTTTGGACTTGTGCATACTTGTGTGCTGAATGCATCACTAAAATTCCTGTGAAGGTTTTTTTGTTTTTTTATTGTGAACATGTCAGCCATAAGTCAACCTCTTCTTATGTGTGTCTTTGTTATTTCTCACTGAAAACAGCAAGCAAGGTCAGAAGAGAGGAGAACAAAGCGGAATGAAATAGTTGACCTGAAGGCTGATCTCAGCTGTTCACATCCATTGAGTTTCAAGTAATTTTTTCTTGCTGTGCTTCTGATATTTTGTTTTCCTGTGCTGAAATATCACATTTACAAAGGCGGAAATGTAAGAGAATGACATTAAGCTTGGTAGTCTACCAGTTACTCTGCAGACGGTGTTAAAAAAGGTTTGACAGTCACCTTCTTTTTTTTTTGGCAGCATGAGGCAATAGGATTACAAATTGGCTGCACAATCACTTCATGAATTGCCTCTGCATTCACGCAAGAACGTAAAAATATATATATAAAAAATATGATGATAACAGCACTTGAAATGACCACAGAGCTGAACCAACACCTATCAGGGTTGGGACTGATTGGGACTGATGTTTTAAATTGCATCATATTGTCAGATGTTCCTGTTATTTTAGGGCTGTATGCTAAATAATACCTGACTGCAGTGTTCTCTCTGTGTGGTCCAATGGGTGACAGGCTGTAAACAAGTCCTACAGCTCAGCAGTGTCTAATGTCACATTTGCACACTTTGCTATTTTATATGATTTATAGGTTACAAGCTAGTTTTGTAGAATGTAGGGTTCAGTTGAAGTAGCTATACAGTATGTATGAACTCTATAGCCTACACTGTAGGTACTTGACTGTGCTGAAAAAATAGTGAGAGCAGAAATTACTCATTCCTCCTCATACATTCTGACTTTTTTCATCTCTTTTGAGGACCCCGCTAATGCACCCTCAGACCTCAGACCCACTCCTCTGACTGTACAGCCAATGTGATTAATTCCAGGCGAGCTGCGCCACCTTGACGACATTTAATCATTGAGAAAAGACAGGAAACGTACTCATTCTTTATCCTCCTACACTCCCACCCCGCCTTCCCTCCGTCCCTGTGCCTCTGCCTCTCATCTCTCCTGCCGTCTCCGGTGCGTCTGTTCGCTGTACAGAGCGGCGGTGTGCATGTGTCGGGGAGCGGGGGGAGCGCTGCACTTTACTGCGCACTGGTTCCGCTGGACATCACCGAGTAACGGCGCTCGACAACCGGGTGGTGGTGGAGGGGGAGACTGGACCCGGACCAGGAGCAGGAGTAGGACCAGGAGAAGCACAGTGGCTCTTTATAGCCCGCTCTCCGAAAACATGTCCGAGTTTTTTCTGCTCGCCTTTCTAGCCCTTTTCTCGGGATTATTTCCGTGCACCGAGCCCTCGACAGTATCGGGCGAGGAGAAAGGTAAGGAATAACGGGGCCGTCGGGGATGCGCAGTCCGATGAAACTTAACAGCACGTCTTAGTGCAGGCTGGTATTGTCACGGGCGCCAAATGTTGTGCAGTTGCTACGAACCTCTGTGTTGCTTAAAAGACATCATGCATGAATGATAAAGAGTTGATCATCTAAAATTGGTCGTCATTCTTCTCTGTCCAGTGTGGGATGCCACAGTGGAAGACAAGTCTGTATCTTTTCTTTTGTTATCATCCAGGATGTTGAAATTGTGCATCATAATGCGTCCTGGCTGATTAACCAGAAATAATAATGTCACCTTTATTATAACACATTGAACTTGCCCTGCGCATTTAGCATTTAGAGCTTTTGCATTTTCAGGAATATTCTTGAGGCTGTTGGGAACCAGAATAGATTCAGCGGGTCTGACTGCAGGCGCGTAGCAGCGCTATCCCACAGTGCAGCAGGTGAAAATATCCGTGCCAAAGTGTATTTTGTCTCTCCCCGAGCTGTAGCTCGTATCTCTGCCGTGGGATCATCGCAGCAACGGATGGAGACGCAATTGATATTGAACAAGGTGTGCTCGGTTAACTCTGCACTGTGTGCAACCTGCACTGATAGTGATGTCGGGGAACGCATTTTTAAGATGCGTATTGACTGTTGCGTGTCAGAATTTGATTTCTGTCACATACTTAGCCCTCAAGATATGTAGAGTATCCATGCTGAGTGCAGAGGCATGTCACAATCAACAGTTACTTTCGGTAGCATACTGGATATAAGGATCATAGAGGGTAAAGTCAACCAAACTTGCTCACAATTTTACTTGTAGAATAGAGTTCATTCACATTTTTTTTCATTTGTAGTGTGTATCTTCAACAGTTAAATTCATACAATAGAAGGCTACCAATGAAAATTAGAAATGCAAGGATCCAAGAAATTAAATTTATTGCTTTTAGATTCACTTTTGCTTATACTTCAACTCATTTCATATTTACCTTTAATTTAGGGCTTCTATGTGAATGGACATGCTGAATTATAGGCAAACATTTATAGTTTCAGAGTAAGTGAAGTTACATGAAGCGTTTTTATAAAACAAAATCAAGCATAAATTAATGATATTGTGAAACATAATGTATGCATATCCATTGATCGCTGGCAAGGAGGTCACACTTCCTCCACTTTTTCATTGACCAACACTGCAATAAGTGTCAAGACAGCTTGGCTGTGAGACCGTCCCAAATGTCACCAAATGCCCCCCTCCAAATACAGCGTGGTAAACAGAGACTTAGAGTTTTGCCTGACAATCACAGTAGGCATGAAAAACACTGTTTACCTCTCTCTGTGCATGAAATGAAAAGATGAATTTGTATCTTGAACCCCCTGAGGATGCTCCCGCTCTGAGAATGGAGAGAAAAAAAAAAAGAAAACGAAAACACCTATCGAAATTTTTAAGAGACTGTTGGAGTGTTTGTCAGCATTGCAGCACTGAGTTTTATTGGTGTAGCTGAAATCAAAGTGAAGAATTAAGTGCCATTTTGTTGTCTCATATGGGCTAGTGCAACAATATTTAAATTGAGAACAGTTAAGCTGAGATATATTCAGACATTCTCTCTCTCTCTCACACACACACAAAGATCTGCAAGTGTGGTTGGCTCCCGCATCTTATCTACTTACCTTACCTAAACAAATTAAGTGCCGATGCTGTCCTGCTCCTCTGCTTTTGCACAGAGAATAAAAGCTCTCGTAGTTGTTTCTAAATGGACAGTAATGATAATAGCATTTCTTATAGGCTATCTTCCAACACCAAATCTGGTTGTTAGCCTAATTAGTCTGAAATTAATTTGCTTTGTGGTAGCAGTGCCGTTACGTTGAATGCCAAGTGGTGAGCCTGTGGTTTTCTCTGCATGAATTTGAAGCATTTCCAGACCTGGTTCATAGAATAGCATTGTCTCTTTGAAATGCCTCCACTGTGTTTCGCTCCTTATCACTTGTGTCCATCTAACATTGAGAAGGCTGACCTGGCCGGGCCAGAGTGACAGCATAATGCTGACCTGACGAAACGACAGGGTTGAGAAGTAGAGACACACCACAGCGCTGCCTGTTTATTATAATTTTTTAAAATCAAAATACCCTTGATCTCAAGCAGTGACCTCCGCACCAGATAAGCATCATCTAGCATAAACAGCTCAAGGTTGTTTGAAATGTATACTCCATTTAAAAGATGGTAGTATAGTGGAAGTCATAGATAGGTCCATGCACTAATGCTGGGAAAACTGCCTTTAGGAGCTAATTAAGTGAGATAGTTAGATAGTATCGCAAAAGTGTATGTGAGTGCCTGTGTGTGTTTTTGTGTGTGTGTGTGCATGCTACAAAGGCCAGCACATCAAGATAATGCAGAATTCATCCAGTGTCTGTGTGCAATATGTTATACTACAACAATACTACAACAGATTAGTGTAAAATATGGAATCCATAAATTTTCTTAATTTTAATCACCAACATTTTCGCTCCCTTCACATTTATAAAAAGAGTCACCACCAGTTTAAGATACTGTTTCCTCGGAGCAGCCCGGTAGCGGAATGGTTACTGCACATGCCACATAACTGCAACATTTCTGCTTTGATTCCAGCCAGGGACCTTTGTTGCATGTCATATTCCTCTCTCCCCTTGTTTCCTGTCTGCTTCTTCACTGCCCACTATGCAATAAAGGAAAAGAAGTCTTTGAAGATAGTGTTTTCCCATTTCATCCTTTTACATCAATAGAATATAAATTGTGGTCAACTGGCAATACTAATGACATACAAAATATGGACTGAACCAAAACTGCATCCATTTAGGATAATAAAATATTAATATGGTACAGAGATTTATGTTGTATATAAGTTATTCAAGCAGTATAGATCTTAATGTGCCTAGTTGTTTTCTGGTATTTTACCACTCAGTGGAATGAAAGAAGAATTGTCCAAATATTGTTCTGTTTCATTGAGAACCACGCATTACTTGTTTAGTAAGGAACAAAAACAAAACAGATTAAAACATTAATGATGCACAATGACTGAGTGACACATGAAGTTTAGTTAATTTGTCACCAGGAGTACTACTCAACCTGTAAATAACTGCTGTATAACGTCTTCTGTGGATCTGGAAAAGCTTTCTTTATTCTGAAAAATTAATCTCTGCTTGAGTTTGAGACTTAAAATATGTTAACTGTTAACAAAGAGCCATAATAAACTGGAGTTTAAGTTTTTGTAGGAAATGGCACAAATCAAAGACTAGGAAAAGTTAAAATATTTCTGAATAATGCTGCCTCAATTTTGACCATTCTTTTTAATCTGCCTCTTTTGAGTCCTCTAAATTGATGAAAGTGCAAAGCCAAATGACTGGAGTACCCATTTAAGTTAGCCAGTTACTTGTAAAAAGCCTGGGAGATGTCAGGATTTTTTTTCCTTTCTTCTGCTATTCAACAATTTATATGAAGTTTTGCACATAAATATGTTGTTTTGAAAGTATATAGAAATACATATAATGTTATTACAGATGTGCACTTTAAATGCGTTGCCAGAAGATGTCATAAATTTTCTGACTTTTGATATGTAACAATGTTTAGTAATCCCATGTTAGATGAACCGACCAAATGTTTGGTGCAACACGGAAATAAAAACTAATATACCAATGATAATACCAATGATAAATATCTGTTAGGCATAAAGGAATTTATTCAGTCCTTAGATTTTACAGTTAGATTGGTCACAATTCTATTAAATTACTATGTAAACAAAGCCCGGCTGCTGGTGTTACAACATAGAGAACCATGCTACAATTCAGGGATTTGGGCATTAATAATCTCTGACGTCTGCACAATGACTATCTATAACACTGCTTCCTTAGTGCTGCTGAGTTAAATAAATGTTCACTCTACTTAATGTCACCATTGTATCCTTACTCATGTAATAGATAGCTTGAAAGCAGGAAATTGGTCACTAAATTGCAGTTGGACATGATGAATTGCAACCAAATGAAGATTATGTAAATTACTTGCCTTTAGCAACACTAAACCAAAAATTCATACTGATTTTGATGTTCCAGAGGCCTTTCCGTGGCATTCACCCTACACTGAGGTGGTGTTACAAGAAGATCAGGTTGTTGTTTTTACCGGAGAACTGCTGGGTAGTGACTAACAGTTGACCTTCAAAGGTTTGACTGAATTCTGTTTTCACAGCTGTTTTACGTCCTTTCTGGAAAGCATTAACACAAAATGAGCCCACCAGCTGCGATTCCGCCTTTGTAGCTCGATTTTCTGTCCGCATCCTGTTCTGACATGGCAGCAAAAGTATCCACCTCAGCAGTAGGTGATGCTCAGGACGGAAGGTGGCCCACACTCAACCGGCCACTCTGTCTTGCCCAAGTGATCAGAGAAACCACATGTAGATCCCAGTCAGTGCTGGTTTTGGAAGAGTAAATAAAGTGAAAGCGGAGGACAGGATGAAAGGGAAGGTGGTTTGAAAAGGATAGTGATGCAAATACTGTAGTCAGCACTGTGTTTTAACTTGTGCACAATTAAGTCAGAAGAGGAAAACCTCGCTGGTGTTGTTACTGGCATTCATGCCCTGTGAACTGTAATTCAGGTGTTCTTTATTGACTGTTGCTCCACAAGTTTGCCATGGCTGGAAAATCAGACGAGTCGTCGGAAAAGTCTGACAGTTGGTAACATGCGGAAAAGGTCAGCTTCAGTTTGTACATGAGCGGATTAAGCACTTCTATCAAACCTCAATGTTTAAGAGTTTTTCCCAGAAGTACTTTAAACATCATACCAGTCATCACTGGTTTTCTGAGGTTTTCTTTGGCAAGTGCTAAGACAGCATTTTTTGCAGGATTGCATTGAGTCGTTTACAAGCTATGAAAAGACATTAAAACAGCTGACACATCAATCCGGTGATGTGAGCTAAGTGTTGCTGTCATTGAGCTCTTACATCTATCTCAGGGCAGAGGTGAAGTATGGCCTCAAGCTAGAAGAGGAAGCAGTGAACCAGCCCCCACACCTCTCATTACATTGTGTGATGGTGTGGCTGGCCACACTCCTGTAGACCAAAGTTATTGAATAAAGTCATTGGATTTTGATAGTGTCACTTTAATATCACCTCTCTCAGTCTTAATGGGTTACAATTGAATCAGCAATGGATTGGCCCATGTTGTGAAAGCCATAGGCTGTAAATTGACATTTTACATTGATTACCAATTTAAGGAGGAGCTACATTTTCAACCCACATATTTGTGTTGATGTTCTGGACAGACTTAATTACATGGGTGGGAGTGGGTCCCATATTAGATTTTTCCGAATAATTGGATATCTGAATAATGAATCAATAAGTCTTTCTTCAGAGAAGTCCTGTCTTGCTGGAGTTGAGCCATGCTCCGCCATATACTGAAATGGCTGCTGGGGAGAAAAAAGTGTAGATAAATTATTAATGGAGTGAAGCACAACTGTTTTATTGCCAAATACGCTAATGAAAATAGGGCTCGTAAGGGTTGTGGCAGGATAAAGCGCTCCTCTCATAAGTCCAGTTGAGTATGAGGTCATTAGTGGGTGATGGATAAGAAAGAATGCATCATAAAATGAAATGTAAGGGTGATGTAATGGGACTTGTGAAAGGGGAAAAGCCTTTTCACATGCACACCACGAGCCGCTCAAACACAGATGAAACAATAAAACATTCTTGTGTATCTTCTATGGCGCAGTGGTGTAGTGAGCAATTGCATGGGCTGGCTTGATAGTAGAGGTTAAAGTTAGTATGCAGCTGGATGTGAAAAGTGAGACCAGAGTTGAGCGAACATCTTTCTGGAAGTATCTCAAAGGGGGGAAAATGTCTGTATCTCAGTTTAAAAGTCTGCTTGTCAGTGTGAAAGGGGGAACAGCTAGCTGGATAGAGGCGCCACCCTGAGGACATGCCCCCTGCATAACGTGTGCTCAGCACGCACTGGCGTTCACAACAGCAGCAGTGGATCCTTGTAGTTTTTGCTGTTGCTCTCACCTGGTTTCTCCATCCTGTCTAGACTGACCAACAGGAAATAGCTTTTGACCAGTTGGCTGACCAGTGTCATACATCTCAAACATTCCCCAAAACACTAAAATAGCAGAGGTTTTGTGTTGCCATGGGAATAGGTGGTATAGAGCACTGTTCGAATATATAGAGAGAGCCAGATGAAGCATTAACTTAACTCTTTTATAGTGAAACCTTACATTTGGCTGGTTAGTCTGTTTTTTTTAACTCTGATGTCTGATGTTTCCTTGCAAAAAAGACAGAGCCCCTTTGATTGATTAGCTGACTGGTTGGCGTACTGTTGGCTGACCTAGATCAATTTGGTGGAGGTGTTTTGCTATTGTTCTATACTTCACTGAAGTCTCTAGACTGACAGCTTGACACTGAAAATTATGTGTTATTGTCATGAGCTGTCAAAGGTAACATGTTAAATACTAGAGTTGAGAAAGCAAAGAAAATAAAAAGAGTTGAGAGAGAGTGAGGTGGTGAGGTAGTCATCACTGGTGGGAGCAACTCCCCCTCAGTGGACTGTTCAGTCATTGTTGTTTGAAGACGGTGTTGTATTTCTTGGCATACATCCTTCAGAATATTAAACTGGCAATATGGAGATTCCCTTGGTTAATTTATAAGCTTGTATGCTCTGAGCCTACAGCCCAGCCACAACATCAGGCATTTCACTAATACTTTTAAGTAAAAATCTCAAAGATCTCTGTTTTGTTCTCTTTGGTGATACCAGTGGTGATAAGTGGTAATTGCAAGTGTGTTTTTGGACCTCACTTGACCTAACTCCGAGAGATCCAAACAGTGTCGCTGTGAAACGTCATGCTAGCAGAGACCGGGAAAAATGCCGCTTCACACACAAGCGAATTGAAGAGTGAATCTGTTGCATTAGCTCCGCCTACCCTCTCCGACAGATCAACCACTGGGTGATTGAAAACGGGTCTCTAACTGCACTGCTTGTGATTTGAATCCATGGCGGGAAAGTCACCCATGACACCCACTTCTTAATATTCATAATACTGAAAATGGAAGGGCTTTCATCAGTGGGCCATAGGTTCAATCACTATTGTGTTACTTCATTCAGCAATAGTGACTTAACAGACATTTATACTGTGTGTATATATATATATATATATATATATATATATATATATATATATATATACACAGTATATATGTATGGCATAGTTTTTTAAAATGATGATTTGTTGAATAATGGCACACACCTAAAATGATTGGTTGAGGTCAAAAGGCAGAAGCTCAGACAGTCTGGTTATTGCATGCGGACTGTGACCAATCTGCAGGTCAGAAGTGCGGGTGTCGAGCCCCGAGTGGCAACGGTGGTGGCCAGAGGACCAGAGTGAGGGCTGCTGAAGCCTGGCTGGGACTCTCTCTCCCAGCTGCCACCTGGCACAAGCCAAGGGCTCAGCACCCCATCATGCAGTCTTGGCCCAGAAAACCAGAACAGGGGAGGGATTCATCCTTCCCCCAACAAGCTTCATTCAGCAGACAAACCTATAGCCAGTTGGTGATGCTGCGCTGTGTCCTTAAAAGAGAAATTGATGTACAAAGCAATTAAGAAATATTGAGCCATTGAGGTGTTTTATTTTAATGTAAATCTGTAATAACACATAATTTTCCTTTATGGATTCAAACATAAAATGCTTGTGCAGTAACAGCTAATCACAGAACTGAATATATTTCCATTTTTGCCTGATTTGTTTTTCAGTCATTCACAAGCCATTGCCTATAAAGAGCTGTAGTATATTTAAGCCATTAGCCAGAAGATGAATGCACACAATTAAGTAATCTTTAGTAAAGATACAGAGGAGTGTATTGTGTATGATAGGTATTTACTTAAGAAACATAGTATCAAGGGTTTCATGGTTATTAAGCAATTGCCAAAGGCAAACTTTCCCTCACAGGCAGTACATTCTATGATATGCACACAAGCATGTGAACACAGACAAACATGCACATACACAGATTGAGATTTTTAGAAATGAATGTCTGTGCCCTGCCTGCGTTGTGTCTGCCCTTTCTGGCAGAGTTTATTGCAGTCCAGTCCAGTTAGATTGTGGATAGAAAGAGAAATTATTGGCATGATTTTCACTCTTGTGTGCAAAGCAATGGGTGGCAGCATCAAATGTGCAGGCGGTTTATTGTGCTGTGAATTTTGGGGCTGCACTAAGAATATCTGCCAGTCTGATTCTCTCAATATGAATTTTGGAGGAGTCCATCTAAGTGTATGTCCACGCCTGACAGTGCACTTAAAGATGTTTTTGGGCCTAAAATATTTGTGAGATTGCCAGTAAGGATGAATAATTTAATGCACTTTCATGGCACAGCACATGAATTGAAAATCAAAGATAAAACTGCTCTGCTGCCCTACCTACACCTGCAGCAAGTACACAATTTACTCTCAACAGCTGTGATACTGTTGGCCCATGAGGATTGAGTTCAGTCATGTGGCAGCACTATCACTGAGTTACTTTGTGTTAAAATTAGATTGCCAAATACATCACCACCAGCTGTCATCAATCTGATTCAGTATGATTCTCTAACATGCTTCCAAGCTGCTATTGATCTCTGGTCCCCGCCACCCTCCCTTCTTGCACAGTGTTGGATTGGGAGTCCTATTAACTGCGTTCCCATCAATCACAGTTCACCCATGTTTGTTTGTAGAAGTCTTTGACACGATTAGAGCAGTGCTCTCATGCTCATGCTATGTGCTTTTCTGCTGTTACGTTCTTGTGTCGGCTGATTTGAAAAGTGTGCAGAGTGATGCGTGATGTGCCTCACTGCTTCGTAGCAGAGACCAGAGATTAAGTACTTGGGCCTCAAACATGTTGGCTGTCACAGGTATCTCTCACTGCTCAGTGCCTGATAAGGGCCACTTGTTCCTGAAACAGCCCTTGCCAAGTAAAAACCCCCAGAGAAATATAAACCCCTCTGGACTTACTGAGATTTAATATGTTTCTGTTTGAGAGTACAAGATTGCTTTTGTGGCCTTGGACACATCAACAGTTGAAGATTAGTGCCATATGTTTTTGTTTTGGTATTTGGCTCTTTTGGGGGGGTTTGTTTGGAAGAATCATTGGATTTTTTTGCTCATTTTTTAATATTGCTTCATATTTTATGTTGAGTCTTCCTGTTTTTTCTTGCGTACACAATAATTACCGACACCACTCAAATAAGTTGTGCCATGCATGATTCCCTTCTGTTTAATGCTAATGAAGAACTTTTCCAGCAACTTCTACTTCAGACAAGAAAAGTTATTTAACACAAAGAATGAGAAGCCAACAGAAAGTTGTGAAGGTTGCTACAGAGAGTTACAGTCACTTGCAAATAAATTCCATTAAAGGTGAAATCACAGTTTCCTACTGGCAAGAAGCAACACAACATAGGTAATCCTTGGCGGCAAACTGGTATTTGTAACAATGAAAAGTGCAAGAAAAGCAGGGACAGGGACATGTTTTCATTCCTTTTTGTGCAGGAAGGAAGAGACTGTCCTGAAAAAACAAAAGCTTAGCAGTCAGTTGCTGTAAGCATTTATACATCATCATTTATCATTGTCTTTTTTTTCCCACTATCACAGCCTATATCACCAGCAACACACAGACAGTCACATTCACACTCTCATTCACACCTAGAGGCAATATCAGGTCTCCACTCCACATTCAAACTTCACACAAAAAGACCCAGAGCCTTTTTTCCTGCAAGTTGACCATGCTAACCACTCAGCTATGAAGCCAGATTAACATTTAGAAAACTGTGTGAAATATTTTGAGAACATTGACCTAAGTCAACAGAAAACTGGATGTGAAAAACAAAATCTGAAAGATGCTAAATAAACTAGTTGCACGAGCATCTGTGTGTCTGTGTGTGTGCATGCATGGTTTTGAGCAGATATAAATGTGAAAATCTGTTATCGCATTTGAGGTTAGGTACTAATTAGGTGTAAATTGAGCTTCATGCAATAGGAAAAATTATCAAGTGAAGGTCACACCAGGATGTTGTTCAATCAACTTCTGACTTTTAAGGTCATGCCAACTAAATAAACTCTTGCTTTTTACATGTAAAGAGAATTGTGGTTGCACTGAGGATACATGAACCCTTTTTTTGTTAGTGCATCAGTTCTTTGTTGTAAAGACAAGGTTGACTGGATTGTTATCTCATCAAAAGCCACAAAGTCTCACCATGCCTCAAATTCTGACAGTAGTCTATGAATAGAAAGACAAATAAATAAAGTGAGTTATCATGCGAATGAACTTTATTCACCCTTACGGTTCTGGCAAGGTTATCGTTGTTTCACTCGCAGGTAAGCATACAGATATAACGAAGAAGAAGAGAATAAATACAAATCTTTGTGGAACATATGCTGTACATGTTAATATTTACTGACTTCTGCTAGCCTTTTCAAAGGAGGCGATAAGTATTACCAATTAACTATCATACACTATATCACAATGTGTGACAGTCCTGTCTGCAACAAAAAATCATTTTCTTTCCAACATTTTTTTTTTCCTGAGGAGAGATAACATTTGAGTGTAGAATGACTAAACAGAATGTATTTATTTATTTATTTTTACTTATTTTATGTAATCCAATAAGTGCAGGCTGTCTTTTATTTAGCCAGGGCACCAGTGAGGTTAATACTGTAGACTGACTGCATTGTCTGACATTATTGTCTCATCATACTCACTCAGTGTGGGTTATCATTTTCATATGCTCTCATTTGTCTGTCTTTTCCCTCTCTCATATTTTTTTCATCCTTGTTCAAGGAATTAATAGCTCTCAGTGAATGAAAATCAGAGGCATAATTCTAGTAAAGCAAATTTTACAGCTGAACAAAAGGCAGCACGGATGATGCTACTAAAGGTATTTTAGGGAAATAAGAATGCAATTAAAAAGTGCACCATCCTCTTGTAAATGTTGAATTACTTTCAAGTGATGGAAGCCTTCATACTGCGTTTCTCCATGCTGAGGTGACATTTATGTTGACATGCATTATGCAAGCCCACTTGTTCGACACAACAGATTGCAAGAGAATTGTTTGGTGACATAGGTGTCGCTGCTGTTGTAACGGGTGTCATTCTGTGTTTGCTTGCTTTTGAAGTAACAGTCTGAAATTGCCCATATTGATGTACAAACAGCAGTTTGAGATTTACTGTGTGAAAGTTTGATGTTTGATGAATCATTGTCAACTCTGACCGACAGTTTTTCATAATCAAGCTGTAGCGTAAACGTCCCAGCAGAGACGCCACATCTGCTCCCATCATTATACAGTCACTTTATCCTCATTAGCCAGGAAATGCCAGGAGAGAAACTAGATGGTAAAAACAAAAAAGTAGAAGGATAATCATCACAATTAGACACCCCACCTTGACACAGTTTGTTAGTTTCCCTTTGTTGCTTTTGAAGTTTTATGATTTCCAGTAGTTTTTGTTTATTGTCATATTAAATATAATTTACTTATAATTAATGCTCTTTATCATACCAAAGTGGTTGTACAGCGAAAGACAAAAAAAGAAAAACAAAGAAACAGATGTAATTAATTAAAAATCAACCATAGAGCAAAATGAAATAGCTTGATCAATAACCAAACTTAGGTATAGGTTACCTTAGACCTGAGTGTATAATGTTTAATGCTGCAGGGTGGATGTGAGGCCTTGACAAACTTCCACACAAATACAGTTCAATGCACTATATATGATAGGACAACATTAAAATAAAAGTGTAATGAACAACAAGCGGGGTACAGCTGATTTTTTTCAAACTAAAGAACACTTAATTTTGTATGCATTGAACACACCCTCAACAGCAGTGCACACACCATGTTTTTTTCTACAAAAAAAGTTGAATTACCTTGTCGAAAATCCTTGTCCCCTCATAGAAAAACCCAGAGTCTATGAATATGCAAATGTTTTTCTTTTAAAAAATGTAAATGTTGGACACAAGATGTCTCCAACCTCACTGAAAAGTCCATTCTCAGTGTATGCACACTGGAGTTTTCAGGCTTCCACATCACACTTATGTAAGTTGCATACTGGACCACAATTGGCTCCAAACTAGTAGTGAGTTGTGTCACAAATCATGATCGTAGGTTCACGTCTTATACTCATTTCAGAAATTTTCACCCTTCAGCCAATGAATGTCAAACCCTATATATACATCATTCTACACAGTGAAGCTAAAACAGTGTAGAAATAATAAGCAAAGCACATTTTTGACTTGAGGGCGAATTTAAGGTTAGGGGAAGATCATGATTACAGTAAAAAAAAGAAAGAAAGAAAAGAAAAAGCCAACAAAATCGAAGGACTGTGAAGGGATGTAATTTCCAGTCTTCATTAGTAAAGTTGGACGCGCTACACACGCTAGAAGCCCATCTGCCACCCTGACACTTTCCAACTCTCTACAGAAAGTGCACCTCCTAAATAACTACTCTAAAAACATCAATAACAGTCAGCTATCATGTCTGCATGTTTTAGTATGGCAGCTCTATCAGAAAGGCAGAATACTACATCTCGACAAATGAGATGGACTCACCATACAGGGAATGAGTTGCCTGTTCCTTGTAAGAAAACCCAGTAACAAAATTGGTGCTTTTTCAGCTTGCATGCAACATCCTTTCCTATGAATATGGCAAAACCTCATACAACATTCTGCTATGAATCACTGATGAGAATTGAATTTTGAAAAAAAAAAAAAGACTTGATGTTCCTAGAAAACCTAGCATATCCCTCTCAACAGCTTAGCAGATATCAATGAGGGAACCTAATTACATACAGTAATAGCACTCCATAGTGAATAAATGTCTTTGCATGTTTATTTTTATTTTCTTTCCATTCTTACAATTATTCTGAGTCATGAATCCAAAAGCTATGCCTGATGATGAATTTGACTAATATGATAGAGTGTTGATTGTTGTTAAAGTGCTTCATCTCATGGCTCACGGGTTTGGCTCAATCTAATGTGCAGCAATTACATTTTCCCCTCTGTTATTAACCTCTGAGGTTGTACAACAATAAAGATGGATCTGTCTGTGTGTATTAATGTCACAAGACAATGTAATGACAGTAATTGGCTGTGATGCTTCACCTAATCTCTTATGCAGAGGTAGAAATTACCTGACAAGTGGCTTCTGTAACTGAGCGCCCTCTCCTGAGATACAGCTCACGAAACCAGCCTATTAACTGTGTTGACAAGTATGTCTTCTTGTCAGGTGTGTCAAGGCTTTTCTGTGAAGCTCCTTAAAAGTGACTACAAAAAAATCTATTCTAAAAATAAACAGTTGTGCAAAAAGAGTGTCTTCAAGGGCTGTCATCATCAGCTGTGGCAAGCATGACATGACAGTTCTCATTTTTAGATACTCTCCTCTTGACCCGAGCCTTGTTCAACTAACCAACGTTTTCATGTCTGACTCAAATTTACCTCCGTGCTCTGATTCATCATTCATAACAATCGGTCAAGACAAGGAATATCAGCTCCCCAAAGACTTTGATGTGGTTGCTACAATCAAGAAATGAAGTCTGTGGAGACATTTCTAGGCAGCCTGCGTTTTCTAAGAGCACCAGTTTTTGATTCCTCTGCCATCACACCAAGCTCCCTGACACAGTTATCAGAGGTCAGGCTCCAGCATCTGTCTAGCCAAGACTCTCACATAGAACATGTCTTACCTCTGTGGTTACAGTATCCCTAAGGAGGTGTCATGGTGATGCCTTTGCCAGAATTAAACTTGCCAGACATTATTTAGACACAATGGCTAAATAGATATCTATAAGTATTTATTGTAGTGGCATAGGGATTCACTGATTCAATACAACGAATCAGTATTGGCATCAAAACTGACCTTATAAAATGGATCGGGTAAGTGGATCAGCTATCTACTAGATGTGACTGATCCACATTAATGGAAGAGTTTGACATTTTAGGGAATATGGTTTCTTGCTTTCTTGCTGAGAGTTAGATGATAAGATCATTACCACTTGTCTGTACACTAAATATGAAGCTACAGCCAGCAGACAGTTAGCTTAGTTTAGCATTAAAGACTCGAAGCGGGGGGGGGACAGTTAGCCTGGCTCTATCCAAAGGTTTAAGAAATCCACCTACTAGCACCTAAAGCTCACTTAACCCTTCACTTAATGATCACAAAAAATGGTAAAACTTCATTTTTTACAGATTAAGCAAGCTATCAATCTTTATGCTGAGCCAAGCTAACATCTCCTGGCTATATCTTATACAGTAAACTGGTATTGATTTTTAAAATGTTGAAGTAGTCCTTTAATACTGCTGTTAGTCACTGTAATTGCAGTTTTATATGCATGAACAAATATTAAGTTATGTGTTTTTAAAGTCTCTTGTTACCTTATACATAGAATAATGATACCAATCAGTTCCACATGGTATACAGAGGCCAATAACCCGAGTGAATATAGTGCAGTCTGTACTGGGAGAGAAAAAAACTGGCATGTATCCTCCCCCTATATGCTTTCATAAAGATATGAAAGGAAAAGAAATACAAATGGTTGTTCTTTGCCAAAAAATAACATAAGAGTAAAAGAAGCATATTGCAAAGGTCAGCTTAAGTATGAAAGAAGCTTATAACTGTGCCACATGATAGTCGAGCCCTGTCGATCACACTGTGACATGAACTGAGTCCTGCGGTAGAGCAGTTTGAGAATAGACAGTGTGTCACAAATATGCCACATGTGCAACAGCCAGTGGAACTAGTCTTCTCTTCTAAATTGCTACCAAGGCCTAAATTTGGATGTTCATTCAAAGTCCTGGAGTCTCGGGAGGGGATTTGCATCTGCCCAGTATTTTAGTGTTCCCAATTCCTCTGTTGTGTTTTCTGCCAATGCGGGAAGTCTCTTTTACTGCATGTTTGCACTTTTGTTTGAGGCTTAATTTGGTGCATGTAATAGTTTTTTAAATGCTTCATTATCATTATTCAGTCATTAGAGGATTTTACTGACAATTCACACACCTAGTATACATACAGCACCAGTCAAAAGTTTGGACACACCTTCCTATTCTGTTGAATGAAAGTGTGTCCAAACCTTTGACTGGTACTGTGTATGCAATCATTTTGAGTTAAGACAATTATAACCATAATTACAAGTAGGATAGATAGATAGGATACAGTATTGTTTGTTGGTCAGATCCAGTAGTAGTCAAATTTGATGAATCCATATACAATATTTATCATATTGGTTGAATGTGCTCTGTGATTTTCAGACAGTGAGGAAAGACAAATACAATTTAGGGTGTGATCTCTAGGAGATTAAAATGCTGTCAGCTAAAACAAATAATCATCTTAAGAAGTGTTAGCCAACCAGTGTCTTTCAGAGGTGTGGTGGGACCTTTCTGCACCTCAGAATCTTTTATTTCCATAGCCGTCTCAGTGTGAATGGTTGCTGCAGGCGGTGTTTCCCTGTGGCACACAAGCTCTTCATTATTAAAGGCCCCTTGCCGACCATCCTCCACACTTCTCTGACCTAATGACTTTCTGGAGAACAGAGCTGCAGTTTAAAGCTCATCCCCGTTTTGCTCTTTCTTTGTCTTCTTCTGGAACAGCAGCCAAAACACTGCATCCTTGTTTTTATACCAATTGGTAGGATGAGAAAATGGGATTGCCCTTTTGTGGCATTAAATATTGATGTGTATTCACATTCATGAAATAGGGAACTAAAGTTGAACTAGACAAAAGAAAGACTCTGAGTGTCTTTTTAGTGTTTGCATGATTAACATTAAACAGGCAACATGTATTTTAGACCTAAATGTGTTTCTCACCATTTTGTTACCTCATTTAATTGTTGAATGGAATCAAACAGAAGGTTACTCATTGGATGTAATTACTGTCATGAGGGTGTTTTTAGAAAATAGATCTGATCTCATTCATTCATTCTCCACATACACTTTTTAAAAACATAAATGAAAAATAATGGAACATTATAAAAAATTAACAAGCATCCAACAATTTGTTTGTGTTCAGATTTACATGTCTT
The DNA here is from genome assembly GCF_963924715.1 of Thunnus thynnus. Classification (NCBI taxonomy): domain Eukaryota; kingdom Metazoa; phylum Chordata; class Actinopteri; order Scombriformes; family Scombridae; genus Thunnus; species Thunnus thynnus. Next base: position 11,564,098 of record NC_089527.1, read on the forward strand.
TGTTTTATGATACTGTAAGCTCTGTCGAGACTAAAGTAAAGCAATATACATCATATGTAATCTATTTTAATTTCATGGTATGTTCTTAAAGCAAGTAACAGTATAATTTAACATATTGATAGAATAATTATAAAAATAAAATCGCATACAAATACAATCTAAAAGCTTATCTGATGAGATAACATTTGTTTTGTTGTGTGTTGGACCAATTATTATCTAGTTTACAAGAAATGCCATGTCCAAAGCTTTTCATACCAGCTGCAATTTGGAGCCACCAGACCAAAAAAAGAAAAGAGGTATGTGTCATTGTTAAAGGCACACTAATGTGAAGATGACTAATTTAACTTATCCAATGCTGAACTCCAAATCTTTTTTCTACATTCTTAATTGTGTCCCACCAATCAGTACTGACATCAGTTAGATAGCACAAATAAAGCTAGTTAATTGTTGCACGCGTAGATGCAGCTCTCTAGTACTGTGAACAAATGCATCTTCCAAAAATCAATCTCTAAAGCAATGTATGCAATTTTCATGATCATGACTGTTTAATGAGACATGACTAAATTATGTGTTCACTTGTAATTTTGCACTATATATATCATAAGATAATGTATGCAGACCAACAATTGCAGATGGTTAACAGATGAAACAAAGTGAACAGAAATGGGGAAGGTGGCATCAAAAGTGGTCACCATATAATTCCAGAGATTTTGATTTGAATCAGCTTGTGAGTTAAAAAAAAAATGGAAATCACAGTTAAAATTAAATTTGTAGGAATACCTACAAACTAGACAATGGCATTATTTCTTCTTTTTAAATATTGTGTTATTAATAAGATCAGAATCATCCTTAATGGCCAAGTATGGATACACATACAAGGAATTTGACTCCAGTTAAGTGGCTCTCAGTGTACCTACACAGAATTACAACACAATATAGCAACACAATAATATTCAGCAATATACACAAGGGATGACTATATACAGGTGAAACCGTTTCTCTGAACTATAAACAGGATATAAATAGTGCAAAGAAGTGAGGAGTGCACAGAGTGCTGAGATAAATATTTGATGGTAAAAAAGAAAAAACATTACTTTATAAACATATAGTAGGTGGTTATATACAGTACAGCCTGTTCAGTTATACAGTAGTGAACAGAATGTATTGAACATTTGTATTTTAGACTAATATAGATAGATATAATTTATAGGTGCAGTGGGTATTATAGTGTCCAGGGTTATTGCACAGTGCCACAGGGATTTAACTGTTGTAAGTGTGATGGCAAGGGGGAAGAAACTGTTCCTGTGTCTGGTGGTTTTGGCGTACAGTGTTCTGTAGCGTCTACTAGACAGGAGAAGTTGGAACGGGTTATGTCCAGGTTGTGAGAGGTCTGCAGTGATTTTCACTGCCCGTTTCCTGTCTCCGGAGGTGTACAGGTCCTGGATGATGGGCAGGTCAGCACCAATAATCTTTTCTGCAGACCTGCCTGTCCGTTGTAGTCTGTTCCTGTCCTGTTAGATGTACAGAGAACAGACTCAATGACTGCAGTATAAAACTGGATCAGCAGCTCTTGTGGCAGGTGATACTTCCTGAGCTGGGCCTTTTTGATGACTATGTTGATGTAGGACTCCCACTTCAGGTCCTGGAAGATTGTAGATCCCAGAAAACTGAAGACTGCTGACACAGTGCTGTTGAGTATGGTGAAGGGGGGCAGTGATGGGGGGCTCCTCCTGAACTCTACTGTCATCTCCACAGTTTTGAGCGTGTTCAGCTCCAGGTTGTTGTGACCGCACAACAGGGCCAAATGTTCAACCTCCCATCTGTATGCAAAAGGGCACCAACCTCTGTCTCTTTGGTTCATACTATAATATCCCTAGTCCTGATATTAATACTTATTAATTAATGTGCTGAAGTAAGAACACTGATGCATTGAAATGGAAGAAGTCTGCAGCTCACTCCTACTCTCATGCACAGAGCCTGGTATAGACACACATACCTAGCTAACAGATTGGAGCTGTGGATGTATTGGAAGGTTATTCATAAAGAATATAAGAGTAACTTTAAACAGTTTACAATTTTACAATTCTTCTTCTGGAGGTGTTTGTGAATTTATCATTTGTCATTGTGGAGTCTTTAGGTCTTTAAAGGGGACCTATTACGCATTTTCCTAATTTTCAGTCATATATACAATGTTACAATGTTGCATGTTCATATTAGATGTGGCCAAAGTTTCAAATAATGAGGTAAATGTATGTAGAAGTAATCCCTGTGAGCATAAAACATCAGCTTCAGACTGCTCTGAATACTCGGTTTTCAACGTTTTTGGTCTACTGTCAAAAACGAGCTGATGTCAACTTGTGACTGATTTCTTTATATGGTCATCTGCTGCTACAGCCTGTGTTAGCTGCTCTTTTTGGAGTTCACTGCCCCAATCCACTAACATTATGACATTACTGTGGCTACTTGTGCTTTACTATTCCTCCTTGCATTATTTCTAACTGATCTGCTGAGCAAAGAACTCCAAATATCTCCAGATCTTGTTGTGTCAACCGGTTTTATTGGAAGAACAATGCAACAACTATAACAAAGCGCCACGAAAACTGTGGCGCTTTTATAAACACATTTCATATCCTGTAAATTCTTCACAGTATAAGTCTCCTATTATTTAGTCATTTAAAAGCTTTTAATTTGAAACAGCAAAAGCAGGAAATGTTGGGTTTTCATCAGCAGTAACTTCATATGATATAATATATATACATATAATGTGTGCTGAAAGTGATCAGCAAACAGTAAAATAAGGCAGATATCTAAAGGTATAAACAGGAATGTAGAGAAAAACTAAACTTCATACCGCAGAGATCTAGTTAGAAACTACAGATGTACTGAGAGCTGAACACAGATAGGATAAAGATGTCAAACAATATGCAGGTAATGAGCCTTACCAAACAGAGATGTCCTGTCGTAATCTTTGTTGCTGCGGATGTTTGTGCTGTCCACACACATACGTTGGATCAGATTTCAGCTCCAACAAGTATGGATGTATTTGAGAAGTTTATATTTTGAATAAAGAATGAGAACAAGAAGCAAAATCTGACTACTATAGTTTGTTTATGCTGCCTCCGGAGCCATCTCCTGGAGCTGGGGGGAACTTCCTGAAGCTGGCCAATCAGAACAGAGTGGGCTTTTAGGGAGGTGGGCCGGAACAAGGGGAATCCAAAACGACCTGTTTCAGAGAAAGGCTGAACTGAGGGGCTTCATAAAGGGCTAGTATAAGATAAATAAGGAGTTTTTTGAACTGTGAATCATGCAAAGCTACTCTAGTCCAAAAATCAAAATATAGAGCTGGAAATGAGCATAATAGGTCCCCTTTAATGTACCGTTGCACTGGATGTATTATTATACTATGGCAAGTCTAGCCAGTGTTTGTGTACTGTGTTCATGCTGTACTGGCAGACTGTTAGCAGCTCATGAAAACAAGAATTCTAATTGCCAAAATGATAGTACAGGCCCCAAGTTAGTCTGCACACAGAAGGAAATAAACTGAGAGAATGTTTTAGTACATTACTGACTGTGTGTGAAATCAAGAGTGTGGATAAAGCAATATTAAAGCTTTCCATTTCAATGTTTAATGTCAGCAACCATATCCTTGGAGTTTGCTGTAGGCAGTGTACATGCATTTTATATCTGCAGCATGCCTTGGAAATTATACCTATATATCTCTATCTTTTTCTGTGTATCATTTAACATGAATACTGGGTTTCCATAGGAATGCTCACAAAACTCTTGGTACTGATAACTGTACTTATGAATACAGAAAAGTTGTCATCAACTTGTCAGTCAACCATGGCCATATATATGCAGTAAATGTGTTTTCATCTAGTAAAGGTTATGCTGTTATATTTGGTACAGTGAAAACACAACAGTGATGGTGTTGTTGTTAGAACACGTTAATCTGAGCTAGCTCAGCAGTGTGTTTATGAAGTCTTGCAATATGTATATATACAGTAGTTGAACAATTTGACATATGTTTTCCTTGAACCTGATTAGAGTCAGTCTTGTTAGTAAATTGGAGTCACTGTTAACAGAGTGTAATTTTCTCCTTTGGCCAACTAAACCAATTAACTTAAATTACCTACTATTAATAAAATCCTCATAACCAACATGCATCTACAGTATAGGGTCAAACAATATAACAACATAGCATATTGTTGCACACTGTTGATGCAATTTATGCATGAGCAATTATCACACTGCAGAAGATACAATGTATAGTTGACCTTAAAGCTCCCATGCCTATGGTTCACCCACACAGGTGTTTTCACTTATTGGATCAATAAGACCTCCTCTTAGGATTATTTAGCATCTATAGGCTGTGTGTGATTGACATTTCCCTCATGTGTGGTTAGTTTTGTTGCAATTTACACCGTTATCATTCTGTCCTGTCCTGTCTAATCCACCCATGTAAAGTATATGAAAAAGCCTGTGTGCGCCTGCAGAGTCTTCATAGCATACAGAATGGGATAGCATACAATATAAACCATGTTACTGCATTCAAATATTTCTACTTTTCACCACTCTCAGTGTATTATTTTGAAGAGTTTTAATCTCAGAACCCTGGACACACAACATAACAAAGCTGTTAAACTTTCTAGCAAACAGTTGCCTATTCACACATCCAACAGATATGGAGCAACATAAACAGTCATTTGGAGTCATGTTCATGTCCACTTGATGAATGTAAGTCCAATATTCACTCTCTTTTTTGCTCTGCTTTGGTTGTTGCAAACTCCTGATTGAGATTTCTGCGTCTGTGCCTTTTTCAGAGCTTTTCTTGACTGACTGTCTGCTGCTTTTGGAAGTCTAGCTATGAGAGTGGGGAGACTGAACTTTGTGGGTCATGAAACCAACAATGAACTAGAAAAGGCTAACAGCCTTTGAGAAGCAGAGTTTGTGATAATTCTCTGTGGGTTTGTCACTGGGAGTTACACATAGTCATTTGGAATCTGTCAATATGAATGGCACTGAAAATGTCATTGTTTTATGGACTACAAAAACCACTAGTACATAATTAGCACTGAGTTTTTTTTTATAGCTATCTGCCACACTAGCTACAATATACTGGATAACACATATATATATACTAGCTGTTGTGCAATTGTGATGTAGACGGTAGGTGGATAACTTTGATGGCTCAAAAACAGCCCAGAAAGATACAGTGAGTTGAGTTTTGAAATGCAACCAGCTGTTCATTGTTACATTGATTTTATTTAATTTATTTATTGAAGTGTCTTTCACCGTATGTTACCCAGTTGTTATGGGCTTATCAATGTGTGTGTGCGTGTGTTTGTGTGGAGACTGAAGTTTAAATCTAATTCTAGTGAGAGTCTCTACAAGGCCAGGGGCGGCCCAGAGAATGATATATCTCACCACTGTATTTCATGAAAAGCATAAAGCAGTTCTTATTTGGAGAAAGGAAACTCCGCTGTAGTCTTTGTTCCTCTGCACTTTTAATTAAAGGAGAACGTGAGCGTGTATAAGGTACCTTGCCCTGTGGGGAACTACACCATTTCATATTTCATTTTAATAGCTGGTTGGATTTTGCAAAGGACCTTCACTTGGCACCTCTGACTGGGACTGATCATACACAGCAGTCATTTGGGGAGAAAATTGAATTTTTACTTCGTCTGTCAGAATGTCTGGTACATGACATGATCTGTTCTTTTTTTGGTGCATCTAGTCTCGTTTTATGAGGGTGAGCTTTCAGATGAGGGATTGTGTTTTCTGTATATGTATTTGTGTGGTTGCTGCATGTTTACATGCTAATGTTTGTGTAGTTCATGTTTGTAAAATATTATGAGTGCATAGTATAGGCTCAGTGTAGTACCACCCTCCATCTATGGTATCTTAATTTCTAGAGGATGGGTAGTCAACTGTGAATCTCTCTAAATGATTCAGAGGACTAAGTGAGAGGCCTTAGAACAGCTGGGATCAAGCTGTAAAATGAAGAAGTAGATGGTGAAAAACCTCTCCGAAGAGAGAACATTGAAATATCGTGAACCATTTCAATCAGCCCAAAGCAGCAGGAGACTGCAACTTCCACATTCAACATAGTCATAGATCAGTGCAATATGGGCAGCAGCGATAACAACAAACAACATCATGCAAACCCTTCTGCTGGCATGAACTGTGTGAACTTTGCACATTTCTTTGAGGACGGATAGTGTTTTGTGCTTTCAATATGAGCAATACTTATTTTCATCTCCATGAATAGCATGAAACACTAGTTCATGCTGAGGAGAGGAACTCAGAGAAGAACTCAGCCACTGAAACTGCTCTTGTGTGCATATGCATTGTTAGATATTTTTATTGTCTTCATGTTTTGGGTATATTTCTACATTGAATTCAGTCAGGTCATTTATTAAAGTTGCAGGTCATTTGAGAGATTCGTATCCAGAGTAGCATGGCAAGAAAGAAACATCTGAATGATCCTCAGGCTGTAATACTGACAGATGAGTCAAATGGCACATCTTCCTGGCTGACATGAACTTCATTATTTCTAGTGAAATCTGAGTAAGAATTCAAAGATGGTAGTTATAGCTTTGGGCTATTTGCATTTTGTATAGAACAATAAAAAATTCATCAAACTATATACATATATATGAAAACTGTATCATAAAGTTTCAATTATAGTGTAATATTTTAATAATTTTAATAACAATAATAATAATTTTAATAATTTCATTCAAGACCAGACTGAAACATGTACTAAAGACCAACCATTGAGTCACACAGTTGAGTTTAGTTTACATTATTTCTAATTGACATTGTGGGTGTATGTGGTGTGTTGTGTGTTGCTTTGTAGTTTTTATGGTGTGTTCTGTGTGTTTTTTTTTTTTTTTTTTTTTCTTGCTTTTTGCTGTTTGTTGTTGTGCTGTTGCGTGTTTTTTGTCGCGGATTACAGATGCAAATTAGCTTCAAGCTTACTCTGGTGCAGTGCATCAAAGTAAGCAAAATCAATTGATGATCAATCATCATCAAATCAATAAATCAATATTATTATTGGTATACCTGATCCTGATATATTGCCCAGCTCTATTCAATAATAGAGTAAGTGCAAAAGAAACATTTGCTGTTAGTTGTCTCATTGTTCCTATTAGTCAATAATGGGTTTGGATTTAGGATCTCTTAATTAAAACTATGCACAAATACAAAAACTTAATCTAGGTTTAATTTGTATATGGAGGAATAGCATTTAAGAACCAATGGAGCTTTACTGAAAAAAGCAGAGCCTCACATCCTCCAAATTCTCCTATTCTGTCATATGCAGCAATGCCACAAATTTTTCACACTTACAAAACTCTGACACTGAATGATTTTTTTTTTTATGTTACAAAGTCTGACAGCGAGATACAGTGCTTTAAGACAGGTGTACGTGTCATGCTATATACCGTTGTCATCTTGGCTGACTGGAAGACAACATCGTCTTCAGTTGTGCTGTGACACAGCCTTTGTCTTTTCATCACACAATTTTTGGCACCGGAATACGCCAGCGGAGAGTCTGGCTGGGGCCTTGCCACAGCATCTGGCTTACTGCTCTGTGACTATGATGGGATTTACTGATAATGTTAATGGAGTCCAAGAACCCCTCTGAACACCCATGTCCTGTTTCCCTCCCCCACCAGTGCCCACCAATGAAAACGTGGCCCTGGACCAGAAAGCGGAAACCTGATACACTGAGCCAACACATTTGATGTGAAACATGGTGTTTACATTTAAACTGTGCCAATTTACTGCTTAAGAGCAACCATTATCAGTTCCATTGAGGCCAAGATAATTGACTGAGAATTTGATTTTCTCAGTCCAAACGTGATTATGGTGTTGCTTGGTGGATGTCTGCAAATGCTGATTTGTTGCAAGTTGTTGAGGCTGGAATTCAATCAAAGAGGAACTATTGATAAAGCTATTGCGCTGGCTCTGGGGAAAATAAATTGTGCCTCAACAACTATTCACAACAATTCAATAAATGGATGTAGATGAAATAGAACATCAACATAATTAGTACAAATCAAATACCTTGGAGTGTCTATTTTTCTTTGGGAAAAGAAAGGGATTTTCCTCCCAGCCACCGTATCCCAGTCTGTCCACTTTATCACATTACCTTGTATACTTGGATAGTCATTTTTCTCCAAGCACCGGGCTGCAATCTATAATGTGATTAATAAAATGCGTCAATATAAACAATGTTTATTTTAGATTACGTGCTAATGAAACCGATTCTAAAGAAAATATAATATGTCAAGAGTGATAGGAGGGATGTGACATTGGGTAAATTCTTGTCATAGTAGTCAAAAAACTGCTGATATTGACTGAATATTCCCCAGCTCTAAACACTCATTATATCTGTCCATCATTATCATGTGCTTCTCAGAGGGAAGCTGGTAGCAGCTGACAATGAAGCCTGTTGTAAGATGTCCCAGGTGGCAAGCCATAAGGGCAGGGGCAGGTGGGGAGGAGTCTTCGACATTGACTTAGAGGAAAAGTGCTTATTAATCAGTGTGAAAGAGTTCAGCCTGACTTTCACACTTTTACACTAGACTGAAATTGTTCCTTCCCTTTTTCAAACCTTGCCTTGGTATCTTGGCCCATATACTGTGCCAAATAAAACACAGAATATTGCTGCTCTCGCTCCACTGCAAACACACTTTCTTATTAGCTTGGCAGTTTGTATTGCTTTCACGTTGTATACACACACTAACACACAAAAGACTATGCTGCAATTTATATGGGGGGGGGGGGTGGGGGGGTGGAGGTGGGCATTGTGAGTGAAGAAAGTGCACAACCTGTATGATATTATCCTTGTGTTAGAGCCATGTAAGGTTATTCATACTGTTTCCAGGAGGTATCACAAATACTATAGTATTGTCTTGTATGAAAACTCGTTTTTCCTTTATTATCATTGCTGATTACCTTATTACCAGTGCAAGGATATCTGGTTTAAGATTTTGACAGTGTGGGAAAGAGGAAGAGATGGAGAAAAAGTAGAACAGCAGGTAATAGCAGATATTCAACCAAAGAGGAATAAAAGCAGAACGTGAGGGGAGAGATCTTCCTTATTTTATCTTCCCGTTTTTAGAATTTTTGTGTTTTCTGTACAATTGATTTTCATATTTATTGTGAAAGAATAAAAATTCTGGCTTGATGGTGATGCCCATTATGTTTAGTGAAGTTAGGTATTCTAAAATACCTTATTTATTGGTGGTTATGAGTAATTTCACTTCATGCTGGCCAGTACTTGTTCAGATACTTTTGTCTGGACCAAAGTGTTGAGTGGGCTGACAAACTGATAAACATTGCCTAATTAAAGATCCCCTCCAGACATGTTTTAAGATGCATAAAATACACAAGCATGAATAATAATGTGTGTCTGATATGGTTTTTCCACAAAAACAGTTGAATTATCTTGTTAAAATCCTTAAAATTACATTTACTCTCCCTTTTCTCCCTCATTAAAAATTCTAGAATCTATGAATATATAAATATTGTTTATTTCAAAAGTTTAACTGCTGGACACAAGATGTCTCCTCCTTCACTGAAAAGTCAAATCTCAGTGTATGTGCACTGAGATTTGAAGTTTCCGCATCACGTTTGTGCAAGTTGAACTCCAAACTAGTTGTGATGTCACCTAGTTGTAGGCATATGCCTTAAACTGAAAAACATTAATTCTGCAGCAGATAAATGTGAAAACAGCCTTCTAGTGTCTGCACATACATCAGTCTGCACAGTGTAAAACAACAATAAGCAAAACACATTTCTGAGTGGAGGGGGACTTTAACATATGAAAAATATAGATGAAACACTTTAATTTGGCGGATGCAGCTTTTTCATGTACACTCTCACTGAAGCTTGCTTTCATCTGGATTTGGTAAATCCCACTATTGCATTAAAATAAGCTAGTCAGTTTGAGTTTGACAATGGCTCATGGTGTCATCAGCAAAGTTTTTAGGTCATGTTGTGTGTTGCAGTGAATAACGCACTCACTATCTCCTGTGCTTTGGCTGTAAAGCTGTGCCATCATAGTCACAGAGGCATTTCAGTGAATGGCTTCTAATCATGTCTAATGTTCCATGTAAGAGTCTACCCTGTCTCTGTCCTCCCTCATCACAGAGGCCACACTATGCTGGTGTTAAGTGTGTGTGTGTGTATGTGTGTGTGCGTGTGCAATTGTGTGTTTGCAAGGCAAGGCTTGACAGCAGCACATTTGGCTTCTCAGTGGACCATAGAACTGCAACTCAGACTTGGAAGTGCTCACGTCTCTTCATAGCCAGGTCTCTTGGTGCGTGACCTTATTCCCTGTGACATTTTCAGCCATTAATCTGCAGACGTATAGTGATGAAATACCTCTCTTGGGTTACATTGTGCTCATGTCACACCATTTTCTAGATGGCACAGAGGTCGTGCAACCCTTTGGTGGTGATGCTAGGATGAAATTTAGCTTTGATTCAATCAGTGCCAATTGGAGGTTGCTGCTGGATTATTGACATTTTTCATGCCCTTAATAGGATATATGGAATGTTGAACCAGTGTTAAATTTGGCACCTGTTTTGGCCTGGTTTGTTGATGAAAATGTATGTCGGGGCTAGTCACATGTTAGTAATTTGATTATTGTTAGTCCATGCTTATTCACCAAAAAGTAAAGACATTTTAGTCTAGTTTTTGTTGGTTAAATTTAAGTCCCACTTTTTTCATGCATTTTTAACTTGTATGTCCCTTAAGCATTCTGAGGCTACAGCTGTCACTATCTGGGCCCACTATGTGGGCGGCTGTGGCTCAGAAGATAGAGCGGGATCGCCCACTAATCGGAAGATCAACGGTTTGATCCCCGGCTCCTCCAGTCCACATGTCGAAGTGTCCTTGGGCAAGATACTGAACCCCAGATTGTTCTCGACGGCTGCGTTAGGTGTGTGTGAATGTGCATTAGATTAGATCCTGATGAGCAGGTTGGCACTTTGCATGGCAGCCTCTGCTATTAGCGTCTGAATGGGTGAATGCTGACATGTATTGTAAAGCACTTTGAGTGGTCAGAAGACTAGAGAGGTGCTATATAGTTACCATTTATCATTGTAGTTTAAAGTTACCATGGTTACATTTGTTCATCTTCCTTATCACAAGGTTAGAGTACAAAGCATCAATTATCACAGGGTCCATGTCACTGTGCTTTTGATTACACAACACACACTCTCCTTACACAGTTGTCATTTCCAAACTCTGGTTATTTATACATAGTTGCTCATTGTTCTTGCTCACTTGGCATTATTGCAACTGCTCGGGTTGTCAGACTGTCTATTGGACATCGAGGGAAAGATTTAAATGGTTGACAGCCTGCATTAATCTTGCAATCATTCCTTCTCATTCATTGCCTAGAAACACAAAAAATAACTGACTGACAATAACAGTAACGTTAAATTCACATCCACAGCTCTTTATAATCTTACATTGACATATCTTCTTATTCCAGAGTGCTGGCCTGCCTGCTTTTGTAGGTTGTTTCAGCTGTTGTGTTGCTGCTTCTTGTCTAATTTTCAGAGGGATTGTGGATGCAATTACAATATTTCGTAGATCTTTTACTTTTTTCTTTCCAAATACTGGTAACGTTAGCTAACATTACTGGAAAAGACTCATTGTTACTGAAGAAGATGTTGCTTGTTCAAGCTGTCTCATTAACTTCTGATGTTTTGGGACAGCAGATGGTAATGTTCCTCCTTTACAATCAGGAGCATATAATGTATGATTCTGTAGATGCAGGTTTTAGAATAATACTACATTAATATAGTAATTAGTTAATTTGTCTATTTGTCCATTTTTCACATTATCATTTAGATTTATCGTAGGGTTTGCTTTCAGGGGTTTCTTTTTGTTAAGTTTTAGTCTTGTTTTTGTTATGAAATATGATATTCATCATACTACGTTGACAAAATTAATACTGTGTTGAACATTCTAGTTTTACTTTTCAGAGGAATAAGTGCTATAGACGATCAAGAATACAGTGTAAACAAAGAATTAGCAATAGCAATTAATTAATTTATAAAAAATTAATAATGAAAGGGATATAGAAAAGCCAAGAAATACTGTATATTGCAAAAACAAAACATAACCTTTGCACGCAGTAATAGAGTTAATAGTATAGTAATAATTGGCTCTTTTAAAAGTAGTTCATACCAGATAAATCTGTTGACATTTTCAACATATTAACAAAAACATGATTTTAGTTTTTTTTAACATCAGTCCGTTTCTTTTATATATAATTGTGATGACAATTTTCTGTGAGATTCTTCTTTGTTGGACTTTAAACCTTGTAGCTGAGTGGTTTTCAAAAGAGATTAGTTATTTAGTGAATATTTATGAGATGTGTTTTGACAAAAGCGTCACTTCAGAGTTGTCAAAAATGTCATCCTTGAACAGGGACTGTAATCTTCACATCACTGATGACTACAGATTGCTTCTCCAGCAGAACATCTGAACAGAACATTGAATAATTATCCTGACAGTTGTGCTACTTTTCTTACTACTGACCAGACTACAGCTATATTACAAGTTCAAAGCATATATGACATTCACATTTGCAATCGATTTTCCTGCAGGCTGAGCTTGGTAGAAGAGCCTCAGTTATTTACTGTCTCTTGCAGGTGAAAAGAAACAACAGGGTAACCAGGGAAAGTAGGCAGATTTAGGTTGCCAGGTGTGCTGCAGTGAAAGGTTAGGCCTGTCACTAAAACAGGGGTGTGGAACAAAGCTGACACGTACTTACAGCATCACATTTGTCCCCTTCTATTGACATTGCTTTATCTGGACCAGTAATAACATTTTATAGATCTGTTGATGGATTGTCCAAGGCTGTCATTACACACTACTCCTCTCTTATCACAGCAGGCTGAAATTGCATTAATGTTTGCTTTCTGTTCAGTGGGCATTTTGGCCACAGGTTGCAGTGAGTCTTACAATTCCCGGCGATATGTTTTCTCTGATAAATTGTGAAATAAATGCTGCCAGTGGAAGACTTCACTTCCAAATTTTAAAACTATGGCTTTGTATGCAACATTTAGTTTTGTTGCGGCAGCTGCTGCTACAGTGTTCAATAATGCCTTGGCACCAAAAATTCTGGCAGGAGACAAAAATCTCTTCTCCCAAAAAAGAAAATATCTAATTGCATGATGATAATGTTTCTTTCTGTCATCATCCATATTGAGTTATTTGCTTTCCTTACACGTTTCTGGTCTGTGAGAAATGGTAAATAATGTCTTATAGTGAAACACTGTTTATTTGAGTGACAACTTGCCACTTTCAACTTTCACAAACTACTTTTGTAGTTTATTGTCATGGACATAGAAAAAAAAATGTATTCCAGTGGCACTCTGTTTTGACCCTACATGTGGGCTTCAACCTCCATCTTTTTTGGTGTGGTATTGACAGGGGGGCCAGAGAGAAAAGCCACAGTATTACACCTCCAGCTGTTCCAATTTCTCATCTCTGCCTCTGAAATCATGCTGCCGCTGCTGTAAGCTTGAAACTGAATTAATAATGAACAAAGTCAATAGGTCTCAGATCCTATTCTCCCAGGTATCACCTTGAAGTGACTTTGCTCAGGTATTGAAGTACCGAGTATGAAGGGAAATCCTATATATTTACTGCTAGAGTTGGGACTATCTGTATCCCATTACCATCTGAAAATGTGGTTGTCCCTGTTGTGTCAGACCACAGATTTGCACTCCTTATGAGGTTTTGTTGCTGAAAATTTCAATTTTCCAGGATAATTAAACTCCAACAGCTGTCCAACAGCCAATTGCTTCTTTTGCATTTTTCCACTTTTAAAGCAAAGCTTTTAAGGGAAACAACATCTCGTACTGTGGAGCGTTTCCGTCATGTATTTCCTTTGCATTCATTGTCCAGACCTATTGCAATCTCTGATCAGAGACATTTCAATTTCAGTGTGTGTAAGTACTTGGAAATGAGATTGTTCTGTGTCTGTTTTGTTTTGTGCAAATGAATAAAATATGCATCAGCTGGATGCTATTTGGAGCCTGGCTGATCAATACATGTGCCTGTTTTTATGAGAATTCTCAGAAGAGAAGCCTTGTCAATCTGTCAGAGATCATTAGCAAGCCTGGTGGTGTGATAGATTGTGGCTCTGGTGGGAAAGAAAATCAGGTAGGCATACATTAACATCCCATTGCCAATTTTCCATCTGTCTTGTTGTTACCAACTCATGCTGCAGAGGAATAGATTCAGTAAACACACACTGAGCATTTTCCATTTTTCATTGCACTAGACCAGCAATTCTGTCTTTGATGAATAATAGGATATCCTAGAACAGAATATAACCCACTATGTATAATCCCCTATATACTGTATATAGTTCCCCATCCAGTTAGCCATAATGGCTGCTAAAGGTGGCTAGTTTCTTCTAATTTTTTAAGCGATTCACGCAAAAATTATGTTTATTTGGACAGATGTAGAAATCTCAGCAGCATGCTCCCATGATCGTTGTTTTGTGCGATAAACGTCTTTTTTTTTGTGAATTGCTGGAATCTCTATAACAGACCTGGAGAGAGCAAAATTAGCCTGACACATAAAGCCACAGTGGCCACGTTTATGGGAAATACATCAAGTTTAAATAAAACGGAATTTTCCTTTAAGCAGCGCCTGGCCCCTGGCATCAACTCAAACAGTCTACAACATACTGCTTTTACCAGACCAAGCTGGACTCAGTCGAATTGACTTTTGATAGCATGAGACTGCTGCTATATGAGCTATGATTTGCTGGCTACCCTCACAGAGATGAATGGTGTAAGTATGTATTGCTTAGCCCTTGACAACCTACTGTATCACTTGTTTCTCCAATAAAAGTAACCGAGTGGAATCTTTTTTATAGCTACATATGTCTGCGTGTTAACTGGAAGTGTTAAAAAAAGCAAACACAGCATGGAGCAGATTCACCATAATGTAAAAGAAAAAAAAAAAGATATTTTAAGTTGATATCAGTCAGAAATAAAATACACTTATGCCTTGGCGGCTGATACAGAATAATCACAATTGTAAAATAAATGAAAATGGGGGCTCTGCATGCTATTTTGTTCATTTGGCACTATCAACACATTTTTTGACATTATTAAAGCTGAGAATGTCCCATCAACATGGTTCATATATCCCTGGGACCTTGACAATTGCCTCTATCCATTCATTTAAATTTCAATTAGAATTTTTTGTTTTTTTTCCATAAAAAGTATCCTAGAGCATGTATAGTACTATTCACATGCAAAATGATGGCATTTCTGAATAGCTTAACGTGTCTGGAAAGAAAATAAAACAATATATGACATCCTGGGGTGACATGTATAGTGGCTATGCCATAAGCCAATAAATGAAGGAAATTTAAAAAAACATGCTAGAGTCAAAAATGACTGACAATATGTTTTAGATTTGATTTGATTTTTGTGTGTGTGTTTGTGTGTGTGTGTGTTTCTGTGAAGAAAAAAATAATAAGTAGTGCACAGCCACAGGTGCATTAGTCATTGAGATGTCTGGCTTTCTTTCCATGGATTTATCTGAACAGCAAGGACGAAGAGGAACGAGAATATTGAATGCACTGAATGATTGGCAGAACTAGTGACAATTAAACTGTAGCTGTTAAGCAAAAGAGAGGATTTGGATCATGAGAGATGTCCGCTAATGTCCCTGTCTGCTGTGCCCCTTCAGGCTTAAATGGACAAGCTTTGCTTGCACCCATGCTGGCTGTAGTGGGCAATTACGCTATCGCAGCTCTACGTCTGCTGTATTTTACTGCTATCTTTTAATTGGAGGAACGGGGGAGTCATTTTACACCAAGGATGAAGGAGATGTGTTTTACCTGCCTTCAGCTTGCTAAGAATAGAGTGGAATAGAACAAGAATCTCTAGCCGCCTCTGTAATGTGATTTCACCCCTAGGCCACAATTTTTAATAGTCAGGGATAGCTTTCCCATTGAGGTTACTTTTATTTTACAGGCATGATGCTGCTTTTGTGCTGGCCTTGCACAATGGAGGAGGGAGAATTTTCAGCTTTGTCATTAACCTTCCTGTATTTAAAACTTGCCATCATATTTCTTGGGGGGGTTGTCTTCATCATATCAGCAAAAGTGGTTGAGTCCAGCCATGTCTGAGTTTTTTTCTCGAAGGAAAAATGAAGGATAAAATTTAGGGTTAAAGCAATGGACGACAGAATCAGGTTACAGACTTATTTTTCTCTGCCATCTTTGCTTGCACGAAAAAACTTCCCAAGAATTAACTGCAAATCATATTCAATTTGATTACGCTGCCAAATGACATGGTAAATTATGCATAACTTTTTAATTGGCTGGTGGCTGGTGGTTGTGGGATTTCTTTTGAGGCTGTGTGACGTGAAAGGTGAGGTCATGTTGTGTCTTGCAGAGGCAGTGCTGGATGGTTTCCAGAGGTCACACAGCTGAACAATAGGGAGCTCGCTACCTGCTGTGCTGCCCCCCCTCCCTCAACCCCATCACCCTACACTGCCTCTTGATAGCAGGCAGTTTACCCTCAGGCCAATAAGCGGGACATTTACCACATGTTCATGCAGCTCTGATTCTCTTTCTGTATAAATAGCCTTAATATAGTCGCCCTCCTTACAATGAAGTCATAAAAGAAAGGACATGGTTTTGACCTTAATCGCTTATCCTACAAATACTTTAAAAGTTATAGGCCATGCTACCTTTGACTAAATGCTGACATCTTTACAGCTCCTGAAATTGAAGCAATCTTGGTCCAAGTGAAAGAATTTTTTAGTTACTTCGTTTACCTACCTTCTTTTAAGTCAAATCAAATAGCAAATGCATATGATGCATTTTAGCATGAAATGGGACTTTGCAACAGTAATTAATGTCAAGAAGGAGTTGATATAAGAGTTCAAAAGCAGGCAGAGTAAAGACACGATGATCCATTATGGCATGGGAGATGTGACACTGGCACCCAAATAAACACTTTTGATCGCTGGATTGCTTCAAAAATGATGAATATGTCTTTAACTGAAGTGTCTGTGAAAGATTTTAGGCACTTTATATATTTTAAATTGCAAACACGGATTCATGAAATCATGACCTTAGAAGGTTCTATCTGACATTTTTTTCTATCTGACACACAAAATTAGTTGTTCACATAAAACTGTTCTTGGACAAATTATTAACATTCTGTGCAGGTTTATTTTGTTTTATGCTTTCGACCAATCTCAAATGGTGCTATAAGGTTCCATCTGCAAAGCACCAGTCAGAAGTTTAGAATGTAGAGTGGAGGACCATTTAGGTTCTGCATCTTTACCATGTGACCTCACTGCTCTGTGACTGTGGTTAAAGGTGCTGAAAATATCATGAAATGTTGCTCAATCTTAAGTTCTGAAACCTCCAAATTGATTATTTTACCAGAATCATTATGTATGACACTGATACAAACACCAGCTGAGCTAAAGTCAGTTTTTTTTTTGTCTTGTTTTAACTCAGTGAAAAGCAGATTTTTACCTTTAACTACCATGCTAGTCAGCTAGCTGGTGTGTGATACTTTAAATTAGGACCCATGACAACCATTTATTAAATTGCATAGGCGGAATTGTATGCTATTGGTATTTTTAAAAAGCACTAATTAAAACAGAAACAAAAAAAAACCAATGATGTTAAGTCATTAGGAACAAATTGATTGACAAAGTCATGAAAAATTGGAACGATAGAATAAAGCATCTCTGGGGTCTGTGGGTACCCCAGTCTGTAGGATTAAGGTTAAGCGAGTAGAGAGAACTATTCTGTCTAAGTTTTGCTCAATAACTCAAAACCACTCAGAATGCAGATACAATCTCATAATTCTAAGGTCACTAAATATTTGAGTATTTGCCACACCGTGGTAGGTAGCAGTACAATGCACCCAAGAATTTATGTGACAGTGCTGAAAAGGCATTTTTCACATGATTGGACCTTAAAATACAGACTACTTTTGTGCTGTTGAAGGGATCAAGGGTTTGTGTAACAGCTTTTATACTATACAACAACCCTTGGCTAAAATCTATCTGTCAACTGAGAAAACAAAGCCCCCTTACCTGCTTTAGAGTGTAGCTGACATTGGCTGTGACAGTGTGCCTGGTGGACTCCCTTTAAGAGCTGGACAAAATGATTACTGAGATTTTGTAAATCACTACTGTAATGGGCCATTACAAAGTATTCCAAAAGCTCTTTAATGAGTAAAAGAAAGTGCTAATATCAGCTGCAATAAACTGCTATTAACAGACATTTTTTAATGATTTCTCTTATCAATAATGATCCATTAGCTTTCATGTGTGTATTTGGTCCAGAAATAGCCATTTTGGAGAATACTTAGTCATTGCAGAGGAAAGGGACTGCAGACGTATGGAAATGTGACTTGAAAATGGATTTTCATTAGCTAAGTGAAAGCGTTTTGTTATACTTACAATACATCTAAAAATATTTATAGAATGTGATATTTGCCGTAAGAGGCTTTTAGGATGAATCTGTTGTGGAGTATCAGAGCTAATTAAATTGTGAATTGTCTGGAAACAAAATAATCTTCTTTAGATATACTTAAAGTAAATTAGGACGCATATTAAGTTGAGCAGAATGTAATTGAAGCCAACACATGACTTATCAATGGGAACTCATGATTAAAAAGTTGGCAGTCATTGACATTAGGACATAATTTGATTGGAATTTGGTCCAAAGGCCCAAATAAGTGTTCTCATTGTAAATAGAGAGTACAGGACCTGACCCACTGCCTTGTATAAATGTGTCTATCCTTTTTGGACAACTTGGGACAAATAAAGTTCTATATAGTTATTGGATGATATGGGTGTTCTAAGTTGTTTGAATGAGATGAACTGACAGTGATAAGCCAGTTTAGTGCTCGTATGGATCAACAAACAAACAAACAAAAAAACAACATATAAAGAATATGACAGGGCTGTTTGTAATGCACTGGAAACAGGGGCTTACAATAGCACTAGCCATAATCAAAGTGCAGAGAGACATCAAATAACCTTTGTAGGTTGGACAAGAAATACATCAAATCAACCAATTTTGCACTCATATACGCCTCAAGATGGTAATGAAACTACTATAGCAAGTAAATCTGTTTAGATACCTTACGAGAAGGCATGGATAAAACAACTATCCAAAAAAAGAGAAAAGAAAACCAAACAAAGTGCCTAGATAATGTGAGTGGATGTAATTAGAGATAGAAAATGGCAAAAAGTTTAGAAAGTTTGCTAAAATCTTGCATATGCGTGCATATGTCAAACTTTTGAGAGAAATCTGTATTAAGCTTTAGAATTGAGACATTTAAGGAACAGAAGTTGCAACATCTGTGTACATGAGCAGAGCCTCAGGCACCCATAGACTGACTCAACTGGGCTGTTGATGCATTAAACTCGTTAGAGGCAAAGTGCTTTTACAGGAAAATTCTGAAATGCTAATGCAGTCCTCAACTTCTTTTTGGACAACAGTCTCACTGCCTACATTTGCATGCACTTACTGTAATAATCCAAATTCAACCATTAGTAAGTATCTAATTGAGAAGGTTAGCGCTTAATATTTCTGTGTCTATGCTGCAGAACATAGTCAGATAAATGGACAAAAATTCCTCCTCCTCTGCATTACTTTACATCAGTAACAGTGTTGTCAACCTCAAACACTATGCCTCTGTCATGATGCCATAGTGGTACACCCTTGTGTCTATTGTGCAATTATTGCAACTTTTTACTTAAACAGTAGTTCCAACATAGTACGTACAGTACATTTTTTCACATAGAGAGGAACGACAATTGGTAAATGATTGTTAGAGTCACAAAAAAATGCACAAGACATTTTTTTTCATGACACAATGAAGTCTCTTACCAGCAGAACATCTTTGGCATGCATCCTCAAGCAGCTGGATTGTGTGTGTGTGTGTGTGTATGTGTGTCACAAAATGTAGTGAAAACTTTGATAAAGAGTCATGCTTGGATTATTTACATGGCTAAATGCCCATCAGTAATGGGACTATAATGGGACTACACATATCTTGAAGCTTAATCCAGCCAGGAGTATAATTACATTAACATAATCAGAGTCTGATGTTTACATGGACGCCATCTTACTCACATTACTGCTCTAATCACATTATGATTGGATTTTCTATGTGCATGTAGATGTAGCCAATGTCAAGTTTAAAAAAGGATAGTAAAAACACTCTGACACAATCCCAATTTGATACTTTATTTTATTTTATTTTACTTTATTTTATTTTATTTTATTTCATTATATTTTGTTTTGTTTCCTTCTTGGCTATTTCTTTTGTTTCCATTGTGACCATTACGTTACATAGTACAAAAAGCACAGAGCTCAACCTTTTGTCATATGTTGGTTACTGATAAAAGCGCTGTCCATGGTGCTGAAGCAGCATATGACCTGGGTTGCATTTCACAGGCATACATGTAGGAGAATTTAAAGTCATCTGTGGATGCAGTGGTTTTTTTTCTTCTCACAGTTCCTGTAATGGCATTTGTAAAATTACCATTGTGTAATTTTTAAAACTTGATTATTAATCCTCTGAGTCAAGATGTCATCTCTACACACAATAGCTGACATTAGTATCATTTCCCTGCACCTGGTGATTTTAATGCCAGTTCGACTGTATGTTGTTTTGAGGTAACGGCTTTGAACCTTATCTCTGTTGTTGTTCACTGAGTCTCTTAAAAGCCAACACATGGCCTGCCCACCTTGCCAACTGCTGCATAAACGGAGGACATGATGAAGGATGTTGTGCCAAGGTGCAACTGTTGCTACCTTCCCACCTGCTAGTGACACAGGTTACCCTCTCTCTTTTGTAGCAATGCATGATGGGAAGGCCATTTGATGATTTTGGAAAGAGTTTCCACAGCGCGCATTCTGAGACACACTCTGAATGTATAAACACAAAAAAGAGAGTCAGAGAGAAGTGCTGACCTCATACAGTAATGCCATCCCCTCCATTGTAGTATATGTGGAAAAACACCAATTTAATGCTGTTAGTTTGAGTGGCCCTTCAAGTGTCCACTTTGTCTCTCCACTGTAATATGGAGAGATAATGCCGTTTGTCCATCACTCTTCTAAAAATGTTAATAAAGCCTCCAGCTCTTGGAGATTTCCAGCTGCCTCTTGTTAAAGAGGAGTTTAGATGTCACAAATCCATTTATTAATTTAAAAGCATTTACCACATTTTACTAAGATGGTGACAATATCAGATACTTGATATTGTTTTTATTCAGATTTGCATAGGAGAATGGTATTGAGGGATTTTTATGGATGAACTGAAAAAGAGCTTTGCTGCTATCACTTCAGATCAAAAAAGATTAATATTCTTAATGCAGCGAACATCAAGATTACACTGTAGAAGTCCTGGAGACAAAGTGATATCAGATTGTTAAGAAGCTGAGAGTGTGGGTGCTTGTTTGTATCGATGTGGAGCAGTGATTAGTGCTGATGCACAGAGGGAGGCCAGGATGAAACATTCATGCCCAAAGCAGCCTCTGAGACCCAGCTAGCCTGCAGCCACACCCGCGAGGCACCAGTGCACTCCTTTCAATACACCCAGGGGACTCGCTAAGAGGTGTGACAACTTTATTCTTCTTAGGTGCTGCTAAAATGTGACTTTGAGTACAACTGTTGGCCCTCAATAAAAGGAAATGATCCCATCCAGTAATGGAAAGATATATTTTTCAATGACTACCTCTGTCTGCACATTAATCACAACATATGCCAAAACCTAGACGGTGCATTAGGAAATATGTTACGACATAACTACCTAATCCCTAACATTAAAGTATTGATGTGAAATGATATCAGAGCCACTGAGATCATGAACTGCAGGTGATTTTTTTGGCTCAATTTTTTGAAAACTGTGAGTAACTAACCACAATGGGTAGCAATTAACCCCCTTGACCCTCTTCCTTACTCATAATAGTATCGTTACTGGTTTTTAGTCTCACATGCATTTTTTTCAATGGGTCATGTGGAAGAGCCTAGTTTTCAAACAACTTAATGAGAAACACACAAAAAAATTGTAATTGTATTGTAAGTGAGTGTCTAAAAGCACATTAACTGTCTTGGTCCAACACATCAGAGGGTAACTCTTTTTGTCATCTTCTCAACAGAACCCTGTGGCAGGGATTGATTGCTACTCTGCTGATTCCTATGGACCCGCTGGGCTGTGCAAATGCCTTTTTACGTGGGTTGCATTTTTAATGTGTCAACCTAGACCTAAGGCAGAATTACCATGAACTAAATTACAGGCATATTATTCTGGTAGTAGTAAAAAAAATGCCTGCCTTTTTGAGGCTTTTGGGTGCAGTTCTCGATGACAGGTGTACGGCTCATGGTGTATGGCTCTTTAAATGGCAAATGTTGCCTCATAGATGCAAACAGCACACTATTTTTAGGGAAGCATTGTTTAAATGTTTTTTTTGGCTTTAAGTTTAGCTTGACAGTAGTGAAAGAGAAATTTTGAAGACAGATGATGACATACACAGGTCTTGATTCACACTTAGGATTCCGTATAATAACTTGCAAACGACACTAATTTATCTATTGAAGGCTGTTTTAGTGTCAAAGGACCAATTATCATCTTAACATATTGAAATAAAAGTGTCAAATGGGTTTCAAGAACTTTCTTTAATGAGTTACTCTTACATCAGCTCAAAAGGGTGACATTGAGTTTCATTAAAGGCTGTTGAAACTAGTGTGGACTAGATTTCTGATGAAGATAATTTTATAGGAACGGTCCAGCAGTGTGTAAGGAAACATAACTTGTCTTGTTATCCACACCAGTGGGTGACTTTGTAAAGAGCTGCTGCTTGAGCTGACACATTAAGACCTGACCTGCATTCTGCCTACATGTGATGGGTTTATCCTACGCATAGGTTGATCTCCTGGTAGGAAACCTGGCTGTTCAGTTGGCACATCACTGACAACTTTACAATGGCTTGGTGCAGGGGCGTTTCTAGGATTAGAGGACATTCAGGGTTTAGCTTGGACCTCTGAAGGGGGGCTTGTTTTTGATAAACAAACTCTATTTTGATGCTTTTTTAATGCATTCTGGGACCTTCTTTGCATTCAAAGTAGATGTCTTAATCATTGAAAGTTGAAATGTTTACCTCAAAAATTAATATTAATTATGAATTGTGATGTTAAAATATTAGTAGCTGTTAGTAATTAGTATTAGTATTGAGTAGAAGCAGAATACTTCACAACTGCTATCATTAAACATATATTGATATGCTACAGTGCCAGACTAGAGAAAAACAGTTAAATGTATTTATGTTAACATTAGTTTATTTGAATTTTAAATTTTCTTTCATTCACTCACTTACCAGTTTTGTCGTGGGTCGGATAAGGATATGGATATATGGTGTCGACAGTGTCATCATGGACGCATGGAGTAAGGTGGTTGTCTGTATCGATGTATTTCTCTGCAATGAGCTGAAATGAAATGATTGCACATAAATTAGGTAAATGAATATTAACAATATTTATTTACAACACATAAATAAACGTAGGCCTTATGGATGATAAATGGACCAATCAGTCCCTTCCTTAAAAACAAATCTCGATTCTCACACCATCTATACGCCCCTTCATACAGATCAATGTTTGTAATATAATAAAATAACAAAACTGATTTATGGGGAATTCATTTTCTCACTTGAGGTCAAATCAAGACAACACTTAGACTAATAGATGAATCAGTCTGATGAATGATGAATGAGCATTTTGTTTTCTAAAAACTGAAACTATGTGTCAGTTTTAGTTCTGTGTTTACAACAGTTACTGAGGTCAACAACCTTTTAACTGCTTAAGCAAACATCATGTTAATAGAGTTGTTATGTAGTGTATTCAAAGTTCTTTTATTGCGGGGTTTAATCTTGTGCTTTGTTTTGTTTGTTGGGATGTCCTTTAGTTTGATAAAAAATAAGTAATTCATCTAGACACAGGTGTAAGTTAGACCTTACCGTTTTTTTCCGCCTCCTGCTTTGAATTTGTTCATGTCTCTCCATCACTTGACGCCTGGGCTGCCTCACTTGTGTTTCTCTTTCCTCCTTAAATATTTTCTTTCAATCTTGAATCAGTAGTGTCTTCTTTACTTCCTCCTTGTTTTTCTTTCAACACCATTACATCCTGCGATTCTTCCTCACTTCTTTCTCCTCTCAAATGATTCCTTTGCTCGCTGTGAAAATGTAAAACGCTTTCCTTTTAAAAGTCTGACAGAGCATGAAGCAGAACTTTAACTTGTATGGTGTTAATTGTATAGTAATTGTAGACAAACGACACACAGCGGGAATGCATCAGCAGTCAAGCTATCCAAACTATCAAGCTACATTAACATTACTATAATGTAAAACAGCAGCACCAGATAAACTGGATGGTTAAACAATAATGTCAATTTAATAAACTTTAGATCCACTTAAGAGTTTTTGCTCTCTACATACTTTGTTGAATTTTGTCTAACAGATTATTATTTAACGACGCACATGTCAGTTAGTGTCATATATGATCCTCTGAACTCTGATTCATTTGTCTTTCTCATGAAAGCGGCTCCAGTCTGCCTGCTAGCTTCAGCACGGAGGGTTCGTTTGTTTTGAAACCCACGTAGCTCGAGTGGGCGGTGGTTTTTTGGTCGATGTTAACAGTAACAGTCGTCTCTGTGTCACTTATAAGGATACAATGTTCAAACGGAAAACAAAATGAGCACTCCTAGAAGCAACAACAGACACTGTGGTAGGAAACCAGTCCGAGGCCACAGCTGTAAATTGATGAAAGTCTGCATAAGTTACGCTATTTCTGAATTTGATAGGCAGCTAAATGGCATCACACACATTACATTAATTGTTGAGCTTCACATAGGCTTACATTTACAATTATATTTGGGGCTACACACAAAATGTTCAGGGCTTAAGCCCCGGAAAAATTACCTGGTGACACCGATGGTTTGGTGAGCACTGTCATGCACCACAGTCGGTTGTCCCTAGATAGCAACAAGTCCTCCTTTTGCTGTCAGAGAAATGCATTCCAATATCAGCTGCATCTTGAAGTGGCGCATTGAAGTACTGATTATCAAAACAAACCCATAGAATTAAGCCAATCTGCAACATATAAAAGATAACTAATCATCGAGGACGAACACAGTTTTCCAAGTACACATAAAACAAAGAGGAACAGTGTGTTTACAAATGCTGTTCTCATTATTCCCATGTCTATTTAAGATTAACTGACCTTCAGGTGATACTAATCATTTGTAGCTAATTACTGGTCTACCTGAGTAAACAATGTGTTTTTTTTCCATACTGCAATCCAAACATTAATCATCACACACAAGTGAGGAGCTGTAATGAGTTAGATAACAATAATTAAAGTTTGAAGTATGGACTGTTGGCTGCACTAGAAAGGGCACTGGAAATTATCTAAGGTTATATTTTCTAAACAGCTAAAGGGTATTTCAAACTTTCAACAGGACTCTATGAAGTAATTTTGAGTCTAGACAAACTGATAGTACTAATAAAAATCAAACTGGATGTATTTCCTCTTCTCACCTTTGATTGATTTAGTATTTCCCATCAAAGGGTTAGCTCACCCTTATCACAAAAGATATTTCTTCACTTACCCCATAGTTGTATCAAGCCCCAGTTTGTGTATCTCATGTAATATGTGCTTGAGTCATAGAACATCTGAGTTTCATGAAAAATAATCATCCCGCAATCTTTAAATCCATAATCTTTAAATATATTTAAAAACAACACAGTTGTTTTGAAGGTATTTACAGAATCCTCAGACCCCTCTAACCACCTAGAGGGAAAAAAAAAAAAAACATTCTGTCATATTTTTTTTATTTTTATTGGATACTTAGTGCTGTGCCTCTAACAAAACAACATTAATACATGAGAGGCACAAACTGGGGTTAAGTGGTTTTTAGCCATGCAGGTAGTTTCAGTTTTATGTGCTGAGATTCTGAAAGGTTTGAAGGTACTGAATTGCCATTTTGTTTCACTTCATTCATTCATTCTTTCAGCCTGACATTTGTGTTCATGTGAGCTATTTTCTACTTGGGCTATTTTCACAACATTCAAATAAATATGTCAATTTGAGAGTTGTTATCTCTGTGCATCTCATCCTTGCTTCTGTGACTTTTTCCATGGATGTAGCTTGGTAGCCAGCTAGCTATGTAGCTAAGATGACATCCCCATTCCATCCCCTGCCTACAAAGCTTTGATTGTTGGACTGATTCTACAACTAACCAATAGCCATCATTCATAGGTCTGGTACCAGACAACTTCTGTCCCTCTTTATTGGTGTTGATGCTCACTGAAACACAAACCTGTTTCAGTTTCTAAGATATGGTTTTGTTCTGGTTTCTGGAATGCCATCATTTTCAGCCATTAGGTATTTGTGAAAGGTAATAAATACAAATAACACATAAGTAATACATCAAACATTTCATTGGACTGCTTCATAACATCCAGTATAAAGTGATTTTCACTCTTCCTGTCCAACTCATCTGCTCTTGAACACTCTTTCCCGACACGCACAGCACGCCTGCAGGGAGGCATTGAAATGTCATTTCCTTGTGACTTCAAAAACAAATTGGAAAAGGTTTCATACACTGTCATGATTTGGTGATTGAGCAATACATACAAATAAAAGTGGACTAACCAACAATGAACCTTTTTTGTATCCTGTGGCTGCATTTGGAAAAAAAAGTAAGCATGCTGTCTGGAGTTTACTGACACAAAGGGATGGACAACTTGGCCATAAAATTTCAGTCTTAATTTTTTTCAAGCATAGGGATGATTCACTATTGTAATTTTAATTTTAATTTTTTTTTTTTTTTTTCCTGCAAAGCGCAGGAAAACTAAAGTATTCAGTTTCAGCACACATAGCACAGAAAGTATGCACACTAATACAGTACCAATCAAAAGTTTTGACACACACCTTCCCATTCCCTTGAATGAGAAAGTATGTCCAAACTTTGACTGGTACTGTACATCTGATCCTGTCTGTAGATGTTGGACACCAGATTGATATCTACCGACAGCTGACTAGCTTGTCAGGGACAGACTGAACGAGCTAGAATCCGCACACTGTTTCATTGACTCCCATGGCTTCACCTCTCAAAACAAGAGAGAACACCTCAACAATGCAAACCAAGAGCACAGATCAGGGTGCAGAGTCTTTGTACAGTTTATTCCTCTCATTGATATGACTGTTAATTCACTATGAGATAGCCATAGCCTAAACACCTGGAGTACTGACTGTCCTGTAAACTGTAGCAGGTGTGTTAAGTTTTACTACTCACCTCACATTTTATGGGACTGACAGCTTCTGACATGTAGCTATCATTTATGTTACTTTTTGACAAGAAGTAACCTTTTGGGGCATGTTGTAGTAACTCAGTTTTCAAGATCTAGACATTTTACAGATTATGCAGGAACCAAAATTCAAATTAATCAAATTAATTAAATATATTACCCACACCTACTGACACTACATGATTTCTAGATATTGAAGCTCAACATTTTCCAATATGGATAGAGACTTGTACTTCAACGGTAGGGCAACCAATAGCAGATGATACTCTTCAAGTGTTATGTTACGTTAACGACTTACAATAAAGCTCCACCTACTGATTTGTTTTCACATTAGAGGACTAGGGGACAGTACAACTTTTGCCATGTAGGCAAGTGGTCCAGATGGAAAGGCATTACCAGATGGTGGATGCTAGTGGAGAGGAACGGGCAGGGTATACTGTATGTCACAAACAGGGAAGGAGTGTTTCAGTGTTTGGAGCTACTTTACCAGCAGAGGTTGAACCAAAGAGCTGCGAAATCTTTACTGAACAGTTGTTTTATGTTTTATTTTTTTATATTTGGTCAGGTTTTTTTCTTTTCTTTCTTCTTTTGAACCATTAACTTGAAGGACTCTGAGTAAGTCAGGCAGTCAAGCAAGGAATGAGCTTCCGCATATGCTCCAGATGTTTTGCGACAGATGGGCTGACTTGCTCCTCATATGGGAGGTGATACGTATTCAATAACAGGTGACATGCTCTCAAAAATGGCATTGAAGTACACGGTGGTCTCTTCCATGACATTGTCTGGAAGCCATACTGTCTTATAGTTGCATGAAATTTTCTGTCCCATGTTAATGCATAAATGGATCCATTGCTAGTTGATGTAAGTCCCTGAATTTGTTTGCATATGTGATAATGTCTGTAAATAGTAACACATAATCTCTATGTTTAAATTCATGTGGGTGTCTTAACTCATCCACTGGCTGTCAACCAAACAGGAGAGACCAGGAATGCTGAGTGTATAATAAAGAAAAAAGCCACAGGAGGCTGTGGTTTACAGTGATTTTAGAACAGCTAAGGGGTGTTGTTAGGCACAACGTGGAGTGGAGTATGTTTTATAACAGTCACTACATATACATGGCAAGGTTTCAGAAAATAAACACACAGCAACAAATAATCAATAATTTACTCATAACAAATCATTCTTCCGCCAAGCAATGTGGTTCTTCAGCAACATTTAGCAGAATGGTTGCCAAGCAACACAGACGCAGTGGAAAGCATGCTAATCAGGCTAGTCAAGCATCCTTGAAGACTATGTTAGCCTCCTCTTTGCTGGCGGTTATGCTGTTTACTGACAGTGATTATGTGATTATGGGCAAAAAACCTAACCTCACAATGTCTTTGTGCTTTCCATGATGCGTGGTGGGCCAAGATCTCTCTCACAAAACAATCTTATGATGTCCCGGCTTCATTTCTTGACTTTTCCAGCTCTTTAATTTCTCTCTGATTAATTTCAGTGTGTCACCTTTCTTTTTTTATCTTCATCCTCTATCCTGTCCATCTCTTTCCACGACTCATCCAAGTTTAGCCCACCCAGTAAATCAAAATTCACAACAAAATCAGAAAATTTGAAACAAATTGTATAGGTGACTAACTGGCACAGTAATGCTGCTGTAATGTGGTCACAGGTGTGTGTTTATAGAGTATTTTACAATGGCTCAGCCAATCATTATCAAGGGCCGGATCCATTTTATAAATATTCCATTTGGAGTGGTTTACTTTCAGTGTGTTATTAGGTGAGGTCATTGTGGGGCCATTTTCAGTGATGGGACATCACTTGATTAGAACAATTCTTCAATTCTGTGTTGAGTGGATGAGGATGATTACCAAACTGGGCTGTGTGTTTTGTCTCAACACTTCATTTCATCCTCACATTTGTCAGACTTGTTTTACCAACCCAATCACTCATTTCGTGTAAAAATGTCCAAATAAGTAATTTATCAGTGAGTTGGATTAGCCCATGAAAAACATTCAAACTCCCTCCTTGTTAGGCACCATAACAATTAGTCTCACATTGTCACTTTAGTTTCAGCACTTTGAGTTTTCTCAGGACGCACAGTAAGAGATTAACTAAAACATGCAGAATATGTTAATTCTAGACCTCTATCATTCCATTTCCATCCATCCCTCTGAGGATGCTCGTAGCTAATTTGCCCTTGAAGCTACATTTTCCTTGTTAAGACTGGAGGGCTTTTCTTTCATCTCAGCTTTGCCTGTACTGCACATTTGGAGTACGTCTGATGTACTGTATGTGCAGTGAAAGGCCAAACAGTGCTTTGCGTAGAGAGAAAATTGGAAATGCATTCATATGCTCAGGAGGAAAGCATTATTTTGTATCTCGTGGCTTGGTTGCCATATTAAGATAACATGCGCCATCAGGTAGAGCAACATCCAGGATATTCTGCTGTCATTTTGCAGCAAATGTCACTACAAAGGTTACTCTAAGAAGTGTGCATCCACAAATTAAGGGTTATCTTTCACTCCTCACTTGTTAGGAGGTTTATTCAGAAATAAGTAATGCTGACATAAGAAATACCTTGGTGGTCTTGTGAATTGAGACAAAATTGGCAGAAAAACCAAATGCGTGGGAAACAACTGAGCTATAGAACTAGATCTCTCTCTCTCCCTCTCTCTCATGATAATATATCCATAATATTGGTAGTCTAGCAAAAGAATTAGATGTGATGGAAACTGATGTTTTATTAATGTAAGTCCTTCTTTCATACACATTTGTTGAGACAGAAGTGATACTTAATGAGAGATAATGTTGTATTTGAATCTTTACTTCCCTTAGTTCAACTGAAATTAAGTTTATTAATTTCCTTAGCAAAATCAAAAGGAAGACATTCATATTTTTTATTATGTGGCTGATTTAGTTTTGCATTAATTCAATGGAATACCATTTATCTATTATCTGTTTATCTTTCTATGATGGATTTGTCTGATACAGCCAATCAAATCTTTATACAAAGCGATTACTTCAGCATTCTATCATAGGCTTAACAGATGGTCACACTGAGCCTGATAGCATCCTGCTACACTACACAAGAGCCATAGACTCAGAACACACATTAGCCTTCCTGCTTAAGTCAAACAAACATGAACACAGGTCTTGTCCTACACCTTAGCTTGTTGAACATGCCACCAAACAAACATTCACTGAGAAAAAGTGCTAATTAGCTGCTTAGCTGCAGCACATTAAACAGCATGTAAAAAAGTGCAAATGTCACTTTGATCGAGTGCTGGTGTGGTCTTCAGTCTTCAGTACCACTGCTAACAACATGCTGTCTACCCATGACTTGTAGCTAACACAAAACTTTGTTTACTTTATTTCTCGATCCCTTCAGTAACACAAGCACTCCAGCAGCTGCTGTCAATCAAACAGGACACTGACACGCCCCTCCAGCTGGCTGCAACAAAAAGGAGCAATTCTCATATTTCCCAAAAGACCTTTTTTCCCTTTTAATAATAAAAAGTATTAAGAATATATTTAAAAATATGTTGACATTGTTTATAAAGGGATGATCAAATGTGATTTCAGTTGGACTTTAAAAGAGGATTGTCCTTCACTGTTTTATCTCTGATGTCCAATACTTACTTACTATGTTCATACATTGTTAATTGTATAATAAAAGCCAGTGTCAAAATGTATTATTCAAATTTATCTCCAATAACAATAAAGTCAAACATGTAGAGGAGGTCACAGTAGTTTTTTCAGCTCTCAGTAGTATCTGCAGATCTTGCTGTCAGGCTGTGTACAGCCCCATGAAGCTCCACCAATCAAAGGATCAGAGCAGTCTGTACTGTATGTAGCCTAAGAGCCAAAATACAAGGAAATGAAGTCCATAAAGCATTCACTGCTGCTCGTAAAGCTTACCGCTGTGAGTGCCCAGAAATGACTGAAAAAAGTCTAGAGGAGCATATTTTTATCATCTCACAGCTTTTTGCACCTGAATTTTGGTGGCTGGACAGTGGGAGTGCAGTGTTTGGACCAATTTTATCATGTAAATCAAACTGAAAATGTAAAAGTCAGGGACACGTTATCCTCCCATTGCTGTTCATCACCAATTAACACCATGCAACAGTGTCAACAACGTGTCAGTAAACAATCTAATCTGGCAAATTTGTCTGCCAAACAAACGGAGATGGTTATATTTTCCCTTTTGAGGGTCATGAAAATGATGGAAGAAGCAACAGACCAATATGGTAGACATCTGGGAAAGAAATGGTGAGTTGACAGTTATGAGCTAGTCAACAAATCAATAAAACTACCTTTGTCCAAATATCTAATATGGTCCCACAGTAACCTAGATTCAATCTCTTGCTTTGCAGGGTACTCCATTAAGCATAACTGGCGGTATTTATGGGTGGGATGTTGATTAGGGATCATATTTTTGCCTCTGCCCTGAGAGTCAGTGGTGCTTTGTAGAGAGAGAACTTTGTTGTTATTAAATCTAATTGAACTGCCAATGGTAAACAGATAGCAGAAAGAATACAGTATGCAGATAATTATTGTTCAACTTCTACTATAAATAAATACACATACACTACAAATATGCCAATACTGCCATATTGTGTTTGCACATCTATAAGACAAACTCAAATTAACAGCTGCTCTGATACAAAAATATTAGCCAATATTGTTTGGAATAGTTTGGAATTGTTTTTGAGTAGTTGGAACAAATGGAGGCTTATGTAATGAAATAATCTGATCTCAAAGGTCTGTTTACTAGCTTTCGGCGCTTTCAAACAAATCTCACGGTTGTCATTCATGCTCAAATGCAAGCTTGAGTATAAGCAGAAAAATTACTTTTCCTCAGTCACTAATGGGTGTGTTTGAATTCTTTCTAGTTCTATAAACTAAGTGTAATGTGCAAGATTAGCCTGATGTTCACAGCAAAAGCAATGGAGCATTCCTTTAAACACTGGAATTATTCAGGTTCACTGTGGTCAATAAGAAACTGTGACAAGTGGCATTTCGGCCTCTGCTCCTTAGAGTGTGGCGATGGGGCAGTGGGGCTTGAGAGATGCCAGGTGGGAAAACATTTCAGGCAAGGAGAGCGGGAACTAGAGTCACCTTGCCTGAGGGGCGAACTTATGCAGTTTCTGGAGTAACTGTGTTGATGCTGAGGACACGGAGTCAGTGACTCATGCTGGCCCAAGGCCACTGGAGTCTCTCACCTTCAGATGGCCATTTGCCCATTGGTAGAGACTGCTTTGACTGCTGTTGCTCGCAGACTCATACACAGAGCAGGTGGCACGGACAAGCTGCCAAGAGGGACGTCTTTTTTTGGCATAAGTCTTTAATGAACATGGAAATCTTAGCAGAATATTTCTACTCTGAACTGAGGACATTCATTGATGTATGTTAAAAATACAGATAGATGTTTGAGACATTTGATGCCTTATAGCTGAGAGAGGCAAAAATATTTCTTTTCTGATTATTAATCCTCAGTTTATTGCAGTGGTAGATGCTAATCTGGCTAAGACTGAAGAGCATAAGCTCCAATGTGCAGCAATGACATTGCTTTTTTATTATAATGCACAAAGAAAAGCAACTTGCCTTGACCGATGATTACAAGCTATTCCCTAAGCACAGCCAAGCTATTTGAAAAACACAGATTTTCCTTCCTTTTCAGATAACTGTTAAGGTTCGTGTTTGAGGTAGATCCCACACAATGCCTGATAGCTGTTTGCTGCAATGGTGCAGTGTACTGAATGTGTGAAGCCTTGGTGGTGTGTGGGGTTATTAATTGAGTGCATCAATAACAACAGGCCCTGTTTCTCTGTCTCTTGAGAAGAGCATTCATCATGTTAGGTCAGTGCAACCAGGCAAGAGAAAATAGGGCAGATTTGGTCATAGTGAGCAGGGTCTTGCTGAACTGGAAATCTCCCCTACCCACACCAAAGTGACAAAATGCCATAACATCAGCCACGCTCTGGTGTGAAATTACTACAGCATGTTTCTGCCTGTGGTCATGAGCATGGCTGACAAATTCAATCAGGTATTAGACATGTCTTTTTTTCAGTGTCCTTTTTTGTCTTTGTGCATTTTTGGTAAGAACTATAACTGGAAGTGGAACATGCATGGCCTGGAACACAACAAGGATTTAAATATAAAAATTCTGCTAAAAATACCTCACTCTTGAAAATGAATGCAAAATAAGGAATTAAAGAATTTACACATATTTTGAGGTTATGGTTTAGGACAGAACAATTATATATGAGCTCTTTCTCACACACATTTCAATCAAGAGAAACTTCAGTTTTATAAGTGACAATAATTTTATTGAACATGCATAATAAGATGAAAATGTGAAAAGTGTTTGGCGATGAGACCCCATCGTGATGTCCTTATATTTATAAGGGGGAAGTGAAGGCGAGAGTAGAATAGGATGTCCCCCGATGGAGTCCAGACACTGGTGGTGGTGATGAATAAGGGAATGTTGAGATCTGGATGATGAGAAGAGGAACACCGGGCGCTGAGGTGGTGAAGTGGAGGTGAACGGGGTGGTATTGACAGGATTTTGATTGCTGACTAACATTATAAAAAATAGAAACTTGATGAAATTTTATATTATTTCAAATAATTATCTTTTAGTTTTTGTTTTCTACTTGCACTAATGGTGTTATTTCACTTGTAATGACAACCAACTAAAATCTAATCACTGTCACTGCATTATTTACCTAATGCTCCTTGGTAATGGAATCATTAAATCATTAGTTTTTCCAAAACAGCTGTTAACCACTCTTATGTTAAGCTAGCAAGTGCAGACTGCTGTTCCATATTTTTGCACTAAAACATCTAAGGGCTGTACATGACAGAATATGTATTTCTGTGCAAGTAAAAAGTATTGCACATTATTACTGTGCATATTATATTTGTACACCTGTTCTTCTTCATCTGCCAAGTGTCACATTTTACCCATCATATTTACTTTTTAGTGACTTTATTTGTATATCATTACATCTTTGCAGGGCCCTTTAGCCACGTCTGTATCCAGAGCCATTGCAGGGCTTATTTGACATGTGTGAACATGAACCAGTTCAAGTTCAAGTTGCATGGCACAATTTCATGCAAATGCAGTTTTTAAGGATAAAACACTAAAACAAAAACAAGCAGATATCATGGATGTCTGCTTTCCTCCAGTTTGCAAATGTTGTGTGAACTGTGGGACCCCTGTAACACACCAAACACAGTACTATGAATGTATTTTTCTTTGCTTTTATTAGCAGCAAACGCAGCAATAAGATGTAATCCACCTTGAATAGAATCACAGTAGTCAGACAGAGCTGTGTGATAGACAGATCCTGCAAAAGACTTCAGCTACAATGACAGCATGGTTATTTTTTTATAAATCTAACATTACAAATGCAGTACAGTTCATATACAGATAACTACTTGTACATCATCTATTATGTACACCCCCATATTCCCAGTAGCTCACTCCTCCTCTTAATGGATCATGTAGAAATAAAGCAGGAGGTTCACTATGTTCCTGTTGGTGGCATGAACAGCATGAATTGGTGGATCCATCTGATGTCTTGCTATCATGGTGTAGTGTTAACTTAATTCAGAAGATAACACAAAACCACAAAAAGCTAAAATTGTAAGAAAAGCAAAGCTAGCAATTTATTTAACTGCAACCTCAGAGCCCATCACCATCTACCTGAGAATGTAATGAAATAATCATAGAGAAACCATTTACGGTAGTGCTGAGTGTAGATAAAATCTGCCATTTAATATCTGATCTATTTTTATACTGTAAATAGAATAGATAGAATGAAATGGGAACCTGCATGGTCTAGAAATTTGGGCAGTTTGGAGGTTATTTTGTTCACACAGCTTAGTTATAGTCAAAACTAATCTAATTTCAGTGTTAGTATCTTTCCTGCTCTCTTTGTTTGCTCTTATTTTGTTTCACTTTGGCTTCTAAGCATGATGAATATCTGGCTGTCAACATCTATCTTCTTATATCCACAAAAACCCTGCATCCTGGGTTGTTTCTTTTAGTGAGTAATTTAAATGCCTAACAAACCTCAGTACACTCAAAGTCTGAGACTCACATTTTGATTCTCACCATTGTTTTCACAATTACATTTCATTGTTCATTCTCATCTAAATTAAAATATTTGTCTGACACATTAAACAGAAATACGTCACAAAAACACACCATCAGTGTAAAACAGATTGCTACTAAAATTGTTGAGAGCAAAAATTCTCACTTCACAGCTACACTGGTTTAGAGATTGGAAAGTCCAGCGGTAGTCATATGTTGAGTCTGGTGGCACCACACCTGTTTCCTGTGCAGACAGAAACGCAGACATTTGGTGAAAATGAGTCATGGTTGTGCTGCACTTAGCCCATGAGTATACAATACATTACCTGTGGAGCTTTCTCTACAGGATTTAAGTAAGACAGCCCCCTGTGTCGAAATCATTTAGACTGTCAGTGCACAAGCCATAACACAGTTTTTACATCTTGTACCTAATGAGGTCTTTATCAAAGCAACATTCCCACAGTCTTTTAATTAAATATGTATAAGCTTAAATTCAGGTGTTGACATAATGTTGCCTTGGGAGTTCAGTGAAGAATATGTTACGTGCCTGAACCGTTCAATATTGAACTGTGTTCCTTTGAATCTCCTCATCTTACATCATCACTCTCTTGTTTGGGCAATAGCGCCCACAAGGAGGATGCATCCTTACTCACAGAAGCATTCCCCTCCTCTTTTTGCATTGATTTACTTTGAACAACTTCAGTTTTGAATGACCGTTTCATGTCTCCCTCCAACATTGCACTGCGTTGGCATCGTCTTGGAAGAAAAAGCAAAATGCCAGCCCTTATTCAAGCCTCACAAAACAGCTACCAGCTATCTTGTACTTATGAAAAACACCCGTGAAACAACCCATGGCTTATATTTTGACATTGCTGACAGCCAAGCTTTAAACAAGAAGAGAGGCTATAAGAGAGGGACAGACAGTACATTTAAAGTCATGTTTTATTAAACAGTTAATGTCACGCAAGACAAAGTTTTGCTTTTTTTGTTTTGCATTATTTCTTTCAGTTGAATTCACCAGGTTATGGATGCCTAAAAATGTTGGGGTTTGTTATGATTTCTGCTTAAAGCAGGAAAATAATGAGATACTCTTCAAAAGGAGGACCCCTATAACACTGTCCTCCAAACCTTGCATCAAAGTGCCATTACAGACTTTTTCAGGTTGCCACTCAGTGAATAAGTTGAATATCCATACAAAGCACAAAACCCCCATTACCTGTCATGTTTGAAAGCTTGAAAGCCCCACTCATCTCTTCAAGAATAGAAATTGCTGTCATTTGTCTTGCAAAGCTTGAAAGCTTTCAGCTTCTTTTTCCAAGCAAAAGTTGCTGGAATTCATTGAACAATGAGCATTTTAAAGCTGAAAAGTATTTGACAGAATGTAAGAAAATATCAGTGAAGTGTACAAGAAATAAAAAGTATCCCAGTATAGATGGACTGAAAGAGATAATAAATAATCCATTGCTTTAACATACTGATACTGTATGGCAAGCACTTCCACTGTCTAAATAGGCTGAATATTTATTTCTTCATGACAATGCAACTTTTTCTTGTCACAAGGTTCGCATGTTTGCCTGAGACTAAGCTCACAGTACTTTGTGTTATTGTTTCATTCTTAATTGGATTCCATTAAAATCCAGTGAGTAAACCGTCATTTCACAAGGCCCAGAGAGAATCAACAACTTCCAAGGCATCTTGCCCGCAAAACCCAAAAATGCTTCGTACATCTTCTGATGTGCACAAATCAACAAGTACTCGCACTGAGCAAGAGGCGATCATAAGCATCTTTCATCCACTTAGTTTTTAGTTTTCTTCCCCTGTGTGTGGACTTACTGATTTGTGCACATCAAAAGCTGTAATAAACCTATTTTTAAAGTTCATGGCTTCAGACATTCTCTATGCTGTTTTTTTTTTTACCGTTTCCCATTAAACATTAAAGAAGTGCAGCATGGTGACTACATATTGGTTTGTACTCTGGTTGGTGTTATAACTGTTAGTCCACAGTTTTCACTCTAACGATAATATAATCTTCTCCAGTATTTGCACTGTTCAGTATCTCTGCTGTGGCAATCTTACAACCCTGATGTGGGTGTGCTATGAATATTCTGCTGACAGTGTTGGCTAGGGCACTACAATAGCCAACTGGTAAGCACATTCCCCCACCTTTACACTCAGTGTTGAGCTGCAACATAAAAATATGTTGTGATGTTAAAAATGAGATACAACTAAACCCTAAAAGATATTTTTTCTAAATCATATATGATTATAGAGCAGACGTGAAATGTCAAACTATGACAATGTCAATTTAGTAATTCAGAAAAAAATCAATTATTTTACATGTAATTATTATCCAAATAGCAAAGGAACTTAAATTTACACATTTAATATGCCCTGAGTGAAAAGCTGAAAATGTAGGGTAGATGTGTTCCTGCTCTTAAGATTATATTAAACCTGTGTTTGCCCTGGATTAAAGGATAGGTTCACAAATTTTCAAGTCTGTCCTAAAACAGTAGTCAGGTGCCCAAACATGTTTTTATTCCTCTAATCATTCCTCCTGTTCATACTGGCCATTAAGAGATCCCATCATAATGTTCTTTCATTGTAATGGGGGACAAAATCCACAGCCCTCCTTCTGAGGAAAAAGTTATTTGAAAGTTTATTTGAAGCTAATATGAGGATTCAGCAATCCAGATTAGTCAAATCAAGTCAATATCTTTCAAAGTTACAGTCATCTTAGTGCCAGATTCCCTCTTTTTGATATGATCCTTCCACTGCAGCTGGAAAACACAAGAAAACACAGTCTGTTGAGACACAAAGAGGGAAATCTTAACTAAGAAGACTGCAACTGTGGAAGATTTCAACTTTATTTGACTAACTCAGGTTGCTGATGCCTCATATTTATTTATCTTCAGATAAAATTTTAAATATATTTTTGCTCAAAATGAGGGCTGTGGATTTTGTTCCTAATCACTTACATCGTGAGCATGTTTGGAGGGGATCTAATGGTCAGAATGAACAGGAGGAATTATTATAGCAAGCACAGCCTGTTTTAATGCCCATATGGGCACCTGACCATTGTTTTAAGACAAACTTGAACAAGTGTCAACATATCCTTTTAAGTATACAGGAGCTGAGATAAAATATGATTTGTTTTGTCAGGACTGCCATCTCACACATAAATAATGTTATGTTAAAATGTGATAAGGTTTTGTGTTAAGGTGAGACGGCTAAAATTGAATCTGAATCTTATGTTTAAATTGGATGTATGCACACTTTATGGACTATAAAACAAATATTTGTTTAATATTGCCTGCATTGTATCCTTTTTATAATTTGGACAATGCTAACCTATAATGCTGACCGATATTCTGTCTGTGATTTCAGTTTATATAATTAAAGGACACAAGTGTGTGTGTGCGCGTGTGCCCATAAGTGTGAGAGATGAGTGATAGTGGGGGTTGATTTTTTTTATAATTGATCCACTGCCCCTCAGAATTTCTGTGCACGTCCCTGGCAGGTATTTTGCAGCTGTATCTCTGATCCCAGTGTTGATAGATTATCCCTCGTCCTTTGGTTATACCACATCAGATTTAACAGACTGCTGCTCCCACAAAGCTTTGCTCTGTTGCCATGACAACTTATTACTGCTGTGTGAAAAACCACATGATTCCTCCACAGGCACTGTTAGAAGATATGGTGAAAGTAAAATATTTGAGTATTGAGGGATATTTATTTGTAATTTCTGAATTATAATGATCTAATGTGTAAATAATATATGATTACCTTTATTTATACAACACTTTTCAAAACAAAGTTACAAAGTGCTTTACAAGGTTAAACCAGGATTAAAACATTTCAGGACTGAGGCAAATAAAATCAGGCAATTAAAATAATACAGAAATGAAATGGAGTAAAATCCAAAAAAAGAAGAAACAGTAATAATAGGTCAGGTAAGACATGCTGTAAATAAAAACAGTGTGCTAGAATAAATTAAAAAAAAAAAAGAGAGAGAGAAGTGATTTACAAGATGTCACCAATCCTGCAAGCCTCAGATCCTCTGGCAGGGAGTTAGTCTTGTTTCAGAAACAGCCAGCGGAGCCCTGCTGAGGATCTGAGGCTGCGTTTTGGCTCATAGGAGAGCAGCAATTCATTAATTTAGCTGGGGGCTGAACCATGAAGAGCTTTATATGTGATCAATAAAATCTTAAAATCAATTCTAAAACTTACTGGTAACTAGTGAAGAGAGGCTAAAACAGGGCTAATGTGATCTTGTTTGTACCAGCTGAAGATGTGAGATCATGTTTTGGTTTAACCCTGAATACAGTGAATTACAG
This sequence comes from Thunnus thynnus, assembly GCF_963924715.1. NCBI lineage: Eukaryota > Metazoa > Chordata > Actinopteri > Scombriformes > Scombridae > Thunnus > Thunnus thynnus. The sequence goes on from NC_089527.1 coordinate 11,603,944, forward strand.
TAATCTAACTGCTCCTCTTAATAAGACATGAGCTCCCCTGAAAACTTGATTTGTGAAATTGTAGGAGATCTCTTAAATCTTGGCAATATGCTTTTTTGCCACGCATTTTTATTTTTCTGTATCTTCATCATCATGGATCATGCATAAAATTAGGCTATTATTGATGTATGATTCATGCATGAGGATAATTCATCACTAATTCAATTTAATAAAGATATCTGCATGCATGCTATTCTAGCCATCACCATCGAAGTGTGGCTGCACAATATCATAAACTTAACTCATTTTAACTCAAAGATCAGAAAAAAAACAAACTTTCTTAGTCCCTCTCAGTCTGTGCATTACTCCGCATTTCTCCAAATCACCATTTCTCGGTTTTGTAGTCAGCATACAGATGTGTCAAAAAGAAAACAAGGAAGCTTACTCACAAATTTACATAAAGTTCCCCCCCATGAAAAAAAGTTTGCCACGGCATAATTTGCATGCCGCCAAAATGAAATAAAAGCATGGATGACCTTCTCGAGGTCATGTAATTTTATTATTTGTAATTATTATTATTGGTCTGATTGAGTCCAATACAAATCTATGGTGGTGTTCATGATGAACATGAAATGAATTCATAATTTTTTTTCTCTAAGATATCAAGACAAACACCAGGGTAAAGTGTTTTCAGATCTGCTCAGTGTGCTGTCGACATGAATATAAACACTTATTTTCTCACCCTGCTAAGTGCTAACAAGTACCTTGGGTCTCCATATGGCAAAGCTAGTGAGCTCACTCTGTATGAGTGTTTTAGTTGTTTTTTTTGTTTTGTTTTCTACCTTAGGGTTTTCTAAAGGAAAGTGGAAAGAGAGCTTTATGTCCTGTGTTGTTGCACAATGCTTGGCTACATTGTTTATTACTGTGTTTGCGCTGATGGTGATTATTTAGTGAGGCTCCTAAAAGGTCACATTGTCAAGTTTTTTCACCACCTTTTCTGCCCATCAGAAAAGGTGGTGAAATTTCTCCATTCTGTATTCAAAGAGAAAAAAAAAATAGTGCTGTGCATCTTAACCTTAATCCAAAAGTTGTTGACAACCTTGTTAATTAGCTGCATAAAGGTCATACCAAGTAATGAAGCGAGTTACAAAATTGCACTGCAACTACACATTGTTGCTAGTAATTTGGAGGAGCAATGCCAGACTGTTATTTTCACACTTAATTACACTGGGGAGAGAATGAAAAATCACAGCTTTCACTGGATATTATTTAGCTTTTATAATTATTGGTGCTACCATATTTTTTTTTGTCTGATTAATTTAGCCAAATCAAATTTTCTATTTCTGTTTTATCATTTTAACAAAGAACTGAATAGACCTGAAAGCTCATTGCATATAATGGCATTATGGTGCTGTTTTAATATGAGTGAAAACATGAAATTGGATTAAGTGAATTCGATCTTACAAGCAGCGTACAATACAAGGTAATTCATTTTCATATGGGAGTGATCATTACCATGCCGTGTCAAACAGTCGTCTCATAATCTTTTAATCATATCTGTCTGTTTTGCATGACAGGGCACATCTGATGACCTTTGTTTTTTTTTTTCAGTACCACATGTCATAAATCATTGAGTCATAGAGTTGTCACAGCCGGCTTTTCTCTCACACTGTACGGCACTCACTCAGTTGTGAGAGAGGAGAAGATGCTTAACCCTCCCCCATTTCTCATTTCATCTCTCCACCTTCAGCATCAGACACACCAAATTGATTTTAATCAGGCAATAAAGTAGATCTGATCCTCCCTCTGTTGACTCACTTTCATGCCCCAAAGAGGCCGACCTGATCGACTTCTCTAATGGATTTTACTCATAAATGCCTATAGCCTTGTTTAATACAGACAATCTCTTTCATATTATAGTTGCATGCAGAAAAGACTGATGCTGTATTGGTGTTTGCTATGAGGTTTTAACAGTTTATTTATAACATTCCTTGATCCTTTAATTTCTGTCTTCGCCTGAGTTGTTCAAGAAGAAAAAGATGTGCAGGTATGATAATGGTAAGAGAAAGCTTTTTTCTTATGATTAATTCTGAATTGAGCTTGGAAAGATACATACAGTACAGTAGCCCTAAAAGTACAGTGAAATAATCAGCAAATGTTCTGCAAAATGTCAGCCATTCCTTGATTGCAGACACCTTTATTCATTTTCACTTTCATGTATACAGTCATGCCCACTAGGAGTGGAGCCGATTCCGAATATGAAAAGCACAAATAGTGAGTTTTTACGAATATTTTTTTCATACAAATATTTTTAAAACTGTGTTTTCGGGAAGAAAAAAAAAAACATGTTAAATAACAGGAAGCAGGTTGGGACTTGTAGTGTAGTGAGGTTACATTGCTGTCTCAAGTGTCTCTCATCTGCTCCATTCTGTTGTCTGTCTCTCTGTCATGTATAAATAGCTGCAGGTCTGTATGTCTGGTGGAGCTGAGTTTTGGATGAATGGTCAGCGCAGTTGTCCATAGTCTGGGAGATCAGGGTTCAAGACCTGGTGTTGGAGCCCTACTTTGCAAAATAGTTTATTGAAGAACACTTATTTTAACACTTTAATATCCTAAAAATAGAAGTGTAATAAAAACAAAAACAGGATTGTTATGTCTATTTCCACTTTTATTCAAATACAAATACAAATAATTTTACTGCCTCAACAAATACAGATACAAATACAAATACTGGGCTCTCTGCACCTCCCATTGGTTCTAAATACAAAAACATATTGTTAACAATGGTGTTAACAGACATTTTAAGGAAAGGATCAAATGTAATTAAAATGGATCCTATGATCTAGAACACTGATAAACTAAATGTCCAGTCAGGACTATAATTTTCAGACAATATTATATATAATAAAAGTGGAAATTGAGAATTTGTATTTTTTTAACCCCTCAACATTCCTTTAAATTCCTGTAAAATTAGCTTAAAACGCTATCCAAGGCATACCTAAAGTAAATTGAAAGTACATGCATGGTTTTGGTCTCTTTTGAAAGGTAACACTCTTAAGTGTTTTTTCCCAGCAGTCAGAATCACTGTAAGTACTACTGACATTGAGTAATAGAAGTCTGAACACACTGAGGTATAAGGTTTTTATTTCCACCTGAATATTTTTTGCAAACAGATGCCTGCAGATGACCTGTAGCTGTGACTTATTAGCTGGAAAACACAATGGGACCACAGCTAAGTTCAAACTTAATAACAGTAATATATAATAACAATATCACAGAAAATTAATATTTTACACAGTTTTTTTCTAAGGGTATTTTTGGTTGTCTTCCAAAAAAAAGCCATTTACAGACACCAAATGACCCCTGCTTCAGAGTAACTGAAGCATAAACACATTATAGTGCTTTGTGTCCCTGTTGAAACTAAACTAAACTAAACTGCATATAAATGAGTCAAAAGAAGTGCTATGGTGGAAAAGCAGTTTATATGAAAAGTAACACACAGCAAACTATTTATATTTACATTATTTTCATGTTGTGGATTTATAGAAACCATTAAAGCTACGTATGGTCATTATTCGAGGCACCAGTCTTTGTCAGACTCTGTCCCTATTGGCTCAGTCTTAACATGAAACAAGAGGGGCAGGCACTTTCTTTCAACACAGACATTCATTGGCTATTGTAGGCTGTGAACAGGACATGAAAGCTCCTATCGGGTCAAGTGAGGTGTCAATCGAAAGGTCAGAGTGCAGCCACCATTTTGATACCAAGATGTGGCTAATGTTTACATGTGTGAGTAATGACATGAAAGTATGTGGAAGGTTAGGACATGATGCAGCAGCCGTTAGTGGATATATATTATACTGGATTGGATCGACTGGACCAATGGCCAATGTCACAAGACCGTTTTTGTCAGAGTTGTATCAGTCAGTGGAGTAATATGAGGCTTCATAGGTGAGTAGTTTGAATTTTGCAATTGTTGGTTTGGTTCGTTGGTTGTTTGTTGGTGGTCTGACAGAGGCGTTGATTGTACCCGCTGTTGTGATTGTATCTTGAAATGGTTTGATCAATCGAATAACAAGAATCTTAGCTTTCCAAGCTAAGATGCTCATGTATGTCATGAGCACCCACTTAAAGGTAGGAGTTGTGTACATAGCATAGTTGTGCCATCAGACCATTCAGGACCTATAAGGACTGCTTATGTCAGTGAACTTTTCGACATTAATTTGTGCGGACATATTTAAACAATTTATTATTGTTTTTGGCGTGAAATAAGAGGAAGCCACAAAGGTACCCCTTAATGAAAAATATACAGTAGCTGTTTACTGTAGTTTAACTAGGCTTCCTCCACAAAGGACGTCTGAATGCGCCTTTCGAAACGCCTTTCGATTGACACCTCACTTGACCCAATAGGAGCTTTCATGTCCTGTTCACAGCCCAGCCTTTTTCCCCCACATTCCAGCCCGCTCTCACCCCCAACTTGTCAAATGCTGCTGCTATATCACACCCCTCTGCGTCACTTTTTAACCCACTGACGCTGCATCTGAAATCGCATGCTATGCACTATATACCCTATATGTGTACTAAAGTTCAACATACTTTTGTGTGAATAAACAGTAGTATGTATCTTTTTGGACGCACTGAGCTGTAATTATTACGTCATTTCCTGAGAGCATCCTTGCTGTTTTGAGATGTGTAACCATGGTAACCTGTACCAACCAAAAAGTCTGAACTAATTAAAAAAAAATTTACACCTAGCAAAGTGAAACCTTACTTGAATTGAAGCATTATTGTCATTACACCATAGTTGCCTTGGTCACTGTCCATCATTGTCTGTTATTGTTGTTGTCATCACTACTGCATTACATTTTGGGATATTTATGCTGGCGTAGTGTCCAGTGTCTGCATACTGCAATATTTCCCCAGAAATAGTATGCACTTCACATACTATTGGTTTCATACTAAGGTTGTGGACATAACAAAACCGCCATACTAACATGCTATTTCGTATGCTAAAACAGTACTAAATAGCATGTTAGTATGGCGTTTTGGATGCAGCCTGGGTGTCCCTAAGCCTCATTTTTCAACATGCAGGGCAGTCCAATAGACTTCTGAAGAACTCCCACAATGTCTGAAGTAGACGCCATGAGACCAAAGACGTCTATATAAGGTGACAAATGTCCTTGATCAGGGATGGCGGGTTGCGTGAATGGCTAAGTAAATAGATGGCAAAAAGTTGGACTGGCAAAAAGTTGGACTTTGCTGCAGGACACCAATGTTCGCTTCCTGCTTCCAATCATGTTCTAAGTGATATTTCAACCCAAACCATGATCTTTCCCTAATCCTAACCAAGTGGTTTTTGTACCTAACCTTAATCAGACCTTAAACACAGCATTGTCACACCATAAAACATAACTATTTTTTAGTTAGTGGTGATAAAACTGCTGCAGTGAGCAACACTGAATCTTGACAGACAATAGTTTTACATCAAAATTGGTTTAAATAAAACTGCTATGCCTGGATTTGCCTTTACATTCTTGGTTCATTCAGAATTCTACAAATGCTCATGTGTAAGCTTATATATATCTACAGGGCAAAAGACTGTACTTCCTGAGAAGAATGTAGATATTTTCTCTGTTAGGAAGTATTAATGGAGCCAGATTAGTCTTTGCTTCAGGCCAAGATGTGGAAAACACTCTGTTCTCAGCTTTGTTTAACAAGTAATATGTGTTGCTTATCATTTCCTTACTTTCATTAGCTTAGGGACCTGCGGCGGACCCTCAACACATGCACCCACAAGCATTCGCATGTACATACTCTAATTTATATGTATTGGTCTGCAAAATGGCCTAAACACCACCAACATTTAGTAAATATATAATGTGTAGAAGATTTGTTGATTTACACTGGGCATGTGCAGTAATCATCAACAGTTACCATTTAAGTGCAAGAAAAATAAACACAGTAAGATAAACACAAGCATAGACAGTGTTCCCACAAGATGTATGAATCCAATTTTCATTGTACCATTTTTACAGAAGCATCAGTTTAGTAGTGTGAATCTTTAAATGTGAATTTATGAATACCCACTGCTTTTCATCTTAATGTAAACTATTTATTCATTGTGGTTCTGTCCACCCTTTGTTTGAAGGAAAACTACAGTTTATTAATATTAACTCAGCACAGTAAATTCTGTCTCAATCTCAAAACACTGCAACATTGCTAAAAATATGATTCAGGGGCCGTTCAGATGTTGCATCTTTTGCATGCATAGATTCATTCTTTTCAATGGTGATGTGCAGCAAGCATGCTCAAAACTGAAAGTAACGCTATCGTGGTGCATATTCGTTGTGACGTGCCTGTTTTTCAAGCACGTAACTTTTTGGAATGCAGTAAGCACACTGCAGGTCATGTGACAAGAATTAACCAATCATATCCACAGTACTTTCTTCACACTTTCCATCCAAGGATGTAACAACATCCAGTTGAAAAATCAGCCAACGCTGGTCGCTAACCGGTGTTAAAAACCAAAAGGAACAAGTGGTTTTGGTTGCTTAGAAACGGCAGGCACGACAGTAGCGCAATCTCCCAAGCACCTTGGATAAAAGGATGAAAGCGGCACAGCTGGTGTTTTCCTCACAACATCTGTATGGCCACCTTATTCTGGTTGTCAATAAGCAGGTAGTTTTGCCAGACTAGCTACCAATTTATTTGAAGATCAATTGAAAGTTAGCGCAACGCTTAATGTTGCAAATAGTCCCTCATTGCAATGGAAACAAGCCCACAACTATGTCTAACAATAAAAACGAGCAAAGAATAAAAAAAAAAACAACACAAGCCAGAGCTTAACATACTTGCACCTTTACCAGAGCAAAATGTTCACTGTAAACTAAATTTTAAAAAGAAACACAAAAACTAATAACTGATAATAGTTACTTTTATGCAAGCATTGTTTTCCTTTTTTTCGGCAACAAATACCTTTTTTTTCCCTTGCACCTTTAATTTATGCATTAGGTGCATTGATTTGTGATCATGAGTCACATTTAGGGATGTGCATATTATGAATCAATCAGATGAGTCACTGCATATGATTTGGCAAGACCATGATCTGTAGCCTAATCTACAGTGTATCTTGATTATTTTGTCGTATTTTTAAACTCAGAGGCAGACGAGGCAGACTCAGGCATGTAGACATGCTTTATGTGGAAACATTAGTTGCTGCACTATATTAATAGCTCTTACTATAACTGTGTGCTCCACATCTCATCTCTCCACATCCTGCCACACTGATGTACAGTATGTTGCCGATCAATACCAGTCACACCACTGTAACCTCAGAGGCAGCTGAGATTTCAAGCTGTCGAAACAAGCAGTTCAACCCATAATCTCTAGTATGGAGGAAATTCTTTACACTCTCAAGTTATTTCTGATATTTAATGCTCCCTGAACTACATACAATCTAAATTTACTTAATGTGAGGCCACATCAAGATATTACTCAAGATATTACAACTACTTCCATTACTGTTATTAAGTAATTTTTTGGGTACTTATACTTTTATGAGTATTTTTTCAAGTCTGTAATTTTACTGTTACTTAAGTATGCATTACACTATGTAATCTACTTTTCTACTTTTAAAATCATAATTTGCTACTGAGTAGGCCTACAATTTGAAATATATCCAAACCTTTCATCCGCATTTTTGTAGCCAATAAGACTATCAACCAATTGCAAACAGGCCAATGAAAACCATGAAAAAAAACAGGAGTTGGGAGTAATTTAGGGACTGAGGATTTGGAGAAACAGAAACCAAATGGAGACAGAGGACAACAACAATGAAAACAGTGGAAATGATGAAGAAAAGACAGAGGATGTGTGCCCATGGCTGCACCTGGTAGAATTCTTCACATCCAGGGGTAGAAAAGGAGACAGTCTGCAAATACAATGTAAATTTTGTTTGCTGCGTACGGTGATATTGGCTTACGAGAATTCAGCCTCTAATCTCAATAAATACACTGAGGTAAGAAGATTTACAGCTATTTGTATGTTGTTGTTTTCATCTTTGATATGTTAAGGGTAATTAGCTTAACTAACATAAAGCCAGCTAACATAACACTATGCTCTAGTGTCATCGGTTAGCCTGGGATTCAAGTAGGACAGAGCTAGCTAACATGTTCATGCACATGCATGCTTAAATAATTAAACTACAATTCTTAAAAATGTTATTGCAAAATATAAGGATAACCACTTACATTACAATAGGTTAAATCAGTAGTCATTTAACCAAATTTACCACACTTTCACATCATGCTAAACAATTAATGGTTAGCTTAAATAATTACTTGTGTGAATGATTTTACTCAGTTTTTCCTTTGATGTTAATAGTGGTGATGTGATGAGATAATGTGAACATGCATTGAGATAATATTTATCGTTACAGAGGAAACATCCATTGAAGATTGACCAGTGTCATGACATCACTGTGACATCAGCATGTCAACAAAAGACCTCAGCCACACCAAACAAGCTCTCAGCAAGTAAGCAAGCCAGGTTACCAGATGTGATGTTGGCAGCCAAAAGCAAATGTGTCTCACCAGCAACTGTTGACACACTTCAGTTTCATATGTGAAAATCTACAGCCACTTGCAGTGGTAGAACAGCCAGCTTTCAAAGAATTAGTTACCACATTTCAACCTCAAACCAAAGTCATTTCCAGACCTACTGTCCCTACTAGAATCTTTGAAGCTGCTGATCAGATGAGGAAGACTATGAGTGCAAAACTGGGTAAAGTCAAATTTGTTGCTACCACCACTGATTGTTGGTCAGTTCATCAGAAAGGTTACACTGGTGTCACATGCCATTGGATAGAGGAAGTGTCCCTGGAAAGAAGATGTGGCACTAGCTTGCAAAAGATTGAGAGGGTCTCACACATTTGACATGCTTGCTGCTGCTCTTGATGATGTCCATTGTCAATACAAAATTAGAGGCAAAGTTATAAGAACCGCAGCTGATAGTGGATCCAACTTCATCAAAGCTTTCCATGTGTTTGGGGCACAGAATCATGCTGAGGTAGATGGAGTTGAAGCAGACTCAGATGCTCTTGACCTGAGTGATCGTAGTGAATACCTTCATGCAAGTGTGATCCTTGATGAAGACTCTGGTCTGGACTATCAACTACCCCCCCATCAACTGTGCATGTCACCTGCTAAATCTTGTGGCAACAACAGATGCTGCCCTGGCAGAGGGCATGAATGACACCTACAAGAGGCTTTCCCATGCAACCTATGCAAAATGCCAGGGCATTTGGAACAAAACTGGGCAATTTAATTTGGCTAGTGAAGTGGTAGAGGACAAGTGTGAGCTACAGATCATTTGTCCCAATGCAACAGGGTGGAATTCATCTTGCCTTTGAAAGGATAATATGCATCATCAATTAGAAGTGGGAAGATGCCATCAGGAGGGTGTGTGAGGAGTTGAAGGTGAAAATGCCACTTAAATTAGATACCTACCATATACACAGTCTATCTCTATTATTGTCATGATGGTTTTAGTCTTGTATGTCATAAACCATACATATTGTATCTTATAAGTTGAGTCCTGCAGAGGCTGCATTCTTCAGGGAGTATTGTACCACCATTAAGCCACTGATGAAAGCTTCAAACATCCTCTAGTCAGAGTTCTGCTCCTGCATGGGATGGCTGCTGCCAGTAGTCGACTGGCTACTATCCAAACTTACCAGGCTGGAGACATCAAGCAAGACCTGCATGGCACTCATCAGAGCCCAGTAAAACGGCCTGCAGAAACGTTCTTGACAGATGATGGATGATCCAGAGTTGGCTGCAGCTGCAGTCCTTTTACCAAGTTCAAGACCTCTTGGACTAGCGATGTAGAGCTGATGTAATAGAGGCTGGTAATGTCAAATTTTGTCAAAGATTCACATTATCCCATTTGTGTGTGTGTTGCTATGTTCATACACATGTATAGGTCTGTATACTTTATAACTCCTCAGTCATGACAGGTCTAAAGGTTGTTACTTATTGATAAACTCCCCATAATACCATAATAAGTATCGTTTCCTGTGATTTAGCCGATTTAAGTATGTGTGTGTGTTCAGGAATATTCACTGAAATTGAAACAACAAAATTAAAGCACCAAAATTGTGTTGTCTACTTGCAATTACAGGCTTGACAGACGTGAAACAACAGAGCATGAGAGTGAGCAACAGCAGAGTCATCTGATGACAATGATTTCTTCTCCAGACCAACTCCCAGAAAGTCAGAAAGTCCAGTTTAGCTTGATGGTTATCTTGATTGTGCCACAGACGGCATGGAGTTGCTTCACTCCTTCCCAGCCATTAAGAAGCTCCCCCTTAAGATGAACACAGCTCTGCCTGCCTCTGCTGCATATGAATGGCTTTTTAGCTGTGCTGATCTAGTCTTCACATCCAAACGAAGCCAGATAGATTAACTTGGAAAATCAGCTCCTGCTGAAACTGAACACAAAAGTTTCAGAAAGTGAATTGTGAAAGATACGCTAGCACGTCCAAGAGTTTTGACACTCCTATTAGGCCCTTGCCTGGCTGTTTGTTTGCAGTGCATTGGGAGAGATTTATACAAATTACATGTGTTCTATGCTTATATGTATATTTGTTTAGAAAACAAATTGCCATTCATACCTTTTATCATTTATCAGAGAAATGTGCTTTGTTGAAAGTAGATATTTTCTACATGTCCCTCCCCTTTCAATTGAATACCTGCTATTGATTATGCATTAAACATCAACAGTTAAAAAGTAACTAATACTCTGAGTGGTTTTTGAGAAGAATACTTTGTATTTTTAGTATTTTTAACACCAGTAGTTGTACTTGTAGTTGAGTAATATTTCAGTAATGTAACAGTACTTCCACTTGAGTACAGATTTTCAGTACTCTTTCCACCACTGATATTACTAAATGTGTTGATCCCTACAAAGTATATTTCACCTGCTGAGTCTCAATTTCACACCAGTGAACAAAATAATAATTCCCTTGAATGAAAGTAACCAAGCAAAACAGACAGTATTTCAATTTAATGGAAATGGCATTCATTTTTGATATTATAATGTCAAAGCACCATTTTTCTCTGATTCTACAAGGAATTCATGCCATGAATGAGTGTACCTGTCATTCATATAGAACATTTCCTACACAAAACATAATGACAAATTAAAGGGAAATGTATGGCAACACCTTTTAAGAGACTGTAAAATAGGAAAGTGAGTCAACTAACTTTTCTGTATTTGCACACTGTACAGTTACAAGAAAAAAAAACTACTTCACTGCTGTAAAATGTTGTATTACAGGTGTAGTACACATGGAGGAGGTTGGTGGAGGGAGCTGTAGCAGTGAATGATGTTGGAATGAGCACTGTACACTGGCATAAATATGATTGGATGTTACTAGCCAGCTGAATGAGCCAATGATTAAGTTAAACTGAAACAGCTGATGCCAATCAGCCAATACAACCGACTTCAGTTCTCCGCCACTCTGCTTCATTAAGTGTAGCCTAATTTAAATTTTTTGTAATTTTTCTAATCAGAAAATAATTAACAATAAACAGAAAAATGGTCATGATCACAACGTTATATTTAATGAAAACGGCTGGATAATTTTGGATCACACATTAGAAAACAATGCAGTGTCTCTGGCCTGCATTTTCTTCAGTTCTTGGGTTCATTTCACAGTTTAACACAGTCACAGTGGTACCACTAGTTAATAAGGCTGTTTTGTGTTGTGAGGCACATTGGAAGAGACATGTTTTCCCCATTTCTAATGGAACGAAGCTAATCTGATATGTGTAAGCTGATTCCCAGCTGTGCAAGTTTGCAGAATTCACTGAGGAGTAAAGTGGAAAAACTTAAATAAAGGGCAAGTCCATCTTAATCACATGCTTCTGTGGTCCTTTGGCAGGCAATGAAACAGAAATGTCACATTAGCAGTGCGGTTTATTACACCATATAGACAGTTAAACCAATATGTCATTTTCTGATTTTGGCCTTTTATTAAATATTGCATTTTGGCTAGTTAATATCCATTATCTTATTTTTTTTTTTTACAGTTATAGGCAATTAAAAAATATGGAATTGCAATTATCAAAAATATGGAATATTTCCCATTATTCAGTTATTATTATCCAGTTGTGCCTTTAAAAATAATAATAAAAAAATCTTCCTCTGAAGAGCTTCATGATGATGTAAATGAGTAGGCCTCCAGCATGATGAATTCAGTATTTATACTTGATTAAAATCAACTCCAGTGGGTGATTAGGGAGAACAAAAATCTAACAGAATCTTGTTTTGTTTCTTTGTAATATGTGTTTTTTTTTTCCATCATGTGGGAACGTATACTAGTGTACTACCCATTCCTCATTTTGTTTCCCCTATTAGACAGATGATAACAACCATTACAATGAATCCCTCTATGTAACACAGTTTTCTTATTTTTCAGTATTCTAATTAAAATTGTCTTTGTTCAGGTGTTGCAATTTAATAGAAAGTTATTAGTAGATGTTTATCTTCTTAGCTTCTGTATTACTCTAATGAGAAGGTACTGTTGCAACTTTCTGTCTTTGGGACGTTATATTTCAACCTATTAGCACATTTTAAATGAAGTATTCAATTTAGAGGTTTCAAGGTGTGTATGGAGTTGTTAGATAATGAACAGCTCACTTGCTGTCTGCAGAGGTACAGTGAGGACCATGAGGGATGTGATCCCTCACCGTAACAGCTCTCACTCAACTCCGATAATGCAGTTTAATCTAGAGGCTACACCCAAGGTACTGACATGCCCCACAGAGTATCATCCAGCATTGGACAAACTCAGTGAGAACCTTGACTGGCATTTCACCCCTCACTGATGGCAAAAACCCTGTCTGCTTAAGCAGCTATTACTCCACCTGATTGGTAATCATGACATGGAGTAGGGTATAAATCCCTCAGACTGCTGCTGGTTAAGATAGAGGTCTTTGAAGGAACACGGTTATTAGGTGACCTTGGATGGAGCATGGAAATGGGGCAGGCGAGGGGAGGCTGAGGGGGTGCACTTTTCTATTATTGGCAGTATAATGACACATTCTCATGCAAATGAAATTCACATACGTAGGCTACATTCAAACCAGGGAACAGTTCAGAGCCCTTAAAAATGTGTTCAACGATTTCTAAGAGGAATATACTACCTAAATCATGAGGTGGGGCATTAGAAAAGAAGAGCATTTTATGTGCACAAATTGAGATGTTGTACATTCATCGTGTTTGCCCAAATTAATTTGTGGTTTTGTGTGAACACTGGGGCCTATCCCAAGAAACAGGTTTACTGAATTATCTTGGCAACTTTGCTGAATAAAAAACAATTAAAAGAAAGGCTGCCAACACATTGAAGTAATGCTCCCAAAAACCTGACTTAGCACAGCTACTAATGTTTAAGCATTACATCTTCATTAGGTGCAGTATACCCCACAGGTGACCAAGAAGACTAGTCCACGGGAAACATTATTTATTTTAATACTATGTTCACTCATGGGCTGAATGAAGATTTTGACATGTTGACTTTTTTTGTAGAGATTAAATCTTTTTTTCTTATTCTTTTTGTAAGGTTAAGTCTTAGTTGATTGTCTTTTATCTACCATTAATTGATGACTGTTTTCTATTAAGTACATTTTATTACCCATGTATAAACCATTGACTTGTGGGATTTGAAACTTATTTTCTTGTTTACATTTACACTTTTAAAGTAAGATGGAATTTGTTTGTTTTTGTATTGCTTTCTTTAGGGCTGATTTATATTTGGTGTCTATCATTTTCTTATCTAAATATGTGGGATTAATGGTAAATATATATTATAACTGTAACTATAATTAATATTTGGGTTCTATTTGGCCCCCACACCTGTGAAAAATCAGATGAAGTAGCCCCCTTTTTGGTCCCATGTGGAGTATACCTGATACAAATGTATAGTGTGGAAAGTGGTAGCAAAGCTAAATAATAATAAGTATTTGGGACCATTAATTTAGTGTGCTGGCAGTGTGCTTAGAAGAGACAACTGGTATGATATTCCTTGCTTAAACAGCGGGGATATAGCACTGCAGCCAAGAGCTAGCATGGACCATAGGCTGTATATAAAGGTGGATATAGTAAGGTTTGATGTCACGCCAAGAGTTGCCATTTATGTTTTTTTATGTATGGAGCCGGGACCGTCTATATGCAGGGTGTTGCCTTTCACGCTCTGGAAACACACCCCGCTATCTCAGACCAAAGTGAATGCTAGCTTAATCGAATACTGGCCAGCGAACTGTCAATCACAGCTGTCATTCAATGCCACATGGCAGATAAGTCTTCAATACTTATTAACGGCGCAATTATTTCCAAAATGGCTACCACCAATTATTCGAGGGCCTGAATTTAGTGATTTAGACCATAATGACTTGTTGAAAAAAAATGTTGACTTAGTATTTCTAGAGAGAAGTTGATACTTTTTGAATGGGAGCCAACTGGAACCAGCATGTAGCGCCCATCGATGGCATTGCACTTTAAGGTACTTCCACACTGGCTTCAGCCTCAAGCCATGGTAGTTGCCACTTGGCATGGACACCAGTGTTAGAGATCCTTCCTCTCACTTCCTTTGATAAAGCACCAGAGAGCAGTTCATTTGGTAAACATGACAAACACAACCAATTTGTTTACTAATCTCATGAAGAAGGTTTTCATCCTCTGTCCAATGCACACAAAAAATGATTGACAGCTTAACTTTTAAATATGCATATTTTAGGTGTGCTGTAGTAGCTAAATGGTTGCTGCGCTTGCCACAGAACTGCAATGTCCCTGGTTCAAATCGAGCCAGAGACCTTTGTTGCATGTTATACCCATCTCTCTCTCCCCTTTATCCTGTTGACTGGTAAGTTGACTATTCAAGTGGTCTGAGGGTACCTTTATTGGACTTACTGCAAACACATTTCCAGCCAGAAAAAAAGTGTTCATGTCAATCACCAGGATTTTCAGGAGGATATGTGGATTTTTTTAGGCTCTGATATCTCAGCTGACATCGCAAACTTTAGAAGTGTGTCTTCACAGGTAGTAAACATAACACAAAATCTTGATATTGACAGCCCAAGATACTAAAAATCTGTCCCGTTTATAGGTTCCTAGTACAGTCAGCTACATTCACAAGTGAGATATGATGAGAGATGAGATGATGGTGGCGTCATCCAGCTGATAGCACGCGATGTCCAATTCGATGGCGGCGCCACCCAGCTGACAGCGCCACCCAGCTGACAGCGCGCAATGTCCATTTGTATTATTAATATTAATATGCGCCCTTCAGTCTGTTGGTCAGTTGTACCATCATGGTACCATCATGGTACAACAAATTATATAATTATATAATACAAATTTCCCCCGCCTTAGATCTTCGCTTATTTCCAAAGTTTCTTCTTACTTCTGATTTAAGAGAGACGATTGAATGTCTGTCTAATCAGCATGGTCAGCTGGGTGGCGCCGCCGTCGAATTGGACATTGTGCGCTGTCAGCTGGGTGGCGCCACCGTCGAATTAGACGTTGCGTGCTGTCAGCTGGGTGGCGCTGCCGTCCAGTCGACGGCGCTGTCGACTCGATAGGTGGAACACGGTTTGGGTAGGGTTTTGAATGAAACGGCTCTCCATATGTATGCACTGGACTGAACTCAGACTGGACTTGGGGCACTGGTACATCATTCATTGTACTTTCTGTCTGTTGGGCTACTTGATATGCTGGGGAACTGAACTGCACATATATATATTCACCGTACATACTCTCATATTCATGTGTTTCCTTCTGGTGTGTGTTGTTGTAATGGTTTATCATGCCTGTCTGCTTCTTTTGTTCTTTCTTTTGCACTGGAAGTGAGTTACCGAGCTGTACCAAACAGTTATCACCAACACTGTTGCATGGGAATAATAAAATACCTATCTATCTAACCAGCAAATCAAGTAAAAAGCTGTCAATCACAGGTAGTCACATGTTGTTTTCTCAGAAGAGGGTGAATAGCAGCAGCCAGCAGGGCAAACAAGGTGATTTTTAGCGATGTGAAATAATTATCAAGAACAGTCATAACTGAAATGTTGCTATTTTAATATGTGTAACCGATGCGTAAGTGTTTCTGTGATGAAGAGATGTGCTTTGATCAGCACAGCATCTCTTCACATACACTGGAGCTGACAATATATGTGTTTATTGGACAGAGTGCACTTGATGTGGAGTTATGCAAGTAAAATATTAATATTATGAACATCATCATTATGATGACAACTACTACGAAAATTCCAGTTGTTAAAAAAGCAAACAATTTAAGTGGTTCAAGGCTTAAAGACATAATATGTAACTTTTCCACATTAAAATGTCTGAAAACACCTAGACCTATGTTATATACATATTTTGTCGTGTTGTGTACTTACATTATCCCAAATGCTTCCAACAATATTCAAACCCAGAGAAATCCATAATTTTAATCAAGATAATGGTCCGTTTCAGCTAGCTAGCCACTCTATTGTTTACTATTGTTTGTATTGCTCACTTGTGATGGAGCATGATTATTTATTGCTGTTTGCTGTAAGTTTTGTCGCCAAAGCTGTTCTCATAAAGCGCAAATGTACGGGTAAACCAAACAACACAAGAAGTTCTTCTTCTGTCTGAGTCATGTCAGATCGATTTTCATCGGCAATGGTGAAGACAACAACTCCCATGATCCCTCGCTACTTCACAACATCATCAAACTATGTCTTTTGTTATTGTTTTGATTGAAAGACCCCTAGCGGCAGAAATTACATACTGTGCATTTAATTGGGATGGAGAAGCTGGGAGACAATTAGGAGAAATTTAAAGCCTAAATTTCTAAGCCATAAGATTACATGAACCGACTGTCCATGGTGACCTCTATTTTTTTCTCTTGGATGAATTGGGGTGGTAATTTAGCTTTAGATTACATGGTTTGGTCCTGACTTCACACTATCAACAAACCATTTTTAACAGGAACATTTTTTTTCTTCACCGAAATCTTTCACTGCAGTCATTAATAAAACCTTCATATAATCCTTGTAATATAGTTTCTCTGTGAATGCAGTGTGCTGACACACATTGCCTTGCATGTGGAGTAAAAGGGCAATAAACAGCACACTGCTTAACACTAGAACTGCCAAGGGGTCATTTTTTAACCCTGTGGCATTTTCAAATACATGCAACTCTGTTAAATAAAACTCCTACATCTCTCAGTTCATGATTTTTCCTAAAATGGATTTATTAATCATCTAGTGAATTATGGGGGTGTGGGATAAAAAGAGAAAAAAATATGATAATTTATACCTCAAGCCACTGAGGGTTCATTTTTAACCCTCATAGAAACCGCTGTATAATGCTGCGCCCTTGTTAAGACATCTTTTGATAAGCAGGCTTCCATATCACAAGCTAGAGCTACATTTGATAGAGGAAGAATTGTGGTTTAAAATGCAAGTGTGCAAAAAACAAAACAATGAAAATGTGCAAGATGTGCTTATGTGCAGTGTGTGGACAGCACACCGTGTAAGTCTACAGTGTGTGTGTGTCCATTGTGAGTACTGTGCATATGTGTGTGTGTGTGTGTGTACTGTATCTTGTTGAAAGGGTGTGTATGGCACAATTCTTTGACTTGGTAAGAAAATGCCTGTAAGTCTATTGCTGCATATGCCAAGAGCTTATCTGGGAATTTTCCAGATACATTCCCTCATCATCTCCTCCTCCTGCATGACTTAAGTGTTCTTGACTGTGTAGTTGCTGTAGCAGCTTTGACTTGCATATTGGTGTTCAAGTTTGCCGTTTGTTGTTGTTGCAATGACAAGTGAGAATGGAAATTGAACCATGTTCAGCTCAGGTTTATTTCGTCTCAATGTATATATTGTCATATCTCCCAACCCTACTTATGAGCAATTATTTTCATGCACACAGATAATTTAGTACTACTGCAAACATGTATGATCCATGGGTGAACAGATGAAGAGTGATGCCAAAGCAGTGAGAGAGAAAGTGCTTTGTGTCTTTATTCCCAGTATAAAACAACACATTATAATCCACAATTCCATTTCTTCTTCTACAATGATTAAATTATTTAAATGTGTAAATTATTATACTTATTAAGTATTTTGATGTTTGTTTGTTGTAGCCTACAGTTTATTGATGAATTATAAAATGTATTTGAACTTTTCAATCTGTAATTAAATGAAGCAATTATAGTAGCGTAACTAAAACAACACGTTATTATCCAAAATTTGTTTTTTACTTTTACTTAATGTTGTACCTCTACAATAATTAAATTATTTAAATGAGTTAATTATTTTGTTGTTTGTTTGTTTCAGCCCACAGTTTACTGATGAATTTTAAAATGTATTTGATCTTTTCGATCTGTAGTGAAATTGAAATTGAAATTGAAATGAAACTGTAAAATTAATAAACTGAATTTTAAATAGTTATTTTGTCAATTCTTACTTATTATTTTTTTTTTAAAAAAGATGAAAATTAAAAATTTAACTGCTTCAAGAAACGACATCTTTGTGATTGCTAACACTATTGTGGTGGTGGTGAAAAGGACCCCCCCAGTTGGTCTAGGGGGTTTTGGAATGTTGGCAGCTCGAGTGTTAAGATCAGTCTTATGAATCATTCATTATTCACTGGTACAGAGATTTATGCCAAGGAGCAGGGGGCCATTCTACCATTGTCTTCTGAAAGTTTTCATATGATGCTCCCTTTTAATAATTTGTTGACATGCCCCTGCTGTTGTAGAGAAAATAAAAGTGACCTCGCTCTGTGGAGAAGGTCAGGCAGTATCTAATGAAGGCCCAAAAGCCTTACAGCATTGATTTCTTACCCATTTCATGGCTAGAATGCAGAGTTGTGTAGCGTTGCCATGAGGGATGGCCTCGGGTACGAGCTGGCTTTTCCCGGAGCCAGTTTTACCCAAGCACAATTACTTTTTTCTCGTAGTACATCATTATTTTCTTTCTCCCTTCTTGTAACACAGCTCTCTATCTTGATTTGGCTTAGTGATTTCGAAGAATACCTTAATTCCTACATTTTTTTTTGCAAGATGTAGTGGGAAGAGATGCTGGAGTGCTGCAGAGCTAGTGTACACATATAACTGTGGGCATGCGTCCAGTGGTGGCGTGACATTCTGAAATCGTTCATCAGTGAGCAGAGTCACGGTACTCTCTCCAGTCTTCATATTCTGATCAGACTTGACGTGGATGGCATTTAAGTCTAAATACCACATGGCGTATGTCACTTCCAGAACTACGCTTGTAATAAAGATTCATTATGCAGGTGTGAGGCATCATTGAGATGCATCGCACTACATTGCATCTTTTGGCAGATTAAAGATATGAAGATTAAAGGAGAGACCGCATTATACTGTTGTTATACTTAATAACCTGCTTAGTTTGGCTCATAGCCCTATGCTCATCCATAATGCATATGACCTGCAGCTGGCCAGGACGCTAAGTCTGCTCTTACAGTGTGAGAGTGAAAAAAAATCACTAATCCATGTGCATGTACATGGATTGGGTGGGTTTGATGTGTGTATTTGTGTGTGTGAATTAGTGTACCCCTGTGCACTTGTCCTCAATAACTTGTGAAACATTTACATGTGCTGTATCTTAACCTGTAAGTTTGATTTATTTTACACAATGTAAATGTATCTTTGAGAGGAATACTTCACCCTCATATACTCAGACTATTATATATCATCAGTCTGACATCAGTGCTTTCCAGGAGTTATTTTGTTATGAAGTGTTTTGATTTACTTTTTTGGAGGACCTACTTTCTTTCCACCCATCCTGTCTACATCTATTTCATACAGTCATTTAAAACATTTCTCAAATACCTAAGAAGGTGAACTTGTCGCACTCGACTTTTGGTCTTCGTGTAGGTGGTAACCCTGTCTCCTAGAAATAAGATTTATATACTAGCAATTTGTTTTGCCAGGTACATTTTATTCAGAAACTTAATTGCAGCCTGCGTTATGTTCACAAGCAGCACTTCTTCACCACATGCAAGTCACTTGAAGGCAGTCAGGGTTGAGGGTTGGCATGCAAAGCACAGGACTGTGATGGGGCGGTGGTTAGGAAATGATTGTGGTTTTGATTAAATAGCAGTAAAGAAAACACATTTCTTCTTCTTCAATATTTAGACCAAGATTTTTATGTAACCTTAACCAAATACTTTGAGTACTTTAACATAAACATTCAAAATTATTTAGTTTCTATCAGTGGATATTGTATTGCAAGAGCAGATATTGTGGGAAAAAATAATTAAATAGAACGTCAGTTGCAGCTTTCCTCATTGTGTCGATTAGAAACATTCAAGCGGGGTTATGTATTTGTTGTTCAAATTAGTTTAGAAATATAAATATAAAAAAAGAAGAAAAGAACAAGTCTTGCCCTTCGTCAGTTGCAGGCTAGATAGCTAATTAGCTGTTCAGCTGGAGCACACTAAACAGCAGATAAACTTACCTGCTAATGCTACTTTGGTTTAGATACTGGTGTGGTCCTTACTCTTCAGTACCAATGCTAAAAAAACACTGTCTCTCCATGGCTTGTAAATTGAGCTAGTTGATTAATCAATTACTCGATCAACAGAAAATTAATCGACAACTATCCTGATAATTGATTGTGTCATTTTTTAAGACATTTGATGACAACGTGGAATCCAGGACACTATGAAAGATGTTTCTGATGTTTCATTGACCAAACAAATAATCTATGAATCAAGAAAATAATCATCAGCTTGATGGATAATAAAAATAAGAGTTACTTGAAGTCTTGTAAGCTACAGCACAAGTTTGTCTCTAGTTCCCCTGCAGGGGCTCAGCCTGCCAGCTGCTGTCAGTCAAACACAAACACTGACAGACACTGACACCGTCCTCCAGCCACTGAGAGGAAAAGGAGTATTTCTGACATCTCCCCAAAGATCTTTTTTTTCTTCCTTTTAATGATAAAAAAGCTATTGACAATTTAAAAAAAACCCTCATTATTTTGACAGCAAAAAGGGATCACTAAATGTAATTTCAGTTTAACTTTAAGGCACATATTTTTGTGCATGTATAAGTGTAAGTAAGTGTATATGTACATATATGCCTGCACATCTTCATGTTTTATCTTTTCCTACACTCCAGTTGTTGGGTGACCTCTGACCTGAATGCAATATATATCTAATGGACTATCACTGCTCTGTCAAGCTCACACTCAGCTTTCAATGTAGAGCTGAGCAATTTCCATGTGCTGCAAATAGCTTCTTTCTTCTCAACCTGCAACTGTAAGATAGACCTGACTGAGGAGTATTCTCAGATCTGCTTTTTTTCAGCTGTGCAACATAGCTGATGTGTAATTCACCACTTTGAGCTGTGTGCAGCACTGTTTCTTTTATAACACAGGCTGTGTTTGAATAGGCCTGTGGCTTACGACTTATCCAGTGTACCATATTGTGAACTGTGTGTCTGATGCAATTCAGGGGATTGTAATGCCTTAGTGGTTTGTAGCTTACCTCACTGGAATAAAATATTGTTTAGAAAGATAAATGAAGACCTAAGCTCTCATGTAATAAAGAGTTTAATAGGACTGAGCACATAGGAAAATGGATGATATTGCAAAATGCAGGATCAAGAGATTTGTTGTGCTATCTAAGTGTTCATGTTGCAGTACACTAGATTTGTTGAGTAATTGGGTCAACACTCTGAAATTCATACCTCATCTCAAGCAACAAAACTTGATCAAAATATATGCTGCTGCAAGGCGTGCTGGCTGGTTTTCCTTCAGAGGGTTCGCAAGCCGTCTTCACTGTCTTCCTGCCTCCAAATAACTCTTTGTTCCTCTGAAAATCTGGCACATTTCAAAGGCTCAATGGCTTTAATGAGCCACAATATTGTGCCAGTGGTGGCTGTTGGGTGACAGAAATGAAGCTCGTGATAATATGCCCGGCTGAGTGCCACTGTGTGTTTCCCACTGTTATGTTAATGGGACCAGTTTGGCTTTCTTCACTCACTCAAGGTGTCTGCTACCTTTTTTGTTTTGTTTGTTTGCTATTCCTGCCGTCGACTCTTGTTTGTTGTTTAGATAGAATTACCAGCAAAATACATAATACTGTGTAATACCGCACCTTTATGTATCTTTCCTATGCAAATGCAGTGGTTTTTGGAAGAGGAACAAAAGAACAACAGAGTGGCACTATAACCCCCACCCCCCGGGTGATGTCAAGGTGATGCTGTGTGGAGAGAGGAAAGATGAATTGACATAAGAGGTCATTTAGTTGACTCATATTTGGCCCCTCAGCTTTCAAGGTGAAGATGAAAGGAGGTAGAACATCAATAGGTAACTGGGCTGCTCCAAGGTCCAGGGGCAGTTCCTTTCATGGCTTCCATCACTGGCTGAGGAAGTGGCCCTTCTGTCTCCAATCCTCTGCTTTTCAATGGTAATCAATTCAGCTTTAAAGGAGACATCCCTTTAGAGTCTTCAGCAAACTGAACATGCCTATTCTATCCTCAAGCCCAGAATGTATTTACTGATGCCTTGCTATGTACTGAGTGGAAATGTCAACATACTTAGCTCATATACAGTTCATTAATTCTGCTGTAAGTAGTACAGGTGTATTTAAAAAGTGCCAGTGTTTAGACTGGACTACTTGTTTCTGACATAAAATTAAATGTGAAATAATTAGTTCTGGGCTGTTAATTAATGTCACAATAATTTGTGATCCTAAGTGCATTTTACCACTAAACAGTCAAAACATGCACAACCCGTCATTATTAAAGGCCAGTGCTGTTCAATATTTAACACAGTGATAATCACTATGCATCAAGGTTGACAGCATATTTGCTGAAGATCACAATATTGTGTTGCTTGGTGATGATTAAAAGAAGCATGTTTGACTGAAGCCAAGTATCTTGGCTTAGCATGAAAATGCTGGGTGTTATTATAAAGTTAGCAGTGTTTTGAGAAATATCTGGAAAGATATGTTGGTGCTATTCCACTGTTTAGAGGCAAAATAATGATCATGAACTGATTACTCATGCAATAGGTTATCTTGAGATGCCTTTTTTCCTGCTCAGCATGACATGCATTTTTCTCCCGTTTTAAGGTTTGATAGCTTCAGTGTGCAATTTGAAGAATGTCCTCTTTTAAAATGTAAAAAAAAAAGGCTTTGAATATTTCAAAAGAGACCTTGATTTAAATGGTAAGATTTCAGATATATTGCATCAGTGGGAATAGAAGAGGTAGAATGGATGAGATGTTTGACCTTTTCAGATTTGTCCCCGGGTAGTGAATTTGCTGGAGGGTGCCTGGGCAGGGAGCAGCAGTGCGTTGAATTATCACTCCCACTGTTCAAACGCTGCAGACCTGATCTCCCACTTGCTCCACTCCCACCACTAATGGGTTAGGAACACACTGGGAAAAAAAGATGGAGACAGAAAGAGAACAATCTGTCTGATTGTCTGTGGGTTAAGCTTAGAAACAAATTACCGTTTTTGCTCAGCACCGAGGAGAAGCTGCGGCAGGTCACATTGTGGTGTCAAATCTTTAGCAAAAGCTTGTGTCATTCTGCAGTATGATCGAGTTGAGTCTCTGACAGCAACTGGCAGGAAACATGTCAACACTTTGACGGATGCTTGCTATATTGAAAGGCTATGATGACTTTTTAGTTGACTGTGCTTTCACTGAACTCCCCCCCATCCCACCATGAAATGAAAGCACAGCACCAGGGAGGCGAAAAGATAAGAACAAACTTGCCAAACTGCTTTTTAATAGTTTGCCAAGGCGCAAAGGACATCATGTCTTTGTTAAAGGAGAGTAGCTGTCAAAATCACAATGCCCGGGCAACGTCTGTGCCTGCTTCTTTTGGTAGCATTTTAATCTTCTGGAGAGAAAATGCATGGCCTCCTGTTCTGAGAAATATACTTCTGACAAAAGGACATACTCTATTGATTATCAGCCATTGCACATTTTTGCCAACACATTAGCAGATATAAGGAGCTGCAGCTTCTTGAAAAACCTTGGCTTTATCCCTGTTCTATTCAGCTTTATACTTCCATTGATGATGATATAATGATAATTTGCTTGCATCAATGCCTCTTCACAAGATCCATTAACTGTATGTACTTGTAAAGAAAGCCCAAGTGTGAGCCACTTCCTCTCCACTCGCACTCATGCTCATGAGCTCATGTTTTCTGGTGAAACATGTGATCCACTTGTTCACTTCCATCACCTCATGCTGCATCTCTTCTGTCTCCTTCTCCACCCTTTCCTCGTTACATCCAGAAACCATCTTGTGTGACGTAGGGGAGTTTCACTGTCACGACCAGGAAACCTGCGTCCCTGAGGCCTGGCTCTGTGATGGTGAACCCGACTGCCCCGATGCATCAGATGAAACTGACGAAATGTGTAAGTCACTCATTCCATCCATTCCTCACTAATGTAAAACAAATGAGGTGCCACAACACTTTTATGTAGGCCGTGTGTTAACATGCATTAAGTGATATTCCACCCAAAAGGTATTCTTTTTAGGATCAAACACTCCCCCTGTAAGCTTGAAAGGTGTTAGAAGTCTGTGGTTTCCTCCATCACAGAAAGCAGCTGCTGTGGTCATTTTGAAGACATGAAGCTCCCTCACATCTTGTTTGTAGTTGCATGCCTTAGAAGTAGTCTACAAACAGAAGCAGGGTATTTAACAATGTCTTAGTGAAATTATGAGTGTCTGGACATGGCATCCAGGTGGACAGCAAAGAAGAGGACTATGCTGCAGGAGTGGTATGAAAATATATATTTTCCAGTTTGTTAGCATTGTAGTACACAGTGACCGGCATAAATTTAGGTTGACCACAGCTGCTGCTCTCCATGTTGGCATGAACTTATATTTGCCATCTTTCAAGCCTACATGTGCATATGTGTTTAAGAGTTTTATCATGAAATATCACTTTACCATGTCAAGCAAGTCCCTATTGATTTTTTTTTTAAACCATGAGCATTATGGAAACTGCACATTGTTTTGAAGATTGCAAAATTGCAATTCAGCACTTTGTTTAACATCGCTTAAATGTCTGTTTTATCAATACAGGCAATGGCATGATGGTGTATAGGGCTGCAACTCACAATTATTTTCATTATTGTTTAATCTGATGATTATTTTCTCAATTAATAAATTAGTAGTTTGGTCTATAAAATGCCAGAAAATAGTGAAAAATATTGGTCACTGTTTTCATAATCCCAAGATGACGTCCTCAAATGTCTCATTTGGTCACGACCAACAGTCCATAACCCAAAGATATTCAGTTTACAATCGCAGAAGACTAAAGAAACCAGAAAATATTCACATTTTAAAAGCTGAAAACAGAGAATTTGGACATTTTTCTTAAAATATTACTCAAAATGATGATTTAATTATAAAAATAGTTGCTGATGAATTTAATAGTTGGAAAATAATCAATTAATAGACTAATCAATACAACTATAATAGTTTGCACTAGATGATGAAGCCGCTTATTCTCTTTTTGCATGCTTTAATGTAATTAACTCTCAGTGCCAGACAGACACTATGCATATGCTATAATGCCAAGCTGACTGCAGGAAACTGATTCATACCTGTAAAAAGTCTAACACTTCCCTGAACTAGCATTTCAAGCTTTTTTACTGCTAAGTGCATGTTGCTAATGGTGTAGTGCACATTCTAGAGATCAGCTATTTATCCAACAGGGCACAATTTGACTACCACTGCACTTACTCTCAAGGGAAGGACAGCACAAACATAGCTAATAATTTTAGAAGAATGTCAGCCTAGTTGAAAATGTGGTATTACTGGAAGTGCTGTATTATTGTGTGAACAAGTGGATGTGCTGTATTATGTTGTGAAGAATCTATTCGTCAGATTCAGCTGCAGTCATGTAAACCTTCATTAGTCCTTCACATCAGACTTGGTTGTGGCATGCATGCTCTCTGGTATTATTATTTACACACCTCTGGGTTATAGATTTCCTTTAATGGATAAAAAGAGCAGCAATTCTATGTTATTATGAGTTGAATTAGGCTTTCTAAATCATGATGAGACTATCACACAATCTATTACAACCCCCCCCCCCCCCCCCAAAAAAAAAAAAAAAAAAAATCAAGAAAATCAAATTATTAAAATTCAGTCTAGGCTTCTCATCAGTATGACTTATTGGGTATAATTAGGGCTTTATAGTTTTGGCAGTGACATCTGTGCATAAATTGACCACCGTGTGTAATAATTATTAATGCCCTAGTGTGCAAGAGGTCATATATCAAGTAGGCTGTGGTTGGGAATGCTTGTTGTAGAAAGAGATGGAGGTCTCACTGCTTATGTCAAAATTATATAATTACAGTCACCGGCTGTTCACAGCTGCTTGCATGTTCTCTAATGCAATAGACTGGTGGCTTGTTGAGGGTGTTTTTCAGGCCTCAGTGAGTTCTAAGATAAGGCAACATAACCCCGAGCCCTGTGACCCTATATTGCAGTCAGGAGGTTTTGAAAACAGATGGAGGGATGGATAGTCCAGAAAAAAGCAAAAGTAGATATTGTCCAATAACTGTTGTGTATTTTCCCTTGAAAGCTTTGTTGAAAGATAAAGTAAGTTGCTGTAGGGTTTGCTGGTTGCTACAGTATCAGCTCAGCTATGATGATCTTGTGCTACTCTTGTAAACTGCCTTGTTGTAGTTATCCCACATGCTTGTGTGCCGGAAGATTTTTGTGTTTGGAGGAGCATTTGCTCTTTTACACCTCAGATTGGCTCTCTGTAGGTTTAGCAAAACATGAATATATTCATAAAATAAAATAAAACAACTCGGGGGTCCTGTTAACTGTTCCCATTCCCATCAGATTTTTGATATCTTCTCTGATCTCTGGCTTCCCTGTCACCTATAGTCTTCCGCTTTTCCTTTGTGAAAGATGTTTTAATATAATAGATATAATATAACCTCTACATGGTTGCTGTGGGCCAAGTCGTATAATCTCCAGAAGGCAATTAATTATCACTTCGATTAATGTTGGCTCCATTTTATTTACAATGCCTGAAGAACGAAGACCTTGCATATTCATCTAAGGAATTCGGCACAGCTCATTATCATGGATTATGTATTGATAGAAAAGGGAATTAGATCAGCTTTGCCCTGCAGAAGACAGGATTGGAATGTATCCTGCCTGCTTAAATGATAGCAAGGGCTGCCATAACCTGTGAAAAAAAAAGGAAAGCCAGAAAGGATTACAAAAAAAAGCACAAGATATTCAATATGGTGTGAAGCCATCAGTGCGTTCATTTAACTGTGAGTATTTTGGTAAATGTATCGTACAGAGGAATTTACCGGGTTTCCCCTGGATTTTTTTGAGACAAAGGTGGCAAAGGCTGGAGAACGTGCGTGGTGCGGCGTACACAGTTTGTGCGCGCACCTTTAGAGTGTCATGCACATAATTGAAAAAAGATTTAAATTTTATACAAAAATGGAACAAAAAGATGAAAAATGAAAATTGTGACAAATGACAGTGTTTATTTTGTAGGCCTGGGATGATATGCTTATCTCCCGATTCGATACTATCACGATACTTGGGTGCTGATTAGATTCAGAATCGATTTTTGATTCAAAACCAATTCTTCTTTCAGCCTTTTTATATTTTAAAAATTGAACTACATTACAAATTAATTAATGAATTAATTAATTTGAACGCATTGTACAGTCTCCTGTCTGTATGAGAATAACAAACTGAGGGGGAGGTGGAGTGCTCCTCTGTGTTGTTATTAACGTCATGTCTCCAGCTATGGAGAGCAGCCTCTCTGCTGCACTGTTAGCTCCGGGGAAAGTCATCGCTGTTCAAGATGCTGAGCGGCTGCAGGGTTTTTGACGTGAAACAGACTGAGCACTGAGTTATTTTCTTCATCTCAGAGGTGGTTTGAGTTGTTTATGCTGCAGTGTGTGTTAGTCAGCCAGTCTCGTTTGTTACTGCTAGTGTTTGCTGCTCGACTCCGCTAACGTTAGTGTCTGAGTGATGGCTTAGATAGTTCACAATATACTTCACGTCTGTCTCACAAAGGTAATTATTGAGTCATTAAATCAAAACATGCTCGCAACCGCTGCCGTTTTTGAAGATGAATTACAAGATAACTCTAGCATGAGCTTGAGGTAGACTGTCCAGGCGCTGCACTGCCCTCGCAGTTCAGTTCCGCCCTTTTCATTCCGTCAACATCTACGCCAGAATTTTCAACAAAGGTGGCGGCCAGTAATACAAAGACGGCCCCACCTTTGAGTTAGATAAGCAGGGAAAACCCTGACTTATTATCTTAAGAAAAAGGCGAGGTAATACATTACACACCTGTCTAGAAAATATAAAAATGTTGGTGCCACTGATGGCCTCTCTTCTCCCCACTCTGCCTTGGTCGGGGAGATGTACTCACCGCATCTTCAGGGTATGTAGGGAGGAGGGAAGGGAAAGTGGCCGTGGATTGCAATACCTAGAGACTGGAAGGCGGCACCGTTTTATCCGCTCAGCCACTGGCCTCTTGGGACTGGACAGCTGATGACAGGTATTCAGGGAGTCGGAAAAAACAGCCTGCCTTCAGGAACGGCTGAAGATAACCCAGCAAAATGGCAATTCTCCAATTAGTTCAAGCAAGCACTATCCGTGCAATAAAGAGTCAAACCTTTGCTGTGTTATGGGGGCAACACAGCATCTGTGTGGTGACAGTAAAAGATGAAAGATACCTAGAGTAGAATAATCACATTTTTAGTTGCATCATACAAGGAAATCTAAATGTCAAGGCATTCTGTGGGCATACAGATATGCTGTTTTGCTGTGCATTTGACATAAAGTGGGACAGTCATAATTCACTTTCTGTAAATTTATTTTCTACTTTAATTTTATTAAAACTATCAGTGCTAATGGTTGTCAGCATGCAGCTCTCCCTCTGTATTTATGCTACACGATCACAAACAGTGTCTTAGAACTTAAATCCTTCATAAATCCTTCAGGAAAGGATTTCATGGACTTTTGCCTTGTCTCAGTAGTGCTGCCATGAGGAGCTTTGTGAATCTGGTGGACATGTAGACCACTGAATCCTCTGATTGAATTGTCACTCCCAGAGGAAAAGACAATAAAAGGGGTCAGCGGCTGACTTCAAAAACATGGTCACAGAAGCTGTGTTTCAAGGCTGTGGCTTGGCTCGACCCAATCAACACTAATGTTGATCTCAGTGTCCTCAAGGCACGGGGGAGGAGAACTGTTCAAAGACAGCTCTCTCTGGGGTTCTTCTTCTTATTCCCCTTCGTCGACAGGGGAGGGCATGTCTCCCCATGCCTTCCTCTAAAGTCCAAAGATTCTTTTTTACTGAGCTCATTGGTATCCTACAGAGACCTTGGAAACAAGCAGTATGATAAGAAAAACAGTAATAACAGAAAGGAAAACTCTTCCATGATGTAACACAGGGATGCAGTGAGTTATGTTACTGAGTATATTTTAGTAACTGACATCTTGTACAGATCATGCCACGTAAATACTAATGGCATCTTTGCATCTTTTATGTATCTACTTGTCTGTCATGTCATGAGTGTAGTTTGTAAGCATGTTGTCTTCATGTATTCAGTTTTAGTTTTTCTGCTCAAATGTTTAACAGTATTACTCTCTACTTTTTTGTCTTGAAACTTGATCCATACTACATGTATCTTTATAACATTAGTGCCAGGATTACATTTTATTCAAGATTTGGTCGATTTCCACTCTGGAGCGTTTATATGGGACTTTTTTCCTATCTTTATTCAAGAGCGTGGTCTTTCAATTTGAGAGCATGATTTATTGATTTCACGTTCAGATTTTGTAATGCTTTCCCTTAAACCCTTCCCTCACACTCAAATAGCTCCTGCTTGTGCTTAGATTTCCTCTGCTTCTGCTCAAACTGTATGCTTGCACTCTGATATATTGTTGCTTGCACAGATTTCCTGCTCCGGCTTCAACCCTTCTCCTTGCACTCAGGCTGCTTCTGTACGCTCATGAAACATCTGCTCTCAGATTTCTGCTCTGCTCTCGGATTTTTTGTGCAAAAACCCTGTCAAATTCCCCAACCAATAGAAGGCGAGGTGTAGTGTTGACCAATGAAATGATCCCTGCCTCTTTGCAGTAGTGTTTGCTTTATTGGGTTCATCCACTCCCGCCCTCCAGGGCCTTTTTTAAATGTACTTCCCTTGCTTTATTTATTACAGAGGGCCCAGTATTTGTATTTGTATCTGTATTTGTTGAGGCAGCAAAATTATTTGTATTTGTATTCGAATAAAAGTAGAAAGAGGCTTAAAAATCCTGTTTTTGTTTTTATTACGCTTTTAATTTTAGAAAATTAAAGTGTTCATGAATAAACTACCTTACGAAGGAGGTCCCCACACTGGGTCTTGAACTGGAGTCTCCCAGATCATAGACAACTGCGCTGACTACTGAGCTAAGCTTTTATTCCTCACCTAATTGCAGACAGTCCTTTACCTATTTATATACCCATAACACAGAGACAGCACAGTGTGTAACATGTAGGGAAGAACTTCAAAGGCGATTATTGCTTTGCACTTTTCATTTATTGCCTATTTTTTACAACCTAACTTTGTGGAAAGGAGAAGAGGAACAACAGGTTATGGAGAGTCTCTTGGGAGCACTTTGCGTGTGTCAGTAGCTCAGCTTTATCGCTGGGGAACACCCCCAACTCCAGGAGTGATGTCCAAATACAGAAAAGTTCATCATGTAGCAGAGAACATATGAAAAACAGCGGAGTCCTCTTTTTTGGTAGTTGGGTTGGCAACATGACAAAGGAGGTATCATACAGTAATCACGCAGTTTATAGTAATCATCAAAGCTGCAGCTGACATCACTGAAGTAAATGTGACAGTTAATTTTGATTGAGATTTTAGTTCATATCGTTCAGGACTATTTTGCCTGTAACACCTTTATGTTTTGGGGGTTTTGTATGTTGTTTTAGCACTGTACAGTGAAATCCTCTGACAATAAGATGGAATCATATGACTATATTTGACCAATAAACTTGATTCTGATCAACAGGTACATTTCTCAGATGTTAAACTTATATTGCTATGTAAAAATCTGGAAGTAGCTGGCAAAGCCCCTGTGGAAATGCAGCTTAGAAGTGCAAAATATTTGGTCCTGTCTGTGGTGAAGCTACAATAACTGTAGTCAGTGTATTTCAAGCTGCCGATCAACATCCTGCAGGGTATTTTATCTGGCAAGTCCCATATTGAAATAAAGGCATCACAAATGTATCTAGTTCCCAAGAGAATTGGCGCCAGTAGGATGGAGGTTTAGGGGGTAATGTAGCGTAGCACCTTGTTATTGAGCTGAAGGACAGGGCCTTTTGCATTATGTAACGTTTATTTTCCTTCCTCTCCATCTCTCCTTCCCTACTGAGGTATAACCCTTCTGTTGACTCATCAAAAAACGTAACAAAAAACCCCCACAAACTTGTCATTACTACAAATGAAGCCAGTTTCCATGCCCGTATCACCTCTGCATATTATGAGAATTATGCACTGAAAGATCCAGACTCTATGAATGTCTATATGAACCCATTAAATCTGTATGATCTGCCCAAGATATTAGAAAGCCCACAGGTTATGTAAATTTGATATCATGTCTGGTTTCTCAGCTCCCAGCACCTGACACCTTCATTTGATTTGAGATCAAATGCAGCACATTGTCCTTTGCTATCAGTGTATTTAACCTGCCACGTGTATCTTAGACATCGTAATCTGCTGTTTTTTTGCAGCAGGCTTTGAAATAAGACTTTTTAATTTGCTATTTCTCTCCCTCTCCCTGTCGACATTTGGAACATAACTTATGTACACTTCCTCTGGCTTGTGCCATCTGTTTTACCAGTAGTGTCAGTAGGCGGGGAACAGACACAACAAATATTGTGTGTGTGTGTATGTGTGTGTGTGTGTGTGTATTTGTATGTTTGTGTGCTTGGAAACATTCATTCCTGTGAAAGCAATGTGTGCTTTTAAGTCTGCATGATTAAGACAGTCTCTTCTGTCAAAATGTGATAGTTTTATCAAAGAGAAGTCACCTGTTTGCCCTTAAAATATAATTTGCTCACATTCACTCCCCTGCTTGCTGCGTTGCCCCTGTTTCTGCAATTTAACATGTTTTCATATGTTTGAGCATTTGTCTAACTCTAGGAGAAACCATTAATGTGAGAATGAATTTCGTTGCCTGGTGACAATTTTGTACCCGCACCATGTCTCATCCGTGTCAGTAGTGATGCACTGGGAGGAGCACATTACTGCTTTGTCTTTGCTCTCACAGCCCCCATCTCAACAGTTAAGCTGCACTGACACACTTTCCTTTTTGTATTCCCTCCTAGTACGAGTATTGTAAAGGACAGCGCCTCAGCTTGTCACCTGAAGAACCAATGGAAAGAGCATATTTTATAAACTTGACATGCTTGCTGTCATGAAGTCAGTGTGACACTGAAGTACTTAAGTCTACATTATCTCCCTGCTGCTGCAGCAGAGAACAAAGAATCACATCGTTATGAGCTTTAATTCAGAGCAAACATAGTGACACATACTTACCATGACACCCAATGAGAATAATAGCCCGTAAGATCACTATGATGAGTGCTGTTCATCTCATAGCTCGGACTTGATTCTCAATGAGCATGAATCAGTGACACTGGCCTTTATTTATTTATTTATTAATCATGAATAATGGCTAGCCTAATAGATAGTGAAAGGAATGAGCTAATGCCTTCTCTTATGGCTACTCTGTAAATAGTGGTCATAGTCCAATGATTATTTCAAGGGACTTGGGTTAGTGCCAGAGGATATTTAGAGAAAAATGCATGCCCTCCCACTCACTGTGTGTATTATACTCTAACCATGGTCCTCATTAAAGATGCCTTCCAGCCAAAAAAATGACTTATTTACTCGCTTATGATCAATTGATTTACTCTATAGGCCAGGACATCAATTTCGGGCCTGAAAACCCATTGCATAGTGCGAAATATAAATAATGTTAAAGTTCACTAAAACTATTATAATTTAATGGAGTAATCCAAGGCCAAGGCATATAAGAGCTCGTCAATTTTATTTGAAAGACATATGGTTAGGTTATAATGTCCTCACAATTCAAACCACATTCTGAATTGCTCCCTTTCCTGCTTTGATTGAAGACGTGGCCAAATTGTAAGTCTAAAAAGATAATTATGATCATGATAATTAAAAAAACACAGCTTGTATATTACCACTTTGATTAATCAAAAAATATTACAGAATGAATACTATTAGAAAAGTATAAAGATAGCCTATTTACTCTTGTCATTGTGTATTATTTGTCATTGCCTTAGAATATGACCCAATAATATTCTTCCAGAAATGACACTATCACCAAAATCTATAGAAAGCTATTTAAAATAAGAATAAAAGATCTAGATCAATGTACAAAGTCAACATCATGCATAGCTAGCAATGTTATTTGAAAGACATATGGTTAGGTTATAATGTCCTCACAATTCAAACCACATTCTGAATTGCTCCCTTTCCTGCTTTGATTGAAGACGTGGCCAAATCGTAAGTCTAAAAAGATAATTATGATCATGATAATTAAAAAAACACAGCTTGTATATTACCTCTTTGATTAATCAAAAAATATTACAGAATGAATACTATTAGAAAAGTATAAAGATAGCCTATTTACTCTTGTCATTGTGTATTATTTGTCATTGCCTTAGAATATGACCCAATAATATTCTTCCAGAAATGACACTATCACCAAAATCTATAGAAAGCTATTTAAAATAAGAATAAAAGATCTAGATCAATGTACAAAGTCAACATCATGCATAGCTAGCAATGTATTGTGATAATTAATACTTTCCTACGAGTACATTTTTACATTAGTATGCTTCACCTACCTTCAATAAAGGTTTTTTGGAGTAAGGTAAAAGGACAAGGTTTGAGGTTTTTATTGGAATGGTCAGAAACCAAGAATAAAAAATACAATACTGCAACAAGATAAAAAGTCAGGGGGCTCAGGAGTACCTAATATTGAGTTGTATTACTTATCTTTTATGCTGTGTCCTTTAACAAGATGGTTAGAAAAAAAGATATTGTATGGTTCTTCCTTGGTTTGTCTTAGAAAACCAAAAAGATTTTACCCTTCAGGTTTTCAGACATTCTTTTCTCTGGCTTATCAGACACGTCCTGCCCTTCTCGTTTTGGACCGCTAATCACACATTTATTATATGCTTGGCAATGTGTTCAAAGATAAGGAAACTGAAGGGGAAACTAAATGGCACAGTGACATACCAATTTTTAGGAGCAATTTAATGTAAGTGGGTGTAAAACCTATCGTCTTCCACAGTGGAATGTCCAGAAACTTTTTGCCAGAAAAATCACAAAACATTTTTCTACAATAAAGAATTTTCTGACTTGGCGCTGCTGTTGGTGGTTACATTCAGGGCTAGGTTAAGGCAGAGAAATTACTTTATTATATTATTATTGGGTAGAAGGGATCACAGTGACAGACCCACAGAGAATGATGACCGGGCTATATGGTTCCCCAAAGCTGCATGCAGTGTTTTAGCACTAAATGACAGACAAAGTTAGCAACTAGCTGGTGAACATAGTGGAGCATTAAGCAGCTAAAGAGCCAGATATTTCCCTCAGGAGGGTTAGGTTATGGTTATGAATGCTAATGTTGCTCCATGTGTGCTAGATGTGCAAGCTAATATTAGGCTTATGCAATGTGTTCGTAACAAGTAAAATGGCTGTCTTGCAAAGTTACAGTATTTTAGTACAAAATCCCTTCTTTGCGCTTGCGTGTTTCCTTGCTGAGCCGCAGCAGAGGATTTTAACACAAAGCGAGACCTATCCTTTAACCATCACTACAAATCTTCCTGCAAGGGGGTTCTAAGGCAAAATCATATCAATCCTATCATATCGTATCAAGTCAGGGTCTGTATGTTATGTGCCTGTTGAACATTAAGTATTCAAAGTGTTAAAGAGCCATCAACACCAAATATGGTGTGTGGATTCTGAATTGGCAGTGTAATGACTGTGTGAATTTACTATTATAACATGATGACATGATGAAAATGTGTTCAGGCGAACCTATTCATCAGAATCTCATTGTACTAATGATATTAAGTTAGATGACATCATAGCAATTGTGTATTTATGTCTATAATGAAAGGATGCCAGCATTAAATGCAACACTGTATATTATACTCTTAATGAGATCATTCCTCTCAGTGAATATTAGTTTTAGCCTTTCTGACTACAATATACTGTATGTATTATTCATTTGAAGCTGGCCCCAGAACAATTAGATTGAAACATTTGCATAATGGTTGGTCACAAAAGTATCTCTATTGACCAATTATGTTGTTTTCCAAATAATGATGGATTGGCCTTTTTGCAGTTTTGTGGATGGCGTTTCATAGTACAGCTTTACTACAGTACATTGTCCCAAGGCTGCTCATTCTTCTCTGTGAAGTGATGTATTCATTCTTTATTATACAGTAGAGAAGGAATGTCATGGATGCCAACACCTGGCTTCATTCCACTGCACGTTGGCGACAGTTACGCTGCCTTTCAAATAGATTTGATTGAATACTCTGCATAATTTACAGCAAATACTAAGCTATTGCACACAGGAAATTAGATGTCAGAGGGTCCAATAAGCTCTGTACACATTACTTTTATAATTACTTATGCATTCAGTTAATGCATACAGTATATAACATGTTGCAAATTATATTGATTTGCATTTCTGAGGTGGTAGATTTTGAGTGATACCATGTATTATGCAATAGCAAATAATTTAAATAGTTAATGCAACAGGGGGAGAAATGTAAGGTTTTGACATCAGGACAGAAAGATTGACGGGTAATTTATTCAGTGTTAATAGAATAACCTACAGTATATATATATCAAAAAATCAATGATGTGAGACTGTATGTGTATGTGAGAATGTACTTAAAGCTATATAGTAATACTTTTTTCAGTACTGAGTAGTGTATAGCTTAAAATGTTAAAGTCAGTAATCACAATACATTTTGGAAATTGGCTGATTTCCTAGATTTTGAATGAGAGGATTTAGATTAATTTTTTCTCTGCATTCAATGGAGAGACTGATCTAGGTCATGCTAGCTTGGTGGCTTGAGATAGGCAAATGTGGCTAAAATCTGCCAAAAGAAGAGGAATGCACCTTCCTGTAACTCCAAAATTGTTTTATCAATAAACTGTGTTAATTAGCACTGGCTAGCTACTGGCTGCTGCTTGAAGTCACCTGGGCTAAGCTAGCTGTTGATGGTCAGCAAACAGCCAAACTGTAGGCTCACTGCTTAAACCACAATGTTTGTTTTCTATTTCGAACTGTGTTGAATACAGATCAAAATGCATGACGGCCACCCCTTCTACCACACAAAACCAACAAAATTTCATGTTAGTCTACACATCATGACAGCACACACAGCCAAGCAACTATTAGCGACAAACACTTCAGAACCATGAACAGTGTCACTGTTCACTCTCGGTACAGGGACACAGTGTTGCTGGTCATTGTCCATGGTTCATAAGTATCTGTTGCTAATGGTGGCTTGACTGTGTGCACGCTGTCATGATAGAGCATACACACAGAATTACATGAAACTTTGTTGGTCATTATGTGCATTTACGGTAAATGGACAGTACTTGTATAGCGCCTTTCTCGTCTTCCGACCACTCAAAGTGCTTTTTACACTACAAGCCACATTCACCCATTCACACACACATTCATTCGCTGAATGGCTACAGGGGCTACCATGCAATGTCCCAACCTGTCCTTCAGAGAGAACTAACCATTCACACACATTCACACACTGATGGCACAGCAGGAGCAATATGGGGTTGAGTATCTTGCCCAAGGACACTTCGACATGCAGAGTGGAGGAGCCAGGAATCGAACCACTGATCTTCCGATTAGTGGACGACCTGCTCTACCTCTTGAGCCACAGCCACACGGTAAATGTGCATAATGACCACTGAGTTGGTAAATTTACCGATTGACCGGCAATTCTGCATAATGACCGTTTTCAAATAAACCTTAACATATACAAAACAGTGGTAGCTGTGGCCAGAATAAAATCAGTTGGCACGGCAGCCTATTATATTTTAAATAACTTACCTTTTGATGATCGCATTACTTGAAAACGAAATCCATTCTCTTATCCTTTTGGATGACGTGGTTGATGGCAGGGTCATGCAACTGATCCTTTGCTTTTAATTTCATCAGCAATTCTTTTTTGGGCTGCCCAGTTGTGTTCTTTGAGTAGGTTTTTATGTGTTTCAGTGCAGAGAATGACCTCTCCACAGAGGCAATGGACACAAATTGTCAGGATGAGGCATGTGAGAGTGTCCACTTGTGCCATGCTTTCTTTCAGTTTTTACCTTCCAAGTCAGACATGTAGTACATGACGGTGAGTTCGATATAGAGTCAGGACTGGTCAAAATATGCACCATAACTCTCCATCAAACTTGAAAAGGCAGCATTAGGAAAATGATCACTGTAAAGCCTGAACTGTTGTGAATCCAGAAGGGCCAGGAACGCCAGCTTTTTTTGGTCACTAAAATGGTTGGCATTCTGGGTTAGGAGGTTGTCAATTATGCTGAGCGACCACTTTGTCAACACAGCCACAACCCCACAAGAACTCCAGCAGCCGTGTGCTCGTCTGTCCTCTGTCACATCATCATACTTGAAAAAATGGTCTTTCATCCCATCTTCAATGACATAGCAAAGCACATATGACATCTGGACTACAATGTCTGTTGTTTCATTCAGCGTGACTCATTCAACAGCTACATTCCTCACCTCCTCCTTCATGCTATCTGTTATTACACTAGCAACAGCGCTGATCAGGTCATTCTGAATCATCAGTGATGTGCAACTGTATACTGTTGATGTAGTGAAGTGAGTGTGCAGGTCACTGTCATAAATCCAGCAACTCCAGGTAATCCTCCTTGTTTGCCAAGCCTGCTCCTTCATCGTGACCTTGGAATGGCAACTCCTGCTTACCTAACTCCACACAGTTAATGAGATGTTTCAAAATATCCCGGTTCATCCCAACCATCTCATAATGAGCAATGAGTCGTTGCTCATCCAGCTGGAGCTTTATCCTGGTGCCACCAAATGTTTTAAGGTGAATAGTAGCTTTTAGATGACTTGAAGCATTCTGATGGAGGTGGGCTGACTTAGATAAACTTCCTAAATCAGAAAATCATCTGTGACCCAGTACCCATGCTCTGCACCAAACAGCAAGCAGTCCCAGCAGTAAAGCTTTTGCTTCTTGGTTGATCCTGTCATCCAGGGATATTGCCTGTAATTGCTGAAGTTGAAATGCCTCTCAAAAGCTTTTGTTCTAGCATAGGTCTTTCTTTGCAGATTAACTCCAACTTTTCATTAACCTTGAAAATGGCATGGATAATACATTTGAAACGATATCCTCCTCACTAGCAGCAGTGTTACTTGCAGCTTAAACTGTGAAGTGAACCAACAGGCTAGCTAGCTGGTTTATTAGATTTTTTTTCCCTCTAGCTTGTGATTTGTGTCCCCCACAGCAGGCAGATCTTGTCATAAAGTTAGTGATAACAAAGCTCACCCATTTAGAGGGAAGATATGATTGGTCAATTTTACTGTCATTTTAAAATTAGTCGCTCATTGAATTACTATTGCTCAGCCCTCTGTAAACTTATAGCCAGACCATCGATCACAGAGCCACATAGCATTTTCTTCCCAGCAACTGCTGAGGCAACAAAAATCTAATAGGAAGACAAAAGGGGCTTCTTAAATATTATTTTTTAGAATATCTTAGGCCCTCTTTGAGGACCTAGAGGGCCCTGACGGTTCCCCTCTGATAGTAATTAGCTACTGCTGTTCAGTAATTAGTCAAATAATGTAAGTCACTTTTCACTTTTAAGTGATTAATAATGGATAATTGTGTACATTTTTCAAGTAATTTGCCCAACACTGCCAGCAAGTGGAGAGAACAGTGTAGGACAATAACTATTGCAAAAACAATTATCCTTAACATACAGACAAGGCAACCAAGGAATTTTATTTTAGAATCAAACAGTGGAACATCTTGATTGTCTAAGTCAGTATGGCCTCAGTCTAAGTCAGCATGTGTTTCATGTGCTCAAGACCAGACTGAATGTGTAAAGCCACCCAAAAACTGAAGAACTGAAGATGGCTGCAGTGCAGGTCTGGCAGAGCATCACCAAATGCTGGGCATGTGCATCAGCAAACATGCAAAGGCATTTTCCCACCAGGGAGTTGTCCAGTTCATACTGTGCCATTGGCTGCTTCTCAGTACCTCCATGTGATTTGTTTGGAGTCAAATGATTGCTTACTGTCCTGTTGATGTTGATAAAAGAGGCAAGAGCTATATGCTATCATTGGCATCCAATGGCATCCATCTTTCTCTAATTGTAATAAAAATTAAACATTTAATCTTGTGGTCATACAATAAGTTTGTTTCTCTCACTGCCCATATAGAATATATTTCCTCTCTGTCTGGGGTCAGACAAATACAGCAAAATAAGCTCTCTTGGCTGACTACATTATTCCAAATGCCAAGGATGTAAATGTCACACAGGAAAATTATTCTTTCAAAGAGCCTTTCATGTTAAGACCACTGTGCCTTTTAAAAGCAGAACATGCTGGGAAGAGATGTAATTTACAGTTGGTAAAATGTGGCTGTAATGCATACTACACTCTGCTCCTGTTTACCCCATTACTCCCTATCTGCACGCATTTGCCATGGAGCTGTTGGAAGTCTTTGCCACATACTTCAGATGATGCACGTTGTTCATGACAAGAAGCAAGATAAGTACTGTAGAGCACCACCAGACATTCAGAATTTGTGCAAGGATTGCTTGCCTTTGAGACATTAACACAGATCTGTGTACCCAAATCAAGCTGAGATATGGAGAAAATGGCTCGTCAGCAGCACTGTTACATGATAGTTAGAAATATATTATCCCTTTCCATCAGTTATTCAAGGCAAGCTACAACATCACAGAGCTGAGACATCTTATTATCCAAACATCCTCAAGCTTTAAGCATGGCAACAATAATGACTTCACAGACAGACAACATGCAAAGGCTAAGAGTTCACCATTTTCTGAGTACATCCTAACTGCCTTAATTGCATCCACATTCCCTCACTTACGTCTTTTCTTTGCATCTTAATCCCTCCCACTACAGATGCAAGGAGAGACGCAAGGAAAAGATGCGAGGAAAGAAGAAATGAGATGTAGTTTCCTGTGAACTGTAGTCTAAAGCGATGCCCATTTCTGATCACGGCGGCACAGCTGGATCAGCTGTCTGTCAGCTGTGACAGCTCTGTAGTCTGTAGAACACTTTGTTATGATTTGGAGTGCCTTTACATAATGTGCTAGCCAAATCATAATAAGGGCACACAGTTACCACTACCAACACAGCAGTGTTTTTTCTGTCCGTATGTTTCCTTTCCTTCCAGTTTGACATCCACACATCTTATTAAAAACATGCATTCTGTATTTCTACTATAATCACAGTATAAATAATAACCACATTTTATAAATGCACTTCACTGCTCAGATACTGAATGCACATGAACCATTTCTACTGGCAGCAGATTTAATAATTTGTGTCTGTATTTATTGGAAATGTAGAAATTATTTATTAGCTCAAAAGTTTTAGGAAAAATGGGAATGATGTAATACATCTCACATCCAACTATAGTTTGTACCTGATACACAGTGATTCACAGCCTCACAAGTGACTGATGAGAAATAACATTAATTAAACAATTAAAATGTGTTTTTTTGCTGACAGACAGCAGACTGTCTCCTTCCTCTGTCTGGCTCTCATATTATACATAATAAAGGTTAAAGGGGTAAATAACATATCATTAAAAGAAAAAAATATTAATAATGAATGAAGAACATTGTGGTTGCTTTTGTCGATCATATCTACCATTAATACATATCCATTATTTTTAACTAAGGGAATTGGGATGACTTCTTGATGCTTAATCTTCCTCAAACACACAAACAAATACACACATATACAGGCACACAAGCAGAATAACTGAATTATTGATGCTTTTTAGACTCTATATTTATTCTTCCACACCAGTGACACAGCTTATGAGCCCAGAGATTATAATGTTAACAACATTACAGCACCACTTTTGGCAGCATCATCTCTGTCATGGTTTGTTGTTTTGAACTGCTCATCTATGAATTTTGTGAAAGTCAACACTGCTGTGGCTACTTGTTACTCAGATAACATTTGTCATACATTGATTGCTGATGTGTAATAAGGAGTTTGATTGATGTATATGCAACTCTCAACTCAAGGCAAAACTTATCTCAATTGTGTAATTGACAAACTTTTTTTTTTTCTCTACAGTGTTGTGAAAGTAGGGGAAATATTTTATACTCTAGTACCTACACACAAATCACAAAATCCAAGTGAATTTGTTCTGACATGGAAGGCAAAGTGTGAAACGAGGGGTTGTTGCTGGTTTAGGCCTACTGTCGAGAACCTGAGCCACAGAGCACCAAGTATGCGCATTGTATGTGTGTGACAAGGCAAAATCAATATTTACTGTACTCTGAGGGTTTAAGGTGCCACCATAGCCGATGCATTCATATTTTTTCAGTGATCAACATCAACTGTTGGCTTAGGTTCAGATTCACCAAAATGATTTTGCACTCTCAGCATGCTCGTGATTAGATTAGAGATTTATGTAAGAATAATAATGAGGTTGGTGTTGAAAAATGCAATGCTCACATTAACTAATTGTGGGATTTGCTACAAAAGAGATACTGTTATAAAGCCATTATGGGAAGTCTACTTTGGTATTGCTTCAGGTCAGGCATCAAGATGCTACTTTGATCATCAACTTTAAGCATAAATTAAGAAAATAAAATCCTTTTGCAGATGTTTTCCAAGGGAGATGATGAATCCCTGAACACAAAAGTGCAAGGAGCTTCCCCTGCTGATAGGTTCTCAGTTATTTTCTGTTAGGAATTCATTATTCCACACAAACTGGCAGTGGCTCAGATTAACATGATTATCATAATGAACATTTCCCCCCAGAAGCATTTCATTATCTCCGCCAGGCGTAAGCCTGGAAGGAGATCATGCGTTTAGTCGTGTGTGTCCCTATGTCCGTGTGTGTGCACGTGTGTCCGTGTGTGGATCTGTCCGCAGCTAATCTCGCATACTACTGGACCCATCACTAATATTTTTTGTGCACATTTATGACTGTATGCTCAAGGAACTCTCATGGTTGTGGTTATTTTTAAAAAAAAAAAAAATTATAACATGATTCCTTATGAGCCTATGGTAGCGCTTAGACTCTCTTCTTTTCATCAGTCCTCGCCATTTTACGACATACATTATGACATAGCAAAAGGCATTTCCGGCAATCAGCTAGGCTAAAAACAAGTCCTACCTAGTCTGTTAGGCCACATTTTGGCCTTTGTCGTGGCTCAGAAACTGACATCCATAGAAAATTTGGTCTCATCTTGAACTGGAGCATCTACTGATTAATTCCGTACCTGATATGTTATGATCCACCAAAGTCA
This sequence comes from Thunnus thynnus, assembly GCF_963924715.1. Taxonomy (NCBI): domain Eukaryota; kingdom Metazoa; phylum Chordata; class Actinopteri; order Scombriformes; family Scombridae; genus Thunnus; species Thunnus thynnus. The sequence goes on from NC_089527.1 coordinate 11,646,606, forward strand.
GGCACGATACAAGATGAATACATTCCCTTTTTTGTTAGCTTCATTGGCATCTTCACTGTAAGGGAGCCGATAGCACCAGTAGGAGTGAGATTCAACTCCTCTTTGTTCGGGAGGGGAGAGGGAGGTAGGGAAGGGTTTTATTTTGAGCGGTATTGTGATGACCCCTGGTGTCATCTTTGTTTGGCTGTGTGATTCACCTGCCTGTTTACTTTGCAGGTGATTGTAAGCGCAACTGGGAACACCTGAGGGTGTTGCCAGGTTATTTAAGACCTGGCTGCAGCACAGCTCACTCTCTCTCTGACTCGCTGCCACTCTCTTCCTGTTTTGGTTCAGTTACACTATTTTAGTTTATCCTTATGTTTTGTTTTACACCCTATAACACCAATACACACATCCTCCACTCATGCACATCACATACTACTGACTCTACTGGTTTCCACATTCCATATTATGAATATTTAGTTAGCTTTTTAATTTGGTCAAATTTGGTTAACTTGTGTTAATAAACTTATCTTCTGTTAAAACCAAGCATGGTGTGTCTCCTATTTTGTTATGGCCAGAGAGCCAGGTCAGGTTTGTTACAAAAAATGTTCTAAATAGATAACAAAATACTCCAAATAAATAACAATGTTTAAATTGAGAAGTTTGGACTTATCATCTCGTTTATTGTTTCCCTATTAAGTTTATATAGTTAGGCAAACCCAGGACACAATACCATTACACAAAACTTAGACTATACTATACAAAAACTCTTTATTAAAAACTTTGCATACATCTATATAAGAAAACTGAGACTGTACTATACTATACTATACTATACTATACTACATAAAAAAACCTTATCCAAAACTTTGTAAATCTCCACTGGTTGCATCTGGCAGTTGTGGTAGCGTCTCAGTAGGTAGGCACTCCTCTAGTTTTACATTAAATAGTAATATTAGTTTGGCCCAGCTGTTTCCTCCTCAATCACTCCTAAAAGTAGATAAATAGCACCATGATTTTTAATTAACATGTCTCCAATCCAATCCAAAGTGTTTCTGGTGGCACTTACAGACTGCAGTGTTCATTAAACCAACAATGAACATAATGAACAAATATTTGCTCTACTAAGCATTACCACTGGTGCTATTCAAAATGTAAAGTATACAAGATACAGTCCATTAATTGTCCAAAATAGAAAAGGTTCATCTTCTGGAGAACATTAATGTGCTTGTTGTGTTTCATGTTATGTTTCATGTTGCTCATTTGATTTTGATATATTTTTGTCTACAGTTGAAACATTTGGCCTGATAGTCACACAATAGCAAACCTCAGAAGCACTTGGGATCACGAATGTACACCAGCCAGCAAGGCAAAAACACTATGACCCACTCACCACACAGAACATTTGCAATGATTCAACAAAACTCTACATTGCAGTCAGCGAAGATGTTCGTTCACATTTTTAATGAATTATTCCTACAATATCTGCTCATACTAACTACAGTATGGTTAGGGGAATAAGTCCTCATATCTTAAGAACAAAATAGGTAATATTTTGTGATTTTGCTGACAAAATTTCAGTCAGTATAACAGTCATTTCTTGTAATTCTCTTGCTTCAAATTATATTTCAGGGTTTATCTTCCGTATGAAGCACATATTCAATCCAGTAACAACACAAATGTGGCTTTGCTTGCAGCAGTGTCAGTAATACTGTATATGTGCAGTATTTAGACTAGATGGGAATATTTTATTTTAATTTATTGTTGTATTATTGTAAAATACGGCATTAATAAATATTGATGCAGAACTTAAATGTTGCCCGCTTTGCCTGAGTAAACATATCACGCCTATTTTTTTTTAACTTACCAGGGGAACATCTGCCTTCCACTGAATGTGTTATTAAACTGGTATTTAAGTGTGCTTGCCCATTTCATCTCTAGACATTATTCATTTATCAAACCATTACTGGGACCATGCAGTTTGTTTTGCAGTCTGTCTGTCTGTCCATTCATCTGTCCATCCATCTTAGCTTGCTACAGAGTAACATTACAAGCCCCTACACACTCATGATACTCCTACACCTTCACTCATTCTGCCTGACTGACCTTCTCAGGATTAATGGGTGTGTATAGATGGTACTTGATTGACATCAGCCATTTTGCTGCACTTGTTAAGTGCATCATTCTTATTAGTTCATGAAGTTTGGTGTTCTTGTAATTTCCAACACACAGTAGGTCTTCCCAACTTCAACCTTGGCAGCCAGTGTAATCTAGCAGAATAAAAAACACCCATGTGGGCGTGTCTGGCCTATGATGCAGAAAACAGTTTCACATCGATGTAAGACTTTTTCACTTAAGATATTTTGACATATTACAGTAGGAAAAGCACAGATTTAAATAAAAAAAATGAATGATGTCTTAATTCTATTTAGCTGCTTTGGTTTCAAGGCCCTGGTATTGTGCATGCTGACTCACTGTCACTCTTTCATTTTTGTTTCTAAATTGCGACTTAAAAGCATCCAGTATTTATTTCAACTACATTGCTGGGCAGAATTCAGGCACAAATTGATGAATTAGTTCATTAAAATTTTGTGTGCTACTTCACCTGTTAGATCCTTTTCCAAACTTCACAATATTTATTTGAAGTGATTTTCTTGTTAAACCAATTCCTGCTGTCTATATTCACATACAGTAATAAGTATTGCTGATATGACTATAAGGCTATTTATTCATACCACGAAGCAAAGAAGCACACTGCATAAAAAACACCAGGCCTTCAATACCTGCAGCTTAATGAAATCCCTGCTGTTCTGCAGCAAAAAAATGTATTTGCACACTTGCAGTGTTTGATGGCAGTTTGCTAAGTTTCAGTCATGAGTCCCTGTGCTGTGTGTCAATGCAGGACTGACAGTAAAATTATCCAATTTATCATTCAGGAGGAAACAGCAAATCAAACTCAACAACATGTAAACACCAGATTTGCTTACCAGAGAATGGAATGAAATGCTGCTTTTCCCAAAGATATAATAATGCACCATACATCAAACTTATTATGATTGGCAGTTACCAAGCTACTGACAATCATTATACAGGATCTAATTACCTAATGTTTATCGAGCACTGATCATATAGCCTGCCAAATTGTAATACATCTACAAACCAGACAGAACGCAGTCAGACTGAGCTGTCTTACCTTAAACAAGGTCACTTTTACTCCCTTTCCCTGGCACAAAAACATTCAGGTTATTAAAATCCAAGGCTGATTAATTTTTATGTGACAGACATAGATGTTTGCTCCATTGTCTTGGCTCTCAGTTCATTCTACATACTATGTCCCAACTTGAAAACGAGTGCCATACTTTAGAGTTTGAGTGTTCAGTTAGTATTTTAAAACTCACTGATTAGAAAAATGTGTTGGTTTTGCACAAAGCTAATTGTAGTTGACAGATCATCTGATTCATTCATTCCCTCCTCCATGTTGCATGCTAATACTGTTTTTTTTTTGAGGGAAAACAGCTGGGACGCCGTTGGCTCACTACACACAGAGACCCAATCCAGCAGCTCCAACAGATCCCTGAGACTTATTGATACAGATACATTGTAGGAAAAAGTCCTGTCACTTTTGTTTGGGCGAACATATGATGCTTTCATGTCTATATTGGAGCTATTGAAATTATGAGATTCTGACTTGTAAATTGTGTCCATATACCAATGGCACCCTCCCCATTGGTAGTATATAAAAAAATGGTGTCAGACAGCAACAGACGCCGATACACCCCTCCTTCTCCAATCCAACCACTAAGACACTGAGATGACTGGAATTTCTTTCGTAGTACTCCCCTGATACCATCCAATAATTTGGAAGATGTTATAATTACCTAAAAATTGTACACATAATGACTTTAGCTAAGAATACATGACAGACACAGTATTTGCTAGTGAAGATGCCCCAAAGGAGTTGTAATTACCAGAGTAACTTTTTGTTTACTTGCCTCATTTTGTCCATGGCAAAATAGTGATTGCAGAATTGCTCATATTGTAACTGTAACTTGGGTTTAAGCAACATGCATTAAGTTCTATGAAATGGAAAGCTTAGGAGTGAGAAGCTCCAGTTCAGCTGTCGGAGGACATATTAGATTACATAGTAGTATTATACTGTATATTCAACTTTGAATGATCATCCAATGTAGTACAGTAGTTTGGGAATTGATGGAGGAATTCTGAGCACCCCAGCTGTTGAGAGACCATCTGTGTACCCCTGCATGACAGATCAGAGCCACTGAATATTCATGCCCCTCCCTCCCCTTATCACATTAGATTAGAACCCATGTGGTGAGAAGCAAGGGGGAGAGGCTGACAACACAGTTACGTTGTCAGCGACCCTTACAGCTGTGTGTTAAATAGCACATTTGCCAAATGGACATGTGCTATTCTGTGACACTGGGATGAACGTTCTGTGACAGTGTGTCCTTTTGCTGTAGTGAGTGAAAATGTCCTCTGTATTTTCAAATGTATGATAGGCAAATGCTATAGACCACATATTTGAGTTAGAAATGTCTGAAATGTATGACTCGAGTGGTTTCCATAAGTGGTGATTGCTGACATAAAAGTCAAGTGTGTACGCTTAGTCTTTACAAGACCATTGCCGATATTTTGAAGATGTAGTGTGTATTTATTTACTTGCTACAGATTCATGATCATTGAGAAAGCAAGTTAATTCTTCATAACACTCCTCTTTTTTAATGTGGAATATGTATGTATGATATCACAAATTAGCTTTGGTATTATGCAGTGTGAGCAAAAGTATCAAAAAGTCAATCCCGAAATGAGCTAGAAGAGAAATTTAAAGAGTGATGCTTTAAACACATTTCGGAGCCCAGAAGATGAGGCTGCCAGTTTGCTCGTATATGAAATATGAACTCTCAGAGACAAGGTCACTTATATTTGACTTACCTAAATATGGAATGAAAATAGTGTAAATCGGTGGGGCTTGAAGAGATAGCCAAGAAATATTCATTAAAGAAGAAGATCCGCTGATACCCTTTTAAAGCAATAAAAATGCTTGGGAGGAGAAGCTACCATGAGTCATTATTGTGTCAATACAGAAGCATACCCACAGTGCTTGTCCACATATCACTTTCTGTAAATCAGCAGGGGATGACAGCCCTCTTTGTAATAGCCACATTAATTGCAGCATTTCTTGCCATACAAAGTAGAAATGGATGCTGTGAATAAGTAATCGCCCAGTCAAGATGGTCCATGTGTGCTGGGATGTGAGTTCTAAGGGTTGGGAGAACTCCAGGGATTGTTACAGATCTCATCACGTGGGTGATAAATCTTCCTATTAAGTGGCTGCAATGGCGCATTGGTAATTGATATCAATGTAGTTAAGGTGGAGATGTGACACATTTACAGTGCTGGTGCACTGGTCAGCTGTGTTTTATGTGCTCCCGTGGCTGCCACATGAATGAGGGTCACCTATGTGCCTCATGAATCCTTAAACAGCTGCTCTCCGCTGTTTGCCTGGCTGGCAGGGGGAGTCGGGCAGTTTGTTACAGGACTTCACCAGTGTGGTTGCAAAGCAGTGTGGTGAACATCTGTTGTGTGTAAAGAACAAAGCTGTGAAGTATAAATGCATTTGCATATGCATAGGTTCTTCTACCTCATAAAAAAGAGGTCTTGAGGTATCAGCACTTTGAGAAGGAGCTCAAGAAATACTGGAAAAAAATGTGTTTACCTGCACAAAATTACAAATGATAATGACAATAGAATATGCTAATTTATTTCATACAGGTCTTTGGTGTCCTACTGTATGTGATGCTCCATATGCTGAAACAATCATTGTTAAAATTCATTTAGCTTTGCAGTGAACTGATACAGAAAACAAAATATCAACGTTGAAATAAATGGATTTACAGTATTTTAACACTTTGTTGTCTCTCTACTTCAGGTGCACAGGAGGTGGTGATCAGATGTCCCCTCAACCACATACAGTGTATCGGGACAAAAAAATGTATTCATTTCAACAAACTCTGCAATGGGGCTAAGGACTGTGAAGATGGTTATGATGAAGGAGTTCACTGTCGAGGTAAGAGTTAATAATGCGTCTTCATATCCTGCTTCTTTTCGCCTTGGGTTTGGAATACATAAATGAATAAGTAGTCTCATTATTATGTTAATTAATCAGATCATGCTCATTTTATTTGGATTATTAAGATTGTGAAATGTAGTTTACCCATTTAGTCTGTATTGAATTTGTAAAATATATAGCTGTGGAAAATGCACACTTTTATTCTCAGCTGATGAGCTTTGCATAAGAGATTCATTATTCCTAAATTCTGTCAAGTAAATCTAAGTGTGCTTTTCCTTGATTGTAGGGGTTTAAGGATCATTTTCACATCCACATTGATAAGCACTGTTTAATCTACCCTTTGTCACACCTAAATCCAACCCTTAATGCATGATAGCTGATAATGTAAATGCAAATTCATGACATGGAAGCTTGAGCCGGAACTGTCTAACTTTTGTGGTAAAACTGGTTGCCAAGGTGACTTCTCATCATGCTTCCTGTCAGAGCAGGCAACAGACACAGCAGGACAGTAGCACCAGGTGTTGTGTTGTACACACGTTTTTTGTTGTTGCTCGCATCCTTAGCAACTGTACCAAGCTGCTATGGACACCTGGCTTCTGTGATAAGGCAGTGTCTGCTTCATGATTGCTGCAGTCTTGGCACAACAGTAGCCCTGGTCTGGCGGAAACGGTGCCCTTGACCTGTAAGTCAGTTAAAGTCATGCTGGGCTTTGTCTCTGTGTGAATGCTGGGTGCAAGGAAATGGGAGCCTTTGGTTCACAGCTGTGAAGAATCCAAAACTCTGCTTGTTGGCAGAAAACTCAAGTGTTTCACTCCCTACACTAATGCTTGCATTGATGAATTTTACTTGGTAGATTGCCTGAGACAAGAGAAAGGAACTGAATCAATATTGATTGAAGTGGGGAGATTGCATGAGTATGCAGTATGCCATTTATTGCCATTTAAGTGTGATAATTAAATTAATACACCTAGAATAAATTTAACGTATACCTAACCTTATTTTGAGGCTGCATGGAGGCCTGGGGTTTAGAGAATCCTTTGTGAAACTGCAATAGCACATATCTGATACCATACTACTACTTTCAAAATCTGCTGAATTGTTCCTGAGCTTCACAACTATCTTCGGGGTTAATACTTTAAGGTCTGTGTAGTTCATTCAACTAAACATCAAGGCAGGATAAGGGGTCTGAAAACCTACTTCAAATACTGCCTTCATGTCAGGTTTCATAAAAAAAGTAAAATGCAACCCTAGAGAAACACTCAAGTCAGCCCAGGCAGGACACACAAGCAGAGAAGAGTCAGTTACAGTAATCATCCAATACAGATAGGAAAATGTAGTGAAGATCATAATTGCAGTATCACAGTATCAGCTACTATACTTCTTATATCAGATAGTATATTCAACGCTGTACATGGCAAGGAGAACTTTCCCCTTGCAGCAGTAAGTAGTAATCATGATAATGATCTCCATTACAGATTCTGCAAAAGGAAAGCGATTAGACACTATTCTAATATACTTCTAGCATACAATATAATAGCAGTAAGTCTCAGGATGCCGTATCTTACTGGGAGAATTGATGAGTCACGCCATCAGGCACAATTTCTCAGATAAACTGAAAGAAATTTGGACTGAAAGAAGTAGTCCTGTTTTTAAATGAAATTCTGTTGTGCTTTTTGCTGCTGAATAGGATGTGTGATTGTTTTTGCTCTTTTTTATTTTGAATACACAGCAACAACACAAAGACTTACTGGAACCTCCTCCAAAAGAAAACAGTATCATAGTACATTGTACCTAAAAATAATAGGGCTTTCATTGCACAGAATTACTTTGTGTTTTTATTTTACAAGCAAATCTTGCATTATATCAAACACCTAAGAATAAAATAAAATGATAAATGGTATAATCTTATCTTGATTGTCATTTTTCTGATACAAGTGTAAAGTAAAAATATGGTAAAAGAGCTTTTCTATGCTATGTAATATAATATATTTGAGTACCAAAGGTCCTCTTTTCATGAATATTGAAAGGTAAAGTGATTTTATAAACCTTAGTTTCAAGGCCTCCTATCTCTACTTAAAAATATATATTTTTCTCTGTAACAATTGACACACAGAATCAGTGAAGAAAACATTACTGAGCCTGGTCCATAATCTGGCTTTTTACCATACATTACCGCTGTGGGTTTCACACTGTCTTAACCTTGAGAACTGCATGTCCGCTTTTCTTGTCTCCCTTGTGTCATATTACACATTCCTTGTCCATTAAGGAGTAACATGACACCTCTGTGTTTAATTCCTTTAAAAGGCACTATGTGATTTGTGAGAATGTGTGACCTGAATGCTAACAATCCACCTCTTAATGCAACACTGCAGTCAACTACTTCAAATTTCCTTGTCTACATCGGTAGAAAGATTCAGCCTTTTGCAATGAAAACATTTGTTTTGTACAAAACCTGAATTTGTATTCTTTCTACATAGATAACACATCATGGTCTTTGTGTGGTGCCAACCTTTTGCTTAAGTTCACTCAGGGACACATACTGCACTGTATGCTTAGTCCCACATGGACAGAGCAAACTCACTGGGAAGCATGAGAAATTGAGGTCACCAAAGAGAAGTTTTAGGCAACCAGCTGGGTCTCTTGCAAAACTTTTTTCCCTCCCTTTTCTGCCTACCCCTTATTAATATACATGCCGAACATCCCGAGAGGCCTTGATATGAAGGTGCCCAGATGGAAAACCACCAAACTCTTTTCGTTCACCTTCAGGAAACTTGCTCATTCTTAATCGCATGCTCATGGCTGTGCCATGGGATCTGTGAAGTCTCCACTGCTTGCATTGAGGAAGGCAAATGTCAGATTTAAATAAACATGATTCAGCTTCAGACTGCATATGTTATCTTTAGGGCAGTCCCAGAAAGTGGACATAAACAGATTTCTTTCAAATCAAGGAAAATACAAAGGCCATTAACAGTTTAGAAACTGAATTTGGAGACTTTGTCTTTCTCTAACCTTTATTTTAACCTTTAAGCTTTGTTTCACTGAGAGGAAGCCCCTCTTTTGTAAAGCACTTTGTCTGTTAAGGTAGAAAGGTGCTATATAAGTGCAGTCCATTTACCATCTTTTGCAGGAACACTCTGACCACATTCACACAGTTACACGCATTAACACCTGGAAGCTGCCCAGTACAACCGCAGTCTGATCTGTTGGCCATTTAAGGGCCTTGCTCAGTGGTAGTAATGAGGGAGGGGCAAATGCTGCTTTTTGCCAAGTCTGACTCTCCTAGATTAAAAAATGAAAGTTTAATTATGACGCCAGGCTTAATTCATGTCTGTTCAAACTGTGTACTGAATTTTTTGCACCAAAAAGTGTTCCATATAATGTGGTGCATGCTGTCTGCTCTGAACCAGAACAAACACAACAAAGTATTACTTCTTGTTGTGGGAATAAACCATGATGACTAAATAATTTAATCTAAATAGAAATGTCAGTGGTACTAATTAGTAGCATGTCAGTACTAAACTCTAGGGTTCTGCTTTCTTGACACAGTGATGGGATTCTGTCTGAAACTGTATCATGATAACACATTTACAGCACTGTCATCAAAATATCACTGATAGATTGACACTAACTCAACGGCACTGTGACATTGCTGTCTCAAAGTCAATGTCAGTAACGCAGCCTGGACTACAGTGGAGGAAATTACACAGCTGAATGTTAAAACCAGGGATACTGTATTTTGCTTTAAACTTCATTTGCTATTCATTTCCACAAAAGTTTGGTTATATTCTAAGTCCTTAGATAAGTATTGCCTTCAAATATCAACCGGTTATGGCATTTGATTAAATTTAGATTCTCATTTAGTTCCTTTTTTCTGTTTAAAACATCTGAGCATCTGGGTTTTATTGAATTCCCTCCTCCTAATATTAAGTTTTCTTCGATGTCTCCCAGTAGTGATATTGTGTTAGTGATGGTGGATAGACTGCGCCAGTTTTCACAAGGATTGTCTAGTTTTTCTACAAACAAAATGTTCTGCCATCAGACTCATTTAAAATGCTATGTTCACATGAAAAAATCAACATAATGGCACTTTTTTGTGCATATTGTGTTCCCAAAAAGATGATCAGCATCAAGTTTAATGAGTCATTACAAATTACATAACATAATACAACGTTACATAATAGCCAGTGCTCAGTTGTCACATTAATCAATATTGGTTCAAAAAGGACTATGATATGTTGGTATTTTTTTGGCTTTGCACTGCAGTGCTTTGCCCACTCATATGTTATTTTTGTGCCCATTTCAGTGCACATGACGCAAATGAAAGAGGACATGCTATTAAATTGGAATTGAATACAAAAGACATAGTGGGACACTCTTCAGAGCCACATCGGAAGAGACAAGTTTGTTATGATTATAGCAAGAAATTCCAGAAATGGCGTGTGTGTGTATTTATGTACACACACTTATATACATCTCATTCATGTCCATGCTGTACAGTTGCTTGAAATGTTTAGTTAGTACTTCTGAGGTTTCCTCTATATCCTCTCTTCTCTTTCTGCCTAAGGTCTTCCTTCCTTATATTAAACTGAACTCACTCTAAGTGAAAGCCTGATTCAAACAACATATAATCGGGGGATCAGATATACACGTAAAAGGTGACTGCTAAAATGAGAGGAACATCCAGTTCACATCTTTCACTTCGACTGACATTTAGACAACACATTAGTCAGTACTCTGGTGTTTTTATCCCTGACGAAACTCGACCCAAACCATTACATTCATCATTAATAACCTCATTTAGTAATAGCTCATAATTACTTGACATTTAGTGCAGAATCAGCCCATTTGTTGATGGTAAAGTGTGGAGCAGGAAAAAAAAATCATTCTCACACAGAAAACAGGTCAATTTGAATATCAAGCACAACACACAATAGATAAATTTCATGCTTTGTTAACCCTCCTGCTTAAAAAGAACAACGCCTGTGAAGCTAGTTCAGACAGTTCGAGTAACACTACAAAATTACACACGATACACTCTATGCATGTACAGTACACACATATTCATAGCCTTTCTACTATTGTATTCTGTTTAAGCTGTCACGTGTACATTCACTGCCAATACAGCTGCTCCACTGCTCACAATGCGACCAACTGCTGGCACTCACCACTCCATTTCATCCCCTTGTAGTCTCTGAATCTGAGGATTCCCCCCAGCAGGAAAGTCTGTTGCTCCCCCATCCCTCCTCTCTCTTTTTGTGCTAAGCTTTCAAGTCTCTTGAAATCAGTGACTGTACTGTATAAATATCTAGACAGTTGTCTAGGCAGTTGCTAATCGTTTCACGTGAGCTGTCTGAATAGACTGTTATTCTCTCCATCCTTGAGTGATATTATTTGTAGATTTTAACTCTACCAGTCCCACCCAAACATGTTTAAGTGAGGAACCAATAGCACATGTTGCTGTCAAACAACATATTCATTAATCTACAATAAGAATGAACTATTTTTATCAGCCACTTGGCAGCAGCAGAAATCTGAAACAAGAAATTATATCATCACATTTTAAGATGATATCTTGAACTAATTAGCAAACAGTTGATTATTTCCACATCCAGCAGTTAAAGAGCAACATGATCATTCATTTGGATTCGTGTTTCTGTCCATTTGATGAATTTAAGCCTGATATTCACTCTCCTTTAGCTCTGTTTTTGGTCTCTTATCAGGGAAATATCTACCTCTTTTACTGCTAAATGCTCCATTATATTCAGCAGCTAGTCACTAGCTGCATCTGTTTGCCATTTGGTGCTAAGCAAGGTAGTGTACAGTAAATGACAATGACATCATGATAGCAGTGAGTAAAGCCAAAGGGAGCTGCAGAGTCAGATGATGATCTGTAGGTTCATCACTACAGGCGATGCCTCTGACATTACACACTGACATTTAATTTCATTGTTTTTATGAAAAATATAGATTATAGCTGCTTTAAGTTATGATAAAACTTCCATCTTCCAACTTTAAATACTCTCACATTTAAGAGTGCTACAGAGAGCAGCAGTATAGACAAAGAGGTGGCCTTGCACCTTTTTGAAATATGTTTTCAGAATGTCTGTATCATTGGTCATAATGAATAATAGATTATGTCAATTTGTTAGTTTTAGCTTACTGTTTTCAGCTGCTTCCCTGTAAGCCATTACTTCCCAGATAGCAAAATTGCTGCGGCCCAGATCTGGGCCACACCCAGCACTTGGGGCACTTTCATCCGGCCCACATACTGTGTGGAATGATGGTGCTTGGGCACTCCACTCCTGTTTCGCAGATCTGGGCCACAAGCAAACTGTATGTCAACCAAAAACAAACCAGATAAACCAGAACTGGCCCACATCCAGAATACACAAACCTGAGAGCACCACATCTTTACCAAAAAAGGCCCACACTTGATTTGGGACAGTTGGGCCATATTTGCCATTTTACATGTGGGCCGTTTCAGGCTCACATCCATTTTGTCTGGGCCAGAAGAAGGCCAGCAGTGCCCCATCATTGCCCAAAGTGGCCCACTTCCGTATGCTATCAGGGTTTACATTTCACTTCAACAAAGTTACACCATTTTATTTTATTATTGTCATTTTACATTGATTTTGTTTGCAATCACTTTTTGTGTGTCTAGCCTCGACTAAATTCCCCTTACTACACTATATATTATCTCTGATGCAGGCTACCTCCTCTAGCAGCAGCAGAAAAAAAGCCTGTTTACTATTATTTTATCCCTATTTATAAATCTGTTTCCTTGTTTATTTTGAGCTTTAATTGCTGGGAGATACTAACATTTCACAGACACACAAAGAAATCATGCATGCCTTTGCAGAATAACTTTAAGGATATTTATTTTAAGAGTGAACAGTGGTGCAAATGCACAGGAAATCCTTTTATCTGACTGGCTGCTCATACACATCATTAATCTTGTAATCACTTGAGAGCTGCTCTTAAAGGTTCCTCCTACACTTTTCTTTCAGTAGAAGTAAATGGCTTGATGAATGTGTCTTATTCTTCACTTTTAGTAATGAAATCTTTTACTCCTAAGTTAGCACTTTAGAGTGTTTTAAAGAGTAATTCTTAAAAGTTTGATAAATTTGGGCCCTGATTCTTTCCAGCAAAATGGATGAGCATCCAAGTTACACGTACACAGCAAGTTTGATTGTGTCCCTCTCTCCTGGGGAAAGACTTCACTATATTATTTATTGGCTTTTGTTAATAATTCACATTCTAGGCGTTGACCCGAACGATGGTTTGTCTTGAGTGAAACGTATTATGAGTGAAGGTTAGTTTTTGAACGTTAACAATTTTGCTATGATTTTGATCAGCACGTTGCACTGATTAGTTGGATTACTGATTTGTGATAAACTATCATATCTGATACCATGTACAATTCTAATAAATAGGCAAACCTACATTCTTTGTGTATTTAGTATTTTCAAACAGCCTTGGTTATCCTGAAAAACAAAATCTCCACTACTCCCATATCTGAATTTACCTGCAACACAGATAAATGGCAGTACAAAAATCCATTTTGTGGCCTGGAATTGGTTGTTTAAACACAGATTCAGCTATTTCTTTGTGGTCTCTGACACAGACGTGACCTGAGTCATCTGCAATTTGGATTTTGAGAAACTTTATTAACAATTTTAAAGTGGCTTGCCCAAACATCTGAGTCCTAATCTTTCTTTTAAAAGGATAGATTCACATATTTTCATGTTGTTTACTTGCCACAATCCTTCCTCCTTTTCATACTGCTTGTTAGATTCCTTCCTAATGTGCTTCCAATGGAAGAGATGGGGGCCAAATCCTCAGTATTATATTATTATTACATTTATTTGAAGTTAATATGAAGCTTCAGCAGACAGCAGAGAGAAAATTTTGTATCAATTTTGTAAAAACACTTGAACGTTGGCAGGTACTCACTTGATTTGATTAACTCAGACTGCTGAAGCCTCATTTTGTCTTTGGCCAGTTAACAGGAAGAATGACTGTGGCAAGCAAAACCAGTTTCAGTGGTCATATGGGCACCTGACTATTGTTTTAAGACAGACATGAAAAATGTGAACCTATCATTTAAAATTAAAGATTAAGACTCGGATGTTGGGGCAGACCACTTTAAAATTGTATATTAACAAAGTATCTCAAAAACTGAATTGGTTTAAGACACATGTGGAGAATGTGAATCTATCTTATAAGTTTGTGTGCACACTGACATTGAAAGCATTATATGTTAAGCAATTCTATCCATGTCTTATGCAGGATACATTTTGGTTGTGCTCTGCGAAGATTGACATGTGGAATAAATAACAAGGATAATGACACAGAAAGAAAGACAGTGTCACCAATTGTTTCCTAGAGAGCGTAGTTGATTGTGATTGCATTTGATTGGGCTTGGACACTCAGTGTCAACCTGTGCCAACCCCACTCACGCCAGCAGAAAATCATCAGCAGAAATAATCCTCTGAATGTCTCTGAATGTGATGAGGTGTTGCTGCTTCTACCGGCACTCTGCTTTGCCAGGCTCTCTAATGCATTTGATCTCAGAATATATGGATCTAATTCTGCCACGTAAGGGTAATCTGGACTTTTATGCGGCAATGATTTCCATGTCATAGCACAACTTGTCAAAGGCAATGTGTTTGCCCTCTACGGAGAACACACTGATTTAAGCTATTTGGGGATTTGAATTATAGTTGTCTTTTGAGTACATTTGCTGAGAAGTAGCAGGAAAAAATCTCATTACTGACATGGAAGTGAGAAATTACTGTCTCCCTGGTTCATCTTCTTTGGCAAACACATACCTTAACAGTTTTTTTTTCAAATAGTCTCTGACTCTGACATTCCGAAACCAAAAATGATAAAGAAAACATTAGTATGCATTTCTCTTTATTTTCTTATAATAAAGCCTCTGAAAAACAAGCAATGTCAAACATGCACATTCCCTCCCACCCTCTGTCTCCGAACAACATTCAATTATCTCACTTGATTAACTTTTCATTACAACAACTCAAACAAACAAACACTTTTCTCCAGGGTGAAGAAGCCTGTGGTAAGTGATGCTCTTGTTCTGAAATGACTATCCATGAATACAGCTCAATAATTTTTTTAGTGTTTCTCAGGTTGAAAATGTACTGCCAACCAGCCTTGTAGACTGTAACATATTAGCATATTTATTAAATTTTTGCTCCTCTAATGGATGGAACATTTACAGTAAGTAGTCAAAGTGATGGCTCTCCTCTCTCCGGTGGTACACTGCACTGTGTGTTATTCTATCTCACCAGAGAGGATGGGCTTATTATCTTTAATAGTGTTTTATATCCTACTTCTGCTTTGTAATACAGATGATTTAAAGGTCATTTTCAAAGAATTTGTCAAAGTATAACATGTATTAAACTCATCTCATTTTGAATTCTGTGACAGATTTTGTTTGGCTGTTTGAGGTGTTGAAGTTCCAAGTCTTGTTAGCCTGATAACCCTGGTTAGGATTGACTGCCAGGCCCCTCTACACACTATTTAAACAAGAGCAGACACTGGCAATCAATATTTCATGCATCTTACTTTGTTGTTCCACAGTCTGGCAAGATATTGTCACTCATATCATTACTCTCCCTAATACGAGGAAACAATCTGGTGTCATCAAATCCTATTACAGCGGATTTTCTTCCTCAGGAGTGGTTAGAATTAAAATTTCATTGTTTGCTGGAAGATTTCGACACCCACACCCATGATGTTCCCTCCAATATTTAAGGGCATGTCAGAAGCCTGGCAGTGCACCAGTTCTCAAATCCCTTAGCAAATTGTGCTTTGAGGGATTAACAACATTCACTGTCACATTTGAGCCCTAGTTTGAGCTACAGGATTACAGTTTTTGAAAACTTCATGTATATGTGCATGTATCTCTCAATTTCTTGGGAAAATTATACCTTGTAGACCATCCGGACAGCTCCGTGTCACATCAAAGCTGACACACTTAAGCTCTTCAGATAACTTTCTAAAGCCTTGTCAATAAATTGTGTCACTGAAATCATAGCACATCTTATACAAATAATATTCCCCTGCACACACTTCTTGAAATTCTTGAATGTTTGATCCCCAGAGAATTCGTGACCCAATTTCAGCGTTGTGAAATCAATCTTGTCACTCTTGCCACCCAGAGGATACCAACCACAGTTACAGACCTACAGAATGGGTTAAGCTCCTAATTTATGGGTGGGTAATACACTCATTAAAGGACCTTGAGCCAGCCATGGGTTTACCTCCTGTACTGGGTTGGCGTCACAGTTTGGTCCCACACTAATTACAGGCCTTGACTGCAAACAGAGTTTTGGGGAAAGGCTGGTTATTCGGAGACAAAGGCCATGGCCATTCCTGAAGGGAAGCTGTAATTAGGCCAGATGGGGCAATCTGACTGTTAGCCTTGGGTTAGTCTTTTCTTGCCCATGGTGAGGCTTCTTGTTTGTATTGGCAGTGGAACAGTGCCACACTCACCATTCATACCCTGCCATCTGTGTGGCTAAATGTGGAAGGTCTGAGGAACTTCTGCTCAAAGCCTCTAGATGGATTTGTGACTTTTTGTTTGAGTGATACTGTGGAGTGAATTTTATGTCCCAGATTGGCTGAAATTCATTGCTACTATAGGTTTTCTTGGTAAATAGAACAAAAAAATTTAATAGTTATATATGATTCATATCATTTTATATCACAAAATAATCAAAACTACAAGCGTTGATCAGTATCAAGATCTAAATGATTATATGGCCTGGCTCAAATATACTCTGTTTTTCAAATATAAATCCCCAACGAATGACCACCATTGCTCATTGTATTCTTAATTGCTTACCAGTGGAGAATGCAACCACTCCTATTGCACATTTCAGTAATGGATATTTTATGTAAAAGAAAGGAAAAGGCCTTTTTATTATTATATTACTATTTATGATAATATATTTACCATACACTACAGGCTGCTGAAATTTAAAAACTGAACCTCATGGTTTATGTTCATTTAAGCACATTATATGCTCTGCCAGAGACGTACTGGCATTGCAATTACAAGATCACTGATAGAATCTGAGAAAATCATAACTTTCTCAAAACCCCTGTAGCAAAGCAGCAGAACCTCCCCTGAGTTTCACATATCTCAAACCACCATTTTTTTCTTACAAGGCATAATGTGAAAACAGATGGAATTAATTTTGTGCAATTGCTAGAATCATTCTGTTGATATATCTGATTACAGCAAATTAGACTGCAGTTGACTGCAAATGAGACAGGGATTGCTGTCATGAATGCATATGCTTGTGTGTTTCAGAGTGAATAACATTTGACCGCATATTCCAGTAATTCAAACATTTTACAGATCTTTGAGTTTTAGTCATTATGAAAGGATATTGGATAACAGGCTCATATATTTCACTGTTTTATGTCTAATTGTGTAGCACCTCATGAATATTTCTGAACTTTTGCAGTGATAAGCAGAGGCGGTTCTATGAATTTTTAATTGGGGTGGCAAAGGGATGTCTAGAGGTGGCCACAATGAGCACAGCACATAGGATTTTTTATATGCATTCATATTCTATTAATTATAGGCTAAAACATAAATTAATTAGCTACATGCATACGCATAACTTATTTATATTTTGCAGAACCTTTATAATCAAGTACAAATAACAATTACAAATAAATAGAACCTTTTTCTGGCCTCATTCACAAAAGTTAAGGCTATTACGTAGTCAAATGCTCTAAACAAACCATCAAACAAAAATGCATTATGCAAACCCTGGGTTGTATCTTCCTCCAAATTAACTGAAAATGACTAAACTGAATTATATTAGTATTATATACTATACCATTCATTATAGCATAAACTGATATAATAAGATGATTAGCCTGGATGTTTTTGGGTAAAGAATAAAAAACAGGTTCTGACCATATTTGATGTTGTCAAAGTCATGGACTTTGTTCTGCAGAACAAACTGCAAGGTGTTAGGCAATTCCTGCCATGGTACACCAACATAACACCAATTTACAGGCTTGTTTTAATCTGAGGACACTAGCATGAAGTGACTGGATAAGAAACATGCATCATTACAGACTTAGTGTGAATGTGATTTTTGGACAAAGCAACAATGTGTATTGCCATCTTCAGGATCCTTTGTTATAATAAATAATGCTCTGAACCGTAACTAAACCTGTGCAAGTATTTGTGGTCGTGGATCTATAACCATTTAAAGAGCTGATGAGGCCTTTTACCGAAGGGTAGGATACTTTGAAATACTACTACTACCACTACTACTACTACTACTACTACTACTACTACTACTACTAATAATAATAATAATAATACGATGACTTACAAGTCCATCAAGGCACACCAACTCACAGTAATTCATTATACAGATTGTCTCAAATGTCATAATTATATTGTCGTTATAGATATTTCCCTTATATGGCACACTGCCAAATGATTAAATCTGACAGGCAGCAATGACATTTCTCATCAAAAATATGGAGGCCTTTTTATATAAATCAGTACAATAGCTTGCAAGACAAGTGTGCTACACATTATTGTTCAGATTAAGAACAGCAAAAATAATTATGATTATTATGATAAGCCAATGTAATTTATGATTTGAGGATGAAATCAAGGCCTATGACTGATGCAGTAAGGAAACAATGCCTTGTTGACTTGCAATCAGAGATTGCAGAAACATAGATGAGAGAACAGTGCAATGTCAACAATAGCACAAGCAGCACTTAGATGTGGAAGTAATAGGCATCTGATTAACAAGTGCAGATATTGTACAATATTTGTATTTATTTCTTATCTGGATTACACAAGTGGCATGTTCATATCAGCAGTACCTGTAATAATCATAATCCAGAATTTACAGACTGTGAGAGGAGGGGTGTGGACTTGGGCAACAGACATCAAAATAAATGGGGTGGGAGAGAGAGAGAGAAAAAGAGAGAGGGGGGGGGGGGGGGGGAGGCTGGGCAATCAGAGCAGCCCTAATCTTTCATGGCTTTAGGGTAGAAATGAACTTTCAGTTTACAAAAATACTAGCTGATGCATTACGTGGCTATATCAGGACAAACTAGAGAAACTGAAAAATCGCTATTAACATAGCTGTCTCATTAATATCACAACTTCAGGGAGGGGGAGGGAATTACCTGAATCTGCTGCACAAAAAACGTTATCTGTGGAAGGGATACTTTGTTTTTTTTCACCTTACTTTGCAGCACTATTTGCATCAGTTGGCATTAGTGAAGTTAGCTAACACAACTTTTCACTGATCACACTCTTGGGTTAAGGGCTATTGACATCTTCAGACAGTCCAAATAACTCAAGATAATTTTGATACTGTCTGTTGCCTGTTTTAACTCTTTTTTTCTTGATGTGGACTGCCTTCCTTGTATCACACAACAGATGGAGTTGTCTATAAGATTTTGCTAGCAGCTCGTTATGCGCGTTCTGACATTTGATGCGCAGCTAAGTAATTATTCTCCCTCCTGTTACCAAAATTGATGTGAGGATGTGGTTGGATGACACATTAAGTATATAGAAATGAATTGGTCATCCTAAAATTCCATGGCACATTTGACATTGCTCCACGGCACACCGGTTTAGAACCACTGGTCTAATAGCTAGTTAACCACTTAGCCTAAGCCAAATAACACAGGCTACAGTGTCAACATTAGCATCCAAATGAATTTCTTCTGAGCAGCAGAGCTGACGAGAGCAAAACACTTCAGAGGCTTACAAATTGGACTTACAATTTGTAAACTGCACTGTAATGTTCCAAGAAAAGTTGTGTCCTGCCTGGGTCCCAGTGCTTGCATGTGTTTGTGGTGTTGCAGACAGTGGAGTTTCATTTGATTTATGTTCTGCCGATAGCAAAACAGCTCTCCCCTTAAAGGAAAAGCGGGACAGACCAGACATACAGGGTACACGCCTGGTAGATGGTAGATCACACGGGGTCATCTGTGTTTTATTGGGGATCATCAATTTTTGTCCAAGCTGCAAAGCCGCAAGTCATCATAATTGTTTTACATTAAAAGTTGTTTATAAGCCTATCCCTAACCCTAACCCTAACCACTCCCATAACCTACAAATTAAAAATAAATGTAAAAATGTTCTCCCAGGCTGTGGAATCTAGCATCAACCATACAGGCACAGTGTCTTGGTAGAAACAAAGATGCTGGCCAAACACCTGCCCTACAGCGAGGTGGAAGCCAATGACGTGGCAGAAATTTTAGGGTGGCATCTTGTATGGCCAGTCAGATTGTATGGGTGGCACTGACCACCCCGGCTACCCCTTTAAAACCGTGCATGGTCATAAGGTAAAATCTTTATACTTTTTGGAGAATATAATGGAACAAATTAAGTATGCTGTTTGCTCACATCTTCATGGTTACAACTCCCACTTTGAGTGTATTCTTTCCCTTCTAATGTGCTTTTCACAGTTGTATTATCCCTCATTTGTAGGGAGCTGTGTGGTAAAGATAGAAGATAAGATAAAAGAAATGTTTCAAGAAATATTTTGCATTAATGCCAGTATTATATAAAATAATATTGAGGTAAATAGGGTATAGATCACAGAAAATGAAAAATCATTTGCAAAGAACCCAAAGCATAGTTCTTCCACATATAGCATATTTGCAGACCATAGTATAAAGGCTACCACATGTACTTTACTATTGACTCATGTACTATACGCTGAGTGCAAAGCTCTATGCAAAGCATCAAGCAGGCTCAGTGCCAGATATACAATCCCTGTAGCATTCTGTGTTTGCCAAGAGGGAAAACTGATCATCTGGTGCCTTTGAGCAGATATAAGGATTAGCTTTGAATATCCTCAGCTCGGCATGTAGTCATTTTGCATACTGCTTCACAACAGGGAAGCATGCTAGTTACCGCACCATGGGAAGAATAATAATGCACAGGTCATGTGGGGTCCACAAACAACCTTGAAGAAGACCAAAACAGAAATGGCTAGAGGTAGCATCAGTTATTGACCCCACTTTTTTAAAAAAGTACCTAATCCCTCAAAATACCTGACCTAGCCAGCATTTTTAATACACATTCTCATTGTGGGGTGTTATTAGGTGTCCATATAGCGAAGCTCTCTGTTGGAGCCCTATTGTTCTTGTTCTCATTATTCTACTTTCTTTCTTTCTTTCTTTCTTTCTTTCTCCCTTTCTTTTTATTTATTTTTTTCTTTATTTTTCTCCACTAAAAGTGTTCATGCAGCAAAAACCGTAAAAGCATATGTCACCAAATTGGCAGGTGGACTGCAAATTCCACCCACTACTCAGGCTCATAAAATGACACTTGTTGACCTCAAGGTGGTGCTGTAAAACTTTTTCACAATTATCTTGAAAACAGCTTAGTCTGGTGTCAAAATTCTTTCATCATTTTAATCTCTCAATTCATCTGCATCTTTGCGCCAATGATCCTCTACTCTAAAAATGTCAAATTTTGTGACTTTTTCCTCGTCAGAAATCGTTGGGCCAATCATACAGTGACTGACAAGGGCAAATATGCTGTAACTTAAGAAAACACAAGCAAATTAAGAAAACATCTTTATCAATTTGACAACACATGCACAGCATTAAGAAAACCTGCTGCAAATACCACAACACAACACATTACAGGAACAACAACAGAAGAGTTTCCAGAAGACACTTAAGAGTAATGAACACGTCAATAACTAATAAGCTAAACGTCTTTAAAACACATTTGATGCCACTTTCCTATTGTAGTAAGGTAGACAACGAGCTACAACCTTATTTTCACCAAAATGAGCTGTTCTCCAAGCTGGACTAATAACATTAGTCTCTATGTACAGCTGGCTGTGAGACAAGTGCCTGAAAAGAGATACTTCAAACAATATTCAATAACCGGTAAACATTTTTTCCAAACTAAGTGTTGTAGTATAACCAACAGCAGACCACTGATGTGTGGAGTGATTCTGGGGACACTACACTGTATAAGAGTGAAGTTAGGAGGGTGTTCAGAAACTACCTGCACCTGGGCAGCTGTGGCTTCCTTGTTAACCTCTTCCTTTTGTGTTCCTCCCAGGCCTACACCAGCCAGATGGATTAGGGTTTTGTGTTTTGTTTGCATGCATCATACACACTTCATTCATCCAAGTTATTCACTCTCATTGACTTCAGTGCAATACTTTACAGCTGTGCTCTACTGATGGTCCAAGCAAACTTCATGAAAATAACAGTAAACATTTCTTTGTTGATAACAATCATGTGATTAGTCTTTCAGTAATTGATCTATAAATCTGTAATTTTGGTGAATATTTGAACTTCCATAGCATAAAGTCCCAGATTTCCGTTGTATTCAACTTTGAGGTTGTGAAAACAAAAGCTGTGGACTATGATACAAAATTCCCAGGTGGGCAGGGCCACTTGGCAACAATGTAGGAATTCTTGCATGTGGTATGTTTTCAAGTGCTTATTGAGGTCATATTAAGTCAAAGGTTGCGTATTGTGGCTCTGTGAAAATTTATTTTTATTATTTTTTTTCTGCTAAAAGTGTTTGTGCAGCACAAAACACCAAAAATTAGCAGATGAGTCACCTGTTACTCAGGCACATATAATGACACTCATTGACCTCAAAGTGGCGTGGTAATAATCAAGTTTATATTTTTGTAATTATCTGGAAAATGGCTTAGCCTAGAGTCAAATTTTCTTTTTCATTTTAATCTCTCAAGTCATCTGCATCTGATCTTCTGCTCTAAAAATGTCAAATTTTATGATTCCTGGCAATCTACCCCGATCATTGCTATATTTTAAAATATGTGTTTATTCACATAGAAATGCAGAAAGGAATTTGCAGAATCTTGTATAGATTAATGATGTAAGTTAGCAAAGACTCTACAGCTTATGGAGGCCCAAAGTGTTCAACATTAAATAAATAAATAAATAAGACATTATGAAATTCAACTCATTGTTATGAAATGTTATCTCATCGATATCTTTTATAATAATAGGATTTTAAGTGATACCACCTGTATTTAGTTATCTACTTTATTAATTAAAAAAGTCCTCTGCCCTTTTTTTATTTCATGATGTCACTTTTCATGACTGTGGTGTTGAGTCCACCCCTTGCCTTTCAACAAATCATGTATGTCCAGCCTCTCTTAATATAGCAAGCTCAACTACTACCTCATTAAGTCAATTAGCTGCTGTTAGCTAGATTTACAATAATGCCAACATTATACTGAATCAACAGGATGTTGCTGTAAATAAACAGTACACACAGACACTGTAATTAAACCTCTTCACTGTATAAGTCCTAGTTATCATGCTACATACCTACCATGTGAGCTTGAATTATTACTCTTACTCAGTGTTGAGAAGGTTACTTTTGAACTGTAATAGGTTACAGATTGCTAGTTACATTACTTATTACATTTGACAAATGTTTTAAACTGGGCAATAAAGCTAATAAGTCCTAAAAGATGTATAAACCAATAATATATACGAATGTAACCCCTTTGTAATCACCAACATTTTGATTACTAACTGTAATATAATTACATATTTTTTCTCAGGAACTGTAAAAGATTATAATTACATTTATTTTGTAATTTAACTATGTAATGCTTTTACATGTAACTAGTTGCTTCCCAACATTGCTCTTACTATAAATTCAGAAATGCAAATATAATGGCAGAGGGTAAATATAGTGCACTATATAATAACTTGGGAGTGATTTTGGACACGCCTCAGCCTTTTTGATCTTCGCAGAATTTTCTCTGAGGAACATCTTTAGATTCAAAACACTGCTGAGGCAACCCAATAATTAGCCATTTAATTGGCCAGCTAACGTTAGCTGCTGCTTTTAACACTGTCTCTTCCAGGGTCTCTTCTTTGATGCAGTGTAATAAGCCAAGTTCACCCCCACCTGGCTAGCTAGCCAGCGAGATAGCTAGTGCAGCCTTTTTAAGCTAAATAAATAAAAGGAGATGTTTCTGTGTCTGTGTACTGTGTTTACAACAACAACTAGATATTTGTTTCAGAATTACTTTGACGTTGTTGCTCTAGCTTACAGGAGCTAACTGGCTAAATCTGTTAGTAGTTGCTTGCTTAAGACGCAGGGAGCATATGATTGGCTGAAAGGTGAGGGGCTGTGACACCACCACTGTCGTTAAAAATTACATTATGAAATATAACTTGACATGAAATAAATGTGTTAGTAGGAAAAAATGTATGTGTAATAATGAGTTGACTTTAATAAGTTCTTAAATAGGTCACAAATAAAATCATGTGATCATTTATTTGAAAATGCAGAGACAGGAAACAGGTTGAGAGAGGAGTATGACATGCAACAAAGGTCTGCGCTCAGAATCTGCATTGTGGTTATGTGTATGACCAGTAGGCTACCAGGACACCACATTTCATTAATGTGTATTTATTTATTTGATATTGAACATGTTGGGCTTCCATAACAGTTTTACTGTTTAGCTTTCTTTTATACCCCTACTGAAGGGCCATCATACAATCATAGAGAGCCTTTTCCTTACACAGCCATTGTTGATCTTTGAATTGATTGACTATAGTAGTGTAAGGCGGTCAGAAGGGGCAAACAAAGATTGTTTTTACTGAGCCATTCAAATGCTAATACTTCAGAAAGATAGCAACCAGTGACAATGTGTCTATCCGAGCAGACACATTTTACTGGCATATTTGTGGGTGGATGTAATTCTGGTTATTTTCAACCTGTGGCTGATTGTATTCAATGTTTTGTCATTTCATGGTAGAGTTTCATGTGGCTCCACTTTGCCATGACTTCTCCTCTCTAGTCCACTCCAAAATGGCCAGCATAATATGAAATCACAGAACGTGAAATAACCAAAACACATCCTCATCCTCTGAATTAGTTTGACATGAAGGTTTGTCTTTCCCAGCTAGCTGCTCATATTCATAGCATATCATTTGGCTGTCACAGTATTTTTCCTGTTAACTGAAGTTATGTGGAAGGAAGTGTTTTAATCACTTTTTAGCTGTGACTGTCAGTTTGGCCTTCATGATATAAATGAAAAAAGAATTCTCATTGTTAATTACAGCTGCAGATTAGTTCAAAAGTGAATTAAAGTACAAACTGTAAAAACATTAAATCATCATGATGGTGATAACTATCCCCATATGGCTCAGGTTGAAAATACTGTAAATGTAATTATCCTTTTAGTTCAGACTGTTGGTGCCTCTAGAAAGCGCAAGCTCAGGCTGAAATGCAGTATGTATTCTGATCTGAAGGAAATCCATTTCTAGGGATTTCAGATGATGATTTTCAATGATTTTGTGTTATGTCATAATAAGCGACTCATTATGTCAGGGCTGGCCACATTAATAAACAGCGCAGTTTTAACAGTGCAAACCAATAGGCTGCTGCAATGGGGGGGATACTTTAAGGCTCTCTTGTTACATTGAGCTTACAATACATTTTGAAAGTGTGGATACAGCCACCAAGTGTTTTCTGAATGCATGTGTACTTTTATGTGTATGTCTACGTATATCTCTACGAATATCAACTGAATACTCTACTATCGCCTTTGAGATTTTCAGCAAGTTTGATCAGAAAGACGAAAACTGAGACACCATCCACATGAACATTGTGTCTTTACTTTAATAAATAAGGTAATATGTCAGCATTGCATTTCCCTCAAAAACTATTAGACAATGCAAATGTGTTGTATGTGAACATAATGTTTGGAAACAAGTTCTCCTTAAGTGCAGTATGCTGCAGTAAGTAACAGAAACTTAAACTTTTTAACATGAAAGTTGAGCTGCTTGAAAGCTTTAACATCGATGATTTGGAGTTAGGCCCTTGCTAACCTTTCTGACTTGTCTGGTGGTGATATTAGCTTGACTCTATGAGGTAATTTAAGGTCTGTTTGTCTGTCTCGGTGGGGGGAAAAAATTGCTTGCTTTGAGAAAATCTCCAGCATTGTTGCATACTTCCATTTTCTGTGCAGTTTGAAGTTGGGGTAGTTTCAGAAGATAGAGAACAATTTGGCCACACACTTTGTCACCACAAACAACTGCGGTGATTCACACTGAGCATCGATGGCCATTTCATGCATTTTGTTCATGCATGAAAAAAATATTCAGATATACTGTGTTTCATTTCTCAAAGATCTATATATTTAGTTTGTATAAGAGTGTATTCTGTATTAAAATGTACATATGATGAAAAGATCATTTTACTGCCTCTAATACTTGGACTCATGATTTGATGTCTCATGTCTTGTTTAGTGCACAGTCTTATTTTGTCCACCACCTAATGTGTTTGAACTTCACTGGGTAATTTTGGATGAATCTTTGCATATTTATAGTGTAGCAAAACCTCTAGGCGTGCGTGCCACTGACATTTTATGGTTTATGTTGATGATTTATGTCAGCAACATATCCTTTAAACACAGAAAAGAAAAGCCATGCCTCTCTGAAATATTTTGTTTCTAGATTCTTTTAACAGTTTATTGAGCCCCAGCTCTTTTCTACCACAGAATCATTTCACAACTATGAGTCAGTGAGGAGTGTTAATAAATATCCAAGCAGGCTTTCTTTGGTCATTGAAGACCAGAGGCTACTGGGCATTTACCATTTTAATACTTCTGTGTTTGCTTGCTCTCTATCACCTCAAAATATAGTTTGCCCCGAAATGAAAATTCAGTCATTTTCTACTCAAGTCCCTGTCAGTCAAAAGTCTCTGAGTGCTATATGGAAACTAAATACACACAAAGTTCATCCCTGTAATTCTATCTCAGCCCTCTCTGAAGCTATTAAAGGTGACAGGGCCATTGTTTTATAGCCTGCATTTTTAGTATAAATAACAGTACTTTGTAAACACTGTAGTGGTGTTTAGACTTAAATAGTTGTGAGTAGTTTATTCCTCCAGTTTCGTTGTGAAATTGAATTGAGATCTTAATATTGTTCAACAACAATGAAGAAGTGCAGTTGTGTGTGTGTGCATGTTGCGTTTTCCCAGCTCTACCATGTCAGTCAACAGTTACTGACCATATTTTATTGCTACAGTCTACTTTCTCTTCACTGTTGAACTGTTTTTTTATGATTATCAGTTGACATATTGGTCTCCAAAAAGCACTGGCTGAGATTTATATATTGCACTCCAAACCATACAACTGAACCATTCATCTTAAGGTGTCAGTGAACTAGCAAGAAAGTTAGATACTGTAATGAAAAACTGACTTCTGATAACTCAGTAAGTGTTTAAAAGTGTCTGATCTACTGACACCACATAATTCCAACTCTTAAAAATCAAAACCAAAGACTATGTCTTCATTCACAAAATAATAAAAAAAAAAACTGAAGCTTTGATTGTCGTTCAGTTCCCACTTTGCTGTTGAATGTAAATACACCCTGTCAAATAGTGATTTGGTCCGCTGCTGCGTCATTTAATAACTTCTTGAAATGGTTAGCAAAGGAAAGACCAAGGACAATCAATGCAGGCTTTTATCTTCTGGGCTGTAAGTTGCCATTAATTAATGTTCAGCAGTGGCTTATCAATCTTTGTGCAATTAAAGCTTTGTTTTGAGGGCTTTTCATGCTTTCATTTGTGCCATTTATTCTTCTGAACATTCATCATGCCATAGTTAGCTGGTCTTTGTTCCTTCCTGTGAAAAGATTAGTGCTATACAAAGCATTCTCACCAATCACAACATTCGAAAAAATATGTGGAAAATTACTATGTAGGCACTTCCTGAGCACTGCTAACAGTCAATCAGTGTGTCAAATGACTGCAATGCAATGTTGGTAATAAGTTTCAGTCACCCTTATCAACAGTCATAGATTGCAGGGTCACAATTCACATAGTCTGTACAAGGACAGAACAGTCATTACATTAATGTAATGACTATTTGTATGTAACAAACGGAAGGATCACTTGTTCTACTTGGGACATTTGAACTTTACAGTAACAAAATGGCTGTTTACTCTGCACCGGTTTTAAACTTGTGACAGTCATCTGGAAATGTCCCTTTTTTGCAAAATGACACGGGTGCATTTGTGAAGAAAATGAAAAAATAATCTCACAAATCAGAAAGAAATTTCCCATTCCACCTACTCTTTCATACCCTTTTTTCCCCAATTTTCACTTTTTTCTCTCATTCTCTTTCCCCTTCAGAGCTCCTGTCAGCCTGCCACGAGCTCCGGTGTCGCTACGGCTGTGTCATGACGAGAAATGGCACCTTTTGTTTCTGTGCTGACGGCTTTGAGGTCGGCGAGGATGGGACGAGCTGCAGAGGTAGGTTTCAGCAGCGCTGGTGGGGGCCTCCTGCCATGGACTCCTCTCCCACCCTTTTTTTCCTTCCTCTTCCCCACACCAATCTCTCCTTGTGCCCTCAGCCAGACTTCCCTCAGATGAATAAGCAGGGGGTGGTGGATATATGAGAACCATCTGTCTGCAGGCAGGGCCCAATGTACAGTACATTACACTCCAACACACATGCATACACATATACAGCACATACAGAACACAATTTGTCTGTGTCTCTTTCTCTTGCTTTTCTTTACAAGCAACAGAAAGAGACACTGCTTTACAGTAAGTGCCACAAGCCTGGTTTCTGACAGCCAATGAGAAAGACAGAATTTTGATGTCAAAGGTGCCTCTAGAGTTGTGTCTCACTTGGACTCTGTACATACCTTATACTAAAGACGTGGCATAAATAGCATATTATGCTGGAGGAAGAGGTTTAACAAAGCAGCAGCGCTTCCTGAATTTGATCCTGTTTAGGAAAGACATGTGAAAGAGTGGTTTATAGGGTACTGCGACTCCAAAAGAGGCTCCTTGGTTATAAAAGTAATTATGCCTGAGGTACCAGAGTGAGGCCACATTAAATATACTTTATGTATTTGGGTCATGTTTGAGCACACCTAATTTGTTACAAATGACTCTCCTCTTTTTTCCATAAGATCATGATGAATGTGCCATGTATGGCGCATGCAGCCAAACCTGCAAGAACACCTACGGGTCATACAGATGCAGCTGCACAGAAGGATACATCCTGCAGCCTGACAAGATATCTTGTAAAGCCAAACAAGGTGAGCAGCACACTTGTATCAGGAAACAATATAATCTGCATAGTATGTATGTTTCATTTCTAATAATAAACTGGGTTTTGTTCAAACCAGAGTGGAATTATAGCTTATCACCTCTTCAGTACTCCCCAGCATTGGTGGGGCAAGATTAATATGGTTTAATAGTGACCACATCTATCACCCACACGGGAATAGGTAGACGTGGTCAGGCCAGGATAATGATAAAATTGATGAGCATGAGATTTAAATGCGAGCAGTCTGGAGTATTTTGTGCAGAGACAATGCCCAGCGTCACCCTGATTTATGCTAATGCCTGATGCTTGTAACAAATCTGTCCCAATGAGTAAAACAGCCTACTTAGAAATAAAACGATAAAAAGTGGTATTGTGTTTTGGTGGTCTGCCATCAACAAGTAAACAAGCTTAACCTCATGCGATATTTTTGTCGTGCATTGAACCATGAATTCAATTTTTTTTCTCTTACTTTTTTTTTTTTGAGTGTTGTCACTATGGCATATATGGGTTGCAAATAGCTGGAGGCACAACACACCTAGCTGGGGAGAACACCACTGTTGCAGCTTTTAATCAATGTGACTGGTGTCCTACCAGGAATAAACTGAATATGATTACCCATAAACTTAACTGAACCCAATGCTCACATGCATTAATATTAATTCAGCAGAGAGCGATGGTGGTACGGCGATAACTATGGGGTTACCATTAGTTGTAAAAGCTCATGAATATAAATTTCAGATAGAGTTCTCTGAGGCCAGAAGATGAGGAGCAGCAGGGTATGAAAAACATATTAACGTGTTCAGTGTAAGATTGAAGTTAAAACTCTACAGCACAAATTTTCTTTTTTAGGAATTAATCTTGATTCAATCTCTTGTCCTTTGGCTCAGACTAAAGTGTAAGGTATACCACTTTCCATTCTATTTTTACCCCTAACATAAATCCGACTCTTCAACAGCTTGATGGTTGCCATGTCTGCTCGATAATACACTCCACAGATTCATGATATGTACCAAACTGTTGGTAATAGAAGTGTGGGGTAATTGCATGGTGCAGACAAATACATTTATTGAAATTTATATTGATGAGAATCATACGGATGTCCAAATAAAATACCAATGCCCAAAGGATGCATCTGGTTTTATTCTGTTTTTTTTCCTTCTTTCAATAGTGTCTGACTTTCCTACACTGTCTATGGCATTGAGTTCCAAAGCCAAGTGTTCCTACTGAAGACGAAAATCTTTAAAAACAGGCCATGAATATATAGTTTGATAAAAAAAAAAAAAAAAAAAAAAGAATAGGCAATTTTCTTGACCAGCTTCACACTGTAGTTTTTAGAAAATTTAGAACACAAAGAGTAAGTAATGCATTTTTAGGGGACTATTTATCAGCTGCAGATTAATACACATGCACAAGTGAGTATTTATGGCAGCGGGACAGTATCAAAATAAACTACACTGTCCGCATTCATTGTAATGTCATTGTAATGCAACATGTCAAGCTAGTGCAATGGCGTGACTCACTGATGTATTTTAATAGCTCTTGGATGACAATGGAGCTCTATGTCACAGAGCAATAGTTTTGGGTTAGACAGGCAATACTTTGAAGGATCAATTCATTATTACGTTATTTTTATTGTCTATTACTTGAGTTAATGTTGATGTGTCTCAATTTGTTGTGTCAGATCTTCTGTCTTTCTTTGAGTCTGTGAGTTATGCTTGTCTTTCTTCCTTCCTTTTTTTCTTTCTTATTGTTTGTGTGCCCCTCTTTAGTATATACTGTATATTTCCATTATTTAAACCCTTATTTAGAATGTATTTTTGTTTTTCTTTATTCCTTTTTTGACTGAACATTTTTCCTTCTTTGATTTCAGGTAGTCCCTTGATGTTTCACCAATAAAAAAATGTGCTTCCCAAAATAAAGAAACAAAATGCTATTTCTCCCTCTATCGCCAGATCCTGGTGACAGCCGTCCAATGCTTCTCATTGGTGGTTCAGAACGAATTGTCATCACCCATCTAAATGGAACAGGCCTTCAGCCCCTGAGGTCTCTGAGTGTAAATGGAACACTGGCATTGGATTTCCAGCACAACCAGAAAAGTGTATGCTGGGTTCTATCCACGGAGTCCTCTGGGCAACTTCGCTGTGCTGAAATGAGGAATCTACGTGGATTCACACGGGAACAGGAAATAAGAACACAACACAGTTTGCTAAGTACGTTTTCAGCCTTTCATACCCTTATCCTATGAACTCCTTTCCTTTTCTGTACTTTTCTGACAAATTTAAGTGGTTATCTGCACTCAAATCATGAACACACTTACCCACAAGTATAGAGGAGGATAGCAGCGCATCTTTTCTGAGATACACACAGATATCTCCCAGCACTCTCTGACACACACAGGCTCATCCTTCTTTCGCTCTCTTTTTCTCTTTCATACTCTTACCTGCAAGCTCTCCATCTATTCATTATATGTGCAGCTGAAGGCAGGTTAGCCTCAGCGGTTTTGGCAACTCACCTTTCCCCCACAGCTGTCCTTCAAAACCAACACGTTACACCATCTTCACTATATCAAAAGCATTTCCTTTTTTTCCCCTTTCGCTGAACTGGTCTTACAAATTTCAAACATGCTTGACATTAAATTTGTGTGGTTCATACACGGCTATTTGTCAGTTTTTATATTTGTTACAATACAACTATATGTGTACAACTCAAATTCATTACCTACAGTTTCATATTGATGTATAAATTTTAGAACAGCAAACACCTACATCAGAGGTGTCTGGTTATTATTGCTGCAGTATTATTATTATTCTTATTGCAAACATGCTAGCCAGCAGCCATGCCACTCTACATATTTTGCATATAAAAATCAGTTTACTTAGTCAGTAAAAGCTGAAATGTAATATCTCAATAGCTCTAACCTTGGACTTTGAAAGTCCAGGACTGCTACAGTACAGCAGTTGTTTTCATGAAGGTAGGTATTACATTATATCTTGTCACAAGCTGGCCCAAAGTATGCCTTTTGTGCCTTTGTGCCATTTGTGGAGTAGAGCGCGTGTACATTAGTAGGTTGATAATCATAATGGCTCAGTTGGTGGGTGATGAAACCCACAGTGTATTTTCAATCTGTATTTCTGTGAAATATGTGCCCACAAAGACTAGTGGACTAGATGACAGACGCTTCGAGCCAAACAGTGAACACTTCTGCTAATTCTGGGGACTCTAAAAGCACATATGGACTATGCTCTAACGTCAGTACATGTCCATTCTGCAGTCATTATGTGTGAATGGAATAAGTGCCCTTATAATGCACTATATATATATATATATATATATATGTGTGTGTATATTTATTTATTATATGTTTTACATAAGAATCTTACTCCTGTTTTCTTATTGCAGATGTTGACCAGATGGCCATTGACTGGCTGACAGGCAACTTCTATTTTGTTGACCGGGTCACTGACAAGATATTTGTCTGCGACCATAGTGGGAACACTTGTGTTACTATCCTACAACTAGACCTACTGAATCCTAAAGGAATAGCTCTGGATCCTCTCATGGGGTGAGTGTTCCGCAGCCTATATAATACACCATCTCTGAAAGCCCTGCAGGGCTCATTTATCATCATGCATCTTTTGTTAAGAAAAAAAAAAAATCATGGAAGAAGGAAAAAATCACTATGCATAACAATTGACTTGTCTGGAAGAATGTGAGTGAGTTACAATGAAGGGATTTAAATGATTCCCTGTCTTTCCACTCAGCCCTTTTCTCTTTGAGCTGTGTAATTTGGTGGATAGCTGGTGATGCTTCTTCTGTCTAGACATTCATTTGTATTCACTGATTTCACCCAGCATCTCTCAGTAAAAAATCCCCCTGCTGGAATTTCCATTACAAGATTTTTGTCTCTGTAGACATCACAAAAGAGCTGAGCAACTGTGGAGTAAAAAGTATCCCCACATTGCTCACAGTGAAAGAAATAAATAAAATACAGCATGTGGTTGACAGTCACATGAATCAGAATGTAACAGAACTTATATTGTAGGTTTCCCAGCTGTTTCCTGTGGCGGGTTGTGTCATCATGCAAAAAAACACAAACCAACCAAATAATGTGAATAAATTGCAAGCAGCTGTACCAGAGTGTGAACTTAGAGAAAGCTTCTCTTATTATTCCAGTTATCAACAGCTCAAAGCCTTCTGCCCTCGAACATACAGTGAGCAAGAGTGGAGCAGGGCCATTATATTATGAGGACGTAGGAACCGGCTGCATATTCAGAGTTAGAGCAAGTTTTTAATGATGCACCTTTTCTGTTTCAGATTCAGATTTCAGAAATCATTATCCATCTAATAATAATGATACACCTTTTCTGAAAAGAAGAGTGTGTCTCATTAGCGATGTGTCTCAAAGCAAAATAATTACCACTTCCAAACAGCAGTAACAAAGGAAGCATCTAGATGTGGTGCACATTTTGTGCTGAATTGTATCCTGACCAGCTCCCATAGGCCTTAGACAATATACAAAATCTGTAAATCTTAACATTGCATCTTAACATATAATTAAATTGATAGTTGATGCTGAACTACATGTCTTATTTGTGCATTTTCAATTTATGAACTTTTTTTCAGCAGCTTGGGTTACCACTATCAACTATTGGGTCTAATTAGCTGCTGGTCTCTTAATGATACATACAGTTTTGATTTGGTTGGCAGTGTCTCTGTGTTCTCATTAAATGCTTGTCAGCCATTGGTAAGCAATATGGCGTATGGTAAATATTGTACCTTTGAGTCTCTACTTAAGCTGGCTCTCCATGAAGTGCCTTAGATAAGTCAGGCTTGTTATTCAGAGGTTTCGTCATAATAGTACATGACTCACACACACAAGTGCCCATTCTGTTGTGTGTATAGAGGGATGATAGTATGGATATAGAGTGCTGGCCCTCAAGGGGACTGGGCATGGAGGCTGCTGGCTGGATTGACTCTATAAGAAGTTTTCCAAGTCTTCTTCCTGCCTCTAATTGGGGAAACATGGGTACAGCTGTTGCTGAAGATGCGAGCCTGAGAGAGGTCTGTCAGCCTGGAGCAATGGAGTGAAAACATAAGAAATTAGGGAGGTCTTAGACAGTAGCACAGTGTGAGGAACAGTGTTTATAGAATATTCTCTGGTATGGCACTCCGTTTTTATTGTTGTTTGATTCTTTCTGTCTCTTTTCTGCTCTTACTATTAGATAAGGCATTTTAACTTTGCTATAGGAAAGCTATTTGATGGACAAGCTGTTCTTTTCTTAAAAAGCATTTTGAATGAGAGTCTAAAGGAAAGTTTGGTTTGTTCGTACACTAAATGTTTTATCAGCACTGTACAGTCCCCTTTGAATTAAGTGTGAATGAGTGTTACCGAATGTACTTTTTTTTGGAAAGTCAGAAAAAATTGTGCTCAGTCAGATTAATAAAGCCTGGAAGGATGTAACAAATAAGTATGTCAGATTAGCACCAGATCAATGTTTCTTCGATTGAAGCAAGTGCTATCACAAGCAGTGGGTGGGTGGTTGCAGAGCAAGGATGTCACCTCATTGGCAAGGTAGAAAAAATCATCCCAAACGAAGCTTTCAGAGCAGATTAAAGCCCTGGCTTTTGACTTGCAGGGAGCATTTCTACATATGTTAACCTGAGGTTTTGGAACTTTGACTGTATTTAACATAGATATCCGACATCATAACACAACATAAATAACAGAAAACCAGAAAAAGCATAATATGTCCCTTTCAAAATTAATTTTAGACACCCAATCGCTTTTTAAAATTCTGTCTCACTCATGCCAATGTGTGCATTATATTATTAAAGAAACATAATAGCCACACTGAAATATACACCTGACCTGATGCTGAGAAGAGTCTGTAGGTAGACACTATGTATATGGGGACACTATACTGGGGGCTGACACTTGCTGTCTTATCATTAATTAAAACTGCTGGTTGTCGCTATTTTTGTGACATACACTTTGCTAACACCACTGCACAAGAACCAGAAACATGAATAACCATAATTCCATGTTGCATGCAGACATCAGGCTTTTCCTAAACATTAAAATTCAGACACTTTCTTCTGCCGTGTTGGTCAATCTGCAGGAATCAGGTGCAGTGGATATTTGTATTAATTTCCATTCTCTTCTTCCATATTTTGTGTCTCTAAACAAGAATGCCTTTAAATATATGTTGCACAATTTTCAGTGGTGCCACTTTTCTTCCATTTCACCGGTGCATAACCTCAGTGTGGTCCTTTAGTAAGTAAGGAGAAATGCAATGTGGCTGTTATGCTTATAAAAAGCAAATACTTAGTAAATATCCCCCTAAGAATCTCATGATCTTGCGAATCCAGCTGCCTTGCAAGGTAAGATGGTGATAGACGGTGATAGACAGATGGTTCATCCAATCACCTGCCCGGTATTTTTGAAAGTACCTGCCCGTTTCCAAGGATGACTTCTCAGATGGTTCCATGTATCAAACCATCTGGCATGTTAGGTTAGCCCAGTGGTGCTTTGAGCTAAATGCTAAAATCAGCACTCAGCACTGACTCAACCAATATAAAACCAAGACCACAATTTTTCCCTGACCTCAAGCAGTTGCTTTTAGTCCATAACCATAAAAATTACCATAAAAACATTTTTCATGGTTCAGCTGCTATGAGATGATATTGTGTTGCAAGAGCGGATATTGTAAGAAAGAAAAATGAAATTCATTGTCACTGAACACTCCAGATATGTTGTTTATGGACTGACTCATATTACGGCATCACATTTTTCTTAAAATGCAATGCTGTTAATTGAAAGTATATAGGTGTAGTCTCTAGGTGACGAGGTTGCATTCACATAACCAAAACAAATAGCTGAAAACTGCACACTGTACAACTTTGCGCATAGATTCACAGTTTTGTTGGCAGTAGAAAAACCTTTACATAACCAGGAGTAACTTGTTTTGATGTAAGTATAAAAAAAAAATTGTCTAATGAGTGTTTAATTGATATTAAAAAGAAAAAAGTTGTATTGGAACACCACAATCTAAAGAAGACTAGTATTTTACAGTAGTGATAACAGTTTAATTTTTTTTCAACAGCAAACATGCTGATATACTGTGTACTGTGCATATTGTGCTTCTTTTGTGTTGAAATATAATTTGCTATTAACAACATATACTTACAATTGTTAACAATGTCAAAGTCCACGATTATAATAATAATAGTAACTTTATTTATTGAGCACCTTTCAAAACAACCGTTACAAAGTGCCTCACAAAGCAGGACAAATAAAGAAAGCAGGCAAACAATCAAATCCAAAATCACAGTCAACAAATAAAATAACAAATAAAACAGTTAAAAGTATAAAATAATGGATAAAAGTAGCAGATAAAATAAGTAACAGATAAAATAAATAAGAAAACTCCATACAGTAAAAGTAGGTTTTGGGAGATGATTTAAAAGAAGGCAGTGAATTTTCTAGTCTGACTTCCTCAGGTAAGCTATTACAAAGGGTTGGAGCCCTGACAGCAAAAGCCCTGTCACCGTTGGTCTTCAGCCTTGACCAGGAATAGCTGACAGGGCCTTATCAGAGGATCTCAAGCTACGGGCTGGTGAGTGATGATTTAGAAGCTCAGCCATGTAGCTCGGTGCCACACCATGCAGGGCCTTAAAAAATCAAGATTAAAATTTTAAAATCAATTCTAAAATAGACAGGCAGCCTGCGAAGGGAAGCTAAAATAGGGGAGATATGATCATACTTTTGTGATTTGGTTAACTTTTATACTATTATAAAGGCTATGCTCAATATAATATGGCACTACATTCGTATAATTATAGCCTGTGTTGTCTAATTAAGCTATCATAGGTCCATGTTGGTGGCATTAAATGTGGTGTCTAATTACAGCATAATTTGGTAGTAAGGGTAGAATAGTGTCTAACTGTAGCCTATTTTGGATCATTTGATTTCTAATTAAATTATTATCTTGTAAAATGGTGTCTAATAGTATATGAGGATCTCCTATTTGGTTTCTAATTGTAGTATAGTTTTGGTATAATAGTGTCTAAGTATAGTATATTGTGGGTCTAATATGGCATTTTATGCAGTTTCTAATAACAGCATAATTTAGGTGTACGGTGTCTAATTAGGGTATAGCTGTGTTTGTTTACTTTCTAAAATGAACATATTTCTAGTTTTTGTCTAATTTAATACAAAGTAGGGCTTATTACGTCTTATCAGTGTACCATAAAATGAAGTGCGACCAGTTCAGCCACTGCGCACCACTACATGCTGGACCATAGGGGTGCCAACAGTAAGCACTAAGGGGGGGCACCGCACCTGAGTGTGCATGCCTGACCACTTGGGGGACTGGACCCAGATGGCAGAAGGTGAGGCGTGGTCCACAGCAGTGGAGGAGCCACCAACTGGCTCAGGAGTGGAGGCCTGGGCAGAAGATGGATGGTCACCCAGCTGGAGCCTCACTGAAGAGTGTGATCCATCCTCGCTGTGCAGGGCTTGGAATTTGCTGAATTGAAGAGTGTCAGATGAGAGCGGTTGGAGGGAGTGTTTAGCACAACTCTTGCTACTCTTGACCAGGACCAACGGCTCCAAGTTGCAGGGAGAGGAGCGGGCTTGGGACTTGGGTTTAGCCCCGAGGATGGGCCACATGTCATCATTCAGAGCCAGGACATCAGTTGAAAGGATCTGCTCCCCTCCGGTCATGACAGAGCCAGACCAGGAAAGAGTGGCATCGTTGTGTGCAACAGAAGCCGGGCTGGCACCTCCGCTGCCGCAGCAGGCGGAG
Source organism: Thunnus thynnus (assembly GCF_963924715.1). NCBI lineage: Eukaryota > Metazoa > Chordata > Actinopteri > Scombriformes > Scombridae > Thunnus > Thunnus thynnus. The sequence continues at coordinate 11,684,609 of NC_089527.1, forward strand.
CCCAATGTGGAGAGATGTTTGGCTTGGGCAGTGGCAATGGATGAAAACCCCAGGATTAGCTCATCCTTGTTATATCATAGAGGTATCACTGCAACATTGCATTTCAGTCTTGAAACAGCAAATATGAACAAAGCAGCTGAAGTATGTCTTTAGGAAATTATTTCCTGACACTTCTGTATAAAATGGATATAAAGCTACTACTTAAAGAAAAGAAGCACAGAGAACAACTTTGCAGTATATGCATTTTATTGATTATCAGTTATAACAGTGTCTATTCAGTCTTCTGTATGACTTTGAGACACACATTTTTCACTGGTCCCATGCAGTTTATTTTATCAGGGGTGTTCATTTCCAGAATCCAACATGGATCTCATTGTAGCGGCAAAATGCACAAGTACAGCATCAGCACCATCCTAATCCCAGAAAGCTATCATTTGTATGCCAGTGGAGGTGCACCTGTTTGGGGAGCTGGGTTCCTTGCTGATGCTGACAGTTTTTCAGCACAGCCTGGTCTAGGGTTCAAAGGGCAGCCTATCTCTCCCCTGACTTGACTTGTGCAGATTAAGTCGGCTCTCTGCCGCTCTCTGACTGTAGCTCATTATCATTGAAGGCTGTTGGAGTTCTGTCCTCACAGAGACACAGCTGGACAGCATAGCAAACCTGCTATGTTAATTACTGTATGTGCAGACCTGAGCAAAACAATTCTGATAATCCATGGGATCTTTACTTATATTTAAAGGACATTTCAGATGTTCCCTATTGTAAGAAACAAATTAGAGTATCTTTAACACTTGTTTTTTATGAGTTACACTGACTCCCTGTGTCTTTTGGAATTGATTTTCAAGCCCTCCTCACAGTATTGGAGGTACTAAATGGTTTGGCTTCTCTGTGCATCACACATTGTCTATCATTTAATGTCTATTCACGTACTGTGAGGCCTCTACAGCATGCCTTCTAAATGTCCCTAAAATTACCACAAAGGAAATGGGAATTGCTGTTTTTATTGTGTTTTTATTTGCCTCCAGGTTACGGAGCTCCTATGTATCAGAGAGGCAGCCTCGCTGTGAATTTTTATAAGGAATTTTAAAACATTCTTATGCTTTTTTTCATTTAACATTTATTCCACACCCTTTATGTATTGTTTTAATTAATTTGAATTTATTGTAAGGATATTTTTATTTTGTTAGGCTATTTTGTTAGGTGTTTTGTGGGGGGCATTTTTATGCCTTTGTTAAAGACAGAGAGATGACTGGAAATGAGGTGCAGGTGAAGTGAGATACAACAAAGGTTCCTGGCTGGACTCAAACAGGGGACATTGCTGTTCCTGGTCATCGTCTTAACAATGGATGTATTAAAAAGAACTGGATACCATTATCAATGATGGCGCTCCGTTCATCCCTATGAAAGACGCTCACTCAGCGCATATAACAAAAAAAACTTAGCTTGCTTCTTGAGTAAGCTTGCTTCTTGATGTGACTCTATAGAGTCACATCAAAGACCCTTAAATTGACACAAATTAGACCACGAACCCCCATTTGATTTTGTCCCAGGGTCCCCCATCTGATAAGATTTTTGCTTTTAAATGTTTTATCACAGAAAGTTTATGAAACCCATGACCAAAATAGTCATACATTCTGTCATTATGTTACTTATGGATGGAACTAAAGTGAAAATAAATTATTCCCCTTTTTGCTGGGGACCCCCTGGAACCCCATCAAGTACCCCTGGGGATCCCCAGACCCCACTTTGAGAACCACTGCCATAGAGCATGCTCACTAGTACCTCTCCAGCCAAGAGAGCATGCATGTCCAAGACTTCCACTGGCCAAGATGCACACATGAATGGGAAAAAAATAATTAAGTTTAAATTAAATGAATTAAATTACGGTTATTAAATTACTGAATTTTCTCTGGAAAAGGAAAATAACTTCTTTCGTAATGAAAACAATAAGATGGGTCCATGATCAATAGACAGTGTAATGAAGTACATGTAACTCAAACAAGTGGATTTAGTGTTAAGTTACTCTCTAACAGCATTAAGGGCAAACCATTGAACTGTAAGACAATTCACCTCATGAATATGAGACAATTACATCCACTTTCAGCTGTGGTTTGGGTAACCACTCCTGAGAAAAATATCCAGGTCTTTAGACTGCCAGATGCTTACCTGCCTTCACCATTTACTCCTTTGTCTCTTATTTAATTTCATGTCATGCTGTGCTGGGCAGCATCAAGTTGGTACTGAGAATACGACTGCAGCAATTTTTGGGGGAAGTTGTTGGTGTTACAGATCTGGCACATGTCACCTGCTTATTAATACAGTTGTAAGACTCAATTTTTGAAATTCGTTTAACTATTCTGTTTTTCGGTGTTGATTTCAAAAACATTGACTATTAGACCGATGATCACCAAGTATCAACAATCTTGGTAACTGTCATCACTGTACAACCTCCTTAAACTAGATAACATAATAACATTATGTAATCCCTGGGCTGCCAACTCTCACACATTGACCATGAGACTCACGCCACATGTCCATTTTCTCAAACAGAGAATCGCAAATCCATAACCGATGACGCCTCAGATTCACTGACAGTGCACAGACAGAGGAGACAGAGCAGCACAACACAACAGTAGCACCATGCAGCAGCAAGTTATTCATATACACAAATCTATTGTATTTTAATGTATTCCCATGCATGCTGCTCAGAGTAATCTCAGTCAGCGCCTCTTCTGGCAACAGCACAGCATCTCGCCCCCTCCTCTTGGGCTGCGTGCATGCAGGCAGGCGTGAGAGTGACTTACTATGGTTACGCAGATGCTCTGTGTCTGTTGCTCTGAAACTTTCCTGCAATTCCCAGTGATAGTTTTTAGGTAACCTACCATTTTAGGCTACATAATGTTTTTATAATATAATTTCAAATATGAAATAGCCATTCTTCTAATAATCATTTCCTGTTTTGATCCAACCAATTATATACTGTTGTTGATGCATTCTTGGTTTTCTAAGCACTGTCAATCTAATTAATCTAGACTGATGCCGGTGGCCAAATCTTGACTTAATCCAAGAGGTTAGGTGATGTAGAAATGAAGGGAATTTTGTTTGGGGGGGGGGGACCTCCAGACCCCCCCACCAATTATGTATCTTTCCAAGTTTTCTCCCCCATTTTAAAACATATCCAGGTGCCTATGGTTGAATGTATTGTCTTTTTTCGTGTATGCAATGGTCATTATGGTTATGTTATTGTATTTATTATGGTCTAATTTGTCAGGTATTATTCAGGATCTGTTGGTGTAAAGTTGTATAGCTGGCCTAAGTAGAGCAAGATTAGTAGAGTTATTGCAGCATTGCAGCACTAAACAAGGCCAGAGAGCGGTCAAGTGGGTCACATTACGATGATGCTCACTTTATTATGAACAAAAAAAAAGTACTGCTAAAGAATACCATGAACAGGGTTTTAAATATGCACTTGATGGCTACATACATGGTATTGTGCTATGCTACTGATTGATGCTAAAGCTAACAGGTCCCAGGAACAAAAAGTCAACGTCCTCACCATGTTTTTGATCCATGTAGAATACAGAGGAATAGCATTTTTCTTGTATTGCAGTGTAAGATAGCACTAGTATTATAAGTATGAAAATGTAAAATGTAAAATACGACTGTTGTTTTATTCTAACATAACCCTGATTGGACACTTACCTTTCTTACTTGGGCAAGAAAGAATTGTTCTTATTTTCAAATAGTATGTTTCAATTTAAACATTACAAGAGAAAAGTTGTTTGACAAATGTCATTCTTGGGATATCTGGGCAGTGAGTTTGGCTGGAACCTATACTTCTCCAAATGCAATGAAAAACAGGACCAAGCCTACACAGTGGATGTGCTAGTCATGAACAAGGATTTTGTTAAACCCAACCTATAAACACACAAATAATGTAGTTAGCTAATGACATGCTAACTCTTGTCCTTGGAAATAATGAAACAGATAATGTAACAGCTGTGGGTTATAAACTAATATGTCAGGCAGGCAAATGGTTGCAGTTTACATTACAGCAGACAAACATACTCTTTCTATTCCTTATACTTTTGCTGTTTTATTTCTGGCTTGGGAAAAGGCTGTACAAAAGCATCACCGTCCTAAGATGCTGAGTAGTAATGCACATGCTTCAACATGTGATGTCCAAAACTTTATCTCCAGTTGCTAGAACATTCACTGTTTGGGGAATGGGTTCAGTGATAAGTGTGACTCTGTTTTATCAAATGGCTACAGGTAAATACACCATCATGTCAAACAAGGCAGAAAAATACACAAACCTGTACTATAAGGTAAAGTATGTCTGTACATATGTTTATTGTATGTAGAAGGAACAGGTCTTAGACTATTTGGAGAAAAGAGTGAGACTCTCAACCCCAACAATTTAGACAGCAGCCTTTCTAGCATTTAATCGTTTAAATACTCCCACCCTTTGCAGAATGATGTTCTTCACTGACTATGGAAACCTGGCCAAGGTGGAGCGCTGCAATATGGACGGCACCAACCGGACCCGTCTGGTGGATTATAAAATTGAGCAGCCCACAGCTGTGGCATTGGATGTGGTCAAGAAGCTGGTGTACTGGGCAGATGCCTACCTGGATTACATCGATGTCGTGGATTACCAAGGCAGGAACAGGCACACCATTATCCATGGGAGCCAAGTGAGTGTCACATTTCACTATAAGTGCTGCTTTTTGTCTTTCATGGGCTCCACATCATAAGGAGCCACTGTGGACAAACATCAGTGGGAATATGAACAGACAACTGGCTTCTCTTACCAGTACTTTCTCCCTCTTCATTTGAGAGACACTAAATTGTGGTATGAGAGGGAGTTTCTTGGTTAATTTTCTGATTTAGGGCACATTGTTTTATCACTGCAAGGCAGGTGGTATATCCATTGCTTGTTGCTATAATTCACTCCTCATTTTCACAGAAAAGGTCTTCTGAATAGGGAATAGATGATTTATTAAATTGATGGAATTGACGCACATGTGGTGCTGTCTTCCAAATGAGCATGTCAATAGTCTCTCTCCAGTAGTATGTTTGAGGCCTTTCATCACAGATTATGACTATTCATTAAAAGACCCTTTCAAGCAACTTGGACTACATATTCATCATTTATGAGGGAAAAAAACATACATATTATTGTGTTTGCAGGTGTTCTTTGCATAATATTGCCTCCTTCATTAGCTTGTGGTCTTGGTAGACAGAGGGTTTATAGCATTGCATCTACATGACAAATGTCATGCAGCTCCTTTCTGCATCTTTTCCATAGACTGTGTAGTCTTTTCTGTCATAGGTAACAGTATCAGTGGTCAAATGTGACTACCTTGCCCACCACTTAATCTACCACATTGCTATACAATTTTATATTATATTCATTATAATCATTTCATACTTGGAATTTGCGATCTGTATTTTTCATTTCCCTTAAATTTGAGTATTTTTCCTAAAAACAAAATCATAAAACAAAATCTTTTGCTTTCAAAATACCCTCCAATTCTTCCAGATAGCATACGGAAGTGGGCCAATTCAGGCAATGATGGCCCGGACAAAATGGATGTGAGCCTGAAATGGCCTACATGTAAAATAGCAAATATGGCCCAAATATCCCAAATCAAATGTGGGCCTTTTTTGGTAAAGATGCGGTGCTCTCAGGTATGTGTATTCTGGATGTGGGCCAGTTCTGGTTTATCTGGTTTGGTCTTGGTTGACATACGGCATTGCTATGGCTTGCTTGTGGCCCAGATCTGGGAAACAGGAGTGGAACGCTGAAGTGACATCATTCCACACAGTATGTGGGCCAGATAAAAGCGCCGAAAGTGTTGGGTGTGGGCTAGATCTGGGCTATTTACTATTATGGTCTAGAGAAAAATGTAATTCTGATTGGCTATGATAGTAATGCGTGTAACTGTTGTGTCTTGCTTAAAGGAATCTTTTGCCATTTACAGAAATATGCTTATTCGCTTTCTTGCCAAGAATTACATTAAAAGATGTATTTCATCTCATGTCTGCCCATTAAATATGAAGTTACAGCCAGGGGACATTAGCTTAGCTTAGCATAAAGACCAGAGCAGGAGTTTATTTGTTCCTGAGTCAGGTACCACAGGCCAATGAGACAATTAGGGCTGCAAGTAACGATTATTTTAATTACTGATTAATCTTTTGATTATTTTCTCAGTTAATTGATAAGTTATTTGGTCCATAAAATTTCAGAAAATGGGGAAAAATGTTGATCATTGTTTCCCACAACCCAAAGTGACATCCTCAAATGTCTTGTTTTGTCCTGACCGACAGTCAACAACCCAAGGATATTCAGTTTACTATCACAGATGACTAAAAAAATAATCAAAATAGATAGCGATTAAGCTTCCCAGTTGCCGCAGCCATTGACAGTGACATTGCATATTTGAACAGGCACGTACCGGTCCATGGGCCATCTGTAATTATGTAAATTCAGAGATTTGTAGGTGCTTGTGGATGTTTGCAGAGCTTGCTGCGAGAAGCATGCAATACGTCTTAGCCCACCACAGAAACCCCCTAATACCTCAGCTTGTCATTTTTACACCTCAGTTTTTGATTGGATAGGAAGTTTTTTTTACATTTGGACCGAGTCACACTAGATGTTTCCCCCTGTTTCCAGTCTTTATGCTAAGCTAAGCTAACCGACTATAACTTCATACAGATGTGAGAATAAGAACATGAACAAGCATTTCCCAAAATGCTGAACTATTCCCTTAAGAATAATCTCCCTATCTGTAGAGGCAGAATATGTTACTTTTATAGAAAAGCAACAATACAATACAGTTTCAGCGTAACTAACCTTTTCTATCTTTTAATCTTCACAACCTTGCTTTTCTATTTCCCCTGTCTGAGGTTGATCCTGTCTGGTTGATTCTGTCATCATATTCCCTCCAGCAAGTACCAAATAGCATGAATTACATGTCCTGTAGGTAAAGATGCAAGTACAGTATATGCAGTATGTGTGAGATTGCTTTGAAAGTTCTCCTGTGAAAGTAGAGTGCTGAGGCCAGTTCCATAGAGAGAGATGGTTGAGTGGTTTGTTTGTAATTTATTTATTTATTCTGACGCATGTTCCTTGGTGCCCCTGATGTTAAGGTGTGGCCCAGTGAGCTTAGGTGTACTTCCTGTGAACACAGCTCATCCAGCCATGTCGCTTTGTGTGGGTGTCAGCCTGCTAAATGTAGCATGGAGGCTGTGGTGTCAGGGCCAGTGGCCTCCCCTAGGCGTCCAGCTTTTGACCCAGTGTGGGCTGCCAAATGCGCAGACAGCCCCAACCCCATCTCCCATCCCCCTCATGCTTGCTGCATGTTTTGAGATAAAACGCCTCTCATTAATTTTTGTTGTTATTGTTTTCTTTTTATACCCTCTTGTGGTTTTACTTATTTTCGGCTTCTGGGATGATAAAAAAAAGCACCATGGATCTTCTTGTTTTCCAGGTGTCATACATTTATGCATTAGCTGTGTTTGAGGACTACCTCTATGCTACCCACTCTGACCCTTCCAAAGGGAGTTCCACTGTGGAGCTGCTGCAGATCCACAGGTTCAACATCACAGCAGAGAGCAGGACACTAGCCAGCCTGGGGAATACAAGAAGACTCCGTGTTTACCACAAACTCACTCAGCCAAAAGGTAAAGGACATTTTCTATATAGGTTAACATGTGCAAGTATGTGTCAGAATTTTGACTTTTGACTCTTAAGCTGGAGTCTGTGTTAGTACAGAAAGAGGATGCTTTATTGGCTTTTAATGATTTATCTGTCATTTCATTTTGTCCACAGTCAGGAGTCATGCATGTGAGATGGATTCATATGGAAAATCGGGTGGATGCTCCCATATTTGTCTTCTGAGTGGCAGCTACAAGTCCAGAGCCTGCCGTTGTCATACTGGCTACAGTCTGGGCTCTGATGGACAGTCCTGCAAAAGTTAGTTTGTGTATTTTATAACATATCCTTTAAAGCAGTCTTGTTTTTACCATTTAAATCCATTTGTTTTAAAGGACTGTCGTTGGCGGTTCTTCATATTCTTAAGGATCCTGACATATGCCTGAAAAGGACAACATAAGGACGTGAATGTTCTGCATCACTGCTCTTTTTAATATTGACAATTATGCCTGAAAAGGTCATGTGTCATATTAGAGCTGAGGGTGTGCCACACATGTATCAGCCATAGACTGACAATGAAAAAGATGAGCGCTAGTGGATACAGACCCATTTGTAAGTGACGTTCCGCTATCGACCTGTCGTGAGCCTGATTGATTATTGCCATAATGAGGTTTTAAGTTTGTCTGCATTTGTTGGCTGGTCTGATCAATTGCTGGACATTGTGTAGTTGACAATAAAAGCAGAAGATCAAATTGATGACACAATTGGAGGGCCCACCACATTTCGATCGGGGTAACGAAGCATCGGGAGGCTTGGCATGACAGATTTGATTTATTCTCCCCTTATAGATGTTCTGATGACACCAGCTATCTCTCTCTTGCTCGCGCTTTCCCCTCTCCCTAAACATAATGAGATTCGGTGCTAAATGGTAGTGCTTCTTCATACAGCAGTCATGCTGGAGTTTGATATCTGGGTCTCTTGCAATGCTTAATTGTCTCCTGGGTAGTTGGTCTCTCCCTCACAAAATGATAAATTGAAGTGAGGCATGTGTGGTCCTCACCCCCAGCATCACAGTCTCTGGGGCAGGGGCTGAGAGCGAGGAGAGGTCTACTTCTCTCACTGGAAACCCTCCTTCATTCCTCCTCTTGCCTCTCCGGAGGATCCCAAAGGGTTTGAGAGCATACAGCCCCCTAAGCGGCTGGTGGGCCACTGAGGAGCTGCCTCAGCGTTCTAGGCCTCTCTGTTTGCCTTTCTACCCAGACACCATGTTATTTTAGATCAGAGGAAATGTTCACAGCCAAGGTAAGTATTGCCATTGTCTGTTTGCTCAAGCATTTTCCTTCTCCTATACTGTGAAGGCAGCTTTGTAGCGCAAGTGTGATTGAGGGGGGAGAGTATGGTCATTGGCACTGATTACTGGCTCCATTAAGGTGAATGGATGGCCCTGGCTCCCGCTCACATATAAGAACAATGTGGCCGGTAAGAGGGTTTAATGCTGGGATCAGCATTGATGAATTGGACCAATTAATTAACAATAACAGTAAAATGGGTCTGTCCTTTCTTGCCCTGTAGAGCCCAAAAACGATCTCTTCCTCTTCTATGGTAAGGGGCGTCCGGGGGTCATCCGAGGTCTGGACATGAACATCAAGTCCAGCGATGAGCACATGGTGCCAATCGAGGACCTGGTCAACCCTCGAGCTATTGACTACCATGCAGAATTAGGACACATCTACTTTGCTGACACCACCAGTTTCCTCATAGGGCGGCAAAAAATAGATGGGAACAGTCGAGAGACAATTCTCAAAGATGGTGAGTCAAAATGCTTTTTTTATACTAACTGCAGAATTTCCCCAGAATAATGAATCTGGTATGCAATGTCTTATATTAGTGACTCTTTTCCTGACATTAATGACTTTAACCTTTAATGGTTAAAGGTTAAAGCCATTTCACACACTCTTACTCTACTCAAAACACTGAAAAGGTATACTTAAAATGCACTACACACTAATTGTACCTCATCTCAGGAAAAAAAAAAAGAAAAACATGTAAATATGTTTTAGTAGACTGGCAAGAGGCTGCTCTGTAGGCAGTTTTCAAGTGTTTATCATTTATACAAACATGGTTTTACCAATAATTAAGCACTGTGCATTTCATTAAATCAATTTGATGTCACAGAATGAAAATACAAGTTCTTACCAAAGAATGCTTTATTGCTTGAATGAGTAATAATATAAAACACAGCAAAACAAAATTTTGCATATTGGGAATTTTATTCATATTAATTCCCAGTTGCATGTGTGATAATTTATCTCAGTGGCTCCCTGGTTAATTTTTAATTTTTACACGTTTACAATATTATCAGAATGTTTTGTATATAGAAATCTTATTTTACATACATAAATGACAGATATTGCTGTTTGTAGACTCAATCAAAGTGGCTGTACTGCACTAAAGTTATTTATTCAGAACCTAAAAAAATTGCAGATAATATTTATATTTGGTGATTCTGTTGAATTCTGTGCTGCTGATTCTGTTGTAGAACTTGACAATGTTGAAGGAATCTCAGTGGACTGGATTGGGAATAACTTGTATTGGACGAACGATGGCTACAGGAAGACAATCAGTGTTGCCAGGTTGGAGAGAGCCTCCCAGACCAGGAAAACTCTCTTGGAAGGGAACATGTCACATCCCCGAGCCATTGTGGTCGACCCTCTTAACAGGTCAGGAAAAAAAAACAAAACTGTTTTTGTATTGTATGAAATAAGTACTCTAAAAATTATAGGTCAGTCCTGCACTAGGTCAATTGTTGACCCATAAAAAATACTTCTAAGGTGAATAAATAAATAATAAATAAATAATTAAAGGTACAGGCATGGGTATGAGTAAAAAATGAATTAGATAGAGGTGGGTGAAATAAAAAAGGAACGAAGAAACAAACAGAAAAAGAAATACAATTAGTGTCCAGTTTTGCAGTCTTTTCAATATAATATTTATGAATGTATTTTTTCAGTCCTAGCACACATTGTCATCACATCACACGTTTCCCCCAGCCACTGTGTGCCTCTACAGTACCCTGGTGTCTATACCCGCAGCCAGTTCTAAGCCAGTTTAATCATGGGTATGGGTTGGATTGCCGGTCAGGTTTGGTCTGAAGAAAATTTTGTGATCATTTTGAATAATGGGTCAGTTCTGGTACTGAACTTTGTAGATTTGGTGTGTGATTCTGCCGGTAGCCACATGTAGAGTATGTTTGTGTGTTTTTGCCTGCCTTTTTGTAAACCTTCACAAGCATAGATTTGAGGGAATTCACAACTAAACTAAAACAAACAAAAAAAAAAGTTTTTATATGCCAAAACTTTGACTGAACAAATAAAGATCACAAGATGTAAATCCTCAAACTGCTGTAAGCTGTTTGCCCTGGCTGTTCATATGTTTGTTTTTGCCTGATTTTCTTGGAGAACAGAGTTATTGGTGTTGCCTCAGACACCAATGTGGGGATTTAATCAAATTTCACAGCCAGATTTCAAGCACAACTGATGTTGTCTATGAACCCTAAAGTGAGAGAAAAGTTATCTGAACAGAGAATACTTTTTTGGCATGCAATGGGATTATTCATGGTATCCTGATTTATGATCATCAGCATCTCACAACTGCCAGAAGTCAAACCCTAAAATCAGTTTTGAGCTCTGTCTTGCCTTGCTGTTGCAAATACATCAGTAATGTTGCAAGTTAGCAAAGACCGCTATGTCTTTTTGTATATTTCAGTATCACTTGCTTCAGATGTTAATCGTGACGATCATTTGTTTTAGCAGACATCTGCTTTGAGGATCACATCAAATATCTTTTTGTTCAGAAGAAAACACGTACATGTGGGGGAGGGGAGTCTGTCACCCTCAAGTAAACCAGCATGATTAAATTGATAGAACATATGCTGTTTTATTAGGTGTGAATTTTTGAGAAAGAAAATGGTGGCTTGTCTTGTTGCTTGAATATGAACCACCACTACCAGCTTATTAGCCACGTGTTAGTTGTTCTTCCGTAGCCCCAATATATAATTTCCTTTGCTTTCCTGTGTGAATTTATTTATGGCGGACCCCACCAGCAGAGATGATAATTAACATACAGAGAAGATGCTGCAAAACTCAATTTCAATGAGTGTCTTAAGGATCTTGGGGATTAACTCTTTAAGGCTTAAATCGTATTAACACACACCAAATCCATAGCAGTCAGAGATTAGTTTTCAAGCCTCAAGAGGGTTGTTCTGAACATTTTGCCATACACAGCTGTTTCACTTCTACAGACGCATACACCAAATCAAAAACTAAACCAAAACTTATTCATACTTGGTTTTTATTGACTATAACTGCCCTTCTGATTTCAATTAACATTGCAGGCCTCATATTCACTACCAACATGAAACGATATATCAAAAATACACAGGTTAATAGAATAGAATACTATGAAAAAGTTGGTACATACTTTGAGTTTTCATACAATTTGTTGTGCTAAAAATATATCTTTTTAAAATGATTAAGTAAATATTATAAGTAGAAATAATAATATACTTAAATATTTAAGTAAATACGTAGCACGTGAAAATATGGAAGAGTTCAGCACAAAAACTGTATCGTAGGACTATAACTATAACATCTGAATTGTATTTGATATTTTTCTCTCCACTTTCTCTTCATACTGACAGTGGCATTGATTTAAACATTCAGATACAAGTGACACACATGTCACAGTGGTGCAGATTGGATATTGAAGGTAAATGACAAAGTCAGCACACAGATTTGAAAACATCAAATCTATGCCTATGCCTTGTGAAAAGAACAAAAAAAATGGAACAACTTTGGTGGGAACGAAGCCTGAAGCTTTTGAGACTATTATGGAAATAGAATGTTGGCCTTTGTTCTGAATTTTATTAAGATGTTTCACCCTGACAGATGAAGCATTCAGCTTTTGGGGTGAGGAGAATAGAAATCCCTTTTTTTATGTAAGGATTAATAACTTTTACTTGGACCTCCTAGTGACAGCAAAAATGATTAGAAAAGCTACTTTTTGGCTTCTGAGAGAGCATTGAGCCTGAACCCGACAGTCCTTTGATCTCTATCTATTTCTTAAATGTGTCCTTGCGACCTTATTTTCTACTCTGTTGTGCAACTCATGTCCATTTCAGTCAAGGACAACTAGTGTCAACTCAATCTCATCTCATACATGTATTTACATAAAAGATCTACACACAAATAACATTTGACTTTACTTAGCTTTTCTCAACTCTGGACCCCTGGATGAGTGTGTATACATAAGTATGGACAGCTTTGTAGCAATTTTCAAATGCCACATCTTTCACCATTCTGATTTTCTCACTTGAAGTATAAAGCCCATTTCACACCAAGTACAAGTGCATATATCCCCTCTGGAGATGGTGATTGATGCTCGCATTAATTGAGAATATGATTATTTTGACAATGCAGCAGTATAGTGTCCATATGCCCATCTGATCTGGTATTTGAGTATGTCTATGTGTTTGTAGGCGTGTGTGTGTGTGTGTGTGTGTGTGTGTGTGCGTTGAGAACCACTGAATAATTCATGGGGTCGTAAAGATGACTTCGAGACAGAGGGAGTCCTCATTCACCTCCATATCCGATTCTGTTTCATCTTCCCTTAGCCAGCCATCTATCATTGATGAGAAACAGGGGGGTACATGGCTCAGTCAGCAACGCTCAAACAGAGCAAATCCCCTGGGCATGGTTACTAGAGAACAGATCACGTCAAATTGTTGACCCAATCACGTTTCAAAAACCATAGGCCCACTGAGACTTGCAGTCTCAATATACACAAGACACAATAAAACTTTTTATTTTCTTTTTTGGTGGGGAATAGGAGACTTCTAACTTTGCGTTGATGTGCAGTCAAGCAGCACTTTAACTTGATAAGCCTGAATAATTTCCCAGGCTGTGTTGCATTCAGTTTTAACTGCTATGGATGTTTGATTATTTGGTGTTACAAATGGGAAATCTTGATTCCAGTTTATTTCCATTTCTTTTGGGAGCTCTTTTGTTGTGATGTTAAAACCAGTTTTCTAAGCTAATGGTTATACAGTTTTATTTGGCAGTACAGGTTGTGTTCTTTATAATATTCTCCATATGAATCAAAGCAGCATGGGAAAGATTCAGCAGGGAGTACAGTCATGCCACCCCAGGGGTGTACAGAACAGAACCCTCTAGACACATATCACTCTGATTGGAATAAATCATTTTGAGAGAAGCCTGCAGAAACATACTGTCACACATATTGATTGATAAGACATCAAAGCAACAAGCACAACCATTTAACATCAGTGTTTCAAGAAATAAAGGTAGGGATGAATGGGGGGGCAGACAGCACACTGCCTTATATCTACTGCTGTATGTTCTTTGTATGATGCCTGAACTAAAGCAGTGCCTCAACGGTGAAATAACTACTGTGTTTTTGTGCCTGTACGTGTGGTTCTGTATATATGATAGCTGGATGTACTGGACAGACTGGGAAGAGGATGAGGTCAATGACAGCATTGGGCGGATAGAGAAAGCCTGGATGGACGGTTCCAACCGCCGCATTTTTGTCACCTCCAACATGCTGTGGCCCAATGGCCTGACACTGGACCACAGCAGCAGCACCATGTACTGGTGCGATGCCTACTATGATCACATAGAGAAGATTCAACTCAATGGGACTGGAAGAATGGTGAGTTTCAATATGTAGAGATCACGCAGAGTAGCTATGTTATGTTGGAACTTAACGTACGAATAATGTTAGCACTGATTTAGTACGCTTGAGGGTGTGCTGTGATCATTCTTGGCTATTTTTTTTCTTTTCTTGTTATTTCATGCTCTTCTTGACTTGATTATTTGCTGTGTAAAAATCACGTCCAAATTATAAACATAATTAAAATATTAAGCTGAGCAAATGGCACTTCTCCACAGAATTCTGCTGCAGAATAATTCAACATTGTTGTCATGTTAGTTTGATAAATGAGTGTTTTACTTTCCGATAAATTAAAAAAAATGAAACTCATTTTCAATGTCAAATCAATATTATACAATAATTTCAGGGTCCGATATTGATGAGTTCTCTATTTTAGCAATGATACAGTGTTAGCCTGCAAAGCAGTGTAATGATTGAAAAGTGCTCCTCTTCCCACAACTAACTGCCAACAAGACATCCCTTCATCCCCAGCTGCTTCTGTCAACTGTGCTTATACCGGCATATTAAGCTAATGAATTATTTGCAAATGCTATTTAATCAATGCCAAGATTCTAGCAAACATTATTATAAGCAGACAGCGCTGTGTGCATACATTTTCGCAAAGAAACTGAATCACATTCACCATACACTGTGATCAAATAATTTCTAAGCACATATTCAAACAGCTAGAACCCTGTTTGAGATTATTTTTGTTGTTGTTGATGGTGTCTTTCCGTAGCTCAGCCTTTTGCTTTGTTTTTTGCACACACAACGAGGTGCAGACCACTGTGAGCTTTAATTCAAGTCCATCAGAATTAAAACACGTTGTACAGCTCTTCTCCAGTACACAATGCTTTATTCAACAAACATTATCGGCTATCTTGCTTTCATCGGGGTGGTGTTTGTCTCCTTTATATGCAATTAACTGATTCATCATGTGACCAACAAATCACTATAAATACCGTACATGCAAAACATCATAATCAATCCCTTCTTCAAAATTACTATACATAAAATTGATACAACAATGAGAAATATTAATGACCATAAAGCCAGAACATATCTTTTCACAATATTCTCCAGAAAATGTGTTCTTTCATCCCAAGCCATCAATGAGTAAAAAAAAAGAAGAATATCCATCTCTCAATTCAGGCAAACAAAACTACGTATTACATCATATGCCTAAAGCCTAAAGATCCAGAATGCAATTTCTTCAAATATCTCACTCTCTTTGATAAACATACTGTCTCAATTCCCAAATATGTAAGGGGTGATTCATTTCCATAAAATGTGCTGCAATTGGATAGATCTATTTTTTTGTGTCTTATGGTACTTTTATGTTGTGCTATTCTTTGTTTGAGTTCTCGTGATGTTTTTCGTACACATAGTATCCTTTTCCACAAGGACATGTTGATAGATGAATGACACCCTTTGCGTAAGATCACTCCTCTGCGTTTTTAACCCTTTATGTGGGTGGTTGAACCAAGTTTGTGTAGTTGTGCTCCACATTTATAATTTCCATCTGGAACTGGTGTGATTATCATATCGGTGTGATTACCTTGTCTTCCTTTAGCTCTCCAAATTTTGTGATTACACTGTATGTTGGCTTCATGTTGCAGGTGGTGTACAGTGGAAAAGAGCTGAACCATCCATTCGGAATCTCTCATTATCATAATTTCATCTTTTGGACGGAGTACATGAATGCCTCGGTCTTCCAGCTGGACTTGAACACCGGCGATGTCACTCTGCTGCGGAGCGAGAGACCACCACTATTTGGCCTGCGTGTCTTCGACGCACAGATTCAGCAAGGTTGGCTGCTTTCCCTTCATTTACTCCTCATCCTGTGCCACTGAACCGTAGCTCCACTAACAGAGAGACTGGCTGTTTTGCACTGCCTTTAGAACCATTCTGGGCTGTGTGTCCAGACATTTGTATTCCCCATACACATTTCTTTAATGGAGAGCACTTTATATGGTATATACACTAGAGAATCTGCATATATGCCTACGGGTGTCAAATTTCATGGTATAAACCAGCACACTGAACAACAGTGACAGTGACTTTGAAATCACTTGGGGCTCTGCTCTATGAAGTTATATAGGGTGGTCAAGGTTTGCAGGGGTTTGCTCACTTCTATAGCAAATGATGATGGATTCATGCTGTTAGAAAGCTGAAAAGAACAGATAGGAGAGGTAATGGATAGTGCTGACAGTGGAGTACTGCATTTGTCCACCCAGCAAGCATTTCTGTTGTTGTGCTGTAATTGGCATAATAATAATAAAATAATAATAATTTAATTTGTACCGCACTTTTCATGCATGGTGAAACTCAAAGTGCTACAGTAATAATAACATAGAACACACAACATAAAGAAAATAATAATAATAAGAGTTACAAAAAAGCTTTCCTGAATAGAAATGTTTTTAGGCCTTTTTTAAAAGATACTAGGGTCTGTGCTGTCATCAGATGGTTAGGAAGACAAGTGTGGTGCAGCAGAGCAGAAGGCTCAATTCCCCCATGGAGCTTAGTACTGGGGGTCTGGAGGAGCAAGCTGCTGGCAGATCTGAGGATGCGGGTGGAGGTTTGTGGTTGATCAGTTCCTGTGGGTAGAGACGCGCATGACCATTGATGGATTTGTATGTGAGTAGCAGAACTTTGTAGTCAATCCTGAAGGAAATAGGGAACCAGTGCAATGAAAACAGAATTGGTGTTATGTATTCGTGTTTTCACACTCTCATCAGGATCTTGGCAGCTCTGTTCTGAATGTACTGGAGTTTCTGGATGCTCGTGCCAGGGATCCCCGTGAAGAGCGCATTGCAGTAGTCCAGAGTTGAGATAAAGGCATGCACAAGTTTCTCTGCATCTGACAGGGTTAAGGAGGGGCAGAGTTTAGAGATGTTTTTGAGATGGTAGAAAGAGGTTTGCATAAATGTCTTATATGGTCATCAAAAGTCAGCTGAGGGTCAAACCTAACACCCAGATTAGCGACTGAGGAGGAAAAGGGGATGTCCTGGCTTTCAAAGGTGAGATGAGGTATGGGGGATGACCGAATCTGGTGTGGAGTGCCAATAAGGAGAGCTTCAGTTTTTTTGTTTACTGGAGGAAAGTTTTGCCAGGCCAGTCATTTATCTCCACAAGACAGATTCTGAGGCATGACATGGCTGCTTGGGGCAGTTTTGATGTACAGCTGTGTATCATCAACATAACCAATCCTTGCAGAACACCACAGGTGACAGGGAGCAATCTAGACCTGCATCCTCCTAGTGAGACATATAGTCTGTCATACAGTGTAGTGCTCAGTCACCCACTACATAATCAGGGAAGGCTGACGCTACTGATTTAAATATAGACAAAGATCATTTTATACAGTCTAGTAAAGTGGTTTTAGAATCATGGCATGAGTTTGTTTCATTCTCAAGACACTGTTTTTCATGCAAGAATTTTAATGCCATGGATTTTGAGTAGGCAAGTGCCATGCCAAGTACAGTATGTGATGTAGATGAATGGTTCACACCATGCAGAGAATATTTGCTGGACATTTCTCCATTGTTCATGTCACTGAATAGATTAATTGGCTGTCCATTCCATTGAGTATTACTGATTGGCTCATACAAAACCAAAAGCTTTATCTCATTGGCTCAGGCACTGCCTTTGGGCTCTGTGTTAAATGAAAGTGACAAAGGTGTCTTATGCCTTAACTTTATATGTGACAGTTTTTTTTTTCCCCTCTGAGAATGTCGGCTTTGTCCAGAAAGACAAATTATTCCTCCAAGAAGGATAAAAATGTCAAATGTCTCTCACCAACAGTGTTCCTAATAATTCATTTGACATGTGGTTATAGATCGCATGGCTCTCCTAGACAGGAAATGAGTTTTGTATCAGTGTGATTATTTATTTTGTAGTATTCAGAGTGACCCCTTGAACCTCTGCTGCTCATTGTGCATAGGAAAATCCGACAAAACAACAACAGAATTGCATGGCACTGAAGGTGGGCTTTAGAAAATGTAGCTTTGAATGAGCAAGACACCTTATTTGGGATCTATTTCTCCAGGTGACAACGCATGCAGTTTGAATTATGGGGGCTGCGATACCCTCTGCCTTGCCATCCCAGGAGGCAGAGTGTGTGCCTGCGCTGACAACCAGGTTCTGGAGAAGAACAATGTCACCTGTTCAGGTAGGAGGACATAATGAATCAGACAGAGCGAGAGGCCTAAGATCATCTTTTCCCAGTATACTGTAATCCTGGTTTCATCCTATGGGAGAAAGATCAAATAATAACCTTATCTATTCATATGCAAATCTGTTGATAAACAAATACATACAGATGGGAAATCCTCCCACTAGGTTTCCAGAAATATAAGCCAAATCCCAGTTGTTAAGGATAAGGTCATGGCACATTATTAACATGTTTTGTGTGCTATTATTGCTGTGCCAATAATTTCCCCTAAACACATACTTCATAGACAGTCTCTTGTTAATTTTGTTTCACCACTGTTTCTCCCAGAAGTCTCCAACAGTGGTTTAGAGCCGCTGCGATGTAAAAGTGATGAGTTCCAGTGCCATAATCAACGC
This sequence comes from Thunnus thynnus, assembly GCF_963924715.1. Lineage (NCBI taxonomy): Eukaryota > Metazoa > Chordata > Actinopteri > Scombriformes > Scombridae > Thunnus > Thunnus thynnus. Next base: position 11,703,570 of record NC_089527.1, read on the forward strand.
TGCATACGGGCCCTGTGGAAGTGTGATGGAGATGATGACTGCCTGGATGGCAGTGATGAGGAGAGCCACAGCTGCTGTAAGGATCTTAAAATGTGTCTGCTGGCCCAAACATTCCATGCAAATACAAAAATGCACTGTACATACAGATACTGTACATTTTGATACTTTTGCATGCACAACCATGCACTGATCAAAAAAAGCACAAGCTTTGTAAGGCTGATTCTCTATTGCAGTCAACCTCTGTGTTCCTAAATGTCAGTGCTGAAGTATGGATGAAATATGTTCCTCCTCCATGCTACTGTCTCTCCTTTTGTTCTTGTTGAAGTAGTTTTTCTCTTTAAAAGATCATTTGGATAAACACCATGTTAGATGGCTGGATGCTGGTTAATTTTTTTCAGAAAGCAAAGTACCATAACCTAATGGTATGTCAAAGTTGACAAATCAGTTATCTGCTTTGCTGGGATATCATATACTTTAATAGTCTTCTAACTTGGTTTGTTTTTTGGTGTTGTTGAAAATTTCTTAGGGCAATTTGGTCATTTTTTTGTGGCCATAAGATTTTTGGCTTTTCACAACTTTTGATTTTATACTGAGACACAATCAGAATTTTGTTCAGATGATGAAAAAGATGATTGTAATAAGTCAATGATAAGATTATGATTACAATAACGCTAGTTACAGTGTTCAAAACAGCCACCACTCTCCTAGGTACATGGAATTATATTGCTTCAAAATCGAAGGTAATTTGTCATGCACGCAGTGCTGCAATATCCCAGAACTACACAGAGATTTGCTCACATTCACTTAGTATGATTTATGAGTGGTGAGGCTCAATGAATTTGAATTGTCAATGTGTAATTAAAGTTAAACGACATGATTGAAAAAAAAATATGGAGCTTGGCTCCTACTTCCAGTTAAGTATATTTTCTAAGTTATTATGTGAAAGTAGCTTTGTATAAAAGGAAAATCAAAGCACTAAAAGCATATATCAAATATTCTTAAGACCACTGTAAAATTGTTATGGAGAATCCATTACTCTCAATTAAAGGACAAACCACCAAGGAGAAACATGAGTCAAACATCATTCCTTTTTATGGTTCCTAATGTGGCTTGTTGGTCTACCAGTGCAAGATTAGCTGAGCTGTGGACTTTAAGGTTAAGATTAAGGCTTTGTATAATTCTCCTGATTTTTAAAAATTCTTTTAATTTTATCTTATTCATTTCTTCTTGTAGCTGCAGTCACTTTCTGACTTTTTTGTTGTGGTTTGAACTTTTTGCAGACAATCACACCTGTCCATTTGATCAGTTCAAATGCAGCAACAATCGCTGCATACCCAAACGATGGCTTTGTGATGGAACAAATGACTGTGGTAACAATGAGGATGAGGCCAACTTCACATGCTCAGGTATGTATTGGGCCACTTTTAAGTCTGTTTTAGATGCAGTGTGGCTGCAGGCTGATAATCTTACAATCATGTCACCTCAGTTTAGAAGATAATTTTCTGCAATTTCAGATTTTTGTAATTGTAATTTTTGTAATTAAAACATTTCAATAAAGCATTTAAAGAACTTAAGTATAAAGGATTCTACTGTACAGCACAATAAGGCATACATAACCTATATACATAACATCTTTCTCTAATTTCTTTTGTTAAAATTCTCTCACCTCACATTGGCTGTATTCATCACTGTCTTGAAAAGTCGTGTTCAGTGTTGTCAAGACAGTTATCACTGCTAGGCCTTGCAACTTCTGAGTAGCTTCAGTACAGTGCAATCTTATTTTTCAAGGGGACAAAAGTGCAAAATGTTTCACAATAACGACTCAAAAATTGTGAGATGCCTACATTTTTTTTTGGCCTGTTTATTTTGGCTATTGGCCTGCATCCATGTCACGTGAGTCAAGTTTCTGTCTGCGAAAACAAAACACACAAAAAAAGGCTGACATTCCTTTTTATTCTCAGTGAAAAATGCAATATTTTAAGATAGTTTCGGCATTAAAATGCATTTTGATAATATTTCTAGTGAGAAATGTACATTTTTATTTTCATAATCTTTGTTCAGTGAATGTATATGATGTGTAATTTGTCAGTTATTTCAAAGATTTTTTTCAGGATTTCTATCATTGCTATGGTGGTTGCTATGGATGCTGCTATTGCTGAAACCATGTAGTTTCATGCTGTTTTAATCATTGTCTGGCATTCATTGCATTCATTCATTGTCATTTGTCTCTGAGTTGCATTTACAAAGTAGGGTTACTATTTTTTTTGTTTTCGTAGACAGAAAATTGACAGTCAGGTGACGTGGATGCAGGCCAATAGAAAAGAATAGACCAAACAAAAAAAACACATAGGCACATCCACATTAGAGCTGTTATTGTGAAACTAATACGTTTTGTACTGTGAACCAATGTAACTATGACGCATTTTAATGTGAGACTGGGCTAGTATGTCAGAAACACTTACAGTATATCACTTTGCTCCCCATGTATTCATTGGGGCCTCTCAGGAGCTTTTTATCCTTAGAGGATCAATCAATAAGCATTAGCCAGAGGATGATGAATGTTCCCTCATCATCCGATTGACATATATATCCCACATCAGCAAGAGATCACTTGTGTGCTGTCCGGGTATGCCCAGCATTGCCGTGCAGCATGTCACTGACAGCCCGTCAAGTAACAGCCCGTTCCCCATGGCCTTCAGACCTTCTGTGTTGTACTGTGTGATTGAGCGATAAAGAGTTTTCACTGGGCAGACATTGACATCCTGGTGATTTAGTGATCATTAGAGTTGTTGTGCACATCCTGCATTGACTTATGCACGTGTGATTCAATTAAGTGCCTTCCTTCTTCTCTTCTCTCTTCTCAGCCCAGCCCTGTCAGGCTGACCAGTTCTCCTGCCAAACTGGACGATGTATACCTCAAGCCTGGAGCTGTGACCGGGAGGATGACTGTGGGGATATGTCTGATGAAATATCATGCAGTGAGTCTCACATAGCTGTTTACCATGTGCCATTCAAGTGTCATTCTGTGTGGATTTGACTGCTATTGCTATTTGTGCTGTTCTGTTTGAGCAAGATTTTAAGAAGGCCAGCTTGTTAAATGAATCAAATACTAATAAGGGCATTTAGGGCAATCACTAGTTGTTTACTCTTCACTGTTAATAATGTCATGCCTAATCAGGGCATATTTAAAGCCCGAATGAGTAATTCATGTAGCAGATTGTGCCAAAAAGTTTTCAACATTTGTGCAGAAACTTAGTAATAGGGTTTTACCTCTAATGAATAGACAGAAAATATGTGTTAAGCACTTACACAGGATCATTTGATGTAATTTGATAAGTGTAATATATTTTCTTTTTCACCGGTAATGACATACTGTATGAAAGCCATAGCACACAATGGTGTGTCCTGATACATAATAGGGATGAAAGAGTTTTTAGCCAGCTAGCGGTGTGGCTCTAGGGATGGCAATGATTGTTGTTCAGTCCACTACTTTAGTCCAGACTGAAATATCTCAACAAATGGATGGATGGATTGTGATGAAATTTGGTACAGATATTCATTGTCCCCAGAGGATGATAGTAATCCCCTGACTTTTCATGTAGTGCTGCCAGCAGGTCAAAATTGTCACTTATCCTGTGAAATATCTCAACGTCTACTGGATTGGTGAAAAGTGTGTACAGACATTCATGGTTTCCAGACAATGTATCCTTATGATTTTGGTGATCCTCTGGACTTTCCTCTAGTACAACCATGAGGTTGGCATTTGTGGTTTTGACTGACATGTCTCGACAACTAGCCTATTAAACAGATCACCATTAAACTTTGTACACACATTGATGTCCTCTTCAGAATGAAACAACTTTGGTGAATCCTTAACCTTTCCCCTTCTCATGAAAAGGGGAAAGGTTAAACATGTTTAACACTATACATGAATATGTTAAACACTATACCTGCTAAACATCAGAGTGTTAGCATTATCATAGTGAGCATGCTAGCATTTTGGTGTTAGCACTTACCTCAAAGCATCGCTGTGCCTAATGTTAAGTCAGCCAACGATTATTTTCTGTGGATATGGTGTATTGATTTAGAAACCTCAGAAAATATTTTTAATCTAATAAATCAATTTAAAAAAATACATTTTGGGAAGGAGTAGCCACACAACTGGTTTTATAAAAGCCTTCGTAAAATTGCAAATATTCTTGATGGTTAGTGCACCACTTGTTAAACATTTGAATACTTCTGAATATTCTTAGAAAAGATTCCACTCGCAGCTTCTTATCATTTTTGTGATTTCTTGAATATTTTGCAAGTCTCATTCACATGCATTACTTTATTCAACTGAGATAGTTTTAGGAGTTGAATTATTGATACTGTGTTCTTTGGACCAAGAAATAGACATGCACTCACTGATGGCATCAGCTTAGAGGGGTGGTGCAGAGAACATACTTTAGCACAGTAGTTCTCAAGTCATGTCTCAGTGGTATTATACAATCTGTCAGCCTCAGTTAGTAAAAGTTGCTGTCTGTGTTCTGGATTAATCTTGGAAAACATACTGTACGTAAATGAGAAAAATACATGGTGCGCCATGATGGCCTGAAGTTTTTAGAGTTCTTTGAAGATGTATTTAACCTTTTTATGCAAGGGAAAAGAGCCTTTTAGGCTGTAAAATATGTTTTCAGCAGGGGAATTGGGCTGGATGAATTACCAGCATATATTTAAAAGGTGGGAGTAAAGGTTTTAAGATTCCCCTTTAATCACTATTTGTATTAAATCATCCCTTTACAGTGATTGATGTTTGCCAAATGCTGCACTGTGCTGTATTGCCTCAGCCTCCCTTTGTGTGTCCTAAGCTGCTTCAATACGCAGTCACAAACAGCCAGGGCGTAAGCAGTAATTAAAGTTCATGCTCGGCTTCATTCAATCATAATCAAGCTGTGCAGCAAAACATATTCTCTCCCATACTGTTGTCTGAGCTTCCTCGGGCATTACTTCTCTGTAAGCACTCCACTGTGCAGCTCTGGCAGCTCACTTAGCTTCACTGAAGCTACTGTGGGTTTTGGAACACCTGAAGCTCAGTGGTGGCCGCCTTAGAGATTGATGCTAATTTGGATTTTGTTTGTCAGTAGTTTAGTAGTTGTCACACAGTGTCTCATATTGAGCTCTCTGTTCATTTGAAGCCACCATTATTTATGGATGCTGGTGTTTCATTTTTAGCCAGGCTCACTGTTTACTTGAAACCTTCATTATTTATAGATGTTAGTGCTTCATTTTTAATGAATGTTAAATTCCTACCAGTCATGCACTGTCAGTGAGACCTCACACATTTGAGGGAAATATAGAAGACAGTTGTCTGATACAGATACAATATGTCTCCTCAACAGTGCCTAAGGTGTTACAGGCAGCAGCAACAAATGCCAACAAATCAATTCAAATGTAGACTTGCATTTCATACCAAAGTCAATAAAGCTTCAGGCATCCAGTAAGATATTTGAAAAGCACTATATATATATATATATATATATATATATATATATATATATATATATAGTATCTCAAAATCGGAAACAAGAATGGTATCAAGAATGGAAAACAAATGTAAGTCCTCAACCTTGTCATCCGTCTACAAAACACAGTAGTATCTGTATTACTTACTGCAGCACTGGTAGAGAATATTGATGCTATAACATAGACCAATTTAGTTCATGAGGTCTCCTTTACTGCAGTGATGGATGTTGGAACCAATATTTGCTGACTACAGAGGTGGTAATTTGCTTTCACCAGCTTGCATTGTCAAGTTAAGTTATAAATGTAGGGGAAAAACATGGATATGTATGTTGTCTCATCTGGCTATACAGACCAAGTCAGCAACAGTTCTTGACCCAACCCAAGTTGTCTATGAGATTTAAATACTTCAGAAGATTGAATATATGGGAGAAACTTTGAGAGACATCCCTTTCCAGAGTTTGCAGTGAGTGCAATAGCAGCCATAGGTTGAGATGAACAATTACAGACATGAAAAAGTAGCTGTCACATTATGGCGACTGTAATATGTCAAACCAAGTCATTTAGTTAATTACAATATTCACATTCTTCTATCCCTGTCTGCCTTGAACCCCCAATGTGGACTCAGGTCATAGTAGTAGCAGAGTATATATCCTTACTGCATTGGAATATAGACTATGATGTGACTGTTTCGGCTACAGCGCTTCAATCAATCAATCGATCAATCGATCGATCAATCAATCAATCAATCAATCAATCAATCAATCAATCAATCAATCAATCAGTCCATTACTTTATTGCAGATCTTTGAATATACAGTGGGATGATTCTTTTTTGTTCAAACCTGTTGTGACTGGAAGCATTGATCAAGATAGGACACTCAAAAACAGACCTTATAAATAAAAAATGCCACTGTATTGCCCCTGTACAAATCATTAATAAAATGAAGAATTTGATATTATTCTTTATGTTTATTTTCAACTTCCATCCAGGGCCACACATAACAATGACTTTAACAAATGTTTCTGAGGATGTAGCTCTAGTGGTCCAATTCAAATTTATATATTTGCATCATCATATCTTTGGTTGGGTACAATAAAATGTCCTCACCATACACATGCATATTTTTCTCTATATACTGGTTTCAAAATCTGGTAATTCCACCATCTTCTCAACTTAAAGATAAAACCAAACTGAATTTCATCACTGGTGTCATTTCTAAGGAGGCTGCTCCCTGAGTCCAGTGTATAGTGGTCTGGTTAAAAGAGCTTTTGCATCTTTTTTTTTTTTTTTTTTTACCTTTAATGATGCAGTTTAGAAAGCCCTCCATGAGAAGGTCAGATTCTTTTTACTGTATCATATTTTAAAGCACTTCTCACAAAATGCATTTTACAGAGGCTTGTATATGTTTTTCTTTCACTCCCACTGATCATTTTATTGGTTTCCTTGGCATGTTATATTTCTTTTTGAAAATGTTTTTCATCTGGTTCCCCAAGGCCAGGTGAGAAGTCCTTTCTTCTGGTAGGCCCTACAGAACACTGTACGACAAAACACAGGAACAAATTCTTCCCTCTTGCCGTAACTCTTATGTTAAACCAATCATCCATCATTGCCAAATGTATATTCAAGCAGACTGTATATAATGTACACAGAAGTGTACACATACGGCACATAACCACTTACTATATGTATATAAAGTAAATTATTATATTATCAATATTTATTTCAGTGCTCTTCGCACTCTTATAAAACTTTGCACTACTTGTATCCTTACAATTTACAGAAACTCTTTGACCTGCATATAGACATCTTATGTTGCTATCCATTTGCTGTTTCTATAACAGTTTCTCCGTTCAGCTTTGTTGGCTTTGTTTTGGCTGTATGTCCATGTGTATCTTCCTGAACATTGTTAATAATAAATAATAAAGCTGAATCTGAAAACTGAGAAATGTGGTGGGCATTAGAAAGTGCTGCACAATAAAAGATGAGTCCTTCAATGAGACTACCTTGATTAAACATCAAGAAACTCAACAACAGAATTCATGCTTACATTTTTAAAGTCATTTTGAGCATGAATAAAGTAACCCATATTATAAAACTAAGATAACCCCATGTTTTAGTTTAGAGGTGCAAGTTTATATTGAATGAATTAACAATGATCCACATGGTAATAGTGTGGAATTGGGGATATAGACTTTGGCATTTAACAATTCCAAATTATTTTCTGATCAGTGTATTTGATTGTAGTGCAGCTACGTCTTTAAGTTGAATTGGAATTGTACAGTATTTAATGTGTACCTGTGTGTTTCAGCCTTTCCTACCTGTGAGCCCCTCACCCAGTTCAGCTGTTCCAATGGACGATGCATCAGTGTGAAGTGGCATTGTGATTCAGGTGAGGACACCAACCTTTTTAAGATATTCATAGTATAGTACTGCATGTTCCCAAAAGAATTTTGTGACTCTATTTACTCTACATGTATCAACCATGATATTTTTGTGTGTTGGTGTGGTCACAACTTGCATGCATGTTTGTGAATGTGTGTAGATGATGACTGTGGAGATGGCAGTGATGAAGTGGGCTGCATCCAGTCCTGCTCCAACTCCCAGTTCCAGTGCACCAGTGGCCGCTGTATCCCAGACCACTGGGCCTGCGATGGTGACAATGACTGTGGAGACTTTAGTGATGAGAACACGACCTGCAGAGGTGGATCGGCAGGTAAGAAATACCTAAAGTGTTGAGTCAGAAAAACAGCAGGTGGACTAAAAAAAATCCCTCCAGGATAAGATGATCTTGTATTAAAATACTGGCAGAACAAAGGGACGGTATTTATAATGATCCTATTATACATTAAGCCATCACTGGGATTCACTATTTTTGAATTTTGGTGTAGTTGCCCTCATATCCCCTTAAGTGTGCTAATGACTTTATTTGCAATTCAAATCAACGTATAAATTTAGGTGTTGTAATTACAAGTTCAACAATTAATCAGCTTGAGTCCAATAACTTTGTTTTGACACTCATGTGACTAATCTTATCTAGTCTCTGTTCCAGGGAACTTTACCATCAGGAGCTGAATCATCTAATCTAATTACCTCAGAAACCTCATGCAAGCGCCTAGAAAACTCACAGCTCACTTGCTTGTCACTAGAATGTGTAGACTATTCATCAAACCATTTCCTGATGGGAACTGTAGGCTTCTCCACTCCCCCGTGTCTGCTTTTCCTTTCACCCCAAGGGATTGAATCTGTCTAAGCTTTTCCTCGGCTGCTGAGGGAATGCTTTTTGGCTTTAGCTTTTAAGCATTAGCCATATGGTCATCAGATTTAGTGCATGATCTATGCTGAATGCGTGATGCCATGGTTTTGTTTAATTAATTCATAATGCTGTTTATTATGCTCTACAGAAAATCTGTAATGTATCATGATGAAACTGACCAAGTATGCTCAAGAACATATTTGGTGTCATTCTGTTTCTGTTTGGGTATGATCTGTAGGATTTTTAATTATTAATCAAACCATTATAAAAACATTACAGTAAACGTGGGATGTTTTTCACACAGTCATTTAGTCCATGCATACATTATCAACAGAGCATATATCCAGTGACTCCTAAGACCTGCAATGTAACACATCTTAAATGCAATGCATCTACAACATAATGGTGTAATGGAACTAGTTTCTCTTATTTGCAATGAACTCCCACAGGATAAAGATATAGTGAACAGAACCATTGAAGTAGGCAGACACTTCTTAGAGACATAAGCCTGAAATGCCTTAAGTGAAATATTTTCTATCTTTGGAACTAATTGACCTATAATTACTGCCAAGTGCCTTGCTTGCAAAGATAAATATTTGCAAACAATAAAAGATATCTTGTAACAAAATAGTTCAATACTTTGGTGTCTCTGACAGTGTGTTTTAGATCTAGGATGCAGTAATTGTCAAATGGCTTTTGTTTCAGTGCTGCCATCTGTGATTGAGTGCAGTGCAGAGGAATTCCATTGTGTCACAGATGGAACCTGCATCCCAGAACGCTGGAGATGTGATGGAGACAAGGACTGTGAGGACGGCAGCGACGAGAAAGACTGTGAGGGCACGAAAAGAATGTGTGACCCCAAGGCCAAGTTTACTTGCAAGGATACAGGTATTGAAAACAGTGCATCACTGAACACCCTAATGAGCTCAGAAAAGAATGGTACTTTCATATCAGCTATTTTTATTTTTTTTTTAAAAAGGTGCTAAAGGTGGTGTTTCCTTTTTACTTTAATTTTGGGTGGATAATGTATACCTATAGTTGTTATATGGCTCTGAAATGACTTCCAGAGGTTTTAAATTGTGTCTGAGATACGTAAACACCTTCATAGCATTGATTTTTACACTTCATTAGTCAACTGACACTGACTATTTTCTTTGCTCTGGTATAAAATCAGATCCTGAGGCATGAAAACAATAAATGAATCTTGCATCATTCGCCTCAGACTGTTGACATATTTGTAGCACCATGACAGCTTGGCTGCAGTGTGGGTATTAAGGACAGTGACACACAGCAACAGAAAGGAAGCCAAATTAGCTAACTTAATTGTTGACTGTAGTATTGTATTATATAGGAAAGAGGTGAAGACAAAAAAAAATCTTATAATTTTGCTTCTGTTTAAAAAGAAGCAAAAAGAAAATGAACAATCATCCAAAATTATCATGGATTTCATTTCTAAATTAAGCATTATGGCCTGGAGTTTGAACATAGCCTAAAGCTTTTGTTCTTGATGACAAAACCTATTCCTTCTACAAAAATGCAGTTTATCTGATTGGACTTTCACAGTAGTTAACCTTCACAGTGGAAGCCGTAATAAACAATAACCTCTCAACAAAATGAATAAAAGATAATTTTCTCTCCACTTGTTTGGGTCTTTAGAGAGGAGTGGTTTTATGAACATTTCTTTGTGTATTACTCTCTTTCCTTTCACAAAGGCTTCACTGTCTGACAGGCTCTTGAGGCTTAACCATTCTCCATTGTGGAGCAGTGCAGTGAAGTTTCAACCAATTAGAATGAACCATTTAAACGACCTGTGTACCCAAACCCAGCATCCACTTTCTTTCAGCAGCTAAAAGGACAAGATCAGAGAAAGATTCAGTTGCTTTCTGTCTTAAGTGCCGTAGCTTTCTATATTATACATCCCTTGACAGTATTATCAAGCACAGAGTCAAAGCTATGTGGTGAAGGGTTTGTTAGACCTCACAATTATTATCCACTTTAATTCTGCAGTGTCACACCCCTGTACACTGGCGCAGCTCATTCTGTCCTCCGTGGAAGAACAGAGCGCCTTTTGCAACGGAATTCAGGAGCTGCTGTTCAAAGGGGCAAACTTAACAGTTCTGATGAATAAAAAGGGAGAAAGGGCTGTATTCCTTTTTTTTTCCTGATTCTCAAATAAAACAAAGATACTCACTATGGAACCATGCCCAGTTTGAACACCAAGGATATGGCTATGCTGGTGTTTTGTCCAGAGGCATTTCTACTTGTAGAAGATAAAATGCAAACAAAGAGTGAAATTAGTTTGGAGGTTTACATTTTATCTTAAAGATGGGACACTGAAAGAAAAAAAAAGTTAAAGCAGAGATGTATTGAGGTCAGCTTTTGATTGATAGAAATTAGTTAAATTAGTTAGTTGATAGAAGTTAGTTATCTATAAATGTTAAGAGATGGAAGAGATTACTGAATATCCTCCAATTATACTCTGAAGAATGAGGTTGAAAAAAACTGCAATTTGGTAGTAAAGAAAATGGAGATTATGTTTTTACACATCGATGGGTTAAAATGTGATGATGTATTTGTAAAAATATAGTTTATATATTAATAATATTTGGTAGGCTGGGTTTGGTAAACAGTCTGGCAAGCTTTTGCCTCAGCCAACATCCATGTATTTTACTTGAAACAGGCCTGCTTTGGTCTATAAAATCTCTCTATACTGTGTGCATTATGATCAACAAAATAATTTCACCTTATTCTTCTCATGTATGACTACTTGAGTTGGCAGCTACTAGTTATTATACTACGATAGCACCTCTTTTAATTGGTAGCAGGTTATGGGTCCCACTTAGGTTAGTGTTGCACATTTAAGACCAGGTGGGTGCCTTCATCCTTTTGAGTACAACACAGATGCATTTACTGATGAGCAAAACACATACATTCAAACTACAGAGCGCTCTGCAGTGGTGAGTGGTCAAGTCCATAACGCCTATTAGAGGGCACTGTTTGTACTCATAGAATGTGGGTTATGATGTTTTACATTATACAAGGCTTTCAAAGATTTATTGATGGACCATTCACAAGTCGTGTGAAGGTTGCATGAGTCTTATTTTATAAAGGTGCATTCAATTCTGCAATCATTTAATATACTAAATTCATATGAATTCAATTCTGGAAAAGAATGATGAGTGAAACCTTAACCTTCAATTGAAACATGGTACTGTATTAGCTTTTAATGCATAAAATCCTCTGAGTGAAAAAATATAGAGGACACAACAAATATGAAGATCTTTATCAACACAGCAAGCTTAATGACGTTCAAAATGAAATGCTATGAATTTACTCATGCATTATTTAAAAATAAATCTTTAGCCATGCATAGAGGAGGGACCAACATAAATAAGAAAGTTACCATCTCTGTAGGAAATCCATCTGTGGATATTCTGCATTTGTGTTGAATTAAAGATGAAACTTTTAGATGTTTGAGCTTTTCTATATTTGGAAAGAATGTAAAAATATATTTCATACTCATGAAAATAACCAACGGTTATGTTTCATAAACCCACTCAGAAGTGCTCCTTCCCATTTGTGTCCCCCACTCTCTGAATAATCATGTTTTTTTTTTTTTCCATTTTTATTCACTTTCTAAGCCCCTCCGTTCAACAGATCCAACCACTCCTAAAACTCAGCAGGTTGCAGTTCTCTGATTTTCTTTTGCTAAGCTCTAAATGTCATTCCAGAATCATGACTGATTAATTCAATTGGACAAATGATCAACCTCCTTGTCAATGTACATTACCACAAACACACACCAACATACATTCTGTTTACACTTAAAGTGGAACATTTCTGTGCCCAAAGTGTCACCCATATTTCACGCATGGAAAAGCCAGTGCACTTCAGTAACGTTGCATTTTCATAAGTGTAACTTATGAGTGTAACATCAGGCACTAAGCATATCAAGGGTTCAATCAAAAGTCATGTCAATATATTTTTGTAGGGACAACTGGAAAGCTTAGAGATAAATTGAGCCAAACATAAACACAGACACACCTGAAAACACATAAGAGCCACGCACCCTCAGCAGTTGCTTCAGCCTCCCACGTCGATTTGCACTGATCTGGCACCAAGCGTAAACCAGTGGGATCTCAAAACCGTATGATGTAGCTTTGATGGAAAAACTGTAAATTGGAATATGCTGCGAACCAAGCTTCACCTGGGAGAGTGCAAAAATGATGAGACATCCTGGTATCTGTTATGTTTTCTTCCTCGCCCCCGTCAGTGGTTCCACCTACCCCTTTCTAACTTGCATAGTGAGGGAATTACAAATTACACTCCAATATTCCTTTCAGTGAAAGGAATATTGATCTTGTGTGGATTTTTTTCATTAAAGGAGCCCTGTGGAATTGGAGAAGTTATGTTTACATTCAGGGTAACTGACCAAAACACATTGGGCCTCATGCATGAATGTTTTCTTATTTTTTCTTATATTTGTTCTTGCACAAAGAAATGAGAGGAAAATAATAAATGGGATTCAACAAACTCTCTTAACTGCCTGAACTTGTCGTAAATCACTCGTTTCAGCCTGATGAATGTCACCTGTTCATGAGGAGGTGCGTCTTTGTGAAATGTGATCATTAGCATAATCCACACCCCTAAATTTGCCATATAAGGCTCCATGTTCCGCTCCATTTGTGGGTGAGTTTCATTCACAAAAAAGCTTCCAAAGAGTAAAAAAACAGCACAGCTTCAGGTCCTACTTTCAGAAATCAGCAGACAAACACAGAACAAATTTAGGAGTGACAATAGGAGACATGAAACAATATGAATCCAGTTAACATGTCATTAGAGCAGCTCTGCGCTGTGACAGTTAGATACTAAAAAATGTCTTTCTTAAGCAAAGCGCTTCGTGATGGGAGGCGGTATTATGGCAGTCACAGAGATTTTAAAGGAGAATATTAGTCTACAGTAGGTGATGTTACACTGTCAGCTGCAACACAACATGATACTGGACAGACCCCTGCAGAGAGACACAGGGGCAGCTCTTAGAGTGAGTTTCTTAGTAACTACTGAAATGTAGAAGTTGCTGCACTAAAATATGCCAATAAAAATCATAAAATCAAAAAAAAAAAAAAAAAAAAAAGGTATCATATTTAAACTCCAAATTAATTTAGATTAGGGTATTATAATTGTAAGTCACATGTTTCTCTGCAGTGAAGAAAGGCTGAGATGATCATAAATTTTGTTCACCCAAGAGTAACTTAGGTGAAGTACCTAAGAGAAAATTCTAAGTACACAGTCTTACTCTTCCCTGCTTTTGTTGACACTTTGTTGTGTTTCTTTGAACATTACAGCCACCTGTAGATCATTGGAATAGTATGAAACCATTGGCAGGACTGTGTATTGCGTCAGCTGGGCACACCTACACAGTAGAAACAAAATGGGACCCACTCATAAAAAAACTGTTCCATAACACTACTAGAGATCAGAAACTCCACAGGGTACATAATTTTATGATCATTTTATGATCAACATCTGGCACAAAACTGAAAAAGTGTTTGTTGTTGATTGAGCCCCTGTGAAAAAAGGTTGGCATTTTTGCTATCTATGGTTTATTCAAAGGATGTGGGTATCAATACAAAGTGGGAAAATGCAAATGTTGGATGTACTTGTTTAACTTGAGTTAGTTAATGCATGAAACTATTTGTGAACCTCATAATTTGTATAAAAGTCATAATATAAATACTTACCACAATGACATTACATAGTTTGAATTATAGTGAAACTGAGAACTGTTAATTCTCAGATTTGAAGTGCTAGATAAAAAAAAAAAAGAAGTTAATATCTGCCTACTTCTGTATCTCATACTCTACAGGAAAGTGTATCACAAAGAGCTGGGTGTGTGATGGGGACATTGACTGTGAGGACCGTTCAGATGAGGAGTCTTGTGAGTCCGCTGTCTGCAAACCACCCAAATACCCTTGTGCCAATGACACCTCTGTCTGCCTCACACCTGATAAGATCTGCAACAGCAAAGTGGACTGTGCTGACCGCTCGGACGAAGGACCCATCTGTGGTAAAGTTTGCTTTGTCTGTGCATGTCATATCTTCTTTTTGTTTTGTTGTCTTGATGTAAGATGTAATTTGATACTCTATTTAAAATCAACATAACTGTGACTAAAAATAAGTGGAAGGCAGAACAAGGTAAGCCGACACCGGAACATTACATACATATTTGATTGAAAATGAGAAATGAAAAACTATTTCTTCATGGGCCTTGCTTTGTGCATTGTGATGTTGAAACAAGACAGGAAGATCCACAAACTGTTAACACAAAGATGGACGCTTTATTGTCTAAAACATAATTTTATGCTGTAGCATTAGCACTTCCCTTAATGGGAATTAAGGGCCATTCCAAAAACAGCCCCTGACCAAAAGAACACAGAAGGAGTATCTGGACAGAGGTGTGTGCTTTTTATAGTGTGTCTTTTTTTAGAGAGTCAAACACGGGTTTTGAGAAAACATTGTATGCTCAGTACATCTTAACAATCAATGTTTTTACCTCAATATGGCTAAATATAGCACTAGTGCTTGAATGTCTGAGCTCTGAGGAGGGTAAGGGCCTCACTTTTGAGGAGTTTGGGAAGTTTATATAGATTTTTTGATACTTCAAGCTGTAAACATTCGTCAACATTGGAATCCATCGTAAACAGCAAAATTCAAGCTGACCACAGCTGTGGTTCTTCATGAGAAACTTTTTATAGCCACCTTTCAAGCCTACAGGGGGTGAGTGTTTGATACTCAAAAGATATATTTTAGATGGAGAATCACTTTTAAGTGAAAAGACCAACAAAAACTGTCAAAAATAATGACTACCACAGACTGTAAGGCATTTTGGATGCTCCAACTGTGTTTGAGTTTCTTTGAGATCTTTCCATTTCTTGCAAGGATAGAAACACTGAGGTTTGGTTGGTGGCATTCATTTAAAAGGAAATAAAAGAAAGAAAACAGTGAGGAGTCAATAAACAGCATTTGCATTGCAAATGAAAACTGTAGCACATTGTTCTGTGCAACTCTTTATTTATATATAGCTCTTTATTCCTCATAATTTACCTTTTACCAGCTTAGAGTTGCAAAAAGAACAAAGAAAAGAAAAGTTGAAGCACTTTTTCATCCTCGAGTTTTGTTGTAGAGGTTCAGGACATGTTACCTGCTGAGGCACCTCACATCACTAGTGCTAACAATCACTTTAATTTTTCATCTTATATCATATCATGGGATGTTGAAGAACATCTCCCAGTGGAGTCCTGCTATATTCTCTCCTTCACATTGAGTGGCTTAGAGCCTGACAAGGAGCCGGTATGTGTTGTCTCAGAGACCAAAGGGACAGAGCTTGAAGAAATACTCTGGGTTAACGATGATGGCGAACGTGGAAGTGTTTGTCCAACAGCCATCAGATGGAAGAAGGGGATCTCGTGTGACTAGCCCTAGCCATCTAATCTCTCAAAGTGAGCAGTGTAAACACAGAGGTTCATTTTCTAGAGCGTCACTAACCAAGCCTCAGGGGGGCCCTATAGGACCCTCAAGTGTCTGTGTTATCGCAGCTGAAAAGAGGGCTTGTGCCTCCTCACAGACAATTACGTTGTGTTCAGAGGGACCTTGAGGGTCTGATTGATTTGCACCAGCTCAGCAGGACTCCCACCCACCATTAACTACTGTAACCACATACACCATCCCCCCCTGTTGAGAGAATGCAATGCTGTTCTTGCCCACCTTGAAAAAACAGACTTAACCATGGTGGGGAAAGAGACACGAGACCAGTTTATTTTCACCAATATACTTTTCCATTTTGACCTGGCAGCTTCTAACAAGAACCAGGTGTGTAGTAAAGAAAAATAACTTTCAAAAAAGATAAAAGAGTATGAAATAAAGATATGTCATTATATCACTTCTGAAAGGAACAGTGCATAATTTTCACTTCACTGTTTTATTTTGGAAACTTTGATGGAAGTAAAAGCAGGTGAATC
This sequence comes from Thunnus thynnus, assembly GCF_963924715.1. Taxonomy (NCBI): domain Eukaryota; kingdom Metazoa; phylum Chordata; class Actinopteri; order Scombriformes; family Scombridae; genus Thunnus; species Thunnus thynnus. Next base: position 11,720,346 of record NC_089527.1, read on the forward strand.
CACAGAGAACCTTCCGTATGAAGGTTTTCTCATTACATAACACAGCTATCTTGATTAGATCGTGAACACACTCCTAAAGCTTGAATTGTGACCCTGATGTGCAGCTCTGGATGGAAAATCCTTGTAACATTATGCCCAAACATTAAACCTTCTAAATTCATGCAATTGGCAGTTAGGGCCTCTGTGAGATGCTCCTATCTCACAGAGCAACCAAACATCTATTTAAAATGCTCTTTTAAATCTCATTCTCTCTTCCAGTGTCTGTACAATTTCTGAGAATTGTTGGTGTTTCTTCACCCCAGATATGTGTCTTGTAGCCAGAGGGGGCTGCAGCCACCAGTGTACCGTGGCACCAGGGAAAGGGGTGGTGTGTTCTTGTCCCCCTGGGCTTCACCTGGACTCTAGCAACAAAACATGTGAGGTGGTGGATTACTGCAGCCGCCACCTGAAGTGCAGCCAGGTGTGTGAACAGTACAAGACCACAGTGAAGTGCTCCTGTTATCCAGGATGGATGCTCGACCCAGACGGAGACAGCTGTCACAGCACAGGTAACAGACCCTAGCTTTTTAGTGTTTGTTTTAGGGATGCTGTTAGCTGTCATGATGATGTGTGGCTGTTGGCCTGTGTTTGCAGTAATATTTAATTTTATCCTCAGGAATACTAGTTCCTCTATAATTTTGATTGTAAATTGGAGTCATTGCTCTTGCAGTGTTGTTGCAGACTGCATTGTTAAAATATGAGCTACGGATGTGGGAGGTTTTTGTGTCATTGTTTCTGAGTGCTTTAAAAGTGAGTTGGTCTGAAGAATAGTAATAGAAGGCGATTTAGGGTACCATGAGGTCAAATTCAATCAGTTTCAAATCTGAAGAGGCATCTGGGCGAAGAGTCCTGTTTGTTTCTATCTGTGCTGATGCTGAATGAAGGAAGTGTGTTCTCTATTCCCAAACCACTAGAGCCTTTTTACTACATTCAGATTTGCAGAAGTTCACGTCAAGCCCAATCCCATACAAATGCAAAGGTTTTGCCAACATAGTGTCACATCATAAATTTTAAGTTTCCGCTATTCTCATGTTGTTATTGAATAATCTATTTGATGAGACTGCTCTGTAACTGCTAACATTACAGTAGTTACACACACATGCTGTTGGCTTGACAGATTCAGATTTATGGACCTTGTTTTGATTACTTGCTTCTCTATTTCACTCCAAGATTGATGGCAGTCGCAGCTTTAATCATACATTAATGCAGGAAAAGAATACACAATTTCCTCTGGAAGCCGATCAGAATTTTACAGCTTCATCATAAATCAAATTTTGCATAGAAAACCACAAACATTCCAATTCAATCTTGAGAGAGGTGTTATTGGATTCTTTGTGAAGTCCAAAGCACACATCCACTCCTCCTTTTCCTTTGCACATCCTAGTAATAAAAGACTTGTTAGGAAAACCTGCTAGTGTAGATATATTCTCTCTGGTAGCATTGTGACTAGTTTGGCTACAATGTTGAAATGTGTCATTGAAGCAAGGGCATCATTAATTGCATTTGTGGGCAAACATTTCTTTTCCCTGAAGTATGATTTACTCTAGAGTTCTGTGAAGATAAGGCTTGCAAAAAGGCCCACTTTTGAAAGACTGTGTGTGTATGCTAAGGAGATGTGGGCTCTGAGTGTAGATGAATTAGTTTGAATGCGCACAAGTGTCCATGTGTGGCATATTTTTAATTTTAGCTGTACAAACATTTCTCAGAGGCTGAGCTGTTCTGCAAGCAGAAATAATCTGACTGATTGAGCTAAACCTCAGTGGACGAGGCCAGAGAAATGTATGTAAGCAGTGTTGCCAGTTTTAGGACTCGACACTAGATTTAGCGACTTCTTGAGACCCTACAAAATTTATTTCTCAAAAGACACTACTTACAAATGTATCGACTTTTTCAGAAAATGGAAAAATGTAATGTGTTGATTCCCTAAGCATTTGGCACTAAATTGGTTTGGCTGCAGCTGATGCATATAAATTTGTGCTACGTGCTGGTATAAACCAGTGAGATATGTTTGAAAGCATGTCCTCTGCTCAGTGAATCAGCAGAGAGGGACCAAGCTGAATGTAATTATATTTAACTAAATGAATGTCAACTATCTCTATTACTATATACCGTAATACATCTCCACCATATTTTGATGGAATTCAATCAAAATAACTTATGATTAAATGTATTTTTTGCCACACGTAGCCTACATTGTCATTCAGTGCTCACTGATCTTGCTGTTTTATCTGATGTAACAGCACATAGAGCTAGCAACAGTTAATACAGCGTCATTCACCTAAAAAAAGCACAATAGGCATTTTTATAGCATTTTGACTTGTCATAGTAGCATGTGAAACTAATGACAATGGCTCCGGTCAAATGTCCCACAGCAGTGTGACAGTATAGTATGTACAATGGCAGGACCCTAAAACCGAAGTAGCTAAATAGAATTCAGCCACAGTTTTGTTTTATTATAACACCTGTGCTTTTTATACTATGGCATGTTAAAATGCTGACATTAGGGGCTCTCTTTGATCCCTTGTCTTTTTTTGTGTGGCTTCAAATCAATTTATTTAAACAGCACACTATAAACAACAAATACTGACCATAGCAGGCACTGATGTTAAAAAAGTTAAACAAATAACATACAAGGAGGAATTAACCTATGATTTTAAAAGCAAATTGTTTTCCTCTAAAAACAGTTCTGGCACTAACAAATAATAGTAAGTCCAACATGAAATGTGTATTTATGTATTGACACATACTGGCTTTGTGTGTGTGCATGTGGCCATGCATTTGCAAGTGTGAAGTCACTAGGTCTGAGTGATATCAACAGTTCCACATCTTGTTTTGACTTTAAAAGAGCTATAATTATTTGGTATAACAATAACATGATCCATAAGCATACTACTGTTTATTCTTGGGGGACTTACTCTTGGTACATTGTTACATTTTTAAATGTTTTTAACATTTGAGAATAATATTCCTCAGAATATGTCCCAGAGCTGTTCGTGTAGTATACATTTACACATTCCAGCGGCACTCCTGTTAAAGGTCTCAGTTTGCCAACAGTGCAAAACCCTTTCTCACAATGACCAATACATGATGTTACACATTGTCAATTAACAATTTACACAAAACATCACTCAGCCCCAGGAGACACTCCTAAATAAATAAGGTGCTTTTTTCTTGTCTTTCTCCTTGCTCAGATCCCTTTGAGGCTTTCATCATTTTCTCAATTCGGCACGAGATAAGACGAATAGATCTTCACAAGCGGGACTACAGCCTGCTGGTACCGGGGCTGAGGAACACCATTGCGCTAGACTTCCACTTTAACCGCAGCCTCCTTTACTGGACAGATGTGGTGGAGGATAAGATTTACAGGGGAAGGCTCTCCGAGTCTGGTGGTACGCACACACACAAGTAAACATACCTATGCACACAAACTTTTGCTATATATCTGAAGATTGCTGTGATGTATATGCTAAAGGGAGTTATGCCGTGCTCATCTGTACTCCAGCAGCTGTAATGGAAGTCCAAAAGCCTGCTGATATTAACAATGTTTTATTCTACCATCTTTACACATATTCAGGTCTGACATGGTGAGTTGACATTGTCTTTCCCTGAAAATTTATCTCAAGTTGACCAAAATAAAAAATTTGATTTCAGGGCATGAAGTCAGCTGTAGTAGTACAGTATATTCCCCCATAAAATGATGAATCAGAACTTTTCTCCCTTCCTTTCCTTTCCTTCCTTTCCTTCACTCTTTATTTTTGTGGGTGGCAGTACCTTACTGGATTCTCTTTCTTTCATTTTCCTTGGTGGAGCCATAAAAAGAAATCAGCTCTTAGCCTACCTCTTTCCCCCTTTGTGGGACACACATAAAGGCCTCAGCATCTGACAATACCTGTTAACAGCTAGATTATAAATTCTGTGGGAAAACCCTTTTACCATGATTGAGAAAGTGCTTTGGTTTTCTTAGGTTCCTCTTTTGCTTTTAGGATGTTTTTTCTGTATATATTTTCTTTGTATATTTTATCTGGTGTCTTTGTTTTTATTTATTCTGACTTTATTTATTTTATTTTATTTTATTTTATTACTTTGACTGTGAAGCACTTTGTAACTGGTGTTTGTGAAAGGCGCTATATAAATAAATTTTGCTTGCTTGCCTGCTGGCTTCTGAGCAGTGTAGAGGGACTAAACACCAACACTGTCCCTTGACTACAATGTGTCAGTGCTACATTGTCATGCTATTGTGTTGTTGATATTGTTGTTTCAGGGGTGACAGGAATCGAGGTAGTCGTGCAGCACGGCTTGGCCACCCCAGAGGGTCTGGCTGTGGACTGGGTTACAGGGAAACTGTACTGGATTGACAGCAATCTGGACCAGATTGAGGTAGCCAAACTTAACGGAGATATGCGCACCACACTGATTGCCGGAGGCATGGAGCATCCACGGGCCATCGCTCTCGACCCAGGGCAAGGGTACGTTATGCACTAACTCCTGCATACAGTGCTTGCTGGAAGCTGTGCTATCCATCAGGCACTGAGATTATTGGAATAAAGTAAAATTACAACCGTCTTGTATTTCTCACTTTCACATCTGCCTTGATGTATGAAGATGTCAGCTGTGTTAAGGTCCATTAAGGCAGCAGATATAGAATACATCAATAACAGTGTTGTGCACTCCATTCCAGTAATGACAACTAATGTAGCTAATACTTCCCCAACCATTGCTCCTGCTTTATACGCTTTACTACAGTTTCTGTCTTGTTCCCCAGAAATGTTTCTCTTTAAATCATTTTAAGCAAGAACTTCAAATAAAAAGCCAAAAATATGCTTTGTTCTTATCTGTGCATCATTCCCCTCAGGGCCCAATTTTCAAAATCACGGTTGTTTATCCTGCTGAGATGCATGGGGAGAGTGTTTGTAGACTGATTTGTGGCTCTGCAGTGGCAACCATTTGTTTGCCCCACAGTCAACAAGCAAGTCTTTACAGGAAACACGGCATCTATTGCAGTGTATTGATGACGCTGACAAAAAAATGACCTCATTTTCTCATCATATCAAGAATTTTTGAATAACAGTAGTGTTATAACAAGTTTTTTTAATTTGGTAAATTAGGCTGTGCAATAGGAAGAGAGTTGATGGGCAGCACTGTTGTTACACTGGGGAAAACAGGTTGTTGAAAAGAGGCTGACTTGTTATTAGCCATTGATGCAACATACCTTGGAGAGTTTTATATGTTATTTTGGACTGAGTAAGAACTTAGTCATCCCTACTTTTGAAATTAATCTTTACTGCTTAACCAGAAAGCCTAAAGAAAATGCATTGTGGCCCATGAACATTGAAGAAATAGTGTGTATGAGTGTTTGTTCATGATGTGCTAATCTGTACGCACCATCATATGTATTTTTACTATTGATGTTTGTTGTACTTTATAAACTGAGATTTACTGAGCAGTGAATGGTTTTATGGAGCCTCATGGGAAGCACATTACAATGCATCATAACTGTTTAGCATTTTGACATAACTGAAAATAAACAGTTGTGAGTATCTCAGTGTTGGCATAGTCTTACATTTCTGCAAGATTTCATGGTTTGTTCAATGGTGATACAATTTTATTTTGGATTTCAGAGGCCACTTAAACCTATTAAGGTTTCTCTGATCCCAGATCAGCCTAGCTCAGCACTGAAAGTATACTTTAATCCAAGTTTAGGATCACGGGTGCAGGCAGGTGGAAATATAATTTATTTAAAACAATTTACCATTTAAATTCATATCTGATAAAAAAAATATTTGCATGATTTATCTTAAGATGCTTGTTGTGTTCTATTGTGTTTCAAGTGTGACAAAAAGTTGGCATACTACCTCAGTATCCTAACATGACTGCTTCATGTTATCACTTAAACTCAAAGTGTCGGGGAGCTGCTAAACAGTAGCAAACACAATTAACCTTTTGCTAAACCCCTTACATGAACAGCAATTGTCTAATTACATCTTTGCAACCATAAGTAGGCACGGCAGGCTTGTCAAGCTTTGGATTTCTTCAGATGCTGAAGCGATGCGCATTCGGCTGCAGTAAGAGTGATACTTTGCATTTTAAAGAGGTTGGAGGCCAGGATCGAAAACAGAAATACAAGTGTTGCATTAAATAGTGTGTTTGTCTGCTTTAAAAGCTGCCAGTTGTCTTTTCAGTTGGTAAAATTGATGGTAGCCACCTAAAAATGAGAAGCCTACGTTTTTCTACCTCTGTGTGAAATCAGGGAACAATTGTTCCAGAAGTAACTAATTTCAAGTGGTAAATCTGCTACCTTTATCATTGTAAACTGCATAAGTGCCTTGCTAAATTGAAAGCTTGACAGGCAAAACAGCAGTAACTAAGGGATGTGGGGCTTAGGGAACTGTTGATTGGCCATAGAAAAGTATGGCACAGAAGAGAATAACATGCTTCGTCACTATAAACAGTCCAAATACAAGAAAAATAACCATAGAACAACAGGACATGGTGTCCACTTGTGAGAGTAAGATTCTGTGTCAAGTATATCCTCTGGGGCATTTAGGCAGAGTTTAGACCACAATGTACATGAATCAGTACACTGTCTCTCACTTCTATTCTTGTAAATCCTGGTTAAGATTGTTTTGTCTCAATTGGATCGCAATGTCCTCATGTGGGCACAGAGCAGCCATTGACCCAATATCCACTCTTGCAAGACAGAGATACAACAAATGTGCAGCAAAAACACTGACCAGTGCAGAGTTTGGGAGCAGACAGAGACAGACATGGTGAATATCTGAAAGCATTTGAAAACATGATGCATCAGTAATAATATGTTAAATAAACCACCACAACATCAGCTGTTGTTGCTTAAACTGCACAACAGCTGAGCTTGTTGCAGGTATGAATATCCCACAGAAAATTATTGTTAACCCTAAAATATTGTAATTATTTCTGCACAGGATAAAGTTTCAAAAATACAATTCTATATTTTTCTGTCTTCTGAACATTTTTTTCATGTTCAAAACATTTCTAAGTGTGAGCAGAGTATTTGTTCCTGTGCACCTGGCTAGGATTTGTTCCATGCAGCATTCAATGCAATTCCAGTTGATCAATGAGAAATTACCAAAGTGGTTTAAATTCATTTGGTAGTGATGAAAACTCCTATTGAAGTCAACTTAATTTTAGGGGCGCCTGAGTGGGCAGTAAGTAAGTAAAAAGTAGTGTAAAAAGCACTTGCCAAGGTTCACCTCCCACATATGTATTGGCCAGGTGCTTCATCAAACAGTGATTTTTGGTGGAGAGATGATCATGTCCATGTCACCACACTGATACTCCACTGGACAAGGTGTCTGAGTGGAGAAGGTGGGAATCTGGGTGGAATACCATGATGCCTGAAGGTATTCAGCTCTGGAAAAAGTAGTTTGTAGTTTGGTGACAGTAGCCGTCTGGCTTAGTTTTATTTTATGGGTTATAAGGGCAATGGGCAAAGTTCTAAATTGTTACACAGTCCAAAAAAACAAAAAAACAAAAATACAAAAACCCCCCAACAACAACACAAGCAATTCAGTCTGTCTGAATTTAAATTTGAAATTGATATCTCAACACAATTCAACATTTCATTCAGCTATTATTATTCAGCTAATAACAAGTCAGACCCCTTACCCCATTTAACTATAATTCTCCAATCTCTTCCTACGCACACCCTAATCTGCCAGACTGAAAGATTTATTGTAACCCTATGTTGGCTCACACTATGTTGGCTCAACCATTAAATATTCCTTGCTTAATCAGTCACTCTGAGGGTAATTTTTGGTCTATCAGGTATTTTCCAGTTTGATAGATTTTATACATATTTGTATAGTACAAGTTAAATAAAGAGTAATGAAAAAGTAGTTACCTATTAATTGAAGCAATTGTTCACTTTCTCTAAGTAAATACTGCAATGCTGGAAACACAACAGGGAAATGTTATACTCTTTCTATCTACAGAATATAGCATTAGAGTTTTAGATGATATATGGTAGTACAAATTATACAAAAAAAATTGAATCAATTTCATCTGCTGTTGGTGTGTTGATAGTGTTTCATATTAGGTGCTTACTTTGATAAATGCATCTGAGAACTAGCCAATGGCTGTATACTGTGGCCAGTATATTTCAGATTAAAGCAAAACCCAGACATTCCTAAAATCAATTTAACACTCTTAAGAAATGAGTAATCTGCTCATGCACTCTCTCCTATAGTACTCTTTCACATTTGGGAGGATGACTACATTTCGTGGCTGTACAGAGTAGGATTAATGGGTGCTTTTGGTGCCTAAAGGCGCATTTCCATTACAGGGCAATAATTCTAATCTAATTACTTGAATCCACTCAAAGTAGTGGGTCATTGATCAGGGAGGCCGTATCAAGTGAATAAGGCTATTGATCTGGACAAGGATATTTCTTCCTAACACGGTTTTGTTGTCGACAGCGTGTGATTTAAGCTTGAGCACCCAGTTTCTCTTTCGTTCTAGCTGACTTTGTGGACCAAAGCAGGACAGAAGCAATGTTTGCTTGCTATGGATACTGTCGATGGTCACATCGATGGTGTTCATTTTCAGGCCTCATTGAGCTGTGAAAAATCATAATAAAACAGATGGCTTCCCATTTCAAGGCCTGTCACAGATGTTGAGGGTTGCACTGGATCACTGCTGTTCTTGGACAGTCACTGCCACTGTCTATGGTAATGAATTCAGTAACAACAGCAATGTATATATGCTGACTGTGTTTTGCAGTATAATAACATTAACAAACAAGTACAAATGGCTGTGAAATTACTTTCAGATGTTCAAGAGGTCTATCTAATAGCCCTTGTGTTTTGCTAGTGGATATATGCAAATTGTATTATTTCTTAGATTTGTGCTCATTGTCCAACTTTTATATTTAATAGTCAGTGATATTATTTTGTCCTTTGTTCATCTGAAAACTAAATTCATTTTATTTTTTGCTGTGTGTATAGATACCTATTCTTGCTTATCCTTTTAAAGGCAAACAGGCGATGATGCAAGACTAACTGCTGCCTTTGGTTTTCTACTTTAAGGATCCTCTTCTGGACTGATTGGGATGCTACTTTCCCCCGAATTGAGGCTGCATCAATGAGTGGAGGAGGTCGACACATTGTGTTTAAGGATATGGAGATTGGGGCCTGGCCTAATGGACTGACACTGGATCATCTGGAAAAGAGGATTGTTTGGACAGATGCACGGTATACCAATAGAGTTTTTCAAGTCGTGTGCAGAAACATTCACACATTTTATACCTTTTAATACATGTATGACATTATATACTGCAAAAAATTCAGCATTCCTTGAGCAAAAATTCAACTTGAATTTCCATCTACCTGTTGGGCATTAAATAATGGAAGCCATTCAATATTTAGATCTTAGTGCAATGACCATATTTGGTTTAAAATCGGGTCTTGAACAATTTAATAGTTCCATCAGTGGACTTGGTGGGTAACAATTTGATCTGCCTTCATCTACTGTTCCTTTCAATGCATTTGAAGAGCAGTTTAAACTTTGATATGGACCTTTGTGTTGGTCTCTTTTAAACAGCTCCGACGCCATTTTCTCTGCACTCTATGACGGTAGTGGGGTCATTGAGATCCTCAGGGGCCACGAATACCTGTCCCATCCCTTTGCTGTATCTCTCTTTGGAGGCAATGTCTACTGGACGGACTGGAGGACTAACACTTTAGCGAGAGCCAATAAGTGGACTGGGCGAAATGTCACAGTCATCCAGAAGACGAGTGCTCAGCCTTTTGACTTGCAGATCTTTCATCCCAGCAGACAGCCACAAGGTAAGAACAGTTTTACTGGTTCTACTGTTGGAGATGAGACACTCACAGATAAGTGACAATTCACTGTATTAGCCTGAAGCAGGCCTTTGTATAATTTGTCAGTTTTGCTTTCCTGGCATATGCACAGTAGTGCAATATAAAGTGCAAACTCATCACATCATCACATTACATGTTTTAGGTAAACATAAAGAATGTCTAGAATCCTCAAGCACCACTGGACATTATCTGAGGATATATTATCTTTTAAAACAGAATTCATTTTCATATTGCATTGGGAAAAAAACAGCATAATGTAATTAATTTCAGCTTTGCCTCTGCCTTCATTTGGCCTGTCAATCAATGAGCAGGTGTCTGAATGAAAAAGTTGCTCATGCAGGGAATTAACTAGCTAGTTAATAGTTCCTCTGAATGTGTTTTTCTTGCCATCCAAATTATTCTAATTGGCTCATACTACTAAGTTTTTTTTCCTTTTTTTAACTGAATGTGAATGAAGGAAGTTGGGTAACCCTTCCTTTTACAGTCCCCTAATTACCAAGTATCTACCTGGTAAATATATGGTAAATTATAGTATATTATTGTTATATGCTATCTTACCATGTCCTTTGTAACAGATTATTCCACTGGCCATGGAGTTAAAAGGAACTTGGACCATATATGTTCCACTACATTACTAAGTAAAACACAGCAATTTACTCAGTAAACTGAATACAGTATTGTAACTGAAAGCCTTGTTTGTTGTATCACAAGGCTCTTACCATGTAATTTTTAATGATTATTCCTTTTTCCATGCAATCACTACAAACTTGTACTAGGGATGTGCAGAGGGTATTTGTATTTTTATCTGTATTTAGTGAGGCAGCAAAATTATTTGTATTTGTATTTGAATAAAAGTAGAAAGAGGCTTAAGAATCCTGTTTTTGTTTTTGTTTTTATTACGCTTTTAATTTTAGAAAACTAAAGCTACAATAAGTGTTCATGAATAAACTACCTTATGAAGGAGGTTCCCACATTGGGTCTCAAATTGGAGTCTCCCAGATCACAGACGACTACGCTGACTACTGAGCTTAAACTTTACTCATCACCTCATTGCAGACAGACCTCTACCTATTTATACACCCATAACACAGAGACAGCACAATGTGGGAACACCCCCAACCCCAAGAGTGATGTCCAAATATGGAAATGTGTATCATGTAGCAGGTGGATGTGACTCCCCTAGTTGAGACCTGCTGATAGATGTAACAGTGGAGCAGAGGAGACTGAGTAGCAGTAAAGTAAAATAAGTAGTTTACCTGTTGGAGGTGTGCTGGTTGTCTGCAGCTCATAAAACATCTCACTGTGGCCGTTTCTGTTTGTACTAGTCCTTCCTGCATTATTTCTAACTGATCCGCTGAACAAATAGCTCCAAATAGCTCCATATGTTGTTGTTTCAACCGGTTTTTAGCGCCGACAAAGCTCTGCTAAGTAAGTGAGGAACACGTTTTTACTTCCTGTAAATTCTTCACAATAAAAGTCTCCCATTAGTTAGTCATTAAAAAGCTTTTAATTTGAAGCAGTATAGCAGGAAATGTTTGGTTTGCAATGACGGCAAAGTTACGCAATTCGTATTACGTAAAGCTGGCTAATCAGAACAGAGTGGGCTCATCAGGAGGGGGGCTCTAAAGAGACAGGAGCTAAAACAGAGTGCAAGAGAAACTGTGTATATTGAGAGGCTGCATAAAGGACCAGTATAAGATAAATAAGGAGTTTTTTGAACTTTTAATCATGCAGAGTTACTCTAGTGGGGTCCAAAAACAAAAATTTAGAGCTGAAATGAGCATAATAGGTCCTCTTTAATTGAATAAGACAACAGTAAAAGATAGATAGTTAAGATAATAAAATATAAATAATAAAAGATAATGCAAGCAATATAAACATAACAAAGCATGAAATTGTAGAACAAAATAGAATAAAATGAATAATGATGATAACTAAAATAAGCACAGATAATAAAACCATAGAATTATAAAACACTACATGAAAGCCAGACTAAATAGATGGTTTTTTCCAGTGGTTCCAGTGGCTCAGAGCATAACGGCTGAAAGCAGCATCACCGAAGGTTTTTGTTCTGCTTTGTGGAACAGCTAAAAGAGAAGAACCAGAGGATCTGAGGGGCCTTTGTGGTTCATACACCAAAAGCATTTCTGAGAGGTAGTCTGGTGCAAGGCCATGTAGTGCTTTATAATCCAATTAAAGAATTTTAAAATGAAAATGAAAACTAAAAGGTACCCAGCGGTACCAGACTTTAAAGTAAGTTATGTCTGCTCTTCTCCTGGTCTGAGTCAGCACTAGTGCAGCAGAATTCTGAATGAATTTTGGCTGATTAATTGTATTCTTTGGTTGACCAGAAAGGAGAGTGTTACAATAGTCTAACCTGCTAGTTATAAAAGTGTCCATCAGTCTCACTGTGTTGCTCAGAGAGAAAAATGACCTCACTTTGGAGATGATGATAAGATGCTGTTTTTGTGACACCCTGCACATGAGCCTTGAAATTAAAATCAGGATCAAAAATCACTCCAAGATTGCTTGCTTCTTGGCTTGGGTTAAGTGTATTTAGTTTGGGGGCCAGTTTCTCTCTCTGAGCCTTTGAACCAATGATCAGTATGTCTGTTTTATCCTGGTTGAGCTGTAAAAAATTCTGTGACATCCAGGTCTTTATATCTAAAATACAGTTAAAAAGTGAGTCAGTAGGCCCGGTGTCATCAGGAGACACAGCCACATAGAGCTGAGTGTCATCAGCATAGCTGTGGAAAAAGATGCCATGCCTCCTGATGACACTGTTAATCTCATAGTGTTTGGAAGAGTGGTCAGTTATAGATACAAAAAAATTTCTTCCGCAAAGATATGAGGTAAACCGTTAAAAACAATTCCAGACAGGCCAACATGCTCACTCAATCTATCTAAAAGAAGCTGGTGGTCCACAGTATCAAAGGCAGCACTCAGGTCAAGTAGCACAAGAACTGAAGGTTAATTACTATCAAGATTTGATCTGATATCGTTCACTACTTTTAGCAGGGCTGTCCATGTGCTGTGATGTGTCCTAAAACCTCATTGAAACATTTCTAATTTAGAGTTTGAGTTTAAAACGGTACTTAGTTCATTAAAAAATTGTTTCTCTAAAACAAAAAAAATTGAGGTTTGAAATCAGTCTAAAATTGCTAGGTGTTAAAATATCTGGGTTCCCTTTTTAAAAAAGAGGTTTTACTAAAGCAGTTTTAAAATCAGCGAGGAAGACACCAAGCTGTCGGGAGGGATTAACTATGGATGTCTTCAGATACTGAATTAAAAGTAGTTTTAAAAAGGGAGGTAGGAATTGGGACAAGGGAACATGTAGGGAGTTTCAACCAGGTTAAAAGGTTCCAACTTGACATCACTCTGTACAGAGGATATACTGTAGTTAAAAATGCAGTGTGCTTGTTCTGCTGGCAGATACCAGATCTAATGTTGATTATTTTCTCCCTGAAGTAGCCAGCAAACTCTTCACATTTAGAACCTGGAAACTCGATATTGTAGTTAGTTGTGGGATTTGCCAGAGAATCTATTGTACTAAAAAGCAGTCTGGGATTGTGAATGTTGATATTGATCAGGTGTGAGAAATATTCTTGCAGTGATGTTTGAATTGTTTTTAAGTTTTTCAGTGAATATAATGTGATGTATCACAATCAAATCATGAGAATGATCAAAACTGTTAAAAGACACACAGTGGTGGTCAGACAGATATGGAAAGATCATGATAATACCATGGAAACAAACAAGGCTTCCTTTTAGAGTACAGTTTCAGCTTACTTACTGAGTAAATTGTAAAAACATATGCAAGAACATACCCAGTATTTAAGAAGATTTACCATGACACTAGAGGAAAACTGTTTCTGTGGAGGTAGTTACCAGGTAAATCTAATAAATCTTTTATAAATGGGTGTAACCATGAACAATAACTATATAGGAAAATGTAATTTATTGGAAAGTACTATGTTAGTTTCTAGATAGAACATAATTTAACTTAGGCTGTTACCAATATTAACCTTGGATAACTACAATTGTAACTTGAATTGATGGGTAATAGAGGAGGTGTCTGTAAGAATTAGTTGCCCACTTTCTTAGGAAGTAGGCAATTATATCTGAGTTATTACCAACCTAAACTGGTCACAACTACATGGTACTTAGTTGAGTTGCTGGGTAATGGTAGAGGTTTTCCTTGGTGTTTGAGCTGTAGTTTCTCTGTATTTACTTACTTATTACCAGTGGTAATTACCCAATAATATACTATAATTTACCATATATTTACCGGGTAAATACTTAGTAATTAGGGGACTGTAAAAGGGAGGGTTACTGGAAGTTGCAGAAATGAGAACCATAACAACGCCACTGAATAACTGCGGCACATCCATTCATCAAATCAATTAGTTGAATTAGTGAATAGTGTGTTGTGATAACAGGAAATATATGAAAAAGTTCTGAAATTTCATTAATATTGCCAACAATTTCCTTTCATTGAACATTGCTGAATTTGTGTCTGCCACAGTGGAATAGGTAATCAATTTTACGAAATGGCCAAGTAAGCCAAGATTCTGACTAAAGATACACTGCTGATGTGTTGTCTGACAGAAAGCCTACATATGTAAGCCAATCATACTTGATGTGCAGCTTGTGAGATATACTGCCAAGCTCAAGATGAATAGCATCAAATCTCTTTTCAAGTCACTTCATGTTTTTTTTGTTTTGTTTTGTTTTTTATTTCCTGTAAATAGGTTGTTTGAAATTGATTTTGATATATTTGTTAAGCAGATCTGCCAAAATAAAATTCGGGGTGATGGAACATTTATTTCCATGTGTGCCAAGACCACCTGATTGACGGATCAGTCTTCATCACAATTGCCTTTTTCACCATTGCCAAGTTTATGTATCCCTCCCTTCATACACATATAAGTAATGCACCATCCTTATATGGGCGTTATTACGTTGGTAATCGGGTTTACATCTATTCACTGAATCCTCCACTTTTTGAATGTGCCACGAGTTAATTTGCTTGTTTCCTTCCTGTATCTGCATGGGACTGCTTTTCCAAAGAAGACAGTAAGCTCAATGGGTTGGGGGGCTGGCTATTATCCACTCCAGCCAGAACTAAGGGCAGGAGATGTGGTGCTCCACTAGACCCTGAACATCTGCCAGAGAAAAAGAAAGGAAGGGATCTGATGAAGAAGGGAGACTGAACACCAATATGCAGCTGGTCTCAGGAGCTATTCAGCAGGTGCCACAGTGGAGTTTCACTGGAGGCATAAACAGCCTGTAAATACAACGTGTCATTTGAAAGGCAAAGTAGTGTTTTAACATAAGAGTGGGGAACAAGCATTTGCAAATTAGAAAGCAGATTGGCAGTCCCAGGGCCTCGCAGTTATAACAGATAATTGGTTGATTATAGCCAGAGTATCACAAAAACACCTACGCCCACTGTACCATTATACAGTAGACAGAACAAAGCAGAGAAAGTGACTTTTCTGATATTTTGATTAATGAATGTTGGTGTTGATGCATTCTTTGTAACACAATTGTGTAATATTTATTTCAACCATTATATTTGCCCAAAAGTCAAATTAGCTCTATGGAATCGTTTTTTTAGGAACAGTACATGTTTTGTAGTCATAGTAGTAGTACACACCTTTCCTTTTTTTCCCTTTGTCCTATTACCTTGAAGTTCTCTAGGAGAAATTGAGGTATGACTGAGGATAATTCAGTTAGATCCCTTTGCAGTCAAAATCATTTTTCTCAATATGTGCAAATTTGAATACAAACACTGTAATGTCATTTAGAACATACACATTTATATGCAGGTGGATAAATCATACTGTAATTGTGTCGGTACTGTTATCATGACAAATATGACAGGCTTTGAAACAAATAAGAACAACAAATATGGGTCTCTCAGTGGAAAGAGGCAGTTGCATACTAAGTGCTATCATCACCACACTGGGCCTTCCCTGAATGTGACTGAATTATTCAGGGTTGGAATTGAACAGTGTCCTCAATACCTACAGTATTGCAAATGAGCAGAACCACCATTTCCACTGCCTTTGCACAGTGCTGTGCACATTTTTTTATTTATTTGTAACAAAGACATCGTACAGTTTAGAGCAAACAAACACCTTGGCTCTGTTGTTGCTGCCTGTCATCCCTCAAGAGCGTGATTCAGGTGAAAGCAGTGCTATATCCACTCAGATGTCTACCTATTAGCATACTGAGTCAGTTGGGTGTAGTTTCCAGCTTACAGAGACAAAGTTGCATTTTTTTGCTTTAAAATAAGCCACATTTATGATGCAACAGGACTCTCCAATGTGTTGCTGAGTGAGCCTGGGAAATGAACTTTGAATGAGCTTGTTTGACATAAATCATCTAGAGTAGATGGAAAAAATGATGTGTTTGATGCATGAAATGTGATTACAGTGTGAGGGGAAATAATTGAACTGTGGGTGACTTTCTTTAGTTTTGCCGAGGTGATTTATTCTGAATAGGGTAGAGTAAGAAATTCATGAAAATGATCCTCCTAGGATCACTGTTCTACTTAAAAACAGCGAAATGAATTTCTGCTTGCTGTGTATATCTATCGGTTTAGATAATTTATCCCATCATTTCTGAGAATTTCTGAGGAAAAAAGAGCAAAAATCTAAATTCCCTGAATCTCTTTAAACCCAATCCAACAGGAGTCCAGCCTAAACACCCAAACATGGGCAGAAGATGTTTTTTTGTATTTTTGTTCTCTCTTTTTTGTTATCTTTTGGAACAAATGAACACATTTTCATATCTCCTTTCAGTTCTTTAATGGTTTATCTCTTTTTTGCTGTTACACAACAAAAACAATATTGTAATAATAATTGTTTTCAGCAGTGCTTTTTTGCCATTTTCAAAATATGCATTTTATTTGAGTGGCACAATCAGAATGGCCTGTAAATGTCATGCTGCAAAGGCTGCAAAGTCCAAATTGCACTCAGCAATTATACTGACATATCTCTTTGCTTGCCATCACAACCTCTTATGCTGAATGTTGTAAAATGTTCTGTCTTACTCTACCTCTCTTGTTTTCTCTTTCCTCTCTTCCCATCAGCCTCAAATCCATGTGAAGAGAATGATGGACGTGGCCCCTGTTCACATCTGTGTCTCATCAATTACAACCGCACTGCGTCCTGCACCTGTCCGCACCTTACAAAGCTTTCACCCAACAAACAATCCTGCTTTGGTAAGCAGTTAACACCTTCATTTTTCATGCTTTCTCCTTATATTATCAGCGTGAAAATATAGGATGCTATGGTATCAGCAGGAGAGATGTTTTGTTTTACATATGAATTTCTCCCCTTTTGATTGACATTAGCATTATTATCAGGCTATTCATCTATATCATGCTCTCAGCTGCACCTGACAGAAAAGGTCAGCAAAGGTGCCTTTCTCAAATGTTTGATTTCTTAATCATCTCACCAGCATTGAAAAGGTTCCTCCTGTATGTGCGGCGATCTGAAATACGTGGTGTGGACATTGACAACCCTTACATGAATGTCATGACGGCGCTAACGGTGCCAGACATCGATGATGTCACGGTAGTGGACTATGATGCCCTGGAGGAGAGGATTTACTGGGCTGACATCAAAACCCAAACCATCAAACGTGCCTTCATCAATGGCACCCAGCTAGAGACCATAATTTCTGCAGGTGGGAGAATTCCAGACATCCATAAAAAAATACAAAGTCATAGCTGTGTATGTGCACTTGAATTGGTGTGTGTTTGTGTGTGTGTGTCAGCCATTATTGATTCTATGGTATGTAACAATTAAATATAGTACTAAATGGTAAAGCAATCTGCCCTTAGGGCCTTTTTTCCTGCGTAGGGAGTAGTATTTAGTAATTAATAAGTACAAGTGCAGTAATTGTTGTTATTTTTAACCAATTAATAACTAATTAATCATGTGATAGTTATTAATTGTAAGAACTGATGTTGGTCTCAAGAGCAAAGTATATATTCAAAAGTATATGTCACTTGTTAAAGACCATTTTTGCCTTTTCTGCTCATGGTATAAGTAGCAGATTAACTTTAAAGCACACAGGTGTGACAGGTTTTTCATACATTTTCTGACAGACATAGTGAACTGCCGTGGCCTGGCTTTGGACTGGCTTTCCAGGAACTTATACTGGCTCAGCTCAGAAAATGATGAGTCGCAAATCAATGTGGCTCGCTTTGATGGGTCCCTGAAGACCTCCATCATCCACGGCATTGATAAGCCAAGGTGCCTTGTAGTGCACCCCGCCAAGGGGTAAGTAGATTAGAACAGTCTCTACACTTCATCAGTACCTCACGTTCAATGCATTAAGAAACCTGACTGCAGACCGAAAGGGTGATCAAAGCCTTGTTGCTGTAAGGAGAACATGTTTTCTGAGCTTGAAAGGTTAGTTCAGATCCTTACAAGGTTGTGAGGTGAAAAAAAATCTATTGGCTTACATTCAATTTTCAGTTAATTAATAAAAACATAACATTTACTAATTATGTTATAAACCACATGATACCCTGTGCCTAACTGGATCGCTAACTATTCACTTCACACCTTCTCACACAGGAAAATCTATTGGACAGATGGCAACACCATTAACATGGCCAACATGGATGGGAGCAACAGCAAGGTCCTCCACCAGAATCAGAGGGAACCTGTAGGTCAGTATGAGGGTATTGCACTGAGTTAGACCCCTATTGTACTTTGAATGTGACCAAACCCAGCAGATTGTTTTTTACATGTGTAAAGTGACACTGATTTTATTCTGTCAGCTCAGTTTATATAAACTCTGTACCGTATGTTTACATACACACGACTAAATAATAACATACTAGACAATATGACTGTAAAGGACCAGATTAAAGCACTTGCATGGTTTGCAGATTTGCATCTGTGTTCACTTCATTCCAAATTCTTTCAAAGTAATTCTCTTATTTGAACCTTAATTTGAAACATAGGTGTTAACATGAAAGTTGTAATAATCTCAGTTTGCCTTAATGTGTTTATAATCAATTTATTTCCATGTATGTTCATGCACTGACTTTTACAAATTGAATCAGATTTAATGTTTTTACCTGTTTGCATTTTCTCTGTTTTGACAACGTCAACATGAATCAAAAAGAATACCCACCTCCTCAATGGTGATGTTATATCAACAGGCAATGTCCCAGACTCTTTGGGTAAAGGTGTCAAAATGTGCAGTTAATCAAGGAATGCTGGAATTTCTTTCCCTTGACAAACCTACCTACCTACAGCAGACACTTGTATACTCATCATTTGATTCCCAAAGAAATAATTTACTTTTAAACCATCTGTGAATCAAATACAAGCATGGATATTTTACATTTTTGTTATTTTCATGACCATTTTTGTTGCTATTGACAGTTCTAGTGTTAAAGCTGATCCTACAGACATCAGAGCATCACACAACTGTCCAGGGTTAATGGATAGATGTTTTTCTTTCTATGGAAGCTCTTATGACATTATGACAAATATGTTCACTGATGTTGATTTTATGGATTCATACAAAAGATTATAGTAATGACATCATTTCTGCAATTTCACCTGAAGGTTCCTTGAACCAATCCTGAATGATTCTTGTACTATAACAGGAAGAATTATCACATGGAAAGTGTTCATTCACTTGGGGGTACCTGATGGCTATGAATGAATGAACCTGGTTTGCTACTTAATTAAAATATGCTCTCATTAAGATGTCAATCTGCAGGTATGTATTGAAAGGACCCAGTGTGGCACATTGCGATTTCCAAAATTGTAGATTGTACCCTACAATTGCTTTGTAATGTAAATAGGCCTTAATGTGGACTGCATATAGTTCAAGCCCAGTGTCTCCCTATGTCCACCTGCCAAGGGCCACCTTGTATGATAAGGTATTGTGTTCTAGTTCAAGGTTGAGGTGGTTGCCTTTGAAATACTGTGCAACTCTACAGCAATGTTCAAACCGTCCCCTTGGCTCCAACATTTATGCCTTTTTTTATAGTCAGTTAGATAATCTTTTAAGCCGTTAACAAGTGTAGACATTGAGGCGCTGTTATTTATGCACCTGTGTATGTAGTTTGAAGTGACACATATGCAGATATAAAGGGAATGTTCACTTCCTCTGAAAGGACAGGCTTTTTACTGCTCTGGTCACTGACTGCTCACCTGAGTATATACTATAACTATGTATGTACTGCATGCCTGCATGCATACTGACAGTGTTAGAAATTTTTTTTTTGCATTTGACCTTTTGTCAGTTCATTCAAAACACAAGTCAAGCTTTTCTATTACTGAAATCAGAAAACAAATTGTTCATTAAGTTAAAACAAAGTTAAAGTAATTAAAATGTGTTAAACATGGAATGAAGAAAAGAAGAAAGAAAAGGGAAAACAAATATGTAAAAATATTCCAGCAAGGACAATGATTAAGATGTTTCAAATCCTTCAAGCTTCTGTTGAGTAGGATGAGTCTATAGGTATAAAACAGTCAGTCAGAAATGTGCAGGAATGTAGAACTGGAAAAGAATCACTGAGCAATGGTTTTGGATGTCCTCTGCTGTGATGCATCAACAGTAAGAGAAGTGATCGATCTAAGATTTTCTCGATGTGTCATTAAATTTTGGGGGTATGAATTACAATATTTGGGAAAATGTGGTAAATGATGTTATGCTTTTTGGCAGATCTGCCTATTTTACACAGTAATCTTGCATCTGATTTTCAATATTTTCTACATGTTCATAAGGCTAATATTTAAATCATAGTATTCCCATATATTTTGAATATTAACTCTTTTCCCACATGCTGGAGTGAGCGATTGCAGCTTGAGAAAAAAATCAGCTGGTCTTCATCTCTAGTGGCTGTTGTCACACAGCTCAAGGTCAAACTCCCCCTTTCTCACACAAACAACACCATTGTCTTCACTGAATTTCTTCATTCTCCTGAGCCTGTCAGCAATACAGATAGCAGGGTACACCGTATTTCACTGGCTTCATTTATGATTATGGGATAGACCTGGGGACAAGAGTAAATTAATGACGCATTGTGACTGTGAATCTGCCAGACATAAATCCAACACATGGTGAGAGACAGTGAGTTGTCCAGAGGTCCACAATTGAAATTGCTTTCAGTTGCCACCATTGATAGTTGTATTCTATGAAAAACCATCATGTCAGCCAGGAAATGGATTTAAAAGCTGCCAGTCTCACTCTTGTTCATTTTTCATGCCAGCTGGAGTTTTTATGAAGAGATCCCCCACAAACAGCTGTCATATAAACATGAACACCTCATCCAACCAACTTCATGCAAACTTCCGTATATTAACATTAATGCAGTACTGCATCTTTACTGCATGTATCATTGCAGTACTGTACAGTAAAGTATAGTAGTCAAAATGACTTTATTTAGATTTTATTGATATTTGTGTTATGCACTTTCTCAGTGCTGCACTTAAATGTAGTCAGGGTTTGTAACTGAATATGTTTACTTTACTGGTTAATTTTACTGGTTTATCTTTCCTGGTGGAACTCAGTGCAGTACAAAAAGTGGTAGAGATAGCCACACTTTTCAGGAATAGTTTCCTTTGTTTACTGTAATGTCTCAAAATTAAGGATAACATAACAAGTTATATAGTTGTCTTACCATTTTATGATTTGCTTATCCATTTAAGTACCCATTTCGTATGTCTCTGATTAGTGTTTTGCCAGTGGTACTACAAATTCTGCCCTCTTTTGAAGTCAAGCTAGCTGTCCTAGTGAGCCTTCACCGTAAGTTCTAACCTGCTGTTCTCTCTTCACTTGTCTTCCTCTCAGGTCTCTCAATAGACTACACTGCCAACAAGCTGTACTGGATAAGCTCAGCCAATGGCACTATCAACAGGTGCAATCTGGATGGCAGTGGGCTGGAAGTGCTGGAGACTCTGAAGAGGGAGTTAGCCAAAGGCACAGCTCTGGCCGTGATGGGTGAGTGGAGCTTGTCACGAGTGCATCAGATTGCCACTGGGGATTAGTCAGAGAGTGTGGAGGGATTACGTATTTAACCAGTTAAGTGGCTGTAGAATGAAGCCATTTAGCCAGTCCTTGCAACAGTTGTGCTTCACTTTGTGTGAAGTAGCAGGGGCATTAGATAATTAAAACACAGCGAAGCAGTGATTGATGATTGATTTTCTCACCCCTTTTGTAATGAAAAGGGAGGAGGATGTTCATTATGTGTTGATTCTTGGTATCTGTGCTGAATCCAATGTGTCACATCATCTATCAACTTGTAGGTTAATTTAGAAATCTGCTGAAATCCAAGTCAACATGGCCTGGATAGAAATCTTTGCAACAGTCACTCTTGCTGGCAAGGTCTGGCTCTCCAAACCATTTTACTTTAAACTTTTAACTTCAAAACTTAATTTTTTTTTTACTTTTAGACTTTGTATATATGCGCTTCCAGTATTGACCATGTGTCACAGTCAACTGAGTACAGTACTGTACATTTGCTTTAAAATATAATATTCGGGAGGGATATTTATTATTGGTGTAACAACCAAACAGGATGTTATAATTAATACAACACAAACTGTGTTGTGGTGTAGGGGAAATTACACACATACTGTATATGCCAAACGTAAGTGAAATTACTGAGTAGCACCTGCAATGCCTTTTTTTTTTGCCATAAACCAGAATTGTAATTTTGTCCACACTGCTGCAGTCTTGACAACTGGGAATCTTCCCACTGAGCTATGTGAATTCATTTTGCTTGCCAAGATTGATAATGAGAAGGGAGCAAACATACTGAAGAGAGAGTTGTTGGTAGTGTGTGTGTGCATGTGTCTTTTTGGACCAAAGTATAATTTTGTTTTTTTTTAAAGAAAAATTTAAATCAAGAGTGTTGCCAGGGTGATACTTTGCATTCTTGAAGCATGTTATTAATCATGACAGGCCTTGGTTTCCATTGTAGTGGGTATCTGTCAGCATGTGCAGAGAGCACTTTGGTTTTTACACTGTTACAGAATAACACAGCAGTGGCAGAATGGCATCCTACTGTTCTGTGAGCCGTTAGCATTCCCCAACTGTAAGCCACATCTCTTTGGTTCATTTTTCTAGGAATTTCTTACAGTAAGGACTTTGACCATGGAGGGCTGTTTCCTATATGGATGATGGAGACTTCATTATTGCATTTCATAAATGGGAGATAGAATACGAGGTGACATAGAGTAATGGCTCAGTTCCTGCACAGTAGCAGGTACAGCAAAACAGTGAAATGATGTCTGCGAGTCGCCATCAATCACAATTAATGATATTTTGTTATGTTGAGGAAATTGTTTTGAATGGTTGAATGAACAGCACTATACTGCATTATTATTATACTTTGTTAAATAGAGAAATTTCACAGTGGCTCAACAGTACATTTTTCACATTATAATTAATACTATATATAGAAGATAGCATTTAGTGGATTTTTACTTGGATTCATGCAAGCATGAACATGTTATTTAATATTCATAAGACGTGTTTTAATGAGGATATCACAGACCTTAAATTATCTAGACGTGAGGTGACTGACTTCACCCATGTTAGGTGTAAAATAGATATTGTAAAGATATTAAATTGTTAATGTTAAGCTTGGCGTTTTATAATATGTAGCAACTCATATCCCCTTTTCACCTTTTGCAAGATTACATGTCAGCAGCAGTAGAACTGTTTTCCATATTCCAAGTTTCCAATGTGATAACACTGATGATAGTTTAAAGTGTTGTTCAGAGTGTTACAACAGCACCCTTCAAAATATGCTCCTATCTACCTGTATTTCAAACTAATTGTACCAATTAAGGATGAATCAATCAGCACTAAAGTGCATTAATCTAACAGTGGTTCTCCTCTCTCTTATGGTCTGTGATATCTTGATCAATTAGTTGGTCGTGTTTGAAGTGGTTGAGGTTACTCCACAGCAGCAGCATGTGTAAACAAGGAAAGCTTGAGTTCTATCCCTCACAGCAGGAGGCAGAGGTAGACACACAACTGCTGAAAGGGATTTTGCAAAAGTGATTCTACTGCAGTGGTATCGATGGAGTGCAGTTCTTCAAAGGAATCAGACTGAATAGAATATTGCCTTCTTCTGTAAAAGTTTTGTGATAATACATCCTCAGCTTCAGAGAGCTAAGTAAAAGTAATCGATTGAAATGATAATTCAATTGATGAGCATAATGCAGTGTGTTAAAAGAAACATTCTGGGGTGTTTGTGTTTCCTTTTGGCTTATTCATTTTGCATGCATGTCTTTGTGATTGCACGAGCTGGTTGTGAAAAGGTGTAACGAAGGCACTGTTAGTGACACAAGGTCGATCCACTCAAGTCCTACGGCGCTGTAATAATTGGATTGGCTTGAGGGAAATGTGAGGGCTTCTATTTAGAAGGTGGGCGATCCATCAGCCTTGACTTGCCTGGAATCAAACTAGCAGTTGAAGTGGAAATTGAATATGATGTGCCACAAGCGAACAATCACAGCTAGCCGGCAGTCCCCACGGCATCAAATTAACACAGGGGGCAAAGCTTATCAAGGCTAGCATGTCCTCCAGGGTCAAGTGTTTTGTAAACGGCATGTAGACTGTCATTCTCACTCATGGGAATTTATTTGATTTTTTTAAAGGATGACATTGAGCCTGAAGCTATTAATGCAAGTGTGAATAGTTTGTGTGTGTGTGTGTGTGTGTGTGTGTGTGTGTGTGTGTGTGTGTGTGTATGTGTTTTCTTGTTTGTTTTTTGTTTTTTTAAATCAAAAAGGGTAAGAGAGCAAAACAGTGTCTCACCTTCAAGGGACTGATAGTGTGAACCTAAAGGGCACATGTTTTGATTGTTGTTTTGTAAAAAAACATATATGTTATGCTATGCTAAATTGTCTGATAAGTAACAATTTATTTATGACATATTGTTTTGACTGTAACATTATGGTGTCATCTATGTTATGTTGCTAATACAGTTAAAGAGGGTAATACACTATACCAGTTTGTGTGCAGCACTACTATTCATGTCAATAAAGGCAATGCTGCTCAGAATGGTTGAGTGAATTCTAGCACAAAACATTAAAAATTGTATTGACCTGTAAATGATGTGACATCAATCATTCAGTCATCAGTCATTTAATAAGTGATTGCTGCTGCTAATAGAACAGGTACTTAATAGAGAAAATCTATTAAAAACACGATTTTTTTTTTTTTAACCTGCTGAAGAAGATGATCCTTTACAATTACCTATTTTGGTGTTACCTCTGTATAAATATGAATGTGTCATCCCATTATGCTTCCCATTTTAAACCATCTCTTAAACCACTCTTTCAAAAAGGACTACAATCATGTCCATCTCAACGCCATTTACAATGTCTATTCTGGAGGGAGAGGGGCCGCCTGACTTTGTTCACTTTGCACTTCAGTGGGATTTGAAAATTGAGAGTTCCTGTCACGTCTGTAGAGTCTGTGGCAAAGTGCCTGGACTGTGCATCACTGATTTCTGCTGAGGGCAGAGATAGGGCTGGAGGATCGTATGGTGGTGGTGGCTGGTTGAGCTGGGGTCAGGAGCCTATTGTGCATGTGCCTCTTTACAAAGACACACTCATCATTTATGCTCACGACGGCAGCAGCACATAAACCTGGAGGTTCACTGTCACATAGAGCCAGACACGCCAGCCACTCTGTCAGGGAGTAGACAGTGAAAAGCCATGACACACAACAACTACAGTACATGTTATCATTTCCCCAGCACCAGTGTTTCATTTAGGTGTTTAGACTGGCTCTTAAAAGAGAATTTTACCCCATGAAGGATGGTCTTATAAAATAAAACATCAAAGATGTAAAGAAGCTGCCTCTGAATCACTGAAGGTTTTTGCATGTTATACAACCACAAGCACAATGAGTGTGAAACTGATGAATATCAGTTGTCAAAGATTATATCTTTCTACATGCCAGTCATGAATATATAAATTGTGTGTGAATGTGATTGTTTTCCTTAACTATCTGTGAACGTGGCACTGAAAATTACAATTTTGTCCATTTGATTTCATAATGGAAACTCCCCACATTGTTGAAGTGCATGGAAGAGCCTTTGGTGGTGCGAAAACCTTTCCCAAATATAATACAAACAATGGTTCATGGCTGCAAGATGCAGGCATCAGCAACTGCAACCAGGTAGAGCAGGGGACAGGGTACCCCACTCCTTAATCTCAAATCAGCTCAGAGAATGCAACAATTATTAAGGGGCTTTACGGCATAAGAGTGTCAGCCTTGGTGGATTAGAGCAAAAGCTGAAGCATGCCGTTTACATTTTGAATTGGTGATGAATGGGCCTATTTGATTGTAATGTAGTGTTTTTGAAGGCTTCTTTGCATCACACCTTGATTTGCATACATTTCCTCAACAAGACCAAAATACTGCAGTATTATTTTGAGCAAAAAGATCAATTTGCCCTTGCATTGCAGTTTTACTGAATATGTATCTGTGGCCATATTTTTAAGAAAATGACGTTGATGGTTACAGGCGGCAAACTCTGGTGGGCAGATGAGGAATCAGCACAGCTGGGAACGGTCACCAAGAGGGATGGACGGAACCCTGTCATTCTGAGAAACAAGACTAGCGGGGTGGTTCACATGAAGGTGTACGACAGGGAGGGTCAGAAAGGTAAGCACACTCAATAATATCAACACAACACAAACATACATATGAAGATGAAGGCACAAACATGCACACACTACCCACATACATTTACCGTACCTTATTTTCTGCCTTTTGCTGATCGTGCTTAACATTCAGGAAGAAACCCATGCCAGATAAACAACGGAGGATGCTCACAGCTCTGCTTCCCCACTTCTGAGAACACCCGTAGCTGCTCCTGCACTGTTGGATATAACTTGCGTAGCGACCGCATGTCTTGTGAGGGTAGGTTTCACCAATATTTTCTATCACTAAGACTACATCTTTGCATTCATTAATCTAAAGCAGTGCATTTATGTTTGAATCTGTGATTAATCTGTACATATGTCTAACGCCTAGGACACACAGGATGCGTGAGCAGCATGTGTGCGTCGCGGAACCTCTTGCTTTTCATTTCGGTGCCCATGTTAACAGGTCAGAGCAGCCACACAGCCTGGCTGCTGCGTCCCATCATCTAGAGATTTGAGGTCTCGTCTATTTTCTCCAGACAGGGAAAACGATAGAGAGATAGGAATGTGTGCCTGTGTGGACACATTAAGCGTGCGAGACGCAGTAGTTCAGCGACACACACGCACACACGCTGTGTCCGAGGCGTAAGGGCATTCATAATGTGCTATACTGTCTATGTTTGTGGTCCAATACTGTAGGCTGTTCTTTGTTTTGTTGATCTTTAGGTGTTGACTCATTTCTGATGTATTCCATCCATGAGGGAATCCGGGGAATTTCTCTGGACCCAAATGACAACAGTGAAGCCCTCATGCCCATCACGGGAACACTGTTTGCTGTGGGAGTTGACTTCCACGCAGGTATGTATCACGCAACCCACAGAGGGATTATTTGTGCAATTATACCAGAGATCAGCTGGACACATTTGCTTGAGGAGTTGTTTTGTTTGACATATAGTTAAATGAACATACTGTGTGTTGTTCCGGGTATTTAACTTTTGGATGCTTTTAATTGGGTATTAGCTTGGGTTTAACTACAAAACAAAGCCATGAACCTGACTGTAATTTTGGAAAGTAAACAAGTGAATTTTTTCTTTCTTCTCAACTCAATTATTCTTTTTTCAACTTTTCTTTTTCAACAGTTATTTTCTTTGGGGGTTTGTATGAGGTGAAATAGCCTAGGTGAAGATGTCAAGTCGACCAGTTTAATGTGGCATTTCCTTCTCAACAATGTTTCAAGCACACAAGTGTGTAACTTACATGTCACATACTTGTGCAAGACATTTTGTGTAAAAGGGTATATACATACATAGAGTTCAAACCACATATGTTTGCATGGATATTAACAATTCTTGCAAAAATAGAAAAAAGTGGACTTTCAATTTATTGTGTTCTGTGTTGCCCCCCTAAAGTGGTAAGGAATCTAGTTGAGAGGCTCTGTAGTGGGCTTTATAATGACAAGTGGAGAGAAAATTGATGACACAATTATTATTATGTTTTTTTTATTTTATTTTTGGGGTATTTTCTGCTTCTATTACATAGTGTCATTGTAGGGAATAGAAAGGAAATGAGTGGAGAGAGTGGCAAATGACATGCTACAAAGGTCCGCTGCCAGAATTGAACTATGGACGCTGTGGTTATGTGGTATGAGTTTTAACCATGCCGCTGGGACAAGGCTCAATTATTGTTATGTTGCCCGTGTTACCAGTCATACTACACTATACACTATCAACTGAAGCAGGAAATTACAGTTTTGAACTTAACAGATAGAAGTCATCTAGCAAAAAAAAGTGATTCGCGTCTTTCATTTTCCTTCTGCAAACTACAAATTGTCAAGAGGGGAAGTACATTTGACACATCACAGTTTTTTTGTTTGTTTGTTTTTTTAGTACTGCCAAGAAATTAGAGGATTTTCAAAATAAAAATTGTGTGCATTTACTTTAGAATCACCGAACAGAATACATTGATGATCCTTTAAGCAATATTTCCAGGTGTGCTGAGATTTTAAGGTATTTTTTTGCATGCTAATATTTTTTTTATTACATGAAATGCATCACTCTTAAGAAAGCAGTACTTAACTGGTTAACTAGTAACTAGTTAACCGTCACTATTGTTGCTAAATTACATTATATAACACAACATATTTCTCTTCTTTGTCTTTATTTCCTACAGTACAAACCTTTCAGTCTTAAAACAATGAAGGCGAAGGAAAGGTCTTTATTATACTGGGCTCTATGCTTATGAATAATGGTCCGTGGGCTTGTGGAGTGCAGCATAGATGAAAGAGTAATAAGTTCACATTATGGGCGAACCTCAGTATGAATAACATAAAACTATTTCCTCACAAGCCTCTGAAGCAATCCTAATACAAAGCAATTCCCAAGATATTGTATCAAATGAAGGTACCGTAACCTGCATTGCAAAGCATGAACCCGATAGCTTGTGCTGTCATTTGTTACATCCCTGCTTCCTTCTACATAATATATATGATAAAAATGATAGATTTATTGCACCAACAAATGCTATGAATATACTATAGGCTGGTAGTGCTCCATATATGTAATAGGTTGCCACTGATGCACGATAACAAAAGCTGTGTAAAGGAAATTGCATATGCACAACTGAAAATGGAAACAAACTACATACACACAATAGGGTTGATATACGAAGGATTTTAGAAAGCAGAAAAGCAGCACCAGATAAAGATAGCATGTTTGGGTAATTCCATATGTATTATATAACTTTCCATTGCCGGTTTGCGAAAAATGACGGTAGGGAATGTAAATTTTTACAAATGGTCGCTGAAACCGGTTTAGTATTCCCAATTTAGAGGCAGATATTAGACTTTGCTGTCAACAGTTGTCACTAGAAAGGGATTACTATCTACCAACTATTATCAACAGAAGGGAGAAAATCACAGAAAACACTGTCCACATCAAAGTCTGGGAAGTATCTTGATTTACTGTGACTATGACGTTTAAATATGTCTAAAATTTTGCTTTATTGGAGGAGATGCAGTGGATCGAGGCTATAACCAAACAGTGGACTTTGCAACAGGAGACCACTGTTTGTTTCCCATTTCTAATTGCAGGACGGTTTTTTTAAAAATCATAACTGCAATCGCCCCCTAACCTTAACCCTGTGGTTATTATTGTAGCATGACGATGAAGGTCACCTAACTTTAAGGAAGTAGTAATTAACCCACACCACATTTTATCAACACAACAGTGATTGGTATCGGTTTTAGAAAGCACAGAAAAATTATATTGTCCTGCCGATTACTGCCTGCCGCCAGATTAGACAACACTTCTGTGAGTCGTTCTGGAGAGCATGGTCAAATGATATAATTGGTTGTTTAATTCGGAAAACCTGATGGATATCATCGAGTCTCAGCAAATAAAACCAAAACTATCTGCATAGCCAAAGGAGGTCAGGGGTCAAAAAATGTTTTCTTTCTAGCCATGGTTGATTGGTCAGTCCAGACTGAAATATCTCAACAGCTGCCATGAATCACCATGCAGTTTAGTTCAGCTATTCATGTGTGCCTCAGGATAAATTATAATCACTTTCTTGATCCCTTCTTTTTTCATCCAGGGCCATCTTCAGGTCAGCTTTCCAATTTGTCCAGCACTTTACTTACTCACTTCTGTTACAGAAACTGCAAAGAGATGCCAAGCTGCCGCTGTACTTTGTGTTTATTGCTAATTAGCAAATGTTAGCATGCTAACACACTAAACTAAGATGGCAAACACGGTATGTAAATATGTTGTGTTATGTACATTATACTTACTTAACATCAGCATGTTAGCATTGTCCTTTTGACCATTTTAGCATGCTGACGTCAGCATTCAGCTCAAATCACCACTGTGCCTACATAAGTACAGCCTCACATAGCTGCTAACATAGCTGTAGACTCGTCCTGTTGTGGTTTGGGGAAACTGATCTTTTACACATTCAACAGCTGGTGGTAGGTATTCTACTTCCCTCAAATGACAGGTCGCTGAATCATTTTTCAGCAGTCTCAACAAATCAGCTCCATTGGGTGCACATGCCCACTGTAATTACATACATAATCACATATAAGTACTGTTCTTTACTGAACTATGACTTTCCATATTGACTCTCTCTCTTTCAGATGGAGTCAAGCAATTAATCAAGTTTATTTGTCACACATATTCATATAAGGTACAATCACAGTGAAATGTAATCCCGCCAGTTCCTTCAATTTGTGCAGTAAAAAGAGTTTAAATAGAATAGTAATAAATACATGTGGCCTGAGGGTAGGAGCTTTTCCTGAGCCTCTCAGTGCTGGTCTGGTATATATGGTACCTTCTTCCTGACCACAGGAGGAAGAAAAGGCCATTTTCCAGGTGATTTGGATCCTTAATGATTATCCTAGCCTTAATCTTGCTGCGCCTGGTGTAAATATCCTTTAGGCAGGGTAGAGTAAGGCCTGTTGTATGTTCAGCCGAACAAACCCCTCTTTGAAGGGCCTTGCAGTCCTGTTCAGTGCTGTTTCCGTACCAGGCAGTGATGTTCCCTGTCAGGACCCTCTCAATGGTACAGGAGTAGAAATTCCTTAGTATTTGAAGGGATACCCAGAATTTCAAGCATCTGAGGTGAGATGTCTCCACCTTGCCTTTCTCACCACTGAGTCAGTATGCAGCAGCCAGATCAGGCCCTCAGAGATGTGGACACCAATGTACTTGAGCTGTCCACCCTCTCCACTGAGGACCTGTTGATATTAAGGTGGTCGTAGTACCTTCTCTGCTTCTTCCCAAAGTCCACTATCAGGCACTTAGGCTTGCTGATGTCTGGGAATAGGTTGTCCTGACACCAGCAGGTCAGTTCCTCTACTTCCTTCAAGTAGGTCTTTTCATTCTTATCTGTGATCAGGCCCTGTGTTAAGGATGAGGGTAGAAGAGATGTGTCCACCAACCCTCACCACCTGGGGTCTGCCCATCAAGAAGTCAATGATCCACATGCACAGTGAGGTGTTTAATCCCATGTCTTTGAGCTTTGTGACGAGTCTGGGGGGAGCTATGGTGTTAAATGCTGAACTGTAGTCAATGAAGCGTAATCTCACAGTAAGCTCCCTTTCTTGTCCAGGTGAGATAGGGTGCGGTCAAGGATGTGTGCTAAGGCATCTTCCCTTGATTGGTTGGGACAGTAGGCAAACTGTAGTGGGTCCAGTGAAGTGTTCAAAGCACTTCAGCACTACAAAGGTGAGTGCCACTGGGCGGTAGTCATTAAGACAGGCTGGTCTTGTTTTCTTGGACCATGGAATGATGGACTTCTTGAAGCAAGTGGTTATGACAGACTGAGCCAGGGACAGGTTGAATATCATTGTGAACACACCTGCACTAGTTGGTCAGCACATAGTTTGAGGACCTGCCCACTGACACTGTCTGGTCCTGCTGCTTTATTGGTGTTTGCATGCTTGAATGCCTTCCTGACATTATGCTCAGAAAGGGTGATGGGTGTGAAAGGTGCACCCATCCATCCATTAACCTGTGCTTCAGCTGTTTTTGCTTGTTGGCTTCCGATGGTATCAAAGTGAGCATAGAGACACATCAGATGGTTCTGGTAATCCAACGGTTTTTAGTTTTGGGTACAGTTGCTTCTGTTCTTTCACAAATTAAATCCACTGATATCATCAGTGATGTTGACGGTGGTGTCCTGGAACATGCTCCAGACTGCATCATGTAGTGCAGACTGTAGGGCAGCCTCTGATTGGCCTGACCATTTCCTGACCTCTTGACCTCTTGCGTCACTGGGGGCATGTGTCGTAATTTGTTTACATACTTTGACCGCAGTAAGATGGCCACATGCTTGCTCTTCCTGAATGCGGAATCACTGCGATTCCACTCTGTAGCTGTTGCCATGTAGCAGTGATCCACAGTGCTTATTCCTCTTGTAGCACAGTCAATATGTTGATGGAAGTCAGGCATAACCTTCTTAGGGTTAGCCTGATTAAAGTCTCCAGCAACAATAAGTGCAGAATCAGGATTACCGGTCTGTCAGTGGGATGTAGGCCGCTGTGATAATCACTGATTTAAATTCCCTTGGTATAAAGTTTGGTCTGCATTTCATTGACAATAACTCCAGATCAGGTGAGCAGGGACGGGATAGCATTTTAATATTCCCAATGTCACACCCATCCTTGTTCACCATAAAGCACATGCCTCCTCCTTTTTTCTTGCTAGAGTCCTCTATTCTGTCAGATCGGTATACAGAAAAAGAGTCACCTGGTTGAATGGCACTGTCCAGTATTCCGGGATTCAGCCAAGTTTTGATGAAACAAAGGACATTACAGTTCCTGATATCCCATTGGAAACTGATGCAGGCATGGAGGTCGTCCAGTTTATTATCCAACGCCTGTACATTGGCTAGCAGATGCTTGGCAGAGAAGATCCATGTGGCTGGGATTGCAGTCAGTTTTTAATCCTTCCACGTTTGCCTTGTGTTTCCTCCAATGTTGAGATGGATGCAGAGATGGATACAGAGATGGTCTTACTTGTCTATGTGGTTGGAATCATAGTTGGTGTTTATCTCTTCCACCTTTTTCTCGATGTTTACTCCAATGCTTACACTTGAAAACCTTGACTGGCTAGGTAGCAGAGGCAGCAGGAGGAGAGTTTACAAAGTGGTGAGTTGACCATTTCCCTATCCTGATAAATGGTAAATGGACAGTACTTGTACAGCGCCTTTCTAGTCTTCTGACCACTCAAAGCACCTTTACACTACGTGTCACATTCACCCATTCACACACATTCATACGCTGCACAGGTACAGGGGCTACCATGCAAAGTCCCAACCTGCCCATCAGGGGGAATTAACTATTCACGCACATTCATACATTGATGGCACAGCCATCAGGAGCAATTTGGGATTCAGTATCTTGCCCAAGGACACTTTGACATGCAGACTGGAGGAGCCGGGAATCGAAATGCCGATCTTCCGATTAGTGGATGACCTGCTCTACCTCCTGAGCCACAGCTGCCCCAAGTTACTCTTAGTCATATGTTATCATTGTCCAATATTATTCACAAAAAGTACAACTCAGTCACAGAGTTCAGGAGAACAAGAGCAGGTTACATTGCTCATTACACAAGTAATAGTCACAATTCCGTCCATTATCCAGTTACTACCAAGAGAGCCTAAAATTTAATTCTGAATATCAGTTACTTCAAAGATCACCAGCAATTTTGATGTGTCACCACAGCTTTTGGAAAAGAGAAAATAAGTGGTGTCCAAAACAGAATTAGACATTGCCATAGTACAGAACTAAATTGACGATTGTCCTCCCTTTTATGACTTTCAGCAGGTGAACATGCAAATGCATTACTAAGCCCCTCCAAGAGCAGCAGCTGATAGCTTACGCATATCATTTACATGTCATTACAGAAGCTAGGCTGCCAGAGCAGAACAGATGAAAGCCCTGCAGCTGTATTCTGTCATATATGAGCTACGTGTTAACAGAGTGTGAAGGTAGCAGGAACAAGAAAGTGCAAATAAACATATAACGCCCTCTAACCTCCTAACAACCTGTACAGAGCCAAATTGACAGGAATGCACAGAGATGCACTTTCAGTCTACACCAGATATAAATTACATACTATTTCATATGCTTATTTAATAGGGCTGTAAAATCAGAAAGGGTCCATAACAGTTTTACCAACACCATGTTTTGCATGAAGCAATATACTGCCCTGTAAAATTTGGCTGACAATTGCCTTGCCTGCTCAAGCACTGTATGTCAACAAAGAAATGTGGATGAACTGTGTGGGTATTTTCACCATCATACTTTATAGTCCCACACAACATTTGGTGAAATGGGCCGTGCTGCAGTAAAATGTGGTTTCATGAGCTGCTTTGTTTGAGGGCATAAATACTTTTGTGGCAGCCACATTCATTATCCCATTTTGTCTTGTCATTAACTGTATTTTGCAGGAAATGACACTGTGTACTGGACAGACATGGGCCTGAACAGAATATCCCGGGCCAAACGTGATCAGACCTGGAGGGAGGACATCATCACTACTGGCATCAGCCGGGTTGAAGGCATCGCGGTTGACTGGATTGCTGGTTAGTATTGCGATTCCCTGGGCCCTGGGTTGTATTACTGCAGACAGTTAAGTTTGTATTGATTGCTGAAAATTCTCATTTTATGTGCAATGTTTAGAGTTATGGCATTAAGTTGATGTTTTTGCTAATAAACAGTAAGCCTCAGTGACACAATAGGGTATCTGCCAATCATGAATGCACATGCAAGATTAGTTTTAGTGTACTGTATGAGTATGTTCATGGTGGGGGGTGTTTTCATGTCTTGTCCCATTGAGGATCAATATACTTCTGCTGTATTTACACACCTTATTATTGATTTATTGTGTTATTTATACGCAGGGAACCTTTACTGGACAGACCATGGTTTCAATCTAATAGAAATCTCCCGTTTGAATGGTGCTTACCGCTCAGTGGTCATATCTGAAGGACTTGATCAGCCCAGAGGCATTGCTGTCCACCCACAGAAGGGGTAGGCCATGTCTTGTTTTGTGTTTTGATGTTTGTGTTTTCCCTATATCAATGCACTGTTGGATGTAATCATTAACATTTCTATTATCAGTGGTCCAGCAGTATAAAAAAAAAGGTTTATTGTAGTCAGATTGGCCAGAAGTCATTCTTAATACTTTCCCCTCTAGAAACTCATATATTGTAAATATAATGATTGGTAGCATGAAAATATCTTATCTAAACCAGGTAATGACCACATAAAATGGTTATTAATGTCACAAGGCCCAGCAATGGCCAATTCTATTGGACAATGAACTGGTCATGCTGAGTGGAGCAAACGGGGGAGAACTTACTTTATCTTGAATGTGTCCAACAATAAATACATCAGCTGGCCAACATTATTGAGCAATACTAACTAATCACAGTTAATGTTTATTGGTTTTGATATGTTGACAGTAATGCAAACTGAAAAGCTGGATTGTGGTTGGTCCTTATTTTTCTTAAAGTTTTAAAAATATTTTGTTTTGTGTTTAATATTTATTTATAATTATTGTTTCTTAGTGTTAAAAATGTACTGTAAACTGTTTTAATATAATTCACACACACTGTCATCTGTGATAGAAAGTTTTTAAACTGTAAAATATCCTTCCCAAGTATCTTTGTCACACCTGTTATACCTATACCAAGGAACATTGCAAAAAATATTTTTAAGAAGGATCATTGCCAAAAATATTCCCCAAAGGTTTTCCCCAAAACATAGATTTCACTAATAAATGGGAGATTGTTAAATGTTTTACAATTTTGATAACTTCCCATGCAACTCAGATGGACAGTCATAATATTGATATAATATTTGGAGTAGAATTTATATATTTTTGGCTACTAGGAGGCAAAAGAACACAAAAACAAGCAACAGACACACAGCCCTATGATTGCCTTATCAAGTTGTTCAGGCTTCATAACAAACAACTGCCTGCTTACATGGTGGTTGAAAGATTCAAGGTCTTTGTCCCTGGTTATGACTCTAAATCAAGTGTTTGTTAATTAATAGTATCTACACTATGCACTATATTGCAAAAATCAGTGCGTTTGTTACAGTGAGTGCTGTTACTATGTTGGCCAGGTAT
This sequence comes from Thunnus thynnus, assembly GCF_963924715.1. Lineage (NCBI taxonomy): Eukaryota > Metazoa > Chordata > Actinopteri > Scombriformes > Scombridae > Thunnus > Thunnus thynnus. The sequence continues at coordinate 11,756,538 of NC_089527.1, forward strand.
CTCTTCTGGACTGAGTGGGGCCAGAACCCCTGTATCGGCCGCTCCCGCTTGGATGGTTCAGACCAAGTCACCTTGGTCAATTCAGGCATTATGTGGCCCAATGGAATTTCCATAGACTACGAGGTACAGTTATTTTTTTCCTATGCACATCGTCATCAACCTCTTTCCCTTCCACTACACTCCTACATTCTGTACCTCCTACCTCATCTTACTCTTCTGTGACACAGATATGACCATGTGTAAGAGTTTTGTGTGTAATATGCATTTTAAAATTGCCTTCCAGGAAAATACATTATACTGGTGCGACGCCCGCACAGATAAGATCGAGAGGATCAACCTTGAGACAGGTGAGAGCCGAGAGATTGTACTGTCAGTGGCCAACGTAGACCTGTTCTCAGTGGCTGTGTTTGGGCCTTACATCTACTGGTCTGACAGGTAATTTATTATTTTCTTAAATGCCTACACATGCATTGGCCTGCAAAGCCTGCGATACTAACCTGACATTAACCCCTCCCTTCAAAAGTCTCATGTGAAAACATTAGGAACGGCAAGTCCACATAGCGAGGGTCACCTCCTATTTTTGTAAATACTCCAGATAGAATTCTATGGCATCAGCAAGAGCAGCTCCTTCCACAACCTTTTGTAAAAGAGGCACAAAGATAAATTTAATGATTTCTTATGTCTTTTCATGAAGTTACACACTCCTGCAGTTCTTTGCAGCAGTGTTGTAAGATCTCTGAAACAGCAGCAGGTTGAAACACGTTATAAACTATTGGTTGAGTTTGCATGGTTTTTAATCTGTCTTGCATTGCTTGAAGTATCCTCAACACTTTGAATTGCATGTCAAAACTGAGTGATTGCAGTTTTGGATTTACCTTTATTATTGTCAAATAAAATGTTCTATCATTCTATTTATCTAAGCTAACCATTACCCTGCCTCAATGGAGAGTCTGAATACAGTGTGCTTTCTTCTCTGAAACTAAAATCACTTATTTTACCCCCCGTCTCTCTTGGTGTGCTTCAGGGCCTACTCGAATGGTTCAATCAGACGTGGCTTCAAGACCGACACCAGTGAGGCTGTGACCATGAGGAGTGGCCTGGGGGTCAATTTGAAGGACGTGACAGTCTTCAATAGAGGCAGAGAGAAAGGTTGAGGTTTCAGCTTCACGGTTTTATATATTCACAAAATTACATTTACAGCCATGCTTACAGCTTATTTTGAAAGGCTGTTATAATAGCCACACTGCAGATATGTGGCTGCTACATTTTGCCATTTGATTTTCATCTGCAATTCCACTATGCAGTCATATGCAATTTAAACATGATTGCATAGTGGAAGAAACCAAAGCAAACCAGTATTTTAACATGTGTTGGGTTTTGAATATTTGATATCATAGGCACCAACCCCTGCTCGAGGAGTAATGGTGGCTGCCAGCAGCTGTGCTTTCACCTGGGCAGTGGTCGCCGAACCTGTTCCTGCGCCCATGGCCGCTTGGCAGAGGATGGCTTTGCCTGTGAGCGCTATGAAGGTTATCTCCTCTATTCTGAGAGGACTATACTGAAAAGCATCCACCTTTCAGATGAGAATGACCTCAACTCACCTGTCCAGCCTTTTGAAAATCCTGCTCTTTTCAAGAATGTCATAGCCTTGGCGTTTGACTATAGTCAGAAGACAGCAGGGACCAATCGCATCTTTTTCAGTGATGTCCATTTTGGAAATATCCAGATGATTAATGATGACTGGACAGGGAGATCTATTATTGCAGAAAGTAAGTTAATTTCACATTCTCTCCGTTTACATTATTTGTAGGTTGTTGTTGATGCTATTAATAATAACAGGCCTTCTGCTACTATACATGTTCACTTCTTATGCCCATTTTAGGAACTACACATTTACTACAGTATTGATGGTGGCATGGTGGCAAGTATTGCACCCATGATGGTCCTGAGTATGGTTTGGCACAATGTGGTGTAGGATTAGTAACATTTGTGTTTGTTTATGGCTGTCTACAAGGACACATAACAGCTCATGTTTTACTTGCACTTTTCACAAAATAACTGCTAACCAAGGCGTATTTCTACCCTCAAGGTCTATTTTCATCTGACTTATGTGTAACTACATTGATTGTGTTTTGGGATGTGAGTGCTGCTGACATGCCTCTAGTACACAGTGGTTCTGTGGGTGAACAGATCCACTTTAGACACTGACTCAAGACTGCAGCAGCTGCTGTTGTGATGTGCTGCACTCAATACCAGAATGGTGTAGTGTTATTTTTAATGCAAATTTAAATCTTATGGGACAATCTTGTTTAGAACACAATATTCACTAATTATTAGCATTTACGTAGGAAGCAAAGAATTAATAGCATTTACCTAGATGCACATTTTCTCTTCCTCTCGTCAATTTTTTCTGCTGTTTCTCCCCTGTAAAGGCCATTTAACACAAAATCAGTATGGTATAATACCAATGTTTGAATGCTTTCCGCTTACTGACTGTCACAGATTGAATGATGGGGCCAATCCCTCTCTATTCCTTCACTAAAGCTCAGTCAGTCCTGTCTTGATAAGCATGACTGGAGTCAGATGAACAGCAAAAGCCTCTGTTCTGCTCGGCTAGCATCATCTGCCATTCTGTGAAGTTTCCACTGGGAGCAGAGCTCAGCACCCCACCCCCACCCCATCCAACCTCCCCCCACTAGGAAACTGGCAGAGTGTTACTGATCCACTCCCACCCACCCCCCCCGACCCCTCTCGCACACCCCTGCTGAGGGAGCTTTCTGCTTATTTATTATCTTCTAGAGATGAACAAGCGTTATTAGAAACCATCTGTCGGGATTTGTAAGTGTCCTTCATACCTTAGCATATTTACAAAATGAGGAATCAAAGTGGTGCAAGGAATTAATTTTACTACAATTTTAATTTTTTAATCTATAATACAAGACTGTGTAGTTCTTTTGAGGAATCCATACTCCTTTTGCTGGAATCATCACCCTTAGGCAGCATCTAAAGCAAGACTCTCCTCTTTTCCTCTTAAAGTTTCTGCCTGCATCCCGTCATTGAGGAAAGGTGAAGATGTTAATCATCCATATTTCCCTAATTAAACTCCATGTCCCCCATTAATTACTCCCTTGCCCTGCCAACAATTTGTGAGAAACTCCAAGCTGCCAGACGGCTTTTATTGCAAACTATTAATTAGTAGTCAGCTGACTCAGGTAGTGTCTTAAGTATTTTAGAGTATGGTTTATGGGTTTTTAGATAAGGGGATACAGGCAAATTATCTAGCATTGGCCATGTGTATGCAAACGTCAAGAGTTAAAGAAAAGATAGGATTACGGCCAAGATAGTCGTCATCATACAGATGTGAATAATTATTATGTAATAATTATTATTATGTGAATAAAGGGGTGTTGTAAAATTCATTTCATTATTTTAATTAATTATTTTGTCTTCTTTTATCAATTTTGTTGCTCTCATTCAACTGACACCCATATGTAGATAATCCCTTGGCCTTTTTAAGTATGAAAGGTAATCTGTTCTTTTTGTCGAACAACAAACAAATGTGCCAGTACATAAAAGAGTTAGACATGGACAATTGTATACACAGAACCTGGCTCACGCAGGTGATGTTTTCAAAGCCCTAACAAAGCCAATTCTCTATCTGGCTGACAAACTGTGATATCTGACTGCTTTGGGTCTGGTGGCTTTGTAAAGTGTGGCTTTATTGAATCTTAATAAATGGGATTTATCGGAGAAAGAAACAAACTTTGTTTTCATCTCTTCAGGGAAATTGTTTTGCTTCCTCTATCTGATTAGGGGCATATTAGTCCTTTTTAGGTTTCTGTTGCCCTCCACAAGAACTATTTATACTGGGGGATTTAAATTCATTTATTTTTTTTTTTTTAATACTAGGTTGGCAATCTCTACTACTTTTTGCATGGTGTCATTTTCCACTGCTACAAGGTGCAAAGTTGTGTTTTTTTCCTAGTATTGTCTTCTCTTTTCTCCCCCCTAACAAAATGGAAACAATCCTTCAATCATAAGTTTCCATGAATACTCTACAGTGGTCCATGGGGAATAGTAGCCATATTCATGCATTAATACATGACAACTCAACAACACTATATTACTGTAGTTATTCTGACCTTCCTCACGCAACATTAAAGCAGTGGAGGTCAAGTTTAATAGGTCAAAGCATTGCAAAATAATCTACAGTAAATAATGAAACATGAATAATGAATTATGGCCAGCTTTTCTGTCTGTAGTCCCTTCCTGTAAATCACATTCTTGTTCCAACCTGGGGGCCGCAAAGTCCTTTTCATATTCTGTGTTTAGGAAATTGGTTCCCAATGAAAACATTCAATTGCTGAGTGACCGTTGCATCAACAAATAGGTGTCTGACCAGCATAGTGAGGCATGAAGTTCCCTGTCAATCACCAAGAAAGCATAATCCCAATTCTAACACAATTGGAGCCTGCCTTCTGTTACAAGCAGAGTCAGTATTTTCACCAAAAATCTACACTACTGTAAGCAACTATTCAGTTTAGTGGCCTCAGGCAGTGGCAGACAAATTAAATTTTTAACTATGTGTAGATCTTTAACCAAGGACACATAACACGTTATGTGCTCCCCAGGCCTACCTTTATAAAAGAATGAATGAAGAATTTATGCTGTGTCTGAGTTGGGTTACTTGGTTAGAATTTGAGCAGAGGTCTTATTTGTCTGTTCATTTAGATGTGGGTTCAGTGGAGGGCCTAGCATACCACCGAGCCTGGGACACCTTGTACTGGACCAGCTCCACTACTTCCACGATCACCAGACAAACTGTGGACCAGAAACGAGTGGGTGCCCTTAGCCGGCAGGCCGTGGTCACTCTTTCGGAGGAAGACCACCCACATGTCTTGGCTCTGGATGAGTGTCAAAAGTCAGTAGCTCTTCTTTGTCTTTACAATGTTTTTTGTCTGCAACATACAGCATATATACATTATCTGCTCTGTAAATCACATGTCCCGTGTTAATGTTTGAGAAAAATCTGAGATTTTTTTAATTTTATGTTTTATGGTTTGATGATGGCACCCCCTATCTTTGCATTAATTCATCAATATACCATTAGTTCTCCATCTACATGGATGGAGACAGCCAGGCAGCAGCCTGCAGCACAACACAAGACTTGGAACAACAACTAGATCCACCTTCCTGCCTCTCTCTTATATAACTTACAAAAATGAACACACGTCTTGTTCTGCTGACATTATTTTTGACTGCAAAAGCGGATGATTAAATGTGATTTTTAGTTGGACTTTAAGCACTCTCTCACTCTTTCCAAATCACTCAATTAATTCAAAAAATGTCTGGATCTACTGTAAGTCAAGCCTTTGATACCATCAATCACAAAGTGTTTATTTATAGGTTTGTAGGTTCAGCTACTCTCATTTTTATTTCCACTAGCGCTCATTATCCTCAGAAAGTCCATAAATAAATTACACCTCATATAGAATATCACTGCCAGAGTTTTCACTGGGAGAAAGAAAAAAAAGTCTAAAATCTGTCCACTGGCATCCAATTAGTTTTAGGACAGAATTTTAAGATCACTTTTCTATAAATCGTGGACATCTAATCATAGACTTGCGCCTAACAATATCACTGATATGCTGCCAAGATATGATCCAGGTAGAGCTCTCAATTTTACAGATTGCCTACCATTGTAACAAAACTGCTGACGAATGGAGAAGTTTCTTTTTGGATCTGAGGACAGCACACCAAATGCATTTATTTTAAACTACATGCTGTGTCTGCCTTTTATCTTTCTTTTAGCCTAGTTGATAGTAATACCACTCAATGGCCATGTTATTATAATTAAAAAATTCTAATCTACAGTGCAAACCATTTACAGTGATCACGTCTGTCACGTCAAATTGATCACTGTAAACAGATGATTATTATAATCAAATTCTTTTCTTTATTTCTCATGCAGATTGCCATCTAATTGACATTTGTATATTTATTACATGAATATAAATTACTGAAACAAACAGCTTTGCTATTTACTGAATTTTATTGACTGTTTCAAAATACAGTACAGCTGTTTCAAATGCTTGTTGTTTCACTGCTGCATCTTGTTGTCTTGTTTTTGTCAATTTGTCATAAGCTGCGAGGAGACTACGTTTTTCATTGCGATAAAATGACTTTCTTTTTCCCGTCATTATTTCAATGTGCACACAGCATCAGCCTCAGGTAGCCAGCTGGAAGCAGACAGGTTACCACGAGGTAATAATGGTGCCACAGCCGCTAAGCACATATCATATGTGTATAATGGGAGTAAAGTAAAGAAAATAGAATTACCGTAGTTTTAATTTTTTTTTCCATATATTGTCATGTATGAAAAGACTCAAAATGAAAACTGTAAGCGGACTACTTGATTACTATAACTGAATTATTTAAACAGCATTTGTATAGGAATGATTCTGTCCCAAGCTTCTTGATCTATATCAGCAGTTGATCACTGTAATGTGGTTCTCATTGTAATTTAAATGAAAAAACACTTAATTACAAAATTATTACAACATTCAAATGGCTTAGTTTTTTTTAAATTCCTCTTTTTTTGAAAAATGTTTCTTTAAAGACCTTAAACAGATCTACTTACTGTACTGTAAAGGTGATAGCATGTTTCTTCAGAAAAATAAGAAAATCAGAAGAGACAAATTGAGACAAAACCTTCGGAGGGTTTTTTTAGCACCAAAAAACACAGTTACAAATTGTGTGATACAGTAATTATAGTTTCTCAACAATCAACTTTCTGACTCTTTAGCAAGTCTACATTGGGTGCCAAGGTTTTGTTGCATTATGCTGTCTGACGCTATAATTTGAGCTATCTTAAATTTAGATATATTGTGTTTTGGTAAACATACATTTAATGAGTCAATTTTGTGATCTGTGCCTTCAACAAATGTTTGTACTTTGAAAAGCTGATGTGATTATTTAATTTACAGTATGTATGTTACATCTAGGTTAGATTTGGGTTTGCACTTTGTCACCATTTCAGACCCACTGTCTGATAATTCAAATTCAAACTCAAGTGATTAATCAGCAGTCCCTGGTTGTGACTTCTAACCGTAATCTTTATTTTCCAACTGGAGTGGACTTCCTTGACTTCATTATATGATGAGAGTGTAGGAGCTAAAAAAAACTTGTTTATACAATTGGAAAACATATCCACCTCTTTTTTGTGGTTTATCTACATAGCTGTGGATTCAAAACATGCATTGTCCATCTTGCAAAACCCATAAAAACTAAGATATAAATCTTTCATTTATTTAGTCTGCTGCTATTATCTGTGTTTCTTATATCCTTAGAAGTCCTCACAGATGAGAATATGAGTAAATGACCTCTATCTCACAACCTGTGATGCTGATCTGTTTTATCAAATTGAAACTGAGCTACCCTTTATCACTGATGAGCTTCTTCAGGGCAAAATAGGGAAGCAGATGACAGGCCTGGAGGTCTTGGCTGCTATGGGATCATGTTGATAACTGACTGAAACTACTGCATAGACCTCTAGTAATTTAATTCGGTGAAGAAAATGTTCCTATTCATTAGTGCTTGTTTTCCCTGCATGGCAGAGTTCCCTTGGTGAGATTTTGGTGTAGCAGCTCTTATAAAAAGCCATCATTGCTGCTCATTGATCCAATTTCAGACTACACATAGTTCTTGCTGAGGTGATATGAATTTGTAGATGCACTGAGGTGAAATAATGTAGTGCTTCATTTGGAGAGTGAGAGAGTCTCTGATGTTATCTACACATTAAAATGAAGCCACTTGCAACTTATAAATTGCTGAGGACTACAGTTTAAAAAATGTCTTATTCTTGCTATCGTTTTCCTCGCACATTTTAGCCTGATGTTTTGGACCAACTGGAATGAGCAGAGGCCCAGCATCATGAGATCCACCTTAGCGGGCAAGACCATGAGGATTATCATCAGCTCTGACATCCTGACACCCAATGGACTGACCATTGATCACAAAGCAGAGAAGCTCTACTTTTCAGATGGAAGCCTTGGCAAAATTGAGAGATGTGATTATGATGGTTCCAGCAGATATGTGAGTATGAAAATTGTGGTCCTATTTTTTTTTTTTTTTTTTTACAAAAATGAACACCCAGCAGCACCAAATTGCTTTTAAATACAAAAAAAATACAATGGGTCTTTTGTAGAAACATCTCTCCCTACAATTGTAAAACATATTTTATTTTTATTTTTAATAATCTTATTATAACTGCAATTACTGGGCAGCATTTTAATTAAAGCTGCACATTTTTGTATTGTACCCTTTGAAATTCCTGCAAATCGAAAAATGTTTTTATGAAAGAGACCCAGTGACTCATGAGTTAGGATGTATTTTCCACGTGCTTCTCAGTGATGTGGATGTTTTATCACAAAACACCTGAGAAGCAAGGTGCATATTCAGGGAACACATCTCAAATTTATCTGCCCTTTTTAAACATTTTTTCTGTCTCCCATTTACTCCCCGATACCTGTTGGTGTTCCTAGAACTCAATACAAGTGATAAGATACCTCATGACGCTCTTTCTGATATTTCATCTTTTAGAGTGTAGATGTTTGCTTAATCATAAAAGGCATTCCTTGCTAAAGTAAAGAAGCTCAGTGAGGCGAGTTATCATTTTGTGAATGAAAAGTTGCATGCATATTGTAATGTAAAACTGGCTATATCTTCTGTATCCCTGGTGTGTGAAGGATTACAGTGCGAGATACAATTTTTTGCTAGGGATTTCAGTTTTTGCTTGACACGACCTCTGCAGCTCAGCACCTTGGCCCATCTCAATTAGCTACCCATATATTTGCTGAGCCGGGTCACCAGGCTCAAAAAGTCTTCAACTTCGGATCCCCACCTGCCCTTTCTGCAGCCTTGTCCTGCTAATGAAGGCTTTGCAATGAGAGCACTCTGGGTGCAGATTCTCCATTCCAATTAAAATGTGTAAATTAAACAGAGATAGCTGATTGTCAACCTCAGCACTTAAACAAACTGCAGTGGTGGAAATCTTAAGACAACTCCTTCCACTGTATACAAGGACTGGCTGTTGTGGATATGGAAGATTAAGTCTCCTTGTCACTTAAGTGTGTTCTGAGTTTATTTTTATTGATTGAACTACTGATTTTATTTATAGATTACTATTCTTTATAGAATAAAATGCATTATAGAGCACCAATTGTGTGTTGAAACATGAATGTAGACTAGTATGGCAATGGAGTGTCCCGGTAATCCTCTTCACTGCAGCAGTGCCATTATATGCTTACAGTGTGGTTGGCGACAGAGGAGAACAAGAGCCGTGCCATTTTGAGAGTAGAGACCCATGCCATTAATGAAGGCAGTGCTTCACAAAGGGCAGTGGAGTGCATGATAAGGCAAGATGTCAGCATGTGTAGTGGAGAAAAGATGTCCCTTTTTACCATGAAGAGAGGAAATATAAATTGAGTGTCATTTGAGTTCAATGTCAACAATGTGCTCTCAATGTGTTTATGTTACCACTGAAGTAATCAGGTAGGAGTCTGTTGACAATGGCGTTTGAAGTAAGATATTTGAATACTGCTGAATAGTAACAGAGTGGAATACTTGAAGTTAGAATGATAAGATCGCATGAAATATGTTCACATTTATCCAAAACACAATTTCAGCACACAAGTAATATGTTTCTGGCTGTAAACCTAATGTCTCCCAAATCTAATTTCCTATCAGTATGTTACATCCCATCTGGCGTTCTATCTTTCCCTCTCTTTCTCTCTCTGTCTCTGACTCTCACTCATCTGATGGCCAGTTGTTGCATCCACACGCTGGGCTCCTTTAATCAACACCTGTCCTATTAATCCCAGTATGGCACAGGGCTAATGTGATGCTGCTTACAAACCTGTTCCACTAATGGCTGAGACTACAGATCTGCTGGAGGCCCTGATCCCCCCCCACAAGCCCAGAGAGTCCCACAAGGAGGGATCTGATGGATTCCTGCCTCCCTGCCAATGACACTGTCATTTACTCCCCCAACATCTGGGTTAAGCAGTCATGTGGGCAGCAGGGGTGATGTGTTGATTAATGAGTCGAAACATTATTCTCCAGATTTATTCCTAGGGTTGCACTCAAAATTCTGGGGATGCTTTCTCCAGCCAGATCTTGAACAGACATGTGTGATGGGTTTGTGGGTGGAAGTGCAAATATTGACAGCACCAAATGTATGAATTCCTCTTGTGTTGTGGCTGTATCATCTATGCATAAATAATCATTCACAAATGCTGCATACCAGAGTAGCATTTGACATATAAGCCTAAGATCTGAAAAGCGTGATGTAAAGCAGTCCTAATGTCTCCGCTCTACAATTTTTAGGTCATTGTCAAATCAGGCCCCGGGAACTTCTATGGGCTCGCCATCTATGCAGATTTCATCTACTGGTCAGACTGGGCCCGCAGGTCTGTGCTGCGATCAAACAAGCACACAGGCGGTGACACCAAGGTATTACGAGCAGACATACCTCATCAACCAATGGGAATTATAGCTGTGGCCAAGGACACAAACAACTGTGAGTATTTAAACACCTGGAGATACTTAATTTAATGAGCAGTGTTGTGTCTGCAAATATTTGTGTATGATGTGTATGCAGGTGCCTGGGTGTTCATGCATGCTTATGGGCAGGGGTTTGTACATGTGCATATTTATTATGTTTGTGAGGTTTAGGAAAATAGACCAAAATAGATGTGTTCATGCACTTTCTACTATAGCTAAACGAGAATTATTTGTGTCACTTATACAGTTTGTATGCACTTGTCTGTTTTCTTTTTTTTTTTTTTTTTTTGGTGAGGACTGGATACACTTTCATCCCTCTCTGGCTTAATGTTTTTTCAGTGGTATAACACTTGACTATATAACAAAGCCAGACTGATTTTTGATATTTTAGGCCAATATCAATATTTGTGAATACAAAGTAATTATAATAATAAAAATCTTTTGTTTTTCCAAAAACATAGCCTAAAAAAAGCAGCTTGGCAAGGATTCATTGGTGACAAAGATATGTATTAGGCATGATATTTAGGATATTTATATACAGTTGAACAAAAAGCTTTATAATCAAAGATGACAGTGAAGGCTTTTAAAAAAAAGTACATTTTATGCAGTAAATGTTATAAAAGCTTAATAGAATTATTTAAAATAGTAATAGGAATGCCCAAATACAACAAAAACATATTATACTATAAAAGTCAAATATTCTACACAGATGTATCTGTTATTAGTCAATATTGGCTGATAATATCGGTCCACTAATATATTGGCCAGGCTATACTAACAAATAGCAAAAGATTAAAAGAGCTTCTCATTTTGATGTCCAAAAACAACAGGAATGATAAATGAAGAAGGTCTTATTTAGAAAGGCTAGACACTTAAGTTTTAGAGGTAATTAATAAAAAAGTAGCCTATGGTGTTGAGGGAGTCTCTAAAGTGCTGTATGAAGTTTAATTTCCAAGTAGGGCAAAGGGAAGTGGGCTTAAGCGTGTCCCAAAGGTTGGACTCTGATGCTGAGACGTACACAGTTCCTTGTTTATCTTGTCATGGGAAATAATCACCAGTGTTGAGAAGGTTACTTTAGAAATCTAATATGTTACAGATTACTAGTTAAGAATTTCTTGCTAGATTAGATTTTGAGCCGGGCTAAAAGCTGTTAATGTCACTTCATTAAGTAGTAATATCTTTTTAGGTGAGAAAGTAACCATATAGATTTCCAATATGTGGTCAGTTTATCCAAATAACGCCTGTTTGGAAATTTGCTGCAACGTTTTCAGAGATGTGAGGAGCCGCTGGCCAGATGAGACAGGCAATCAATCATATGATGCAGTCACATGGAATGCAGTCACACGACTGTCTTGCTTGAGTATACTTCAGTGTGAACAGTCTGCTGGTAATGCCATACTTAATCGTTCATTTAGTAGGCAGTGTTCAGTACATACTGATTAAGTATGTAGTAGGCACTATGTAGTAGGTACTATGTTAGTATGCGATCCCGAACACAGCCCCTGTCTGGATGTAGAGACAGCTCCTTGTAAGCCATCCTACCCTTGATGGTGTTGCACTCAAATTTTCACAGTAACAAGATGCAAAGCAACAGAATGATTGTTATACTCTACATGTACGCTTTTTACCGAAAGTAGTATATTTAGATGTAACCCCTTTGTAATCACCGACATATTGGTTTGTAATTGTTCATTTTATTATTGTTTATTATTGTTGTTTACTACTGCAATTGTTTTTAATTAATTTACTTATGAAATGCCGTTACATGTAACTAGTTACTCCCCAACAGTGACAATAACATCCCATGACCTGCATGGGCACAGCTGCAAGTCTACTGTGTAATGTGCATTGGCCATTGGTGGATTTCATAATCACTTTGTCCTTTTCAGTCATTATATTGTTAACCTCTTATTGCATTGTTTTAGTCAAGAATATCCTGACTGTAAATATATATTATTATATATTCATCTTTCATGAATAAAATACCGTATGACTGGAGGGTAAGTAATAATGGAGGGTCTCCAATGGACATGCTTGTCTCTGAACACTTGCACTTGGTTCTGTGTCTCTTCTTGCTAAGCTTCTTTTCTACAGTTTTTTTCTCAGACTAGACTACCACCTACATTTTCTTTCACTGGTTATGCTTGCTGTTTGGTCATGCGCTTTAGTGCATTTCATGATTCCCACAGAGCTACAAACAGCCTTTTCATATAGCACCCCAGGCAGGGAAAGACAAAAAATATGCAGCATTGTACACCTGCTACCTGTCAGTGAGGATAGCTGCCTGTAGTCAGTATTAGTACGGTATGTTTCGTACAGAAATGCCCTCTTACTCATGTGTTGGCCACTTAAGATCCTTTAAATTTAAACAAAATGTATTTTGTCCTTACATCAACCCCATTCTTAATAAAGCTTAAAATCTATTCTAGAAATTAGTTATTGGATAATTGCTCTATATCTTTTTGGTTTAGTGGTCTATTTCTTATTCCTGCTAGTAACTGGAATAACCACAGCATGACACATCAAGATTTCTCCATCTCTAATTTAATGGGATTTTACAGGACAAAATCCATATCAGCTATCGCAGCCATTAACTGGAAAGGTCAGGTTTGGTGTCAAGCCCTCAAGTTCAAGAAGCAAGATCTTCTCTTCAGATTTGCCAGTCTTTTAGGGAAAAATCCATCCTATGAGAAGAAGATAATGCAAATTTTGTTCCAGCTCTGTCACTGAATTTTTAAAATTTATTTGGAATATAACTCATTAATAACATAATAGATGAGGAAGGCTGAGCCTAAGTTTGTAAAGCATAATCTACAATGCTTCCTCACCAGATAACTGCATTAATGCACTGAACATCTGAGACTGATGGCAACTAAAACAGGAAGTGTGTCCCAGGAGATTTGACTGCTTCTGACCGCTTAATCAGTTGTGTTTGATTGTTATTGAAGGTGAGCTGTCCCCATGCCGACACATGAATGGAGGCTGCGGTGACCTTTGTCTCCTGACCCCGTATGGAAAGGTCAATTGCACTTGTCGTGGAGAACGTGTGCTGTTGGATGACAACAGATGCGTGTGTAAGTCATGAGGAGCTTCAGATTTAATTATACAGGGGCCACCTCTGCTAACCCTTAGAACAGTCTCAGTACAAAATATTGATTCTAATGGCACGCTTTATGGATTTGTTATTTTGAACTTGGTCATTGTCTACATTTATATGCATAGTGTAACCTGGCTACTGTCCACACTCAGGTTAAGATCTTGTTTGTGCTGTTTACATGGACCTTTGATATTTTTGAATTGATTCCTTTTTACATCGCCACACACAAACAAGAAAGCATGACTAGCTGCTGTCTCTTCCTCTTTGACTAATCAGTAAGTTTGTACTGACTCCAGCGATCATAGTCAATACTGCTGAGGAAAATAAATCTATAATGTTGTGTGACTTTACGTCTATGCAGACAGCAGAACACAAAGTTCAAAGGAGTAGGATGTTTGTCACAGTTACCTGCCTAAAGTCACAAGAAACAAGCATTGCAACGGTGTCTGGCTTCCTAATTTGACAAATTGCTGTTTGAATTTGAAACACAATGTGAGGATAAACCATAACGTGGGAGAGACTGTTCAAACGGGGGAAGTTTGGCCACACCAGACATGAAAAATGATTCAGAAGAGTTGGATGATGGCCTGGATATCATAGAGGAATACAGGCTTCCTACCACATCCCATTTCCATTCAAAACTAGAGCAGGAAGAAGGTTTGTATTTTTAAATGATGAAGCTGCAAGCAGAACAGAGAGGGATATTGTCAGAGTATGTTTTAATTTACTGTATGCTTGATGACGGAAATCACTACAAGTACAATTTTGAGATTTATTTTTAAATAACTATACTAGACCAAATGTGAACTAGCTACCAATTGCAGATAAGAATATACCAGATTTCCCTCAAGTTGAAGTATAAGCATAATGGGGTCATTGAATGCAGTTATGACATTTACAAATGTTGACCCAGAACTGGGTTGTTGAAGAAAATGCTCTAAAAATGGAGTTCACTATGCATTGAAATGTAGCCTCTGATTTTACCTGTATGTTTGACATTAGTTCAATATACACAGTTAAGTTTTGAGATTTTGATAGTCATTGTTCATGACCCTCCCCTTCTTCTGCAGCAGAAAATTCCTCCTGCAACATCCACAGTGAATTTGAGTGTGGGAATGGAGAGTGCATTAACTACCAGCTAACCTGTGATGGAATCGCCCACTGCAAAGACAAATCAGATGAAAAGATGCAATACTGTGGTAAGAAACACATATATTCATACATACAGTATATAGCATATTCAGATAAGAATATTTCAGAAAAATAGATGTTGGTTTGGTTTAGAATTCTTATAGGATTAATTGCTAAAAGCACCTGTTGATTGTTTTCCATCAAGGTCATGTCTGGACCAAGGGGTTTTTGGTCATATTTAACATATTTATGCATGCCTTTGTGTTCAGACAACAGGAGCTGCCGGAAGGGTTTCAGGCCCTGCTACAACCAACGTTGTGTGGCCAACAGTCGTTTCTGTGACGGGACTGATGACTGTGGGGATAACTCTGATGAAGCCTTCTGTAGCAGTGAGTCACGACCGTTTGATCTTCTCTTCAATCCGTCCTGCCTCTGAGGGCAGGATCCAGCCACACTAATGCTTATATTAATACAGCACGCGAGGCCACATGCTGTGCTAAGCTTTCACTCTCTAATGAGCCCCAAGATCATAAAGAGTTCACAAATTCAAAGATGCTCCTAACACCCCACCCTAAAAGGCTGCTTTTGAGAGTCTGGACAATGCTCTATGTCCCCAGTATGTCCAGACTGAGTAAGTTTTGACCTTGTTGGTGAAATAAGGAAAAAAAAAGTACAGCTGTGTGTATTTCTGTGCTGTAATTAGCAACAGTGGGAAAATGTGGAAGTGTATAGACTCTTAATACTCTACCAAGCTGATTGAGTCCACAAGAAGACAGTACTGTTCTCTTAATTAATGTGAACCTTGCAAGTCATCACTCTGGGATCTCAGAAGGACTTTATCTCACTGTGATATGTCATTTCCTGTGTTGCATTTTCTTTTTAATGGGGCACCAACAATAAGTTATTCTTTTTACCATTAGAACATTTAGTTACAGGATTATGTAAGTTGTATCTTGGTAATAACATGCAGGGGTGAAATGACAAGAATCGATGTGCAGTATTTGGTAAATAAACAACAAAACAAATATTAAGTGTGATTTGCTCTTGCACAACACTAAGAGGGTCATGATATTCAAGCAATTTTTTAGTACAGGCAGTCCACAGACTCTTCATAAACCTTTTCAGTTAGGCAGTTTGCAACCAAGAGCTAATTTTCACCACCTCCAGAAAGAGCTTGTAAGTATTGTTGTGAGCTGTACCTGTAACTGTCTCTGAGTGCTGTTTCTGTTCTGTTATCTTTTTGAAATGCTAATTCTCTCTCCCAGATGTCACATGTGGCTCATCAGAATCATCGTGCAAGGATGGGAGCTGTATACCCAGCTCAGCCTGGTGTAACCAGGTCATTGACTGCGCCGATGCCTCGGATGAAAAAAACTGCAGTAAGTCCTTTGGCTTGTGTTTTGCATTGCAGTTAAAAAGAAAATGTAAACACTCAGCTCTATCTATAGCACATCAGTTGGATCCAGTAACTTGAATCTGTACTCGTCACTCGCATCAGATTGAATGCTGCCCCCCTCACCATCACTGCCACTGTGACAGACAATTATTGTGGTGCTGTGTTTTGTATTCAGACCACAACGACTGCTCTCACTTTTACAAGCTGGGGGTGAAAGAAAAAGATTTCATCAGCTGCAACTCCACCTCACTGTGCATCCACCCCTCATGGATCTGCGATGGTGCAAACGACTGCGGAGACTACGCCGATGAGACCAACTGCCAGGGTGAGCAACCAACACAAAGATACACATTTTGAATGTGCATTCAGAGACAGATGTAAGGATGCCAGCTTCAGTCAGAAAACACTTAAGACTGATCTCATTTTCAGAGATGATTGTGACAGTGGGATAAGAGATTCAGAGAGCGCTTAGGAAAAGATACTGACCTCAATCATCACGAGTTCCCAGAGGACTGACTTGGTTTTGTTGTTTGTCCCAGTTTCCCATGGGCAGAAGTGCGAGGAGGGCCACTTTGCTTGTCCAAGTGGGAACTGCATCTCCAGTGTATGGCTCTGCGACGGCCAAAAAGACTGTGAAGACGGAGCAGATGAATTCCAGTGTGGTAAGACAACAAAACTTACCTCTTATGGTAGAGCTTCTACACAATAAACTAAAAAGGTGTTTTGTTCTTTAACATGAAGAAATAAATGACATATTTGGGGGCTTTACACAACACTGTCTGTGGATGGAAGGATATTTATTTTCCATTAACAAGAAGCTATTTGTTGTAATGTGTTTGTCATTTAAATAGATACAGGCCTGCAACAAATATTACATACAGCACACAGTATAAGAAGGAAACAAAAAGACAGGAGATGATTGTTTATCATGCCATAAGGCAATTTCTATACACTTTGTTTTGCTCCCCCTTATTGTGTGTTTGAGACTTCTGAAGTGGATGATGCTGCTTTTTTGAAAGTCAAGTTCCGACCCTGAATTCAAAGTGAGGCTGTTGAGGAGATTATTTTTTACCCTTCTCTCTGAATTATAATATACAGCACTGTAGTGTAGTAGTGCAGTGTAACAATTAATTAATGAGCCATCAGCCACTGAGATGGTTATATTGAAGATGGGAATGTGGGTTCAGTGGAATGCAGTGTCATCTGAAAGGATTACACATTACAATGCCATTCCTCTTCTTCCCTCACCAGAGGCAGCAAGAGCAATGTTGCTTATGCTTTGATCCATGATAATATATGCAGAACTCACCATGACAAAGTCAAGATCTCCCCAATTAAACAGGAGAACCGTAATTAAGTCATAGTATGGATTAATATAATTTCTCAAAACCAACAGCTTGCACACATACCCATTCACATATCATTGGTTTTGGCATCAGAGCAAAACGGACTGGGTGCTTTAAAGTACATGGTCAGAGTAGTTGTTAAGCTTCATCACCATCACACACATGCACAATGTAATTAGATCTGATGGAACAGTCTACACACACACAGTGTCAAAACACTCGCTACCTGTATTGTATTATGAGTTGTCAGCTCAGTGCACTGTCTCATACTGTGTGGTCAAGCCAATTAAAGTGTAAGAGGTCATGAAACAGTCAGACGTTAGTGCTGTCATCTGTGTGCAGACCTGGAGGAGTATTGCACTGCATTCTCTGTGAAGTAAGAGAGATGTAACTATTGGAATTTGCAATTATAAACACCAAGTACATCCCATTCCTCACACATACACACGTGCACACAAACAAATTCTGTTGCTTCCCCTTCCATTGTTTTTCATTTTTATTAGTCACGCATGTGTTATGGCTCTAGGGATGGGAATGACAGTCAGTCTGTCCACCGATTTGGTCCAGACTGCAATACCACAACAATTATTGAGTAGGATAATCTACATTTATTAACATAAAAAACCTTGTAATAACCAGGGCACTACCCACCTTTATTTTTCAACTGTGCCAGAAGGAGACACAGAAAATATTTTTTTTTATCAATCTCACGTCTGAAGTAGTGTGTAATAATACAGGGATCTAAATCTCTGCTTTAAAATGAAGCTTTAAATTGTAGCCACCCTAACCCTAACCCCTAACCCCCCCCCAACCCTAAACCTAATGACACACTGATAAATGCATATTTATTTAACTAAATTGGTTAACAAGTGAATAAATGAGATATCAATGCAAACAGATAAATGAATAATCAACTAGAGTGTAATAGGTTCCAAATGATGAATAAGAAGTTATGAATGCGTGATAGTGAAATGTTTGAATAATAACGTAGCTACCGGAAAATTATAATTGAAGCTAAAGTAATTTGACTAACCAACTTCTTGAAGAATTTAAGTAAAACTTTATTTATTTATTTATATAACACCTTTTTCAATACAGGTTACAAAGTGATTTACAGTGGCATTAGGACACAAAGAAAATAGGACACAAAAACCATGAAAGACACATTCAAGAACACATACAGACATCTCACACATACGAACACAGCAAGTATACAGTCATCACCCAGAGCACACACTTGAATTTATGAAATATTATGAGAAAGCCATTCTAAAAAAGTAGGTTTTTAGGTGCACTGGAGAGTTCAGTTAAAACAACACCAACTCTTTAATCATAGAAGCAGATGAAGATTAAGAGCTTTACGCCTTGAAGTCTCCTGACTGACTACACTGACTTTCTTACTAAATAACTTGACAAATTACCGAAATTAAACTATACTTCAAGTTACTAAGTGCAGAAGAATTTCAACATAAAGTTTGTTTCACTGGAGTTACAGTACTTCAC
Source organism: Thunnus thynnus (assembly GCF_963924715.1). NCBI lineage: Eukaryota > Metazoa > Chordata > Actinopteri > Scombriformes > Scombridae > Thunnus > Thunnus thynnus. The sequence continues at coordinate 11,775,574 of NC_089527.1, forward strand.
GTAGCTTAAAAGAGAGGAAAGTTAACTTAGGAAATCACATGATACTATAATAAAAGAAAGTATGGAGAGAGTTAAGATGGCGGAGGCCCTTAGGGACATGATGTGCGACTGAATGGAGATACAAAGAAGAAGAAAAATGAGGGCAGAGGCCGACACACTATTTTATCCTAGCCTCTGGCAGCAACCAGAAAATCCTTTGTCTGATAGAAAACACATGACCTGCATAGTTCAATACATTACCCAAACATTCAGAGACAACACAAATCCATAATGTAATCAGCTATCCCAATACTTGAGTTGAACAACTTGATTAGCTTACACAATAAAATTAAAAATGCAGTCTTTGCTGACTATATAGTCTCATACAAAAATGTTAAACAGCAATCAGCTCAGTCTAATGAAAATATACTATAGTTATTTAACAAATCTTCTTTTGATGTTAACTAAATTCTATTTTATAACTACTAATGTTGATTCTTTTCAAACTTTTGAATGTCTAGTACCTTTTATATATGGAGATTAGAAAATGAAATAACTGCAGTTTGTTACACACATACATAGTGTCGTTCCAAATTATCTGTACTGGATATCACCCATCAATACAATCCTTCATACACTTCATACACTCTATATGACTACAAGTCATATAGAGTTTAACAGCAATTTAGTGAATAACATAAACACATAACATATCCCTAATAAACACTGAATCAAACTTTGGCTTTAGAAACACAGAAAACTCAAGCAAAGCCTTCCTTTAATTTATGACTGGTGTCTGGCAAACGTTCTTATCTGAAGTCACACCAGAGTGTAAAACCTAAGGGGGAGGATAAATGTGTTGGTTTTTGTGTGTGTGTGTGCGTGCGTGTGTGTGTGTGTGTGTGTAAGCATGGAGTTAGAGGGGAGAGAAAGAGAATTTGGGATAGATAGAAACTTAGTGATAGAATTGTCCCAACTCATCAAAATAAGCTGATGAGGTTAAATTGTGGTAAAACAGTCTCTCTTTTTTCCAAGGAAGAGTCTTTAAATTCAGTATTTTTTGGAGACTTGAGGAGTTAATGAAAGAATGTAACTGCTTTTTAAATAAATAATTCCCACTTCCTGATACAGTTGGGAATTCTCTGGAGGTTGAATGGAAGAGGGATTGTTTTGTGAAGAGTCCGACTGACACTTCAATGTTCAGAAAGGACTCTCAGTTTACCTTTAAGGGAATTTCCAAACCAAAGTTGAATATACATCCATATTCTTGAGGTTGAAGGTTATTGTTAATTAAGCCTAGACATTCTGTGGGCTTTCACAGACATTAGCTGAAGGAAAGGAAGGGCACTGGATCTCCTACAATTAGATGGATTGAGATGAAGTTCTTTATGAACATTTGTGGTCCACATAGCATGAGTCCTACTGTCTTTTATAACTGACTTTTCATAGTGCCACTATGAGGTTGACATTTTTGTTTTATAGTAAAATGTCAGCTATTATTGGATGGATTTGCCATGACATTTGGTACACATATCCATGGTGCCCAAAGGATGAAGCGTAATGTACTTGGTGATCCCCTGACTTTTCATGTGGTGCCACCAGCATGTTACCATTTTCACTTATCCAGTGACATATCTCTACATCTATTACATTGATTGGCACAAAATTATTAAATTATATGGACATTCATAGTTGCCAGACGATGATCCCCTGACTTTTTATCGTCAACAGAAGGTTGACATTTGTGATTTTGTGAAAATATGTTTTGACAAGTATGGGATGGATTGCCATGAAATTGTAATGACTTTGGTCAAATCTCGACTTTTCTTCTACTGTCATCATCATTTGCTAATTAGCAAATATTTGCATGCTAACATGCTGGACTAAATTATCAAGGTAAATATTGTGACTGTACTTCCAGTAAAAAAACATTATCATTTTAGCAAATGTCCGTGGCATGTTTGTACTTAAACCTAAGCAAACCTTTACATTACCTTATAAAATGTATTTATTTTTCCAACAGTGATTTACAACAGTTTTTGAAGACACAGACAAATGATGTCATCCTGCTGATAGGGGTGTCAGCCCAGAGATGTTTTTATGTGTCGTACTGGAGGGCTTTTACAAGTGACGTGTTTTGTCATTTCATTTGGGGGAGTTGTTGTAAACAACACAGTTCATGCTTAAACATCATCATGTTAGCAGTGTCAGTGTGAGCATCTTAGCATGCTGACGCTATAGCATTTAGCTCAAAACAGTTCTGTGCCTAAGTACAGCCTCAAAGAGCCACTAGCATGGCTGTAAACTTCAGTCTTGTTTATGTATGATTCATTTTGCCTTCAAACCAGCCATACCCCAGCAGTTTTGGACTGCTGACATCAGAGGCTAATTCTAAGAAGCGGAATAACACAAATAAAATGTGACCACAGAACTTACATGTCTTTGAGAGTGTTTGACTTAGATATTGCAAATCTTTTACTTGTCTGGGTTGCTCTTCCTGTATAATTAACCAGCACCTTTGTTCACTTTTCAGTTCTAACAGATAGAGAAAGGCAGTTCAGTTCAATCCAGTTTTTATATTTAATGGTCTTCGGGTTATCAGATAAATTTTGTAAATTGGCCATGAATGTTGTTAGAGAGATGCATAACACATGAACAGCATTTCCATTCCTTCATCTAAGAATGCCATTTGTGCCTGTGTGAAATGATAACACCCCATGCTTCAAATGTGCTTATATCAGAACTGATATGAATTATGCGACAATTCTTTGAGAAGTTCTGAATAGCTTTCTTAGGACAAATAGACAGTATTCCCATTCCTCCAAGTTAATTATCATATAAAAAGCTCCAGCCACTGATAATCTGACGGCAAATGCAAAATGGTTTGAGGAAAATGTCATTACATTTCAGAAATTTCAAATTCCACATCTGATTAGATGAAATAGTCATTTGTCACTTCACAATGCATAATGTGCCTTTCTACTGCTTGAAACACTATTGAAAATGAGACATGAAAGACTTCCTTTGATACATTTAATGTGCTGTAGACCTGCTATTTTGTAATACCTGTGAAGCAGCTGTTCGCATTTGAAGTGCAAATTTAATATCACGCACAGAAAGTCTGAATAATCATGGTTTCCAGATTTAGCCACTTAATATTTATCTCATCCTTATCTTACATCATCCTATCAGTACACATAAAGCTGGTGTGATGAACAAAGTCTGACAGGAAGGAAAGCAATGCAGCATGAGAGACAGACCCCCTCCATCCCTTCCACCCACCCCCAGTAGGATCCATAATTCCTTGTGCTGTGGTCTGACCTAGAGCACATATCCCCCCGTCTTTCTCTCAACATCTCATCAAAGCTATGTCAGACTTTGCCAGTCCAGGCATCTGAGAGAAAAAGACCACAGAACGGCTCCCCAGGGAGAGCGGGGTGGCTCAGTGACACAAACTCTGCACAGTTTATGAATATATCCACATTTTACACAATGATCAACGGAATGCATCTCAGTTCACCTCTAACTGTTCCCATCACTACCGGCACACTAGTTTCTTGTTAGATATAATAAGAGTAAATTAATCTCAATAATCAGTACCTACAAGCTTTGATATTACATTATTTAAAAAATGTAATCCAAACATTATTTAAAATTGTTTTGTGTTCAGTTGATTTTTTTTCTTGCACAGTAACCATGAAAGAAAAGAAAGAAATACTACGCACAGTCCTTTGTGTGGCAGCTATACTCATGTGTGCTGCTAAGCCGAAAAGCTACAAAGGAAAACAAGCAAGCCAAGGGGTAAATAGGAGGCAGCCCACTTGTTGTGTTTTGATTAAAGGCACTAAGCCCCTTCTATAGGGTATGCCGCTTTGTTGTTGTTTCCTCCTCACTTTGTATGATTTATGGCATTGAAATTTCTTTCCCATTGCCCACTGCAGACTCATCATGCTTATGGAACCAGTTTGCCTGCTCGAAGAATAAGTGCATTGCCAAACAATGGTTGTGTGATGGGGAGAACGACTGCGAGGATGGCCTTGACGAGAGCGTGCAGATCTGTGGTTAGTGCCCTTTCAGATGTCATGAGGAGTCTTGCTGTGGGTATAAAAGGTCACATCTGCTACATAACGTGTGACAGCTCCATGTCTTCCTCTTAACAGAGCTGGAAATGGATGGACAGAAATTAAACAATCTTAATAAGCCAACAAATGAGACCGCAGGCATTTCTGATGATTCGAGTGGGCACTGAGGCAAATAGATTTTTCATCAGGCCCCAGAGGCACAGCTATTTAAATGGACAAAAGAGATGTGTGTGTAATGAATTCCACAATAAAATAAGAGAAATCCAACTGCAATAAAAAGACAAGAATTGCTGTGAACATTGGTTGTATAATTGGATTGTAATGGAGTGTCAAGGAAATATTAACAAAATGGCCCAGAGGTTTCCGAGGCCCAATTCCAGTCAAAAGCAACTTATGTATTGTAGCTGTGCATGCCTAATTAGGCTACTGCATTCACCTTTTATTTCTCTGTGCAGCCATTTTTTCTGCAGTGGTTGCTTTTGCCTCAGACAGATAAAGGAATGTATTGCTGACGTACAGAATTCAAGTAAATAATTGTTACACACAATAGCCCAGTCATTATTTGTTTATTGCTACAAGGGGAACTGCTGCATGATTAAAATCCATTGGGGTCATAAAGGGGTATCAGTTCAACACCATAACCGAAACCTTAATTCTTTGAGTTCTAATGTGATGTGAAGTGCTTTGGTTTTTGTAAATTACTGGTAACAGGGTACCATCCTAGCAAAACAAAATACACCTGCGTCAGTTCAGTGCCCTTTATACTTATTCTTCTCTGTGGAGCATTTGACCCATTATATTTTTGGCTTTTGAAAGTAGAGCATGTGGTCCTGTGTTGCTTTCAGGCTCAGTGACATGTGCTCCAGGGCTGTTCAGCTGCCCAGGGTCGTACGCCTGTGTTCCGAAACGCTGGCTCTGTGATGGTGAAAGGGACTGCCCCGATGGGAGTGATGAACTGTCTGCAGCTGGCTGTGGTAAATTCTGCCTTCTAGTTCAGCACATTGAATTGCTTTCTGCAATTATAAAAACAACTGAATGTAATCCCAGAATTAAGAGATCATTGTTTGTTTACACATTGTTGTCCATGTACAATTTTATAATACACTGTGTAAAATAGTAGCTCATAGAACATGAAACCCACGTAACACCCACTATGCTGTAAATTCCTGTGCAAAGTTCAGTTTGAACAAGAAAAATAGTATAAAGTGGAAAGCTGTTGTATTTGCACATTTGCACAATTCTCTTAATAACTGAAAAACAAGAAAACACAGAGACCAGTGGAATAGCAATTAAATGTTGATGTTCTACACATATTGCATGCCATTGTTGAAAAAAAAAAAGTTTATCCATTGATTTGCACTTGGATGATTGAACCCCACTTCTTCTCATGCATTAGCACCCAACAACACATGTGATGACAGCTCGTTTCACTGCCACAACAAAGCATGCATCTCCCAGAGATTCGTCTGCGACCATGATGACGATTGTGGTGATGGATCTGATGAGTCTGTGGAATGTGGCAAGTAGATTTTTTTTTGCTCTCTTGCGCTTAATATTCACAAATTGTATATGAATATGGCCTTATTTAAAGCTGCATTACTTGTTCTCTTGTATTACCTACACTGTTTAAACTCTGCATATTCTCCCTTCAGAAAAGAGGTTCTACATGATAATCATATTAAAAGGACTAGAATATCAGAGCTGTTAACTAATTAATCTGTGAGATAAGACTCATTAAGATTTACAGTATGATAAATATATGACAGATTTAGGCAGATCAAACCTGAAGTGAATAAAAGTACAATTCAAAATGGAAGTGGAGCCCAGAATAAAGTCTAGTTAAAACATGAAGCCATAGTTGTGGTAGAGACCCCACATGAAGGGCCAAAAACATGACTTGTGCAGAGCGGAGATACGCTGTAGGAGATATAATGTTTTTATGCAGTTACTTTACTCCTTGGCCAGTTTGTGTATGCAAAATTCTGAGATAGAATAACACAATTTGGAATGATATTATGATTACCTACAGTATATAAATGATTTGCTTTTTTAACCAGAAATTGATTGATTGATTGATTGATTGATTAGATAAACTGTGCCTTCCACAGTAAAAATGTTTAAGCTTTTAAAGATGAAATTTGGTTAGGTCTTTTAGCAGCTGGTTTATTATTATTATTGTTATTATCTTTTTATGCATTTATGTTTTTTGGGACTGAGTAGTGAGTTTCTATTATTCAGGGTTTTCTAAATTTATATTTGATATTATTGAGACCATTACACCTCTGGATGGCTTGATTTGTTGATCAACAATGTTTCTTATATACACTAGGGGGGTGCTTCAGTGGAAATCTTGCCTTGTGCAGCTGTATTTTACACTATTTGCTCTGACTTCCGCTAAAGTTTCACCTTAAACTGAAGCTGTGTCACTGCTACCCCCAAGTGTAACTTGACGAAAAAGTGGCTATCTCTCTTTCTTCAGTCTATCGTTCATGTGGATCAGAGGAATTTCGCTGCAGGGATGGCCGCTGTCTTCTCAGCTCGCAGTGGGAGTGTGATGGCTATGCAGACTGTCCTGACCACTCTGACGAACTGCCTCTGAACCTCAAATGTCTGGCTGCAGGTAAGACTGCTGTTTGGCTCTCAGCTGGAATCTTTTCATCAGTGTCACCAGCAGCACCTTTCGCCCAGGAAACTGGCAGGGACATATGGCGGAATTAAAAGGTGCTACAACCAGGAGAGCTTTTCTGAAAGGAATTAAGCTGTTGACATCCTTTGTCAGGTCAAAAACATTCCCCAACTTTGTTGAGAAATTAAGGGCGTTGTGCCAGTGACAGTCGTCTCTTGCTCTTTTCAGGAAGCTTGTGCAATGGCTCCTTCTTCATGTGCTCCAATGGACGCTGTATTTCTGAGGGGAATCTCTGTGATGGGAAAGATGATTGTGGTGACCGGTCAGATGAGAGAAACTGTAATGTGAATGAATGCTTGAATCGTCGGGTTAGTAGGTGCACACAAGACTGCCAAGATCTTCCTGTGGGATACAAGGTAAGTGACCAGTGAACTAGTCATGGTTCAGTAGCTTGGAAGTGAATTCCTCTTCAGAATCACTTGCTGAATGCAGTTAGTCCATAAATCTAATGCATCCAGCTGAAAGTTAAACCAAGCTGCAGTAGAAGTGCAAATGGAAAGATAGCAATGAGACTGTGTGATTTGCATTATATGTAATATTCAAGTTTAGAGATTTTAGTTTGTAGAATCCACTGACCCACAATTCTAAGCACTAGCATCCTTTCTAATTCAGGAGCAGGTGAAATGTGGAGCTTATATTACTAATAGTGTGGACACAAATGATTAATGACTGACAATGAATCAAACCTTACTTTGCACATCATTAAACAGATAAAGATGGGTGGGAGTATGCACACATTTAGTCTTTGACTTTTTGAATAACCTTGAATACTGTAAAGGGAGTTTAATGATATGCCAACAACTGTCTGTGCGACCTGACTGTGCTGGGCGATTGTGCTGTGCCTGGCAATAGTAGCATGTGATGTTAGGGGTTGAATCCAGGTCAAGGCCACATCCGCTAGAGTGTTACGTTGGCCATCTCTGTTGTCATACTGCAGTAGTTTATGCCTTCATCCCTGGATTCTCCTCTATTACTGTTCCATAAGATGGTGTTCACTGCATCAGAAAAGTGGCTGAAAGCATAGCAAACTTCTCTCGCCTGCCATGACAGGGTCAGAGCTGGACAGAGAGCACTCAGTGCAGAACCTTAGCTCATCCGTTTATGGCCTGAACAGAGAGATCAGCAGAAGGGCCCTCAAGGTTATAACTGTTTAAGAAAGGGATTTGCTGTGAATCCAGAGCAGCTGATACAAGCACTATGAGTTATTTTTGGGGGGCGATGGTCACAGAAGTGTGATGGACTTTTGGTACAGTACGTCTGTATCATGGCTTTGATGTCATCATATAGGGTATATTAGTTGCTAGGTTTTTGAGGCATTTTCATTTCTGACCTTCATTACATTCATAAAACTTTGATTAAAAAGTAGACTGATCTTAAATCATTATCAAAGTGCAGCCTGTTATAGCATACTGCTTTTATAACATAGTATAAAGAAACTAACGAAAACAAACATTGTGTAAAGAAAGATCTCAGATGTTTCCATGACTTTGCCAATCAGAACATAAAGCATGAGTAATTTGCTCTTGTCTTGCATTTCCTGTATGCATGATCAAATCTACCATTTTGTGTTTTTCATTGTGTTTTCCTGTCATCAGTGTAAATGCTGGCCTGGTTTCCACCTGAAGGATGATGGGAAGACATGTGTGGATGTTGACGAATGCTCCACTACCCTTCCATGTAGCCAACGCTGCATCAACACCTATGGCTCCTACAAGTGCCTTTGTGTGGATGGCTATGAAGCCTTGGAGCGCAACCCTAATACATGCAAGGCTCTGTCAAGTCAGTCTGATTTTTGTTCTCTCCACTTGCAGATTTCAGAGTGCTACTGTAAGTCCCGCCGGCCCTCTAATACTGCATGTTCCTCATTTCAGCTGAAGAGCCTTTTCTCATTATGGCGGACCACCATGAGATCCGGAAACTGAGTGTGGATGGCTCAAATTACACCATCTTGAAGCAGGTAAGCGATATCTGTATCATTGTCATATAGTGTCTGTAGAGACATTCTCACAGGATAGAAGATAAGTGGTAGTTCCATTATTAGATTGATATACTGCTAAGAGGCAACAACAGATTCTCAATCAAATCACCATCTTGTCCTCTTTTTGTCTAATTTTGAATCTCCCCTGTCTCTTGTACCCAGCGTGTCAGCTATACATTGAGGGAGTATGGGTTTAAATGGCTTTGACTCTTAATGCAGAACAAGCAGGTTTCTCTAATCCCATACCCCGATAATGATTACACATTTTCTCATTTACAGTTAAGAAATCAGCTTACTGGAGAAAGTTCACCGTAACCTGGTTACCTAAGTGCATGTAAAAAGATAATACATGAAGGTCATAAAGTGGAAACATCAGTATGCCAATTAAGATGTGTAACAACATGCTGGTCAGAGCCAGTTTGAAAACCCTCAATCATTTTACTGTAAGCTGACAGTATAATGATGTACACCTGTGTGAAATTGTACCTTTGAGCAGAGCAGTAAAACTTGTACTGTTATTATAATTTTATTATTATTATATTATTATAACACTGCACAGCCTTTATTGCAGAATTGATGGACAGTTATGTCCATGAATGTCCAGAAAAGAATAAAGTAGACATTATGACAGTGAAAACAAAATGATGTGTTTCAGACTCTAGTGAAGATTCTGTGTGTTCTGGTCTTTTTTGTCTCTAAAGTTTGCTATTCTTGATCTGAGAAGCACCTCATTTAGCTGCACATTCATGAAATATGAGGGGAAAACTCCTTTTCACTGTAAATTATTAATTACGTCTGCATAGGTTAGTGTACTCCTCATCTTCAGTTATTTTAACAAGTGGGTTTTGTGGTTAAACTTTTAATGGCGCACAAACTTCTGTATAGTATTGTTCTGTGTAAATGAGACGTCAACTGTTGATCATGATTTCCCAACTTTTACCGTGGAGGAAAAGAAAACTGGCCATTCTGATTGGCAAAAAGCAAAATCACCCCATCGAGGACCCCATGGAAAAACTATTTCAATCGTTCCTAGGTCTCATCACAGCTGCTCCGGGCAATGCTTGAATCTGGCTGTTGATTATCACAAATGGTTGGCTGTGATTGACTGTAAATCAACCCACGGGTATCCAACAGTCCCCTCTTACGTTCATATTAACCTCTTGACTCGATGTACTCTACTGTCTGTATCGGAGTTCTCATCAGCCACAACTCACTTTAATCACTGCATGTAATGGAAACTAGAGAGGGAAATGTGCACATGGCTTTGCTAAGTGGTGGTGGATACTTCAGTGACCTCATATCACTTAACCACACCATTACATACGCTGTTCAGATTATATGTTCATGATATTATGTAAATTTCAAATGAGCCAATCATTATCTTTATATTGCCTCTGCTGTCAGCATAAATTTGTCCTCCCACCACAAATACAACTGACTCACAATACTCCAACACAGTGTGTTTTAGAGCTGCTCTGTTTATGTTCTCCTACCTAGTTTTAATTTTTCAGTAGAGCTGTAACATCAGGTTCTGCTTCTTATAAGGGTATGTGATGATGTTGGATAACTTTGTTTTTTTTTTACATTAATTAAGTTAGGCTTTCCATGAGCTGTTAGATAAAATAACAAAATAAATGAGTGAAATAGCAATACAGAATGTTTTTATAGACAACCGCAGCACAGTTGATAGACACAGTAGCAACTGCTGTTTTGGGAAATTAGTCCTATGCCAGAGTTCTATGTCTGTGAAGTACAGTAAGCTTTATTGGATAAACTTGAACTTGTTGCAACCAATTGAAATCGTTGGCTGGTATTATAGAATGATCCCTTCTTCATAATCATGCTTGAAGCAAAAGCAAAGTTAAGTTCGTTGGCAAGCAAAACTTTGGTGACCGCATCCCCTGCGCTAAGATTTTACTGTCAAGCATAATGTCTTCTTGTTCATATAGAGAGAAAAGTAGTTGAATATGTGGAAATAAATGATTTATTGACATTGGTATTGATACAAGTACTTTCACTGTAATAAACTTTGTTTTTTAATTATTATTATTTTCACATTTATTGTTTCTTTATCTATTGTTACAAACTTATGATTGATTTTGTAGCTTGCTGGTTTCCATATAGTCAGCAGGGGAAATTAAGTGAAAATGTAGCTCTGGATCTGGAAGCTCCGGTAAGGGGCATGCAGGTTTCATCTTTATAGCTGATGTTTGGACTGGAGGAAGGCTCCCGCGGGACACTTTGGCGCCTGTCTGTGATGGTGTTGATGATCTGATGAAGATGTCTCATTTCACCTGTCAGATTTTCTGACACCTTTTTCTTTGCACTCATAGTGTGAGATAGGAGGGTGGGGGCACTTGTTTGGTGAGCAGCTCTGTCTGACTGACAGTGGGGTCTTGTGAGCATGACAGAGAAAGGAAGTACCTCATTCTGCTTTGATAGGACTCGATAGGACTCGACTTGTTCTTCACTGACTCTACAAATGCTCTGTATAGCTGAGAGCATTGCAACCTATAGGAAAACTTAAACCTAAGTCAATATTGCTTGCAAATATCACAGGAGGTACTGTAGAAGTCTGTTTCAGTGTTAACTGGTGTTCTATATAATAAACAATTAAAATACATGACAATTTGCTCCTGAAGTTCATTTAAATTTCCTCTATTCAATAGCTTTTTCATATTTATACAGACCTGTCCTTTCCTTTTGTGTAATTCACAGGGCCTAAACAACATCATCCACATAGACTTTGACTACAAGAAGGAATTTATCTATTGGGTCGACTCAACCAGGCCAAGTGGTCGAAAGATCAACAGAATGCGCCTCAATGGGAGTGATCTCAAGGTACATCAGGATTTAGTTGCTGTGATTGTGTACTGTATGGTGCCTTGTACTACTTCACCCAAGAATCCCTGACTTTATCTTTATTTCTGCCTCTCCAACTTTTATTTATTAATCTTTCCTCGCTATATCCAGCTACTGTTTTATGCATTTTTAACTAATATATTTTACATTATCAAGATGTACTATCGTTCAACACTAACTTTTTTATGTTGAAGATGAGTCATACAGTATGTGATGACACATCAGTTGATGATGGGCACGCTTTGTCCTTTTTTATAGACCACATAAAGAATTTTTACTGTTGGCAGCTAACAGCCTGTTAGCTTAATCAACAATGAATGTGTCTAAGTGATAATACTAGTAATATCACCAGTGGCTTTCAGATAAATGTAACAGGCCAATGAATACAACAGTGCTCTTTGGTTTAATCACCCAGATTTGTCTGGGTCATGGGATCGGAGCCCAGACACTGGGGACACTGGGACGTCAGCAGAACACCTGCTGGGCCCCCATCCCACAACTCATTAGCATTGGTGTGCGGGGGTTCTGGACTCATTCAGCTCAATTACTTCCACAGTCTGTGTTTAAGCCACTGCCACAGCTCAGCAAGAGGACAAACTGTCTGAGACACAGATCGGGGAGGTCCTCACATTGTGTTAATTAAAAGAGCCACTGATATCTAGTACAATGGTATAGGCTTGTGAGGCAGAGAGAGACTGGACATGAGTAAGGATATCTGAGGATTTTTTTCTCTGCCAAGATAGGATTTTCATCTGATCCTGGCAGAGATTAATTGAATTCTACAGTTTGATTAAAACTATGCAGGATTTTTGTATTTTATTTTCAGTATTTCCTGTGTTTTTACTTTTATTTTTTAGTGCTGCTGCACTGCTCTGAAACATAGAAACTTTGGTTTTAGCAGTTACACTTCTGGCTACACAATCAGTCATGTTATAGCAAGTATTTTGCAACCGATAGCTGATGGAAAACACCCACTTAATGCTTGTTCTCATCCCACAGAATGTGATGTAGCAGCTTTCTGCCTTATGTAACTGGGTTCACCTTAAACCTTCTAAGGTGAATTAATCTGTGTCCATTCTTGTTGAAACAGCCAGTGCTATCACCAGTTGCCAGGTGCGATCTTGACAAAGGAAGAGTTGCTATTCATGTATGTGAAAACATTTAGCTTACACGCAACTTGGATTAACAAAATTATGAAAGACAAAATGCACCAATAGCTTTAATGAGTATTCTCAGGAACATTTCAGTTCTAGAGCAACAAGTTTTACTTTTAATTGGCTGAAAGCAAAAGTTTTGTGCAGCCCAAAGTCAAATGACTTTCAGTAATTGCAGAGATCCAACATACTGTGGATTCCTCAGGTCTTTATGTTTTAGAGTCACATTCAAACGTTGACATTCCTCATAAGTTACCTGTTTAGAACAAGTTAACTTTCTGGAACCAAAGGTTCTTTTAAAACATAAATGAATCTTTTCAGTCAATGCAGTCAGATGCTATGGATGAAGACCACCAGAGGGACTTTATTGTACATAATGTAAAGCATATCAATGAATTTTTTTCCCAAGGAGGCAGTAGTGATGGAAAATATTGCACATTTTAGAGACTGTTTTTATTTTTTTGTCCAAATTACTGCTTAGGGGACAGTCTAGTCTTCTGCCAAGGCTATATATTTTCTTGCAAATGATGACAGAAAAGGCCTCAAAGCACACCATGTTCTTTAATGACAGATTGCACGGGTGCTGGGATTTTGAAAAAGTGTTTTCAAGGCATTGGCTTTATCTGCCAGCTGGCATAATGATTGTTTATTCTGAACAACTGCTTTTGCAAACTCAAAGGCTAGACTGTCGTGGGCGTATTGATGGAGTTCCTAGATAGTTCCTAGATTTTGGTCACATCAGTTAGATACCTTCAATTATATTTTATAGTGCAATTAGACTAATGAGAGAATTAATGAGCTGTTGCCACATCTCTCTGTCTCTCTGCTGCCCTCTCCCCTATTCCATCTGCTGTATTTATATCATTTACTTTTACACAGTTAAGAAATACTCATACAAAGAGTACTTTTTGGAAATGAACTGTTTTCTGATGGAGGATGGAGAGTTTTACACCGTCATTGTATTTGAGTATCCAGCTGATGAGACTACCGCGTATTGCATACACAAGTGCAAAGAGCAAATTACACAGCTTTCACTGGATCACATAAAATAAACCGTAGTATATATTTAGATGCACATCAAAATACAATGAATGTAATTAAGAGTAAGGATGAGTCTGTTCTGAGTCAGATTAATTATATTCTTACTAATGTCAGCCACAACTGTAGCTGTCATGCAGGAGCAGAAATGATTTGTGCTCTCCATCTGTAGTCTCTAATTTGAGAAACATGTTATGCACAATTATGCATGGGTCAAACTACATTGGTACCTTAATTAATTAGATACAACCTTAGACACAGCTTCCTGATCTAACAAAATAAGGGCATAGACTAGTGTGATTTTTTTATAACATCAAGCTCTTTCACAGAGAGTCCAAGTGAAATCATTTGGAGTATAGTAGGTTTCACCAGGATTTTGACCTCCATTAAATATATCATGACATTTTTATCTTAAAGCAAAAGTCAATACACCATTCTCAAACCAAAAAAAAAAAAAAAAAAAAAAAACATGTAGAGAACTGTCAGAGCTGTCAGTTAATGCCTTTCCCACAATTTTAGCAGTTGTGGTAATACTGTAGGCACATAAACCTAACTGAATATGACTGATTGACAACCTTTTCATTAGTTTTAGTAAGAGAAACACCAAATAACAGGCATTTCAGATAACAGGTATGCAGACCAGATCTGAAAAAATACTATCCCTATCATCACTTGAATGTACATTTTAGTTCTGGGTGTTACTTAGAGCATACTAATGTCTCTAAATTGATGTTTGTGGGATAAAATCTTCTGGTAAAATAAATAAAATTAAATGTATGCTGATAATAAACAATAAAATATGTGGTGTTGTGATGTTTGTGAGATATAAAAATTGGTTCACAATGACTCTGATCTGCTTTCTATTTCTGTCAAGGTTGAAATAATGTCTTCCAACTTGACAGATGATCTATCCCTTGTACATGCTCAAGTGTTTATTAATGGTTAATAATTTCAAGCGTGTCTAAGATGCAAGGGTCACAGCTAGCAACTGAAATTGATTTCCCTCTCCCTGCGTTACCAGATAGTCCACAGAACAGCAGTTCCCAGCGCCTTAGCAGTGGACTGGATAGGAAAGAATCTGTATTGGTGTGATGCAGAAAAGAATACACTGGAGGTGTCCAAAGCTAATGGCCTCTACCCTACCATCCTGATCAGCTCTAGTCTCAAGAACCCCACGGATCTAGCTCTGGACCCACAGACAGGGTAAGCATATTAAATTGAGTGGAGAACAGGGGTATATGTAGATACTTAACCTGTAAATGCAGATCCAGCTCTCATTCGGGAAATTTCATTTTGTGTCTGTATTCAGTTTCATTCCTATCATGGTTACCTGCTGTACTACATAGCTCTTTGAACTGTGCTATATTTCTGCCTAGGTACGTATTCTGGGTAGACTGCTGTGAACCCCCTCACATCGGGCGTATTGGCATGGATGGCCGAGGGCAAACGGTTATTATTGACACGGAGATATATAGCCCCACTGCTCTCACTATTGATTATACCAACAAGAGGCTCTACTGGGCAGATGACAACCACATCCTGTTTGCCAACATGGATGGCACCCAAAAACGCAAAGGTGAGGCTAAGTTCCTGTCTATGTTACAGTAAGATACAAGACAAAATCTTCAAAATTTCTCAATAAGCTCTGCTTTCCCCAAATCTGGCTTTTAAATTCTTAACAGGCATAGTTAGATAGATACTATAAGTTAAACTCTAAGGATGACTGGTACCTATTAGTGTTTAGGAATGGTTATGTAATTACTGCTATTTATGAAGTTAAAATGGTTTATGTTTAAAAATGGATGTTAAATGGATGTTACTGATTAAAAGTGTCAACTCTTATTGCAAATGTCCAAGGGAATTTGTATTAGAAGTGTCCCTTTTCCCCAGTTAGCTGCAAAGCTCCTGGTTGCTGAATTGAATAAAAAGCTCACAGTGGCCATTTGTCCCTTTCCAGTGTCTTATGATCACATCCAAGGGGTAATGGCACTGACTTTGTTTGAGGACTTTGTCTATTGGACGGATGGGAAGTCCAAATCACTGCGGCGTGCTCATAAGACAACTGGCGCTCAAGGGATGGAGCTCCTCAACTCCTGGCAAGCCATCAAATCCATCAAGGTCTACCACTCCCTGCGCCAGCCTGAAGGTATAAAGTCCATCTGGCACTTGTGTTCATTCTATCCTCCCATGCCGAGCAGTGATTATGGGCCTCCTTTACAGTTTTAAGAAGGAAATGGTTTGTGTAATACAGTTTGGACTCTCTGTTTTGCACTTCTGTATAGTACCCAAGCACCAGTGTCAGATTGCAAATGGTGGATGCAGTCACCTGTGTCTCCTGTCTCCCGGTGGGGAACACAAATGTGCATGTCCCACTAATTTTTACTTGGCTGCTGACAATAAGACCTGCCTCTCCAACTGCACCTCCAGTCAGGTCAGCTGAATTTTTCTTCCTTCCCACTTCTTGTCCAGTTTGAACATATTGTTGCTTTTCTGTCCTGTTCAGTACTTTCCCCCCAAAGGCAAAATTGCTTTACTTTGATATGCTTTCCTCATCTGACATGTACCGTAGGTCCTAGGAAATGGTTGTGTATTGATTTTGACTCTGGCTTTGAAGAATGTTGAAGCTAAAGTGAATAGTCAAGTATTCATGTTGACTTCCAATTCTGTTCTTTTCTTTTAAATATATTTTTCTGTGGTACTAACAGTTTCGCTGCGGGACAGATGAGTGCATCCCTTTCTGGTGGAAATGTGACACAGTGGATGACTGTGGGGATGGATCAGACGAACCTGCGGACTGCCGTGAGTGTCATGTTATTCCAAGGTTGGCTTTAAAGTAGTGCTATAGTAAAGAAAGTCAACTCCTCTTTTGGTGAGCTTAGGGGGATATTCAAATTGAATTGAAACTGAAGGGACTGATGTTTCTGCCTTTGCTGCTTATTTACTTTTGGTTTACAGACATTTTAATTTGCATGTTTACACTCTTACACAGGGCCATGTACCAATGTATGTAACTCTCACAATTTAAACCCTGAGATATAGTTGTGATTTCCTTTCCAACAGCGGAATTCAAATGTCAGCCTGGGCGTTTTCAGTGTGGTACTGGCCTTTGTGCTCTTCCTCCTTTCATCTGTGATGGAGAGAACGACTGTGGTGACAACTCAGACGAAGCTAACTGTGGTAAGAATGGAACAACTATTGCTGTTTAAGATGAAATCTAAGAGGTTCTTTTTCATTTTGTGTCATTTAAAACCTGTTGCTAATTGCTATGATGTTTCTGCATTTCCCAGCGATCTGTCTTCATCAGTTAAACAGCATGTCATGTCTTTTTTAACTTTCTGTTTTCTGTATTTGTGCTGTTTTTTTCATGTGTTCAGCCATGTTTATACTATCCACTTATTATTTATTAAAAACTAATTGCAAACAAACTGCTCACTACCTGTGTAATTTTTCGTGTGTTTACAGCAATAAAGGTAGAAGTGTTCATAACTGGCTATACTACTTGAATACTTGAACCAGTAGTAGAAGAAGTAGTAGTAAAGATGATTTGCTTTTTGCTCCCTTGGCCCCTTACCTGTTTTTCTCTTCCAGAGACATACATCTGTCTGTCAGGCCAGTTTAAGTGTACCAGGAAACAGAAGTGCATCCCTCTTAACCTCCGCTGCAATGGTCAGGATGACTGTGGTGATGGAGAAGATGAGACAGACTGCCGTAAGGCCCTGCATTAATTCTTTCAGACTCATTGTCTTAGAAATGGCTTTTCTGAGCTTTTAGACGGGAAGCTTATGGATATATGCCCAGTTTGATGTCTCAACAATATAGCAAAACCTTAGATGAAAGTTACTATTTTTATTATTATTTTATATGTTTATTTCAAATACATAATATTATGGATAAATCACCTTAATTGTCTTTTTTTTACATGGTTAATTTATTTCTTTGTTTGGACAGACTATATGATGCCGTTAACCGTGCATAGGCTTCATTAAGTATTCCAAAAGCAACCCTTGTTATGCCCTGTTCTTGTGAAAAGGGATTAGATCTTGAATCACACAGAGGATAAGACCAGATTTTCTCTGCCATGATGTAACTCATCAGAATATCACACCCCATTCAAGTCTTTCAGCCTGCTGCATTGCATGTGATTGCAAGAGGGGTTAGAGTGGGGGAAAGGGAATGCAAGACAGTAAGGAGGAGAAAAAGCTTTAATTAAAGTGAAGCTAATTACCTCACCCCTTCTTAGACTTTCAGCATGATTGAATGTGGTTTTGAATGCAGTTTTGTAATGAACACTGCACCGCTGAAATTAAAATGCTATCTGAAACAAAGTGAGGTTTTACAACAAGCAACTACAGCCAGCTTGCTATAATACTAAACTGTCAAGGTATGTCAAGAAGATGTGTAAGTGTTTTGGAGAAAGTAATGGCTACAGTACCTCACTGGTTCTTATATCACAGTAGTTTTTTATGGTCACTCCGACATTCAAGTTATTTCTACAAATCTAAATTTCCTTCTGAATGGTGATATGGATAACTTTCCTCTTTCCCGCACACATCCTCTCTCTCTGCCCATAGCTGAAAGCACATGCTCCCCAGACCAGTTCCAGTGCAAGGCCTCAATGCACTGCATCTCTAAACTCTGGGTTTGTGATGAGGACCCTGACTGTGCAGACGGGTCAGATGAGGCTAATTGCGGTGAGTTGTGGAAACCCACTTAACCATAAATCACACTACTCCACTTGTTTTTCAGTTTAAGGGGGAAGAATCTGATTTAATCTGAATTAATTTTACACTTGCCTTCACTCTGGTCTGACTCAGACCTTCTACTTGTTCTCACTGCCTATCTGATTGTGCTGAGGGAGAATACCATGAAGGACAGCTGTCAGTCTTTAAATACTGAATTCACTCACACAAACACACACATGCAATCAAACTGAGTTTCACTACCACGGGTATTTGGTCAAAGCCATTATTACGAGGCCAGGTAAAGAACCTTGGGAACTTGTACTTCTTCAGTATAAAGAACTTTTACACACCACCCACAAGGATTATATTTTCTTGACATACCTCTGAAGAGAGCAAGAATTTCTTCAATCAAAACAACTTCACCATCAATGCAAAGCTCAGTAAAATATTTTACCACATGCAAATTAGTAGTCAAACTAACTTCCCTGTTCTTTTCCCTGCTCTCTAAATCTGTTTCTAAAACTTGATAAAATATAAAATGTTAAAATTTCTGAAACCAAAGAACTAGTATAGGATTCATCTACAAGAGGACTGATTACCACTTCCCTTTTGAGAATGTACCCTTTTCATCAAATTTTTTGAATTGCTATTGAAGGTTGAAAGGGTGGTTTGGAAATTCACTTTAAACCTAGATTGAATGTCAGATATGGGGTAAAGTACAAAATGCAACTTTTAATTGTTAATGTGGCCATGTTGTAGACTTGAAATTGAGATACTGTGAGAAAATGTCTGTATACTCACTAAAACTTGATGTCATTATGTTTTACAAGTCTGCATCACAAGGACGTGCATATAAAACTCTAGACTAACTACAGGATTGGAAAAGTCTTTGTATTCCCTTCCTGTGGAGTCACATGCAGTAGGTGCACAAATGTTTTCACAACTGAGGTGAAAGGATTTGTGCAAACTGATTCATCTTCATTAGCAGAAAAAAGTGGAATGCAATGTAAACAAACAGCAACACATAACCAAGGACACAAATTAATCATAAATCTACCACCAGAAAACGTATCAAGCCTGCTAGTGTTCAAGCTAAACTGTGGCAAAAGTATATACTGTAGCTAGTAGGCCTACATAGCTGAAATATAGCCTTTACTTAAAGTTCACAGCTAAGTCTTTTCCATTGTCAGATGCATGACATGTCTGTCATGCAAAACCTTTCAGAACCATGGAAATCCTCAGGAGGGAATATAGAGGCAGAGAGAGAGACTTTATTTTGCTATCGCCACCTCTAAAGAGAAATTTAATTAAATAAATAAATAAACTCAGCACTTAGTGAGAAATCTGGGCCTGTTTCTAAATAACTAATTTGTCATCGCATGGAGAAATCACTATGGCAGTGTGTTTCCTACATCCATTTCCGAAACCTTGTTTTTGTGGCTGACATAAGACACCTGCTTCACAAAGGCGTGTGATCGGGAATGGCGGAGGTTCAGTTTTAATGGACGGCAGAAATGATGAGAAAAAGGCTTCTGGACTGAATGCACTGGCAGAAGATGCGGTCCAGCAGCCAACACTTCAAGGACTTATTCAGAAACACTGATTTGATACCAAATCACTCACAAGCAGCAGCCTGTGAGCCATGATACATAATAAACACCCTGCATATGTCCAGATCAGTCATGTTACATGCATTATTGACCAAAGATAAAGTCAGCCGCACTGACCAGAGTTGCACACACAGGTCATTAATTTGAATTAATTTTGACTGGTACTGCATTTCTTTTATCATTAATTGCAACATTAGTAATGCTAATGGTTATTTATCAGTTTTTCAAGATTTCCTAGGTTTTGAAAGCCAGGTGTTGCTGCTTCATAGAGTTGCCTGAATAAGAACTTTGATTATTATTAAGAGAGCTTTTTTTTGCTTTGATGTTTGACACCTCACTTGTCCTCTCAATAGATTCCTTTGTGATTTTAAGTTGGTTTCATGTAGAGGTTTTACTGTTTGTCATGTGTTATTCAGAGTCGATTAACTTGAAAAGACCCTAATGTCATGCTGTATTTGCTAAATGTCTATCCCACTTTTTGTAGCTTACTGATGATTGACTTTAGCCCCTCAAACAGGATTATCCACAGTGTTTGTCAGTGTCACCTGATAATTCATCACCTGAAGTTCTCAACACTTTAGAGCACACAAAAGAGATAATGCTGTTTTAAAAGTATTTTATTTTCACTCTGAATTACCTCAGACTGTTTAAGGAAGTGTTGCTTGTTAGCACAGTAATGAGCTCTGACTTAGCAGGGAAATATAGCTTTTTTTCTCTGTGTCACCTCTTTTATATGCTGTAAGTGACTGAACTGCTTCCTAATGAATTGCTTTGCCTCGTGTCCTCTGCTGCTCAACTCA
The DNA here is from genome assembly GCF_963924715.1 of Thunnus thynnus. Classification (NCBI taxonomy): domain Eukaryota; kingdom Metazoa; phylum Chordata; class Actinopteri; order Scombriformes; family Scombridae; genus Thunnus; species Thunnus thynnus. The sequence continues at coordinate 11,796,445 of NC_089527.1, forward strand.
GCTTTCCCCCCTGATTCTCTCCTCCTGCTGTCATGTTGGAAAGAGATCCAGGCAGAATCTGCCACCCTCCTTTTTTGACGCATCTCTTCCCTAACTGATAACAGCGTTACCTTGGCCATTATCCCTGATGATGCCTGCACTGAAATGACTTTTTAAAAGGGAGCTCTCAGTTTGACTTTGAAAACCCATCCTGAGGAAGTATTGCTGGAGCAAACATCAAAACATCTGTTCTTTTTGAGGAAAAGAAAAATCTAATCATTAGAATTGAATAATTCTAACTCAGGCCATTAATGTTTAACACTGGAATGCTCAATCTGTCAAATGACTGACCCAAGTCTGGTGACCAATTTAATTTTGGTTTATGTGTTCAAGGTATGCAAATGCAATTTTCATATCTTGTGTACAAGACAGGCTCATTATCTCAGTAATTGTATTATTTGGGTTGTATCAACACAACATATGTTTTCTCTCATTTTCCTTTCACATTTTAAAACCTACAGATTTTCTAAGCTGTCATCACAAGCATGTTTTACTTTAAACTGTGGTGATCAATGTTGCCTTGCAGCAGGAACATGTTAAAAATTGTGCGTTCTTGGGCAAAGAAAAAACAGGTACAACCAAAATTTTTAAAAATCTATTTCTTTCTTTTTTGGAAAAATTGATAACACTTTCTATGACATCCATATCTATAATGCATTATAAACATACCTATAATGTGTTATAATCTGCTTATAGCACTGGATAGTTATTGTTATAAGCACTCAGAAATATTCATAATGCTTCATAACAATAATAATAACACATTATAAAGAATTTTATACTTACTTATGAGGTCAAGTATCATACTTCATAATTGCTGGTCACTCACAGACATTTTTTTTTTGCAAGGATCATAGTATATTATAATCCTCATAGTTGTAACACATTATAATCATTTCATTATACATTATGATCACTGTTGCAATGCATTATAAAGGTACTTTAAACATGCAGTGTGTAGAATTTAGTGGCATCTAGCAAAATGGACTTGGCAGAAACGGAATATAATATTCATAAGTATGTTTTAATTAGTATATAATAAACTGAAAATAAGAATCGTTGTGCTTTCGTTACCTTAAAATGAGCCCTTTATATCTATAGGGAGCCAGTCCTCTTCCGCAGAGCCCACCATGTTGCACCGCCATGTTTCTACAGTAGCCCAAAATGGACAAACCAAACACTGGCTCTAGAGAGGGCCTTTTGTGTTTTTTGCAGGTTTCGTGGCCACCATAGTTTCTCCTACATGCTTTCTTCCAAGTTGGTTATAAGTCATTATACATGGTCATTGTTTGCTTTAAGTAAAGTGAAAAAAAATATAATTAAATCTTTGCAAGAACAACACAAAACGTTGTAAAATTAATTTATCTGTTTAACAGGTCATAACAGACAATGAATGGAGTACTCCAATTCGACACAACATTTTTGGTGATGAACATGAATGATGGACATTTACATTTCACTGATGTAACGTTTCCTCAAAAAAAACTCACTCTAAACACTAAATTGACTCAAATCACACCTGTAGCTTTTTGCTTTACTTACTATGTAAACGTATAATCAACAAAAGTGACTTGGTAAGTGATAAGTGATTATAATGCATTATAAAATGACTAATAAAACGACTGATGAAATGACAAGTGGCCAGCAGTTATGAAGTATTATACTTGACCTTACAAGTCATTATGAAATGCTTCATAATGTGTCATGATTATTGTTATAAAGCATTATGAATATTTATAAGTGCTTATAACTATAATTATACTGCGCTATACGCAGATTATAACGTATTATAAGTATGCTTATAATGGATCATAGACATGGGCTTCATAGAAAGTGTTATCAAAAAATCAGTAAAACAACAAACAATAAGCTTTAAGTTTCAGGGCATTCAAGTTGAGAGGATAAGTCATGCACCGTCAAAGAGACAAAACCAGAGAACCTTGTTTACAATCCCGCTTGCACAATTTGCACTTATATATTTTTTAAAAAAGAAAATATGAGATTTCTGTTATTTAATAGCAATTAAGAATTTTGGAATTTTGAACGTACTACTTACTGTAATCAAATAAATTACATTAATGACAAAGAAGCTGTGTGCTGATATCCAGAGCAGTCTGTCACAGTCTGAAAGACATGGCATTTAAAATATCAATAATTCACTGCTGTTGGTACTTGTTAGCACTGACAGAACAGAAAGAAACACAGTTTGGGTTTGGAATATAACAAAGCCAAAATCAGACTTCAGTATTTGTTGTTTTCCAAAATCCTCTCAGATGTCTTTTTGAAGAAAGTTCATTTTGCCATCTTCATGTCACAAATTTTGTTGAGGTAGATTGGTAGCACGGTCAGGTATTTCATCTTACGGTGTGTTAGCCTCTGGAGTGCATACTGTGTTTTGAACTCAGTGTCAGACTTGCTCAGGGAAACCCTGAGGAAATGATGATTACACCCAGAAAATATGATAGCTAGCACACCATTAATATTCATGCTCTTTGAAGCCATTTTCATCTTTGTGTTTGTTTGCTCCTGATGAAAAAGATGAAAAGACGTGCGGACCTCATGAATTCCGCTGCGAGAATAACAACTGCATCCCAGACCACTGGAGGTGTGACAGCCAGAATGACTGTGGAGACAACTCAGACGAGCAGAACTGCAGTGAGTACCTGACTCGCTCACTTTCTGTCAGCTCAGTTTGTTCATTTATATACACTGTTGACGTTCCACACGCTCTTAGGCATTGAAGAATTGGACTTCTCTGAAGACACCTGACTGCCCCTCCCACCACCACAACCACCCTGTCACCTCTCTCTCTCTCATTCTCACTCACACGCACAACCTTCTATATACATTGTTAGTAATGTTTTCAACTATCAAGTCAGCCAGCCTCAACTTTCTCTTTCAAGCTTATTATCTGCGCTATTTCCCTGAGAATAATGTGAGGCTCAGGCTCCTGAGCTCTTGATATCATGCAATTTACTGAGTACATATTCCCTTTTGTTTAGATACTCATCATCATCTTTTAGAAGAAAACTTTTTATTTTCACATGAAGTGACACTGCACCTAGTTAAATTTCATATTGTTTGTGCATTCAAGTCCTTGCATGTTTGAGTGGGATTGTTTGCCTGTATATCATATAAGTATGTGCAGGCCGTCTGTGTGTTTTTGCTGAGTATCCATAATTTACATGATTTATTAGATGCTTATTCCCCATACCTATTAATGTCACTTAAAATGCAAATAAAAGCCAGTCAAGTGTTTGGTGGCAAAGAATTAAGCAGGTGGACCAGCAGACAGTGGAGAGGCTGCAAATCAGATTTTGCTGCAATGCCTGCTGTGAGTCTCTGTTGCAGCACAGCTCATAACATACACCCTGAGTGAGCTAACAATCCATGATAACGAGGGGAGGGCCCAGACAGTGGATCTGATGCAGCTGTTTAGCTGCGTCCTAATATTGTCCTTAGGGACAGACTTGCACTAAATGGCAGTTACACAATTTTTGGTATCAGAGAGTATGTTGCCCCCTCAATTGCAAGCAGAGCAATGAATGTATTTACATGCTGATCAGCTTTGCCAGTGTTCTCCACTTCTAATACAAAATGACTCTAATTATATAAAACGATGGTTTTGCCAAGGCATTAGCATGTGATTCTACACACAGAACATTTGGCCAATAACTGTATCTGGGGATGTCTGTTTGTTGTGTATAATGCTGGAAAATGAATCATTTTGGCTTGAATTTGTGTCTTTTGTGTTTTTCCCGACTCAGAGCCAGTCACCTGCAACCACAAGGACTTTGCCTGTGCAAACGGAGACTGCATCTCCTCTCGATTTCGCTGTGATGGGGACTATGACTGCTTGGATAATTCAGATGAGGCCAGTGTTTGAGATATGTGTACCACTTACTTATAAATCAAAGAGGGAGCTGAACTCACACTAGTTCTGTTAATGAGGCACAGATATTAGCAAGACGCTAAATAAAAAATGAAATACTGCACACTTCAAAGTAGAAGAACCCTTTTAAATCATAAATCATCATTTTGGACATTTTGCCTTTACTGACATATTGCCTTTCTTAATGTGAATAATCATGCAATTATAATCATGAGAAATCATGCTAAATCATGTACTCTCCTTATATCACCATGTGCTAACTGATCTATTAAATCATTAGTCAGTACTAGCCAATATATCAATTACAGGTCAGTTTACACAAAATGTAATATTGTGAAGACCATACAAAGGACATTAAAGGATATTAAGTTACAATGTGCACAGTTCAAAAATACAGTTTATACATATGGATACTGTAATTTAGTCTGTAATCTCCTGTAAATGTCTGTTAGTGTCTGAGCTTGCGGCACAAGAACAGAATAAATATCTCAATTGGAAGGGGAAGTGAAATTGGATGGGTATTTTGCCACTTGAAAAGAAAATAATCATATTCTAGGCACAATTAATTGTCTCAATCCAAGTCTCCTCGTCATGGTCGCTGCATTCCGAAACAGTGCTGGACAGAAAATATCACTGTGATGAGTTATTGTAACTTCAAGTATATTAGTCCATGAAATAACCTATATTCATTTGCCTTTGGAAATCCAAATCCCCTTATGCTGTTCAGCATAAGCATATTTATGAACAAAACAAACAAAGACTGTTTGTTTTGTTGAATCTTAATCTTAATTTATAGAGTTTCAAATTGCCATTGTAATTTTACATTCTCGTAATATGTTGAGAAATGAACTTAAACTCATGGTGTAAAGAGATTTTTGTAGGTTTCTTACAAAAAGCCCCATCAGTGATAATAATGCAGCGCAATGCATAATTCAAGGACAAAGGCTTGTTATTACGATTCATTATTCTTGTTAATTTATTGCTCTGTTCAACATTGGCACAGCAATTTTTATATGTAATCCCTCCCCATGCAAAGCAGCGCAACCCTAATTAACCCTTTATTATAAGTCTCCCCAGTGGCAGCTTTCTGGGTCAGCGCAGTCAAATAGTTTCAGGAAAGCAAGTTGCCATTCAATGGCCTTTATAATTAACGGTGATTATTAAATGTAGTTATTCACAGTGGGCATGATGTGGGTAGATTGCTCACCCCATTATTATGTTATAAACAGCAAATATTTTCTTGAGTGTGAAAAAAAATTGCAGTAAGACATTTTAGTTGTGACCTGTACTCAAGTAGAAATAGTTTAATATATTTACTCCACTACAGTAAACTTTTGACTGAACATCTTTATTTGCATAAACAGATGCAAATAACAGTATTTCTTCAAGTTTCAGAGATACTTGAAAGTTTATATATTTAGAATATACAGTATATAGAACAAGTTTATGTATTTAGAACATACAGTATATAAAACAAGTTTATATATTTAGAACATGCTTTGTTTTATGTTTGATTTTACTGTTTTTATATTATTTCTTCTTGTTTTGTTCAAAATCACAAAAAATCTGTATTTTATAGACTAATCATTATAACTATTGAAACAAGTTTCTTCATTTATGTAGTAGTGGTCAATCTGTATAAAATTACTTCACAACATTTGGTTGTATTCATACTGAATCCAACATGTCATGAAGTTCAATTTCTTTATGTTTTGTCAGTGGGTACAAAAGTGCAAGATGTTGATTTTCAATTCCAAGAATAAGAGCAAACCTCTGAGGCATTGTCAGATTTTTAAACAGTGAAGATTAACATTTTCTCTGAGAGACTACTGGCCCAGGATTCTAAAGCAGTTTGAATGAGCTTTAAAAGAGGAGACACAGTACATCACAGAAACCACAAGGGCTTCTTCACCTATTTTACATTTGCCAGCACTGAAATCCGAAGATTGTGAAAAATGAACTTTGTTTTGAATATATTTTATAGCAGTTATGAGTGGCACTTGCAAGTTTGCATGATAGGGGGGGTTCCAGAGCCCAGTCAAGATATTTCACAGATTAGAAGTGTTTTTTTCTACCAGTAACCATGCAATATATGATAATTTTATTATGACAGTGATCTTCTACCATATATTTATGTCATGTTTTTACTATATTGGTTCACAGAAAGGCTGCGAGGCACGCTGTGCAGATGACCAGTTTCGGTGTAACAACAACCTATGCATCTCGCAAAAGTGGCTGTGTGATGGCCAAGAAGATTGTAAGATGGGAGAAGATGAGAAAAACTGCCAGGGAACAGGTGCAAAGCTAATAGTCTGTAAAAGACTGAGTCTGAGTACTGATTAGTAGTTCCAAGCACCAGTTGGTGCATAGAACATTGCCTGTTTCTAAACTTTGTATTCTCAGGAATATTTTTTCCTATTCCTTAAGAGTTGAGTTCATGCAATACAGTGATTTTTATCATTTAAAAGAAAGTAGACCTTATTGCATGGACAAATCCATTATATTTTTTAGCCTTATTATTGTACCACATAAACTCAAATCAAAGTCAAATTTGGTTGAAGAAATTTTCTGTGTATTATCATCCTTACCTTAAGATACTATACAGTACACAGTAAAGTAAGTGTAAGTTGAATGAATGATTTTGTTTTCAGAAATCCAATTTTTCTGTGTACTTCCATGCTAATTGTCAGACCTTGAAAAGAAAATGTTCCATAATAAAATATAAGATAATTATGTGGAGGAGTACAAGTGCTCTTAGTTCTACTGATTTGCTCTGTTGAGTTCCATCGTTCATTACTGGCCAAGTACTGTGAAGTACTTTGTTCAGCACCTGGTAATACATGCAGTATGATCTTGCTGGCCTGCAGGACAACACCATACTGTATTTAAGAGTCAGAAGTTACAATAATCTCTCTCCAGCATTACCGTGATGTGGAGTTTTACACACGTTCATAAAAAAGAAACTGAAAAGGTCACACCTGAGTGATTTCTAAGTGAGAAAAGGGGGACCAATTTCTGACTGATATACTTTGCCCTTACCCAGTAGTCCCTTCATGCTCTGTGAACGAGTATGTGTGTGCCAGTGGAGGGTGTGTGTCAGCCAGCCTGCGGTGTGATGGACATGACAACTGTCTGGATGGCTCAGATGAGGTCAGTACAGTTTCACATGATTCAATGTATTGCATTTCCTCTGACCATTTCCTTTCTGTTCCCAAAAATTGTATAACTTTTAAACATGCAGTAGTTCAGTGGTGAGGAGCTGCTTGTTCAGTCATGAAGCAAACCCAGGTTAAAGCATGAATCATTCAGTGTTTTCTTTCTGATTGCAGCTGACATCACTAGAAGGGACAGTTTTGATGATTTGTGGTATTTCTATGCTGACAGATTGGCTGTGTAAAGGAGTGTAGAGAAGATGAGTTTCTGTGTCTGAATCGTGCTCACTGTATCCCCCGGCGCTGGCGCTGTGATGATGTCTTAGACTGCATGGACCACAGTGATGAGGAAAACTGCAGCCAAGGTAGGTGTGAGTGTGACCCTACAGTACATGAGTGTGTTAATGCTTTCTGGGTCTCTGAAGGTAAAAAAAAAAGATTCTCACTTGCTATCTGAAATCTTTACACTGAAAATATGTCATGTAAACCATTTAACAGCCTTTACTATAAAGGGGACATAATATTGGCGAGGGAAGTTAAGACAATGTTTGGCAAAGGTAAATACAAATACGGTAAGAATGAGAGATTTCAGATGAGATGGAAGACAAAAATGGATTCTAGACTTTACTTTTGTGAGGCAAAATGGTCCAGGGCTGTCAGGACCATTATGCAAAATGATCAGTCATTATAATCTTGTCATGTACAGTTCTTTGAGTCACACCTTCTACAACCTTGAATGCACTTTTCTACCAAAGTTAGTCTTAAAAGTATGGGGCAGAGTATCACTTATCTGTGTAATTGCAGGAGCTTTCTTCTGCCGTGCTGATGAATTCATTTGCAACAACACCTTATGCAAACTCCACACGTGGGTCTGTGACGGCAAGGACGATTGTGGAGATAATTCCGACGAAGACATAGACATGTGTGGTGGGTTGAATTGTCACTCACAAGGCTTTCCTTTGAAGGCAATTGATGCATATTTTATATGGCACTACTTTTCTTTTTCCTAAGAGGGAATATTTCATTGTCTTTTCATACAAGACTCCATGCAGTTTTTTGAAAGACATATCCATTAGCTTTTTGTGTCTTTTCATCTCCAGCAAAACTTCCCTGTCCTCCTACAAGGCCATTCCGTTGCAGAAATAATCACGTGTGTCTGCGCACGGATCAAGTCTGCAACAAAGTGGATGACTGTGGTGACAACTCGGATGAGGAAGAGTGTGGTGAGCATAAATAAAACTACTAAATAAGCAAAATGTTACCTAAAAGTTTTTTTTTTTTTGTTATTTATTTTTTTTTATTATTTTATTTTTTAAACAGAGTGCAGAAGTTTACTTCTATTATTAGATAACCAAACTCCCCAGATGCACTTGTCCTAGACATGTGGAGGTGCAGATATTGTTTCATTCTAATTGAAAATACAGCAATCTTATCAGCCAAAAACATTAATTAGGCATGGGAATGAAATTGGCATCCCATGACCACTGTTCATTGTGAGTGTTTTGATACAGACAGGAAATTACCCAACCCAACCTTTGTAGCGTGTGACCCCTGAAAAGAACCAGTGTTTATTTATGACCCCTTATCACATCTTCCCCATATATTAGTTGCGAACTGTTGAAGAGGTCAATTTATCCAAGAAAAGAAAAAAGATATTTTAGACCTCTCATTCCATGTGTGGTGTCCTTTGGTATAAAATGTCAAACGCTGACCAGGTTGGTAGATATTAACATGCCCAGTGGTTTTCTGATGGTGTGTTATGTGTAAATCTTGAAGTTGAAGAGGATTCTTGATGTGGAACTGACCAAATCACCCGTGTTTTTGTTGACAAAGTGGGGGCAGGTTTTGTTGTATCTGCCACTCTGTGAGGTTTATTAGTTTCATTGTAAAACATTTGGTGTACATAGTTTAGGTTTGAATTGATTTTTGAGTGTTTTTTTTTTTTATTTTACTCTGATATGCTATGATTATATGATATGATATGAAGGCACAACCGCTGCCGGTCCTTTTATCATAGTGTCCTGACATGGTCCCCCTTCTGTGAATGATAACACGGAGCAGGCCGAATAGGAAGCGACAAATCACATCATTCATCTTTCACTCTTTCATTCTCTCTGTCCTCCCCTCTTTTTCCTCTCTGATTCCATTGATACAACCATCAATCTCTTACCTCACTCCATTACCTCCCTCCATTGTATGCCTCTTCCGTCCATCCATCCCCTCAATCTCACCTTAATCCCATCATTCCCTCCGTTCACCTCTCGATCACTTAATTCTGTTCCTTCCCTTCCTTCACTCCTTTGTGCTCAGGGTGGATGTCAAACTCCCATTCTTTGTCTGTATATTTTGCAAGGAAAGATGACAACTGTGTCATTAATTCAAGTAAACTGATGACCAAAAACAAAATATGCAAAGTACTTTGACAATTTTGCAGGCTAGATAATTAGCAAACAGCTGTTTCTGTGATGTCCTTTATTGTAGCACCTATTACAAACTCAGTGTTGACTGTGAGTTAAAAAGGATCAGAAAGAAGTGATTTTGTTTACAAATGGATTTGTTTTGCAGCCTATAACAAAGGTAATCTGGGATATAAAAGAAAAAGAGTATCACATTTAGTTAAAAGGCAGTTGAAGAAAAGTGAAAGTAATAAGATAGTAGAGTAGATAGTAGATCACCAAATATTTAACTTCTTAAATTTCAACATTTTCATCTTATGCTATAATATCTTTTGAAACTGAAAGCTACATATTTGCACTTGAATATTCGGTACTGGATTAGATAGATTATGAGTTCTTGTCTTTTAAACTGATTTTGTGTGTACTAAAGCAGAGGTGGTGGCTGGAAGACCTCGGCCTTGTGGGAAGACAGAGTTCACCTGCAGTAACCGACGCTGTATCCCAATCCAGCTGCAGTGTGACTTCTTCAGTGACTGCGGGGATGGTGGCTCGGATGAGCAAGACTGCAAGGCCTGTAAGCACAGCGCCAATTGACTTAAGCAAACAGATCAAAGAAGCATTCGGAAGAGATGAAAAGTACCGAATGTCACCATGATGCTATCAGGAAGCTCAGCAATCGCCTCATTTTAGATGTGATGTTTTGTTATTTATGGTAATATATGTATGCCCATGTTTGAGGTGCGTTGTGTACTATATGAAAGAGGATGATGTCCTCTTGGCTTTTGCACATCAAAAGAAAAGCACAGCAGGTGTCTAAGATGCAGAGGACTGATATGTAATCAAAGTCCTGTCTTTATTTGTAGTTTCCAGCGGAGATGTATGTGGAAAGAAAACAAACCCATGTGGAGAGGATGCAATTTGCAACCAGACAAATGCTAATGCTGTATGCCAGTGCAAACCTGGCTTCAAGAGGAACCAAAAGACAGACCAATGTGAAGGTAGTATGTGATCAATTTTATGCATTAAATGCATCTGATGCGAAATAGAGAAAAAGCCAAGCCAGAGTTTAGCAATCCACATTGTTTAAATAGAAACAAATAATGTGGTTATATCAGTTGTCAGATCTTGTCAAAACATGCCAAACTATGGCCTCTAATTTCACTGCGGTAAACTGGCAGTAACAAATCTGTGATCTGGAGAATCTCTGGACAGGACGCAGAGACTGACAGTCCCTATAGTATTACACTGATATCAAAAATGCTATTAACTATTGATATGCTTCAACTGTATGTTTGTTGCTACATGGTAAATTAAAAGAAAGGTAAAGTTGGCTAAAGTCATCAAAAGAAATACTGGTAAGAAATACCATAACTTACTTTAGGAGTACTGTAAAATTATTAGATATTTGCTTTCCAAATGTCTCGCCCCCACACCCTCTCCTTGAGACATGTTTGCTTGTTATGTCTACTTCTACTGCACTAACACATTTCAGATGAAGAATATTGCTTGCAGTCATTTAGTCTAAAGAGATAATAGCTTTTATTGTTTTGTCAACCCTGTGACCTGGTTCTTGTTTCCCAGTTAATGGCTTTTTGTCGTGTATTGGAGAAAGTGTTACTTAATGCGTACATATAATGTCCTCTTCACAAGTCGAGGGCATCACTTATGGAGAGAATATACATAAGGCTCATACTGTATTTCTGGCTTATACGCTTTCATCTCTGAATGTGTATTAAGTGTTTCATCGATGATTTATAAAAATATGAATAAATGCTTTGGAGCCTTTATAGTCACGGACACATTTCTAAAGCAACCTTTTACTTAAGCAAACTTTTTCTCAAGTAAATTGTTCTTACTTTTCTTTTCAGAGGTAAATGAATGTCTGCAGTTTGACACATGTCCTCATTATTGCACAAACACTAAAGGATCTTTTAAGTGCACATGTGACAGAAATTATAAGGAGATCAATGGCAACTGCATAGCAAAAGGTATGATCCCAAAGTTTAATATCAAACATTCCTGTGTATTCTGCATAATTGCTAAGTTGGTAATATGCTGTCATTAACTATTGATAACTAAAATATAAAACTGTATGTGCTGTGCCTAAACTGTTGTCTAATACCCGAAATGGAATTTAGCCAATTTTCTTTTGTTTTCTTTTTTACATATTGATAACTCACCGGGCAGGACCAGAAGATCGAGTGCTCTACATAGCTAATGATACTGAAATCCGAAGTTTTGTGTATCCGTTTAACCAGAGCCATGGACACAAACTGCTCACTCACATTGAGGACAATGCTCGCATTATTGGGATGGATGCTTTGTTTCACCACCAAAAGTTTATCTGGGCTACCCAATTTAACCCTGGTGGAATTTTTTACAAAGAAACTCTAGAAAGAAGTCAAACTAAAACAAATGTCAGAAACATTGTAAGTATATCTAAGCTGGATGTGTGTTAATTGCTATTTTTTAATGTACTGTGTATAGCATACTTTCTCAATTTGCTGGTTAAGACAATATGGGTAGAAAAAAAAAACTTTTTTTTTTTTTTCAAAATCCAGCTTTAATGTCAATCATGTTTTTTGCACTCAACTTTTATATTAATGATTAACATAAAAGCTGCCTGTAAAATGCAATGACTGCTCATGTTGTCTGTCAATTCAAGATGAGACAATGAAAATAATTAACTTTCATGTGAGCCGTGTCATATAATAGACTGCATTGTACCCAATGTCTCCTTGCTATTTCTTTTATTCATTTTTACACGCATTTATGTGAATGTACTGTATGTAATAACATTTAATAGAGCGCCTGACTTTGTGGCTGTTATTGGTTGCAGTGTTCAGACTTTCGACGACCCAGAGATATTTCTGCTGACTGGATCACGGGCAATATTTATTGGACTGATCACTCACGGATGCACTGGTTCAGCTATTACACAGCCCACTGGACTAAATTACGATATTCCATAAATGTGGGCCAGCTTAAGGGACCAAATTGCACTCGCTTGATCACTGACATAGCAGGAGAGCCTTACGCTATTGCTGTCAACCCAGCCCGAGGGTAAGTTGTGTAGTGTGAACTGGTAAAACACATGCCCAATAGATGTTTTATTTTTAGAAAATATTTGTAGGCAGGCTTTTTTTTGTTTGTTTGTTCATCCATTAATCCATTGTATTTTTTCAGTCATTTGTTATCTTCCCTCTGGTCAGAATACTTCAGCTAAGTCACAATTTCATGTTAAGTGTCATTTTTTATTGCATCTTTTTATGTCTCATAACATTGAATGTTTATCCGTTGGCGTTTAGCACGGAATTAAAAAGAAGAAAAATTCTATAGGCAGAACAAATTCAGTTGTGTCCCCTTACCATATAGATTCGTGTGAGAGACACCAACTATCTTTAACCACCCCAAAACCAATTCTTATCAACAATCACTCAACATAAGTGACAAGCATGCCTTGCTATTGGAAGGGCACCTTTGGTCATCAAGATAGCTACAGTATGATGCATATTCAGTTATTGACAAAAACATCGAGATATGGACCTTTGTCCAAGGATCGGTTTTAAATAACGTAATGTTAACTGGAAAATGTAATCAATAAGGTATTGATTAATTCTCTTTAAAAAAGTATGTAAAGAAAAAATTATGGAAGTAGCAAAATCAGTTACATTACCTGTTACTGCACATTACTTAACTTTACTTAGGCCTTGCCACGTCAAAGGGGCCCTTCCAACAACAATAAAGTTGTCACATCCACATGAGGCAGATACCTCTCTCTCGAGGCTTTACACATGTATTCATTAGCTACATCGCCATCTAATGCGTCACCAGTTGGCAGATATTATGTAAGAGCATTATTTGTTCTCAGTGTTGTTGGAATTGCTTTTCCATTAAGCCATTCAATATTACATGACACACATCACCAAGTACAGAAGGATTTATAAGAATCTGTACTGAGAAAGACCAAACGTGATGAAGTAGCTGTGACGCAATTGGTCATGATCATGTCATATGCATGTAATATGCATGTATTTTTATTTATTAGGCTATATAGATAGAGATGTGTATTTCTATGCATACTGTCTACAATATTTTACAAGGAGATGATGTCAGGGAGATACAGTATTTCTCTTTGTGTCTTGCAGGATGATGTACTGGAGCGTAATAGGTGATCACTCTCACATAGAGGAGTCTGCCATGGATGGCTCCTTACGCAGAGTGCTCTTAATGAAAAATCTCAGAAGACCCACCGGTAGGTATTTCTTTTAAAGCCCACAAATTATTTATAGTGTAATATGTTTCTTTCTTGTTGTTTCTTTGGTACGTTAAAGGTACCCTGTGTAGTTGTCTTGAAAACAAAGTAATGTTTACATTCACTGTTTTTCACTGTAATTCATTGTGTCTATCCTTGAAGTTGAATAATCTTGTTGAATTTCCTTCCTCATAAAGCATTTGCAAAACATTAGTGGAATATTTTGAAATTTCCATCGTTTCACCATGTTTACATGAGCTCTTTTCTGTTCAAATCTTAAATTAAATCGTAAATCTAAATTGTACATTGCATTAAACGATATTAGATGCATTTGTTACAGTTCTGGATGGTATCCACAGGAGCAAGTGTCATTGGGCTCCCCAATATAGAGTACGTTATGACCCATATAGCATTGTATAACTATGGAGAATTCACATATCTTAACACATACTACATATTCACTCTATATTATATATTCAGTCAGCGCTATCATAGTAACTTGCCAATATATTCACCTTTAAAGTAGACGCTTTGATATGGTAGCTAAAGATAAATAAAACACCACCAAGGAAATTTATGTGGTATGGAATATTTTACAGCCACTTGGAAGGGCTTGGTTTGTCTACAGGGAGACACTTAGTGCTGATCTAGTTTTGAAGAGCTGCTTTGGCCTCCTTTAATTCAAGGGACCCAGGCTCTGTCTTGGTCACAGAAAAAGGAATTCATCATCTGTGGAAAAACGCATACCGATTTAAATGCCCCAGCCAGGTGCTCAATTATCCAGTCAGACTTTTAGGAGAAAGTAAAAGTGAGTCACTGGTTTGAAATTGTAATGTAGGCATTCCATCAAAAGTGCAGTGCACAATAAGATTTTGACACAAGAAAATTGAATATTGAATGCAAACAGCCAGGAGGAGATAGAAACAAAAAGGGGTTGCTCCACATCTGCTACATATAACTGTCCTGACCTTAAGGTCTCCTGCATTGAGGGATTCCGTGATGATCTCTTTGTTATTTGTAAGGTAGATAAATCTCTTTCCTTCATCCTCCCACAGGGCTAGCCATTGATTATTTCAACCAACGTTTGTACTGGGCTGATCCTGAGCTCTCACAGATAGGGAGCATGAGATTGGATGGCTCAGACCCTTTGGTGACAATCAGTGATAGACACGGTAATGCCAGCTAACAAATTGCAACTTCTCTTTTTAAACACATACTTTTCATGATGCTCTTTGAGTTCCTCAACTTTTTTATCAAATAATTGCAACAATAACACTGTTTGTATGTCTCACGGGGGTAAGCTTCTAAAGAGTGTGTTAAGATCAATCTGCCCACACTGCACATTCTTGCTTCTTCTATCCCAAGGCTGTGAGTGTACATAAAGGGTTATTTTCTTTTCTCTGCTGGATTTACAGGAATCTCCCAACCGTACAGAATTGATATATTTGAAGACTACATCTATGGAACTGGACTAAAACATGAGGTCTTCAAGATTCACAAGTACGGCAAACAGTCGGTGGAATATTTCAATTTGGGTGTGGAGAAGCCCACTAATGTTTTGATCTCCCACCGTTACAAACAACAAGATGGTAAGTTGTCTTAAAGTTTTAAGTAACAGGTATTTATGATATGTGTAATTGTTCTCTAGAGACAAATTATAGAGATAACAAAACTGGCCGAAGTCCCAAACAGGATGATTATGGTTCTACACTTTTTTTTTTTTTACAATTTTTTGATATTATTTAGATTTGGATTTTTTGTATACTGTATATTACAGTTTAGTTTTTGTTAACTTTCTTAATGCATGTTCATAGTTTTAGTTTCACTTTTTGTTTTCTTGGAAATATTGTTTTTGTTACATTTTTACTTGTGGAGTTAGTTATATTTTTTATCATTATCATTTCTTAAGCATCATTAAAGATAAGTTCAAAATGTATTTTCTTTCATATGTACTTATGTATCTTTCATCTTTCATGTATGGCATCTTATTTATATACTTCTGCACAAGTTATATATCAGGAATGAACAAAATAGTCATATAAGACATGTAACCTTAATTCAACACACTTCCTGTAGATGTACCTTGAGAACAAGTGGGGGGATATTCAGTTGGTTGCAATCTGCAACCTCACTGCCAGATGCCACTAAAACCTACACACTGGTCCTTTAAAGTCTTAAAAATGAAATACACTTATTAATCGTATTTCTTACCATGCAATAACATGCACACCTGTCCACCCTTACATACATATAACATTATTAATAATGCAATATGCTTAACATCTGTTAAATAACACCTCTTGGTTAAATAATACCTAAAGAGTACAAGCCTACTCAAAATAAGGCTGATTGAAGCTCTCTTTGAAACATGCCACATTTTCAAGTGTGTAACATTAAAAAAAAAACATGTTTCACAGGAAACTTTTTTTTTTTCTTCTCCCAACTCCTCCCACTTTCTTCATGTATTGTGTTTGAACAGCTCCAGTTATGTGTTACATCTCTGGAGTTAATGGTTATAGAGCATCAGTCAGCTCAGTCTTGGTCAGTTTTTCACTTAAAGGGCAGCTGTTCCATTCCCCAGAGACTCATTAGACCTGCCGTGTAGTGTGTAGCATGTAGTGTGTAGTCTGTGGGCAGAAGATACACACATCTTGCAAAAATCTGTGACATGAAGGCTTGATATCTTCAGCAAAAGCCTACCAAGCATTTAGATTTATTTTGGTCTTTCACTTTCATAAGTTGTGTAAGAAATCAGATAATTTTATTATATAGGTACAGTATAGTGCAAATAGAGTGTAATACAATAGATAAAAATAATTGTATTTCATTAAAAAGAAATCTTTATTTAAATCACATTTGCAAATCACTGCTCGTGGCTGTTTCTCTGTGTTTGGCATATGGTGTCATAATTATAACTTTAAATAATTTACAAATGTTTGTCTTATGCTCCTGCAGTTAGGGCTCAGGTTGGCCTCTTTAGCGCTCTGTTAGATGTCTCATGTTAAATTCAAACATTAATTTTCACATGGTTTTTGCCAGACCCCTCTCATAGCTTTCACATGCTGATTATCAGTATTGAACATAGTACAAACACCTTTGTGGTTGTCTGCCCATTGAAGGCAGTAGCATGAAGAGCACTTCAAAGTGCTGCTAATCAATTAGACAACAAGAAATTCTTGACACATTCTACAATCCTTGATTATTTAATCTGGAGATGAGGCCTGTGTGAAGTTATTCATATGTTTTAGCCTTGTGCTTCTCTCGACTTCAAGAAAATAACATCCTTCAAAACAGAAATTAAAACACTTGAAATAAATAGCTTTGCTCTGAGATAGAACAAATACATTTTTCACAACCAAATATAATGACTTTTTTTTTTTTAACTTTCTCCACAGCGTCAAATCCATGCCTGAGAATGTCTTGTGATTTCATGTGTTTGCTCAACCCAACGGGTGCCAGATGTACCTGTCCAGAGGGAAAGGTACTGGTCAATGGCAGCTGTAGCGATGTTAACATCTCAGGTAGGCCTACTCTTTGATTTTAATGCCACAATTTAGGTGGCTTGTTGTTTTATGATTAGCCATGTAAGTGAGCGGATTAACCACGGCTATAATAAAGGGAGCAATGTGGCTTAGATGAAAATCCTTTACTTATCCTGAGATAATCAGAGAATGAGAACTTGTAAATATACAGTGCCATAATTAAATTTGAGCTGACATCCATAGTTTTTCATAGCTGTCACCAGAGTTCACCACCTGCATGCAGTCCATGGTCAGTCAGGTGCTGTTTTTTACCTACTTGAAAATCCAGATCTCTGCCTCCTTGGTTGTTGTTTTATGGCATAAGCAGCACAGCACCATTTGTTGTGATTGACTGCTACACACTGCAGCACAGTAAGTGATAAGCTTTGCTGTTGTGAAGGTGAACTATGCCGTCCCCCCTGCGAGAATGGAGGCCGCTGCTTAGCCAATGAGAAAGGAGACTGGAGGTGCTACTGCTGGCCTGACTTTTCAGGGGAGCGCTGTGAGGTCAACCACTGTACAGACTATTGCCTAAATGGAGGCACCTGCATGGGCTCACCCCTTGGTAAGTCTGCTTCACAATATACTGTATAGTCAAACACTGTTTGCAGCATGATTCCTTCCTGTCTTCTTGCAGGATTGCAGAAATTGCATTATATTTCACAGTTGTTCCTGTTTTGTGTCAGACCCCTGTTGGTTCATGTTTATATTGACCTTTGTTTGTCAATAATGGGTGATCACTTAAAACATAAGCATCTAGTATCCATGAATAGATGGTTCTTGTGTTCAGTCTCACTATAGAGAATGCTTTGGTCAAACCAAGCTACCACTGCCACAAACACATATTTTCAATTTCTTCCCATTTCCTCTTGCACATTGACCCAGTGCATGATGGCATTCAACCACATTTTTCTTCTTTTAAACCTCTATGTCTTCCTCACTTAAGCTCTAAATGTAACATCTGCCAGCTGGGCAGTTTTTGTCATTGATGTTCCTGGAGAACAAGCCTCAAATAGCCTTCTCTAAATTCAAGGTCTACTTTCATGCTTTTATGATTTCTGGAACAAACAGTTCTACCCCACAATTCCATGAATGTATATCATGCTGAGATGTCAGTGCTGGAATTGAATCAGGATGTACAACCCTATTAAAAGTGCTATCCTTGATTTACAAGCCCGTGCATCATCCCTCAATCAAAGCAATTACCCACAACATCTCCATTTCCATTTGTTATTAAAAATAAAGATTCACCACAGTAATTGCCCTGTTACAGGAAGTGTGGCTTGTATTCCCACATAAATGGTTTATAATAGCAGAATCTTATTCAAGGGGTTTGGATTTATTAAAGATCATTGAATGACATCCAGTAAATAAAAACTGAGCAGTGTGTTTCGGTTTGAGGGAGTCATAGTAGTTGGACTGAATAGTTGGGGAGATAAAAAGGTGGGTTTTTGATTTGTGTTGCAAATTGTTTGATTAAACGTTTATTCCTTCAAATAGGCTATCTTTCACTCTCCACTGGTCTTTCAGAATCATAGAATAAAATTTGCCTTTGGGAAATGCGTCTGCTCAACAGGAAGCAAACTGATATTTAAAAAAAAAAAAAAAAGTCAGTGTTGATATCTTTTTTCAAATTTGGTTTAGATGTTTAAAACAGCTCTACATGGCATAAAAAAGAAGCCAGAATAATCACTGCTGCTCGTTAAACGAGGTGGAGTCTGTCTGTCAAGATAGCATAGGAATCATGTTACTTGCTGTGGGATCACTGCAGTAGGGCTTCAGGACTGAATAAGAGAAGGCAGAGCTCCTATTGGTAACAATCAATCTTAGTTTGTGTTTCATTCACCAGCTAAGCCCAACATGCTACACTGGCTGATGAATTGTATTCCTATTTATGGTGAACGGCAGAGAAGAAAATGAAAGTGTTGTGATATTTATTGTGTTGCGGGGGACACAGCGCATTTTGTTTCATTCATGCTTGGCAGTTGTTTCTCATAAAGGAAGAGGTTTCGCTGCATTGAGCATATGTCTTCAAAGCAAAAGAATATTGGTGTAAATGATTGAGTGATGAATGAAGGCAACCTCACAATCAATTAGAGGCTGTACATTTCTGAGTTCTATATATATATATAAAAACCACAAGGTTCCACTGAATTTCTGCTCTTATGTGTCCGTGACGTCTGCTACTGACAAATCTTCTTGTTTTATAACATAAATGGGCAAAAAATCTTTGTAGCATGCAGGGCTGCCAAGTCTCAAGCACTGACCGTGAGACCCATTCAATTGACACTTTTACCACGCTTTCACACCACATGTCCATTTTGTCACGCAGTGAAAAACAAATTCATAACTGATAACGTTGTGGCGCGAATAGAAGACACTGACAGCGCAGGGACAGATAAGACAAAGCAGCACAGCACAACAGCAGCCCTGAGCAGCAGTGAGCCCTAACCCTATGTATCTTTCCAAGTTTGTTCCCCCATTTTAAAATATAACCAGGTGCCCACGGTGAGGAGCATAGATCTTTCTTATTCTATACTTTGAAGAAAAATATGTGTAATATCTGGAGTTTATATCAAAAATGCTACCCAATAAACACAAATTAGCAAAAAGAAAAAGTCTTATAAAAAAGGTGTTGGTTCATAATGCCAGAGAGAGGTCGAGTGGGTCAACTGACCACAAATAATACTTATTTTATTATGAACAAAAATAAGTACTACCCCCCCTGCATTAAAATAAGTAAACTCGTCCTTGATAATAATAACATTCAGAAAGTGTGTTTCTAACAAGAATTGGAATTAGGGGCTATACATTACTTGTCTACAGGATTTATTTACAATTCAGTATTCAATTAAGCTACAACTTACTTTCAATGTGTGGTACGAATGAAATACACAATCTCATCCTGCAATATTTTTAGGTTGGGTTTTTTTTGTTTTGTTTTATAAGCAATAACACTTTTTAGAGAGTAGTTTCACAGTACATGACCTTTGTCCTCAGTCTATTTTCATTGGCATGTAAATAACTTCTTAGTTAAACTAAGCAAGAAATATACATGGAGTACATTATACCATAAAGACCATACTTATTTACTTATGTTCTTAGCCCCCTGTGGAGCCTAAGATCTTTACACAATTTGTCCATCTAACATAGCCTCTAACTTTATTTCAGGTCACTTCTTTGCTATATTTCAGGTCACTTCTAACATTTTTATGTTTTTATACATTATAATTGACTTCACCATGCCTTTAATGGGGTACAGTGAAGAGAGTTTGAAGTGTGTTTGATGTCTAACCTCAGTGCGGAAGTATTGTTGTTTCATTATGTACATGCTCCTGTGTTTACTAATGAACTACTAATGAGAGCCTGGGAACATCAGCGCCAATAAAAATGACAGAGCTGAGTGATGTACAAGTGGTGTACTCATGTCATCATCAGACCCAGAGACTGATGTAGGCAGTCTTCCCTTTTTTCTGACAGTGGTTGCCCTTTGCATCTTGAAAATCTATCCAGGAGTGGCAGGACCTCAGACTACCAATTGTGCCAACCAACAGTGCTATATACTTGTACAATATACTTCTCCTGACAAAGTGTATTCTACTGGCTACCTACCGTTTCTTCCCCTGATTTTCAGGGTGATGTCACATGGAAAGAAATCTGGTTAAGAAACCTGTTCAGGTAACCAGATGATGAGACATGAAGTCAATCAGGAACTACTGAATTTCCCCAATATGGTAGCTTGTTTCTTTGATGAAAAAAAAATGTGCGTCCTTTTACTTTAAGCTCCCCTTTAAATATGTATTTGGCTAGAAGATGGGTATATTCCTTAGAACCTGGCCAGAAGCCAGATAATTATCTCTGCATTGTTGTCTTTTTCTAAGTAGTACAGGCCTCAAGTGTGGTATATAAACATATGTAAGATAAAAATCTATATAACATGTTTGAAAACTGAAAATGGCTTCATACTGATGCAATTCAGTGGAGGTCATTTGAACATCTGATTAGGATTCTTCCTGAATGTCTACCTGCTGGAGATATTCCAGACATGTCTGATGAGGAAGAAAACCCAGGGCAGACCCAGAACACACTGGAGGAATTATATGCATATTGTGTCTGGCCTGGAAACATTTTGGGATCCCTGAGGTGGATCTGGAGGACATAACCGAGTAAAAGGGCACCTCATCTACTCTACTTAGGTGCCTGTCTGCTGTCTCTGTGACCCACACATGCATATGTGCTTGAAAATGATGGATGGAAGGATGGATCTTTGCCTTTATTCTCACCAAAGTACTGAATGTTTTTTACTGCTACTAACTTGTGTAACTGTGGGTGTATCATTTCCATACAACATATAACTATGATCATCAGATTGATGGCCAATTACACACTGGAGGTGACCACAGATTGCAAAGTGTGGGTATCTCAAACTATGATTATGAAACACTAGATTTTATACGTATATAAGCAAATATAACCTGAGAAAAGGAAGTCTCACTCAAAAATGAGTCATAAAAAGGCTGAGTAAAGTCCTAAAATAGTTATGTACTGTAGCAAACATACTTAAGCAGGAGTGAGTAGTATATTCGTTGGGACTATTTTCAGCCATGGATTAATACACACTAGTGACAACTTACAGCAGCAGGACGGTCGATGGGTGGCTCAAAATAAACTACATTGCCAGTGATCATGGTAATGAAGAGACATACCGACCAGTCCAATGGTGTGGCTCATGGATATGTTTTACTGTAATAGTTTTTTAACAACCACAGAATTCTGTGACACAGAGGAGTAAGCTATATCAGACTTTGGCTGTATAGACAGTACTTGTTAGTAGGATCAATGCATTGTTTGATTTTTTTCATGCCCTCTTAATCTTTCCTTTTCTTCCTTTGTCCAGGTAAGCCTACATGCCGGTGTCCTGTTGGTTTCTCAGGGCCATTCTGTGAGAGGAGGATTTGCGACAACTACTGTTTAAATGGGGGAACATGCGACGTCACTCAGGGGAACCAGCCAGTGTGTCGCTGTATGGCAGAATATACTGGAGATCGTTGTCTTTATCGTGAGTCCTGCACCTACTACTTGGTAGCAGCAAACACATTAAATGATTTCTATTATGTGCTTGGCCTTCATCTATTTGACGTTAGCCTTTCAGCCTAGCCGCAAACAATCATAACAAAGAAGCATTGATTTTCATTCAGTTATGCTGCATAAAATCTATAGAACTAAGCATTTCAAAGTTCATAAACAAATAGTGTGTGTGGAACAAAAGCAAACCCCTAAAGTATTTTCTTTCCACAAACACCACATTTGCTGATAAACAAAATCAAAATACTACCATCAAACAACCTTTGGGTATTTCTGTGTTGAAATGATAATGTATTTTCTTTTGCAATGCATTGTAATGATGGGTTGTGTGAAAACAATTTCAACTGCACATCATTAATATTTTCCTACTGTTGCTTGCCCAAGGGGTGTTATGTTTTCATCTGTGGCTAAGATGTCATTCGATGTGGATAATTAAGTCCCATTAAAGCCCTGTACAATTCCAATCAAACTAGCTTAAAACATGTTCCCAGTTTCTCATTACAAATTACCCCCTCTCTCTTTATCTCTCTGAATGTGGAACAGACATCTGTCATCACTACTGTGTGAACTCCAAAGCCTGCACGTTATCCAGTAGCGGCTATGTGGAGTGTGTGTGTCCTGCCAGGTTTGAGGGAAACAAGTGCGAGGTGGACAAGTGTCTTCGGTGCCATGGTGCTCCCTGCCTCATTAATGAGGAGACAGGAGATGTGGTTTGCAAGTGAGTACTTGGTATCTGCTCGCTATTCTTGTCCCTCATCCCTCTTGCTATAATGCCGAAGGCCTATAGCCCTCTTCATTTATGGAAAAAACATTAATTCTACTCAAATCAGGTCTCAATAGATTTAACCACAGGGTGCTGGCTTGATTAACTGATTTGATTAAATCTGAAAAATTTATTGGGCCACACATCCTATAGCAGTTTTAAGTTTTGGTAATGTCATTGATTGAGGCCAGTTGAACTCCTCATTTTATATGAATTATGTATATGTTTGACAAAACCACCACTCAGTCATTTTTGCTTCTTGTATAAGTGTAGTTTTCTGCTTGCCACTAGCTTCTGTTATTTCTTCACCCTCCAGTTGCACAAATGGCCGAATAGCACCAAGCTGTCAGCTGTGTGACGGATATTGCTACAATGGAGGCACCTGTCACCTGGACCCTGACACCAACCTGCCTTTCTGTCAGTAAGTCACTGCTTAATGGGTGAAGGAAAGAAGGGAAAAATAATGTCCTGCACTATTGTTCTCACTTCTACTGTTTCCATTTAAATGCTGGCTCTGTGTCCCAGAAAACTTGGCTTTACAAGCAGAACTGAAAACCATCACGGGGTACCATTTCCCTGCTTGGAGAATAATACAAGATAGATGTCTTCCTCAGGAAAGAAATCCTTAAGTTGAGAGGATGTTTGATGTCACTATTTGGAGGCCATGACACAGCAGGGGGCTGGATGCCAGTACACCATCTTATGCTATGTGACACCTCACTGTGGCTTAAGGTTTTTACGCACATAAAAAAATGGTTTAAACCCCTTCAAAGCTTGCCATTCTGA
This sequence comes from Thunnus thynnus, assembly GCF_963924715.1. NCBI lineage: Eukaryota > Metazoa > Chordata > Actinopteri > Scombriformes > Scombridae > Thunnus > Thunnus thynnus. The sequence goes on from NC_089527.1 coordinate 11,820,334, forward strand.
ACATATCACACTGTTCCTCCTTGCAGTTAAGAGCTGATGTCAGGCCTCTCTGACTCTCTTCAGTAGTAGGTTTTAGAAGTTTGCTGAGGTATGTGTCAGTGGTTGAACATGCCATGCAACTCAATGGTAAAAAAAAATTGTAGCAGACAAAAGCTTGACTAGCAGACATGGGGAAATCATTGTGAAAGACTACTCAAAACGCTGCCTGTAGATTAATACCACCTGAGCTATAATCACATGCAGTGCTGTGTTAAAAAAAAATCTCCCCAAGGAGGAAATTGGAAATCCATTTCAAAAGCCAACTCTCAATTTTTTTTAACTGCCCATTGTCCACTGTAATTAAATTGAAATTTGTGGCCATCACTCACAAATTCAAGGGGATAGAATCAATTTCTATGCAAATGATCCCATCTTATTCAATTGAGGTTAACAGATCCTGATAATGTGGTTTATTATTTTCTGAAAAGAACAGAGATTACATGTGATGATGAATATGTCTGTATCAAGAGTGTTTGATCTCAATACTATAGTAAATATAGTAAATGTATATTTCATCAAGCCTCGTTAAAGCAAAAAACTTGCTGGCTATAGCTGCTTCAATTTTAATGATGATTCTTGTATAAAACACTAAAAAGATTGAAGAGATTTTCATAATGCACCAGCAGTGCAGTAAAGATAGCTATGGTAAACATCCAAGCCCTCGCATTCACTCACCTCATTATCTCAGTATTCTTGAAAAGCATTTCAACTATACAATAGCTCAAGGTTTTTTTTTCTTTTTTCTCCACATTACAGAAACCTCAGCTACTTCAACAACTCTGCTGGCTAGTTAGATCAATAAACACATAACTTTGTAGTAAACCAAAACATTATTTTATGCAGAGGTATCTAAAGTATTTCTCATCTGTGATGCTGTGGATGAGAAACAGGCTGTGGATAATGTGTGCACAATAACAAGAGAATGTTTTTTTTTCTGTTGTTCTATTCCTGAAGAACATCTTTCCATTTCAACTATTATAGTACAATATTTTACACTTTTACTTTTTGGCTTCAGAAATGGATTTCCAATTTCCTCCATGGGAGATTTTTTTAACACAGCACTGCATTTGAGTATAGCTCAGGTGGTATTAATCTATGGGTAGCACTTTGAGTAGTCTTTTACAATGAATACGATTTCTTTCCAGGCCAACTGTGATTTATTAGAATGGCAAACCGTATCCAAAGGACCTCAGTTTAGACAGCTCATATATTCTTCTTGAAGTGAAATTACATTTATTTTGCTGCAAAGTTGACACGCAGCACTAACTTTTGGGTCCAAAAATTCCTCAACTTAGACTCCATGTGAAAAATTGTAGACTTTCTCTACACAGACACGTTTCACAACAATTTTAATAATGGTTGTCAAAACAAAACAATTATATGAGCACATATTTTGTTTTGTTTTATTGAATACTTGTGATTATACTTATGGATAACTTCAAGTAAAAGACTGTTGACTGTCAGCATTACACTAAGACTGAGTTCAAGTTTCTGTGTATGTGGTAGGATCTATGCACAATGTACATGTACGTTTTTTTTTTTTTTTTGTTTTTGTTTTTTTTTTACAAAACATATATTTTGATGCTTTGTACCTTATTTTCCATCCCCAGTCCTTGGAAATTTAGCTTATATTCTCGGCAATCAAATGACAATTATCTTTGGTATTTTGTTATTACATACCTTATTTCTCAAGGAAATACACATCTAAGAGATGAGACCACTGTAACAGATTTTTCTCTTGCAGATATTCCCCTAACTTGGTGAGCAGTGGAGTTGCTCTGTGTTCATAACATATATTTGGATTTTGCTAATTTGACTTACTCCATTTTATAACTGAAGCTGTTGAAAGAGATTAGTGTTTCAGTCTCCATTCATCAAGAAGCCAAAAGTTCAACAATACACATTCTCTGGGCCCTTTTATCACTCCCAACACAATGTTTTGCAGCTGCACGTCAGGGTTCAAGAACCAACGTTGTGATGAGCTGGCCAACCCCTGCGATTACTTCTGTCAGAATGAGGGGATGTGCACATTAACAGCTCTTAACAAACCACGCTGCAAGTAGGTCACCTCTCCAGCTGTATTCAGAGCCCCTCACCCCCTTTTGTCCACACCTCCACCCCAACTCCATCCGGCTCCATTTTAGCCTGAGTCCAGTAAATGAGCTCTTTGTCACAGTGCCGCCTTGTAGCAACTTATCATGTAGTAAGTGCTCAACATTATGTTATTCAGGGATGATTACTTACTGTCCTTAATAAATGATTGCTATATGCCTTCCCATTTTGAGTGAAATGTCTTTTGTCACACGCCCTGGCTACAAGGACAACAGGATGGCTAACTAACTGTAATCAGCAAGCTCGTAAAGTTGCTGTCAAGCACGGTAAATGCAGACGTTCACAGCTGTACTCAGCTGAACAGGAGACAACATTATGTTTTCTCACTCTCTCATTTAACTATATTTAGTAACTGAATTTTCATTAGTACTAATAATATATTACGTTTTCATTATTAAACTAGGAAGCCTCTTTTCTCTACGTTATCTATTTTTATAATAGAGACTTGGACAAAAAAATGACTTGGTCATGTAAAATATGTTACGACCTCTTTAGAGTTTAATCACTAATTAGTGGAGTAAACAAATTCAATGTTGCAGCTTCAAGAACAGTTGAATAATGATCATTATTGGAAGTAATAGTAGTCGTTTTAGCAGTTCGGCACAGTGGGATTATGATATTTCTAATGTTTTGGACCAGGTATTAGCTAATGTAGCACTTGTTACATTATCAGTTGCTGCATGACTCTATCTTTGCTGCCCCTCACTGCCACCCATTCACCCATCTCATGAAGTCCTCACCCAGCACACAGGAACAAGGGGGGAAACTATTGTCTATGTGATGTGGGCATCAGTCTGTGCATTTGCAACCTGTGCATGATGGCAAGTTGTCCGTTATTGACCAATCATTACCTATGTGTACTGTAACCTTACTAGGATGAACATCTCATTAGTAATTGGTGATTATCATGAATTCCTCCAACACAGGTTGAAAGAATATTTAAGGAATTAGTCTTTTCATGGTTCATGCTTCCCACACAAGATCAATTTTCTATTAAAATTTGTGGTGTGACATTTCGTTCTTCGGGGTGTGATTCATGGGGCTGCATTCTTATTTTTGATAGCCTGGTGTTCTGATTCATAGAGTGCATGTAATTTAGAGTAATTTCATTCTGTCATCATCCAGTCGCACCACCAGATCACTCATGCTTTACAGACCCATCTGCGTCAGTCGTGTGAAATTAGATATCACCTCCTCTAACAAGGGTCATACATCACGCCCATCGGATCCCATTGGAACACATAAGAGATGACGACTTGTTGTCCCGCTGTCATCCTTTGATTTGATTTTACATTGAATATTCAACATGTAAATTCTCACCCACTGTTTATGGACATAAAATGTATATACATAGTGTTCTCCCTCCAGGTGGTGTTTTGTTTGTGTAGGATCAAAGCACTTCATAGCAAGATTGAATCATAATGTGTTGTATATGTAAGCCCCTCTCATGTCATACGATAGTTCATTGTTTTCTCAGCCGTGTTTTTCTGCTAAGAAAAGTATGCCGTATGCTAATGCTAGTTTATTTATACTCTCTTTTGACCTCCAGATGTTCAGCCAATTGGGCAGGAACACAGTGTGAGAGACCTGCCCCTAAAAGCAGCAGATCAGACAATACCAGCGGAGGTGAGAATTGGGAATTTCAATGGGCCTTATTATAAAATCTCAAAATTTTCCATGTTATTAATTGTATGTGTCATTGCTACAGCATCTCCATTCTATTTAAGTTGAATTATTACCTGTATATCTGAAAATTATTGCATTTCTAAACACCCACACATTGTTACAGGCATTTATTCCAACTCATACACCACAGTTGGACTCTGTCCTGATTGGCACCCTTACTAAGGAATTACTGAACTCCATCCAATCTAGCCAGTTTGTAGTTTTTGAACACAAAAGCCTTCAAGCAGCAGGTTTATCTCATTTGAATTAGAGGAGCTACAGTTGCCGTCCCATTAGAGTTTCAGTAATGTGACTGGTGTGCTTATGAGGACTGCAGCTGAAGTAAAACATGAACATTTTCTTGACTGAAAGCAATGTATATACAAAGAAATGCAAATTCTATATTTCTGATCCTTAGCGTTACATACCATGTCACCTTTGGGACTTCTACTACACCTGTTTGTCTAACTAAGATGTTTGGAGGTGCTCAAAATTATGCTCAAAAGTCTTCATAGAAGCTATGCATTTACATAAATATTACAGTATAGCCCATATGTACTGGACAGCTGTTGCTGTAAATTAAGCAAGTGTTTTGTCAACCTAAAAAAAATAAACTGGCCTGTTTTGAAACCATACTCAGCCATAGTTAAATACAGTATAGCACTATCTGAACCCATCTCTGCTCCTTTCAACCTATCTCTCCACATCATCACTCCTCTGTCTGTCCCCTAGGGAGCATAGCTATCATTGTACCTCTGGTCCTGCTGGTCATCTTAATTGTGATGGTGGTAGCAGGTGTTTACATCTGCAGACGGAGGCAAAGGTAAGTAAAGAACGAAAGAAAGAAAGAAAGTATGAATAAAAACAGGCTTCTAAGCAGCAACAGATGATGAGAGATCCAACACTACTCAGCTTTTAAAGATCAATAGCTATCTGTGCTTTATAAATGAAAAGTGTGTTTTGCTTTCTGCAGAACAGCAACCTCTACGCTGAGCCTCTGATTATAATTCAGCTTTTAGGTCTGCCCAGCAAAGTTATGCACACCAAGTATGCCAAGTAGAGTGATGCGATTTGTTGTGCGGAGCCTTGCAGGGCTGTACAGCATGTTGACCTGCATGTTGTGTGTCATGTTAATGATGGCTGGCTCCACACACCTCAGGGGAAAACGTGTCCAGAGGCAGCCCATGACGAACGGAGGAATAAACGTGGAGATTGGGAACCCGTCATACAATATGTATGAAGTGGACCATGACAACCATGCTGATGCAGGCAGCCTGCTGCGACCCAACTTCACACTGGACCCTCATAAGGTTGGCCTGTTGAGCTCAATATTAAACTAACCAGCACAATAATGGCAAACAAAAGCTCTTCTTCTGTCTGAAAAGCAAAGTTAATGGTTTTGTCTTTGTACTTTGGTTGGTTTATGCAATTCAACATTGCAGCAGCTGCCACTGTGACAAAAATATATTTGCTTAGTTCCTGGATATAACAAGAAAAGTCGTTGTCTTGTTAAAGAGCCTTTTCATCTTATAGCAAGGTCCAGATGTAAAACTATACCTGTGAGAAATGCAACAACCTAAGCAGTGTTCTGTCTCTAGTCCAGGAGTGGACTTTCTCATTGGATACTTCACTAAGTATGCTACATAAGTTGAAACATAAATAACCTATATAGTGTCAGAGAGGTACAGTATGTGTTCAGGAAGGGTAATCAGGTCTTTAATGCTGTTAGACAGAGGCTGCATGCTGGGCTTTGATGCTGTTGAGAGGGCATGAACTGAATGCGCATCTAGCCTTGTTCGTATTGCTCATGCTGTCAGAACGGGTGGGAGAGTAGGAGATGTCCATTATTGCTGGTAGCGACACTGCACGGACTAGTACAGAGGCATCTACTCTGACACCAAATCCCAAATCCACCTTCAATAATTATGTATAGGTGTACAAAACAATATGAAAGCAGATCAAAGCCATAATACATGCAAACGCCTTGTCACATTTCAATCATGCTTATGATTGACATGTGACATGATGTTATATTTTTGATCTATTACTTTTACCATAATAACAGGAAAGTTTGATGATTATAATAAGAAAGGTTTCTTGTAAAAAACTGAATATCTTGGTATCTGATAGTATTGTGAAACAATGTCATAATATGTCAAAAATAGCTTGTTATAACATGAAAGGAATATCATTAAAGTGAGGAACTTTCTTGGAAGAAAATTAGGTCATTTTTAGTCAAATGTCTGAAATAAAAATCAATGAAACACACTAATTGGAACTGTACTGTATATAGATATTCCATTACACACACAGTGACATAAATTTCAGTATTTCCAGAAATGTGAATTCAGTTTAACAAGTACCTAATTCCTAAGGTACAAGGACACCAACCATAAATTCTAAACTATTTCTCAGTTTCATATGATAATTTTGTGTTCTGTTATTTGTTCCAATAACTAGGTAAATGTGGTATCTAGCAGTGGGGTGAATCAGTTAAAATTACATTTGGTTTTGCAGAGGTTTTGTTAAACCTGGCTAATGTGCAGGAATGTACAGGTGCTGTGAACCAACGGGACTTTTCATCTGACTGGTGATTTATTCTGTTCATGGCCTTCAACTTCACATTTACACTCAACATATCAAATGAATCATACCACATTCACTGACACTGACTGTTATCTATCTCACCTGCTAGAGCTTCAAGCCTAATGCTATTGCTTCTTGCCCTGACAACTTTGACATCTGCTATTGTCAGTCCAATCTGGCTGTATTTTCAACAGAGGCATGCTGGCTTGAATCTAAAGTAGCTTCTGTCTTCCACTATTCTCTCCAGGTCCCCAACAATTCCCTACTTTTCTTTTCATGCAGTTTTATTTTAGTTGAATGTCAGTCATATAACCTACAGCTAGATGGTTCATGAAGTTTTGTGCATGTAGATAACCAGTAGACTGTTTGCTGACAGCTGTGTTGGCAAATTTAATGTGTGGCATGATAAACAGCGAAGGTGCTTGTTTTGTTGCAGGGCTGGTGTGTAAAATCCAGTGACCCTCGCACCTTGGGCATTAATTCTGTGCCCAAGGAGGTAATCCCTGGACAGGTGAATTTTTTCAAACCTTAATATATGTTTGCCTGATAAGGATAAGAGTCATTCCTTCATAGGTTGTAGGCGAGCAGTGTGCACTTTGCAGTTATTTGGAAACCATTTTGATGAAGATGATATGTTTACTTATACCAAATATAAATCAGGCCAAAGTGAATCAAGCTAATATCAACAGTCACAAAATTATGTAGGACAAAGTTGAGTGCTGAAACATGCTGCTACTTAGATTATTTTCTTGACAGAAGACTGTGTGTGTATGGCTTTATGTGTAACTTGCCTTCTTCCTGCATGTTGCTGTTTATTACTGTACTATTGCTTGCTGAGTAATAATTCATTAATATGCATGAGTCTCGTGTCTGTCTTTGCACTGCTTTAGAAAGACTAAAACTCAGATGTTTTTACTCACTTTGTCAAAAGTTGATAATCACAGTGGACTTTCCTTACAGCTGCACTAGTCAATATTTTTTATATCACCATAAACTCAAATGATTCTGTGTAATGTGAAACAGGAAGTTGCTTGTAATGATGAACCCACAGAAATTATCACCTGACTTTTCAGTTTCCCTCAGCTCTACTCAGTGCTCTTTGATGGGCAGACTGTAAGCTACCAAACAGCAGACAGACCAAGTTGGCAACTAGCTGGTGAACATATTGGAGCATTTAGCGGAAAATGATCCAGATATTTTTCTCAGGAATAGCTGAAGACCAAAAAAGAGCTAAAATGGGAGTGAATATTGGCCAAAACACAGCTCTGAATTACTGCCAATGGTTCTTCTTGTCTGCTGGATTCATAGGCAGTGTTTTCTAATATGTTAGTCACAACAACTGTGCAAGATGGAAAACATATTCTCAGCTGGTTCCGCTGCCTGCAAGTGGCCAAAAAAAAAAAAAAAAAAAAAAAACTATTTATGCAGCTTTAAGACTGTCACTGTTCTATAGTACCATAAGTAATATGTAAATGAATGTTTACCTTTATTTCTTGCCTCCATCTTCTTTCCTTCCTATACAGCCCATGAATTACTCCAACCCAGTGTATGCAAAGATCTATATGGACGGGCAAAACTGTCGGAAGCCAGTCATCAGTATTGACGAGAGGAGAGAGCTACTCCCAAAGAAACTAGAGGGGACAATTCATGAAACCGCCGCATAGCCTAACTTTACACTTTGTACTTCTTTTTTACCACAGTGTACAATGTATAATATGAAGGAGGAAACAAGAATTTTCTATTTCCTATATGAGGCTTTTAGGTTTTACTGGTTTAGCATCAGCATTATGTCCTTGTTGGTGTTGCTGAAGAGTTTTATTTTCCATTTACTGTTTGCTTTCTAATGTTTGTCAAACATAAGTTATACAGCACTATACTGTATACTGTATGACACTGAAGTAAAGCTGCTGATTCGCAAAAATTTTATTAACACCATAAGCCACACTTCTGCACAGATAAAATGCAGTGCTCAAATTTGTACCCATATCTGTTTCTAGTTTAAGGGGAAAATGGAAACTGTATAGTTTTGTGAAGGTAAGGAAGGCAGGTTTGGCTCAATTTTTCTGAACAAATGTAAGTATGGTAAAGAGTTAAGTGGTTTGTTGCTAAGGCTTTTTTTTTCACATCATGTGACGTACGGACCACAAAGCTACACAACTGAGCAGTGAAGCTTGAGATTTTTGAGGATTTGTCTTTTTTCCCCTCTGTACCTAATGGATCTACTGACTGGATTTCCTGCAAAGGCCATAATATCAACATTATCTTTTCTCACACAGTATGTAATTCCATAGGTCTTCTGTCATTTTCATTTCCACGGATTTCAAGCTCCATCCACCCTGTTTCGACAGTAATATACCATATGAACTTATCTTTTGGTGAAAGAGATTGAAGCCCACCTTGAATGTTCTCAGATCAGATTCCCAGATCCTGTACTGTACACTGAAAAGACAGATACTGAATACCATATTTTTCTAGAGCTCATATGTCAACAGATGGATTAAAGATGTAGACAAGGAAGAGATTTACCACAGCTACAAAAAGGTTATTAAGAGTTATTATAAAAACACATCTGTTACTTCAGAAAAGGAAGATGATAAATATAAGAAATTTTATAATTTTGTATTTGATTTGTATGTTGTTTGGCTGCTTGTATTTTGAAGAAATGTATTAAATGTAAGTAATTTTTATATAAAATGTAAATCGATATTGAATAAAGGGGGCTTATTTCCACTTCGACTGTCCCTTTCTAATGACACAGCAAATTACACCACACCTTATCCTCCACAGAATATTATACAGTGGGCCTAACAAAAGTAGTGATATATGTGCTATACTATCAACCTATTCAACCAGTGATCAAACTGGCAGAGTTCTTATAGTGCTGTGGTTCACGTAGCCACTGACCTGACAAGTCAATCAACAGTGTGAGGTCTTTTACCTGCTGCGAACAGGAAGGTGGCTGATGGGGGATTATTGCCCTCCCTATGTGTGCAGGAAGGCCAGCACCATTCATTATCTGGTGGTGGGGACACAGCATCAGTGCCACCTGCTGAATGATAATTCACTCTCCTTTTACTTTACTTACAATGGCTGTCTCTCCACACACTTCACCTTTTCCGTCACCATGGCAACCAGAGAAGGCACTCCTGCCCTTTCTCCATCTGTCTGTGCTATCAGCTGGATCTGCCAACGCACCCAGCCCTCAACATTTTGACGATGGTACAAATAGATGCCACAGTTTCCAGCTTCCTTAACTGTCCTCTGCAGTAAAGCTTTTTAGTAACACACCATTCAGAAATCTGCTGTGATAACACGGGACAGTTCCAAAATGTTAATAATGACCAAAAAGTAAAATAAATCAAGTATGTGTTGTTTTATATTATCATATTAATATTTTTATGGATTATCCCATTTTCTAGCTTAAAATACACAAACACTTAAAACCAAAATAATTTTCCAAAACATTCTTGAAGATTTTTAGATTGATGAAAGGATATTCATAGTTTCTTTGCAGTAACTGACTTTGTTTGTTAACAGCATATCTTACTGAGAGCATTGGCTGTGAACACTGAAAGATCAACAAGTTCAAAATAAGATGGATGACCAGTTTTTAAATCAATAGCTTGTCTTTCTCAAATGGGCCGATAAAAGTACCGAGAAACTAATTTATTTTTGATCAGCCATGTTTCTCTTGGAGAAAGACAAGCTGGTGTGCTGAGAAGAGGAAGTGTTTCAGATCCTGACTGCAGCACATCTGTAGGAGGCTCTGCTGTAACTTCAGCCAGGAAATCAAATGCAGTGAATTACTTCAAATTAATTAAATGTTGGATTTGTCTGTGCTGAATGAAGTTTCTGGTGTTTTAACATGTGACCATCTTGAAAAGTTACATTTCATGATGTAATTAATGGTGGTCTTTATGGGGGCCATGGGGGATTGTTTCCTTGCAGTGCTCTGGTTTACACAAGGGACAAAAGGCCAGCATGGCTCACTCTGCAATCCCAAATCTAGTTTTCTCATTAGGGTTATGAAGTTCATTTTCATAATAGCAAGTGTAAGGTCAGTGGCATGTGTAGCATTCCCAGGGATGGACATGAAATTCCTCTTTTAATCATCAGCACAAAAGATGAGCATTTCTTTCAGAAAACGTCTTGTTCTTTAATTAGAAATTCCAAAATACAAGGTTGTGTTGAGAAAAATGAGGAGCAGTCAGCTACAGCTCCCCAAGAGCAGAAACGTCCATTCACTGAGCTTAAATTTCATTCTACTTCAATGGTCAAGCAACCACAAATTTGTCGGAGAAATTTTTGCAAATTTACAGCAAAGAGAATACGCTCAGTACACAGTGTTAACAGCACAACATCAGCAGACATAACACATTACACAATAAATGATTATAACAATATGCCCAGACAATAAAGATCTGCATGTATCACAATGCAAGATTAGGGATTAAAAATTAAAAGGCAGAATCATCATTGCTACAGGGAAGTTGCTTGTACCACTACAGGCAAGCAGAAGATAAACATTATGCTTTGCAGATAAAACTTTCAGACTTTATTCACTTTTGGACTTAATTTTTGAGTCAGTTCTGGATGAATCCGGCAACTATGACGCAGTGTTTTGTTTGCAGCTCTGATTCACACATCTGACTGTCTTCATCTCCATAACAACAAGGCTGATAGTTATGAGCCATCTGGCATACCAAACTGATGAAAAAACGACTTCTCAGAAACAATGTTGAAACATTTAAAATTGATTTCCATATCATAAACTTATATTGCTAAACTGACTCCAATTGAGAAATATGGAGCATATTGAAAGAAAAAAATCAATTTAATTAAATTTTGTAAAGAAAAAATATTGTCCTTTCAATAAGAACATGTCATCAGTGGTTGTATGCAATCTATGGGGTATTTTAGGACTGTCTACAGTTGTTCAGCAACAAAGTAGGACAATGATATAATAAACAGTATAGTCATTTGAGCTAATGCTAGCATAAAAGTAAATGATATCATATATCTATGATCTGATCAATATGGCACTATAGGCTTCATTGCTCATGTACCAGCTCTTTGTACCCATCATACATTTAAGGGTCCATACTAATGATTTGTGTGTATGTATTTAACAGCATACAGTTTTCTAAGGGTGTGATGATGAATACCTTTTCTTACCCTTTTGGCAGCTACTTCTTTCAGATCATCTATAACCTTTTATTCATATGTTCTGTACAAAGTAATTGCAAGGATAAATCAGTTGAAAGCATAAATTGTTGTAAATTAAATCATTTTTGCCGGTGCAAAGTTCTGACATCCAAGATTTGAGTATTGGCTGCCTAAAAGCACACAAAGTAATATGTGGAATCAAATCTGGAAGAAAAAAAATACTTGGATGAAAATGGTGATAAAAAATATTGTAGTATCTAGCATTAGAAATCATTTTTTTCAGTAGACAACAACCCTCGGTACTGATAATTATAATAATCATCTCTCTCACTTCTTACTATTGTAAACATGTGACTAAATTATAGTCTATAATTTGTGGGAATTACAGGCAATTCAATGTCTCAATGTCTGGTCAATAATAGATAACAGTAAAAATCACAGACCAGTTAAATTGATCAGGTACAGGGATTTCTTTAATTATCAATGCATCTAATTACAAATATTGATGTTGGCCTTAAAAACTGATACAGACAGGAAATCTGTATTTGGTGGTTTGTGCAGCAATAATATCTGTAGCTATTGTAGCCTTTTTACTGTACTACAGTATGAAGTCATATGGTGTAAAGTTAATTTATTCTGTAAAAAAAATTGCAAATTACAAACACAGCGTGCCACAATCATAATTCAATCAAACTCACAATTAACTTAACATGTCATAAAAAGAACAATCATGATAAAAGTGGTTCATCAAACCTTATAAGGTAGCTTTGTGTGAAACAGTAGATCATAGTTCACAATTCAGGCACCAAATTTCTGGCAAAATGCAAATGTTATACATACAGTACTCTTGATCTCAACTTACTGATCATGTGACTTTGGCTGGATGCTTTTTGAACTTCTGAACTTCTGTAGCTGTAACTTGAAAATGAAAATTTAAACCTACTTCTATCAGATGAGGAAATTTGTAAAATATCATAAATCATAAATCAATAATTGTGATCATTTTATATGTGTTACATTAAGTATTCAATGAATCACAAAATTTCAAATATTGTCAAAGTATTTTAAAATGTTTGAAAAAAATATCTCAATTTCAACTGCATGTCACAAATAATTTTTAAAATATTTATGAAACAAATATTTTAAAAATTATCTGTTTTTAGGAAGAAAAAAAAACAAAACATGTCAAATACCATCACGCAGGTCAGTTACATCGCTATCTCAGTCTCTCTCCTCTGCTCTGCTGTTACGTCTATCAGCAGTTCTCAATAAGGGGTGTCACATCCACCTGCTACATGACGCACATTTCCTAATTTCCCCAGAGAAAACGCTGAGCTACTGACACACGCGAAGTGCTTTCAAGGGACTCTCCATAACCTGTTGTTCCCTCTCTCCTTTCCACAAAGTTAGGTTGTAAAAAATAGGCAATAAATCAAAAGTGCAAAGCAATAATCGGCTTTGAAGTTCTTCCCTACACGTTACATGGTGTGCTGTCTCTGTGTTATGGGTAGAGATCTGTCTCCAATGAGGCAATGAGTAAAGTTTTAGCTCAGTAGTCAGTGCAGTCATCTATGATCCAGGATACTCCAGTTCGAGACCTGGTGTGGGGACTAGGTAGGTAGCTTATTCACGAACACTTATTGTAACACTCTCGTTTTCTAAAATTAAAAGTGTAGTAAAAACAAAAGCCTCTTTAAGCCTCTTTCCACTTTTATTCAAATACAAATACAAATAATTTTGCTGCCTCAACAAATACAGATACAAATACACATACTGGGCTCGCTGCACATCCCTATGAACCATGCCATATTACAAAAACTATGATAAACTGTACAGCATCAAATAATTTCAGATGATCCAATATTAGTTGTTTGTACTGTGAAGGTTTTCATGGTTCACACTGGTCATATGTGTTAATGGATTTTTCAGTTGAACATGTAATTATTATTATATATGCAGAATAAATGAACAAAAGTGTTCTGAAATGTTAAAAGTTTTATAATGAAGCTGATACAGTACACTGAAATTCATTCCAAGTTCTCTTTATACAAAAGTCTTTTACTAATGAAGACCTCCAGCTCAGCAGTAATGTAACCCAGCTGCACAGGAAAAAAATAGGAAAGGGCTGCTGGCCCACTCACTCTGCCCCTAAAATGCATCAAAAGAAGAGAAAAACAGAAATTTGAAAACAAGTCCTGAACTAAGATAGGCGTGCTCCCCTCCCCTCACCTTGCCTATTGATTTATTGTCTCTTTTCCACTTAGCAAGCATCACCATTCTCCTGCATAAACATCAGAAAAACCCAGAGGGCTCATCTCTCGGACAGAATCAATAACAGCAGGAGTCGTATTCACATTATGAACAACAGGTGCTGCATACTCATGCCACTTCCTGCACCAAGGAAAGCTGCTTATCTCTGCATGTGTGGTGAGAGAGAGACTGTAAGAAAGAGTAAATAAGAGAGGAGGTATGGGGTTGAATGGAAATAACAGCAAATTTACCTCCACTTGATATAACTTCAAATTCAACACTGCTGATTTGAAGAAACAGGTGATGCCAACATTTGCAGCAATTTTAGGGGAACTGAAGAAGTAATGGCCAGTAATGAATAAAAAAAAAAACAAAAAAAAAAAACACCTGACTGATGGTGGCACTCAATAGCTGCATGACTGGACACCAAACTTTAAAATTGAATTTAAGAACAAGACTTGAGTAATGCTGGAGGCTCTGTGAGGCTGCACTGAGGCATTATGGCACTTTGAGCTGAATGTTTATGCCACCATGCAGAGAATGACAGTGCTAACATGCTGATGTTAAGTGTATAATGTTTACAATGTTCACCATCTTAGCATGTTAACATGCTAACATGTGCTAATTACCACTAACACAAAGTACAGAAAAGACTAATGGCAATGTCTGGTATTTGGTTATAAAAGTTTTGGACAAAATAAAAATGTGACCTCATGATGGTGCTAGATGAAATGTTAGGGGGTCACCAAAATTATTACAGTTCATCCTGAGAAGGACATCAGCGTGTCAGTACTGTGTGATGCAGTTTAGCTTGCTTTAAGCAGTGCAGGGGGTGACTGATGGATACATGTTTTCCCCTCTGGGCTTACCACAGCTGTATATGCTTAGATTGTTCTGTACTAAAAAAAAAAAAAACATATACCCAACTCAATCTCTTCTTTGATTTGGCTGCTGCTACCAGCTCTCGTACATAACCGCTGCCCTTTACACTTCCCATACATGCCAAATTACTGCCTGTATCCCGAAGAATACTGAAGAGGCTGCTATAGTTATGATTGTTGTTATTCTTTTTAGTTTTTAATTTGCTGTAAAATAGTACATACATAGCAATACAATTATAACTAAGTAAAGTATAACACCTGTTGATTTCATGAGTTAACAGCTTTATATAGCCTTCAACCTAATGTGTCCTGCACTCTAGTGGCATGAAAGGTGTGCAACACCAAATACTCAAAAACTTCAAATACTACTATATATTTAGAGGTCCAAACCAGGGTACACCAAGGCAACACAACACTCAAACTTTATGGCACGCTATCATTCCAGCATTTTCTGACACTCTTCATTCTCAGGGGGACTTAAGTATCTGCACAAAAATTCATGGTTATCAATTTTCTGAGATATTTCAGTCCGGACCAAAGTGGTGGACTGATGAACTTACCAACCAACTTTGCTAATCACAGAGTTATGCATCTAGCATAAAAGTACAGTATGGAAGACTTATTTGAATAAAACTGGGTCAGTGGTGAGCACCCTGCAACATGTTGAGTGAGTATTTTGACTCTTAAAATATTAGCCATCAGTCATTCTTGAGTTGAAATTAAATGGACATACATCAGTAAATACTAACATTATACACCCTACATGTACAAGGGTTTAGTGTGGGCTAGACTAAAATAAAGCCCAATGGAGATACACTTTGAGAACATTCTCAGTCTAGATTCAAGCTTAATCCTGCAGGGAAAGTGGGCCTTTGTCTGAAAATTTAAAATGTTTATTTTGGCACTATTGCAAATGTGTGTACTGTTAAAAAACAATAATCAAACCTCTACTGTCATTTTATACACTACTACTGAGGCCAAAGGTTTTATAGAGCCATGCATGTTGCCATAGGTTTTCTCATAATGTTCAAGGGTTACATTTGATCATATATCTTGAGGTTGGGGGTGGAAAGTAGACATAATGACCTTGTAGAAATGGTTTGGAAATCATATGTAACAAATTATATCATTGACAAGGTTCATGAACCAGTTTTATTACCAATAATTTTGTAACAAGTCTGATCTGTCCTAAGAAGAACTGTAAAATGTATTCTGAAGCTTTAATACCCAGTCCCATTTATCTAATTTCTAAAAGCTGTTTACCAAAGAATAGATCTTTTTGTTCTAAAATGCTGGTCAATAAGTCCTTGTATTTACATGCAGCCCAAAGTGTAGGGTGTTCTGTGTCCTCACAAACCCTGACTAATGATGGGATTAAGGGGGAAATGGGGCTGAATTGTAATCCCCACGGTGAAAGCTGCACTTTCAGTGAGCTCGGCCAATAAATCTGTGGGAGGGTCCACTCTTTCTTTGGCAGCTCTTGTGTTTCTGCAATTCTGCTCTTGGTCCTTGATCACAGCAGCATGCAGTGTTAAAGACTGCATGCTGATTGGGTACTGCACATTATATCCCTTTAATTCTAACACTTTGACACCTACACTGACTATTAAGGCACTTTTCTAAAAACAGATTATAAAGTGTTTTATTAGAGAGCAAGAGAAAAGGAACAAAAGGTACTGTAACAACAAACAAACTAGACAAGATTAAACAAGATAAACAAGACAGTAATCTAACTCACTCACTTATTGACTTATTCCTTCTAGAGGTGGAAATCACAAATCACTCTGGTGATTCGAATCACTTTGTTCAGTTCAGTTCAAAGATTTGTAGTCACTGACTTTTCATTCACTTTTTTTCAAAGCGGTCACATCACTGTTCAAATGCACCTCAGTACCTCTGTTATTATTTTAATCTACTCTTTTTCCCCCTTTTTTACCACTGCATTGTATATGCTTGATGTTTTTAAGGACCGAGCCCAAAAGGTATAGGCATGACTAAGGTATAGTCTGCAGTTTAAGCACTGTTTTAAATCAGTGTGCAATCCATAAAAAAACTACAGGTAACCGTGGAAACGATACTTCTGTCTATGCTAGGTTGACAGTTAACTCCATCTATCAATTCATCCAACTAGCCATGAATTAAACTGACTTCAAAAAAACTTTAGAAATGAAAGGCAATTTGAACACAGGTACTGTACATAGTTTTTCCTGTGCTAAGTGGTCATGGTATAACTGTGATAATACACTCAGAGTTGTCCTAATATAAAGTACTTCCACCATATCAGGACACCTTTGTGTGTATTATCCACTAGTTAGAGGTTATATGTACAATTTCTTTATGCCAACAGAGATATAAAGGTCTGGTCATCAACTTAACCCTAATAAGTAACTGCAGCCATTAGCCATGGTATGCATTTGAAAATAGCCACTGTCTCCACTCTATTTATTCTCTTCCTCCCTGTAGACTGATGCATGTGTACTGAATCAGAGAAGGGAAGTATAGAGGGAGGAGGTGGGGTATGTAGCAGAAAATGCGTTCCCTACCTCAGCAATATAGCTTATGAGTGGGAAATGAAAGAGGTGAGCTGGAACAGAGGTATTGGTATACCTTATTTGTACTGATTCAGCCAGATATGCATGGCTGGAGGGATTGTACGCAGAGTGGACACATCTGACCTATTAGTCACAGACTGACCACCTCCATGGACCATTACACGTGATAGATATACACTAGCATACTGTAGCGTGTGCCAAGTAACCAGGGCGGTGCACTCCACTTTGCAAACATATTCATCCAAGCAGGAAAAAAATAATGTTAACATTCCAAAAGTAGCTCAGGGCTTGCTTTTATCTCTCCATTCCTCAGTGCCAAATTGCCCCTTTGCTGTCTGCCTGTCTGTGGCCTGATCTGGAACCTTGGTGGCCTAAAGTAAGGGAGCATGCGAAGCAGTCTGGCTGATAATAAACAGCAGTATGCCTCTCGGTGCCATAGACACGACTGTCCAAGCTCTGTCTGGCTGCAGCAATGATCCTGCTATTGGTTTAAATCCACTTCATGTCAGTCGCACAAGGCCCTGCCAGCTTACAGGAGGCAAAAACCTGCTGTGGCAGCAGATGTTGAGGAAATGATATGTTAGCTTTTTTTCATAGAGTCTCTGTGTGTATTTGAGCCCCACAGCATGGTAGGAATCGCTAGAGCTTCCTGACCCTTTCTGCTGTGAGGGGAATGAGGGGTGACGGTCAGAGAAAGTTCAGCTCAATTTTGTGGCCTGGCAGAATGGATACTAGATAATTGTGAGTCCCATCCATGACTCCTCAGATCCATAGAACTCAATGCACGCATCTGCCTCTTGAGCTGTGGGCTTAAATGAACAGGTGAAACTCTATTCTCCTTCTGATCTTTTGGGATCTGTCAATGCGTATGTGAACATTTTCATTTGAAAGCCCATTAAGTTTAGATGTCTGTCTTGGGTTGTTCACTGTGTAGCTTCCTTTATGCTTCCTCTATTGTGATGGTTACAAGTTTAAAAGAGATTTTGTTCCCCAATCTAATCACTGTATTAAGAAAGAAACAAAGAAGATGAAAGAAAAATATGAAGGTGAAGATACCAAAGTAAGGTTTAGTGCTTAGACCCAGCGAAGGAGTAGAATATAAAAAGGGGATGAAAGTTCAACTGGGCCTTTCTTCCTGCATTTAAACCCGCCTGACAGATAGCAGCTGATGCCAAACAGATTTGGTAAGACTTGAGGGTTTGATTTGATTTATCATGTGTGGTGAAGGACAGAAACTTGAACACAGCTGAGGCTGTGTTCAGAAAATACTGTAAATGAAATACTTTGTTGTAACAAAGTTCTTGACTTAACTCAGGTGGTAGAGAAATATTGATTTATTTGCCTTTGTATTGTATGGCAAATACTGTTCTGTGAACTTATCTACACCAGCTTCCTGAGTGTCTCCTTTAGAGTATTTAGAATTTTTAGATTGGCCAATTTTTTCTCTTTTTTTAGTGCAAGTATTGCCGTCTTTTTGGTGCTATTTTAAGGTACCCTGTGGAATTTTTGACCACTAGTAGTACTACAGTACATGGCAATGTCTTTAGAAGCGGGTCCTCATTTTCTTTGTATCGTGCACACACAAAGACATACAGTACATACACATGTGCCAGCACACATGCAATCCTACTGATGATTTCACTCTATTCCACTGATAAATATTTGGTTGCAATCACGTGCAATTAAGCATGGAAATTAACCAACAAAAGCAAGGAAGAGGAAGGCTGCTAACAGGTGACCATGGATGTAAATATTGCATGATTTCAAATTCTTAAAAAAATAATCTTTTTTTATGAGGAAAGAAATGCACTCAAAACGTTAGACATCAAACTGCACTATTTTTGCTATTTTTGGTACAGCAGGTTCTGGCTCCATTGTACCTTCCATTGATGCAGTAGCATTCTGACTTTCAGTAAGAGGCATTCTATACTTTTGATTTGATGGTTATGTATCATGTACACTACACTCGCAGTGTCATCTACTGATTATCATTTGTAGTGCCTAAGAATGTGTGTTTGTTGCTGTTGCCACCCCAAAAAATGTTTGTTGTTTTTTTTTTTTGTATCCCTGGAGACAAGCCATACTGTAGTCACACTGTGTTTAAGTATTAAATTGAGCATTCAGGAATAGTGGCTCTATTTTTGTGTAGCTGCATAGTGCAGAGATGACTTCCTTTCTGAAGAGCTACTCAAAAATGATGCAGTTTTGTCAGGACTCTTATAAGCCTTGTTAACTCAGCTTTGTGCATGTGGCTTGATGTTTTAAATTAGACCCTGAGAGCCAAAAGAATAATCAACAAAATTACAACAGAAGCCTTTATAGTAGTTGATAGATGATTAAGTTGGCAATGTGTAACATCATTATCCATTTACCTTACGTGTAATGAAGGATTCCAGTCATTTTTATGCCCAGTAATTTTCTGGACAGGGAGAAAAATATAATAAATATTATAATATAAATAAAAAGGCCTTCTCCTATGCAGACCATAGGAGAAAGATAGGGAGAAGGTCACTAAGGCCTTCAGATGGAGGAGCTCTTAGCTCTACATAAAACATTAGTGTGGATTATATCAGGCAGTTGGGGTAAACTGAATATAGAGTGATAAGTTTGGATATGAACAGATAAGAGATAATATATATTGATTTATCTATTCCACTACATGGACTTGTGGCAATATTTTGCTATAACTGCAAGCAAAAAAAAAAAAAAAAAGGCTTTTGTAAATCCCTGTCTATTATGTCACATCCACATGTCTCCAATGTCAAACCAGGAGCCTGTTCCAGAAAGCAGGTTTAACAAACTCTGAACATGACCCACAACTCAAAAGGAGAAATAAAAGAAAGTGTTTTTGTAAGTACTGAGTACCTACTAGGACTGGGAAACAAAACTAAAGTAATTATAGTATAATGTATTTCACAGCTACAGTATATGCTACCAAAACTGCAGAGGTACAGGAAGGTTACCCAAGGGACTTTGAAAAAATCTCTTGAAAATCAGACAGAGAGGTTATTGAAGAACATATAAAATACTGTATATGGTTTTCATTCCCAAAGTGGCAACAGGGGCACTCAATAAATGCTGCGATACAGCCATGTAGTTATGGGGTAGAAAACAGGTACAAATCTTAGAATAATGAGAGGCTAATGCAGACGGTAATAAAAAAAAATAGTCTTGACTATTCTCTCTCTCTTCTCTCTTTTCAGTCTTTAATTACACTGTATGAACAAATTATGTGGGTTGTAATATAAGGTGTTGACAGTAAGAAAATATAGTGCAATAGTTAATACCCCTGTTGTCATTTTAGGAACGTAATCCATATATTTGTTATATTCTTCAATAATACAGTTTTGACAGTATTTTGTAACTGTGAATAACCATAATAACATGAAAGATTCCTAAAAAATATCAGTGTTGTGAACACCATTTTTCCCAAAGAAAAGCTGTTTCCTAGTACTGCACCATATAGGTACCCAGTATTCATAAAAATTGAATTTGAATTGTAATTTATTTCTCCTTTCCTCTGAAATGGTAAATTGTTACTCCTTTGTTCCCCATTTACGCACCAGTAGTAACCCATAAGTACATTGTTGGTACCTTATTACAATGAAATTACACTTTAAATTGTGGGCTGTATTATAAATAGTTATCAATTTTTTAAATAAATATGTTCAGGTGCAACCTGATGGGGACAAAACACAGGTGGCAGCAACTGAAAATGACATACAAAAATATATATCAAACAGATAAGTCATTTTATTTTTATAGACCAACCATCCTATATTGAAAAACTCACTTTTAAACTACATTTAGTCCATTTTTTTCAGTCGAACTGCAATCATTCTCACTCAGAAATATTCACATCATCTCATATATGATATAATAACTATGATAGGAATGTTTCCTCAGTGTGATCAATCACACCATGAGAGATATAAGATTATTCATTGATCAGGGCCTTATGTGTCTACTGGACAGATTTTTTTATTATTTAAACAGATTACTACTTACTTTCTACAAATGAATGGGCTTCAATATGTGCTTCAATATCGACTGTATGAGGAAATGAAACAATGTGTTCTACAGCTCCTTCAGACTCTGGAGGAGGGACAGAAACACAGTCAAGTGAGCAGCTTAGGTTCACAGAGTAAGTTACCGCAGAGTTTCCCTCATCTCAGGGTTCAGTTTTCACTGAACCCACTTTCTGGAACAGACACCAGTAACAATGTGTTTTATAGGCGGTGTCTTAGCCCTTCAACCATGGGGGTACACTCTCAGAATGTTTTATATGGAAGGAAATGTACTCCACAGATTTGTTAGACCTCAAGGATACACACAATATATTATGATGAGAAACACTGAATGTAAACAGAACATTTGTTTGCTTACACTAAAAACTCCACAGGGAACATTTACTTTTAAAGACTAATTCAAAGACATGGTAATGGACCTGTGTGGTATAAAATGAGTTTGTTTTATTTATCAACATTTATCAGCAGGGAACTAAATTTATACCATTGCTCCAACTCTGAAAAGTGAGAAAAGTAATGACAGTTGACATTCTTATGGTACAGAACAAATACTGGTATTTTTAAAAAATAATATAGGTGATAATAGAAACCCCTCTGGTGTGAACATTGTATACCATCTGTGGGTGGTCAGATCAAGAGCCTTTTGAAAAAAAAATGTGTCCACTGCAAGTGACTGGCAACCATGTAAACCATGATGAGTGTTGTCCCCCTTTGTGCCTGATATGCAAACTGTAGACAGTCCAGCTGATCTGCTATGGATGAGGCAAGGTTTTTACCAATAACCCTGTACAAAATATCAGTTCATCCAGCTTGTTCTTGAGAGATCTCAGGTTCGGCAGGGTGATCACAAGGAAACAGCCTTCACCTCTTCCTCAGCTGGTTGCTAATTCCTCCTCCAGAGGCTTTTCTTTTTGACTTTAATTTCTTTACTTTACTAAGGAAGACATTCTGGTGGCAACATAATGTCAGTGTCCACGAGCAAGTAATAGTTTGAGATTAATTAACCAGAGATTGGTGTGGCTCATTATCAAGGTCAGTAAAATTACCAGAACTATGCAGCGAGTGGAAAGGTTCATTGTGGTTTACTTGAGAATGTAAACCACAAATTCTTAAATTGCTCAGTAATATTGAAACTCAAATAATCCTATACATTGCTGGCACCTTTTGGATCCCTATGAGTCCTCCATTCCCTCAAATTTAAATGACAAAATCAATCTGCATGCAAAATGGGCGGCATTCAATTTGAAAATGTTTTGCAAAATTATTTTGGTTTAATCATATGTTTCCTCACATCGATTCACAACAGTTCACAACAGCAAGAGCTTTGGCATGTTTGTTCTCTATTGGCGAGTGTGTCAGCTGAAAACCGATGCACCCAAAATGAAAACCAAATGGAGCAGTGATGTATAAAAACACTGCAGTATGCCAGACAGCTATGAATACATTATAGGGCCCATGGACTATTTGAACTATTTAACCTTGTGTTTTGTTGACTTTGGCTTTACAACCTCATTGTCTGGGGTCATAGACCCCACTGCTGTATGTGCAAAAATAATAATAATGCACATAATGCATAATCAACCCTTTTTCATTTCTTTTGATCTTATTTGAACTGAATATGGAGGAAATCATTCAAGTGTTAATATTTCCCATTTCCACAAAATGATCTTGCATATTTGGTGAAGGTGAAAAAATACAAAAAAGAACATAAAGCACTAAATGAGGAAGTATTTCATGCTCTCTCTATTATATGGGTTATGCATGAACAAATACATATATTCCTTTTGTTTGCCACAAACGTCAGGGGTCAGTTAGACCATAGAAAGGTCTCCTTATTTAACCTCAAATGAACAAACTGTTATGAAACTAAGCATTTTTTTTTACTGCAGGGGTCTCTGAGACCCCAGACAGAAGTAACATGTAATCAGTTCAATGTGATATTTAAGTATCAAGCTGATACAACAATGTTAAATATATTTTGGAGCTGTTAAAGAGGACCCCAACCAGAACACATGTACATTTTAGAAAAAAGCATCTTGATCATCACTGCATGCTTTACACAGGTAGGAATGAGCAAAGTCCCTAATCAGTGGAGTAACCTTATGGATTACAATATATGTTCCATGCTGTACCACAGACATAAAAAATTAGCAATAAAAAATGGGCAACATATACAGTACATAGGTCATAAGAACATACTGAACAAATACACAAACTGTACCTTTACACCTTCAAATAAGATTCAAGTCTCAATAAACATTGATATACTGCATGCTGGGCAATACAGTGGAATATTAAAGCACAACAGAATTGAATACAAAGCTGTATATTGTGTTAGTGTGGTGACCATGAGCAGTAAACTACATTAAGTGAAGAAAGAATCCTTGTGAGGAGCTCAAACCATCACCTAGTCTGTTCAGCAGTTAAATGAAAGAAACTGTACTAAAGCCTGCTTGTCCAGGATATGATTCTGCAAGAACAGTCTGTGGCTCTGTTGACATGAGTCTTTGATGATTCTCTGAGCTTTCCTCAGACAACACTTGGTGTTCATGTCGGGTAAGATGCTCACCCTCAGTGGTATACTGGGCCATCTGCAGAACCCTCTACAGAGCTTTATGGCTGACGGCACTGTATAGTCCCCGTACGACGCAGAGAACTCTCTGATGATCTGAGGATGGAGGGCTCAGTCCCAAATTCCTCACCTGTATCGGACTGAGAAGGAGAACTAGTGCCAACATTTTGCAACAGAACTTTAAAAGCACCACTATTTATAGTTTTAAAAAAAGTCACTGTACTGTTTTGTGTGGGATAAACAAGTTAACAGTGCTACGGCAGTGTTAAACATACAGTTATCTCATACATGCTGTGATATTTCTTTAAATGCAGGTATTTTAAAGGCAGCAGAGTCATAGACTTACTAAAAGTGAGCATGAGTGTTCAAAAAGTCAATCACAGCCTGCTCAAACGTCTCTCAACCCTTGTGCACTTAGCAGGAGTGCGTGGAGTGTGTGAGGCCTGCATTTAGTTCATACACCCCCAGACTCTGGAACACTCTCCTTGTAGGGTTGAGACTGTGCATCTCACTTTAATGTTTCTATTTCTTGCATTTGTCTTTTTTTCATGTTTTGTGATGTACATTGTATTGCATCTTTTTGTATGAAGTGTGCCGTATAAATAAAGTTTCTGCAGGAAATTATTTGATTACATTTTCAATTCATCATTCATTATGATGGCAGAAACGAGGTAAATTGATTGAAAAGAAAACCGGAATAGTCCTTTAGGTGGGGACATTTCAACCAGGAAACAAACATCTGTTAACCTTTAATTATATTTGAATTCAACCTCTCATACCCTAATTAATCATGATAAGAGCTAATTTACAACTCCACTTTGGAACTGAACATTCATCCATGTTAAAACCTAACTTAATACCATCATCAGCCTACCACAAAAAGGGAAAGCATACAAGACAAGTAATTCAGCAACCATGACAACCATGGCATATGGTGGCAAACAGACATTAGGCAATCACCTGGATAAATACATGCACCATGTGGGATTTGTAGTTTAAATTCTCAAAGAACAGAGGAGAAAATCATGCATGATCCTGTGTTTTTTAGTTGTGTAGTTGTATTTGACTTGGCACTATATTTCACTGCACAGCTAGCACCAGTCTGCAGGATCAAGAATCTGGATTTGAATCTGAACATTGGGCTGGAATATGAACTGAAATATGAATGATATAAAGAAAAGCTGCAAAAGGACATGAATCATTTAAAGGCATCTCTTCCACTGCACATTTCCTCAGTCAGTGTAAAGAGCATTAATCATAAGTACAGTAAATGGCCATTTCCAGCCAGGGCAGATGCTCTGCTGCATTAGGCTAGATTTTAATCACCAAATAGCAATTATTGACAGTATATATCCTGCACAATGGTATCTGTATGTACAGTAAAGTCTTTTTTGTCTATTTTTTTTTTTTTAATTGGTTCAATACCTTTTTAAAGACGATGTAATAAGGATTCCTATATAATCATATCACATGAATATGTTCTGAATATTGTTGAGATATTATTTCCTACATTCATAGTGATCATTATACAATGCACTTGTATGAACATAGATAAACCAAGGATTGGATATCTTTCTAATAACAACACACTGGACAAACACTGACTTTGAATGGAGTTATAGTGATGAGAGTGCAGTGTCAAGAGATATCAATCAAATCATTCCCTAAAAGTGATGTGGTCTTCCTCTGGGCCAGAAAGTAATACAGTTAAATTCATGAGGAGCATTTTGCTTTGGGCCTGTACTCCAGAAAACTGGACTACAATGTTGAAGTGGGATGTTTTTGATATTTTGTTTGGTTTTGTTGGCTTTTGTAATCTGATTGAAATGTGTGTGTGATACTGGATTGCTGCGTGGATGAACAAACAAATAATGTTGTACTTTGTTAAAAATAATCCTGAAACTGCCAGAACATAGATGAATGTAGAACATAAGATGCATTACATTCCCAAGGTTAATCAAAATTCAGTCAGTAGTTTGGGATGGCAATGTTGCGTGGTCGGTCAGCGGGTAACTAGGGTTCCCCAATCCGTCCATATATTTTACTTTCACAATTAATAACACTCCATTAGCCCCAGGTGTAGATGTTGTTTAGTGCTAATTAGCAAATGTTAGCTTGATAACACACTAAGACTTTTGGTTTCCAATGGGGTCAGACAACATGTCGTACAAGCTAATTCTGATTGAACATAGACCCGACCCTGATACTGACAAATGGACAAATTAAAGAAAGGAATGGATGGACAAACTAGGAGATAGAAGACAAGGACTAATATAAACAATCATTACATTCCTGTGAAATGAAAATGTATTGTCTTGTGAGTACCAGCTGTGAAAGAGATTTAAATAATGGTTATCATTTGATGTATTTCTTGTATATATTATACAATTGTTGTTCTCAAATTGAGTGGTCAGTGTTAGTCTGTCATTCAACACCTGTTCTACGTGCTGTGTCTATTTTAAACTTAGATCCTTACTGTGTAAAGTGAGGTAGTTGACTGTACGTAAGTTATTTAGCCTCAGGTCAACAGTTACTTTATGTTGTTGTACTTTTGTCTGAGCCAGTGGTGAGACATATCATAGTTGTGTAGATGTCTATGTCTATTTAATGTGTTGATGTGACAAGCCCTTAGAGGACAGTGTTGTTTGTTCTTCAATTCAATGTGACAGCAAAGTCACGTTGTCATCCGATGCTGCTTTGGTCCACACCTTTGTGCTGTCATTCTAGCAGACATGGTCATGAAGAAATCTTACTCCTAGACTAGTTGGACCTTTCTTTCTATCTGAGGGTTGTTCATTAACCTTTAGAGTTAGCTATGGGTATTTTTGAGTTTGTACAGGGGTACTTGAGAACTGGCTGAGTGCCAAATTGTCAGCGAGAGAAAAAGTAATTCTAGGTGGTATGCTCTCTCTCTCAGAAATATTATGCATTGTACTTCTGACTGTATTATCTGATTACAATATTTCTAAACCCGACAATGCTCTCTTTGTATATTTATTGAATGATCAAGCAATTCTCTACTACACAGCCCTATGGTTAACAGCACTATTGGACTGTTTTAGCTAGTATGACCACCAAGAGTTAACGGTCATTCATGCACCAAGAAGGACAATTTTGTTGAAAGTGCCTCATGGTGAAAGCATCACTAAGGAAAATTACTGTTTTTGCCTCTGAATGGCCTGACCACCCGTCATTTTTAAGCCGAAATGGTCCAATTCAGCCAAAAATACCAAGAATGTGAAATTATGTAAAATTAAA
The DNA here is from genome assembly GCF_963924715.1 of Thunnus thynnus. NCBI lineage: Eukaryota > Metazoa > Chordata > Actinopteri > Scombriformes > Scombridae > Thunnus > Thunnus thynnus. The sequence continues at coordinate 11,847,443 of NC_089527.1, forward strand.
GCCAAAAAGAAAAAAAATCTATGCAATTCTCAGGGCAGATCATTTAACCTATGTGTGCCTGATTTGTCCCCTTTTGGAGAGGAAAGCTTCCTTTGAATAAAATGTTCCAAAATGTAATAGTTTACCATCTCTTCTTTACTGATTTATAATGAAATAAGAAAAAACAAAACAAAAAACAAAGCAGCAGTAAAGTAACCAAATTCATAGACATGTGTGATTCATAAATCTGGGATACAAGCTAATGATAAAGACACCTCATGAAAGAGAGGACATAATAGAGCTTTTTGAGAAGTTGCCCCCCAGCATTGTTTACCATGCTTTTGAAACTATAGAAAAAAAGGGCTGTCCTCTGTTGCTCAGTGGGGATTCAGAGAAGAGTTGAGACATTCAAATAAATAGTGTGGACTTGAGGTGTCATTAAGCCTATTTTCACTACTTAAATGTGTTAATGTTTTAAATTATTTTTTATTTATTATTCATTTTTTTAGTTTTTAGCACCTCCGTGTCCCTGCATCAAACACAACAAATTTCATCTTGGCTTCCTTTTGAAAACATTGGGACCAGTTAATGTACCGTATTCATTCTTCCATTTTGTTTGGCACTGTGTGTGCGTCAATTTATCAACATAATATATTTTTGCAAGTGCAAGTCTCCTCTGCTTAGGCTGTTTGCATGTGGTCTGGTACCATAGCACCTGACAGCTAACTGAAGTTTGACGCCAATCCTGTATTATTTTTACAGATCCTCATTAGCTTCAACAAAGTGATCGCTAGTCTTCTGGGGGTCCACACAACAACAGCAAGAATAAAACAAACCATTTAAAATCACATTGATCAACAAAACAAGACAAAGCCAAACAAGCCAAATATAATGATTGCAAAAGACAAAAAGAAAACAAAAACGCAATAACTAAAAATGACATCTATGTGTGATTCATCAGTCCTCTGACTATCATCTATATGAAGATACTACACCAACCAAACAAAGTGGTAATCAACAGCAGAGAAGATGGCCTGGCTAGTCATAGGGAGTGAAAAAGTAGCAGACCATCTTTTCAATTTTGGCAACCTAAAGCTGATACTTGGTAGACAGCCTGGGAGATACTTAGAACTTAATTGCATAAGTCATCCAATCCTCAGTATGATGGTCTAATTTTTAGTTAGAAATAAACAAATTATGAGGCTATAGTAGGCACACCACCATCACTTCTTCTTAAAAATCTCAATTTCTGTTGCCTACTGATTATAGGATCAGAAAGTGGCAGCTACATGACTCCTTGGGTGCATACTTTCATCCTTCCTGGTCCCCACTTTCCCCTGTAAATTACACAATTTTCGATGAAAGACTTAAGACAGTGTAATTAAGACTAAAACTTCAACAAACAAATTATTACGTCACTTAGTTTTGAGGACTTTTGATGCAGTAGCCTAGTTATTATACGAATTAGGAATACTGTAATTTATTCCTATTTCTTATAAAATGTCATTTGTTATTAATCGTAAAATGGTGATGATAGCATTTATGTTACAAGGGCTAGATAAAGCTGATACAGAAAAAGAAGAGGTTTAAGAGGCAGCTTGGCCAAACTATGAATCTGCATTCTCACCCACACAATTTTTGTAGTTCAATTCTAATAAAACTTCTACCGTGTGAAGTTCGAACACAGATGAGAGCCATAATGCAAGTCATTCAAAAGATGGACAGGAAATAGAAAAGCATCTTTGGCATGCATCAAAGGCTGTATGGGGTTATTGGAACGAAGGGAAGCAGCTTCGACAAGCTGACAGCCTGAAAATAATGTTCCTGTATATTGTCACTTTCAGAATAATCTAGGGTATTCAGCCATTATTTGTTATATGAACAACATTACAAATGTTCAAGGACACCTTGTATAAAAAAAAAAAAAAATGTAATAATTATATTTTTTTCTGTATTTTTTGTACGTATTTCTTATGAAAAAAATTAATATTTGAAATTATTTTTGCTTCTATGTCCAAAGGTTTTCAGCATACAGCAAGTACCTGTATGAATCAATGAAGTAGAATAATGTTGATGAGACATTATATGGATTGGTAGAGTTTTTAAAAAGTACCAGTTTTGAAGGAAACTTAATGCCACCCGGATTACCTTTTCTGTTAACATAATGAGAAAATTATGTTAATCAATGTATCTTGCAAGTCGCAAAAATGTATGAGTAAAATGTTAAATGACTATGTATTTAATTTTTTTCCATGAAAATATCTGATCTTGGAGAGCAATGTCTGCTCATACTCACTACAGCATTATGAAACTTTTTTATGGTTATGTTTAGGCATTGGGAGCATTTGGTTAAAGTTAGGGTTAGCGTTAGGGTTAGATCATGGTCTTTGGGACATCGGGATTCAGTATACAAACCTCCATCTCTGGTGTCAATGTCCTGTGTTTTGTACACCCTATCATACAGCCCCAATCTTCCCTACATATATACACATGTACACATATACACAGGTTATCCTTACAAATGACCAACCCACAACAGTAGGTATATTAGACTCCTTAGTACAAACTCAACATGATTTACAGCATATGCTGTTGGTGACCAGGTGCATACCTTCATGTTTGTTCTTGAATATATACTTAGTATTATGCTCCATGACAGAACATACTCATGACTTTAAGGAGACAGTGACTTTACTTGATGTCCTGCTCAGTCTCTAGATTTCAAAGGAATTGTGTTGTACAGATTGCTGGCTAGGTTGGCAGTATAGCCAGTTGAGAGAAACATCTGCAGACAGCAGGTTAAAGAGACCATTATTTTCAGCACAGATACGTGTTTTTGTAACCTAGTGCTATTTGTGTAATACAGGCAGTAGAATATTAAAATTTGCCACAAGAGTAGTTCTTTACTGACAAATGGACTTTTTGCTACAAGATTTTTTTTTTTTTTGTTCGTACAACATTTATCTGGGTTGCTCTAAGCTGGCTGCCTCGCTCCTGTTGAAACAGAAAGTGTTGATGGACCATATTGATAACTAACAAGCAAATAAGCTTATTCATATAGCATTCTTCAAAACAGAACTTGTAAAGTGTTTCATTTATACCATTAAGGATATGGAGATAAGGTTGAAAAACCGCGTTTTCCTTCAGTTGTCTGTAAAAACTACAGAATATATAACAGAATAGCCTTAGTTCTAGTAGCCTATATGAGATATTGCTACCAATCAAATGTAAAGCACAATACCTCTACTAGTAAGAGTTATGTAGTGTTCTGAATTTCTAATGTCTTTTTTATACATACAACTGCTTTAATTGAACTTAATGACTGTGATACAAGTTTGCTTGGATAATGCGATGGGTGGGGAATGTGTGTGGTTTAGGGTTATTTGCTTGAGGAGGAGTATTGTTTAAATCACAAACATTCACCAGGAGAATTCTAAGATGCTTTAAGACTAGATTACTCACATAATGAGTCCTATGGGATTTCCTGCTGTCTTAAAGTGAACCACACCACCATGTATTTTTAAAACCATTAGGATTTAAGCAGGGCCTGGCAAGTTGTGCAAATAAAGGAGTTGATATACTTTTACAGAAAGTTGACATACAAGTGTATTTTGAGCAGGAACCAGTCCTTTCAAGCTTGTCTTGCTCTGCTGACCTCTGAGCTGGTTGAATCACTGAAAGGGAGGAATAAACACCTTTCAGACAGGCCCTTTAGCTGTCATGGATACTGTGATGGCTACCGTCACAGTGAAGAAATTGATGAACAACACAAATCTGTTTTCTGTGATAATTTCATGTTGATTCTTTCACCTTTTTCTTTGATGTAAAGCAAAGAACAATATCTCTTATAGTGTGCTGAGACCAAATGTGAAATGAATTTTCATCTTGAGTTACTCACGTGAGTTTGACCGCAGGATCATTTGTGTGTATTTGCCCCACACAGATAAAATACATTGCTGTACATTTGCTGTAAGCTAGCTGGTAACAGTTGCACCGACCATGTCTGAGGAGGTGTGCCTTTGTGTTTTGCTCAAGTTTAAACGTTTTCAACTTGGGCGGACACATATTCGCATCAATTCATGTCGCTCTGTGCAAATTTGCGTCTATTCGTGTGTTTGCATTGACTTTTTATGCAATCACGCCATGTGAGAAATTGGCTCTGTGTTTGGCCTGAACACACCATTACACTGTAGAACACCTTATTATGACAATGGTTGGAATGATGCATGCAAGTATTGTCAGCAAGTCTGGAACCTGTTGGCATTGGAGGGGGTATGCTGATGTGTTTGGATTTAGATTATTAATCCCACAGGACTTCATTAAACTCAGAGACTCTTGAACCTTTAACACAGTGTGAAAGTAAATAGAAGAACATAAGAATTCATGCAGCAAAATGACAAAAGCTAAAAGAAATATCTGTCTGGGATTAATCCAAAGGAGGACAGCATCATGAAAGGTAAATGTTTAATGTTGCCTCATATCTACTGTATATATTATTAAAAAAATGTTTAAAGCCAATCAATCATTTTTTAACATCTCAACTTGATAAGTGTGAGCAGAGATGAAAACTTTAAGTAAAACAACATCAACCTCCAGTCAATTTGAAAATTACAGAAATTTTTCATCTTGTAATTTGGTTGTGGGGCCACCCTTTTGTTTACATCTGAATTATAGACTGTGCCTTTAAAGTTATGGATATTCGGGTGATACTTTAGTTCCCATAGTTAAGGGTAAAAAAAGGATTTGGACACAGCAAAAGTAATGGTGGAAATGCCACAATTACTTTATAGGTGGCACAACTTTTGTGTCTGAACATGGCATGGGATATTGTAATGTACACAATATACATTTGAAACAAAAAAATACAGCAACACAGTCAAACAAACCCTTATGTAGAGAAAAGTGTATATAGCATGTGTTGTCACCTTTAGGATATTGAAAAGCCTTTTTTGAAGTCTGAAGTTGAGCCAGAAATCCATGAGCAGCAGGATTGAGTCTGAGTGAAGCTGAGGTGGACTAAGCAGCATTCACCACAGCTGAGACAGATAGCCTGTCAATTTATTTTTAGATTTAATATTTTCTCAGTACAATGATTTTCTAAAACACGCATTAAAAGAAATGAAACTAGATATTGAGGCTCAAACTTTTGCAATTTTTGCAAATTTTTGCAGAGATTTTAGGGCTTTTCTTTTATGATTTCAATATAGCCGGAATTATCCTGGAGCCAGCTTGGTGACTACTTAGAGAAACAGCATTTCTGATACTTGGTACAATGGACAATGGTGGTTGCCACTTGTAAGAAACCAACGCTGAAGGTTTCAACAAGCAACCTTAAAATTTAGGAGACAAATTCTTTTGTGTATTAACACCTCATATTGAGTTCACAAATAAGTGCACTTCTAAATCTGTTTGCCATGTGATAAAACTCTCTCAAAAGCCTATTGTTATGTAGACTACCAATCTCATACCAGTATAACATTATGTCTGAAAAAGAAGAGTACAGTAATTGTCAAGGTGTTCAGTATCTTCAAGGGCAAAGTACTGAAAAGGTATGCTTGGATGGTGTTAATTTGCAAGAAGGAAATGACTAAAGGTGCACCGTTGGAGAGTGAATCGACTAGATCATAATGTTATGTGCCAATAACTTTGAAAATTAAATTCTAGGTTATAGATCAATCTTATCCTACTGTATCATCCTTCGAGGATCAGTACACCACCCTGTTAATAATAAGGAAGCCAAAAAATAAGAAAAAAATATGTAAATGTACAAATTTCAGATTTCAGGACAGGGAGTAGCACATCCTAAAAATAAGGATTCCAAAAAGGTTCATAGATGGATGTCTCATGAGAAAAGAAGGCTGCCTGTGACATTGGTGTTACATTTCACTGTCACTTGACTGAAACAAAACCTTTTTCTGAGATAGCTATACATGTGATTCATATAAATAGATGAAAAAAAAACTTTGTTTTTTTGTGAATTGACTGGATTTGAAAGAGAACATGCTGTGGTAAACAGGGGCAATGACAGAGCCTATAACAAAATAAACTGTACTGGATATGCTACCTTGTCAGAAAACCTTTCTATACTTGATGTAGTTGTCAATAACCAATAGTACTGTCATTTGCCACAACCATTCATTTTAAATCCTGACTATAGTGGAAATGAGTTTTATAACTTTTCATGTGCTTTCAAAGTATAGTGAAATTGTTAGAAGAGGTGTTTTCTAAAGGAAATAATGTATTTTTATATCTTGGTCTGCATCAATTTCTCAAGGTACCCTTCAAAACTATTTGGAATTGTGTCAGTGTTTACCTCAATTAAGTTTGCACCTAGATGGGATAGACCTGCCCATCAAAAAACCTGCAAATGTTGGATGGAGGAATATAAAAAAAATCAGGACATTGCCCTAAGTTGTTGGTTTGCTGAACTGGTTTACCTGCTTTACCAATTAACAAACAGTTTAACATTAGTTTAACATTAGAGAAAGAAAGTCTCGATATTAGAATACTTAGTATTTGAATTCTAATGCATAAGTGGTCTGATCCCATAATTCCTTAAAATGCACATACCTGTATAATTATAATAGACTATTCTAGCAACATTTAAATGTTAGTGCATCACCCTGACATCCCCCAGGGAGCCTCTAATATTATTCAGTGTCAAGGCACCATTTAGACCAAATGCAAGACAATTCCTTAACATGGCTGTGAGGATGACACAAAGATTTACTGCTCTTTCACTATGACTATGGAATTACAGAGTCAGTGCATAGAGGAAGTAAACATCTAAATGCAACTGCATTCCTTAAGTTAAATAAAAACAAGATGGAGATCATCCTAGAAATACTCAAAGTTCTTGCTCATATTGACTGACTAATGGCCAAGTTAGAAATATTGGATGGGATCTTAGCTTTATCAGCCACATCAAGTCACTTTAACCTAACCTACTAACAATAACTATAACCTTTCATAATCTAAAACATGGTCATCCCACAAGGAATATCTGAAGACTGCAACACATTCAGAACATTGCTACGAGAGTACTAACAACAACCAGAAGAGCTGAACACATTATTTCTATTCATAATGCAGTACACTGGCTTCCCAACCCTGTCTCTAATTATGTTTATATTCTCATTCTTTGTTGTGCTGGTTAATTTTGACAAAAACATAATTGCTGCCTGGGTTATGTTCAGTCATAAAAAAGAATTTTCAGGGAATGAACTGTTCTTGTACCACATGTAATTTGTAGGGAGAAGGTCGGCGTGAATGGTGGGTTAAAAAAGCTGAGGACTGTGGTTAAAGGAGCAAAAGATCATTAAGTCTTCCAGATTAAACAACAAAATACATTGTTTGTCCATGCACTACAGGACCACAAATATAAGCCTTTTCTGATCTGATGCCCCCTATCTGCAGTTATTGTCAGGAGGATATCATTTATCAGTGCCGTTACAAATCACTGTTGAAAAATAAATACATTTTATGGTGTAACAATGCTGTGATCAAGGTCCAGTTAGGTTTAGGCACAAAAAGCACTTAGGTTAGGTTAGGTTTAGGGAAAGATCAAAGTTTGAGATAAAATAAATAGTGTGTTAAGGTTATGGAAACATTGTTTGGGTTAAAATTACTGGTTCCTAAAGGCTAGGGGAACTTCATCATCATGAGAAACATACCGCTATCTCCCATATTGCAGTCTGATGTGTTGTTGACCTTCTCCCTATGCAGAACTTGTTGCTCTAATAATAACGTCATCTGATTTCCTCCATTGCTACAGTCATTTTTGCTACGGCCGCAAGAGGGCATCTATCACTTGAATGTAAATATATGTCATTTTAGCCACTTGCTTAAATGACTGATCCTGTCTTGGGAGGACAGAACTTTCAAAAAGATTGGGGTTTTAATTAATTGTGTGTAAAGCAAACATGCTGTGTCTCATGTCTCATGCTTCAAGCCACTGCCGACTTTTTAAATATTTAACCAAGCCAGTCTTTCCCTAACCTTGACCAAGTCCTCTGAGTGCCTGGACATAACCATGAACAACTGTAATCATGCTTTTGTCGCAATGAGTTGATATTGTAGAAAAACAAATTAAATATTTTGTGACTGAAGACTTTACTGATGTGTTCAGTATCAAAGTGCCAGATACATTAATTAACAGCTTTTCCTAATTAAATCCAATCCAGGCAGCTTCACTTTAACGATAAAACATTCTAATTTATATATAAAAAAAAAAATCTTGAATATATTTTTCTACATTCCTAAATGCTATTATGAAGGGAGGAGTTATTGATACAGATGGTAGCTATCTTTTGTACCCCTAATTAAATAAGAATATCATAATGCATTTAGCAAATAATTTTGCATGGGTAAAGTATTGTTATTACAGTAAACATGTTGTCTTCAGTTGTTAAACTGTGGACTATACATGAGAAATAAAAGTGTTTTTACTGGGCTTTCATTAAACTAATTTATTTTACAGTCCACCATTTTATACTAACTATGTTTTGACAGATACATGACTTTGTAGCCTTGCAGGCATAACAGTCATTCCAGCAAAGACATTGGAGAATTATAGTAATTCAAATGAAAAATAAACAGTGATGGTACTCTGTTCTCCACTCTACATTAAATCCCCAAGAGTCTTAATGCCTATAGGTAGCTTACATTCAGCCAACATGAAACCAATTAGTAGTGTTGCTTAGGAAGTGTTCAAATATATTTATATCAGTGAGACATATTGATTTTTACGCTCTGACAATGCAATCTGTCTGAATTTAATCTCTAGTATACAGAGCTATATGAAAATACAGCAAACTTTAATGAATGTTAAACAACTGAATTTGCAAGCAAATCACAACAAACCAAAGTCCAAAGGACTAAACAACACGGGTTTGAAAACACCCTCAGTCCTGTTGGCAGATTGCTGGTTTTGGAATGGTTGTACCCTCGCAAAACAATTGACATTAAAAAAATGTGTTTTTTGTCACTGTACTGATGTATTAAACAAAGCTAAAATTGGACGCTAAGGTAACGCCTTGACTTGTAACGTGATTATGTGATAGTTTTCTCAAATTCTGTGGCAAAGATCTCATTATTATGAAATGCCATGTCATAATAATCCACTATGGAAGTCATAAATATGAGAAATCTCTTCCAAAATGTGTTCTTTTAATAATGCCATGTGCTTTCATATAAATGTGTATGTATGTAATGTTTCAGTAAAAGCCACAATGTCATTTCAACACGTGCGTTAAAGATCTTACTCAGTGATCTGATCAAGGGATTGGCTGCTCACTGATTTTATTTTTTTATGAGTAATTCAAACTTAACAAACTTTAACAAACTCTTTGCAATAACAAACTGATTTCTTTTATTATCACAGTGTCTGAGTAACCAAGAATTATATAAAATTATGTATGTCTTTTTACAGATTGCACCTGGGAAATAATCACATAGAGTGGTACAATATAATGTGAAGTGGCAGATCATCAATTGCAGTTATGTGTACATGCTGAGTACATTTCTTTTTCTGTGTGTGTGGCTTTGTGTGAAAGGAACATTTCAGTTGCAGGCAGAAAGAATAAAAAAATACATATTTTTATTTTAATTGTGATTATGATAATGGTAATGATACAATGGTCTCCACACAGTATGTGCTATTTAGGACCTCAATTAGAGTAAACTACTGGATAAATTTTATGTCTCCTCATGATTGATAAGTGTGCATGTTTCACCCTTTGCCCACAGAAAGGCTATGTAAGTCAGTCATGTTTTCAGATAGATTAGCAAACCTTATTACTTTAAATAACTTCTTCCCCTGCTCTCTCTCTCTCTCTCTCTCTCTCTCTCTCTCTCTCTCTCTCTCTCTCTCTCTCTCACTTTACTTTAGAATTGTATAATTTTAAAATAAAGCTTTAAGACTTAAAGGGACACACCCTTGATTTACACATAAAAGTCAATATGCTAGTCATGGAGTACCACTCAGTCCATGAAAACAGTTGTAAAGTGGAGTGTCTTCTGTGGCTCTCGGGAGTCAAGTAAGTAATGATGTCACCAGGGGGTTTTGTGTTTGACCTTGAGACTACAAATTTATAACAGAAAGCCTTTTTTTACATTTGGTTGCATTATGGGAAATGTTGGATCCAGTATTTTTAGAGGATGACCCACACTAGGGATTATAAGTCAAGATATTTTGACCTTCACTGCTTTAATTCTGACCATTCTTCTTTTTAATTTGTCTCTCATGAGTCCCCAAACTTAATGGATGTACAATACTAAATTTATTATTTAGGGTACGTTTTAATGGATTCTCTTTTACAGTTCTTAGCAAAGCTAGTACACACTGGATGTAAACACTAAGAATACCCTTTATCTCTCCATCAACTATATTTATACGGTATCTTTAAGAACTGAGTGGGTTTTTAAAAAAAAAAAAAAAAGAATCTCATATGTCTTATATATTTTACCTGTATATAGACATTGTATGTTGTTGTCCATTTAATGCATGTATCTATTTTTTCACCTACGTGCTTGTACATGCATACATACTTTATATTTAATTGTCTTTGTTGAGCATTGTTGTCCTTGTTTTGACTGTATGTTCATATGTATCTTCCTGAAGATTGTTGTATATAAATACAAGAGATTGGATGGCTTGTGTTTTTAATTAGCCTTAATAATTTAATAATATAGTATACAAACAAATGTCTCAAACTCCAACCCAAAATAGTGGTAGGATTTCACTTCTTTTTCTTGTTCTTTACTCAAAATGTCAACTTCTCAAATATGTGTAAATGTTCAAGCCAAAATCTCATCCAAAATATGCAAGTGGACAATGCGAAAGACCCAATGAACAACCTTGGCAACAAAGAACTGACAGCCAACTGTGAGCATGCACGGATGATCTGACATCAGTTCGATGGGGAAGTAGGTAACTTTGTAAACAGACCTTTCAGAGCAAGCTGAAGCCTGGGCTTTTGACTCTTGGGGAGCATTTTTACATTTACATATTTTTACATTCACTTCCAGTGTTGGAACTTTGACTATGTTTAAAATAGACATCCATCATTATAACAATACATAAGGGACAGAAAATCACAAAAAGCATGTTTTGTTCCCTTTAACATATGCATTATGAAACTGTGCCCCCTCAAAAAAAAAATAACCGCCCCTGGTCGTAGTTATTTTTTATTTCACTTTTTAATACAATTTTTCTAAAATTAGTCTTGCATACACTGTTTCCTTCACATTGTGTACAGTTGCAATTAAATTGCATTGCAATGACTGTACACAATGTCAATAGTAATGATGTTGCAAATTCACACTTCTGTGGAGTGTGCACAGGCCATCACAATAGTGGTACTGTAATGAAGATCAAATTTAGATTCAGATAATACTCCAAACATCAAATAAAAACAGACAAGTGCAATTTCATTACCATATCAGCTTCAGGGTACAGGACCTGTGGAGACACAAATTAATATCAAATTGCTCCTGGAACCATGCATCAGTTTCACAGCAGGACTTTTTGGCTCTGCCGCTTTACATATCCCTCACAAATGACCAAAAACACACCGCATGTTATGTATGACAGGAGGACTTGAAGAAAAGAAAAGGGGATAATTTGAAATCCGTATTATGCCACTCTTATGTGCCTGTGTTTGTCACCTGGCAACAACGAAACTGCACACATACGCACACACACAGTCACACCATGAAAATTTAACATTAACATAACAGACAGGGATCAAGAATATTCAGGAGAAGGGGAGAGAGAGAGAGATGGCAGGTTGTTTTTTTCTCTTTCTTATTAAAATGCACCCCTGGACAGATTTTTATATGTACACATACATACAGACACACACACACACCCACACACACACCAAAAAAAAAAAAAAAAAAAAATACACACCTAAAGGAAACTTAGAGTCTACAGTTATCCTATCTTGCTTGTCTTTGGACTGTGGGAGGGAACCAGAAAACCCAGTGGAAACACATGCAAAACATATGCACAACTAGCTGCTGGATTTCACCCCAGGATCTTCGTGTTGTAAGCCGACAGTGCTAACCACTGTTCACCATGCCAACCTCATATCAAAGATTACACTCAGACCATGCCTTTGCTGACCCCACTGTTACGCCCAGGTCTAGGGGCATGAGGGCATGACATAAGAACAAAGAAGCGGAGGGCGATGAATGCAAAAAAAAGAAGCAATTTATTGCTACACCATGTGAGCAGTATGACAATACGAGAGATGACTGGGTTCCTCATTAAAATGACTTAATTTCCAATTAATGAAGCTATGCTTCCGGGTGAATCAAGGCCAAAACAATAAACAGAACCAACTATCTGACCCAAAACAATTCCTAACTAATTAATTCCTAATTAATCAAACAAAAGACATTTTCTAAACCTAACTCCCAGTACTAACAAAAACCTAAAAACCTAACTCCCTATGCTAACAAAAACAGGAAAAAACAGCGTACAAAAGAAAATGGCGATTCACCTCTACTGCTTCAAGAAAGTTTAATGGTCTTCACTATTTACAAAGTGAGAGATATTTACAGAGTGCATGATTTACAACGTCCGAGCGATAACACTACACAAAGCAAGGCAGCTTTAGAAAAGTGCTAGGCTAACACAGACTAATCAGAGGCTACATATGCTAAACCTAAGTAGACCGGTATCTTGAACCAGCCAATCCACGGCGGCTGCGGCACTGAGGGGCCACCAATTCGGGCTGGAACCAGCACCTGTCAATAAACATAGATCCCGCCCAGAAAAGACAGAGGCCCCACTCTGTTATGAAAAGCGTTGCACAATTCAATAGTACACACAACTATACAGGGGAGGGCCGTAACACCCACCTTATCGAACAAAGTTCACTTTTATACAATACTTTTTGAGTCGATTCAAGTTACTTTGTTCCTCTCTCACATTTGATCCTCTTTCTAATCCAATTCATATTTTATATTAGGCGGGTTGTGTTTGTTTGTCTGTTTATTTGTTTCTGATAAATATTTAATGTTCCAGTTTTGCTGTTGGTGCTGTTTGTCCTGTTGTGTCCTGTACTGTCCTGCTGAGAAAAGTGCACTATAAATAAAGATTATCATTATTAGCCAACTCCATGCATGTAGACTTTCACTAGAGCTCTGAAATATTTGGACACTCCAAGGAAGTTATAACACCTTCCTGCTGGCATGTCAACCCTTTCCCTCCAGGCTTTTCCTCCAAATCATGTTTGAAAAATGGATTGCATTTGGACTGCACTTAATTACCTGCACTCTCACACACCAATGGTGGCAGAGCTGCCATGCAAGGCTCTGGCCTGCCCACCAGGAGCAACTTGGGGTTCAGTGTCTTACTTAAGGACACGGGAGGAGGAGCTGGGCATCAAACTGCCAACCCTGCTATTAGTAGACAACCCATTCTACCTCCCAAGACGCAGCCACCCCATAACTTATGTAAATTAGGATTTTTCACTCCTATAATCATGGTTTATTTGGTTAATATTTAATTGGTTAGTTTTAGCATTATTTGTTTTGTATTGCATTTACAGGTATATCAGATCCCATGTTTAGCCAGCACCAAAGATGGGTGTATGACGTATTAATCATAAATGAAGAATAATTAATGTAATTTATATATATACACAGTACTGTGCAAAAGTTTTAGGCACTTTAGATGTTTAGATTCTTATCTGTTATACAATACCACAAGGTATCAGGTCCCAAATGTATTCTGCAGCATGACAACAACCCCAAACATATGCCATACTGAGTCATTATGATCTTCAGTGACAGGAAGAACAAGGAGTCCTGCAGAAGATGGTATATGGCCCCCACAGAGCCCTGATCTCAACACCATCGAGTCAGTCTGGGATCTAATGAAGAGAAAGAAGCAACCGAGACAGCCTGAATCCACAGAACAACTGTGACAGGTTCTCCAAGATGCTTGGGACAACCTACCTGAACAGTACCTTGAAAAATTGTGCAAGTGTACCGAGGAGAACTGGTGCTGTTTTAAAGGCAAAGCATGCTTACACCAAATATTGTTTTTTTTTTTTTGTCTACTCTCTGATCACATATAAATGTAGTAATTATAATGTCAGGTCACAGGACATTTTAACACTTGTTAGGAACTTGAAAAAACTGGTTTTAAATACTACGCTGAAGTGGAATAAGTTACAAAAAGTTTAAAACTTAAAATCTATAATTTCTTTTGAAGATTTAAAATATTATACACAAGCATTTTGAATAGTATTTGTAATGGTTTTTGTAATGGGTTTTTTTTAATGTGTAACCACTGTTTTGAAAGATAGATTTTGATCTCAGTGAGACTTCCTGTTTAAATAAAGGATTGAATAAAAAATGTGAATCCCAGATTCAAGCTGGCAACTCTAACTTAGGCCAGAGTAGGACTGATAAGCTTGACCCTCTAAGCCTTGTTTGCTAACAGTCATTACAACATCAACCAAACTGCTACAGTTAGCTAGCAGGTGTAAAAAATCAATAAAAACATGATAATGATGCTGACAATAGCCATGCAACAGCCTATGATGTCTACATTAACAATTGCCTACATGAATGCTAGTGCTGATAAGGTAATTGTAGAAGCAGCATGGTGGTGTGGTGGCTAGCCCTGTCGCCTCACAGGGGTCGGCTCCAAAGGGTAAACTGGTATACATTATATAATGGATAGATAATGATAGATGATTGTGATAATTCATTCAAGTAACAATAAAATTACTTCAGTTTACCAGGTAAAGTACATCATTAAGAAACTGATGAAAAGATATTCTATACAGGCAAGAAATGTGCTGTTTGTTGGCGCTGGCATGTCTAAGGCCGTATTCAGACCAAATCAGGCGTTGTGGCACGCTGCCACAGGGTTGAGCGGAGGTGTGTGGGGGTATGGGCATTTTTATTTGTGCTCTAGAACGTAACCACTGTGAAACAATCCGAAAATAATGTTTTATTGATCTGATTCACCAGCTTTCTGGCTACCACCGCTCCCTCTCTTCATTCACTCTCTAGCTCACTTGACCACAGCTGCACTCTGTCTCCCCCTTGCTGGTGCTCTCAGCTCTCTCTCTCTCTCTCTCTTTTTCTCATTTCATTTTTTAAAATGAGTAGGGAAGCTGACAGCAAAGTTTAACTTTACTTTTAACATTATCAAACAAAGAGAAATGTCCTCCCCTCTTCCTAGTAATGTCTTTGTCCTCCCTCATGGCAGGGTTTTAAAGCTCTGATCAGTCTGATTGCTGGCTGTGATTGGCCACTGCAGCATGACGTCGGGTTACGTTTCTCCAAAAGCTGACTCTGGGTCAACTTTCTTGCCACAGGCTGGTGCGGCACCACTGCAGCCAAAACCCCCACGGCCTAAATGCACTACCCCCATTCAAATCAATGGGAGGACTGGCGTTTTCACTGCAATGCCTGATTTGGTCTGAATACAGCCTAAGAGTCAATAAGTGCTACATGATCTCACTCAGCTATTTTACAATCTGATTGTGTAAGCCAGTCTGACTAAGTTTCAGAATTCTATAACACCATTAAAATAATTTCAAAAAGTAATTTCAGCTCAAAATCTTTGTGGCAGGTCATTTATTCAAGAACTGTCAGGAAACTGTGTAACTGCCACAACACTGCACCGTTACTTTCACTCCAATCTTGACAGAGTCTCCTTTTAGTGCTAGTCCATAGTTGTTGGGTGTTCAGCTTCCTTTGACCCATTTTAATGAAGATTTTCCCATCTTTCATGAGATTGTGTTTCATTGGATGTCCATTTCTGTTTTGGCATAATGCAATACAAGATTTCAAGTTCCTGTGGGATTTTGGGGGGGAGAGAGGTGGGGGTGTCTACATGACAACATGACTCAATAAGTTTGTTTTTTTGTATTTTGTCCGTGGTATTAACTCAGTCGTTCTTGTTTTTTAAATTTAAAATTGATTTTTAAAATAAATTATGCATGGAGTGTTTAGTCTTTTGTAGGTTTCAATAATCACTGTTCTGAACTCCTGTAATGATACCGCCCTTCTGCTTACAATAGCCCATTGATGAAAAGGGACGAAAGAATAAAACCCTCAGTGAGCTGAATGCATCAAGGGGAAATTGTACTTCTTCAAAATATAAATGTCTCCCTTGCATTTCTTTCATGCATCAGTGGCTGTGTGAACAGTGGGGCCTCTGGAAGCACTCAGGTTGGGAGCACTTGTATAACTGTGGATTCTGAAGAAAAAGGGGATTTAATGAAACCAAGCATGTAGACAACAACAGAGGAGAAAAAATCATGTTTCTGAATCGTTCACTGTGAGTCCCTGATCATTTAGTGAGGTCATTGAAACTTCTTTGGAATCACTTTGTTTTATAAGAAGTCACCAGGAAGCAGCTTTCCATTTCCGTTTCTGGCATTTTAGCACTTGAATATTAAGCCTGTTTTCTAAGCATTGAAGCAAAGCAATTCTATATACTGTAATACCATGTTTTGTTTTAACATCAAAAACATTAAAGGAAATTAAATCATCATCTTTTTATTTATATAGCCCAATATCACAGATCACAAATTTGTCTCAAGGGGCTTTATAATCAGTACAGCATACAACATCCTCTATCCTTAGACCCTCAATTTGAATAAGGAAAAACTACCCCCACATTTAATAGGGAAAAAAATGGAAGAAACCTCAGGAAGAGCAACAGAGAGGGGACGTACAATAGATGCTGTGTGTACAGAACAGAGCAGATAGCAAAAATGCAGTTTCAATGCAAACAGGGTGACAGAATTAGAGATAGATTGATATAAAGAATACAATTGAGGGGAGGTTGAGCAACTTCCAAGTGCTGCCAAACAGATACACACTAAAAGTCACTGGGTTAAAATTTTACAAAGTTTGGGTCAATATAGCATCAAAACAACATTGGGTTAACTTTACCTAGCAGCAATCTATTTTGACCCAGTATTAGACACAACAAGCTTTAGCTAAAACATGTATTTTTTCTTGTAACAAATGATGTGCAAATTACATTAAAAAAATACACAAGTTATTAAAAAACAATAACAAACTGTAACATGTATGATTGAAAAGAGCAGAGTAGATTATAACAGGCTTTAGTTTGGGTAAACAACCCAGCAGTAAAATAATAATAATAATAAAAAAATAATAACACTAAAACTGGGTCAATACAAACCCTTGTCTTCATTGCCTTTCTGGGAAACATTAAGTACTGTGTTGGTACTATATTGACCCAAACTGGATAAAATTTTAACCCACTGATTTTTAGTGTGTAGGACCTGAGCCACACAACCTCCTCTCACCATGGAGACCTGGAAAGAGGACAGATCACTCGGACACACAGGAGCAAAACTCACGTCTTGCCATTCACACATGCAGAAGACAGATGGACAAGGAAGCAATAAAATTACCCTCCCTATTCCAAATTTGATCTGTAAACAATGACATTATCACTACCACCTTAAATATTTCCAGCATGTGGTTTCTCTCTTATCAGAAAAACAGGGACACCAATTTTTTTCACTTCTAATTCCCACTAGGTCAAGGCTAAATCCATTAGGGCTACTATACGTGTACTATTTTTTTCCTACGGGATAGGAGATTTTCAATAGTAAACACATGATAGTGACCAGACTCTGTGGGGACAGGGGCTAATGATTGTGGTTGTGTTGTGGTAAAACTGTGAGAGAAAATGGGTTTAGGATTGAAAAAAAAAACAAATAAACATTCTGCACAAGCTTCTTCTCTAAACATGGTTACATACTTATGCTGTTTGATGAAAAATAACATTTTAAGGTGTATTGTAGCCAATGTTGTGAAATGGCGTTCAGACCATTGACTGTATATAAATATGGATGAAACGTCTCCCCTTCCTACCACTATACAAAAGTGAAGCCAAAATATTTCCTTCCTCCTGCTTATGTGACGACATTTGGAGCCAGAGTCTGCCAATAGAGTCTGGCGGCAGGTTGACAGCCCATGGGAGACACTCCCTCAGCCCTTTTGATATTATTTTATTATTATTATTTTATATTTTTATAATTATTATGTTTTTATTATTTTAACTGATTACAAACAAACTTATCAGAAAAATTAGCACTTGGACATACATCAGCGTAATAAGAACTACCTAAAATGTCAGAATCCATCTTTGGGAAAAAATTATTTGACATGTACTTTGACTTTTTAATTTGGACCTTGTCCCATCCACTAACATGGAGGGGTCGGGACTTATGACTTATACTGCAGCCAGCCATCAGGGAGCAATCCAGATATTTTGGCTTCACTTTTGGGGAGCTGTCATGATGTCTGTATTTATATACAGTCAATGGTCCAGACATTAGCTCTGTGTGAAAAAAACACAGCCCTCTCATTCATTTGACTCGGGCAGTGCATCGACACATGGGGGTGCCAATACAGAAAGCTCCAGCAAAATATCCTGGTTCAACCTGGTTCAACTTTTGCTGCAATGCAATGTGATGTCATCCGGCTGTGTGGGCCAATCACATACATGCATGTGTGTAATATGTATCTATCTATACATATACAGAACATATACAGTATATGATTTTTACATTTATTTATGTAATTATCTATTCTATATTCCATCCATTTTATTTCAGTTTTCCAATGTAAATTTTCTATCCTCTGAACAACACTAACTAAAATCTATTCTAGTCTATTCTATTCTATTCTATTCTAATCTGTACCTAGGGATTCAAGAAGTAAAGTTTAATTCTTTCAAAAACATTATGATTCCTTTTGGCCAAACAGTCTGTCTGTGTAGGGAAGTCTGTGAGAGAAGCCACATCCCTTTGAGTCTCTCTCCTTGCTTTTTGTTTTATATATGATAAGTGTATGAATTGGTCAAAAATGCCAATAAAAATTTAAATCTGGACTTATCTAACCAATGTTCACTTTTCTGTGTTTTAGAACTATTAATTAGATTGATATTATGGAAATTCAAGCTCTGCTTTACACATATTATTGCATTTAATTTATTTGATATTAACAGTGTAAGTGTATTATTTAGCTATGGTTCAATTGCTAGGATAATGCTTTCTTAATAGATTTAATTACAGATTAGAAAATTAAAGTTTTAGTTTAAGAATTTAATTAGCAACCCAAGGCGTTCCCTCATAAGAGCTCCAAGGATCTTATTTCTTCCCAAACTCGCCTCCTAGACTATAAAACTCTTACAACTCTTTGTCAGGTGGCTGTTGTTCTTCTTCTGCTTTCTCTTGGCTTGCTGACTGCTGCTTCTTCTTCTGCTTTCTCTTGGCCTTATGAGCCATGGTAGCCGTCCATGCAATTTGGGTGTTGTCCTTTATTTCTATGGCTGAGAGCTGAAAGCTCCCGAAAAAGACTCAACTAAGAAAAAAAAAAAAGACTAAGCCACAAGTTAAGTACCATTAGCCATTGCACGCCTATTGTCATTTGAATAATCGATTATTTTTGTAATCTTCTATTTTTATTATAGTTAAACTTTTTAAAGACTTTTCCAAGGACTCTTCTGATTAATTTAGAGCTCCATGCATCCAACTCTGTAGCCCATCACTGAATACACCAAGACTGGGACACCTCCCTGCTGCGTGTGTGTCCACTACACAGCCTCAGCTAGTCAGATTGGATTCATGGATGGATTGGATTCATCCTCCTGAGAAGCAGTGAACCAAAACTGTTCCAGTGAACCTACTACAATGGTCCTCATCTGGCTGTCACTTTGGCAACCCGAAGATCACGTTGAGTCTGCTTCGCCTTGCTCTGCACTTTCTGGGATGCTCCTCATCATCAGTCCTTCATCACCAAGCAAACAATACATACAATACAAAAGATCTACCATGCTTCTGTCTCAGAGTCGATGCAAGACCTATTCAAAATTAAAATTTTTATCGGCTGTAGTTAGAGTCTTAGCCTCTCTTTGCATGTCTGACTAGTTTTGATAACATTCATTCATTCATTCTGTCGGCAATAACTTGTTCATCTAATTTCATGCATCCATCCATTCATTCATGTATCCATTCATTCATGTATCCATTCATTCATTCATTCATTTTAATTCATTCATGTACATATGCTTAGTGTTTCCCTATTCATCCCTATTCCTTAGTAGATCAATAAATATCTTGATTTATTGAAAAGTTGCTGTATTTGTATTCCTTTATATCATAAGATGTAGGTCACTGTATTCAGAGTTCATGACTTTCAGGTATAAGACTGATTAATTTGATTTAATTAACCCCCCCCCCCCCCCCCCCCATTAATTAAATATTAATTAATTAGTAATTAATTAATTAATCAATTGAGGTGGTGCCCCTAATAGTACAAGCGCATATCATTCATTTCCAAGTTGCAGCAATCTTACAGACGGGTATTTCAAGACCTCACCACATAAAGGTTGTTTGTTTGTTTGTTTGTTTGTTTGTTTGGGTAGACCAACAATTAGGGTTCATTCTGTCCACACTGCTTTCCCATTTTGTTGTTACTGTTGCTGTTCTTGTTGCATCTTGTATTCTGAGCCCAATTTAAATGACAGTTTTGTCAGCAGAGAGGCAGGAACTTTTCAGATGCCTCCTTCTGGGAATCTTTAGGCTATCAAGGTTTCCAGCAGCCCTATAATCTCAGTAATTTCCTCTAAGGAGTATACTATTAGCCCCGTGCCATACTGGGATTAATAGGACAGTTGTTCGAAGGAGACGCTCTGGTGTGGATACGATGACTGGCCATCAGTAAAAGAGAGACATAGACCAAATAAATTTAGTGGTAATGGATGGAAGAAGTCCTTTCATTCAGAATCTTGCAGCTGCTTTTGTTTGATATGGCCATTTCCAATAAGGGAATTTCAGATTGTTCATTCAGCTCTTAGGGCTTTTTGATAAACATTTGATTAATATTCATACCAGCATATACTGACACATACATAAATCCTCGTTTCATATCTTTTTATCTCAGTGGCCCAGAGTTTTAAAATGAATAGAACAATAAAGCACATGTCTCAGTAATCACACTACAGTGGGATTAAAGAGTCAAATACCAATCAATCATGTCTAAATCAATAAAGAACAAATATACAGACTCGGTGGCCTTGCTGTGCTAGATGTCACCATTTGCATATTGCTAAATAACAGATAATCATCTCATCAGCAAAAACACATTTAATATGAGATTAAATCTGGGATACAGGTCTGACAGGTAATTATAGAAATAATTTATAATCATTTGCCTTGTGGTAATGTCTGAATGGTGACATATGCTGCCTGAAATGGATCTTTGACACGCAGAATTAAAGTCCAACATGACTGAATTAAAAGCTCAAGATTTACTTACAGTACCATTCAAAAGTATGGACATACTGGTGTCCAAACTTTTGACTGTTATTATATATCCTCAAGTCCAGTATTACAAATGCAAGTGCAAAATACTCATAAAATACAGTCATAAGCTATTAATCAGCACACTCCAAGGATGTCCTTGGTACAAATAGATAAAAATGTGTTTCTGTATTTGAGATCAGACCTCAAAATTATTTTTCTTCTATTAACTAAGAATGGGCTATACCATACTTTTTTAATTAGATATGATCTTACTACTTTTTACTACAATTTTAACGATAATGATACCGATACCAGTACTGATCATTTCTTAAAGGGGTATGTGTCAAAGTAATGGTCATATCATTGCAGCTTATGATCGGCGCCATCTTGTCCGTTTAGAGCTGGAAAGAGCAATGGGTGACTGAACTGTCAATCACAGCTGTCAATCAATACCCACATGGCAGAAATCACAACTACTATAGTCTGACTTACCGGATGTAGACTGTGGGTATACGCCTGCCATTGGCTGCTTATTTCAGGCGGCATTCTCCTTTCTTTCCACTATCTACCATTACCATTTTCAAAATCTGCATTGCTACACAACAACCTCCGAGCTAGCAACCTTCATGCTGAAAAATGGCAAGTTATGCTTGTCTTTTTTATCAGTGAAAGTTGTGTAACATAGTCGACATACGTTTTTAACTGTTTTATAGTTCAGTTTTCTCTTGCAGGGATTTAGCCATTCAGCCATTTTAATGCCAAGGCTCAAACAAGTCCCCCCCCCCCAACACTATTGCAAGGGCACAGTCACTGCATCCTGGGCTTAGTACTGTCCAAGACAATTTTGATTGGTTTAAAGAAATATAAACAAGCCAGAGCGTTTTTTTTCCCTACAGCAGAATGATGATGGGGTGCAGCCAGTCCATTCTCCAGTGCTGGCACAGTGCTGTGGAGATAAGTCTGCTACTATAAGTCTTCAAATCTTATTAACAGAGCAATGAGCACACTTAATAGAGGGCCTGAAAATCCAAACCATTACGTTTATGCTACTAATTTGTTTTCTCAATTACAATGTGGAAATGTAATTGCTGCCTTGATTATTTTCACAGGCAACTTTTTGTCAAGTAGAGGAAGTGCTACAAATTTGTTCTTACTGTCTGTAAATATCCAGAGATTTATAATGTTTGAACTCAGGCATAGTGCATGTACCTGGACCAATTAGGATGAACACAGTGGAAACCACTTATAGTGATCATGGTTACAGTGATCAACTGGGTATATGGATCAAAAAGCTCAGAACACAGTCATTCCTATACAAATGCTGTTTAAATAATTTGCTTATAGTAATCAAGTAGTCCACTTACAGTGTTCATTTAGGGTCTTTTCATACATGAAAACATCTAGAAAAAACATTTTAAACTACGGTAATTCTATATTCTTTTCACCTTACTCCCATAGTACCTGTCCAATGTGTATTTAGCGGCTGTGGCACAACTATCAAGCGTTGCAACGCACCTGTGAGGTGCAGCACAAAGTGTGAGGTGCAGTTGTGGACAAGCTTATTTGTAACCACCTGCTCGCTCTTCTCATCCACTTTCTAGCTCACTCGACCACTGTCTCTCTCTCTCTCTCTCTTTCTCTCTCTCCCTCTTTCTCTCATCAGCAAAGCCTAACTTTACTTTTAACGTTATCAAACAAAGAGAAATGTCATCTCCTCCTCCTAGTAATGTTTTTGTCTTCCCTCATGACAGGATTGTACAGTGTTACAGGTTGCGTTTCTCCAAAAGTTGATTCTGGTTCAACTTTCTCGCTGTGGCGTCCCTTCAGCCCCCACCCCCGCCGCCTAAATGCACAACGCACAATCTGTCTGCTGCCAGCTGGTTACCTGAGGCCGGTGATGTGTGCACATTGAAATCATAACGGGAAAAACAAAAGGAAAAAGTCATTTTCTCCCAATGAAAAATGCAGTCTCCTTGAAGTTTAGGACAAACTGCCAAAAACAAGCCAACGAGATGCAGCAGCGATTTCAAACGTTTCAAACAGTTGTTCTGTATTTTGGAACAGTCAATAAAATTCAGTAAATAGCAAAGCTGCCCATTTCATTATTTTATATTCATGTAATAAATATACAAATGTCAATTAGATGGTAATCTACATGAGAAATTAAGAAAAGGAAAAAAAAATCAGTTATAATAATCATCCACTTATAGTGATCAATTTGACCAAGACGGCAGTGATCACTATAAGCGGTTTCCACTGTATTAGGTGTCCAGGTATGTAAAGACAGCTGTCTAGCTAGCTTAGCAGAGGTACTAAGGAGGAACTTCAAAGGCAATAATTGATTTGCGCTTTTCATTTATTGCCTATTTTTAACAATCTAACTTGGTGGAAAGGAGAAAGGGAACAACAGGTTTTGGAGAGTCCCTTGGGAGCACTTTGCGCATGTCAGTAGCTCAGCTTTATCTCTGGAGAACACCCCCAACTATGGGAGTGATGCCCAAGTAAGGAAATGTGCATCATGTAGCAGGTGGATGTGACTCCCTTTGTTGAGACCCGCTGATAGACGTAACAGTTGAGCACAGGGGAGAGACTGAGTGTTTACTGTGAAATTCAGTTGTGCACAGAATGACTTCACTTCAAATGTTGCCATTTTGTATATGAAGACAAAGAAATGAAATAATATCACATAAAAAGAATTTTGGTTGATAATTTTATACACATACTTTTCTTCAGTGCACAGCACAAAAAGCTCATTACATTAAAAAAATGCAAAGAAGCTTTGCATTTAAATGAATTCATAGTTTATCTTGCATTCTTTTCAGTAGGTACATGATTAAAGGCTGTGTTATGGCTGCATCGACAGTTGTCATTAGTCCTCCCCACACACACACATACACATACACATACACACACGCACACACACACACGCACACACACACACACACACACACACACACACACACACACACACACACCAAGTGTTTTCTGGGAATTGGGTCCTTGCTGTGAAATTTGTTGAACTGCATTTGATTTTGTAGTTAGTATGTATATTATATGCACACTGGTTTCCTGGTTTTGATTCTCATTCTGTTTATTATCATATTCACAATGTTTAGGATATGATGTTTACACACATGGAACACAGAGTAGACTTATTCATCTCTCTGTATATAATTCTAACAATATAATCATCCCGGCAAGTTTACCTTTGACTCCCCAACATCCGAAACTGTCCTCCCATGAAAAACAAGAGCATCCGTTGTTTCAGCAAATGCCCAAAAACAGCATATGTTTACATTCAAGTGGCAAAGCCCTCTAGCAGCTGACTTCTACACAAGACCAGGATAGAAGGAACGGAAACATGACTTCAAATGAGATGAAAAGACTTTACTTGTTGTTTTACTGTTATGACATCCCTTGTTGTACATATGGCTGATCTGATTACCGTGACTGAAAACATCTGAACCCACAGTGGTTGTGTGCTCAAATGTAATTGCTAGCAGCTACAGTAGCGTTACCCACCAAAAGGTAAGAGTCTTGCCTCGGCAGGGGTGAAAATTCTATCCATGGCAACAAGCAGTTAGTGATTTACCCAGCTTGTGAATTTGTCCCACTAATGTTACGATCCACATCCTCTTCACACAGCAGAAAATACAATCTGATGGCTGGTAGTGATCGAAATTTCCAGGAGGGCTGATGAAAGAATGAGAGTAATTATGATGTGTCTTGCAATATGTAGTTTTATTTATTATTGGTAACATTATGACAAAAATAGATTATGCCAGACTAAGAAATAGTTTGTATAACTGAGTGTTACCTATGCTTCCACTCTTGTTACTCCAATGTTACATTATCATATTACCTTATTGGTCAATTAAACCTGATGACATCTCCAAGTCTGTTTGGAAACCCAGGTGTTGCTTCACTCCTCCCCATAGTGTTATTGTTGGACCAAGGGTTATTCTTTTCTGACTCTGCTGTTTTTCCTTTCCCTTATTGGCCTGCTGACCCTCTCTAGTCTTTTCCTCTTACTTGTATGCACTACTGTATGTACTAATGCTCAGTGCTCTCGTGGATGGTGGCTGTTGCATTCCCACTGACATATTTGTTTATTGTATTAGATATTTGTAGATTTAATGGTGAGGATACACTGAAGTGTCAACTGATGTAGTTGACATGGTAGTAGTTTTCATAAAAGAGAATAATCATGATATTGTATGCTGGGAATTCAGACACATCTGCAGATGCAGATTTCTGCAGTTATGACTTAATTTTGTCATGTTAATCTTCGACAGTTTAGTTCTGGTAGCATAATGTAACACCAGGACAGGGCTCAGGGTTAAACCTACCCTGATAAGGGAGATGGAAGTCATGTCCATGCATTTGTAATATTACATACATATATAGTACAACCTTTCACATATGCCAATATCACAGTGAAAAGTAGTTTGGGACGATCAATCATTGACAAAAATGTGAATTAAAATGGTAATAGGCCTTAAACTTAATGATTTTGGTGAATATCATTATTAGCTCCTGTAAGTGTGATACCCACACAAATGGAAGCCTGTTCAGTTCCTCTTATCAAGGGTGTCAATTAATCATATATTGTTAATTTTTAATTAACCAAAGGCATCTCTAGACCATTTGAAAGTCTTCCAAATGACTGTCTTGGGATTGACTCTCCAGGGCAGCAGGTTTAAATTATCCCAGCCAGAGTCAGTTTCATCTCTGGACTGGAGGTCAACACAACTGCAGAATATCAAGGCTTATCATGCATATCCTCAAATTTGTCTCGACAAGCACTTCCCATGAAGATAATGAATTATGAAAGAAAATGGTTAGCTATGGTTAATAGAAAATAGCATAAAATCTTTAAATTTAGATATCCCAAAAGAAGAGACATAATGAACAATATATATGCAGAAATATTATACATTTTTCATCAAAGCCATTTAGGAATCTAAGTTACTAAGCTGACTGAAGAATTTGCATTATTAAAACACAAAAACAATTGGATCATGACATTTTAATAAGATTTGAATTGGTGCTCATGCAAATGTACAGATAGTTTAAAATGTCCCATTCTATAGATTAAAAAGAAATTACAGTGCATAACAGTAAATTGTGCTAAAGCATATAAAGGTGTTTATCTTAAATCTGTATTCATTCATCGTTTGGCCCCTTCAGGGCAGCTGAATAAGCTAAAAGAAGTTACATAGTATCACTTTATTGCAAACAATTGCCAGTTTACACTTACTTAGTTACACTATAGGTTTGCCAGGGGTCTGCGGCGATGACGTCCACAGTATTTGTGTAATTACTCTCACTGCCAGAAGGGGGAGACAAAAGTTCTGAACTGCAGGTTAAAATAATAATTGAAATACCATAACTGTCCTCCCAAGAAGAACAGTCATTTCAGCAAGTGCCCCAAAAATACAAATAAGAGGGCTTTGTTCAAGTGACAAAGCAGCTAGGTAGTAATTATGACAGGAGCAAAGGAGGAAATCAGGTGATATTATTATATGGCAACAAAGTCTGCAAAGGGAGGAGGTTGGTGTGGATGGAAGGGTCAACAAAACAATGGGCTTTAACACAGGAGATTCCTGTTGCCAGCCACAAATTAACATTATTTTATTTAAACCATGACCATCATTGTCCCCTAGTCGTTTACCATGTAATTATTATTGTAACCATGACAATGAAGGTCCCCTAAACTCAATGAATGTAATTTTAACCCAAAGCAAGACATTTCCAAAACCTTAACTAAGTAGTTCTTTTAGCCCAAGCCATGAACATTTTGACTGGAGAAAGAGATGATCAGTGCCTGCTAAAAAGCTGCTGCCTGAATGGTTTTTTTTTCACTGCTTTTTGCTAATGGGTAAGAGAGAGTTAGAGTAGGAGATTAGTTAACCCATTAATCCATTAAAATATACCCGGATTAGCCCTGATACCTGTCCTTCATTATCGGCTAAAACATCTCTAGTAAAAGTATATTATTTGATTATGATAACTGATGCAATAACATGTAAGAAACATTTTAATGTTCTAGCTGATCAAAGGGGAGCAAATTTAGACTATGTACATGATTTACTGTACATAGAACAATGCATATTTCATCTGTTTAAGTGTTCAACATCTTAATCTGCTCAGTTACTACAGTTGTCAAATAAATGTTGTGGAGTAAAAAGTACAATAATTCTCTCTGAAATATACAATAATGTATGCAAGTACCTCTGAATTGTAGTCAAGTACAGAACTTAAGTAAACATATTTACTTGCTTTCCGCCACTGTTACTATCATTTATCACCACATTAGAAGTGTGCTGGACTTGTAATAACAAGTATAGATTAATTAGAAACCCCTGCATGCTAAACAATGTAATTTGACACTGAATAGTGTGAGAAAGTGAATGTTTACAGTAGCTTTTTTATATCCACAAAATCAATCACTGTTTGAGAATTATTGCAAGACAGTCATAATTTTAATTTACAACTTTTAATACTTTAATTCTTTGAATAAACACAATATGTATGCATGTGTGTATCCATGGGTTACAAACACAGTTGTTTCAGTGTGAAAAAAAGATTTATAATTGTGCATCAAATAACTGTGAAGCAGTTACTGAATTCATAATACCATTAAGTGTCATTACTACATAATATATTCCAGTTTTTATGTGCTAACCGCCAGACTTTTCACAGATTATTTAGTTCTTGACAGTTGCTTAATGTTCTTACTCGTTGAATATAAGGAGCTTTATTTAAAGGCTTCATCATCTTGAGAGGATGGTAGCCTATTTTGAATGAAGAGTCATTGCAAGGACAAGAGGGTTTGTCATATAGACTGCTGATTGCTATGCATGTTGTTCTTCTTCACACAGGCTTCACCCTCTAACAGATTTCAACAGGTCCAAAGTAATTATCACATTTTTATTGTTTAGAGAAGTGGTGTGTAGCACTTGTATCCAAATTTGTAATAGAAAGCTATTGCCCAAGCTTTGATGGATAAGCACCCTTCCTTTGTTATGAAATATTATAAAATGCCCTCAATGTCTCCTAAATATCTAACTTACTGGGTAGGATAAAATGATATGTAATGGTTTTCCCTCATATGGATTTTTTCAGTTGTCAGCATGAACTTCATTTCAAGCTATAAATCCAAGAACATAAAAAAACAGCTCATACAGTAGAGAGTTAATCAACTATCATAAATACAGTTTTGTTTCCAATTAACTCTTATTTACAATGTTATGCCACAGTTACATAACCCTGTTGTTTATAGGAATTATTCTTACATTTTAAAGTATTCCACCAAAAATTAACAATTTCAATTTCCTTAATGAAAGCTTCTGAAATGTGGTGGTGTAGGACGCCATGTGGAGGACAGACAAAACTGCGTGGAAGCCGGAACACAATGTGGACAATCCATATTTTACTGTCCTGATTGTTTACAACTACTAATACTAAGTGTCACAAAATGATCAAATTATCCTCCATTATGAGACTTTTAGCATTATTGATTGTATATCATACAGAGGGCAAAATAATAATATCATGCAAATACGATAATTACTGTACATCTGGCAACGCTGGTTTAGCTCAGCCTGCTGTCTGTCAAGCAGACACACAGACCTGCAGCTCTTTATACATCAATGACACAGAGACAGAGAGCAGAGCGGAGCAGAGGAGAGAGACAGAGACAGTGATGTAACCTGGTTTCCACATTTTAATAGAGTCCCAACCTCACACCCTACGCACTGTTATTAGCTGGGGGCTACACACCCGCTTCCCAAAAGTTGACACCCAGAAGAATCCTGAACCCAGCAAAATAATAAGAAAATAAGAAAATACAGGCAGAGGGCAGGGTCTCTGTAGATACATACACCACCACACACCCCTAGTGGGTCATATGTGATGATTGAGAGGGATTACTTTTGTATGAGTCTATACGTTGTTTTTTTTTTTTTAGGAAAATCCTGAATAGTATAAATTTAAGTGTTGCGCACCTTTAGACCACTGGAGTGCAAGGCATGATAATAGTTTTTTGCTTTATTTCAAAGTAGACAGTGAAAAGTCTTTGTCACAAAAATATCCACTTCATCCCAGTGAGGCAGACTGATGGGAGCTGCTCTACACAACATACTGACACACCGTCCAATCAGTGTCACTGTGTGTGAGTGAATGAGTGACCAAGCACAGTTGATGTCTTTCTGGTGATGGCTGCAGTTTCTGCTCATACTTCTGTCAAAAGTGGGCTGCCTAATGTCTGACATACCATGTAGACATAGAAAACAAACATAAAAGCATTACTATCACTGAGTACATTAACATGCACATTAGTATCTTGGTTTTCAGTCTTGTTGAGGTTTAAATAGAACATAGAGACCACCTGGTTATTCATGTAACTTTGTATACATGAATATAACCTTATCCAGGTTTATGAGCATCTGTTGGTGCAGGTGTGTCTTTGATTCATTTTCTTATCAAGTTGTTTACCACAATAAGAACGTGTCCATTCATACTGACACTGTCTCGTGTCTGTTTTTCTAAGCAGATGGGTCAATATTCTAAAAATTTAAATCATTACATTGAGGTAAACATTTGAAGTCAGCTGTTAAGAGATTTCTCCATCACAAACACAAATCTTAATTGTGTCCTTCATGAAACACAGCCCTTAAACAAGCCTGAGTTTGAGCATGTAAAGCTGTCTTCATGAGCCAACATCCTTATTTACCTCATTGATTCTTCCAAGCAGTGCTTACACATCAATATGGTTATGAGATAAAAAATACTGGAATGTACACTCCACTTTCATTCAAAACTTGGTTCTATGAGGGAGGGATGGTTCTATTAGCATTAGGGCATTGCACCATTATTAGCATGATAGCATGCTCTGTCTATATGGTTACTCCTATGAAGTGGTAATGGACAAACCCCAAAAAGTAACTTTCTTGATGTTTCTATCTCTTCAGTACTGAATCCACTGGTTGCTTGCAAGACAATGTCATCTTGACTCGGTTTGTCTTCCACAATCACCTTGTCATCTATAGTTCTGTAAGCCCCTGGTTTTGTCCAGGTTTGTGTATTAGCTGCCCTGCCATATGGCTTGCTGTCGACTGTAGCATAGCATGGCACCGAGCCAGGGCTCATAAGCTTCTGAGCCCCAGCTCTCATCTCTGGTCAAGCTATACTGCTGCCAACTGCCCAAAACTCCAGTCAAAATGTATGTGACACGCGAAAGAGTCCAGACTGAATTTCTGTTTTGTCCTTGAAGAGCTTGAAGAGATGTTCTGTTATTCCACATCAAAGATCAATACACAGTATATCTGACAGAACTCCTTCACACCTGTCAAACAGGTGCCATTTTTTCCTGGATGTACATTTTTATTTCCTACTTCTGTCTTGTCATGCTCACAAAGCAACCATGAGTTCCTGGACAAACCCGACATTAGGGTCAAAGTTGCATAATTTAAACAGTGTTAATAAGATACAAGCCAAATCCCATACAGTATCATGTAGTAAGATTATAGCATATACTGATGCTGTGTAGTGGCAATTATACATAATTGCCCAGTTTTCCTTGAGACATGGTAATCACTTTGAATTGAACAGGGTCTCGGGTTTGTGGCTTATGGCACAATTAACTCCCCTCCCGGTGTGAACAATTACAATAGTGTAAAGGGGGGCAAAATTAATCACCAGCAGAGCTTCTTCAGAGGTTAAACTGTTAAAGTTATTTTGTGAAGTTTCAAGCAGGCTGTTTAATCAGGCCCAGTTCAGTTTGATGTCTCTCTGTGGGAAGCACAGGGGATTCTTCAGCTCAGCTAGAAACCAGGGACTATGGGAGGCTAATAACATACTGACTAAAATAATACAATATGAGCACATTCAGTGAGGCAGGCAAGCCCATTAGACAATAACAGAAGAAACCTTCATTAGTATTTCCTTGAGTATTCATCACTCAGGTGTATTCCCTGTAATGAATGAAGGGAGCACATGATTAACGTCAGACAATGAAGCCTACAGGGAAACTTCAATGACATGAGGTGTTGGCCCCTGTGTCTTGTGAGCATACAGTAAATCATAGACACTTATGTAAGGATGGCATACCTAATGAAGGCCTATTGAATCCGCAGAAGAACCTCATCACAGCTTTCTTCAAAAGTAGAGAACAGCAATTTTGATAATAAACTATTTTGAAACTTAAATTTCTGAAATATAAATGTTTTAGAGAAGGTGTAAGTATAGGTTGATAAGTTAATTGGTAGTTTCTTCTGTTACTTTTAAAGTTAATGATTAATGCTAAAATCTGACATCAAATAAATAGTTTGAGACATTCAGAAATTCTCATTCTTTGAACACACCTGAATGCAGGAGCTTTTTTAGGGACTGTAAAATAGTAAGCTGTCCAAATGACCTGTTGAGGGAACTAAAGTCTCTATGGTAACGAAAGAATCTCCTGTTCTGTACCTTTACTGTTGTAATTTTTCTAAGTGTCCTCTCCATTATTACTTTTTTCCATTATGGACTTCTCTATCTGTCTACTCTATGAGGTTAAACAACCTGTTCTCATTTCCAGGTCATCAAATACTGCCGGTTTGTCATGCCCCTCAATGTCTGATACTGACACACAAGGCATCCTTTAGTGTCTGTAAGAGACGTGTCAGATGTTCAATTTACTCCAATGTAAACCCATCTGGGTCATTATTAGATGCATTTTTCAATGCATAATATCACAGCAGTTTATAAAATTTAATCTATATAATGTATTTCAATTTGAAGTATCTTTCGTGGCCTGCACCAACCATTACAAATCACTGTTAAAAAATAATTATGTTTTATGGTATGGCAAGTCCAGCAGTCCAGCTAAGTCTACTTTTTGCCATCTATTTATCTTGCCATCTACCCAAACACCACCCCTGAATTAGGACATTTGTAACCTTATATAGACGTCATTGGTATAATGGCATCTATTTCAGATGTTGTGAGAGTTCTGTAGAAGTCTACTGGACTACCCTGCACCTTGAAAAATGACACTAAGCGGTACCCAATGCGTTAAAAAGTGACACCTAGGGGCGTGACAAAGCAGTAGTATTTGATTAGTTGGGAGTGAGAACAGGCTGGGTTAAACAACTTATTTTCTTGTAGGGTTGCAAATATTTTCTCAAGTTATCAATTAACTCATACTTATTATATTAGGTCATATCATTCACTATTCACTAAACTAAATAGTTTGCTATAGTATAGCGAATTTTGGGCATTTTTGCTTGAAAATTATTTTAATGATTACCCATATGTCAAAATTGTTGCTGATTGATTTTCTGTTGATCCATATTTGGTGACTGCTGAATTTATGGGTACTGTCTCTGTGCTCTGGTTGTCCAAATTTAAGCTGTGACTACTGTATGCTGTCTTCATCCTATGTTTACAGTAAAGGTGGTGGACAATAACCCTGCAAAATATGTTGCCTTTGTGAACTATGCCACACTGTATCAGACCTTCTTCTAGACTGTCTCTAACTGCATTGTAATGCAACAAATAGAACATTGATTGAAAACATGTTCAAATTTCTACTGGAGTCTTGCATCAATGGTTAGTCTCTTTATACACTCACAGATTAGGGTTTGTATGGTTATGGCAAACTGTTCAAGCACTCAAAACCCAGATCCAAACAAAATGTTTTATGTAATTTCTTGAACACAGTTCTTCAATAGTCTGTGTATCGACATGTGAACAGAGCTGCTGTGCTTGTTATTCTGTCCAAGAGCATGTGAAATGAGAGTGAACAGACTTCTAACCCCCCTCTGGGGCCCATGGGGACTGCTCACTCGACAGTCGGTGTGCCTTACAGCAGTAGATGGACTGTGGAGATGGTGATGCATTCACAAACCACCATGGTGTGACCACCAATGTCACTATTTCTGCTGAGAATATGGAAACAATTGCCCCTATGCAATTTTGTGCTTGTGTTTTCATTAAAAGAGTGAGCAGGTCACAAGGCATCCCCTGAATATTGTTGCTAGCATACTGCAACAGAATGACAATTTAAAGAGCTCAATGCCAATGCAGTGTCATCACTATGGGAACAAATTCAAATGCTAAAGGATATTCACTTACACACAGGGAGGCAAAGTTAGGATTGACATATTCAATACCATGTCTTAATTGTTTGAATCATTTTGGTTTGATAAAAGGTGTGAAAACACAATGATAAAGCCAAAAAGGACACACTTATCAAGGTTGCACACCAGTACTGCAGTTATAAAAAGACATAGCATCTGACCACTGCTGCATTTGCTCCTGTGAGCTAATGGAGCTGATGGCATGGCTAAAGATAACAGTCCTCTAGCCTCCTCCAGCTAAATCCCCTCATCAATGTTTCACACATCAGGTTGTTAGGGAGGGATCCAGGTCAAAGCCTTGTTAGATCTCAATCTCAGTCAATTTACACAGGATGACGGCTTAGAACGATACAATCAACAACCTCCTGGCACTGCGGCATGGATGGCTAATTAATTAACTTAGCCTGGGTCTGACAAAGGAGAGCTTATGTGTCACCATTGTTTCATCAGTATTTAATAAAGGACTCGGGAGAGAGAACAATATGCTGCTGACTATAGCTGCACAAACAGGAGGAGCTGCCGAAAATGTAAATGACCATGACAAAGTATAACCGCAATTCACAAATGCCAACTTTGTAGTGCTTGCATTGACTTTCATCTGATATCTGCCGATATGAGGACAAAAGGTCTGTGCTACAGTGTGTGGCACCATGCCATAGATCCACATTAGAAGCCTGACTGACAGAAAGGATGTAAATCCTTGCTGTGGTTGCCACAGAGACCATCTTCCCCCTCATTGGAATTCACAGAGCCGTTCCCAATAAGAGGACCACATTTATTTCATTTCCATACACTCAATCCCATTTATTTACTCAGTCTCTGGTGTATCTGCCCAGAACATGTACCTTTTCTCAGTTTAACAATCATACTCTGTGCTTGGGGAGAGCTACTTCTGTGGAGCGCTTGAACCAGGAAATCAGCTCACACTGATAATTAGTTTGCCCATTTGGTTGCTGACAGTTGAACTCCTTTCATCAAAATACCACAGGCTGAGGTGCCTCGTGTTGCCAGCAGTAACACACTAGCCTTTGTGACTAGGGATTGCTAGCCCCTCCCAGAGAAACAAGTTCTCATACCTGTATCGTCCTAACTATCTATGTCATCCATTTAGCAGGGGATGAAATTCCATCTCCTGTGCACATTTTCCCTCCAAAGAAAACAACCTCTCTGTGACAGAGATGTCAAACCTCCTGATTATCTGTGTAACAGTGCTTTATCTGCAAGCCAAGGCCAATATTGTGAGTAATAAGGGGGAAAAAAGCCTTTGAACAATGTCAGCTTGTTTCCGCAGGTGTCCATTGTTTTTCCCTCTGAAAGACTCATTAAATTTATGCAAATATCATTGTCACCCCTTGAAACATGCAAATGCAGTCCTTGCATTGTGTTATGAGATGAGTGCTTTGCAGAAATTTTCTGTCCTCTTAGCAGTATAAATACTGATAGTATTTCGGATGCTGTCAAGGTCTGTAAATATTTTAGCTTAATCATATTTTCTGTTTTCTAAACATAAGTGGGAATTATATCCCTAATGGCAAGAAGAAGGTATAGAACCCCGTCCTACAATAGCATAGGGCCTGTTACATGTAAAGATGCATGGCCATGCAAACATATACATATACCTGCAGCTATCATCCTAACCAATCAGAAAACTCTTATCTCCAAAATTGCCATCATTTGCTGCACTATCTCCAGTGATGCTCTTGAACGGGGGCATTTAGGAAAGCGTTTGAGTGCAGGAAAAATCAATTGTTAAAAAAAAAAAAACACCTTTCTGGGCCTGAGATATACGGTGCAATTAATGAGTAGGTAGTACAGAACCATTAGATGCCAACTGCCTCATTGTGTACCACGTTATAGTCCAAAAATCTATTTAAAAAAGAAACTGTGAATGTAGACATTTCATGTAATTACAATATGTTAGAAATTCTGTTTTATTTAAAGAATGAAGCACTGAATAATGTATTAATTACAACAAATATTGTAAGAACACACTTACAAAAGTCATGTTGGTTTGTTAGGTAGACATCAAGCTAGGCTATTTTTCTGGAGGTTAAATTGCTTTAGCTTTAACTAGTAATACAGTGACTGAACACTCTACCTCAATTTTATTTAAGTTATTAAAATTATTACAATTCATCCTGAAGGTCATCTACATTTGTATCAAATTGTATGGCAGTTCATCCAAAAGTTGTCAAGACATTTAACTCAAAACCACAACATGTCAACCTTATAATGGCATCGGAGGAAAACTCAGGTGATCAGCAAAGTAATTTGAATGAATCTTCTCGGGGGTGACTTTACAAAGTTCCATCCAACCAACAGACTGGCATTGCCACCCCTAACAAAAGAGCCTCAAGAAAGGAGGGAGGTGTCACATGCTGCATATGCAGCCATTTCAGCATGGTAAATGATTACTTGGTCAACACTAATTAAGAAAATCTGTTACACATACAAACTGTGCGTGTAGGCCTCTTTTCACAAATTGTAGCCAGATGAGTTGGCTAACAGCCGCGAGAAGTCAAATGCCTTAAACTGATTACAGTTAAAAGTATTCTCTGTTGTATTTTGAAACAGAGCAGCTAGGTCTTTGGGTCATGATATTGGAGATTGGAGATTGGAGTTTGGGATTACCAATGACAAAAGTCAAGAGACTGTGAGGGAAAAGGATGAAAATACGTTTCGAACACGACCAAAACAGACGGGAAGAAATTATGTTTGCCACCCTCCAATGTTATGGTTCTATCTCACACAGGCTCCACCCTCTGCTGGACTCTATGGGTAATACCCTCCTCCAATCACACACACGCAATCACCCACTGAAATTTATGTGTATGCAGTCGGCCAATCAGGACGCGCCTATCAATTCAATGTGTCTCACACAGTATATAAGGCAGTGCCTCACTGCCACTCTCATCCTTCTGTCTTCAGCGATGGCGAATCTGCTCAATAATCTTACCCCTCTACAGATGGGGAGGGGTAAGGGACTCGTTCCTCCCCATCATGCCCCGGCTTCATCGCTACTGCTGCATCTCTTCTGCTTCGCCTCGGTCAGGACCATGGAGAAAGTGGCATGATGCAGCCACCACTCTGAGTTTGCTGCTGAAGACCTCTCCTTTTCAACCATTTTCGGCTGTGTGACGTCTCGCTCCACTGATGATCCACACATGAGAATGAACCGGAGCTCAACATAGATCCCCACATTGATGACGAATCTCCCACTTTGTCCGTTGTCCCGCCGCTGCCGCTGCCACTGCCACCGGTGGATGCCTCAGCTGAGACTGTCCCAGTAGCTTCGCAGATGGATGATGACGTCATCCTGTCATCTTTGTCTGCAACATCGCTGACCTTCGGAAATCCACTTCTGACTTAAGTTTGCTGTGAGGTTATGGCCATGGCGGCAGAGCATGTAGGGCTCACACCGCCCTCACCTATCTCACCTAAACCAGTTAGCTGGCCAAGTTAAGGCTTTTACAGCCCGGCTCAACCAGCTTTTATTTTGCCTCCTCTCCCAGACATTTGGCAGTGTGTTGAAACGTCTGGGAAGGAGCCGCTGAACAAGCTGTCCTGGTTTGCCCCCCACTGGAAGAGGCCCTCACAGCCCTCCTGATTCCTCACCCACCTGGCTGATCAGCGAACAGGAAGCCACTACTGCTGCTAGTGCAGGATAGGGACACGCTGGAATATTTTGAGAAGATTTTCTGACTGGGCACACAGCTGGCCGTGGCATCTAACCACCTAGGAGTTGTTATTGCCACGGGGTGTGGGATGTCGCTTGCCACAATGGGCTCACGTCATGTGTGGCTGGGACTCACTGCCCTAAAGAGAATAGACAGAGAAAACCTTTGGGGAGATCCTATAGCTCCGGGCATTTTTTTTTTTTTCAGATTAATTTCTTCTGTCACTCAGTGCTTTAAGAGGCTTGAAGAGGAAAAGGTGCAGCTGAGCCACTATCTACTGCTCACCGCTTCTGCTAACCAGAGAGGTGACGAGGTGCATTGGCGCATCATCACAGCAAGGAGGACAACACGCAGGTACATCAGAGTGCCATCAGCCCACGCTGCATCAGCCACCTCCTGGACCACCTTGACGGAGACACCACAGCATGGCCCTCCCACAACCACAGAGCAGCACATGTAGGGATGAAAGACCCCACATGGGCAGACCCCTGAAGAAGTTCTGCGCATGGGGAGAGTCTGCGGCACTGAAATGACTGTCAATGGGAGACAGTGTCACATTGGTGCGGGCTATGTTCAGCATCCCCCCTGGATGTGCCGGCAAAGTTCACCACCCCTCCCATGACTGTTCATATACATGTGTTCTGCTATGTTGAAAATGTTTTAATAAAACAAATGATATTTTCCACCAAAGAGCAAAATCCTTCTTCCACCTCTCCGGCCCTCCATGACACTGAGATGATAGCGGCCTAGGCTGCATCGTCCAGACAGTCACAGAGGCTGCGTAATGCACTCACTCAGCTGGCACCCCTGCCTCTCTTCTCTCTGTCAGGGAAGCAGACGGCGGGTGGGTAGCGTTATATTAGGTGTGATGTTGTGAGAAAGAAACACATCCCGCCCGACAAAGCGGCACACAGAAGCAGATCTGTCTCTCACTGTGCTCTCTGGTACCGTTATCTATCAGACCAGCCAGCGTGGCTCATCTCACCGGGCAACGGTGAGGCATCACTGAGGAATAACTCCTCGCACCCTCACATTGTTCAGGGAGAGGACGCTTCATGTCTGCTTAGTGTCAGCACTCTCTCCCGCTGTTCTTGCCACTACCCTTCATGGGACGGCATACACAGCTCATCTCTCGGGTTAATGATAGCGCGGCCAGCATCATTACTTCCTCCGTAGAGAGTAATGCTACAGGCCGGCACACAAACCGTGGAGAGGAGACATCACGTCTGCTCCACTCCCCTCCGGTTATCTCTGTGTGAAATACAGATGCACTGACACAACATCAAACGCTGTGTTGAGGCAGCCGATGGTGATGCGTTCACAGACCACACCCTTGGCTTGACCCTTTCGGTATGGGTCCCCCATGAGCCAATCTTCCGTTTATAGGTTTGGCAGTGGGTAGGGCAAAATTGGAGTACCACAGCTTTCTGGCTGCTGCCCCCCAGCCTTATATACTGTGTGAGACACACGGAATCGGTAGATACGTCCTGACTGGCCGGCTACGTACATGAAAATTTCAGTGGGTGATGGCATGCATGTGATTGGAGGAGAGTATTACCCATAGGGTCCAGTAGAGGGCTCTGCCTGTGCTTATAGAACAAGGGTTACAATATTGTAACCTTCATTCTGTTCGCAGTCTGACTCGGTGTCCCTAGCTGCCTTTCTCAACTGGTCCTCCAGAGGCCCTTAGACCTTTCTCCCTTTTTGTTTGGACTGGACTGAGAGGGAGAAAGCTGATTTGAGTTGTGTTTTTAAGAAACTATCTTGCATGATGACTATTTGGGTTGCCTATATTGGTTTGTCTGTCTTTGTTTTCACTCTTGTCCGAAACTCACACAGAATATACTCTGTCTCAGTGATAAAGAGGATTGTGTGTGTTTTGAATGTGCTCTGGGTTACAGATTGTTTGTGAACTGCATTTTCCATTTGTGTTTCTTTCTGTAGTGCTTGAGCTTGGTATTGTTTTTTTCCTCTGAGTCCAGTGTTTTCTTTAGTTTCATCTCTACCTTGCTTTGGTTTAATTCTTGACAGTTTGTAACCTTGTGTTTCTCATGTGTTGCTGTAGTCCTGTTCAGGCTGTTTTCCCCTGCACAACTGTTCAGTGTTTAGTCTCATTAGCCTTGCCCTGTTTGTTGCCTGCCACACCCTCTGTGTCTTCATTGTTAACTGATCCTTATGTTCCCCTCCTTTTCCAGTGCCTCCCCTGCTCCAGCTGTGTCTTATTCTGTGATTAGTTCTTGTGTATTTATGCCTGTCTGTTCTTTGAGTTCTTTTTCAGTTCGTGGTCAGTGTATCCCGATGTTTGCAGCTGTTATTTTTCGCTCCTCTTGTTTCTAGTCAGCCAGTTCTGTTTTTGTCTCCGTCTGCTGGTAACCAGAGTCTGGTAAATAAATAATTATTTTCTTCAGTTCCTGTTGCTTGCCTGTTTTTTCTGCATTTGGGTCTACTTGACTGCATAACCATGACACTCCAAACTCCAGTTGGGCCATTTTCAGTCCGAACCTCTTGATTTCGCATAATCCACAAGCATGGGTTTGGGGCAGTCATAGAAGGATTGTATTTTTTTCTGGAGAAGACATTATACATTCATATTTATGCATATATGTAATTATTTATTCATTTTTAGAGAAAAAGTTTTTTAACTGTTGTGACTTAAAGTCTATCAATTATTTCTGGTCAAGCTTTTTTATTTTTACAATTTATTTTGCTTATTCTTTGTTAAATAAAAAAAGCAGAATAACTCTTTATCGATGTGTTTGAAATGTTCTTGTGGAAGTTGTGGATTGTAAAACCAAAACAATTAGCTAAAAGACACTAGACGGCTCCATGGAGCAGAGGAGAACCGCAAAGATGGGTGATAAACTTGCCACCATAAGTGACTCTGTTCACATTACACATGATCATTAATTAGTGCAGCTCTAACATAAGCCCTTATATATTCCATATATTATATTAATAATAGTTTATAATATTAGTATTGCTTATATTATTTTATAATGACACTTTATACAATCGTCACTTACTTTTACATTGTGATAAATAAGTGCTCGATATTTAGTACATGGGATTGGGATGATGGCTGTGAAGCTGAAATTATAGTTTCCGCATCTGCTAGGGTCTGCATGACGTAAATTTCATCACCAGAGGGTGTGCACGTAGGCTCTGTGCAGACATCCGCGTACCTGCAATTTGTTGTGTCCATGCGGACTGGTGCAGACAGGTCACAACACTATGTTCCTGCAGACCTACTATGCATGTGTCTTCCAAGCGGACCCCAGAAGGTAGTATAAACAGAACCACTACCCGTCCATGGTGTCCGCAGCTGTCTGTGTGCACGTCCACCCGGGAGAATAAATGAAGCTTTAAGGGTTAGATGGGGTACAGAACCACCCTCAAAGTTTCTCACCAGCCACCACTGCTTTTCTTAGTCTAATTGGCTCTGGCTGTTCCTGTCCTTTCCTTCCTTCCTCAGCCTGAAGTGCAGTTTATCTTACTTTTTTTTTTTTCACCCCGTCTGTGCCTTCCATGATCCCATCCTTGCCTCCAGTGTTGGCCACACATAATGTATTTACAACTAGACTGTTGATGCCTCCAGTGAAGCTCCACTGTGGCACCCACTGAATAGCCCATGAGACCATCTGCATATTGCCGTTTAGCTACTCCTCGTCTCTCTGGTCCAGATCTGCAGGGTCTTGTGGAGCACCAGCATCTCCAGGCTTTGGTTCTGGCTGGAGTGGATATCAGCCAGCTCCCCCCAGTTGAGCTGTTTAAAATAGGATTAGGCACACTTACTGGCTTCTTTGGAAACGCAGTTCCATTGGCTCACACTTATCTGTGATGAGCAGTCATGAACTGATGGTAGAGGAATGAGGAACAAAATTAGCCTTTAGAAAACAGTTCGTATAGTACATAGTCTGTTGTAGCTGATCTGGCTTACAGCATAACCTTGCTTCATCTGACACTTTTGGGAATGAAGGTCACAATTTATCTAAATACCATGCCATGGTCAGAGCCTGTTGGGTTGTGTAGTTGCACTTTCAGTTACAGAAAATTGAGCTTCATTGCTTTTATCAAAAAGAACATTCCAGTAAAATTGTGTACAGTAAATAGGTTTTGTTAATGACAACACCATTCATGAAGTGATTTTATTAAATACACATTGTATTATATTTGTTTATACAAAAATAATAATTATATTTATTTCACAAGCATTCCCTTAAAAATT
Source organism: Thunnus thynnus (assembly GCF_963924715.1). NCBI lineage: Eukaryota > Metazoa > Chordata > Actinopteri > Scombriformes > Scombridae > Thunnus > Thunnus thynnus. Next base: position 11,888,775 of record NC_089527.1, read on the forward strand.
ACATTGTTCTTAGAGGTAGTGATAGAAATAAGAAATGTTATTTTAAAAAGCTAAAGGTTTAGGTTCAGTAACAGTAAATACATTTTTTTTTCTTATTTATCAAGATCAAGATCAATATTTGATATTCAACAGCAATAATTAACTGTAATTTACTGTAACGGTAATTAATTTTAGTGACTATACTTCCTTTATTGAATTCTTCTGTGACAAACACAAAAAAAATATTTTCAGTACTTTGGTTAATTATCATATTAGCATATCTGATGAAACCAGAGCGTAAACCGAGCTAAATTACATCTTACTTACTTCTTCCAGTTATCTTCTGGCTTCAGCTTTAAAACATTGACTGGTTTTTCCACTGGACTCAGTGTGCTGTGGTCCTGAATCCACATTTTGAAGCCTCTGTTTGCTTCTGTTTTTCAGGACTTTAACTTCCTTTCTGTCATGCAAATTTTAACCAAATTTCCAGAATATCTGCAAAAGAAAATTCAAATGAATACACATTTCTATCCATTACTGTTCTGTGAATATTTGGAGTCGGCTCGTTGAGATAAATTGCTGACGACTTAATTAAAAGAGCGCTATTCTAACCTAAGATAGTGAAAAACAACGTAGAAAATCATGATGGCAATATGGTCTTTGTTTGTTTCATGTATTAATTAAAGGAACATTACAGTCTCCTCATTGGAAATCTAAGGGTTTCCACCAATATATGGTGAATGAGCAAAGATCACTGGAACACAGTACTTTGTCTAGAAGATATTTTTAAAGCTTGCAAGCATGGAGTCTACATCAAAACATGATGAGAGCCCCCGAAGTCAAAGAGCACTCTCCCTTTATACTCAGTGGTTGGACAGTTATAGACAGTCACACAACACCTGCACATTATAACAGTGCTCTGACAAATTCTGTTGCTGTAGCTGCAAAAACAAAGTTTGAGTAGCTGGATGTAATACACAACAAAAATAAAAAACTGTATCTAAATCATTTACTCAAAGCATAGGTTTAAAGTGCATCATCAGGAGAATTTGAAATATGTCACAATCACATAAATATTCTGATAGTTATAAAGGTTAATGGAAAGCTTGAAAATCTTAGCTGCCATGTTGCCTGTGATGGCATCCAACTAACGTGCAGATGTGAGATGGTTTAAAATAGGTCTGAATGATTCATTATTTTTATTTTAATTGACATATTTATATTTTAATCCACAAGGGTCGTGATAATTAGCTACAGTCTGTCATCTTAACATGTTTTAGGTAAGTCGTGAAAGTTTTAGCCAGAGACTGATTTGGCAGCCAAAATGATGGCTGTCACTGACAGATTTAATCATCAGTAGTTAATTAATGTCTGTGCATTGGCTGGGCTACAAAATTAAACCCTGGGGGTGCCTGTTGTTTGCTTTGAGTACTCTCTGCTTTCAGATATTTGAAATATTTATGACCAAACAAAGATGGTACCTATTTGTTTTTGTGTATGTGTGTTTGTTTTGTTTTGCTATTCAATAAGACCAAAAGAGTTGTAAGTCTTTCTTTTTGTGAAATTATAATCACAAAATTAAATGTATTTTTCAATGAATTGTACTAGGTGAATAAAATGTCTGCTTAATAGCTGAAAGGTGGACAGCAAATCAGTTGTTAGTTATAAGCATTACTGTCACTTTAAACATGTTTTCAAAAAGATTTAGGGCATGTTTGTTAGTGTTTGTTAGTGAATTCGCTTTCACTAGTAGGCCTTTGATAGCTAAAGAGTAATGTCTCTGATGACATTGTTACCACTTAGCCATCTACCCTGAAAAGTGATGGTTTTGTAGGAGATTTTGTAAGGAGCACTGGAAATTTTCACATAGGGCAAACCAGGGTATCCCTTGTAATGTCTTGCTAGCTACTTTGATATCCTGAATATAAATGTGGATCAATATGAAGAATTCTCAAAATGACATGGTTGCCCTTTAACAAATTAGTATTTGGATGCAAATATTTCACAGTGATATTTGTTTCAAGCTTGAATAAATGGTGCTTTGTTTCAAAGGGAAAATAACTGACATTTCATACCTCACGTGTGAAAATTTATTTTTCGTCTGTGAATAAAACCCCACAAACCTCAGACAGTCTGTGGTCAAGAAATGATCTGTGTATCATTTGCATGATATGATCATCTTAAACTTATTGGTCAAACTAGAAAATCACCAGCAGCTTTAATGTCTATAGTAAACTATCTACCTCATTCAGATGTGCTACTTTATTTCTCAGCACACTGTTGTCCACAAAGGCATATTTGCTACGTTCAGAACTCACTTGAAGTGATGACAACATTAGTTAATTAGAATTAGAATAAACTGTATTTGTGGACATTTTAGTAAGCATCTGTGCCTGTTATGGCTATAAACTGATATGATATCACTGAAAAACATGAAAACAATGAACAAAATATAATACATTTTGATGAAGAGACCTCGTGCAGTGTTGAGCTCTAGCTGCACTTTGTTCTATACCTTATACACCCTATCAGATGATCTCAATTGAATTCATGCAAGAAACTCACAGGCACCGTAATACGCTTCGGCATGATCTCTGACCCAACAGATGTTAATATCGTTCTGTGTGCTGGTTCCTTGGAAAGCTGAGAATAAATTACTTTTATTCTCAAGGTCAGGTAGGATACAGCTTCCCCTATGAAATTCTCTTGAGTCTTTGATCCATCGCCATGGGGAAATCCTTGAAAAATAACTTGGGGTTTTGTGGCTTGGCTGCAGTGACATATGAAACCCAAACTAAGGGTCTGAAATGGCATGCAAATCCTTGTTGCCTCATTGTTTGATAGCGCCTAGATAATAAATGCAGATTTGACTCATCTGTCCTGTTTGCCAGGCAGATCAGATGTCTTTTTCTCTGTTGTCTTGGTTTTGAAATGCATTCATTAAACCATTGTAAAAGATGTCATTGTGTTGCTTCAAAACTCCAATCATGATGTCCTAACCCAGTCTTTTTCCTTGGGCATTCAAACTCTGTATTTTTTTATTTATTTTTACATTTTTGTGATTCATCTTTGATTATGATACAGTTAATGTTATGTTATTATTCCTTCAATAAAAAAGGGATTCAAGGCCTAGTTTAGATTTTCTGTAATATATATTTTACAAGGATGGTATTTGCCATTCTCCCTTTAATTGTATTTCTTTCTTTCTTGCCAGATGTCACATACATTCTTACAGTAGTTCTTAACAGTAATATATTTAATAATTCCATAGAGCATTTTGAGATCTGAAACATCAGTCAAGTAGAGTTCATTGTACTATAGTTCTGTAATTTGAGAAAAACATGATTAAGAGTCTGCAGCCATACAAGCAGCTCTGTGAGGCTGTACTTTGACACAGTGGTACTTTGAGCTAAATGCTAACATGAGCATGCTATTACCCTTATAATGACTATGTTAAAATGCTAAGGTTTGTCAGGTAATAGTTTACCATGCTCACCTTCTTAGTTTAGTGTTAGCATGCAAATATTTGCTAATCAGCATTAAACACAAAGTCCAGCTAAGGCTAATTAGTTTTGTTATTTTTTGTCAGTTATTTGGCCATAAACCAATTGTAGAAAACATTATTTTGACTTGATGATGATTTTACATGAAAAATCAGATAAATATATAATTCATCCTGAGGACGACATGAATATCTTTACAAAATTTCATGGCAATCCAATTAGTATTGAGATATTTCTGAACCAAAGTGGTGGACCGACCGACTGACTGACCTACCATCAGATTGAGAAAGCCATCTATAGAGCCAAAAAACTGCAATCAATTTGATGGATGGTGTGAATGTGATGAGTGAATGTATTCCATTTTTAACACAGGAATCTTGACGTGACCACTTTGCAACTTAAACCAATTCATTTGTAATTTTTACTGAACTCATATCAACCTTCATAACTGACAGTACTTATTTTACATGACAGCAAAACAAGTTAATTAAGTATCACTAATTGCATAACAAATGAAATGTCAAGGTTATATCTTAGAGTTAAGCCAGCACTGTGCCAGGTGGTAAGGTCATTTTGAGTGATAAAGGAGTGAATGTTCAGCCCTTTCAGCTCCATTTATACAACCAGGCATTCAGAAATCCTTCTTTGCATATGATGACATTTATGATATGGCCCAAAGGGAGACTGAATATGGAATAAGTAAAACCATTGGCCAGCTTCTCCTGAGAATTCTGTGTTAAGCCCTAAATGAGAAGCAATGACTGTATTCCTGCCAACATTTTTATGGTGAATGTAGAGCTTTGTGTGAAATTGTGGGCTGGATCAATACTGCTTCTCCAAGGATTTCTTCCATTCAAGATAACCTTATCCCAGCAGAGAGGGCGCCCCCTCGAAAAGCGCTTGATGTGAATGACAAGGCGCTGAGGCCTTTGTCTATTTTTCATCTATCAGTATATTCAACAAATAAGGGAGGTAATGATGCGGGAAAACATAGACTTTTTTTGTCATTCTGTGCTGCACCTAATTTCATTTGTATTATTAAATGTAGTGATGTACTTATGTTATTAAACCAGGGTCATTACATGTGAAGCTCCAATATTCATTGCAAGAATAGCACCTCACACAACAATATGGTTTCAAGCCAGCTGAAACAACCGAGAAAATGAACAGCTGTGTGTCTTAATTGATGGCACAGTCATTTCAAATTTTGATGATGCTTCATTCTGCTTATAATCTTGACTGTTTATGGCAAGATCAACAGACCATCACAGTATTGGGCTTTTGCTATCAGTGCTTCCACACTTTTTTTTTTTCTTTTTTGTGTTGTTTTATATTTATGCATTTGGCCTCCTTTTTCCCCCAGTCTTGCACTCTGAGTTTGTCCCCAATTCTTTGTTTGTCCCTGTCACTGCTAACCCTTCTGTTGGCCTGGGGGGGATATGTGCTGCCGCTGTGACACATGTCACCAACTGTTTCTTTTTACCTGGCAGCAATAAGCTTCGCAGGTAGAGTATAATGCATGAGAGGGTCATGCTTTCCCCTAAGTTCCAGCCTCCACTGTGCAGGCACCCAAACCAACCTGCCAGCAGTGACATCCCTTACTCGCATCACACCAGTGAACCTATTCAAATTAACCCAGTCTCCTAGAAATTACATTCATATATAACAAAATTGTTTTCCCAATTATGTTGCATTGTCAAATGTAATCACTGCCTAGATTATGTTCACAGGTAACTTTTTTTATTGAATGAAGTGCTACATTTATATACCACTCTCAAGTTGGACGGAGACGGTCAGGGTGGATAGAGGGCGAACGAGATGCAGGACTCTGGCAACAGAGACCCAAGTTTGCATCCTGAGTCCTGCGTGTGGTTAGGTTTAGGCAACAAAAACACTTTTGTTAAGGTTAATGAAAGATTGTGGTGTGGCTTAAATGCTTCAAGGCACTTCAAACTTTTCCGTATTAAAGCACGACCACAGTCTTTTTCCTAACCTTAACCAAGTGCTACCAGTGCCGAAACATAGCCATAAAAAGTTTAATGATGCTGTAGTTTCTACTGGGGGATATTGCACTGCAAGATCAGATATTTAAGTGGGAAAAAAAACAACTAGGTGCGTTTTCTCTGTACATTTCACTCAGACATTCAGTATCAACATTTTTGTAACTTGTTGTTTTGTAATGAATGTAATTTCTAGGAGACAGGGTTGGATTGTATTTCTTCATTAATCTTTTATTTACTTAGTGGTCTTCTCCTTACTGTTGTTCAGAAATCTTAGTGTTGTGGATGGTTCTTTACAAGGTCCTTTACAAACCAACATATATTTACTTATTTGTTTCTATAAAAGATTATGGAGTATTTTATATAATTGGTGCTCCAAACTGGGATGTGCAGAGGGCCCAGTATTTGTATTTGTATCTGTATTTGTTGAGGCAGCAAAATTATTTGTATTTGAATAAAAGTGGAAAGACGCTTTAAAATCTTGTTTTTGTTTTGTTATGCTTTTCATTTTAGAAAATTAAAGTGTTACAATAAGTGTTCATGAATAAACTACCTTACGAAGGAGGTCCCCACTCCGGGTCTTAAACGGGAGTCTCCCAGATCATAGATGACTGCGCTGACTACTGAGCTAAAACTTTACCCATCACCTAATTGCAGACAAACAAATATTTTTTTATAATATTTGTATGAAACAAATATTCATAACAAAACCCACTGTTTGTGCTTTGCGGAATAATGTATTTGTATTCGGGCACACCCCTACTCCATACCAACACTGAACAGTCTAGTAGAACTGATCAAATTGAAAAATTTTGGTAACACTTTACTTTAAGTCGCCCTATTTACATATATAAGCAGTACAGTATATTAACATGTAATGAATGGTTTATAAACCCACATAATGTAGTTGTAAGCACACGTAAGGACATGCTTAAGTGTTTATTAATGTAACTTTGTAATTTGTAACTTCTCCATTAAGACATATTTTGTATTATTACAAGTACATTTTACTATATTTTCATTCATTGTCTGTTCATATAGCAACACCTATATAACTAACTTCTAGACAAGTTATAGTTGATGCTAAATACATTAATAAAACTATATCTGCTTACAATATTATAGTGCGTTATAAATCATTTATATATTGTACTTTGTTTTGTGATGTCAACAAATGCCCTCTCAGTGAACCCACTCACATATGGCCTAACATCTCATCAAGCGTAATCTCCATCAAATAGGGAGTTTAATGGTTTTCATCCAGAGGCCTGATCATTGATAATGATGCCCATATGCAGCTCTTATCTTTCTCCTCCCATTGCCAAGGGAAGATTTCAGCACACTCAATCAGTTGATGAACATTTAACGGCTGTGGTCACAAAGTCTTCATTATGGTTATTGTCGAGCTCTGATGGTGAGAGTTAACATTTCAATCTCAGATTGTGACTTTCACAGTGTGGAGGTCAATACCTACCATGTCCCCACAGCTCCACATGTGAAGGGAAAACCTTGGTACATAGAAATGTCTGGTTCACTCCCTCTCACTAACAACTTAATGACTTAGTCAACACAAAAGGTTTAGATTAATATGCCTGCTATCACATCCAATAAACATGTAGCCAAGTCATGTTTTTTTTTTTTTTTTTTTTTTTTTTGTTGTTTTTAAGGTTAGCAGGAACACAAGAAACTGAATGAAAGTGATAGTGAGTTACCAGGAGTGTTATTACAAGTTTTAAGTTTACAAGTTCATCTGCTATCCATGGCCAAAAGTACACTTACCGCCAAACATTAAACTCATACAGTATGTGATTGTTGAACATATATATATATATATATATATGTGTGTGTGTGTGTGTGTGTATGTATGTATGTATGTATGTATATATATGTAGAGCGACAGAGAGAGAGAGAGAGAGAGAGAATATTTCCTAAACCAGTGTGGTTAATGCCATGTATATGTAAAACCAATAGTGCAGTTTCCTGATATTCTAAGTAAAAGTACATTAGTCAATATGCAGTACCAGTCAAAAAATTGGACACACCTTCCCCAACACTTGAATGAGAAAGTGTGTCCACATTTTGACTTGTACTATATATGAAACATAAAAGATACAGTAGTATAGGAGTTATATAATGAACGGAACAAAACAGAACCGAGACAGGGGGGCAACTGTTGTATGGAAATGAGGACATGGACAATTTATACCTGTCATTTCAATTTCATAATATTTGGAGACAACAACTCACAAATCAACATGTTTACTTGATCGCTAGTTGGTGTGTTTGCTTTGGGTATGGTCGTGTAACAGGCTAATTAGTTGTATGATTAGCTATCAATAAAGGAAGTTTCATTGCTTATTTCATTACTGACAGGGCCACAGAGTGTAAGTAATGATGAGGCTTGAACAATTTTTAATATGCAGATCATGAAGACAGCTGTAAAATGTGATTTAAAATCATGGACACCTGCTCCTGAGGATAGATGACCAGAACTCTGCATACAGTGATCAAAGAATGCATCTCTAAGTAATTATCTATCCTAATTACTGCGAAAATATGACCTAATTTATTGCTAAAAGATACTATATTATGCAAAAGTTTTAGACACTAAAAGTGAGGATGCCATGAATAGTTTTTATTTACCAATTAACTTCATACAAAGTTTAGTAAACGGAAAAAAATTAAATGGTGGTGTGACCACGCTTTGCCTTTAAAACAGCACCAGTTCTCCTCTGTACGCCTGCACACTTTTTCAAGGTACTTGGCAGGTAGGTTGTTCCAAGCATCTTGGAGAACCTGTCACAGTTTTTCTGTGCATTTAGGCGTCTCAGTTGCTTCTGTCTCTTCATGTAATCCTAGACTGACTCGATGGTGTTGAGATCTCTGTGGGAGCCATACCATCTGTTGCAGGACTCCTTGTTCCTCTTGTCACTGAAGACAGTTTTTTATGACTATGGCTGTATGTTTGGAGACATTGTCATGCTGCAGCATAAATTCGGGACTGATCAGACGCCTCCCTGATGATATTGCATCATGCATAAGAATCTAAACATCTAAAGTGCCTAAAACTTTTGCATACTACTGTATGTGTACGTTCAAGTAACGGGAGCAAAGGAGGAAATCATTATAGAGTAGCTAACTCTGTTTAGGGAAGAATTTAACACAGTAGATTGCTGTTTGTTTCTTATTTCTAACCAGGAGTCAACAGGACCACAATCACATCCTTAACCACATGGTCATTATTGTAACCATGGCGATGAAGGTTCCCTAAATTTAAAAAGTAGTAATTTTAACCCAACCACAATGTTTACCTAACCTTAATAAAGTACTTCTTTAAACCCAAACCACAACCTCTCCCTAAACCTAAAACATTGTTTTCGTGCTTAAACCTAGCCAGAAGCATTTTCACATCATAAAACATATTTATTTTTCAACAGTGATTTGTAACGGTTTCGAAAGACACAGACAAACGGTGTCATCCTGTCAATAATTGCCGATAGTGGCGTCAAATCAGAAAAAGTGTGCTCTGGAGTGTATGGACAAACAACAACTTGTTTAATTGAGTTGTTGATCATTTTGGTGTAGGACTACTTTTAAACATGATGAACAATAATCTCATCTTGAGAACATTCCTATTAGCTATGATGCACTTATTGAAAACAACAGCATTAACACTAAATGATACATCCCCCAACATTATGAGTTATCATTCATACTGTTAATTGTGTGCTGTATATGTCAATTAATGCATTATTCATTTGCATTTTAGTTATCCCCTATGTGCTGCATAACTAATAAGAACTTTAAAGGAAAGCAGGAACACTTTAAAATGACGAATATGTAGCACAATTGCCATTCTGTAAGCTAATGTTTAGGCTAAATAGTAACATGGGAGCATCCTATTTGTACATATAGGCTTTCTTGTTAGTTTACTCAATGACTTTATGATAAAATAATCATTAATTTTATACTTTTTTGTAGCTGCTGCTGATTAATGATTAATTAATACAGTATGTTTCCAAATGATTTATTACACCGTTAACCAGCACTGTAAGATATTTATCCCTCATATACCTGCCTCATAAAACTGTCAAATCAGTATTAATTAAGCATTACATCATACACTGTTGCAGGTTCAGTAGAAACTATAGTATAAAAAATAGAGTATAAAAAAGTATAAAAAATAGACCCGTCGTTTCAGAATACGTCAAAATTAGATGGTTACATAAGATGGCATGCAGTCGTGCAAAACAGTGCTTACAGAATTCATGTTGTGGCAACAAAAAGAGAAACTCAGATTCATAACAATACAGTAGTTTCCCCTCAAAGACACTAACAAAGCTGTAGACAACACTTGGAGGGTCGAGAGAAAAAGTAGATTCATGAAAGAGCTGTCAGATATTAAGTTGGACTTTGCTGCTGAAAGGTCTCAGTCTTTCATTCTACCCGAGGCAGTGCCTGAGCCAATGAGATAAAGGCCTCTGTGTTTGTGAGAGCCAATCAGTAATATTCTGAGGAGACCCAAGCCAATTAATCTCTTTGGTGACATGAGCTTTGGAGGAATGGCCTGGTTAACTCCTGGTGGCGTGCTGAGTCTGGATCAAAACCCTGCTGCTTTCCTTTCATCTCGCGGCAGACAAAACCATAACACTCCCTGCAGCAGAGAGAACTTTTGAGAGGTTTTTGTCTCTGTTTGAAACTATACCTGTTCTCCCAAGCGCTGAAAAGACGAGCCCTATCCTGGAATCACTTCCACAATCTTTTGAAGAATTTACTGTCAGAATAATTTATGCAAAGGGAGTATGCAGACACTTACAGCATCTTTTCAGTTCTGTTTTTATTCCTCTGTAGTGACATACTCGACTAACTGGCAGACCAGCATGTCTACTCTCAAACCCCCTGTAGATCAAAGCCAAGGAGACAGTTGGGTGTTCCACATCCTCTTACAGGTCTGGATGTCACATTGAGTCTCCCATTGAGTTTTTTTTAACTGCCTGACAGCAAACATGCTACGTCTAACCATTTTTGTAGGCCTGAGGGACACAAGCATCCTTAACATGTACTCCAAATTACAGTGACTGAATCATTGGTGATGGGTGTTAAATGGTGTGGAGAAAACAACCAAGGTTCAAGGTAAGTAAATACATCACAATGCTAATCCACTGCTCTCTGCATAGTGATTTTTTTTAACATAGTGTGATTTAATTGAAATTTAATTTAACTTGGAGAATGGAGCTAATCACATACGTGAACTTGAAAGCACCCATTGAGTACATCTCTTTTCTGGCATGGCTGCAGTTCCGGCCCATATTGCAGCTGCGATTACTGCTGTGAAGATACGCTAATGCACACACTGTTGTTCAAGGTGTTCTCTGTCACAATTGCAGGGAGGGGGGAGGAACAATATATCATTAAGGCTTGTGGTTCGATAGGAGACAACAGTGGTCTTTGTGGATGAGGAGTGACTTTCACATAGAATACAAATACATCAAACTGTTTTATAAGAATGAGTCTGTTGTGAACAGCAAAACACAGCACAGACTGCTGATGCTTCTGTTGAATTTTGAATATTTAAGGGCTGCTTTGGTACATAACCCAGTGCTTGAGCTGGATTACTTCTGATAACACTGTGCCAGATTGACAGGGGGGCTCAATTACAGAAAATGATGTAACATAATTTAAAACTTCATCCAAGAACTTTCAATGTCATTCCTCCAGGGTAAAAGTTAATTAGACAGTTATTTAGTATATCATTTATTCATCACTATACTTAAGATAATAAATCCTATGTAAATATTTTGAGGTTATTCTGATCAACAGCCATGAATCTGGTTTATGGTTTTTGAGTACTAAAGGCTCAAGGCTTTTGGGACCCTTTTTCAGAATTTCAAGAACAAGGGCTCTTAAAGGATAGGTTTGAATTGTTGAATACATTACTGACGCACTCATATGTACATGTAAATGGGTCTTGGTCGTTGTACCAATTCCTATTCCTCATACTGGCCCTGAAGCTATTCCCCTGGAACGAGTCTACACTGTAAGAGATGAGGGACAAAATCTGCAGCCCTCATTCTATGTAAAAATACATTCCAAAGTTCATCTGATGCTAATATGATGCTTTAGCAGTCTCAGTTAGCTAAATCATGTTGGTACCTTCCAGTCTGTTTGTCCAATGTTACAGTCTGTATTCCATAATTCCCCCTTTTTGTCTCCCCAGAATGTTACTTGCCAAGCTGCGGTGAAGGGATACATTCTAGTCATCACATATAGATTTGTTGACAGAACCGGTTTTTATTCACATGCAAACAGAGTGAACCACATCCTGTATATTTATTTACCTACCACCTTGTCAACTGGTGATGACTGATGATTCTTCTGAGCCTTGCAAACACTGTATTTATATACATTTTGACAGTGTTTGCCACAACTCAGTCCTTTCAGGATCTCTCAAAGGAAATCTCTCGAACGCATTTGCCCATTGCTTGTTTCTTTCAGAACACACCAGATAAACACAGACGTGAACCATATGTCTTATAGGCACAAAGGCACTTGAAAATCGAAGGTTTCAACCACAACAGCTGGAGATTGGCTCTCAGATGTCACACACGCACCAAAACATTCAAAATATTTGTGTCCAAAAACACAGACTGCAAAAATATTCCAGCTATCAAGTCTGCAAAGTGAAAAATTCATTCAAAGCTTTCTCTCAGCACATCTTGAGTAGTAAAGGCATAAACAAACTTACACGCACCTACCAGAATGTATCCCTCCACTACAGCTCAGCTGAATTTCAATTCTGGGGAAAAAAGAGGGACTTTTGTATTAAATAGAGTATAACTTTGGAAGACTAAAGTTAGCTAACTCAGACTACTGAAGCCTCATCTTAGCATCTGCTGAATGTCAGAATGTATCTTAGCACAGAATAAGGGCTGTGGATTTTGTCCCCCATTTCTTACAGTGCAGTCACGTTCCAAGAGAATAGCTTCAGGGCCAGTGTGGAGAGAAGGAATTGTTACAGCGACCAAGACCTATTTACACTTACATATTGGCGTGTCAGTATTGTATTAAGACAGACCAAACCTATCCTTTAAACAACACAATCAACGATGCAGGCACATATGCACTTACATTGGCTGTTGGTTTCATTTTAGGAGGTTGAACTTAGTGTCCATGCAGCAGTGGGTGCTCTGCGTTAATTTAAAAAACTAAACACCATTCTCAGGATAAGTGTGGTAACTAACAGCAGTCTGGAACACTTCATAAGTGGATGAGGCAATGTTTTGACAGGACCCAAGCCCCCTGATAACCAAGCATAACAGATCTGTCTGCTCTATTTGTCCATCTCTTCCGAGTGCATAATCCTACATGTCTCATAGCCAAACGAGCCCCACTATCAGTTTGATATATGTAATAGAATGTGACAGAGGGGGTAATGGATCAGGCGTGTTGTCTTCATGCATTCAGGCCACATATCCGAACACTTTGACGCCGCTTGCTACCCATCAGTCCACTCTCCGCCTACATGCCATCCTGGACAAGACTTGAATCAAAGTGAGGTCAGGATGATTGAAGATAATCTTGTGTCTTATCATGTCGACTAAGATATGATGTGACACTGTAGAGGAAATGGGGGGTGGGTGGGTGAAGAAAGACAGAGAAAGAGACATAAATGGTGTTTAAACAGGAATAGAGCCTGTAGCTCACTGTGGGAGTTCCTCCCACGGGGGACAGATCTGCTCTCATGAAGAATGCATAGCAGTTGGAAAGGTGTATGTCTCTCTCTCTCTGTGTGTGTGTGTGTGTGTGTGTGTGAACGGGGTAGATGGGGGATGTTTGAGGGGCTGCATTTCACAAAGCATAGCCACACCTCATCACAGTATCTCCATTTCCAAAGGTATCCCTCAGAGTAGATAACTTACATGGTTGCTTTACAGATTCAACCAGATTCTGTATAACCCAGCATCCATTTAAGTCACAGATTTGTCTTCTTAAGCCTTACATCATACTGCTTGTAGACTATTGTGTCAGCAAAAATAAATTATAGAAAAGAATCGTATTAGTCAAAATGAATATTTGCATATTCCAAATTAGTGTAGAGAGCATTATTAAAACCAACACACTGAGTCATTTATTTCTTCCAGTCATAAATGTGGTATCATAGAAGCTCTTGGCAATAAGACGAGCCATTAATATTTAGACGAGGCAGCCACTGTGCATAGAAAAGTCTGTGCCATACTTATAGAGGGCAGCTGCAAAAATAGGATAATACTCAACCACAACCCCACTTGGAGAGGATCAGTGTATTACAACATCTCTTCACCTCCCCGGTATAGTGCATGTGATATGTTCAGAAACATTCAAGCCTTCACTTAGTCACCTGTGCACCCAGAAGGCTAATCATTGGGTAAACAAACAACTCCATGTGTTGTAACAGGACATCAGCTGTCTGCTGAGGTGAGATTATGATGACAGCGAATCAATGGGGTTCAATAACACGGCTCTGAATTAAATCCTCTGTACGGGCAGAAATCCCTGCTGTTTAAATTCAGGACAATGAGTGAGTGATGTAAAATGATTAATAGCCGCTGGTATGCTCTTTGTGCTCACCGCTCTGTCAAGTTAAAGTATCCGAACTTCTGTGGTGGAGATGACTTTGCCATCACTCACAGATGAACCTCTGGAGGCGAGCATGAGTAGAAAAACTGACACTAAAAAAGGGAAACACATTGATAGAGTTTGTCTAGCACACCTAAATCAGTCTACTCTCCTTTCCTAGCAAAACTGCTTGACAGTCTCATACTATGACAGTTCGATAGGAACTAGTCACTTGCTCCACCTGGTCAGCCAATCAGAGGGCAGTGGAAAGATTCACAGAGCAGTTGTCTCTATGTTTTATGTTACCTGGTCAGCTGGCCAGATGTCAGAAGGAACATTACTATCTGGAGTGGCCTGGGGCAGAACAGATCCGGGCCCTATCGCTTAAAACTTAACTTTAACTAACTAATCTAACTAACTAACTATATAATAACAAATAGAATTCCTCTTTGGTCAGTGAGAAAAAATACTGGGTAATACTGTATTCTTAAACCTTGATCTAGACCACAATGTAGGCTATTCCAACCTCAAGTCAAGTCAAGCCATATTTGCATCGTCCAGCTTGAGCAGGGTGTGTGATAGACTTACAACTTTGCCTGAACACTCACACTGATGATGAGCTTGTAGCACTTGAACACAAATATTTAAGGGACACCCTCAACATCAGACCAACATTTTTCTACTTGATTTTGACCACTGAAGGGGATCTTTATCTCTGCGAATCAGGGGCTAGCAACAGTCAGTCAATCATCTCTGAGTCTGCTCATAGTTCTATTCCTCCCTCTCTCCGCCCTCTTCCTGTTCTGCTGCTCTGATGGACTTGTATCCTCCATGGTACAAGGGTCAAGGAAATGCCACTGCGTATCAACTCATACACAGCATTACTTTCATATACAGCCTCCAGCTGTCCTTGGTTAACTGAGCGACCTTGTCTAAGATAGCCAACACATCTTCTTTGCATAGCTTGGGCATGGGGAGGGGAAAGGAGCTGGTATATCAGACAAAATATCAGTGAAGTCACTGACTGTTTTTTGTGAACAGCCTGCAGGACGTAGTGTCCTGCTATTTAAGGGAAAGGTTGCTCCGTCTATCATCAGAAGAGACATGTCTGACTGTTTGAACTTGCTCAAGGATGCTATCTGCTATAGTTAAGATCCCAGCGAGCTATGACATCTAGTCTGTGTAGAAAATAAACAATTGACTTACGAAGGTTACAGTGTGTCAAACATGCATCCAATATAACATGCTCTTGGAGTTACATCTGCTTTTTGTTCACTTTTTGTTAGCTGACAATAGCTGCTAACACACAATCTAGTGTACTAGCAAGACATTTTTGTTGAAATCTGAGTTAAACCTTTAGCTACACACACAATCCAAACATTGTAAGCATGTTACCTCTGAATATGCACCACCAGAAAATTCAGGGCTGTTCTATGTAAAACTATAACATTAGCTCAGAGGCAAGGAGACTGAGAGTAACAACAGGATCTTTTAGGAATATGTTTCTATTATGTAACTATTACAAATAAACAGAAAAAAATATTTAAAAAAAAAACAAAATACTGCACACATTTGTGATTTATTATTAAAAAATCTACAATTAAACAATGAAATTGATATGTTGAATTGGATGAAAGACCATGTGTTGTGTACAATATTAGCCAAACTGGAATGTCATGCCCCCTCAGTTGTTCTTGAATGTTGAATGTGTTCATTTGATAGCTGTTATTGTGTAAGATACAGGATATGGGCATTGCCAGATTAGTCAAGAAAAAAACAAAACAAAACAGAGAAAGCTCAAAAGTTCAGTTAATCGACTTTAAATAAATAATTTACTGCAATGACACTGCCCAGCATGAACTACAGATCAGTCGATAAATCCAACACTACATTACGTAGCACTTTTTTGATGAAAGTGTGCTACAAATATGTGGTAAGAAACTGAAAGACTGTGATTTTTAGTAACTCACCACATTTAAATTAGCAATAGACACAATAAAGAAAGAGCCACCACTGCAGAAGGAAATGTAATAAGATGACAGGAGTAACAAATGACATTCAAGCTTCTCTGGCAGAGATACAAGGAGCTACAACCCATGGGGATAGATGGGTGGGCAATAATGTCTTCCCAGAGGCCCAACCGAACCCAGCACCCTAACTCCCCCCCAAGAGAGACGATATGTTCAATACACACATACAAACAGAGTTATTCACCCAAGAGACTCCTGAGCTGTACAGGTGAGACCACACATGTATCACTTCAATTTATCATTCTCACAGGGCAGGCTTTGCAAACACACCGTAGCTGTGCTAGATCAGCTGATATGAAACATGGCCAGATGCTGGCTTCCTGGCAGTTTGCTGCCCTGAGAAGGCAAAGGTGCAAAACAGGGATTAAGTCATTGTTGCTTGCAGCAAGTATAAACAAAAATGGCATCTGTATGCTCCAACGTAACATTGTTATCTCTAACCTGAAAGGTGCAGAGTAACATCTTATTTTAAAATTCAAGACCCATACAGTACCAGTTTCATGTCTGCTGGCTTTCATCTTGGTGGCTTTAATTTTCACTGTAACCTTCTCAAACCGTACTCTCAAACCGTTTTGCTATTTTGCTCAGTTACATTTTCGTTCCTGCAAAATGAAAGAAAAGTCACATCATCAGAAGATGCAAAGCAGGTCAAGGTTTGGTTGGTACATTTCAAATTAATTGATAGATAAACCTAGAGACCCTTTAAGGCAGCTAAACATGCAAAAATCTGAATTTTGTCCACAAACAAGGATTCAGTTTAACATATATGGAGACCCAAGTTTCCAGTAATAAGACTAGCGGATTAATATGCAGTAGTATGCATACCTGGGTAAATTGAGCTTTTCTTTTTCAATGAGAAAACATGTCCCCGACTATTGACTGGTACTGTAGTTTGCTGTTAAGTACACATGTGTTGAGTATGTGTTGAGACAGCCTTGGTATGATTCACTGAAGTAAACTAAATGGGAATAACAACAATATCAGTGAGCGTGGATCATTTAAGGACATGATCCAAGGTCCAAATGCAACCAGGTAAACTCTACCGCCAAAATTCAACCAATCCATTAGCATAAGTCCCTCAAGAAAAATTTGTGATCAGTGATATTGGACTATATAAGTAAATTTGACACAACTGATTCGACTTACAAGTTATTAATGTTTTCTTATGCTGTCTGTGAAAGTCAGTTATCAGTAATATTTGTTAAAACTGAAATAAATGCAATTAATTATTAGTTAAGTTAAATATCTTGAATAAAATGTGAATGTAACCGTAATTTACACTGTCAAAAGTTACAGATTTAAGATAATTAACCTTATGTAAAATCAAAAAGATTATAAAGCTATAGACTAAGAAAAAATACGTCCTGTTTCAGGTAAATAAATGACATGCATGTATAGTATCACAAGCTAAGATATTATTTGTTTTTCTCAACTCCAACATTAGCACTGATCGGCATTCACCATGGAGCAATCACTGCATTAAAAAAGATAACGTGAAAGGGCATGAACTTGGGTAAAACCAGACCAAAAGCCTGGATTTAGATTAAATCAGTTGATGATGAATTTACCAAGGGAGGCAGTTTAAAGGGGCCTTAAGAGCTCAGCTTGTGTTCAACAATGGGATATGCATAGAAAGTTCAATGCCATAGACATGGGACTAAATGCCTGACAGTATTAATTTGTTTTGGATCATCAAACTTGCTCTCATACTTAAGATTTTAAAAGCTTCACTGGCACCGAAGTCCACTCACTCTATTTAAACTCAAACATCCAATACTGCACATATCAATGTAACAACAAATTCACCCTGGCAACAAGCATTTCATTACTTTGGAGTGAGGTAGAAAAAAATGCTGTTATTCTGGTCTTCAAAAAACACTTTTTTCACTTTTTTTGTTGATACGGTAGTTCTGCATAAATGCAAGGTGTTGCTGTGTGCAAATGCAAATGCAGCACAATTCCGTGATAAGGATGGACAGTCAAAGAAGAGGCCTATTTAATCCATGCAAGACGAATCAGGAGAGGGAGAGATATGATGACCTTTGAACCTAAACACCAGCATGTCTGAGCAGTTGTCACCATCAGCAAAAATGTCGACTCCCAAAATAGGTTGTGCTCTGTACTTCCCAGGTTACACCACTGTACATAATCACCGCGGGGGTTTCCTGCACCAGCCATAAAATAAACACTAGGATAGATGGATGTGGTGTTATGTGGCCATAGAGTTGGTATTTTTACCTTGTAGTGCTTTTCTATTGGGTGGTAAAAATGTGTGTTCCTACTGAGCTCAGGAGGCATACAGAGGGGTTTGAAGTGTCTGGATAGCTGCGTCAATGATCCTTACAAACACTCTTCAGCTGTTTTAACCAAACAGACAAAGTGTGGAGGTTTTCTAATATCGGGAAATGTGAAGCCGTTAAAGCAAATGGAGGGTGATCAATGTGTGCCTTATCTACCTCATACTGCTCAGTTATTCCCAAATTTCTCTAGCTTTCACTTCTCTGCTCCCAAATGACAAACCCTCTTCTCTCTCAGCCTTCTAGTGTCAGGCACAGCTGAAGCAGTGTCTCACCAATTAGGGGAAGAGGAGCCTTGGAAAGCCATCCTGCTATGTCTCTGTATTTCAGTGAGAGTAATAACTCGGATATGCCAGTGGTTAGGTGAGTCATATAAGATACAGTCTGCCAAGAGAATAGGCACACTGCTGGAAATGTAATGATCAATAATTTGCACAGTACTATCCACAGATGTTTGCATTCAGAATAGCCTATATGTAGAGGCATCATTACAACATAGGTTTGATTCACTATCAATCACTGATAATATTATGTCACCACCTGCGCTTAATGTTGCTTTCGGCAGCAACTTCAAATAGAAGATGCA
This sequence comes from Thunnus thynnus, assembly GCF_963924715.1. NCBI lineage: Eukaryota > Metazoa > Chordata > Actinopteri > Scombriformes > Scombridae > Thunnus > Thunnus thynnus. The sequence goes on from NC_089527.1 coordinate 11,907,765, forward strand.
AGTATGTGCAGGACATGAAATTGTTGAGATGAAGCCACAAGACGTTAAGTCCAAAACATATTTGCTGTTGAAAATTAGTTGTACATAAACAGAATTTTAGGAGACAGGGTTGTGGAAAGAATTTAAGCCACATAGTCATTTGCTGCCCGTTGTCAGGGGTACAATAGCACTTGTTAGTCTTAACATGAAGACCCACTAGAAGTGAGGAAATTCTTCACTTCTTTACTGCAGATATGTCAAAGCTTGCAAGTGTAACCTAGTACTGCTTGTTAGAAAGCATTGTGTAAATATGTAACCTACAACTTTCTCCAACAAATTTTTGTGATTTGGTGCCAAGCAACACTTTCTTCTTCTTGAAATCTGTGATCTTTGAGGGTAGGGTCATACAAAAAAGACTCCCAGACACTGCAATAATGATCATCTCTTCCTTTGTCTACAGATGAAATTTCCTGATTCATGACTGCATCACTTTTTTGTTGTTGTTGACTTCTGGGAAATCAGTATACTTCCAGGCAAATATTGCCCATATCTGCATAAAGTTAAAGATTCTGTTCTTCTTACCCCTCCCTTTTCTCACATTGTGAGTCAATCCCAAATCACCTGCTTTAGACAGACGACAAATTAGAGGAAAAACCTGAATAGATGAGTGGAGAAACATAACGAATGCAGATGCTTCCACAGAGGTGCACTGCATGGTACAATTAAGCAATTAACATCTAATCATTCTCTGTGGCATGTATAAAAGTGCTAAGCCGGACCAGTTGAGTCTGATTCTGTATCAAGATGGCAAGAGGAAAAGATCTAAGTGACTTTGAAAGAGGGTTCATGTTGGGGTACGGGTGGCAGGAGCTTCAGTCACAAAGACTGCTCAACTGGCTAGTGTTTAAATAGGAACAGTGACTAAAGTGACATCTGCATTTAGATCTATTGGAAAGACATCAGTAAATAGGATCAGAAATTGTGGTGAGAGCACGCATTTGATGACTGTGATCCTTGTGCATTAGTGTGATATGTTAGGAAAAACAGTAGAGCAACTCAGGTGACAGAGAATGTCAATGCAGGATGTGATCAGACTGTGTCAGCAAGAACAGAGAGGGATATAATAGCAGGGTTGCAGTGCATAAACTCCTGATTACAAAGATGAATGCACATTTGAAAGTTCAGTGGTGCAAAAACCATAGGCACTGGTGTACAGAGATGTGGAGAAAAGTGATATGGTCAGATGATTCATCATTCACCATATTCTTGACAAGTGGGCAAGAGCATGTGTGCATATAGTTACCGTGGGGAGCAGGGGTGGTGGGGGTGCTGCAGCATCAGCCCAAGGTGCAGCATCTCCGTCTCCAGGTGGCTGGCAACCTACAGGCCCATTTGTGTTGTTGCAATAATTTATTTTTTCCTTTCATGAGCGAGCCGCAACGCAGCTGCTTACTGTGGACATTACACACCACTTCTACCGGTCCCTGTAGGCTATATTGCTTTTTAAATTATGACAAGCAGCGCAAGCTTTCCAGGTGATTTCTTTATTGTGTATTGTATTAATGTCTGAGTGTTTTCTTTAACAATTTACTTTAAAGAAAGATTAGAATGGCTGCTTTCAGTAATTGTAAATGTTTCCATGTGCACAATAATGTCACTGCAGCAAATATCGTGGGACATTTAAGTGGCAAAACTAAAACCTGACAGAGCTCAGGATTTATCAGGAGGATGGTTGCTTTACTCCACACAATTTCACTGTATAAACCTGGACTGTGTGTGTGTAAAAGCTGACCTTTTGGATGTTAGAAGAACACAGGACATTAATTACCTTTAGATCCTGACCAATCCTGCTGGGTTGTCCTGAGATTTAAATAATCAATGAAGTTATGCTGCTGTGCCTTGTGCGTAAATGCACATAGTGTCAGCAGTATAGGCCTGAATGTTTGATCCATACAGTGAGGGGATCTAGTGGCTCTGTTATGGTGTTGGGATCATTTTGCTGGCATGGTTTGGATCCACTTGTCCCCTTAGTCTAATCAGTACAAAGCTGTTCTGAGTGATCACATTCATCCTATGATGAAACATTTCTATCCTGATGGGAGTGGTCTCTTCCAGGATGACAATGCTCCCATCCGTAGGGCACCAGGGGTGAATCATATGCTATGGCCTTCACAGTCACCAGATCTCAACCCAATTGAACACCTATGGGAGATTTTGGACCTACGTGTTAGCACTCTCCACCTCTATCATCAAAACACCAAATGAGGGAATATCTTTTGGAAGAATGGTGTTCATCCCTCCAGTAGAGTTCCAGAGACTTGAAGAATCAATGTCAAGACACATTGAAGCTCTTCTAGTTGCACGTGTTGGCCCAACACCTTACTAAGGGTCCTATTTTCCAAACCAGCTGGTAATACCATAACATAAAATGGACTCTATGGTAGCTCTACAGAAGATGAGAATAACATTCCTGCAGACACCAAAAACTCAGAATCTACGAAGGAAATGGAGGCACTGATGGATTCTCACAAAGACACTTGCAACATTGATGTGCAAACTAAGCTCAATGTCAATGTGGACACCTAAATATTTATAATTAGTGATCTTTTTGATGTCATGACTATGTATGGCAACAGAGCTATGATCTCCAGTTAATCTAGGATCTAATACAATTTCTTAAGTTTTTTGTACATTGATGTGCATGTAATGCTCATCACACCAGACCACAAACCTATCCACCTCAGCTTGATAGCTGCTAATGTAAGAGTTGCTTGGAAGTAAGCCGAGAATAACAGTGTCATCTGAAAATTTCACAACAAATTGATTAGGTTGGGAGCTGACACAATCATTTGTATACAGAGTAAACAATAAAGTTGAACTGACACATCCTTGAGGAGCCCATGTATCGCTTATCGCTGTATCAGAGAGTGCTGAATTAATTTTCACTTGTTGTGACCTGTTCAATAAAAAAGAATAATACCACTTAATCAGAAAGGGATTCACTTTCAACTGAACTAATTCTTTAAGCAAGATGTGTGGATGAATAGTGTTAAAAGCAGAACTAAAATCAATAAAAAAGCAGTCTGGTATATGCAACAGGACTTTCTAAGTGCTTCAAAACAAGATGCATTATTGTAGAAATGAAATAATTTGTGCTGTGCTTTCTTTTGTAAGCAAAAACTTATTTTGCCTATTGTACATTTCTGAGTTTCTGTATGCAACATACACATAAATCCACATTAACTGTAGTTAATGTGCAATATTTACTTGTTATATTTTTGTATTGCACCTAATACAAGTCAGAATCCAAGATTCATCTGAACAATACTACTACGAAAAAAATGTGTTATCTTCTTTTAACTAAATAAGTTCAGGTTGGTCAGCTTTACTCTCAACTTTTATTTTTAGACAATGAGACCACATTAGGCTTTGCAGATTATTATTAATGATTTTGACTTTTATTATCAATATTTAAATAAATTCTTCCGGTAAATAAATTACATGTACATAACATGATCTAAGTCTCTCCAATAATTTTAAAACTACTATATGCAAACTCTTACCTTGGAGCAGTGCATCATTTGTCCCTCCTCCCATCCCAGCACTTGTCACTCATCTTGATAAACTGTCTTGAAGAGGCATCTACCCTGCAGCTACAGTAACCAGCATCCATCAGGCCTCACTGTGTGCTAAGGAAGCAGGCTGCAAATGTTGCCAATTTGTGCTAAATATTGCCCTGGATATAAGATCCTGTGTATAAAACATCTGTTTGGGGGGAAAAAACAAAACAAAACAACTATTTTGAAGAAACAACATGCTTTCACACTAGTCCCGTTGGGAAAGGTTCCCTGAGATTCTATTAATCCATGGAGAAGAGACTCCTATCCGTGAAGCCTTTCTCTCTTAAAAGTGAAATAATACCGTTAAAGCAGAACTTAACTTCAGTGTGTAGTGTTTTGTATCAGTCACATACTGTTATCCTGTCAGGCTCTTGAAAGCGGTCAAAATTATTTTCTCAAGCAATTTTCAGACTGTTTTTTTTGTCTTTTTGAGCTCCTCATCTGTGACAGCAATAAATCTTAGCTGCTTGACAGATTATTCAGTTCACAGTGTGTTTCTGCAGCAAGAAGACGTCAGAAGACGCTTTGTACTAGTTTTCGCTCAATGTCTTTCTTTCCTCTGTGCCAGAAAACCATGTTACACGAGCCTCCAGAAACTCCTGCAGCTGACTAACTCTACCTATGTGTCTAGTCCTTGAATATAAGACAACATACACTTTTCCAAATGTCATTTTCAGTATAAAATGTTGTCTTATATTCGGACCAATACTCCAGTTTTTTTTTTTTTTTCTAGTTTTCTTTTATTCATAAACTGTAACAATGTCGGATATCTATGTCAAACATGGTCAAAGTTTCAAAACTTGATGTTACTGTATGTTGAAAAGTAAAAAACACCCAGGCTTCAACACTTTGCAGCATTTTTTTTCTACCTTGCCGACAACTCGACATCGGATTGTTGCACATGCCCATAAACGGCCATACGTTCTGTAGCCTTGGTTGCTAAGATTGTTGCTAAGGTTTTTCCATGTGTTGTTTACGTTTCCACTCTCATATTTTGGATCGGATTCTGGCTTGAACATGTACAGATGTATTAGGGAAGTTGACATTTCGAGTAAAGAATGAAAAAAAGTAGTGAAATCCCCCTACTGTAGTTTGTTTCATAGTTTGTTGACGTAGCCTCCCAAGCAGCTGGAAGTTGGCTGTGACAGAGCTTCCAGAAGCTGGCCAATCAGAACAGACTGGGCTCATTGGGAGGGGGGACTTAAACCTGCAGTGCGGAACTTTTACATATAAATGAACATCTGTTACATTCAAGCCCTTGCCAAATGAGTTCACACAATGCCGATGAAGCATATCAACACCAAATAAATCTCCCTGTATTTCACAGAATACTGGAGTTTTTAATCTGGCATCGTTTGACATTCCTGTGCTGGCTGAATGAATTCATACTGCACTACTTCTCTATGGGCAGATCATGCACACTAGAGACTTCCGCTGGCAGAACGGCTAATGGTTAGCTCTCTGCTAACTTAAATGGGGATAAAATAATTTAATCGTGCAACTCTTCTAGACTTTCCAAATGTTATCGGACTGAATGGATCAAATTCTGATAGTGAAAAGAGTCATACCACAGGGGTTGGTAACACTCAAAACAATTTATCCACCATCTTACAGCCCAACAGTAGCAATGGAGTGGGCTACAGCAGAGCCTATGAAGTAAACACATGTTGACAGTGTTTTTGTAATTACTCTCATGGCCAGAAGGGGGAGACGAGGCCCCACACTCCAGCTTTAAAGAGACAGTAGCTAAAACAGCCTGTTTCAGACAGAGGCTGAACTAAGGGGCTGTGTAAAGGGTCAGTATAAGATAAATGGGGATTTTTTAAACTGTAAATCATGCAAAGATATTCCAGTAGAGCCTCAGATTAAAAATATAGTTAAAATATAGATATGTACCCTTTAAAGGCATACCATGCAGGATTTTCCTAAAAAAAAAACACTGTATAAACTTATACAAAAATAGTCCCCTCTCAATCATCACTTATGATCCACTAGAAGTGTGAATGTAAGTGTGTAATTATCTGCAGAGACTCTGTCTGTATTTTCTTATTTATCTTATTCTTTTGCTGTGTTCAGGACGTTTCTGGGCGTCAACCTTTGGGCAGTGGGTGTGTAACCCCTAGCATATAACAGTGTGCAGGATGTGAGGTCGGGACTCGTAGCATAGCAACCAAGCGGCAACCCCCAGGGCTGAAAAATGAAGCCAATGCGGAAGTGCCAAAAACTGCAAGTCAATCCCCATAGACCCCCATGTTAAAATGCCCAACTTTACAGCAGAAATAAACGTGTTTACAGCCTGGTCCAAAAAACGGTTTTGGTCTCTAAAGCTAATTTCCGCTTTCATGACAACTGTACGGGGGGGTGAATTTTTTTATAACTCACCTGTTTGAATTTTATTAAGCTGTAAAGTTATGCATAATGAAGGACATGGCTGCTTTGAGTGACGGGTCCGCCAGCCACTAGGTGGCTTGTTTCAGCCACTCGGGCCACCTCTTTACTCATTTTTGATTGGCTGGAGGTTAGGCACAGTCACGTACTGCAAGATGGCGACGGCCGGAGCGGCTCACTTTGGGCTTCAGAACCGTTCTTCAGAAACCAACGGGTGACGTCGAGGTAACTACGTCCATATTTTTATACAGTCTCTGGTAGCGACCTGGTTACATTACTGTCTCTGTCTCTCTCCTCTGCTCTCTGTCTGTGTCATGGATGTATACAGAGAACAGGTTTGACTGCCTGACCGAGGGTGGGGCTGAACTACACACACGCACAGAGTAGAGAGGCCAACTTTGAATGCTGTGTTTACAAACATCAATGATAAATCACAAAACACACACCAAAACATAGCACCCAACTGCGGTGGGTTTAGATGTTTTTGGAAACAAAAAGTCTTCTCATTTGAATACATTTCCTTTCCTCTCTGTCTTGGTCTAGTGGTGAAGTCGGTTACCCTTTGAATAGTGTGGTACACTAAACCACTCAGCATACCAATATAAGGTAATTATGTTGGTAATTACTTACCATTAATGTGGTAGTAAGTTCTGTTTTGCGAGATGGCATCAACATACTGTCCCTCAGCTAGTCACAGTTGAAGGTTGGAACTGACTGTGATATAAGGAATAATTAAAGTGTCTTAATGAAGGAAATAATGGACAAGGGGAAGCTAAAGTCCATTAATTTCTAGCTGCTCGAGCTTCTAATTAGCTTTGGTTGAACTTTAGAAGGCATTTTTGCACAGAACAAGAACAGTGAAATTGTCCCCCATCTTAAAAGTTGCAGTCGTGATACAAATGACCAATATTCTTTCAAGGTACACAAAGCACGTAAGTCATGTATTAAGATTGACTTGGAAAATATCTGTATTCTATAAGTGTTTTCCTTGTCCATGGTATATCATATCCTTGATTTTATAAAAACTTTGCACATTTTATCTTTAAATATTACATTTATGTGAAGGGCTTATGAAATGTCATATTTCAATGTTCTAAAACTCTTTGTAGCAGTGCAGCATTTTATCCTCCTTATAACATGAATGCCTTTAACCCCTGTAATAAGCTGCAGTTAAAGGCAGCTGCATGTTACATCAATTTAACTGAATCTTTTTGTCTTGCATGCTAGTTACTCTGAAATGCTCTGTGCCTTTTTTAGCCTTAGTTTTAAGACACTGGCTCTTTCAGAGAAGTTGTGTGGTTAAGAAGCGTGCTCTGAATCCAAGCCCTTTGCCTCTCCTTTGTTCCTCATGAATATAATGGCTCTGCCTGTCCTTCAGAGCTCCCGAGTCATGCTCACTGGGAATAAGAGGAAAGAGAGGGCCTTTAGCTGCTGATTATCAGGCCAGCATGCTCTCCTTAAAGTGCTCTTTTGGGATATTAGTAATTTTAAGCGCACCCTCTATGTGAAGGCAATATAACAAATAATACAAATTGTAATCACCGGCTCAATTGCCAGCATAGGTCCATCAGTGAATTAAAAGAGAGGAATCCCCATCCCCATTTGTTTGGGGACTTGCTGGGAGTAGTGGGAGGTGGAGACTAAAAAAAGACTAAATCGTGGGAAAATTTGAGACCACATTCAGGGCAAAATGATTACCGCAGATTTTGAATTTCACATTAGTTCTCATAAACAAAAGCCAACTTAAAAACTTTCTCAGCTGCAGAGATTGTGCAAGGATAATTCATCAAATGAAACACAATGCAAGCAAATGCTAGAATGAAACAAAACAGCTATTATAGCAAAAATGCATGTACTTGAACAAGAACACACATATGTTAATTGAGGTCTGATAAAAAATGTTACATATAATGTGTATTAAAATTTTGTACTATTAATTATAGTGGTGTAGTTTGTCCTTGACTGTCTTTCTGTAAGAACAAGGAATATGTGTGGGTGTGATGCTGTGAGTGCTGCTGTCTGTTTGACATTTAGTCCACTGAGACTGTACTGCTTATCCATCTGTCCAATTGCAAACCATGGCAATTACTCATGGGTCTTTTAAATGTGAGGTGATTAGGACTGTGCATGCCACTGAACTCAATCACTGCTAATTCTATTATAAACCCCCTCTCTCTCTATCTCTGTCTGTCTTTCTGGCTCCCTCAGTCTCCCTAACACACATACTTACATGCACACACCCTGATAAGGGTCATAAACTCTGAGTAACACCTGGGAGGACTGTGAAAGAAATTGTTGTCAGGCACCATATTTGCATTCATTCATTAGCATAAAGTACGGAAACAAAATCTAAGTATGGTGTTAAACCCCAGGGACTGTTCTCCCAGGTGGGGCCAAGGTTGGGAGATAACCACAACCAACTGCTCCAAAGATTAAATGACTCCAACTGAAATCTAAGCTGAGCATTTAATTTATCAAGCTTATAAGTCCCACTGACTTCAAAAGGAAATGGCAATTAGAGGGAAACTTCAAAGCCAAAATTACTGCATGAATAAGCAAATCTAAGGTGGTTTTCAGTGACAGGTGCATGGCTATATTTCATATTTGATCAGTAGAGGTAAAATGAGGCTGTAAACTGTAAGATATGGTAAAAATGTAATGTCTAATGTGGTATATTCTTTTACATAAATGGCATATACAGAATGTTCAGCCTGGCTATGTTCATGTACAATCACTCTGATGTGATGCGTTTTGGAGAAAAAAGCTGTGATACTTTTAGCCATGGCAATATCTGATCGAGTGTTAATCAAGAGAAATCCATTACAGATATCTGGACATTAAACTTGAAGCCACTCGTTCTTTAACAAAATGTCTGGCAGCCTTTTTCTTAAGTACTAGTTGCTAGCTATCTATTAATTAGCAGTTAGCACCTTGATTTGTTATTGAAAACTCCTCTTGTGTGCCTTATTGTAAATTGTTGCCAGATTCTGTGTATCCCGTCCTGCATCTGCAATTGTTTCTAAATGGTGAGGGGACCGTATGTGTCCATGTAGGCTTGGATTATCCATTCTTTAGTTCAGCCAAAGTGCTGATGATTAACTACTGCAAGTGGCCTTAGGCCAGAGGACCTGACCTCTGGTGCAAACTAACTGTTATATTCAAGTTCAGACGCTCAGTCAGATCAGGAGAGATTTATTCCTCTATCCTACCATGGTTTAACTCAGGGGGGGCACCTTCTAAAGCAGCAATAAATCAACACTGCTCCTTGTGTAGAAACCTTTGTTTCTTTGGGCTCCCTCGTCTAATTCTTAATTTATTGTTGGTGAGACTTCAAGATCAGACAAATTACCCCAAATCATTGAATTAAAAATGAACAGTCATCTACAAAGTGCACATTAGAGATACTCCTTATAACCCACATAACCTTTAATGCTATATTGCTACATATCTATGAAACACCTTAAAAGATAGGTTCACAATTTTTCATGTCTGTCATGAAAAATAATAATAGGTGCTCATATGAACATTGAATCAGGTTTTGCTTGCTGTAATTATTCATCTTGTTGTTGGGATCTTCCAAAGTTTTAGAACAAAATTCCTTCTTTGTGTTTCACCAGACAGTGTTTCCATGCTGAGCTTCAGTGGAGGGACAGTAACACATAGAGGGAATATTGCACTAAAATCACTATAACTTTGGAGGATATCCATTTGAAGTCTGCTGAAGTCTCCTACTAGCTTCAGATAAACTTCAGAATCTATTTTTACACAAAATGAGGAATGTGGATTTAGTCCCCCTTCACTTAAACTGTAAATGCATTAGGAGGGCATCTTTTAATGGCCAGTATAAACAGGAGGGATTATCACAGCAAGTTCATATGGGCACCTGGCTATTGTTTTAAGACAGACTTGAAAAATTGTGAACTTATCGTCTAACGTATTATACGGCCTGCATGTTTTGACATTAAGATGGGAACATTCAAATCTTTGTACGTGTTTGATTTACATATAGAACCAATTGTGAATGACAAGTAATGTCTATCATTCAGCCTCAAATTTATGTATACTAGAATGAGAGCTTTGTCACTTCTCTGTGTTCAAAAATGCCTGGCTTCAGCTCAATCTAGCCACTTTGCTTCCCTTTAAAGTGAAATAAAAAACTCTCTAGGGACTTTAAAACTTGGCAACTCATAGAAACTGTAAAAGTCACCCTCTCAAGAGGTACTGCAAAATAATTCTTAGAAAATTGGTCTTGCCCACCGTGGACTGAATTTAAACTACTGGGATAAGTTGGTAAATTTGTTTTGCCTATGCACATCTGTAATTTCAATCAGTCCTCTAGACGGTAAAATAATTAAATGGGGAGCTGTGGTAATCCATAGAAAGTTATTCTTATGTCTTGCTCTGCCTTTTGGCAAGTAATGTGATTGTAGGCCAATATTTAACTTTGTTGAAGAGCCTGGCAAGGTCAAGAAGCACGCTGAGTGCTTGTTTGGCACACACCCTTCTCAGCCCACTACAATGTCAGGGTAAGATTGGATCTAAACTGTGAACCTGACAATTTAAAGGCAACTGAGAACTTACAGTATACTGGTGTCGCCATCTGAATGACCCTTTTATGCAGATTGGTCATTAATTTTCCTATTGTTTTGTAAAAGAAATGTTAATTTTCACTAATGGTCTCTGTACTGTGTCTATGAAGCCACTTTTGGGTTTTAGGTCTGATAGCAGAAGGGATACAGACAATAACTTATTGCAGGATCAGATGTCTGTTGCAGCCGTACCACTGTTAGATAGAGGCTCAGTAGCAGTTTTAGTAGGTTCAACACGGCAGGCTTACATGCGTGCATAAAAGACACTATACCATAGAAATTAGGACTGCTGTATATTTAGAATAATGCAGGCACTGTAGTAGCTAACTGCAGTAATCTGTGAAAACTCTCAAATTATAATATATATGTTAAAGTTCACATACTGCCACTGATGATTAGTGATTTCTTAAGTGATTTCTTAAATTCAGCACTCACTGCCTGTTGAGATCCAAAAAAATTCTTAGCAGCGAGTCTGGTTAGATGTTTTTTAGCAGTGTAAAGGCTATAATCAAACATAACCGGATGGAGAGATAAACAACATAGAAACTAATTTCCCATAAATAAGTCAGGGTGCCTTGAGGGTGCAACTTGAGGCTCCAGCAGTATTTAACAGGGGAGGGTGGGGTAACAGCATGGGAAAAACCATTGCTTACCTAGATTATATGTTTTGAAAGTTTGAGGTTTGCCAGACTGCAGTCAGCACTTGCTGATTTTTCAATCAAAGTTTAAAACATCTGTTGATAATGATGTTGACATCTGTAAAAAAAAAATGTCAACAGCTTCAGTTAATAACTTAACTAGCTACCTTGCACAAGATACATCCAGACAAGAGCTGAATAGAAAGAACTCTAAAAGGGGTAAATAATAAGAGGGTTAAAAAAAATCACCTGTATCTGGGTGTTCTCCCTTCGATGTCAGCTCTATGATAGCAGTAAATCTATTCAGACCAGGTTGCCAAGAAGTGGGGGCCTTCAAAAGTGGGGTTCAAAATGTTTTGCATGATTATAAAAGTACAGGGATAAGCCCCATAGGATGCAAGACTTAATGAGATGAGGAACGAAATACCTTCATCACATTTTTCAGCCCTCAAGGCTACACATGATGTGTTTAGGTGAGAAGCTTGGATAATACTGCAAGTTAAAACACAAGGTACACTGGATTATGCTTTGTTTACAAACGCCATCATGATTTCAAAAGTCTTTCAGCCATTTGTGAAGGGATCTCTACAGGTTTCTATTATTTTATGTTGTAAAGGTTTGCTATGAATTTAGACTTAATGCATAATGCATTATCATAACAAATGTATGCATAATCTGCACAAACTTTACTGTAGTTCAGCTACTTTTTGATGTGAGGGCCACCCTGAAGGTTAGGGGATGGAGAAATAAGAGCCTACATGGGTCAGCAAAGAGAAAGCAGGAAGTTATAGTGGTATTATTATTTCATCTGCTCAGCTGTCAGACTGCAAACAAGCTTTAATGTCCTTTACTGGTCATCCTTGTAAAGTTGTTTTGGGATGTTTATAACCTTGAAATTTATGTTGGTGTCAAATGACAGCACATCTTCCTTGGAGTGCATTGGATATTATTTACCACCTGGACCAGGCATTTGGTTTCGTCACACTGAGCACACTGTGTCACATTGTGTCACATTGTGTCCTCAAAATTATGAACAACAAATGACCAGAAATAGTTAATGACTGTTTCTAAAAAGACCTGTTTACCCCATCGGCCAAGTACAGTGGCCAAGAAATTTATACAATACAGCTTAAAGGTGGCCTGTAGAGTTTTCTCATAAATAAGCATAATAATGTATTATGTGTCACCTTGAGGCCTGACAAACAGGTTGAATTAATTCCCTTCATCATAAAACATTTTTTAAAGTATTAAAGTATTAAATTGCACAATGTTGACAATGTTAACTAGCTTGCAGTCTTCTTCCTTCCTCTGTTGCCCCATTGGCACACTTCCTTGCACATTACCGCCCCTGACTGTAAATGCTGAAAGTCATACACAACAATGGAACTAGGCCTTTTCCACAGCAGACATTTCCACATGTCTTATTAGGAAAAGCACAGGTCACTAATTAAACTGTTAAAAGTGATTCAGTGATTGTGCTCCTTACTAGTCAGAAGGAAAAAAACTCTGTATGGACCCTGGATGCAATGAATTCAGTAGTAAATGTCCATCCATCCATGTTCTTTTTTCTGTTTATTCTCTAGAGAGTCGCGGGGAAGCTGGAGCCAATCTCAGTTGACATTGGGCGAGAGGCAAGGTACACTCTGGGCTAACATATAGTGTAGAGACAGACAAACATTCACACTCACATTCACACCTCAGGGCAATTTAGAGTCACCAATTAACATAACCTGCATGTTTTTGGTCTGTGGGAGGAATCCGGAGTACCCGGAGAGAACCCATGCAGGCACGGGGAGAGCATGCAAACTCCACACAGAAAGGCCCAAGCCCCAAGCTTAACCCTCCGGGGCTGAAAAATGAAGCCAATGAGGAAGTGCCAAAACTGCAGTTCCTCAAATGGCCACTTGAGGCTGGCTCCAAATGTTGTAGCTAATACAAGTGAGTATTGTCTATCTACAGCCTTGATCTCCCACACCTACAATGACTGGGACACTGATGACGTGGGCTACACTCTTTGCCCACGTATGAGTATGTGTATGAGGTTATCATTCTTCAGTGAACAAAGATCTCTTGAGTGTGAGTCACCTTTTCGTCATTTACAGCCTATTCTCTATAGAGCTGCACACTGCCATTAAAGACTCAGGTAAAAGGCCAGGACAAAGTACTCCCCCATGTTTCCAAGGGACGCAATGACGACTCTGTAATGGAAGACAGAATGTCCAGAGAGGAAGGAACAACATAGAAGGTCCAGAAGTGATAATCAATTTTAAATGAAAAAAGCAGGCCTCTCACTTTATAATGCACTATATGAGTCATGCTGTGGCAGATTTGGAACTTCAAGTTACACAATCTGTAATTTGTGGTTATCAGGATGTTAAATAACCCTTATGACGCATCTTAAGTAAGTATGGATCAGTCTGTCTGATGAACTGTCTGTCATGGGAACACATCTAAGTACACAGTAAAGAAAATGGACAGAATTATCAGCAGAGCATCAAAGATAATTGGCTATAAACTCCCCACACTGGACTCCATATATACACAACGTACCTTCTCATGAGCTATCAAGATCACGGATTACCCTCTCCACCCAGATCACCATCTGTTTCAGCGTCTCCCCTCTGGAAGGTACAGGTCACTAGAAGGCAGGACAGAGCGCTTTAACCGGAGCTTCATCCCCAAAGCCATGTAGTTGATGAATACACAAAAGTTGGTCTAATTATATTGTATGGTATGTGGAGCTGTGTATGATTTTTCTTTTTGCACTTATGTCCTTTATGTTTGCACTGGTGTTGTATGTGATGTATTGTTACAGCTATTCCATCTGTACTGAGATTAATTCCACCAGCCTAGCCGTGTGGTAATAAAAGAAACTTGAACTTGAACTTGGTCACAATCTAAACAGCATACTGTGCAGGTTTTTAATTTAGCTTATTTATCATGTTTCCAGGAATAATAGAAAGTACACAATATACATTCCTGAACAGCCAAACCTTAACATCAGAGCAAAGGTCTTGGTATGTTAGGATAACTTTTTTGACCGTTTGTTTATCTTTGGTTTGGCTTAGTTTGCTTTTGACCAAATTATTCATGGTAAATTGTTTGTTAAACTACAAGAGTTAGGGGTCCCCTCATATTTGATAAGGATCTTGCACATTTGGTATTGGCATCAAACCATGCAGGCTAGATGGGGTGAGAGAATATCAGCACCCTTTCTAGTGACCAATGGGGTCCGACAAGGTGGAATACCATCACCTGTTCTCTTCAATCTGTATATGGACTATCTTTCTAAAAAGTTAAAAGTGTAAGACTGGATGTATGGTGGGGGATAGTCTTATTAACCATCCGATGTACGATGATGACTTAGTCGTCCTGCCTCCTTACAGTGCTGGTTTACATCAACTGCTCAAGTTATGGTGAAGAGTATCACATCAAATTTAATTCTAAAGAGAGTGTTGTCATGATTGCTAAAACCAAGGAGGATGAGAAGCAAAATTGTCCTTCATTCTTCATGGCACACTATAAATATGGTGAGCAAAGTCAGATATTTGGGTCACATGATCAGGAATGATCTATGCGATGATGACGATCTGCAGCACTGTATACACAAGTTAATATACTGGCACACAAATTTCGTGTGTGTACAGATGATTTTAAAACAGCCCTTTTTAGAGCGTGCTGTACTCTACTCTATACAGCTTACTTGTGGTGCAGTTATATTGAAGCAAAAATGAAAAAGCTTCAGGTTGCATTTAATGATGCATTCATAATCTTGCTCAAGCTCCCAAGTGCTGAGGAATTTTATGTACAAATTTATTTGTTGATTAATTGATTTCAAAAATGTAATCATAATGGCCTTAACTGAGCTTACACGAAGTGACACAAGGCACTCCTCTTGTTTTTGGAAAGACTGGAACAAACTTCTGCATGTGTTTTAATCACTGTGGCCTTGTGAACTACAATGATTATATCTCTCTCTTGTTGTATTGTATTTTATTATTTTTATACTGATATGGACCTGTGTGTCTGAAATAAAGTTTAATTAAATTGAACAATCATAATGGTGCATCAGAGTGATGGGAAAATTATAGGTTCTCTTTACAATCTTGCTTATTTGAGGCAGCATACTCAAAAGAAACTCTACATAACCTTCTACGACAATATGGATGTCATTCTCAGTGTAATAAAGCAAGAAGCGTCTGCAGCCACAAGATGAGTCAAGTAACAAATCCTGAGTGTAATTAGCTTTTAAGCCATCTAACATGCCTTTTTCCATAACTGCAGCCCTGAGATCCAGTGACAGGTGTGAGTAGCAATAAATTAGGAATAGCGGATACACCCACACTGTCTTGACTAAATAGAAGCCAATTTAGCATTTGACATTACAAGAGCTTTGTTCGCATGGATTCGTCTTAAAGCTCCACTTTGAGTTACAGTAATATTGGTTGGATTTGAGACATCAAAGTTCCAGTTAATTTTACTGAAATACCATTACTGTGCAGAAACACATCTTGCATATCTCTGCTGGCAGGATTTAGTGCAGCTTGTCAGTAAAACCATTACGTACAGTAATGTAATGACACAAATGGTGATTTGCCCCAAGATGAAGTACAAATATGTCAGCCCTGGCTCTTGTCCACAGTTTCACTCCACAGCAAAATGTTACCTTGAGATTAAGGCATGAAACTGGTGCATTAAAATGAGAAATCAATCAACAAGCCTGACAAATATTATTGCCTCTTGGCAGAAGCGCAGCCATTGCTTCGATCCTAAACCACACCACAGATGATAAATCATTTATATGAGCTGCTGGACAAGTCACTAGCCAGCTGAGTCAATCTGAATTTTCAACAAAGACCAATAGGCAATGCTTGATATTTTCATCAAAAATGAAATGTGTCATGTTTATTAAAATGCATACTCTTCCATCTCCTTCATCAGTATCAGGACAGAGCAGGTGAGCTACAATGGTCATACTACAAGCTACAAATCACATTGGAAATTACAGACATGCTTTTCAAACAGTGGATCTTGTACTCACAATGTTGTTGACATTGGCACATACAAATCAAAAAAACCCATTTTCAAAAATTGGTTCACAAAAAATTTATAGTGATTTAGGTCTAGCACACAGAGAATTGACAGACAGTCCCTTTATAGTACAAATATTAGGATTTGAATGCCACATACTGTTCGTATTCTGTTTGTAACTGAACATGTATTTTGCAAGATGGCACCCTGCTGAGTGGCAGCCTGTTGCAGCAGCTCCCATTGAGAGTTTGATTTTTCGTCACTTTGTCACTTTATTTTCTTGTTCATGTGTGTTTTTTCAACTATTTCGTTTCAGTGACTGAGCGGTAATGGCTTTTTGTTTTGCGTTTTTTCTAGTGGTTATACTGTTACTTTCTACACTTTTTGTAATGGAGGGCCATGCAGAGAGGAGTGAGGGCATTTTTTACTCACGTGGCCAGCTGATTACCTTGAGTAAACCAGTGCTACTGCCTGGAGAGAGGCCTTGAAATTCTGGAGGGGCTGCAGAGACGACGCCGGGGTCGCAGAGCTGAACCAAGCAGAGACTGAAGAAGAGGAAATATAAACCTTCTGTTCCAGCAATCATCACGGGGAACGTGACATCCTTGGGCGATAAGATGGACGAGCTTGGTGCGCTGATTAAGACCCAAAGGAAATAGAATTTTGTGTTTCAGAGACATGACTGTACCTGGCTTCAGGACTGTTCAGGTGGACAGGGATGTTATACAGAGTGGTAAGAAGAAGGGAGGAGGGATTGCACTGTATGTGATTGAAAGGTGATGCAATCCTCAACATGTTAATGTGAAGGAATGTTTCTGTGGCCTGGACATTGAACTGCTAGCTGTGGAAATGCATCCAAATTACTTGCCGAGGGAGTTCTTCTCCGCCATTGTTGTTGCTGTCTACATTCCTCCATCAGCTGATGCGGAGGTAGCGTATGACACCATTCTCTCCACTGTTGCAAGACTTGAAACTCAGCATCTCAATGCTTTTGTAGTAATTACTGGGGACTTCAACCATATCACACTGGACAAAACATTATCAACATTTTATCAGTATGTTAACTGCCTAGGGTGACCAGATGTCCCGAAAAATTCGGGACAATCCCGAATTATGAGCAGTTGTCCCAAATCCTGAATCCTGTCCTGTTTGTCCTGAAAATGAACCATTAAGATAATAGTAATAGATAACATAAACAAGCTAAAATGAGAGCTGTCTGTATGCTACACTGAATGTATTTTGTCTTTTGGAGCACTGCCAAATTGTCATGAATAACATAACGGAGATGCGCACAACAAGCTGCTGCTGTCACAAGAATAAAATGTAGAAGACTCTAAATTCAAATGAGAGAACACTTTCATTAAATTATCAGTCTAATAGGGTTTTTTACTCTCTGAATCTGTGAAAATATTTTGATCAAATTACTTGTAGGTTGTAGGCTAATTCCTGCTTTTAGTTATTAAAAAATGTCCTGTTAATTTTTGTAAAATATTTAAGAGTATTATTGGTGTGTCTTCACTTGTCTATTGCACTGATGAGGCTATAACACATAATGGATTGTTGATGCCATTCGACCTGTTGAGATGCAGCGAGCAGATGCAGCCACACTGCAGGAGGAATTTGTGATAAAAATATCTAAGAAATGTGTTTGTAAGCTCCTACAGCTTAATGACATTTAAAATGACTGTAACATACCATACCATTACGCACAGGTGTAACGCCACCTGTGGTTCTTGCATCTTGTAAACACAGGACACTGCGCTTCATATCATCCTCACAGCCAATTTATCTATCTCTCTATTCTATCCATCTGTACAAACTGATCTTCATAATATTAATAATAATTTATCAGAATAAGAGTCTGATGTTATTCTAGATTATTTAATACATTTTAATTTTGACATTTAAAATTAAGCCACCTGTTTGAGTCATTGGCTCAGTTGTTTCAACATGAAAATGTGAGTGACTGCCATAAAATTGAACTGAACTAAGTATAAAAATTGTGAGTAAATTGAACTCAGGAATACAAGATTGGCTTCCAGTAAGGTATTATTAAGCTTATATAGTGACTTTCTAAGGAAAATATTACTATTGCTGCTCTAGAAACAATATGTAGTTTTCCTGTTTTCCTAATGACAGATAGTTGACATTAACAAAAATAATACATTTTAACACTGAGTTTTGACTTTCACATGTTTTACTGTTAGTTGACACTGAATTAATGTACTGGACGTAATCTAGTAATCTGTTGCACACTGATGTTGTGATGTCATCATTCTGGCTAAGAACAAACATGATACTCAAAGCCTGAAATAATACATTTTAGAGGCTCTGTAACATGTATTAACACATGTCAGTTCTCATTTGGTGACAAAAGCTGAACATTATAAAGTTGTGTAAAGATTTGTTTAGGTTGACCAGCATATTCATTCTAGGTAAAGTACACCAACTATCTCTATTGTCTAAAGATATTTGTATTCATACATCCCACTTTTTCATGCCTGTGTTTGCCCAGTTTTTGAAAATGTGGCTATGGTTTTGGGGGGTTAAGGGAAGAGCTCCAAGAGTAAAGCTATTCATAACCTGTTTAGATATTTCTTAGGCGTGCAAATATGCATCAATTTTAGCAAGGGGAGGAAGATATATGTGTGAGCCTTTTGAGGTTAGATGCAAAGTTACTGCCAGGCTATGGAGTAGATAGTTTACTTGATATAGATAATAGACAAAGAATATTTGAACTCACAGGACTTCCAGTTGAGTATGGAGACGGAGTAGTCATGAGAACAGTGGCTCCCGATCATTTTCGCTTCTTTTTACATTCTGTGGAGGAGCTTACCTTTTGACTAATGTACTTGATAAAAAGGCACATAGTGCATCATTACATCCCACATGCCTGGAAAAATGAAACGAAAAACAAGAAAACGCTAATCTCAGCTCCAGCTAGCAACCCAGCTAACAACCAGGCCTGCAACCTAGGAAGCACATCGGCTAACCACCCAATGATGGAGATGCATTCCTCAGCTAACGCTTGCAAGCTACCTACTGATCTGTAAAATCTTTGCTCTGTCCTACTCACCGACCTCGCTGCAACTGTCACTTCCTTGTTTGATAAATCTATGATTCCAGTCAATACATCCCTTGGCTCAATACAAGCCTCCATGGACCTACATGCCCGGTGAATAACCAAGGTGGACACTGGCTTATCCAGCTACAGTGAAAGAGTTGTAGAGCTGGAGAAAGCATATGTTACGCTGAAAACTGAACACGGCGTGTTAGTTGCCAAGGTAGATGACTTGGAAAATCATTCACACAGGTCCAAATTAAGGATGGTCAGTATACCGGAGAAGATGGAAGGCCTGGACCTGGTCAAGTTTATGATGGAGCTCTTTAATGACATTTTTGGAGTTCTTCCCTACACCACTGAAATGGGACCGGGACCGCACACACAGACTGTGGAGAGCAGATGCCGCCTGAGGAAATAACATCAGACCTTGGGCCTTCATCGTGCTGTTCCATGGACACAAGGTCTCTCTCTACCCCGACATCAGTGCATCCCTGGCCCAGAGACGTGCTGCCTTCAACAATGTCAAAGCCAAGCTATATAAGAGGAATATTCGCTTTGGATTACTTCATTCTGCTTGCCTCCACATGGATTATGAGGGACAAATGAGGGAATTATGAGGGACGATTCCCACTGGCATGACTGATGTGTATAATGCGTGAACAATAACGCATTATACACAGAGTCTGTATAGCCTGGACGGAGTTTGGAGCATCTGTTGGCTTTTTGAGGCCAACTTTGCCCCACTAATAGTCAACATGAAGTCAGCCTTTCAATGTTGAAGCAGCCTACCTCTTTCACTTTCAGGAAAAGTGCAATGTGTTAAGATGAACATCTTACCCATATTTCTGTATGCTTTTCAATGCCTTCCTCTATTGCTACCCAAGTCTTATTTTCACATACTGGACCAGGCAATCACTACATTTATTTTGGGGCAATAAGGTTCCTAGAATCAGTAAGGCTATTCAGTCTCACGCTCACTAATTTTATGCACTATTACTGGGCTGCCAACATACAAAAACTTATTTACTGGTTAAAAACTCCTGAGACGAATTAGTGTAGCCTAGAGGCACAATCATGCCACTCATCCTCCCTGCCTGCACTGGTTTGTTCCTCTCTCCCTCTATCTCCCTCCCACCACTCCTCAAACCCGTTGGTGCTGTCCACTTTAAAGAAATGGATACAGTTCCACCATCATTTTATGCTTTTCTCAGTGCTGTGTCTGGGGACTATTAGCAATAACCACTTATTTACTCCCTCCATTTTGGACTCGACCTTTACTCTCTAGAGCAGATTGGGTATCAATCATCTCAAAGACCTCTATGATGGTGATATTTTTTTCTAGCTTTGACTCTTTACGTCTTAAATTTAGTTTAGATTCCTTTCCCAGGCCCCCTCAAGAATCAAAATGGGAGAGCCTTTTCAAACTATCTCTGAAATTTATCAAAACACCATGTCTTTGAACAGTGATACAGTCAAAGTCCAGTTGGGAGGAGGAACTGTGAATGGAGATGGCAGGATTGATGAGATGCAGCATTAGATAGAGTGAAATCTTCATTATCCTGTTCTCAGTCTGATCCAACTAAAGGAGGTACACAGACCCACTTCAGTAAATCTAGACTGCATGAAATTTACCCTGATTCTAATCCTAAATGTGATCATTGCAGCAGTCTACAGGCAGACCTCTCTTATATATTCTGGTCTTGCTGAAAGCTGGGAACATATTGGTCTTTGATTTTCGATGTATTCTCGACGTTGTTAAACAACGGCTTACAGTCTTGCCTACTACTGGCCATCTTCGGGGTTCCTTTTATTTGCTCACCCCATTGTTAATATTAATGTATTGGTTATCTTTCTTTCTGTAATGTGTGTTGTTGTTGTGCAGGGGTTGGACGGGAAAGGAGGGAGGATGGGTGAGGAAAAGATAATATGAAAAATGGTGATCTATCACCTATTGTGATTACTGTCTGCCTATGCTTTTCACCAATAAAAATTGTATTAAAAAATAAAGAATATTTGAATGGGACAAAGAACTGAATGGGCCATGAAAAATAGACATGTATAATACAGTATTTGTGGTAAATACAGGTTTGAGAAACAAGTCTTCAGACTCAATAGAGGTGAATTGAACTGGTAGGTCTAAAAAGAGATGATGTTTCATAAGATTAAATACAGCATGACTGAACAAAAACAGTTCACCTTCAATACACTTGATCACACAACATAGATGTGTCCTTTTACACATTGTATGTTGTCAGATGCCTTTGTGTACATATTGTGGAATAGTGATCTATAGTCTCTTGGTGCAGAAGTATAGGAGTTACTGTTCACCTTTGTTAACAGGTAGCATTTGTGAGTCACAAATCACCATTTTATACTCATTCATTGGTCTGACAAAATAAACAGGACAAATATGTCTGTGACAGCACATATATTTTCAGCTGTATTGAAACTCAGAACAAGTGATCATGAAGAGAAGACGGTGACAGAACAGAGATTTAACCCTCTGAGACTCAGTATAGTAACTAGACTGCCTGTCCTACCTCTTACCATAATGTACACATGTCAAATGAAAGTGGCGGATGTAGTGTGGTCAGAAGATGAAAACTGAAAACACCTATGAATTAAAGTTTACCATTAGTTTTACCATGTAAAAGGCAATATTTCAGATTTATTTGAGAAAATAATTCCAGTTCATTTCAC
Organism: Thunnus thynnus; assembly: GCF_963924715.1. Lineage (NCBI taxonomy): Eukaryota > Metazoa > Chordata > Actinopteri > Scombriformes > Scombridae > Thunnus > Thunnus thynnus. Next base: position 11,929,774 of record NC_089527.1, read on the forward strand.
AACAGGTCATGAAAAACAAGCAGTCAGATGATCAGAAGCCCGTAAACAAGCAGTTTGCAACAGCTCAGCCAGATTGTAAATCACTTTATTTGGAAGTAAAACTAAATGTAAGCACAATTGAAATATCTTAATTTTTGCTCATTGCACAGGAAAACTGTATGAGTGTACAACTATAGCAAGTGCAGTACTGTAGGTCAAAGTTGAACCAGGAAGTCAGTCTGTAAACTATAATGGATGTTTACAATTTAGGGGATCACTTTACAATTGTTTTCTCTTCCAGATAAGTTCAAATAACCTCAGAATTGTTTACAACCTGTCTGATAGTCTGACTACTTGTGTTGCCAGTCTGACATCGCTAAAATGTCAGATGGGTGCTCAGAGCTCAGGAATTGGTAGGTACCATGTAATTATTACTGACTGAAATGATACAGAGACTACAAAAAACCCAAGCTGTGATAAAGGCAATAATAAAACTATTTCAGAATATGTCTGGGCACTACATCAGCACTACATGAGCCAGGTTGTTCATACTTTTTTTGAGAGTACAAGATGGAGCAAAAAGCTGGTTATCATAGTGAGGAGGAAATATAAGACGTGGTTAAAAGCTTAGTAAAATGGATACACAAAATAAAATACACAAAATCCTGTGCAGCCACTAACAAACAAATTAGGAATTAACTGCTAAATAAATAATATCTTATAATGCCATGATTTCTGGTCTATGTTCAACACCAGCTTTGTCACAATTTTAAGTCTTTGTGTTTATCTTCAGGCTTGAAGTAATAATATTAACCGGAAGTTTGAGACTTTAATTATCTAGGCTCATATCTGTTTTTGTTTTTTACATACCACTATGCTTCTTACAAAGGATTAGAAAAACATTTAATACATAATTGCTTAACATGTGTAAATTTATCAGGTATAGACCGTCCAAGCCTTTTTACATGTTTTTCATTAATGTGCCATTGCGAGTAACAATTCAATTAACATTTGTTTACAAAAACAACATCTCAGCACAATTAGATTCCAGCAATCCAGAGAATCAAATTTGTGATGCAACTGAGAGATACTTTCTGGGGTTGGTTTATTGGCAGTGATAGAGAGACTGGTTTTATTGCCTTGGAGAATATTAATTTTGACAATATTGCTACACCTGAATAAGCTCTACTTTAGTTTAGCTCTATGATGAAAGTGACCTGTATTCCTACTGGTCCATTGTCAGTGTGCTCATAGTCACATTTACTGACAACTAAGCATCTCCAGAGACTTTTGCTTAATGGTCTGGAGTCTCTATTCCCTTTTATCTTGATCTAGCAGAGACATATTCTCACTAAATTGTTCAAGATCATGGGACTAATAGGGATCCTCTAGACCATCCCTTTAATACCATTCACAGAATCAGCTAGAAACTCTCATTATTTCTCCATCTTGCTGAACTCACACTCACTTTGCAGTCAGATTTGATCTGTTGTAAAAGTACAGTGACATTGAGGATATGTAGGTCTAACTGTCACACATTGCATTAAAATATATTAAGACTAAATGTATTGTAAGACAAAAATGAGAGATGTAATGTTCTTCAGGGAGCAAAATTAATTCTCCAGTCTGTCAAAGTAGGTAATTGGTGATGATGAGCTACTTTGTGACCATACACCCAATCCTCATTTAAATGCACCCAGAGAAAGATGTAGGTAGCCACAACAGTCCTCAACATGAAGTGCTGTTTTTCTAAGCCAAATGTGCAGCACTACATATAATCTCCTAACAGAAGGTGAAAACACTGCAAAGGTGAAACAGGTGGGCAACTGTAGTCTATCTGTGTGTGTGTGTGTGTGTGTGTGTGTGTGTGTGTGTGTGTGTGTGTGTGTGTGTGTGTGTTGTTTTTGCTGCAAGCAAAAAGCTGCTGCTCACTACAAAGATTCACAGGTGCTGTTTTTCTGAAATACCTGACCCATTCCCTTGCCTCCAATTCCCCTGACCCAGTGCTCCCACTTCTATACTCCTGGCTCTCTCTAATGTCTTAAGGAGGGCAGTTAAGGCAGTCATGTGTTACTGAGCTTGCTCGATGAATACTCAAGTGCTGTCAAAAATTACTGAAGCAATGCACTAAAGGGATGAGTGGGAAGTCAGGGTCTAACAAAAACTGAGGAGATCAAGATAATTCATGTTTTATGCACCCATGCCCTCCAGTGCCACAAACTGATAGGAAGTAAGTAAAGTAATTTTGCTGCAATTTTTTCAGGTACATGTGTTTTGGGATTCATTTAGATTCAAGTGAATAGTTCGCTATTTAGGGAACTACTTTTGTGACTCAAGGCCAGAACTCAAATCACAGTCAAATTTGCAGTGAAGACGGGGCATAGAAGCACATTCATTTGGTATTTTCATATGCAGCAAACTATCTGCCCACTTGGAAAATGGGGTGGGATTAGAAGGAATCAATTATCATAAATTATCATTTGGTGCATTAGAGGTAGGTATTACAGTATCAGTCATGACCAAACACATCAACTTGATCCCCTGATCCCTCTAAAGCTGTTCCCTCCTACACTGTGACATATCATTGGTATTAGCTTGTAGAGTTTCTAGACAAAGACTCTACCTAAAACAAATCAAACACACAACCATACAATGTTTGGTTAACACCTAGAGTCCAGCTGTAGCTAGGTATAGTATAATTACTTAAGTAATGGAGACACATATCTACCCACAGACCTACATACGAACTGTACATACCTACATACAAACCTATTCAATAACCACATTGCATGTCTAGTCTTTGCCCAGTGTATCTGATAACGCCATGGGGCTGATAAATGATCATCCCTACAGCTGATATGACAAGTTTTTGACTAATAAAGGATCATGTAGCTGCTAAACTCAAGATGCCGAGCATATCCAAAAATCCGCTAGCAAACACTTTCCTGTTGATGTGGTCATTTATGGAGTTCTTCCGGCCACCAAGAAATCAAAGCACAGACAGACAAAACACTGACTGCATACCAAGGGCAAAACTCATCAACCCTCAAATTGTGCCTGCATTAACCGCCACAAACATATTTACCTGAAGAACATTAATACAGTAAGGAATACAAACTTGATTCTTTGGTGGAGATTCCAGTATACTGGACATTTTGACTGAGCTGGCCAAGATGGGACACAGACTTAGTGTGGGGCTGGCCATAGCATAGAGAACCTTAATGAATAGCAGGTGATCAAAAAATGTGAATACAGATGTTCGATGCATCACATTGCTTCAACCTATGCACAGATAAACTCATGTTAGCATCCATTGTAATGTTTGTACTCAAGGCCAGGTTGATGTTTTTACATTTTATAATACAGCATTAAACTAAAGGTGCCATCCTGACCACCCACAACTAAATTCAAAATTACAACCTAGAACAGCACTAACATGCAGTTACCATTCTATTCAGTTTTCTATTCCATGTACCATTTTCCATTTCCACCTATCACAGTCTCTGGGAAGCAGTGGTTATTTAAAGGTATAATGTGTAAGATTTGAACTAAAATCATCAACAGAGTGAGAATGTGAAGAAATGACGATGAAACGATGAAATAATGATGTATATATTTTGTGTTGCATTGATATCTACTGAAATTAGTATGCTAACCAGCTAGCTTTGGCCCATACTGTCTCATAATACCACTTTGTACCACAGGGGTGATAATGAGTCACTGTAGCATCCAGTCTGCCCTCAGTCCAACATGAGAGGAAAAAGAAGTAGCGCTGCCTTAGTAATGGCAGAGCCAGGGTGAGTGCTGCTGAAATTTTCACTGTAGGACTGTTAATATGTAACTTTATTAAGTTTTAATATTTTTTCAGGCGAGAAAGTAACCATGTAGATTCCCAATAAGTTGTCAGTTCATCCAAATAATGCCTATATGGAAAGTTGCACTGTTGTTGGAGCAGCCGACTGCTATATGCTGCCCCCTATTTGTTTGGATCAGGTGGCCGATTCTTACACATTGAACCTTAAAACACGTCTGTTTTAAGGTTCAAAACTATTTCTCTAGTAATAATATACTCTATTTTGTCACCATAACAGTCCCATTATACTTTTCTTACCTGTGCAAAACATATTTAAAACACTTGTCAGGAACGTTATTCATGTCACAGCTTGTGGTTATTGTGACCGGAGTCCTGAGTCCTGAGTCCTGAGTCCTGAGTCCTGGCAGGCAGCACGTACTTTCAATTTTGAGACCTGCTATTTTTCTGACTCATGGTCAAAAGTCTGCTGACTAGAGATCAGCTCTCAGGGCCTCAGTACTACCATTACTATAGTAGAAGGAAATGGCAAACTGGCTCTATGTCAGCTGATCAGCCATCATCGTTGATTGACCAGCATTTGTCCCACCTTATTGTGTTGATGAACTTGACCAATGACCTTTCAGATCTGGGGTGGCCACAAGGGTGGCCCTTGAGATTTTAGGGGTGGCCATGGCCACCCCAGGTCAACCCCTAGAACTGCCATTGGGATATTCATTGCAGTAAATGCCTTTTCGCCCATGTCTTTGAGACGGGATAAAGCTAACCATATGATGGACACATCATCACCTGGATGTTCATGGTGCGCTCTTGGTTTGAGTACCTCGCACAATACACTGACATAAAGTCAGTTAGAACCATCATCAGTAATTCTCAAGAATACTATTTGAACGCAAGTGCATTTCTTGAAACATCAGCCATTTATACTAAACCTGGTGCCTTGATAAGACTTTTCTTCCAAAAAGTACTTTTCAAACATGCCAGGAAGAGGATTGTACCTCATTGCCAAATGAATAAAAATAAATGTAAATGAGAGAGCTTACCAGTACTGAGCATATGACAAAGTGTCCACTACCTTTTATGATTTTATCTAATGCTATTCCAAATTATGTAAGTCATTTTAATAAACATTTAGAAAGCCAAAAGTACATAGATATTTTCCTGAGGAGTGGGCCGAAAAAACCAGAGTTTACACACAAGACGCAGCTGAGTACAGATTACATGTGTTTGGATGAGAAAAAATGCTGTGAAAATGATGTAATTATTTGATAATGCCCTGTAATAGGTGTTGATTTTTACAGCCAACTTAAGTTTTTCTTTTGACTGAAATATATATTGATTTTCATGTTTACTTTTAGTTTACTAAAGTTATTATCAACTTATCTAATATACAGTAATCAGGTGTTGGCATATATTTAGAAAGATTGATCCCATAGCTACTTAAATTCCAATTTAACCTGTGCTTACACTCTACTCAGACATATCTGATCTGACTGATATAAGATTTTAATTGACAGTCTGTCTATTCTTTGCCATGGGTCAGGGTCTGGTGACTAATGAAACAGCACTGCATCTCAGAGCCAATTCCAATAAAAATCTGCCTAATGAAACCAAGACCCTGCGGCTTGATTTGCTTCAGGGATGTCTGGCCTCTACAGGATGTTACCACTACTGCCAATTAAAGCTCTCACTTCAGCATGAGATGCATTTAATACACTGTGCAGTATGACATGTACTTAGTCCAGTTGCAGGGTTAGCTGACTACAGACAAAGCTAATGTTTAAACATAACTAATTTCCAAGTGATGTAAGTCTGTGTTAGCTTATTATTCTGACAGTGAACCAAGTCAAATATCTTTTTTTAGACATCAAAAGGGCCAATAAGTATGAATTTTACTGGATTTCCCCCCAACTTTGATTGGTTTGTGACTGTGTCAGGGAGGCACTGATTTACATCTATAATAATGTTGAGGCCGTAAAAAATCTTGTGCCATTTAACTGTATTATATTGTAATATATTCCTGATATTCTGTCTATTTCTGTGCATAAAAGGGGATGAACATTGGGGATGGTTATTTTGTCCTCAGTTGTTGCTATTTTTGTGTTGACTCCTGCAGATTTCTGACAAAGGCTGATAAATGTAATATATTACTTAAGTTTATATTACTCTATTACAAACTTCTAGTTTATACCTTACAACAATGGGCTTTGTATTCCTTGCAGAGTGTACACTTCTTTGTCTGCGCTTTTCCTGTTTGGTGTTCTCCAGATTTTACTTCTATTTTGTCTCTTCTGTATGTCTTTTCAGTTCCAAGGTAATGCATGTGTGTTGTCATGTTTTCTGTTTTAGTTAGGTTGATTTTCCTTGTACATTTTAACACCAGGAAAAAAAAATTCAAAATGGAGCGGGTTAATATTGAGTTCCTAATAAGAAATAATATAATATCATCTGCATACGATGTATATATATATAAGTACAAATCCTGTAGGCTCTGTACTTTGTTAGAGATGTATCTTGTTTTTTAAAAAGCAAGCCCAAAGTATTTTGTAATGAAGACGGGATGGTATTTTTGCTGATTTTAATCCCCTATACATGTTTAACAATGGGCTTGTTAGATTTTCTTGAAAAATTGTGTAAAAGTTGAGAGCCTGTCAGACCATGCTTCCTTTTCATATTGCAGCATATTCAATCCATCACTAAAACCTATCTGGTTGGCTTTACTCTCAGAATAATGAGATCAATGGAATTAATGGACTTGTAGTAATTAAAACATGTATATGATTTATTTAAAATGGATCTGTAGCCAGTTCTTCCTGGTAATTTCTAATATCACTAATGGGTCTTTCGGAGATAAGCCTCCTAATACACCAGGATAGCACATCAGTCAAGTTTGTTTGCACCTCATTATACTGTCTCAAACTTTTAAAATGATTCTGATTTTCAGCTGTAAGAGCAAATACTAATTTGCAAGTACTCAATTAGCTGAAAATGCATTACTTTCCAATTGTAAGAATTTTGGTGTCACTCATCTTCCGCTTGATTATTGGATCAAGAACTAGTGAAGCTTATTATTTTTCCTCTGATACATGAATGGCTGATCTCTATTCATTATTAAAAAAAAAACATCTATTATTTGTTCACAAATCTGATTATGTCGAAGTCCTGGAACCCCCTTTGATACTGTTCATATTCATGAGATGAAATGATCTGACAAGACAAGTATATTGTAATGCACATATGGCTATATTAAAAAGCATAATCATATGTATTCTGTTAGTTACAAGTAACACTATTACATCATGTACAGCCTAAGCTCATTTGATGGGCTCTTAAAAGCAGACATTGTGAAATAACAACAGCATACTATATACCTAAAACACAAACAATAAATACAAAATACAACTTAATTGTAAATTTACCATTAAACTACATAAAATAGTAGTTTAATGTCAGATCACTAATAAACCAACACTGACAATGTTCAATCTTCAGATGATTTTTGAAGAAAACAAAATAAGGGTAGAAAATAATAATATTGCTATTAGGACAAAACAATAATGCATGAAACTGATTCCCATAGCTCCCAACCCTAATAAACCAGCTTGTTGAATTCATCTCCCCTCCTGTTTCACCTCTGTGCACGCCAGAGTACTAATTGATCCAATCCTACTAGAGAGCGGGTGAACTCAACCAAATCCAGCTGCATAACTTTACAGCACTTCTAGGAATATCTCACAAGTTCACGTCTAAGCTCAATGAGGAATGAACCTTTCGTAAGTAAATGGCCCAGCTTTTTGTAGCTTCCATTTTCACTTCTCTGTGTGTCCTGATTGATTACCGATACAAACTTCTCAGCTTCAGTTAGGGAAAACTCCCAACAATGTGCATCATACTCAGTTTAGCTGGGAGGAACACTCTATTCTCTATGCAGCTCCACCAATAAACCAAGATAGGACATGATGTCTTCCTTGTACCTTTGGTTTGGCTGTTTACAACACTTGGACTTTCTTCTTGAAGTTTAGAATCATAGTTATCAAGTAAAAGCAACTGGGTTGTGTGTGGTCAGATAGCTGTAAAGTGAGACCAGGAAGCTGCCACTTTCCAGGCAGCTATTTCTCCATGAAGTGAAGCTTTCCAATGGATATGCAAATCAGCCTAACTTTAGATCTTCATGGACATTTTAAAATGGTCTTTTCCTCAACCCTACTGGCAAAATGCCAGTCTGTGCCATGCCAAGTTTCTAAAACATTCCAGTGTATGTCTCTAGAAGTCTCCTTCTTCCCAATATCCCTCTTCAACTAATAGAAAAATTTGGACACCACAGGTTTTGGTCGGCAAGTCATCTCTCATCCAGCCACTTGTTGAGCTAGCATAATCCCTGCTGTCACCCATATCGACTGGTAATTAACATGCAGCATTTTTACACACTGAGAGGCTGATGTATATGGCTGGTGCTCCTTTTGTGACTATTAGAGAACAATTTATGTGAATTAACTCAAAATGGCCAGGAGCTCATTCACTCTTATGCCTAGTTCAGCACCACTGTGCCTCCTTTGCTCTCATTTCTTAGGTATTTTCACACTGTGTTTGTTGCTGCAATCATAACTAACTCTCAACTGACCACAGTCTAAATGAATCTTTTGTCTGCCCCATCTATGCACTGACCTTCTGTGTGTCACAATGTTTATGTGTAACAATAATGTTGAAGCCATAATTTCCATAAATAAAACAAGCAATCTGATTAAAATGGACGTCACTCATCTGAGTTTTCAGTTTTGAGTCTATTTGTGTCTGTACTCGCCTGTAGTTGCACAGCTGGAAGTCAGCTTTGGAGGATCTGATTAGTTTAGTTTCATTAGAAAACTGGGTGCCACAGTAATGTGCATCAAAGGGTTCATTCACAGTATCATTAACCCTGCAGGCATTAGAACTGTAAAATGTTGCATCATAATTTCCATGTATGAAATAGGGCACAGCAATGCTACACTCGTCCAGTGATCAAACACAAATAAAGCTGTGGTTCTCTGGACTGTGAGGCTGGTACAGTACAATGGCTTCAGCATGAGGGAGGAAAGAGAACCTTGAAAAGCTTGCCATGATCTGAGTCGCAATTGTGACCCGACAACCTACTCTTGTGAGTGGTTTGAGGACAATTTTCACTAACATCAGCTGCAATATTACTTGCAACAAAATAGAATATGACAGTGAAGCCCTTTTTTAAAAATGTGTTCTGAAGGAGTAAATGGCCTATTTGGCTGAAGTGGAGCAATTCCGATTGTATTTTGGAGTTATGTTTGGCCATTTCTATCAGTAAACTCCAACCTTAAAGATTTTATCTGTGCACGTCCAAATGTCTTCATACGTAAAAGATGAAGTGAATGTGCTCCTGATTAAAGCTTATTGCTTCCTCTGTCTGACATTACTCATCAACAAAGGCCCAGCAGTAAAAAAGCAATTGATTTGGTTGGCGGGAGGTCTGAGCTCAAGCTGAAATTGGGCATTAAAATGACACAGTCCATTGCTCCCACTCGCAGTATTCCTCCCCATGTCAACGGAGACTCTATGAGAGTGTACGATTAATGCTTGCAGGCAGAGACTTGCCTCATTCAGTCCCCAACTGCTCCAGTATAGACAGAAAGCAGAGAGGAAAAAACTAAAATCTCACCATTTAACTACACTCTTGTTGATTTGTGGCTTCATTGTGTTATGACAATTAGGTGAAAGCTATTAAAGAAAAGGTAACTGAGGGTTATCACAAGAACTAAATATACCTGACTGGAGAGAGAAGAAGACAAGAAGACAAGTTCATGTCAACCCTGCGCATGTTGCTTTGACAACTTGGCATGCCAGATTATCATCAGTGTTTTGCTGAGGGCTTCAAATGTGTATCTATCCAGTCTTCATATCAAGACATTAAAGCTATATCCAGAAAGTCTTGGGCCGATTTCCCTGGAGCAGTTTTGGTGAAATGAACCTGCCTGTCATCTGCACCCTGTCTGTCGTATAGTGCATCCGTCTGTTCCACTGTTGGCTTTGACTACAGCTTAGCCGTCAGTCGTCCCCACTTGAGTGAGACCACTCATGCAGAGACACTTTTTAGAGACACAGCAGCTCTAAAAAAAGCAAATGTTAGGCTCGAGGCTGTTTAAAATGAAGTAAAAGCAATAAGTTTGTTTGACATCTTTGTAGGCACCCAAACCTCCCAGTATTTCCTGCCAGGATGAGGTCAGACGACCTATTGATATAAGCAGTATTCATGTAATACCAATACCATAATACAATATTGTTTATCTCACAATACACAGAAACCTAATTTCTCTTGCCTTCCTGGTGATAAATTATGTTTATAGGAATGTGTGGAGAGAATCTATTATCTGGCTGCTTCCAATTCAATACAGAAAAGCAGAAACATTTACCTCTAGTCCTTTCAGGCACAATAATAAGCATTTAGTGGCTCATAATAGAATACACACATGCACTCACACACAATATACAAACAGTCCCATGAGATATTACATTAGTGTTCTCCGTAGGTTTTTGCAAATCTGGACTCAGCATCAATGAATTACACTGTGAGTTTTTGAAGCCATTTGCAATACATTCAAAACTATAGGTAAGGTCAGAGACAAGTCTGGTTGCATAATATAATACCGCTATTACCAGTACTTAATCATGATGTGGACATTTTGACATACAGGAATCATCTATGCACTACATCATCAATTGAAAGTGGCCTGTCAACACACAAAGATGAGTCTCTTTCTTGTTCAGTCTTACTTTCCCCAGGATGCAACAAAGAGTTTAAGGTTGGAGAGGAAAGAGAGAGCATGAAAATTCAATCTGCACAGTCAAATTGATGGCAAACCCCTCGACGGCCTGCCATGGAACAGATGGTATTACAATATGAGGACAGCACTATTAACAGATCCATCCATTTTGTGCCTGTGTTGGGAGAGTAGCACATCGCTGTGGAAGGGCTTTACTGAGCCAAAATTGTCAGATGGCCACTCCACCTTTCATGTAAAAAGAGAGTTGGTCTGTGCAGAAAAGACAGCATACACAAAGATACATTCTGTGTTCTGCCATTGCCAAGTGGCATCTCGTCACATTGTGTGTCATGTTGTCTTTTGATTATCATTGAGAGCATAATGTAAAAACCTCACTCAGTAACTATTACAACCATGTAAGAGACCATATGCCCCATCTAGACTTTGAAGACACCTGTGTATTTTTTGCAGCATTTATTTTCATATTCACTCATATTCTGACATTCGGACATTATCCAGACTCGAGAACCATTCTGCTGTTCCCACTAAAGAACATGTGAATTATATCCTGTTGGAGAAGAAAGGCAAAGTTAAGTGCAACATGAATATTTCAGACCCCCATTGTCTAATTCCACTTAATTAGTATGATTAAGGGTTGCTTCTGCAGTGAATCTAGTGATGAAGTGGTAGCTGTCACTTTAAAATATCACAGAAAGATTCTTTGTTATCAAAAGCGCCGTATGCATTTGCATTTGAAGGTCAACTGTTGGAACACTACTTTTATAGGAATACTGATAGGGAGGGTGAGAATAATTTTCAAAATGGACTTTAATTGCAGTAACTCAACTTGTTCCTTTGTACACTTGCCTAAAAGCTTTTCCAAATATAGTTAAATGCCAAATATTAATCAAATACTCACATCTTAGTCACAAGTGGGACTTACAGCAGCAGAGAACAAAGGTTTAACTCTAATGATAGTATCTGATGATAAAGAAGATTGTGGTAAAGAGTAACTGCCAACAGAATCTCTTGAGAACTGCTTCTTTCAAGTGTTACCAGATATAGTGTGATAATTTCTTTTGCATAGTAATAAAAGTTATACGTTTTTGAGATGATCACTGCTTCCATTTAGCAGACGAAGCAACTAAGAACTGATAAAGCTTTTTGATAAACAGTGAATACTTGTGAAGTGAATTTGTCAAATGCAGCTCCTCACTGAAGTACCCCCAATGTAGTTTCCTTCTAGTGAATGATTTTTTGACATACATTTAGCACAACACCTGTGTCGCAAGAAATCCTTGATGTACAGCCCAAAATGACAATCTTGACCTAAGTGGTTGCAGGCACTGCATTTCAAAAGTGGAAGGAACTTGGTATGAAAAATAAAGACTGGAGTGGAGATGGTATTAAATTTGTTGCACAGGTTCAAACTTGCTAACACATTTTAGAAGTCCCAGTGTCACTGTAATCGATTCATCTTGTCTTGTTAGCCAGTTGCAGGGTTTAAGATGTTGGATATTTGTCAGTGTTACATTGTTGCTATATACACTCTCACATTATGTGTTGGTTTAGTTTGGTGAAGCCCATATATTAAGACATCAAAGTTGGAGTAAATGAATACATCATCTACAGGTTATACCTGCATCACTGTACTCAGGCTACCTTAACTTTAGGCAAAGACAAGATAGAGTACTGCAGTGTGGGAAACTGGAATTTCCTGCCTGACACATACTGTAGTTAGTGATATTTCCTCTACCTTGTTGTAATGCATGAGGCATGTTTTGCCCTGCTCACCCTAAGCCAGACCTCTAACCTTTTCACCTCACTCACTCCTGTTACGCAAGGAGAGCACAAACCAGGATATGATTGTCTGCAAGAGAGGAGGCATTCACATCTGATGAGTTGCATTAGCCAGTCTATGGGACTCTCTGGAAGACCCTAATCCCATTAGAGTGGGTCATCAGACCAAATATAGCTCATAAAACCAAGAGACGGAAACTCTAAGATCCCTTCCCACCAAGATCTGCCAAAATCTACCTATACAGGATGTGAGTAACATAACTTCATGTGTTCATATGTTGTGCCTGTTCATATTGCTATGGTTTGGTGTTTAACACTGACATTTATTACAGCAGCAATAACTGTCAGTATGACCTTAGTTTTGACTGTGCTGGATATGGCAGGTTGGGTGTCATATAATAGCATAAATCATGGCAGTTTTGGAGAAATTACTTTTAAAATCATATATGATTACACATACAAGATACTAAATTTAATCATAGTAACATTTAGTAGTAGAGATGTAACATTAGGCTTTGCACCAAGCATGGGTCAACAGCCTTAGTCACTGCCCTATTAAACCCAACCTATAACTAGTTTGAACATAATTTTGTTCACTCTTGCATGTTTTCATCTTCTGCTGAAGCTGCAACAACCCAAAATGCTGTGTTTCTGCAGAACTGAACTATCTTTTGGTGGTGGAGTAGTGAAACAGAAAATAGTTAAGAGATAAGGCAATGTCGGTCAGTCAGCCCACACAACATTAAACACATCTGCAGTCAGAGCGGTGGGCCTGACTCCATTAGCTCTCCCATCCATGTGCTGCAGTTGCCCTAAACAATTTAATATATTGTCAGTTCTGGCATATGTGTGTGACATTTAGGTGCGACAAGGTGCTAGATCTGCTTCAGAGTTGTCATATGCAAGATCTTAAGCAAAACCTTACAAAGAAGAACTGGGGTCTCTCTGTCATCACAGAAAATATTTTTTTACATGTGTTGTGATTTACTAAATGTTATCTAAAGTGGGCATTTCGACTGCTCAGATGAGCTCAAATGAGCATTGAGGCAGGAACAGAGCACAGGAGAAGCACATAACACACAGCTGTCTGACAAAAGTAAATATAGATTTTTTGCCACAAATAAAGATCTGTAAAGAAGTGTTTGTTTTCACTGCTACACCCTACAAATGGGAAATTATCTCAAAATTGAATTTGCTACCATCTCATATTACAAAGAAAGCCAATGCAAACCAACAGATAAACCAAAGCTGACACAGACACAAATCCGATGCAAAATATGCATCAGCATTTCAGCACCATGGAGAGCTACTTTGAGAGATCAAGGCAACACACAATAGACAAGACACTCATTTATACAAACAGTCTACAGGGATGCATACTGTATGTGTACAGGCCTGGGTGTAATAATAGGAAGGTTTGTTAGCCTCTAGCTACTGGCAACAGAAGGCCTACAGCCACCTTAATAGAATGCTGCCACTGTATAATTTATCACTGAATGTTTAAAGTTTTACAGGGAACACAAAGTTATGTGTGAACAAGATGGAGTCTTAGCTGTTTCTTGTTCTAACTTTAAAACATTGTGTCCTTTTGTAAAGTTTTCTGTCTTTGGGTTACTGTGGCTGTCTTCTGAAGATTAATTTTGTATTAACTTAACATTACCATTATTTATCGCAAAATACCCATAACTAGTAATAGAATCATTCATTGTCCACAATAATCACAATCAAGATAAATGAATCCTTTATTGATATGTCTGCTTGAACCAAGAGTCAAATACACCAAAAAGTCTTCTTAGTGTAAGGTCTACTCAATTCCTTGAGGGTAAAAGTAATCAGCTATTTCAGTAACACATTGTGTTGCCAGGATTATCTTGTGAGCAATAGATGTTGTCAGGAATACTCAACCTTCTATGATAGCATGAGCAGTGCCATTACCTTGCCATCATGACAGGGATATGTACTGTCTGTGTGAATGTGCTTGTATACAAGTACTACAAGTATCAGCAGAATAAAAAAAAAGATATCCTTTCAGACATCAATTTAGAGACATTTTGAAAGTGCAAAACCAGCATTGGCTCTTATTGGCTAAAGATGACATTGGTGAGTGTGTGAGAAACCACGGATGTGTAATGAAAAGAAGAGTAAGCTGGGTAAAAGGTTATCCCCATCTGAAATTAAAATGAAAGCCAAACATACTTGGTCAACTGATACACATACAGAGAACATTTGGTCTTGTTGTTGTTAGTGTATGTCTAACCATCTAATTTATTTTATCAAATGTCCCTTGAATATAAGGCCATTGAATATGAGAATGTCTGAACATAAGAGTGCTATTAGGAGAAGGAGATCAGTTGGCATACCTCAGCTGAATTCTTCTCCTACAAACACTTGGTGACAGACTTAACTTACTTTGGTGTCAAGAAATATTTGGAATCCATTGAGGCAATACAGAAGGAATCCACATGATGACCTGTACTGGTGATTTGTTTAATAAGCAACTATTTTGAATGACTTATATCATGTTGGGAATTAGCCATGAGAGTCAGAGGATAATTTAGCAAACTTGTTTTCCCACTTTTTTGCCTGTTTGTACTGATTTGTTATGAAATGTAACTGTTTTCTGAGCTTTTAATGGTTTACATGTATGTTGATGTTTAAGAGTGATCTCTGTGATGACCTTGTAAGCACCTGCTTAATCCTAATAAGGAACCACATCCAAGTCAGGTGATGTGGGGTATGTATAAATCAACAATAAATTACAAGTGGCCTTGAAAGTAACATTAGCAAGTTACAGACAATTCGGCAGTGTAATCCCCCTTTAATTATCAGTAAACTTATTGAAAAAATGATTTAACATCTCAAACTACATACATAGAAAATAATTGTCACAAAGCATAATATGTGGAGTGCCTACAAATGAGAAATGACCTACAAAGTGAATAAAAAATACTTAATACTTGTCCATTTTTCTATAGTCACAGATTTGACAACATAGTGAATTCAACAATATCAATTAAACAGCAACTGTCCATAAAACCTATGGCTGGAAAGGGTTGTTAGAACGTGAAACTGAAACTGTGGTTCCAGCTCTGTTCAAAGGATGCATGTAGTTAACCAGTTAACCAGCTTGCCAACTATTTCGGTACCCAAATATGAGACATGTGTTGTGGTGTCTGGTGTTTATATTTGTTCATCAGACACATCTAAAGCTTAATTAGTGTAGGTAGCTGTAAAATTACTAAGAATATGAAGAGAATAAAAGTAGCAGGAATTAACAGGGCAAATGACAGCATGGATCCAGACATCACAATGAAAAGAAGCAGTGACAGAAAGAGAAAGAGATATGCACTGAATATGACACCATTTTTGGATACTGCAGAAAAAGTCAAATCAACCTGACCCTAAATTAATTGGCATTCAGAACACATAGAATAGAGTCCTGAATGTTATTGATGGCTGGTACAAACTCTACACATTGCCTCCCACAGCATCTCCTTAAAAAGGATGAAGAAAAAATATCAAATCCTTCTTGAAACACAACACAGAGTCATGACTGTTAGCCGGCAGTGCCAAAATAAGGCAATAAATAATTAGATTTTTTAATTGTTTTTTAGTTAGTTGACTGTACCTGGACTTCTGTGTGGCTGTTCTGACTTGTTTGTACTTTATTGCCCCTACTTGTTTTTATACTGTGTTCTGAAAATCCTCCACACTTCACGCTTGCAGTCTTAATGGGCACTTGAGTTCTGATGGTAATCACCAGAAATCAGTAACACAAGTAGCAACCTGCAAAAAAAATCCACATGACCACAAGTGTGAGTATTGGGACAGAGCCAGACATTCCATTTAGTACCATCAATAATGACTCTGGATGTTCTGTATCATATTACTATCAGTCTTTTGTTTAACATTTTGCTTTAGAACTGAGGGCAGAGCTGAAACTAATACATAGGTCACCCTTGATTTTGCTGAAAAGGTTGGATAGTGCTGAAACATTAATGTGTTTTGCCATGATGTTATACTATCTGTTTGCGATTGTCTTCAACACTTTTTTTTAAAGATTTCTTTATGGAAAAAAGTGATGCTCAGCTTCATATTCTAGTCTTTATATAATTATATAAGAGGCCCAAAACACCGTACTATCACTTAGCTTTGGATCATTTTCAGCATAGTGATGCCTTGGTTAAAGTCTTAACTGAGGATATTTTTACATACCTATTCTAAATACTGACAACATTTTTCAGTAAACTTTGTACCTCTTCGGTCTGAAGAATGTAGCTCTACTGGTGGATGTCTCAGTAAACTGCATCTAAGGGAACTACAGTATGCGGACCTTCATCTTCCTTTGTTACATTGTTTCTTTGGTCCAGCACCTGTTTGAAGTTTATTGGATGTGCGCGTCTACCTCACTTTTGGATAGCAGTACCTCCACAATGTCAGACAACTCCATTAACCCTGTACCATCTGCTACATTAACCACAATCAAACAAAGTCAAAGTAAAGCAGCATTTTCATCTCCAGTACCGAGTATGGTTGGTCCTTTGTAGCATATCCATCAAAGGTTGACTTTGGTTTATTATTTTTGTCTGAACGTTGAATGGAAATTGTTCTGCTTTTTTGAATGTTGACGGTGGAATGATACTGTTTTCTTGTTCAAATAATCAAGGGTAAGGTACTCAGGGCAAATTGTCTTCTGAATACGTAATGCCATCTCCACTGGCAGAGTACCCCTGCGATGTCATGCAGAAAATTTTAAAATTAATACACAGCAACATACATTAAACTAAGTGGGACCTAGATGTTTTAGATATTTTCCTAGATGTACTCAGAATTTTATACAACCTTGATAAATGTGATAGTTTTGCAATTTTCTCTTTTCCCCGTTAATCTACAAGAGACTTTCATAAGATGCTAATGCTCGTTTATTATTTCACACCTTTCAGAACACCACTTATTTCACAGTCATATTTACAGTTTGTTGGCAAGTTCTAGACAGACCCTGCTAGTTGATGCCCGTAAATAAGATGCTGCATTTCTATTTCAGTGAACTATTAATTTTTTACAGATTCAGTTAATCAAAGTCAATGTTAAAAAGTTAAGCCAATGCTCAAATTGCCCATGACCTTTGGCACCTGTAAGTGTAAAACCATCAAATATTAAAATGACTAGGGGTGAATGAGGCTACATAGCATTTAATTAGACTATGTACATTTCTAATGCTGACATTTTTGTAGGTTTTTAATACATTCTGTGCAAATATCTCATATTGCTATGGCTTGCATGACTCATTAGCTATCATTATTTAATATATTAGAATTGTGTTATACATCTCTTTATTTTTATCAACAAATCTCATGAAAAAAACAACAGCAACAAACTACAAACCAAGGACTGATAATGAACAGAACTTTTCTTTCACTATTCCCCCTACAGCTGAATCTCTTTGAATTTTAAACATCCTTAGTCTGCTTGTGTACTCCAGTGCTTTGAAGAGACAAGGACAGATGACAAATGTCTTTGACAAAGTACCTTGGCCCAGGCTTTGCAAACCAGTGAATAGACTTTATACATACAGCGCCTGCTACTAGCAGAGACGTGTGTTGATGCCACAGGTCAAGTACATACAGTAGTTAAAGCAACCTCTCAAGTGCAGATACTCTAGGCATTTTCAAAAGAATATTGTTTCATCTGTCATAACAACATGTCCTCATACCTAAATAACAAAATACTTAAATTTTGTCAGTGCCAGCTAAAATGCACTCAAAAAAACCCCTTATATGAACATTATCTAAACCTGCACAATCATGCATGAATATTTTCAAACTAGTAGTGGAATGACTATGTGCACAGTGAATGGTGAACCCACAGAGGATTATCACTCACCTGTTCAGTTCCTCCTCTGCCCTTTGGAGTGTTTCAGCATCATTCAGCTTGTTGTTTTGGTTTTACAACCCACAGATTTCGTTCTCACCCCTTTCATCAGCCTTATTTCCAAATGCAGCTCGAAAATAGTTATTTTGTCAGTGCCAGGTAAAATGGATCTGTTATAAAAAAAAGATTGGTTGTAGCTACAAGTGCAGTAATATTTTAGGTGCAGTAATACAGGTCCCAGAACTCACGTGGCAGCAAACACTCCTTGAGTAGCTACTTTGTACTCAGAAGTACAACAGAAGAGCAACTGATATATCTTCTACACTGCAGCCAAACAAGCTCACATTGTTTTAATAAAGTAATTATAGAATGTAAATACATTAAATGGCTATTGGTGAAAAAATACAGACTATAAACGGTATCAAGTGGTTGCTGATACTATATTAGCTGGTGAACATAGTGGAGCATCTAGCAGCTAAAGAGGATCAAGGATATTTCCCTCAAGAATTGGTGGAGACCAAAACAAAGCTAGCGGTAGAGTAAACATTGGACTTTAAATTAGTCAGGTGGACACACACAACTCCAAATGAATGCTAATGTTGCGACATGTCTGCTAGATGTGTGAATTGTAAAGGGTATTGTAATCTAGATACATGTGCTATACCCCTGTACTGCAGATACGAGGCCTCTTAATGTTTTTATAATACCTACTAGTTTCTGATGAAGGTCAATAAAAGTCATTGACTATGTGATGCCCCCTAAATATCTGTTCTTAAAACCTAGATTCTAAATCCACTTGATATCCTGACTGTTCGTAAATGATGTCTGAAAAAAAAAAAAACTTCTTCCACACTTACTGTCTGTTGCAGTTCTGAATCTTCTCATACATACAGCAACTGGAAGCAGGAATAGAAATTTAAAATGGCTGCTCTGTTATATAGTGTATAGTATAGTGTGCTCTGAGATGATGTTGATGACGGCCCGGCTGCCTTTCACTATCACTTAATTTAAAGGGGGAATGAAGATCAGAGGGAGGGGTTGGCACATTCTCATCCCACCCATGTGAAATTAAATGTTAAATTGCAATACAGCCATCTTCTCTGGGGAGAAATCCCAGCGGAAGAAGCTCATTCCCCAGAGTGGTTACATGGTGGGAACCTCACCCTTTGATAAGCTATGATGAGCTGTCTCTGCTCTCAATCAGTACATATCCACCCTACTGCCAGACTCCTGCTCTCTTGATTCTCTGCCTCACTGAGGAGAGGCAGCATCAATACTATTTCCACCCCACGCTGCTGAGAGAGAAGACCCATTCTCCCAGAAACCAATTGAGAATTATTCTGAAACTGAAAATTGAAACTCTAAACTGTTCAAATAAGTAAAAAGACGTAAAAGTTTTTAATGCCTTTTGGAATGAGTTTTGTCCTTAAAGGCACACTATGCAAGATCTGTCGGTTGCTGTTTGTAAGCACACCATTCAAAGTTGGCCCCTCCTCCCCGGCTAAACGACACCAGAGCAAGCTGGGAGCAGGGCAAGAGAGACAGACAGCAGCAGCGAACAAGCAAGCTAGAGAGTGAACGAAGAGAGCAAGCGGCGTTAGCGAGAACAAAGCAGCAAATCAGATAAATAAAGCATTATTTTCTGATTGTTTCCTGGCGGTTACGATCTAAAGCGCAATTAAACACACCCATATCTCCACACAACCCTGTGGTGTCGCATTGCTGGATTTGGTGTGAATGCAGCCAAAGCACACACTTCATCCTGTCCGCTTAGGCCTCTCTGCTCTATGTGTGAGTGTGTACATGTGTATGTGTGTGTGTGTGTGTGTGTGTGTGTGTGTGTGTGTGTGTGTGTGTGTGTGTGTGTGTGTGTGTGGAGCTCAGCCCCGCCCTCGGTCAAACAGACAGAGAGCAGAGGAAAGAGACGGAGACAGCAATGTAACCTGGTAGCTACGTTACCAGTCCCGATCTCACACCCCGCGTACTGGTATTGGCTGGGGGCTACACACCCACTGCAAAAAGGTTGACGCCCAGAAGAGTCCCAAACACAGCAAAATAATAAGAGAATACAGGCAGAGGGCAGAGTCTCTGTAGATACATACACTGCCACACACTTCTACTGGGTCATAAGTGATAGTATTTCAAGTAAATCCTGCATAGTATGCCTTTAACACCTCCAAGGTTCAATAACTTCCTAATAGAAAACTGGACCCTTTTTAAGTAATACATGATTGTTACCCTGTCCTCTTAAAATTATATGATAAGATGTTTCTTGATGTTAAATCTCACCTGTATTCAAGGATGCTAGAAAAATTGCTACATAATTATGCTAAGCATAATTCCAATGGGACAAGTGCACTGCTTCTCAAGGAGGGTACTTTGAAGAGGATTAGAAAGGTACCACTGATTGCAGTTTTATAATGACAGTTTTTTGTTTTTGTTTTTGTTTTTTGTTTTTTTTATAATTTTTGGGTGCCCCTCTTACAGTTGAGTTTGAGTAGGAAGGAAACATAAAGATATACCTACCAAAAATATGTTGTTGTGAGAAAGAGTTGGCTGTCATTTTTCCTTTATGTATACAAGTTGCCAAAAGTGAGGCAGTTAGCACATCTTGAACAATAACCCCTGAGGATAAGATTAGACAATTCAGTGCTTTAGATACAGAAACCACTCACACAAAAAACCCACATAGAAAACATAAAAGGCTATACAACAAAAATACTTTCCTTGAGCAAATATTGGTCTTGATTAATCCAATTTCAGCTCTCAGCAACAACTGTCACACCTTTGAATTCAATACCTGAGGAGGACAATCTAAGGTTATTCCTGGGAGAATTGGATTCTTAAATCTATTGAGTCTGTTCATTAGTAAATCAGTTTCAAGCTTACAGCTTGTGCAGCATCATTTCAGGAGAAAGATGAGAAAATCGTACAGCTGGAGCAGTCATTCTGTGTATTTTCTTTCTTGCCTTCAGGCACGCCCATCAATACCCACACCACCTTTCACTGAGAGCCACTACATCTATCAAATGCCATTTTCTGTAGCCTGTGCATTAACCAATTTCAGTTCGATATTCAATTCAGTAACCTTATTCATCTCCCAGCGGGGCAATTAAAAAGTCAGTGTCCACAATGTCTGGTTTATCAGCCATTAAAGATCTTTTCATATGAATAAAACTGAAACTATATTAGTTAGTTTTTGGCAGCATAGAACATCAAAAGATCTTCAGCATTTTAGGGTAACAGGAAATTGACAGAAATTTGTTTTTCTCAAATTGCACTCTTATGTTTGTTTAAAGGTCCCCTCCAGACATTTTTTAATATATAAAATTGCTCAGTGTGGAATAATAATTTTTTGGTGCCTGGTATGATTTTCCACAAAAAAAGTTCAATTGTCTTGTTAATATTCTTAAAGTTACATCTCCTCCTTCTCCCTCATTGAAAAACCCAGAATCTATAGATATGCAAATAATTTTAATTTCAAAAGTTTAACTACTGGATGTAAGATGTCTCTTTCACTGTAAAGTTCATTCTCAGTGTATGTGCACTAGAGGCTTTCAGATTACACTTGTTTAATTGCACTCAGGACCTCAATAAGCTTCAGACTATTTATGATGGCACAAACCATGCTCGTAGATTCACGCTTTGTACTCAGATTTAAGATGAGCGTATAGAGAAACTTTCCACTTTCAGCAGATGAATGTGAAAACAACCTTCTGGTATTGAACTCTGCACATATATCATTCAGCACAGTGAAGGTCGAGCATCAAAGTGAAGGAAAAATAAGCTAAACACACAGTGGCACCTAAAGATTTGTGGAATGAAGCCTTGTATCAATAGTGCAAACAGACAGAAAACATTGAGAGAGTATATTTTGTGTGTTAAATCTAAACTCCTAAGCAAGTAGTGACAAACTGTCAGATAAATGTAGTAAGATAACATACAGTGTTTTCCTCTGAATCCCCCCCAGATGAAGTGGAATAGAAGTAGAAAGTAAAGTACATGTACTTATTAACTGTAATTAATAATAATACTTGAGTAAATGTACTTGGTTACTTTCCACTACTGGTATTAAGGAGGTTTCTGAATGTCAGGCATACAATCATTTACCTTGTTTTTTCATGACCTGAACTGCTCACAGTGAGAAGTAACTATTTTCATTTACTCAAGTGAGATAGCCTACTTTGCTTGTATGTTTTGATGTTGTGCCACTCAGCTATGTTTGCAGATTTAGATTTAGATACAAAATATATCAATTGGTAAAATTTGATTCAGCATTATAGATTAAACTATAATGCACTGTTGCCTGCTGCCAGCAGCGTGAGCTCACCAGCTGTGAGCACAGCTCGCGAGCGTGCGTGCCAAAGTTTTTGGTCTATTCTGAATTCTCCATGCGCCAGACACAGATCTCTGATCTACACAAACTGATCATTTGCACATCGGCACAAGTAGAAGACAGTCTGTTTAAATCACAGCATTACTGATGCACATGTTTAATATAAAGCAGTACATTACCGCTATTGTTGATTACACATGTCTGGAGAGGTGTTTGTAAGTGTGGCTGGTTTTACTCTGTCTGTTATATATGAAAACAGATCTGGCAAGACATACATTTCATAATTAAAAAAATTCAGTGGTAGTCCTTGAAAGTTTCTCTGCTTATGACATCTGAATTAAATGAATCCACATTCAGTTACTGTATGCATTCTCACATTGTTAATTGCACATCCATACTGATCCAGGAGTAAACAGACGTCATATCAAGGACACTAGAGGAGAACTATAGGTGTTGTGCATGTGCCATTACCTGAATGACACTCAATCTGAGCCTTTGTGTCCCATTGACTTTGAGGCATAGTGTGATAAACTAACCTAATGTGGAACTGAATGGAACAATTAGCCCATTAAAATGTAAGCAGATGTAGAATTGGCATATGTTGCTTGTTGGTTTCATTCAGTTTGAATAATCAACAATAAATTGTGTGACACAGCTGTGTTACTAAGTACAAGCTTTTAATAAAATTATCGCAGATGTTTCTATTTGTAGGTGAACTAATGGTCGGGGACACGATAACAGAAAGTAGCTAAATGGATTTATAAGATTGTGAACTACTGCTGGAGGACCTCCAAAATAATTCCCTGTATGATCTTTATTTTGGTTTAAATGAATAATACAACATTGAATGTCTGCAAAAAAGAGTAATCACATCAAGATTTGGCAGTTCACAGAGGAAGGAGTTCGGCATGCTGGGATGAGTCAACAAAACATCAGACTTTGACATGGAAGATCACTTTTCACTTATCATTTCCAACCACTCATCACTGCAGAGGTAAGTGGAACCAGTAAAAACCAACACACCAGGAGATAAATTTATCATAATCTAGTGCATCAGCTGACTTTTTACCAGTTTTATTTGTGTTTTTATAATTCAACTCTGTATTTTAGTTTTTGTATTTCTCTACAAAATTGTTGCAAAGTATACCAATAAGACATTGAAACATCTTTTGTCAAATCCCATGAAAAGACCAAACCAACAATGCTGCTTAGCCCAATTTCCTTTTGCTCCCACTGTAAGCATAATTATTTAAAAACAGTTCATAAATACATAGTTTCACTTTTTAATTAGGTCAAAGAACTTTATAACTGCTCAGCACTGTGGTTTTTAGCAAATGTTACTCAAACAGGAGTATAGAGTGCATTTGTTGGGGACTATTTTAAGTCTCAGATTATTGGTGCTCTTGAGGATTTACAGCAGCAGGGTGTGTATATGAGATTGACCCAAAATAAACTACAGTGCCCATGTTCATAATAATAAAGAATTATTCCACTGAGTGCAACCTCAAATAATTTTTGGACAACAATGGACATTAATGATAAGCTTTAAGTGATAAGCTATATCAGACTATGGCTACACTGTCAATGCTTGCTAGTAGGATCAATTCATTGTTGGTTTTGGCATTTTAGTTTTTCACTATATGAAAAATACAGAATATTCCCAGCCATGCTTTTATCTTACAATTATTATAAATCACTAGTTTGACTCCCTAGTTTGCAGTTGTTGCCCTCTGGACATTCCTAAAATATTGAGGTAGTCATCCATCATTACAACTAACAATAACTAACTGCATAGCACTATACCTACTAGTACTACTTGCATACAGTACCTTCTAAATGCCTTCACCAAGTACATTGCTAAAAGCATGTATGCAGGATTTTTTCCAGCTGTTCAACAATAAGACAATTACAATTAGACTAACTTAATAAGCTAAGTTTACCTAGTACCCTGAATGCTATACAGGAATTGTTGGGTCTAAAATTCAGGTAAAGTGATATGCTGTCACTCCTTTCTCTTCAGTGACATGGTCCGTTAAACTGGCAGTCATAAGGCTTTACTTTTCAGGGGAAAATTCTAAGGAGTGAGGTTTATTTCCAGCACAGCTCTTAAATATTTAATCATTAGTACCTTGGTTTTGGGGTCACGGTTCGTTAAGATTTCGGTATAGCAGAAAAAAAGAAAGGTAGAAAATATCATATTTGGTCTTTTATTCTGAAAAATGTAAACATCCAACAATGGATCCTCGGCCATAACTATTACCGAAACAGTTTAGTTGTGCTGCAGTGGAAAAGGAAAACAACCTTTCTGTTTCTTGCAAGAAGTCAGAACACGCGCTGACAGCTGTTTTATGCTGATTTATAGTCTAACTGTATGTAAAGTAGTTCAAACTAGCTCCACCTCCAGCAGCGACAACAGTAACATGCTGCTTACACACTGCTGCTTCAGTGTTGATGATCTAATGATGTCATATATAATAATATATATAATATATGGAAAATTTAAATGGATGTTAAAGTCATGTAACTGAGAATTTCAACTGCCTTATTTGAGCTGGATTTAGTCTCTTCCTTGTGTTTGATGTATGTATTCCCTATGTGTTGTGTTTTATTTCTACTTAAACTGTAATTGGTTAGCTGTCTGGATAAAGGGATCTCAAGGGACTTCCTGGTTAAATTAAAAAAAAAAAAATCAGTCAGAGGGACCAAACCACTACTTTTACTTCATACTTTTTATCTGCATTTTCTCTCTCAGAACTGGTTCTTAAAATGTGCTGTCTCACCACGTCAGAAATCAAATGTTTTTTATTGTTGTTCTGCATGGCTTCACTCAAACGTGGAGTGAAGAGTCAACCGTCACAGAGAGGGGAGATGGACAGGGATGAGTAGTATTGTTTCACTACGGAGATAACGGAGCATATTTTAATAATACTGTTGCAGTCAGTCAGTGTTATGGGTCTCTCATATGTCAGTCTGATGGCAGCGACACTAAAGGGTAACCAAAGCCCCCTGGAACAGCGCCAGGCTTTGAAGCCAATTTGGCATAGTGGCCAACAGTGGAGTTACAACTTTCTGGGTCCGACAGGGGCCCAAAAAACATTTTTCCCGCACACAATCATGGGAAAAGGAGCAGCTGTAAACAGTGGATACATTTTATTGAGCTTCAAACCCCCACGAAATAACTCATTTCACTATCAGAATTTGATCCATGCAGTCCGATCACATTTCAAGTCTAGAGGGGCTGCACAATTTAATTGTTTTATCTCCATTCAAGTTAACCAGAGAGCTAAACCGGAAGATAGCTGTCTCAGCCAGCGGTATCTCTAGTGAGCACACTCTATGGAAGCATGGGGCGCATAGAGTTTGCACAGTGTTTTTGTCCAGGTAATTTCTTTACAGTGGGAAGTGGCTATTTGGCTTCATGCACCACTGAGCAACTTTCATAGGAATGAATGGAGCCCCGCTGCCGACGCCGTATCCAGTTCTCCTTATACATTCAAGGGTAGTCAGGCTACCTTGGCTAAGCTGGCTAGCATACATCCATGCTACAGCTAAGTGATGCACTGCAAGAATGTTCCGGGTGGTACTACTCACGCTCTAGAATTATTGTTCCACACGTCGGAGTAAGTGGATTATTAAACCATTTTTACAGTAATTGTTTGGGTCACAGGGCGTATTCTTCATACGACGGCATGCACCAAACCGCGATGCCTGTACCATGTTGGTTCGGTACGAATACACGTACTGTTACAGCCCTATTTAGTAAGATCATTTATCATTTTGTGGGATCATATTCAGTTTAATGGGAAGCATAATGCGAAAGAGAAGAAGTTTTAGGGAAAACTTGCTGCATGCATTCAAAGTCACATGTTTTATGTATGGCTACGAAATGTAAATGTTGCACTGATGCAGACTGCAATATATGTCCTTAAATGCTGCATATTACACGGTTCAAAGCATAAGATCACTAAAAATCAGCAAACAACTGTCAGCTAAACACTAAAAAAAAAGGTATTTTTCAAAAGAATCTGAAATGATGAATCTATCCTTATTGATTCCTTTTTTGTGAAGATTCATTTGATTTTTGATCTTGAACCACTCACAGAACTTTTAGCACAAAGATTTCCAAAGACTGCTAAGGTTTTAACATTTCACAGAGGAGCGGAATAAAATGACACATTGATTGCTTCTCTTTGTAAAGAAAGAGGACAAAATCAACTTGGTACACCAAATGTGCAGCCAACTGATAGAATGAGTAAACAAAGAGATAGAAAATGAAAGTGTCCATTTCAGCCAAGAAATAACATGCCACAGCAGTAATGAGTAGAGGAGGGTGGTTTGTATGTGTGTGTCTGTGGAGGTAATTTCTTTCTTTGTTGGTTTTATGTTTGGATACAGGCAGTGCAAAGAGAATTACTTGCTCATTGTTTGTTTTTTACTCAGATAATGCCTGACTCATTTTATCAAGGGATAAATGTTGTTTGCATAATCATTTTTTCGAAAAATCCAGGGGAGAGAAAGCAGCTCTGCTAAACTGTATGCTGCTAAACACTGAGAATATACTGTGTGAATGTAAATGTTTTCCCAAGTACCACTAAGACGCCTATATGTACCCTCTAGTGAAGGTTGCGTGTACGTTCACTTAGCCTTAATGTGTTACACAAAATTACATAAAACCTTAAATACCCAATCATAAGGGTTGTATTTCAGGGGCAGATTTTTCAGAGGACCAGTGCTGAAGTAGCCTTTTCACTTTTAACTCAAACTAAATGGGCACAAAGAAATGAAATAGGTACATGTAAGGGGCAGATAGTCAATCTCCATTATACTGAGGCTATTGAGTCACTTTCCAAAAGATTTCCAATAATCTGAGTGCGTAAACAGAAATATACTGTGTATTCTTATAGTGTCTACAAAATGGAAACTATCTTCCCTGACAAATAAATTGTTCATAGTTCTTCAAAGTTGTTTCGTTTAACTGAATCTTATTATCTCCTCACATTAAAAGATGCACACCGGTCTGGATCCCATGATATCAGGTTGTAAGAGAAGAGCACCAAATAACTAGGCACTTAGCATCTATTAAATTAAATTACAATTACCAATACTACTGATATACAACTACATATTTGCTTTAAATCCTCTTTTCTTCACTCGTCTGTGAAGATTTCTTCTTTGCTCCTGTCTCTGTGGATAATGAAGTGGAGGCATACAACTTTGAAATAACCATTTTAATATTTAACTTAACTTGAGAAGAGGTGTCTTTGCCACAGTTTACACAGGTTATTTTTTGCTCTGCAGTATATGTGTTTTTCCACTAGCTATACGTATTTGCATTCTTACGCTGTGATTTTTTTTTTCAGTCTGTAATGCAAATGAATGCCAATACCTGCATATTCTATGACTTGCAGGTATTCTCCCAGAGAGAGTGGAGGGTTGCCACCCAACCCCCACTTGCAGCTCTGGGCAATTGCCTTGGTTGCTTGCGCTTAAAATTTCCACTGCCTGTGAGTAGTTATGATACAAGTCTACTGGCAAATCAGCCTTGTTTTTCAATAATGCATCTCTTTGGAGAATGCAGTCCCATTGAAGTCCCATTGGACGTACTTTTTTGAGAACCCAATGCCTCTCTGCAGTCTGAAGGCTGAATATATTGTATAGTTTCTGAATATATTTCATGACAGTTGAAACAGGCTTTGTATACAGTACAATATTATAAGGTGAGCTGACTTTTAACATTTATCATTCTATATTTAAACAGAGCAGAATGCCTTGTCAGGTAAGCCACTCAACCTACTCAATTGTCTTGTTTTGTGAAAATAGCAGAAAACAACACAAAGAAAACATTTTATTTAATGAGCACACTGGAGATGAAAAACAAATCTAAAAAAATACAAAAAAAAAATAAGAATGAATCATCCACAAGTCAGTAGACAACTTTTCAAATTAATTTTGTAAACTGTCTGTGTTTTATTTTACTGACAAACTGAAAGTTCTCAGTCATTAGCAACATAAGTGGAGGCCAAAATCAATTCAGGAGTCCTCTGGAGGTGTAATCCCTTCTTATCCTGAGATCTAATCAATGTAACAAGCACACTCGCATTTGGTCCAAGTTAAGTCTGCATCCAACTCTTGCAACAAAAGGAAAGTGTGTTTACATTACATACAGCAGTCTAAAACTGCTTGTCAAAAACTACAGTACTTCTCAGCATCTGCAGTTTAAATGTAGTCATTCAAATTCCATGTTCCCCTTACTTATGTGAATATGATGAGAATAAGATATAATAATGATGATAATAATAATAATATATTCATGCTGTAAAAGTGATGAGACAGAGGGAGCGGGGAGTTGAGGAGGTCACATTTAAGCTTTTACTAAGTGTGAGAATTAAGCGATTCCTAACCTGAGGAATACAGATGCTATTTTTTAGTTTCCATATGAACACGTGCATTATAGGAGAAATGAAAGAACTTGATTAAATAAAACCCAAACTAAAGAGCAGTACTCTGATGTGACAAAAGAAGCTGTAGTGACAATCATAACAAAAAGTGGATTTACCAAAACGTGAGGTGAACCTGTTGACTTTAATAGAACAAATCCTATGTACATGTGCACAGTGTACTGCAGACTGGTACTACTCAATTCAATTCACTTCAATTCAAAACACTTTATTTGTCCCAGAGGGGCAGTTTGCAGAGGCATGTAGAGTACCACAGTCAACAGGCAACACAATACAGGGAAAAATTTAAAAAATACATAAAAAGCAAAAATAAGCTGTACACATTATGATAATAATGATGATGATGATATGAGAATGATAAGTGCATGGTAATTCGATGAACATAGATGGCAGCATCAGTCCGAGCCATGTGCAAGTCACTGTGTGTGTGTGTGTGTGTGTGTGTGTGGGAGAAAGAGTGAGAGGTGTTCAGTGCATGAACCATGTCTGAGTGTGTGTGTGTGTGTGTATGGAGTTGGGGGGACTGTTAGCAGGGAGAGCAGAGGGACAGGGATGGCTGGGAGTGGTGCAGCTGAACAGCCTTGGGGACAAAGGTTGCCCTTCTCCTCTGTGTCCTGCAGACTGGGCAGCGTCCTGAGGGGAACCACTCAAACGCAGGGAACAGGACGTGAGATCCTGCTGACTGACCTTAGCATCTGCTGTTCGTATAGGGTGGACAGGGCTCTGACAGGGAGTCCAATAATTTTGCATTTTGACTGTGCTCTGCAGGCGGTTTCTGTTCTGGAGGCTGATGGTGTGGAACCAGCAGGTGAAAGAGAATGTCATGATGCTCTCAATGAAGGAGTAATAAAATGTTGTGAGGATGTCCTTGCTGACCCCAAAGGAGTTGAGCTTCCTCAGGAGTTACTGCCACTGCTGGCATTTCCTGAGGATCTCCTCTGTGTTGGAGGCAAATTTCAGCAGATTATTGAAGATTGTGCCCAGGTACTTATATTCCTCATCAGCCTCTACTGACTTCCCGTAGATAGTGGTGATGACTGCCGCAGCCAGTTCCCTCTGATTGATGGAGAAGGTCACTACCATCTCCTTGATCCTGTTGACATTAAGTACCAGTCAGGAGTTGTCACACCACTCCACAAACTCATGAAGAGCTGAACTGTGGTGCTGTGAGGGGCCTGATAGCAGAGATAGAAGGACTGTGCCATCAGTACATGACAGTTTGGCTGGGTGGACCTGCAGTCAACAATGTGGAGGATGAAGAGCAGGAGTGAGAGGACACAGCCCTGCGGGGAACCACTTGAAGTGTTTAGGAGGTTGGAGAAGGTGTGTTTGAAAAGCACTTTCTGTGACCTGTTAGTGAGAAAGTCCATTATCCACAGGATTGGTAGGTGGTGGTGGTGGTGAGTTTTTCAGCAAGAAAGTGTGGCTGCAGGTTGCTGAATGCTGAGGAGAAGGTTGCAAACAGGAATCTTCCTGTAGTGTTCCAGATGTTTATGGTTTTATGGTATCTACAATGAATGCTTTCAATGAATGCTTTTGCATCTTCAACCCCTCTGCCCGTGCGGTATGCAAACTGGAGTGGGTCCATCTGTGAGTCTGTTGCCTTGGTGATATGGTTTTTGATGACCCTCTCCAAAGCCTTAATCACAAGAGAGGTGAGAGCCACAGGCCTGAGGTCATTCAGGGCCTTGAATGCGCCCTTCTGTGGTATGGGAATAACTGTGGAGTGTTTCCACAGCTGGGGGACTATACCACTGGCCATGGAGCTCTGGCCCAGGTGCTGTGTTTGCTTTGGTCTTCTTGAGGGCTTTCACCACATCCTGTGTGTTTATGGTAAGGGCAGAGTCACCGAGTTTAAGTGTGGAGATGGTTGCATCTAGCTGGGTGCTGTTGTCTGTCTTGAATCTGGTGTACTGAGGTCCTTAGGGAGTGATGCTGGGCTGCTGCCTGCAACTTGAATGAGCTTGTAGGTGGTGGAATCAGTATTCACAGCTACTATGTTCTTGAGGCCCTGCCAAGCTGAGCAGAGGTTCCCTTGCGTAAATGTTTGCTCCACTTTGTCTCTATATTTCAGTTTGTCAGTTTTAATGGCACGCTTGACCCCAATGTTAACCTCCTTTTTTCAGTCTCAGAGCCAGTGAAGAAGACTCTCTTTCTTATTTAGGATTTCCTTGAGTTCTTTAGTCACCCAAGGTTTATTGTTGGGGAAGATTGTGACCTTTTTGGTGAGAATGATATTGCCTACACAGAAAGAGATGTATGATGGGACCACGTCTACTTGCTCATTGATGTTGCTGGACGGGACTATGAGGTTATTCCAGTCAGTGGCTTCCCTGTACCCTGTCAATACTATCATTGGTTCACTGTTTAATGGTTTTAATTACCTTATCTGTCCTCGTTACGACCGGTCAGTAGGCTGATGCAAGCAGAATGGTGTGGTGGTTGGCAGAGCCGGGGGGGGGGCGATGGATCTGTATGCGTCTGGGACTGAACCATAGCATTTATCCAGTGTCTTTCCTAGGCAGGCGGTGCATGTGATGTTTTGGTATAAACCTTTTAAAGATTTGTTGGCTGAGCAGTGATTATCACCCAGGATGAATTTGGTCCGGGGATATGAGTTCAAGCCTGTCTAATGTTCTCTTGATGTGTTCTATGGCTGTGGTTTCATTTGCTCTGGGGTGGATGTAAACTAGAATGAAAAAAAGCTGTGGGAGTTCGATGTCGCTGGTGCACAGCTTCTTTCTGATGGCGACCGTTCAGCACCAGGGTGTGTTTACATAGAGACAAACGCCACCACCATGTTGTTTGCCTGTGAGCTCATTATCTCGGTCAAGTCTTAGGGGGGTCCCAAAGCCATCTATATGCAGAGTGTCGATGTCGTCATTCCTTTTTAACCACGTTTCAATGAATGCAATAATGGAGGCAGTACTGTATTCATACATGTGATTAACATTGGCTTGTAGTTCATCTGTTTTATTGCAGAGGGAACATTAGCCAGGATGACTGAGGGGAGCAGTCTGTGTTTACATTTCTCCTGTTTAAGTCTTGCACTAATTCTTCCCTTTCTCTTTACCCTTCTAGTTACCTTCTTTTTGTTGTGAGAAGAATCCCCTTGGTTGGAATAATATTCGCATAGTATTTCCTCCGGAAACTTCTCTGTAGTAACAGCTTGGTGGGAGTGAAATCTTAGCTGCAGCAGAAAATCTCTAGAGTATGTGACTCGCAGGCTGTCAGGAAGGTTGTGTCCAGTTGTTAAGCAAGATACATACTCCAAAAAGTGCAATAGATGCAAAAACACCAGAGACCAAACAAGGCTTCAGCTATCCATGCCACTAGTCAGTGTTCCTAAACGATCTGATATATGTAGTCCAACTGTGAGTGGTTGTGGCAAGCAAACAAAGAAGGCAGAACTGAAAAAATAACTTTGCCAAAAATACATGAAAACTGCAACATAAGCAGCTAAACATCAATACACAATATCCTGGTGGATATAAATGTAACACAAGCGACATACACACAAAATAACACAGTAATAAATATATAAAATAAATATAAAAGAAACTACTCTATGAGCCAGCCACAAGCAGTGACCCAGAAGCAGATGGACAGAAAGGGCCAGACCAGCTAACTGCAGGAGAGCATAACACACACCAACTGAATTTCAGAAGAAAAAAGGGAGCTCTTTTTTTTTTTTGTTGTTCTCAGTTAATGGCAGGTGGCAGCCGCTGTTTCTGATTCAAGGTGGCCATATTCTTTACTTAATGCTAGCTTTTCATTTTATGGGAACGATCATATCAACTGTTTTGCAAAAATGGTGTTTAAACATGCTTAGTTATAACACCCAGCCCTAAGCACATGAATGGATGCTGGAATAAACAGTGCTTACAGGCCTCATTGTAGACAAGCTTTGGTGTACTTCTCACCTCCTTTATGCCTTTTGTGGATGAGCACAAGGGCAGCTTCAACTGATATCACCAATAAATCCTTCCTTCCTTGCTGGACACTGTTAAGTATTAATATCAGGGCTGCAACTTGTGATTATTTTCACTATCAATTCATCTAATGACTACTTTCGTATCTAATCAATTAATGTTTACAGTGTGATGCACCCCTTACTACATTATATGATTTTACAATCATACTCCATAATTCTATGCTTGTAATTTTTAACACTTATAATATAGAAACATGCACCTGATGTCTTATTATTACATAACATATTACTTACTATCAGTAACAGGTACCCAAATACTTTCATTTATGCACCATCATTTGTAATTTACACCCCACTGCTATAAATATGGTATATGTAACACTTTACTTTAATCCCCCTACTTAGTATTTATAAGCAATACACAAACACTTGCAGTAGTTGTCAGCAATTATAACATCTCCTATGAATACATATTTTATATTATTACAACTGTGTTTTACTATATTGTCATTCATTATCTGTTTATACACCTCCACCTTCCAGTTATGGGCACACACAGCAGGAGTTAAAGATTTTACTACTACTACATTAGTAATTATAGTGTGTTATAAACAATTTATTAAGTGTTTGTATATTTCTTATAAATGCTAAATAGGGGGGCTTAAAGCATCTTTGGCACAAGAAAAAACTATATTTTATAGTGTATTGCAAATGTGTCACTAAATATACCAAAGTAAACAGTGAATATTTGTTGAAATTAAAATATCAATTTATTAGACCTCTATATATGAAACATATTACCATTGTATATGTATGAATTCTCGGGAGTCTGGACTGTTAGAGCAGCCAAGCTCCAGTGCTGAAGGCAATGTGAATTTCTCTGGCAACGCTCAGTGAGTGATTGGCACCGGATGTATGAGTGCAGCCTGGGGCAGTCCAGTGTTGCTGGATATCAATCACCGTTGATAAATAGCCCTCTCCACTGAAAACAAATGTCCCCTCTTTTACCAGTGATGTAGATGAATCAGCCGAAGGACATCAGCATCCAATTGGTCTGGCTCGCTCTACACTCATCAAAGTACATCTGTTAGCTGTCTTTTAATGGCAAAACAAATGTTCTCTAAAACGCTGGCGAGCTTAAAAGTTTGATTTCCCAACTACATAGTCATCTCCATAACAAACACCTCTAATGATGACAGTCAGTCATTTCTTACATGTGTTGGACAATGGCATATTAATTTCTCCTGAGTTTATTACTGCATCGCTGACTCCCACCCCCCACCCTCTCTCTCACACACTATCATTCACACACTGAGGCCCTTCTTCACTTGCAGTAGAAAGGCTGTCAGGGTGAAATCTAAATAGGTAATTATCTGATTTGTGTGAGGCAGAGGGAGAGAGAGGCGGCCAGCAGGTCCTCGTGACCGGCCTAAAATCAAGCCCACTTCTCAGCACAAGAATATTAATTGCAGTTCCACCTTGTGTCTGAGCCCTTTATTGGATCCCCTTGTTTTCCCAAACAAGACAAAACAACGGCAGCTTTTTCCCTTCCCACATTCACCCATTGATTGTTTACTTAACAGGTTGGACTTTGAGAGAAGCCTCATCTCAGGCATTATTAATTGACTCTCTAAACTGACAATGAATGCTTTTTTTCCCACTCTCATACCAGTCATTTTCCTGTAAGTGTGTGTGTGTGTGTATGTGTGTGTGTTAGAGAGAGAGAGAGACTGGTTGCCCTACACTTATCCTTGCTTCTTCCTAACTGAATAGACGTCTGTTTCTGGTGGCTTACTGCCCCCAATAGGCCAAAAAAAGTGAAAACCAAAACATAAATGAGAAATTCACTCATGCTTCTGTCAAAGTTTAACATGGATTATTCTGTGTTTAACATATTGGCATGAAAATAGTTCCTGGGATTCAGAATAAACTAAAAAATGGTCAAAATAGACCCTGGACTAGTTTGTAACTTGTGCAAATGTACACAATACAGCATATACAGTATGCTGTATGTGTGTGAGTGCAAAAACTAATCATTTACAAGTTGTCATACACAGCGTGGGATAAATTTGTACTATTGCTATATAAACTGTATGCAGTTAATTGGCACTGGTAGCCTTATAACATGTGATATTATTATATTATTAGTATGTACTTTGTATCTATAAATATAACTTTGCAAGTAATTCTAGAAGATAGTTCTACATAGAGAGACGGATTTATTCATAACTGCACTGAGTCGCATCAAATGATGGTGCCCAGAGCATAATCATTTTGAACAACAAGTGTTCAAAACCAACAGAGATTCCACCTGCAGTCAGTTATTAAAAGTAAAAGACTTTTTCACAGAAGACATTCTGACATGTCATGGTAGGAAAAGCTCAGGTGTAAATAATAACATTAATGATGGCTGAATTCCATTTAGCTCCTTTGGTTTCAGGGTCCTGGTATTCTGCATGGTGGATCACATCATTGTCATGGTTTACTGGGACACTTAGATAGAACAGAGCCATTGTTAATTTTATTAGTAACACCTGTACTTTTCCTATTATGAAAAGTCAAATTGTCTGCTGTAAAAAGCCTATATATTGAAATGTTACATCCCTTGCTGTGTCAGACTCAGCCTCTGTTAGTTTTTATTTGCATTACCACAAATACCAATAATCCACAAAACAATAAACATAAAGACTGACAAATATTAAAGGGGAAATATTGTGCACATTTCCAGGTCTATATTTTTTAATCTGTTGCCCTACTTGGATATCTTTGCATGATTTGCAATTTAAAAAACTCATATATTATCTATTGACCCTTTATGAAGCCCCTCAATTCAGCCTCTGTCTGAAACAGTCTGTTTTAGCTCCTGTCTCTTTTAGGCCTCCCTCTCGATGAGCCCACTCTGTTCTGATTAGCCAGCACATTTACAGGCATGTGTAATGAGCCGACGTCAACTCGTCGGTAAGGTAGAAGAAAACGTTGCAAATGAAACGTTCAGAGCAGGCCTGGGTTTTTGACTTGCAGGGATCATTTCTACATAACCCCATAACCCCAAGTTTTGGAACTCTGACCATGTTTAACATAGATATCAGACATCATAACAGTATATAAATAACAGGAAACCAGAAAAAGCATAATGTCCCCTTTTAGAGAGAAAAGGAGAAAAAAGGGATCTAGCTGAACAAGTTCAGTGAGAGCTTGTGAAGCTTAGTGGAATTAAAGATATAGAACCCCAATCAAAATTTCAGCTTGTTATGGCACACATAAACCAATGCTCCTTATTGATCACATGTAATCTCTCTCACAGTTGGCATCTGTCAGATGTTCCTGAGGTCATACCACCTCACCTCCTGTCTCAGTGTGGTCCAGAGCCTCTTGACGGACTGGTAACAAATGATCATCCTCCTCTCTCTGCCCAGCTGAAATGGCCCACAGTGGCTGGCTGCTGCTCCCATGCAGACCTAATGGAGGAGGGAGATGACTGGAGATGGATTCCCTCTGTCACTCTCCATTCGAGCATGCCAGACTCTATTTGAAGAGATGAGCCATGTTTCAGTCCACGTCTCTAATTAGCCACATAGGCCTTTGCCTTGTTCAGAGAGCTATTATACTGCCTAATAACAGTCACTGCAGAGTTCTGAAAGGAAATAACTGACACTCTCAGTTTAGAGATGCCATTGTCTTCAAGTCCAAAATAAATGGGAGCACAGAATTGCATTTTGTAAGGATTTGCAAGTATGCAAATAGCATTATAAGCAGATGCGGTATGTATGCACAAGCTAGAGTGTCCCATAGCAATGAGAGAAATGCCAGAGAAGTGGGTCTCAGATGATTAAGAGCTGCCTCTTTCCCCAGGCGTCTTAGTCTCTAGAGACACATCATCTTCCTGATAGTTTCTAGGCTGAGCTTCGGCCCTCCGACAGATGACAGAGAGAGACGCCCAGCTACTCTTCCTTCCTCTGGTTCAGGAGGGCAGACTGCTGCATCGAGCTTTATTTATCTTACAAATGACTCTATCTCTAGGCGCTGGTGTTTGACTTCACAGCTGGATGATTGAGAGGGTGTAGAACTGATCTGATCTCCACACTCTCCCTCTCTGTCTGTTGTAATTTTTTTCCTCGCAGACACTTAAAATTCATGAAGCCTCCTCCCATTAGTTCCAAAACAGGTATTTTTCTTCACTTGCCAGCTCTCATAGAACATGCCGCTAATCACATTTGATCTGGTCTGGGTTTCAGTTCCTATTCTATTAAAAGGTACCTCTGTGTAATCAAGAAGCCCCTGTGTGTTTCTGTCTTTCATTTATTTTTTCTTCAACAGACAAAAACATGATCCTTCCTGTCCTAATTAACCAACACGGGTTTGTGGAGGAGAGAAAATAAAATAAAACATAGATTGTCCTCTGAGTAGAGGCAATTAGCACCTTTTCCTTCACGGCACGTAACATCACAGGTTACCTAAATAGTTGTTTCTCGTTGTTGCCCTAGTGTTTTTTTCTTTTTTCTCTCCTTGCCTCCTATGGAGACTGACCTATATGGAGAAGAAATGTCAAGCGTAAGGCAGAGAACAGATGAGAGAAACAGAGACAAAAGCAGACCAAAGTGGGTACTCAGATCCACTCATGCAGGAAATGGAAAGAAAAAATAAGATCCACTCTGTCTATGGTCCCCTGGAGAGGTCACCTCTTCTCACAGCAGTCAGATGTGTGCAAGGTGCCGCATCCCTTTTGTGATTGTTAACAAGACCAAAGCCTAATTAAAACCAGAGATAATATTCATAGCTGTGCATGTTCTATGACACAGTTATGGTTTATAGATTCCATGTCACTTTTGTGTTTTGACTTTAGTGGCCCAGCTGTAGATGTAGGAGATGAGGCTGGAGTCATGTGTTCATACAGTTTTCTTTGTTGTTATTCTGTTATCACACAATGATTTCAGTGGACACTTGCCTTAAAAACACATGAAGACACATACCAGAACATATACCAGCCGCAACAAACAGAGATGTTACTAACTTGCCTGCCATATTTTAGGACTTATTATACTCAGAACAGTGCTTCATTATATGACAACTATTACAGAGGCTTTAAAGCAGGATTTGGCTGCACTTAATCCATCAGGATGCTAACACATTACAGCACAATGTGTGAATTATAGACCTAAGACTCCTCAGTGAATAAAAATGCAGTAAATAATTTCACTGTGCCTCTAGGTTTATTTCACTATCATCATCATCATCTGCAGTTGGGATTTGGATTTGCTTCTCTTGATGTGTACGCTATGTAGTGCATAAGACCTACCATTCACAAACATTGACAGTCAAGCCACAAAGCTTTTGCTACTCATTTTATCATGTCAATCAAGCAGCAAGAGCAGTTTCTCGAGGGATTCGCTGAGGTGACAATTTATGAAGACTGACAACATGGTTTAAAAGACTTAAGAAAGGAATGACCTAAAAATATACATGATTGCCACCAGCGATACTACAAAAGAGAAAGTTTTACATTTGTGTCATATATCCCCCAAAATCACATCTCTGGTGGTCCTGCTTTTGGAGATCGCTTTCAGTCTTTAGCAGTGTTGAAATCTCGTTGGAGTTATTTCATCATATTAATGGTAGTATTTCTTTCTTTTTTCTTTTTTTCCACTAACAAGACGTGAGTAAGATGATATTATTGTAAGCGTTTACATATTGGTTGACAGGGACTGAAAGAACTGACACTGAGCCTCTAGGATATGGTGTTCTTTTTCTGTTCTTTGAAGATTTGGCTTTGATAACAGACACAAACGCTGGCACTTATCCTTAGTAAAATACACGCTACTTAACGCCTGAATGTAGACCACATCTACACAAAATTAGCCCCTTAGGCCAGTTGTAAATACGCAATCGATGAAAAGGCTTAATATAAGAAACCAAAACAGACTGTTGTCTTACTTACTGTATATGGACAGATATTGGTAGATTAACAACAATAACAACCTTTGACAACCTTTTTACACTCAGCTGTCAATTTACTAGGTCCAGCAATAAATCTGACCTTCATGAAGGTTATACTGTTCAGTCTTTGTTGAAACTGTTTTAAAGAGTGTTGATTCAATTTTATGGTTCTTGGAGGCTGCTGTTGGTCATTTTTCATGGTGCTTTTGTATTATTCTGTGGGGCTCTTTCTAATGTTCAGTCTAAAATTATTGAAATGGATGCAGTGGACAAAATATTACATTATCCTACACCTCACTTTTATTGGGCCTCCATTTATTTGTCCAGAAATCTATAGCGATTTGGCTTATTCTCTAGGGTTTAGGTGAATCAGTGATATAATATCTGAACATAATACCCTTTACTAATGGCGTATTACCAAGTCACAATGGCAAAACTTTTAATTCAAGCTTTGTAGGAATAGTCTGACATTTTGGAAAATACACTTATTTGCTTACTTGATGGGCAGCTAGTCTGGCTTTGTTGAAAGTTCTGATACTGTATAGTATATGTATAATGCTCAATTTTCAGTTAATTGGCAGGGTCCAATATTTAATTCTAAAAGACATAATAATGATTGAGATATCTCTACCAATGATGGTTTACAGCTACATGTGATGAATTAATGATACAGGTATTATATGTAGCCACGGCTGTGCATAATGGTTACACATAATGAAAGTTGCTCTGGCACTTTTGGAGAACCTTGCCAATGCAACACGATTGGTGAACTTGCACTACTTCATTCCCATTTGTTTCATTGACAGGTGTAAAGACTGGTGGAGCAGGCAGCTTGTTGATATGCAAGCCACTGATTAAGGGCATGTCCACATTCATTTATGGCTAATTACGTGACTGGAGAGGCTTGTGCTTGAGATTTATAAAACCGTTTTAGTCATGAATCAGAGTTTCAGAGTTTCAGAGTACGTGCGTGTCATTGTCTCCCTTATCGATCTCCACACAAGAGATGAGGAGGACTGAAGTTAATGACATGAATATTGCTGCTGCTATATTTACAGGGTGGCTGGCTGTGGTGCATTCATGGACCTCCCTGCTGGCTCTCCCATTTCTGTGCTGGCCCCCCATGGGCCGTTTATGGAGGGTTTGGCGGCAGAGAGGGCCAAAGCAGTATATCACAGCTTCCTGACAACCGCTACTCAGCTGGTTGCTCACTCCCTTAAACAATTTTACAAGTTGTGGCAACGCAAGTGCATATTTATGGAGTGGATGGACAGGACTCTGAAACTGGGTTATCCTCTCCAGGTCTGCTGTGTTCTTCGTCTGTTCATGGGCATCAAGGAGGTGAGTCTATCCTCCTGGGAGGAGATAGACTCCCTCTGAGTTCCTGAGAGATCCAGGACCTGTTACAGAAACAGGCACAAACAGTCTGTCAGTCCGACTCACGCCAAACAGAAGGGGTTTTACTTTGCGTACTTCCTGGGGGGAGGCTTCCAGGGGATAGCCTACGGGTACAATTGACCCTGGCCTGGCCCCCTCCACCTTCAGCCGATGTGTGGACACAGCACTTCACCCATTACACAATTGAGGAGTGAGGATTTTTCTTTTAGCTCGACGGCCTTGTTGTCATGGCCAGGTTCAAAGAATGGGCTATATTCCACACAGCCCCGTTGATTTTGCACCCAACTGAGTTAGGGTTCACGATCAGCTGGAAGAAGAGTAACCCCAAGCCACAACAACAGGTGGAATATCTGGGGGTTATGCTTGACTCATGCAGACTGCGGGCTGTCCTGTCAGAACTCAGACAGACAGCCCTACTGCAGGCAGTTCACAAACTGCAGCGGGGTGCAACAGTGATAGCATTGACCATCATGCAGGCACTGGGGTTCATGGCAGCAGCCCACCTTTTGGTGCCACTGGGACTGCTGCACATGCAACACCTGCAGAGGTGGTTCACCAACCTTTGTTTGGATGCCAAGAAGCACAAGCGCCACTTTGTGACTGTTCCTCCCACAGTGTTGGACGACCTACAATACTGGGGGTCCCAGAGTACCTGTCACAGGGAACACCACTGGGACGAGTGACTTCCTACATCACGGTGTTCACAGACGTGTCCCTGATGGGGTGGGGAGGGACTTGCCTGGGGAGAGTGAGCTCTCCAATGGAGAGCTGACACCTCAACCTCCCTGAACTCCAGGCCATGTTCTTGGTCCTCCAACACTTCACCCCTGGTACAGGGGCTTGAAGGGGAATGAGGCATGCAGTGGGTCTGTTGTGTGACAGTAGACCCCTGCGAGGTTAGGCCATGGCCTCACCCAGTTCAGTGGTATAATATCTGCATTGGCTGGGGCTCTCTACTTCTCCTCTGGCAGCCTAGGCTATAGAAGAAGGTGGGCTGCGGCAACTAACCTTTAGCTGGCCAGGATCAGTGGGGTTGGGTTGGATGTTATAGTGCAGCAGGGCATTCATTCATCAGGCTCCACCCACTGTACCCATAGAGCCCCATGGAGGATGGAGCCTGTGTGAGATAGAATGAAGGTTACAATACTGTAACCCTAGTTCTATTAGCACAGGCGGAGTCCTCCACCCACAGACCCTGCCACTTCTACACTGCTCACTGAAGAGGTTGTGGGATGTTGGACAGCGGGCCCTATATACTCTGGGCTACACAAATATTCTGGTAGGCACATCCTGATTGGCTGGCTACGTTTATGTAAAGTTCAGTGGTTGAATACATGCATGTGATTGGAGGAAAGTAGTACCCATAGGGTCAGGTGGAGAGCTCTGCCTGTGCTAATAGAACTAGGGTTACAATATCATAACCTTCGTTACTGAGCAACGTTATCATTCATTTGGAGTCATTTTTCTGTCCACCTAGTAAATGTAAGTACAATATTCACTCTCTTTTAGCTTTGTTTTTGGTCTCTATAAATTCCAGAGGGAAATATCTGGTTCTTAAGCTGCTAAATGCTCCACTATGTTCAGCAGCTAGTGGCTAACTGTGTCTGTTTGCCTTTTGGTGCTGTGGTAGTGTACAGTGGGATTTTGGAGCTTTTTCTCTGAATACAGCTGCCTGCTGTGGTTGAAAACGACACTATGAGAGCAGTGAGACTGGACCAATGAGCTGAAACCTGCTATAAAGCTCCGTAAAGCTTAGGAGAGCTGCAGAGTAGGGTGATAATTCTCTGTAGGTTCATCTCTACGAGTGACATCTCTGACATTACACATTGTCATTTGATACATTGTTACTATAAAAAACATTGATTATAGCCGCTTCAAGTAAGGAGCAAAGTCAGTAACAAAGACCAGCAAGTCTACTTGTCTTTGACCCTGAAACTTTAAACTTCAACTTCAAAAGCAGAAATCAACATAGATTTTCAAATCACCACAACCTATCTGTCATGTTTGGAAGCAGTAGAGAACTCAAAGAGTACATTTGGAGTTATCAAAGTTCATCATGGTTCATCCTCTGATGGTCCATTTTCAACATCAAGTAATAAGGAGTAATACAAATGGAGCCAGTTGAGGGTTACCAGATGAGATTTAGGACCATTACAATAGGTCAAATAATAATATAATAAAATTAGAACTGAAAATCAAACAGTTATTGAACATATTTTATATTAACGTTTGTTTAAAGTTTCAGTGTGTATGTAATCCCCCTGTATTTGCTGTTCCTTTCAACTCTCAAGGTCCAGTGAAAGTAAAAGTAAAAAAGAAACAAGTCACTTTTTCTGAAACCCTGGGAACAAAAGTGAATTTTCCATTTACTGTCTCCGCAGACATGGCTTTGAACCAAACCAAGCAGCAACAAAATGAATTACAAGAACAGACTCAGAAAAAAATAATATAGACTCTGTACTGACAGTCCCCAACAGAGGTTGTTAGTTGAAGAAATCTCTTGCATCGATCTGGTCTCACAAACCAGGCACAACTCAGTTAAGTTGGTGAGTTTTGTATTTCACAATTAACTCAATAAAATCTTATTCCTGAAAAAAACAAAGCTGAAATCAGATAACCTGTTTCACCATCTGATAGCTACCTTACACAGTTACAATTAAATTTCACTATGGGACAAATGCCGGGGATTATTACCTCTGAAATCTGATATTCTATTTTTTTTATCCTTTAAACAGTTTATCTTATCTCTGTAATGTGGGCATCTGAATACAATATGCCATCAAAGCTCTGGCAACACTCGCTATGTTCATCAATCTGTTGCTGCACTGGAAGGGAGATAGGTGTGCACTGTTTTGCCCAATCAGTCTGGCGATTATCCCTCTGTAAAGGGCCATCGGCAGCGGCAGCCCTGACAAACGACGGGATTAGCGCTAGAGATGCAATTAAGGCCTCAACAGGGAATCTGCATCTGACACACACAGATAGGATTGAGGCTGCATCTCCACACATACATGCATTATGCTCAAACTGTGAAGTGTAAAGCTCACCTTGAGTCACATCAGATGACTTCACCATCAAT
Organism: Thunnus thynnus; assembly: GCF_963924715.1. Classification (NCBI taxonomy): domain Eukaryota; kingdom Metazoa; phylum Chordata; class Actinopteri; order Scombriformes; family Scombridae; genus Thunnus; species Thunnus thynnus. Next base: position 11,973,141 of record NC_089527.1, read on the forward strand.
TTATTTGTCTGTGCTTGGATTTGGTGGGGAGCCTGAATGCTTGGTTACTGTCAATTACATTCTGCCTTCACTGTTGCAAACCAATTATCACATGCAAATTAATAAAACTGGTATAGGACTATATTTGGAATAATACATTGAAAAATGACAAAGATTAAGTCGCACTGACAGTCAGATCCTTCAATATGCATAGGAAATGGTCTATAGTTCAAAGCATATTCCACATTAGATATTCTATATGCAAACAACAGTGGGAAATGAAAACAATATACCTCATTTAAGTTGGAGAATAAGGTCAGCAATGTCTCATATCTGATTCTTGCTCAAATTATATGGCTGATCATTGCAACTCAGGCTTCAGGCACAGTCAGACCACAATTGGCAAGGTCAAATTTGTTTGCTCAAGAGAAAAATAAGCAGGACTGGAAATAATGTAGGCAGAGTAGCAAGCGATAGGTGCATTAGCAAACAACCTAACAGTATTTCACAAGTGAAAAACTAATCTCCCCTTCTTGCACATTCTGCTTGTATTCTTTCACAATGCAGTAATATTAACAATATTGTTATAAATATTTAGCTACATCTTGAACGAGAGGTCAATCCCACTCTTTCTCTCAAATAACATCATTAGACTCAGTATTTTGCAGGTCAAAGTTCAACAAATGTGAGCTAATGCAATCTACCAGACCTGACCAAAGCTTGCACCAGAAATTGAATTCAATTCAATTCTTGAAGTTGTCAGTCACATGGGCTCCAATGAAAGCGAAACACAGGGTGTTGTGAATATTCACAGGGACTAGTGCAGAGTCCTTAGACCAGAGCCTGTTCAGCTGATCAATTAATCAATCAATAATTCAAGCACAGATGATAACAATTGGAATTTTATTGCAAAGGTAAAGTATATACCTGAACCAAATTTAAACAACATCAACTCACTGTGTTCTCAAAACTAAGCAGCACTGTAACGATAAACAAGCCATTATGGGGTTATAGTGGTCCATAAGTGCTACTTAATGGTTTGGTGAAGAGAATCAGTTCTACTTGTGGTACCATATGAGTATTCACTGCTCTGCATACAAACTGGAGAGCGAGCTAGTGTTGCTTTCACAGAAAGTCCTTTTGATTGCTATGTCATCAAACCTTATACTTTTTTTCATATCTCCAGGGCTCTCACTGCTGCAATGTGTGTCTCCAATTATGGCCATCTTCCTCTGTTGCTCGCTCCTAACACACACTCATGTTCTCTCACACTCTCTCTCTCTATACGTTCACACTTCTGTCCTCACATTTTCCTCTGCTCCTCTGTCAATGAATGCTCCGTACAGTGTAAGGAGACGCCGCTCATCCCCGTTGTAATGACCTCCACCGAGACCCGGTGAAGTTGTTTGTAAATCCCCAGTTGTTTGTCGGAGGACTCTGCTATTTTAATAAAGACTTGTGATACAGTGTAGTGTGCAGATGAGTCCCTTGTTATCAGTTTGCATGCCATCACTAAGATGCCAGCAACCAGATGAGGGGTATATGCTATAAAGGATTCTTTCACACTGCGTCCCAAAACCTTTTCAAAGACCCCTTCAAGCGCTTTTGAAGCTTATAATTATCATCTGTGCCGAGACTTATGGCACATTCACATCATATAGGATCCAGTGGGTGCACAAGCTGCTGGTGGAGAAAAACATTTACCTCAGCTACACAGTGGTAGTAAAAAGTATGATGTGGGAATTTTTTGGTGGCTCTATATCTCCCACCTGGTGTCCCACATTGCAAAAGTATGTCAACACAAGCAGTAAACACAGCAATTTATCAATGGATGTCAGCAATCCAAGGTGATGAAAATCAAAAATGATTGGTGATTATACACAACATTAATACAGTCGGTTCTGTTTACAAAAATAGAACTGCACTAAGCAGGGATTTTATGTAAAGGTCCAGCAAATTAGTCTACATCACAAAGTGGGGCTGCAATAGAGGACAGTATCCCATCTCTGCTTGTAGAACTGGGATGCAGAAATGAAAAAATATCCATGAATAATTTCTCAATAATTACTAAAATGATACTATAAAGAGTAAATAATAGTATACATGTTTTAAAGTTTAAAGGTTTAGAAAATGGGGGGATCGGATCAATGGTTATATAATGTGTAAGAGAGAGAGAGAGAGAGAGAGAGAGAGAGGTTATGCTCACATGAGTTCTTGAAACTTTTGTTGTAAACTGTTGTAAAACTGAAAAATACCTTTTAAAGTGGAATAAACCTGGATATTTTTACAAGAACCTAAAGAGGATTATATATGGGGCTAAAATTGTAGCAATATTATTTGCAAATGTATGTGGAGATTTGTGTAACTATCTCAAACTGTGTGTGTATAATCAGATATGTAAATGTGTAAAATAATCTTTAAATGCGTACTGAAAATTGTTAGTGTGTACAGGAATCTGCAAATATGTATTCAGAGTCCGTGTGTGTATAATCAGATATGCAAATGTGTAAAAGAATCTTCAAACTTGTATTCAGATTTGCAAAGATTTGTGAATGTGTAGACAAATCTGTAAATATGCATTAGATATTAATGGCTCAAAAGTCTAAGTATTTTGCTCCAAGAGCTGGAAGTCATCAGTTACAACTCAGATATGCCCCTCAACTGGTTGTCTTTTTACATGTGACTATTGTTATACTACTGCCGTGGCAGAAATCTGCAAATGTGTGTGACAATTTGTCTGTAACTCCAAGTTTTCTTCATCCTGAGCTCAGACTCACAGGCTCATGCTGCCAGGCTGAAGCTCCTCACTAAAGAACTTCCACTGCCAACATGGACATATTAGGGCAGAGTGACCAAAACAACACGCCAGGATGCCATGCATCTGCAAAAGTCAGTGTACTGTTTCCCACTGCTTTAACAACAAGCACAAACAGGTGTTGAAGTATGTTTCCAAGCATCTTGGCTAATGAGTGACTGGTCGCTCTTCAACATCAAGCAGGCTCATCCACTTTGTTAGCCAGAGATCTCACATTGCCCATAATGATGGTAGGAATATACGGTTTGTACTTCCTTTTCTTTTCCCATCGTTTCACTCCCGCTCTGCACCCATGGCTCCCCCTCCGTAGCTCCTTCAGAATATCCAGGCTCTCTCCCTGGAACACAGCCAGCTTGTTTAGGGAAAACAGCTGAGTCCATAAGTAAACAATGCCTGTGCTGTAACTGACATTGGAACTGGCCAATAAAAATGTCCCCAAGGCTAGTAAAAATGTAAAAACACTCCTCAACACCAAACTCATAGCGATTATATAAAAAAAAAACGTACTACCACCTGGAGTACAAAAAAGACATAAAAATAAGGCACAAACAACAAAGATACAGGAGCTGCTGCAACGGGCAGTAAGTAATTAATGGTCACTGATGATCATGATCACTGAATGATCACTGTGCTGAACAGATTCCTTCATCAGAACACAGAAAAGATAGTTTAGTTTTGCAGAAGTGACGACATCAATCTGTTGACAAGAAACCTGCTGAATGTTTACTCACAAAGTCCAAAACCTGGGGTGTATTCCAGAGAGTGGGTTTAGTGAAAACTCTAAGTTTGTTAGCCCCCCCCCTCAAAAAAACCCAGAGTTTCCCTCATTTGGGGGAACATAAAGAACATAAACTCATTAATTACCCCTGTAACTGACTATGTGAACCTAACCTTTATTTCAACAAACCCTGATTTTCTCTCTGTATCCTCCTGCAGAGCCTGAAGCAGCTGTCAGACACAATATTTTATTTCCTCATTCATTCAGTCAATATCAAAGCGCATATCAAAAAGCATTTATTAGTGGAGGTTTACTGTATGTCAGAATCAAAATCCTGGTTGGATATTTGTCTGTTACTCAAGGACTATCTTTAATGTTACCCCTTTTATGCAAATCAGTCATTTCTTTGAACAGTGATCTCTGTCTTCACATTCAAATATGACACAGCATGAATTCACCCTGAGCTCAGAATCAAGTCTCTGCATGTCCATCCTTTATAACACTGTGACTGTGCACATCGATCAGACAGCTGTCAGGTTCTTACAGCAGATCTTGCACTGACATGTTTATAATCTGGTCATCTCTCTTAAATAAAAAATGATTTAGACACATAAGATCAATAATCACCTCATATGTCTCATGATGTGATTGGTCGCACTGATAGAACATTCCTATCATAGTTTTCATGTCATGTTGGAGATTATTAATATTTCTGAGTGAGCAGGACTGTCGTGTATCTGCAGACTGCAAATCAAATGTGGGTTGAAAGTGAGTCTTTTAAATAGCCGTGTTTAGTCTTCATGTGTTTTAACAGCATTTCAGTGACTATATTTAAAGTGAATATGTTTAAAAACTACATTTACTTGCATTTGTTGAAATACAGTCACTAAATGCTGTTAAGCCAAGATCAGAATAGATGTCTAAACATTTACTCTTAGTTTAAACCTCAACGTCTTTTCAAGACTTTATATAACATATGTTTTATCTGTTTTTCTCTCTATATCTTTTTATTCTTCAACTATATTTTTAATCTTCACTTGCTGCCTCTTGTGTTTTATCCCTGTCAGATAAAAGCTGGATAAATTCATAATATATTGGATATATTTAAAATGTAATGTAGGCTATAGCCTAATACACAGTAAGATTCCACCACTTTATCAGCCATTAAAGAAATTCAAGTCTGGTAAATGATGAATTAATGGACAACACTGATTAAAACATTATTGTATTAACTTACTGTTTTCCCCGCTCTGACTCAGGTTCTGTCATGGCTATCTTTTTTACAATAAATGTTAACAGTCCACACACATATTAATGTTTCAACCTCCAATGGATTAAAATGGAGGTTCTGCCGTTTATTTACTTGTTGCCATGTTGAATCGTAATACTGGAGCTCTATTGATGCTTTTTTCATTCAACACGCACGCATAACCTCAGAGTGAACATGCTCAGAGCTGATTGAACTGACTCTGATCAGCTGTTCTGGTACCAAAATCTCAGCGTTTTCTATCTCAGGATTAATCAACTCAGAGTTCAGGGTTAGGCTCAGAGCTTGTTAAACCTGCTTTCTAGAATAGACCCCTAAGGTGTATTCCAGAAAGCAGGTGAAAACTCTGATTCTGTTAACTGGGTGATTTTCCACAGTAACTTACTGCCCCTTGTGTTTTGTCACATATATTAAAATGTAAAATATATTTAAAATGTAATGCATAGCCTAATATACACCAAGATTCCACCATTTTATCAGCCATGAAGTAAATTCAAGTCTGGTAAAGATTGAATTAATGGGCTAAACAGAATACAAGTTTATTGTGTTTCCTTATCAACACTTTTCCCAGCTCTGACTCAGGTTGTCACTGCTGCTGTGTTTTTTGAAGATAAAACATACACACGCATTAATGTTCCTATCTCCACTGGATTAGTATGAAGGCTCTGCCTTTTATTTACCTGTCGTCATGGTGAATCATAGTATCGGAGCTCCATCGATGACGGCTTTTTTCCTTCACCATGCACATGCTTAAATCAGAGTGAACATACTCAGAGTTGATCGAACTGACTCTGATCAGCTGTTCTGGAACCAAAAACTCAGAGTTTCCCATCTCAGGTCCATCAACTCAAAGTTCAGAGTTAGGCTCAGAGTTTTTTAAACCTGCTTTCCCTAATAGACCCCTGAAAGGAACTGCTGAGTGTACTGTGAAGCAGCATTTAGTCTGTTATAGTGTTTCAAAAACAAGTTCAAAGACATGCCTCCACTTCAACACTGTCTGTGAGCTGTGTAGTGCATTTCCAGCCAGCTTAAATGATTAGTGTTGGTCTGACATCAGCCATCTTGTTGAATTACTAGACAATGTCACTTTAAAATACTGTCAGTAACGTTGTGGAACACATACTTTACTCCCTACGCATATTCTACTACATGTTGACTTTTATGTTGCTGCATCATTGATTGATATCTCTAGCATGTACAGTAATTCCATAAAATATATTTTCAATGATTAAGCAGTCAGTTCCTGCCAAAAACATACACATGGTTGGTTTAGACAGTTTGACATTTACTTGTGTTAGCTTAATTATTTTCATAACTCAAAACCCCTGAAGAAGGTAAGATGTGGTGAAATGTTGATCTACAGAATGTAAAAATTAAAACATTGAATCGTGGGCAATAAAAAGTGGGTGGGGGTGTATGAGGCAGGAGGGCAGGAGTTCTTCAGTGACATCCCTGGCCAGAGAAAAATTATAATAATAATAATAATGACAGGAAGACAAACAGTGCAACGACATTTAAACGAGCCAGAATTAATTTTTAAATAAACTTGTCTGTGTTTAACTTGGTTTATTTTCACATACAACAGCACTGACCTGCTGGAGGAAATCTCTCTGTTGTTGACTGTCTGCTATGGAGCAGAGCTACAGAGCTGCAGTGGCGCTCCAGTTACACCGCAATTTAATGTTTTGAAACAAGATTTTACCAGCTGATAACTGCAGGAACAGTCAGAGAGTTAAAGAGCAACAGGACGAAATGCAAAGAAGATTTCTGTTGTTTTTGTGGCTGCCAGCAACATTTCCTCCCACAGATAGTCACAGATGGAGAGATTTCCTCCAGCAGGTCAGTGATGCTGTTAGCTGCTGTTAGCTCCTGAGGCTAAAACTGTCTCTATCAGCATATATTTGAAAATGAGTGCAGGTGGGCTATGCGGTTTCACACTGAAGGATGGGGGCTTGGGGGGTAGGTGTTAACATTCTACCATTTATATTAATTTCATTGCAAACTCCCAAGTTGACTCTACATCAGCATTGGCCCCATCTCTTCAGGACTGATTTTAAACAGCAGATGACAGGTTGAGCCATTTTCAACTCAAGAAATGCCATTTTTTTTTATAAATTTGGTGTCAATGTCAATATTAACACCAGCATTTAGTTTACAGCTCAAAAATAACTCTCAGTTCATGACTTTTCCTAAAATGGGTTGGTTAATTATCTAGTGAATTATGGTGAGTGTGAGATAAAAAGAAAAAAAAAATTATGATCATTTATACCTCAAACCGCCGAGGGGTCGTTTTTTCCCCTCACATGCAGTACTGTATAATGCCATGCTCAACTACCCCCCCCCCCCCCCCCCCCCCCAATAGGGTACAGTTGAACAACAGATTCCAGATGAAAGACCCAAACAATCAACAGGCCCACTAAGTCAAGAGCCACAAACCCAAGAAACCCCTCCTCCAACAAATCCCACTACCAGACCTCCAGAAAGCAACCCAACACAAAATCCAAAAATTGTGCTCCTCATGGACTAAAATGAAAATGGGAGGTATGTGGAAGAAATTTTTTTTTCCCTAACTACAGAGTTGCTAAACTCCAGTGCCAGAAAGCCAGTCATGCTATGGACAGCATCTTCTCCCTGCGACTGCTGACTGGCCTGACCATTCTGATCTCTTTCCCAGCAGCTCATTGTCTAATCTCACCATGTACAACAGCACCTGCAGAGTCTCTGAGTTCCTCTTAATTGGGGATTTAATAATCAGGTTTGTGGAATTACTGAGGGGAAATTACCTACTTTCTTTCTGGTGCTAAGACTTTGGATATTGTTGAAAACATGCCTCCTGTCCCGTCATCCCAATGTCCACACTGTTATTGTACATATAACAAAAATGACACTAAGCTCAGACAATCTATAAAGCTTCAGCAGAATTTTGAGCTACTCGCAGAAGCAATTGAAAGTATGGGTAAATAGTGTATCTTCCTGGTCCAATTCCCACACTGAAGAAAGGCTGTGAGTCGTTCAGTCGGCTTCTGACCAGTGGCTGCAGAATTTTTGCGTTAACACTAGTTACAGCTCCATCAGTCATTTTGATTCCTTTTGGGCAAGGAGAGATCCCTTCAGAAATGACAATCTCCAGTAGGCCTGCTGGAAACTAGACTTATCTCATACATTAGTAGTCTATCCTAATCCTGTCCCTATATCTGGCATCCCAGTACTTCTCAATAACAGGCCACACACTCATCTACCTCATAGATCTAATAACATGGGTAACCTCTCCCTTGTTCACTGCAGCTGCACTGTCACAGCTAATAATTGATTAGAGCACATTAGCTTTGTTCAATGTCAGGTCACCAGCTAACAAATCTTTTATATGCAATGATCTCATTACTTCTTACAATATTGACTTTTTCCTGCTAACAGAAACTTGGCTGTCTGGTAGTGACAGCATTCCTCTTGTTGAATGGTCCCCATCAGATTACATTTTCCTAAATTAACCCAGAATAAATAAACAGACATGGGGGTGGTTTAGTGATGCTATATAAAAATAGCTTTAAGTGATCTAGATCTGATATTGGTTTATTCTCCTTTTTTTTAAATTTTGCCTTTTGTTTTGAAGGGGTTAACAGAAATTCTTTGTATTTTAGTACAGGGGTTCTCAACTGGTCTCCCTCTGGGACCCACATTTTCCCATGGTCATTAAGTCACGACCCACTTTTATTGAATTCAGCAGCACAGCGGTATGGTTTTCAGCTTGTCTGCCGCTGATTGATCCAGCACCTCTCTAACCATGTCCATGGTGGCAGGTAAAATAAGCTCTTCGGCTATTGTGTGGGGGTTCTTGGCCTTCACAATACAGTGAGCTACATGGTAAGATGTCTGGAGAGCTTGTTCTTGTTTGGAGCAAGACGCTGTCAGACACACTACATATCACACACTGGGGTTTCTGCCCCTTTTTATCCTCAATGTACGAAAATCCACATTTTAAGTACTCCAGGCCATATTTGCGTTCTGCCATCTTGTCTCCGAACATCAACACAAACTTAAAGTGAACGTCAATGAAATGATGGTTACCATGGCTATGGCACGAGACTGCTGCACGTCTCTGTCGTACGTCTGTCAATTTTTTTTTTTTTCAAAATAAAAGACAAGTCAAACATCAGATGCGCATTAAATATCATTTATTTATTTATGACCAGCTGTCCACGACCCACCCAGAACGGGTCCGCGACCCACCAGTTGAGAATCACTGTTTTAGTATATACCCAAGTCCACTGTAGGTTTTACAGAGGAGTTTTCTGAACTTTTATCTATTGTTATGCCTTAATATAACAACATTCTGATTCTAGGCAATTTTAATGTACATGTATGCTGCCCTGAGAATCCCATAGTTTCAGAGTTTTTAAGTGTGATAGATTCTTTTAATCTTGTCCAGGCTCCAACTGAAACTATGCACAATAAGGGCCACATCCTGGACCTGGTTGTATCGTCTGGTTGCTTTTGTTATATACCTTATTTTCCAGTGACCTGGCTCAAGTGGCTGCAACAAAAGGGAGACAAACCATGATACAAAGGTAACAAAAGATAAATTTATTAAACACCTGGACCACCCTGGACCAGCACAGCCTGCACAACCAAGTGCACATTGTTAAGACAACAGTCATCTTTTACTAAGGCTCTGAAGGATATCGCACTCAACCACAGATCAAGCACATCCTACAGGAGCTGCAGAGCAATGAGCACCCCACTCAGACCAACATCCAGAGGGCCTGCACCCAGAGGACACCCTGCTGCAACACCCAGAGTACACCCTGCTACACCGAGAGGACACTGCTCTGCCCCAATCCAGGCCCACCCCCCTCCTGCCAACCCCATACAACACATATGTACAGGCTGTGAGCAGAGCAAGCCCCAACCCTACACCTGGTAGAGCCCCATCCTGTGACCTGAGCATACACCAGATGCTCAGCAAGCTCTATGCAATCATGGACCTGGCCTAAAACCACTAGAATAATAATACCATAATCCTTTGAATATAACTCTTTTCCTATTTCATCCTGGAATATAGCCAGGTGAAATAGCAAACAGCAATTATATTTTGCTAGAAACGTAATGCCCACTCAATTACATTTTCTCTGAACAATAATGAGAAATTCAGTTAATGAACATGTTTGGAAAATTGCAAAAATCTTGACACTAATGTGATTTCTAGGAGACAGGGTTGGACATTGGGATGAAAACTATTGAACCTGTATTGACTGCACAACAAGCTGTAAACACAAATATGCATATTATCAGCAGTAACAAAAAACATGTTAGCAGACTGAACCAAAACAGTAAAGTTGCAGGCTCTAAAACCCAAACAAAATCCTGAAAGATACTAATATGATTTGTAGAGCTGAGGGGAACTGCATAGTCAGGTGATAATTATCAGTACACCTTTCACAAATAAGTAGTCATGTTGTTGATATGGACATATTGATTAGAACAGCTTTAAATAAAGCAGTACTTTAAAGTTTTAACTGGTGACTGTATTTAATTTATACATACTTTCAGAATACCCACAACTAAAAATTAAACTTAAAGAACAATTTAGACAAAGAGTATTCTTCTCAGGTATACTATTTGAGTTCAGCAAATGTCACTGTTCCCGTAGCATGTATGAAAAGCCTGCAATGAAGAAGGCACTTGAAAGTTTCTTAAAGTGAGGAAAATTGGCCTCCTAATGACATGCTATCAGTAATGAATGTCAGTGGCCAAATGCTTGCACACAGCCTGAAAATAAAATTGGCACTTTTCTAGGCACGTTCCTGCCAGGCCCAAGGACTCACTACCTCCTATTTAATCTGTCACACACAGCCATTATATGCAACAGTGATGACTGCATCCTTCCAAGGGACCCTGTGTACTCTGTTGGTGATTTTAAAAATCCCAGAAAGTCATTGGAATCCATTAAAATCATTTCTACAATCATCTGGCTGACATTTAGTAACCCTCACTGGCAACCACAGATTCAGTGGCATCTCTCAAGGTAATAGCTGAATCATCTTTGAGGCCAGATTATTGCTGGTTAAAAGAAGAAAAAAATTCAGACACTGTCCATTCACCCTGGTTTAAATTGGCCGCACTCTGTGAGGCTGATAGAGATAGCATCTGTTAAATGCATGGCTTTTTATTTGTTCCACTATCAAATGCAGTATTTCACAACAATTTGATGACAATATAGCGCCAATGCTTAAGCAAACAATTCAGCTTTGCATTAGTTCAGGCAGAGCAGTGAAGTCTCACTTGCATTAGCTGCTTGGTAACAGCTTACTTCTAACATCCAAATATATTTATACAGGTGTACAATGTGGCTTTTATAGCAACATTTCTTACTATTGCTGATAGACTGATGTCAATGCTGTTTGCTGCAGCAGCTTTCTCCATCACCCTGACCTCCCCTTATTGTGTTACTTTTTTAGTATTGTGTGTTAATTTAAGTGTTTATTAAGGGGGGATAAGTTCTTTCACTACAATCATTGTTGCTGCTTTACAGACATTTTCTGTTAAATGTAACAGTACAGCCATTGTCTATGAATTGCCAGTTCCTTGACAGAAGTTTAGCTGTGGAGCTGAGGAACAGTTTTCCAATTAAGATTGGAGAACTGTTCACAAGGCCATTCTTATTAGAGAGATTTATCATCAAGGCTGGGCACTTTGACTGACACAAAATATTGCTCGGCAGCCATTTACCATAACCTTTCATTTGGTGCTGGCTTTTATGTTTGCCATTATTGAGATGTTGTTATGATCATTGCTTTTACAGCCGCATTTCGCTTCGAGTTATTTGAAAAGATGAATGTCATTTCGAAGACTTCAAACACCAATCACTTTGCAAATATTTTGCCCTTGTAAAGCATAAAGCTGCCTTCAGATGATAAGAAATTTGCTCTTCGCTCACCATGAGGTAGGGCATAGAGCATAGTGCAGGTCTTGAATCAAAGGCTACACAAAAGATGCAAATCCGTCTAGATATTGCTCATTTATACATATTATTAAACATTACACGTTAAGAGTAAAGTGAAGGTGGCGGGGGGTGATTTCACTCTTCCTGCCTCATCCTTTGAATCCGTCCAGCACAACGCACCAGGCTCATAAAACTCAAATCAAACTGTCAAACTAGGCCGTGCTGATCAAATATGAGTCAAGATTCTGTTACTGCATCGCCTGTTTCCCGCCTCAAATGTTTTCAGAAGCATATTTTGGTGTACTGTTTAGCTGCAATATGAGAAAGTTTGTGACAGGCTGCCAGTTTTTCCTGCTTGAAAACGGATGAGTTTCTGGCTTCTGGTCACATACAGCTGTTGCCTCATTGGTTGCACTTTGAAAGGTTAGTGGCAACCGAGGTCAAAGTCTAAATAATTTGAACTTTGAGTGCTGCGCTCGATGGCAATTTGGAGTGGGGTGTGATGCCAAGGGTAGCGGTTCCACGTAATTGGGTGGCACTGCTCCCCCATAGGAAAACAATGGCACAACCTGCCCAGGTTTTACTGCTGAACATGTGTGGGCACCCTAAGGTGGTAAAGCTAGAGTTTAATGGGCATTATCACCGTAAGCATGCAATTAGTGACTTCCTGACCTGTTGCAATTAGCCTGTTCACTTAAGATTTAATTTTACCACTAAGATTTTGTAGAAAATCTGAATCCTCCAAAGCTTTTCTTTGCATCTTTTTCACTTTTTGTTCCTCCCAACAGAAGTGTTGGAATCTTAAATATGCAGAAGGAAGAGGAACATAGCAGCCGCTCCTTGACTCATAAAAAGCAACATTAAGTTCCTCCAATTAAATAAATTCTCCCTTTCCAAAGTGTGAACAAGGTTTAGGGAACATAGTATCCATCATGTCCTCTCTCACCCTGATATTGGCCTCCTGCATCAGCTTCTTTCCTGGAACACTGCAGGCTGCAACAATCAATAAAGAGCAACATCATAAATTGGAAATCTCCTTCACAAAATACATATTAGTTACTGTTTTACACAAGCTGGCCATGGAGGAAATTTTTGATTTAAATGCATTAAATACTGAAGAACACCACATTTTACAGCTGGTAAAGGTAGCGGTCTGTTATTCTCTGTAATCACACCAATTTCCTTGTAAATAAAACAAATACCCAAGTGCATATATAATAAACAGTATGTCGGACTGGAGAGAGCAGAGACCGTATGCTTTTAATGTGGCACAAGTTTCATCAAATTCAAGATAAATACTCTGCCAAGAATGAATAAAGATCATAGTAAATAGTGTCAACATTTCTAAGCTATTTGTTTTTGTCATTTTCTGACTAATGACAGCCATTTCACCTCAGGGAAGAAAAAACACCCCCAGATTTCTTGAAGATTTCTGAAACTAGTTCAACACTGAGTTGCCTTATCTGACAAATTTTGAGGGTGGTTGTAAGAGATGTATGTCAGAACAACGAGAACATCCACTTTTCGCCTCAAACTTCTAAATCCATGTGGGACATGGTTGTCATGTTATGACCTTCAAGGGACTAATGATGTCACTGTAAGCATAAGAGACTAGAAAGCATCTTGACTTGTAATATTAAAGGTTGTGCAGCTATGTGCTCCCTGGATAAAGAACAGTCTTAACAATGCGGGTCAAAACAGATGCACTCAAAAATCACTTGGCAGTCAGTTTAAATGCCAGCAGTAGGTCTCTGGCACAGCTTTCAGTGGCCTATAAATGACTGAAAGAAAGAGAAGAATTGTAGATACTTAGAGAAAGACCTCAACAAAAGTGAGGGTGAAAAGGTCATCAATGTATCATCATGCCAAATGCTTGAATAATAATGCTGTTTTGTCAGTGTTTGTGGGAGTTTTGCTTCCAGCGGTAGTAAATTATGAGCCAGAATGTGAGTGAGTGAGTCGAAACCCAGAAATTCAACACTGGGCCAGGTAATTGGGTCGCTGGTATTGATCAGTAACCCTATTAACCCCCTGTTGCAGTTAGATTAATCTGGATTTCTGTCCCTTTAATGATCATTACGGTTTCATTGAGCATGGGAGGAAGAGAAATGTGTGTCACTACTAAGATGTGCAAGGTAAAATGGTGAGATGTGGTGTATCCCTGGAGACAAACACTTTTCTGGCTACTCTCTCTCCACATGTCTCCATGATGTCTCCATCTCTGCTGCTATCAGTTAATGAAGCCCAGTCTGGAGCGTTGTGCAGCAGTAATCTGTAGGACACACATGAGGAGGAGAAGGGATTTGTGGACAGCGAGACACTCACAGGCAGTTAGCTTGGGGGCATCAAGCTTCAGTGTATGATCTGATAGTCTATCTTTGACTCTACATACCAAATGGAAAAATATGGAAATAGAATATATTGCTTCAAGGTTTACTGTATGTCACAAGCGTGGGCACCAAGGAGGCATGTTGCTGAGGTGTAAAAGCCATCTGTAATTGAGTTGGCAGCAAGACCTCTAAACGAAAGATAGTTGGGGAGGAATATTTCCCTAAAATGTCTGCATTGCACCAGTAAGGAAGGAGCCTAGCCCTGTGGGTGGAAGGTGCAGTCAGGTTCACTGAATTCCACACAAGCCTATCAGTCTAAATATGACTTCTCCAGAGGGAGTGGATCCCCCACACTCAACTGTCTGTGGTGAGCTGTTTTTCTCTCTGGGGGTAATTTGTGGCAGCACATAGTGAGACATCAATTCTTTCTGACGTGTCGTGTAGAGAAAATAGGAACATTTAAAGGCCTTTATTTGTCATCGTTTTTCTTCAGATAAATTTATGACCATGCAGGTCGCTGGCCTTGAGGCACCCAGCCTAGGGTTATTGTATATCTTTTTCATGCTTGTGTGAGTGGCTCTCTCTGCTCGGGATTTGAGTTTGTAAATACAGATGCATTAGAAACCATTCATTCTTGAAAATGTTCTGGCTATTAAACTCATTCTGATGTACTCTTGCTTTTGTTATTTGTTGATAACACAGACAATCGTAGCACTCAGCCTCTCTGACAATCATGTGAAAACAATTAGAGGCACAGAACAAAATGGTATATAAGTATATATAAGTAGGCTGCAATATATTAAAAACATGACATCCAATTTATTTATAACTTCAGTTTCACAGCAGATTCTCAACAGTTGGCAGCAAAGTTAACAGTGAATACACAACATAGTCAGCTTCCATGTAAATTTGACTTGGTTTCTCAAATGTCTCGCTTGAATAAATACTCCATCTGTCTGAGCTGATCTCATCACCAACATGGCATTTAATCCTCCTCCTTAGACATCAGACGATACTCGCTGATGATTCTCCTCCAAGCGGGATGCCATTCTCAGTCTCAACACGAGAATCACATCTCACCAAGCCTTGAACAGCTTCCAAGGTGACATTTTCAGCTGAGCCCTCTCCTTAAGGTGGGCTTCTGTTTCCCCCAAACATTCTGCATTCCAGTCTCCAGTGACATAATCCAATCTCCTGTACATATTCATGGACTAGGGATGTGCAGAGTCCAGTATTTGTATTTGTATCTATATTTGTTGAGGCAGCAAAATTATTTGTATTTGTATTTGTATTCGAATAAAAGTGGAAATAGGTGTGTCCTTTTAATTTTAGAATATTAAAGTGTTCAAATAAATATTTATGAATAAACTTACAAAGTAGGTCCCAGCACCGGGTCTCGAACTCTAGTCTCCCAGATCATAAACAACCGCGCTGACTGCTGAGCTAAAATTTAACTTATCAAAAATGTGCAGACAGACCTGTAGGTATTTATACACCAATAAAACAGAGACAGCACAGCTTGTAGCGTGTAGAGAAGAACTTCAAAGGCAGTTCTTGCTTTGCATTTTACAATTATTGTCCATTTTTTACAACCTTATTTGGTGGAAAGGAGAAGGGTTATGGAGAGTCCCTTGTAAGCACTTGGCTTGTGTCAGTAGCTCAGCTTTATCTCTGGGGAACACCCCCAATTCCGAGACTGATGTCCAAATAAGGAAATGTGCATCATGTAGCAGGTGGATGTGACTTCCCTCATGAAGACCTGATGATAACCGTAATAGCTGTGCAGAGGAGAGAGACAGAGTGATAGTGATGTAATCGACCCGCGTGCTGGTATTTGACATGTTTTTTTTTTCTTCCCAAAAACAAATAATTTTAAAAATATTTGTTCGAAATAAATGTTTGTAAAAAAAACACTATTTTTGCTTTGCTTGGTATGTACAGACATGCACATAAAGCTATGTACACCTACTTCCCTACCTACAGGAACTGATCATACTACAAACCTCCACCCGCACCCTCAGATCTGCCAGCAGCTTGCTCTTCTGGGTCCCCAGTACTGAGCACTGCACCATGGGGGATCGAGCCTTCTTCTCTGCTGCCTCGCGCTTGTAGAACAGCCTTCCTAACCATCTGAGGGCAGTGTGGTGGCCGAACCATATGTAAGCACCAAGTGTTAGTAGTTTCCTTTTTAGCACTGTTATGTTACAAACATTTCAAATAATGACAGTACACATAGTCTTTTGTTTTCATACAGCACACACTTCATTATACTCTTATACTGTGGCAGGCAGGAAGTGGAAGAGGCCAACTGGGTGTGCCAGAGGAGAGTCTGCCTTTCAGGATCCAGTTAACTTTAATTACTTTGGGACTTTAAGTTTTGTTATTTTTCTTGCTTTGACATTTAGTTTGGTTGTAAATAGTGTCTTGATTTAATCTTTGTTGATTTTAAGGTTAATTTGTGATATAGAGTTAAGTGTTTATTCCTGTCCCCTTGTATGTCTGTGAAGGCTAGCTTGTGTGTAATTAAACCCCTCCTTTTGTGTCATTATGTCTGTTATGTTGAGTTCAGTTTAGGTTGCTGTTTGTTTAGGTGACCTCAATTTGAGTTAAAGGGCCCTAGTTTTTGAAATTACTTTTTTCTAGTTTTCCTATTTTTGTATTTTGAAAAAATAATACGAATTAAATGTATCATTATTATTATTACATGTGCAAACACACTTGATGCCAAACATAACTGAAATAATGCCGAATATGGATACAGGAATACAGATACAGACACATACACAACTAAACTTAGACACACACACACACACACACACACACACACACACACATTTTCCACCCTCTCCAATGGCTGAACGGGGTAGAGGAAGCTCACAAAGGGAGTAATCTAACACCAGGGAAAATGCCAAGTGTCTTATTAGTGGTTTAGTAGAGATGGCTGGGAATCGATGAGCGACCCCACTGGTCACAACACAGCACTCCCAGAGACACACATCATGGCACTCAGTCTGCACTATCCATCATCACAAAACAAAAAAACACACAGCTAAAGACTTTCTCCCTCTTATCCCCCTTCTGTCCTGTGCTTTAGGAGAGACGTGAGAATGCTGACAAGCAAAGGCACAAGCAACTTAAGGAGTCCCTTATTTTCTGCTTTGGTCCTTGGAGATGACTCCTCTACTCCACCTCCATACTGCAGACAACTTATCTTTACAAAAGTTTTTTTTTTTTTCCATGTTATTCTAGAAACACTTTTGATGGAGCAAAACTTTTTTATATATTTTTAGTAACGGCTGGTCAAATCCTGCCTGTGTTTTAACCCTACTGACGTACACATGTACATTAAAGAAGTAATGGTAAGCAGTAAAAAAAAGAACTACCTAAACTGTGCTTGCAGTATTCCTTAGTGAACAAAAATGGTAATTTACCAGCTATGAGTCAACACAGTATATATACATATAGAAATCATTATGATCATCTCGTATTATGTATTATGCACTGTACCTATTTCATGGCATTCGTTACAGGTAATTACCATTTTGTACTCAAAATTACTTCATATTTACCTAATAAACAAAACACAATGTTTGATAGGCCTACTCACATTTTATACAGCAAAAAAGATACAGTAAATAGATATTCATGGTTCCTAATTCATGGTTGTACCAATTCTAATGTTGATTCACTAATTTCAGGTAATTCCCTTGTTTTTAACAACTATAGCAAAAATAACTACTCAAACATAGAGCAATAGTTAGACATTTTGGGAAATTTGCTTATTTTTGGCTTGCTGCAGTTCACTATCAATCAATCTGTGTGCATAGAGCATAGCATAAAGACAGGAGGCAGGGGAAAACTGTTAGCCTAGCTCTCTCATGGTGTGTAGTGGTCTCCTGGTAGGTGGGTTTACTCAGCGTGCTCTGAACACTCCATTTGCAAAGTTATCTATACATCCCCATCGAACTGACGTCAGATTGTTCGTGCATGCCCTCAAACGGCCGTTTGCTCTCTAGTCTTTCTTGCTAAGGTTTTTCCTATGGGTTGTTCACGTTGTCTATTTGCATATTTCGGATCAGATTCTGGCTCAAACATGTACAGATGTATTTGAGAAGTTGACATTCTGAGTAAAGAACAAGAAAAAGCAGTGAAATTCTACTAATACTGTTTGTCTATGTAGCCTCCGGAGCCGTTAGAAGTCTGCCGAGGGCAGCTTCTGGGAGCTGGGAGCTGCCTTAAAGAGACAGGAAAAAGCTGTTTCAGACGGAGGCAAATCATGCAGATATTCCAGTGGAGCCCTGAATAAAAATATAGATCTGGAAATGTGCATAATATGTCCCCTGTAAAAGAATGGAATTGAGTGGCCAAAAGTCTCCGCTTCTATAATGATAAGCTCCAATTATTGATAGTGTGAGCTTTTGATTGGCAACTCAGCCAATCACTCATGAATCTCATTGTTTTATTGGTTTTAGGATGCTGTCTTCTGCACCAGTTTTACACTAATTAACTTGTATTAGATCAGTAGGCAGCTTGAGTGTTGATTAGTGTGCATTGGATGGCTGGGACAGCACCAATTAGGAAAGAGAATAAAAAATACATGAATGTTTACAGGTAATTTTTATACATTATAACTTCACTTGAAGTAATATCAAAGTGGTTAAAAAGCAAAAATGAATTACTTGCTCATTTCAAAAGTTTATAAATAATGTATGATGCTTGTTGACTCTGAATGAAGTTTTGTGGCCAGTGGGGCGCTGCAGGTGTGCCCACTATTGGCCAGCCGCTACTGTTGATATATGTTTTAATGCTTCATTGTACTATGCTACCTCTAATTGTTAAACTTTAAAACGTAAAATTATAAACATAATATCAGTATAGAAAAAAATGCATTTAAATGCTTCATCATTTTCCATAACCTCCAGTTCACTAACAAAAGCACATATATCCTCTAATCCACAAAAAGTCCTCCCATAATTCTAGCGCAGTTTGTGGGTCAGTTTCTACTCTTTGAAGTCAATTCAAACAGACGCTCAAAAAGAGGCGAATTCCATTGTTTGTGCCTTGATCATCAAATTCTTGTTTTATTTTCTTACTCATTGAAGAAGGTTTCCTGAGTTTCTCTCTGTCTTAAATCTGACTGAATTTTAAAGACTGCTCCACACAGCTGCTACAAAAATGACACCCTATATGATTAATGAAAGATTAAAGTGAGAATGTGAGTAGACACCGGTAAAGATGACACATTTTCCATTTTTTCTTCTCATTCTACTGACTCCTTTTAATCATTAGGCAAGCTGTTGTGAACTTATTGAAAGAGATGAGATGAACAAGGTTATTCTACATGAAAGGTGTGCAGATTGCATGGCAACAGTGTAACAGACAGGGAAACAGCTGGTGGCTAATGGTATTTCCGAAGCAGAGCTGCTGTGATGCTGACCATCTTCCACTCTGTTCTTTTCCACTAACACTTTGGCGAGGCCCGGCCTCATCATGGCTTCCTGATTTACCTTTGTCTATACCTGCACTCAACCAGAAAATGAGCTCTAAAATGCCGAGGTGGCTCAAGGGGCCCATTGTTAAGTGTTACTCTGTAAAGCCTGGCCACTGAAATAGCTGCCTGTCAAAAATAACCCAGCAGACACTCCATTGGCCGCTCCAAATCCCTACTCACATGGGACAAATATTATTTGGGAATGTGAGGTGATTTGTGATCATTTCAGGCACAGTGTGAATTTGCAATGTGGTTTGTAAAGTAAAAAATGCACTGCAAATGACACACCTTGTATTGGTTAGGAGTAACAATAATATC